>NW_026695295.1:0-1200000 GCF_028974065.1 Penicillium cinerascens | reverse complement strand
CTGAATGACATTGTTTCTTTCTATTTCTGCCCGCTCGCTACGCCGTAGCCTTTTCGATATCAGCAGCAAACAGGGCTGCTCCAACAGTGTTCGTGAATGTAAATGCGATGGAGGCAAATGGAACCATTTCAAGGACAAACGAAGCGATGCCGAGTCTACCAATAAGTCAGTATCATCTCATGCCAAACCAAATAGAAAGGGACATCCATCACTCACCCCGTATACGCGCCCCTATGTTTTGTCACCCACTCCTCCTGTTGCTGGTGGTTCCAACCTTTGAGCTGGAAGTATCGCCCATGAAGCGCCGGCCCAACCCTCTTCCCTTGCATAGCGATGTACACCACGGTTCCGACCACAGGAATCAGATTCAAGGGCAGGTACAGCAATGATCGCATTACCGCCTGTGGCCTCAGCCGCGCGAATGGTCGACTCAGCACTTTGCCCAGCCTCGCGACAGCATATTTTCCTCCAGATTGGGGCTTGACGTGGCGTCCTTGCGCGACGAGAGGTTCCTGATCGCGGGCGATGAGGGTACCATCAAAGGTATCGAGAAGGGCGTCTTCGACAAGAAAAGAACGCGAAAGGAGGTTCGTTATAGTAGAGCTTTCACTAAGCACGAGGAGAGCTGCGGATACCGCGGCCAGTGGCCCACTGGTGAAGGCCATGATGGCCATCTGCGGCACGTAGGTGAAGAAGAACATGGCTGTCGTGACACCCACCCCAAGGCTGATGGTCCGTCCGGCGCGGGAGACAAAGGGGCCCCAGAGGTCTTTGTGCGTTGCGAAGTATATTATACCCTGATCCATACAATCACTCGAGGTTAGATGTAGTCGTGGTACCTCTCGTTCGTCGGACGCTGACTTACCTTGAACGGGTACAGATACGCGCCGGATTTGAGAACATCTTGGGAAACCGCACTGGCGCTCTTGGCCTCGGAAATGACTGCGTCCTTGATTCTGTCCGACATGGTGAAATCAACGAGCTCTGTGCGAAGAAAGGGGAATGAGTTTGCGATCAAGAAGCGTCGCCGACGTGGGAAGGGCTGGTGCGGTCATCAATGACGTCATGACACCATATCTACTTGCTGTCTGTCAACAAGAAAACCGCAAAGCGATCAAAACCATCTCAATAAGAATCTTAAAAGATCACAGAAAAAAGCATCAGACCCTGAAATAATTCCAAATGATACGGAGCGTTGGAACAAAAGTTGTTCCAAGGTTGAAGACAAAAAAACCAATTCAATTTCAAATCAATTTATCAGAGAGTATTAAATCCGTTCCTCATACGGAAGATGGAGCTGTCAGGGTGCCCGTGTTACGTTGTTGCAGCAAATTCCTCCCGGTGGCTTCGCTCGGATCTCCCTCCGGACCCAGTTTGTGGCTTGTTCATATTTGTAGCCTTGATTAGTGATGGTAACACACACTGTATTTGGTTTAGGGCTTGGGGGAATGCAATATCTAGGCTAGATAGATGGATGGATGGATGGATACTTCAATTATAGTCTGACAGAACGTACCTTACTCCTGTTTTTGGCAGAACTGGTCATTTACAGAACAGGCATGTCATGGTTGCTCAAAAGGTGCTTTCAAATAGATGAATTTACGAGCGACCAAAGGATCGACAGCGGAAGCGGTGTAGGTGAAATGGCACGGGATTAGTACACGTCGGGTAATTTGCAGGGGAGCGGACCGTGATTGCATTTCCAGGGGCACAGTGCGGCTCTCCTGTAAGATGGTGGGCCGGGTTGACTGACTACTGCTAGCTGAGCAGAGTGCTGATTAGGAGCAAGCGACGTAGGGGGAGGCGACAAGAATAGTGACCGACATGTCACATGTTTGGGCTCTGACGTGGCTATGCAGTCTAAACAAATCCCAGGCGCATCCCACGACCAGTCCTCGAGTTACTGGAAGGAGTTCAACAAATTTGTTGAACGTGCATTCACTTACTGAAAATCCAAAAAAAATGTCAAATCGAACATTGCGCTAGTACTCTGCGCGACCGTGAATAAAATCTATGTTGGGCTTCGATTCAGGGGAGACAATTCGCGCTTAGCATTGTGCAAGCCATGCTGCCTTAGCGCGGCTGACTCCCTCGTATTACATTGTGGGACGCAGCGGGGTTTCCACTCAACCCTCAAATTCTCTCAGAAAAAAACTTCAGCGTTGCCATGCTTCAAAACAGCAGTTTGAAACGCCATAGCGTACCTGTTCATCAATGGCGTGAAGGTATGTTATCAACTCGTTCTGATCCCACCATAGTGCTAAGAATCCAGACCACGGCTGGCAAAAACACGATGCGTGTCTTGAAGACCTATGCACAGATGGCCCATCACGTCCACCGCGAGCGATCTCGAAAGACACGAAAGTTTTCATAATGTGTGTTAAAGCTTCGTATAATCGAAGTTCAATGCAACGGCTAATTCCGCTAGAGTAACGAGCGCAGCCCAAATCCGCGCATGCCGGCAACTCCAGGACTTGTTGGTAAATAGCTTTTGCATGCCGCATTTATGGTGGTCCAATTATATCAACAATGCAAATGGATATTTTGGTTGCGAGACAACTCGTGATGCAGACAACATCACCGGTTTCAGTAAGTCTAGTCGGGTATTCCCCCAGAAAAAAACCTACTAAGAATGATAGACACCTGGGCATACTTCGAAGCCAAGCATTTGCCCAGTAATATGAACTACTACTGGTCAACGATCAAGGTTTTCACGCGATGGCTACCCTCGACTAATCAGACCGGCATTCTTTTGTTCGACACATCCGAAGACATGCTCAATTCGCTGTTTAATCCTGACCTGGATCAGATCAACGATCCTTTTTGGGTTTATGCACGCATTTTAGAAGATGTCGCACGTCTGGACGAGAGTACTGTATGGGATATTCGCGATCAGGTCCGAGGTCTCGAGACAGTATCTTATCAATCGGGTCAAAAGCCAAAGCCTGACTATCGGCGTTTGCATGATATCGCTCGGCACGCAATTCATGTTACCGAGGCCCTTGAAGTGACGGTACAGAATATTGACCAGATTTCCAGACAGCACGAAATCTTTGTCAACTCTCGGACAGATCTTCAGGTGGAACCAGCTCACCAAAAGGTTTCTGAGCGGTTAGCTTTCTTTAAAAGCTACATCGACAGCGCACGACAACGCTCAATATCGAATGAGAAACGACTGCAGAACGAAATTCAGCTGGCATTCAATATCGTCGCGCAGCATGACGCAGCCATTACAGTTGAAATTAGCCGCGCTGCACGTTCAGACAGCGAAACTATGAAGACTCTTGCATTTGTTACCCTCACATTTCTACCTCCCACCTTCATCTGCGCACTTTTCAGCATGTCATTCTTTCATTACGACGGTGGCTCCGGTTGGGGTGTCTCAAAACAGATCTGGATATACTGGGTGATCGCTGTCCCGATGACTGTTGCAACAGCTCTAGTGTGGAATCACTGGAACAAGCTCTTCCCGGGTGACTCTGATGGTCTTCCTCATAAAGGGGCAGCAAAATCGTTGCCCGAATATAACGAAGGGAGTTTTGTACACGATTAATGCATTCAGTCTTAGCCCAATTACAACCATCCTGCAACTTCAATTTCCCAGCTAGTGATCGATAAGAGAAGCCATAAATTTGGTAGATGAAATATAACAAATGTTGGTTCTGAAAAAGGGCCTTGGGCATTTTTGGTACATACAGCGGTATGATTTCTGAGAAGAAGCGAATTGAACGTGCCGCATCATGTGCGGCGAGTGGTTAATAGTCCTCTTTGGGCTGGCTGCCATGTTGACTAGACTACATGTACTTCCACCTCACTTCTTTCTTCTTCAACTCTCATTTCTTTCTTCTTCAACTCTCACTTCTTTCGTCTTCAACTCTCACTTCTTTCTTCTTTAACTATCACTTCCACCCTCGCTTCTCGCTTCTCACTTCTTTCTTCTTCCTTCAACCATATATCTCTCTGCTTTCCTTAAGTACTAGATCCGCAAACTCACACTTTCTTCTCTCTATATCTCCACTTCATTAACGTCGAATCTTTTCACCTTACTTTGATTTGCTGAAAATCAAAATGCCTTCTCCAACCAAGCAGTCGAAGCACAAACACGCAAGTCTTTCTAACGTCTTCGAAGGACTTCGGATCGGACCCACCTCTCCCTCTCCATAAATCAACCCACCATCTACCAACATCAAGCTTGCCAAGTCCTTACGCCAATACATGCGGTCAACCCTTCACATTGGCCGCCGAACTGTCTTTCATCCCTACTGTAACGAGAATCACTTTAAACCCCATCAGGGCAAACTTGGATATGTCTGCGATCCTCGGAGCTCCCATTGTACACAACGATCATCTACGATATTTCGAAAACACGCTATTTCAGAAATCAATGTATTGCTGTTCACTTCATAAAGCCCCAAATATCTACCCACATGTTATTATCCCTTCAAAAGCTTTCCAATAGCGCAAGGTCTCAAGCCGGGATTTTCTCTCCCGTCTCAGGGTCTCTGCCCATAACATACGAACCCGCCTTATCAGTGTCAAAGGCACCATTCTCTTCAGTTAACTCCTCCGTGTGTGCAAAATAGGTTAGGAGAACACTATCTGCGGGCTATAAATCGGAGATATATATACCTCGGAGGCTCCATCAGGTTTGATCCGCCAGTTGTACTAGGTGTTAATCTATGGCGGGAGAGGGCCGCTCTATTCCGGGAAGTCCTCCGGAGGCACATCTATTTTATAGCGCGACTCATCAAGATAGTTCTATCCCTAGCAGTGCGCGTATCTGTAAAAATACTAATAATGTTCTGCTCGATGAAATTGACTTTATACTGTTTCTCTAGAGCCTAGCTCTTGCACTGCTCCTCAGAGGCATTGATGAAAGCAGACTCGAAGGGTTCGTCTTCTTGCAACACTTGTTCGAGTCCGTCGAGGTGATTTGGTGTTGGAAATTGGAGCCCTCATCCTAAGGCGCCAATATCGGTCGGCATCTCTCTGCCCCGATGGCTGCTGATTGGTCAGCTAGGCCCATGAGGTTATTGGAAATGGGCGCCCGTATATGCAGGTTCCTCATCTATATCGCCTTCTTTGCTTCTTTTCAGGGGGTTTCCCCATGGACACCGGGCAGCGGTGTAGGAGAACATTTTTGTATGCATTTCTCTTAGAAAACAGTTCTCAGGGGTAGGATATAAATATCCCCCTGAGAACGAGTAGAAAAGACAATCAGAATTTACCATCAATTACCTGTCTATCTTCTTTTCGTCTGATTATCTACCCCCTAATTCTCAACATTTGGCACAGTGTCTAATTCGACAAGGAAGAATATACGTTTTCCACGGTTGTGGGCTTCTAGAATCTTAGGAATGAGCTAATGGCCCCGAATCAGAATTGGTAACTTGGTGGCAGATATATTTAAATGCAGGCTTATAGGTTTAGTTTCCTCGGCAGTACAGAATAACAAGACGCCTGACATAATAAGAGGATGTTGTTTGGGGTTTAGCTTGAAATGTGAGATGTGGATGTCAATTATGTTGACCCCCTATATATCACAGCTGCCCCCTAAGGCAACTCGTTGAGATGCGTGTTGGGCTTTTGCATGGGACACTACGCTAGTATCGAAACGAACAGCCATAGAGAGAGAATTTATGGATGATCGGATATTATTATTTTCTTCTACAATCAGATATCAGATATAAGGCCGTCTTTCTTGTCCTCTTCAGCCTAGCTGGCTCTCTGTGGTGTTCACGTTTCATTTTCTAACGCTATCAGGCGCAGCAGCTACAGTAAGCAAACAGTGAAAATTTGAAGAATTCAAATAGTTTGATTGATCATAAAACAACTGTGGATGTGAATGTTTGGCAAATCTGAACTCATCTTGCCATACATAGCGGCGGTAAATCCAAAAGGTCGATCACTACTGCTTCTGTTGCTGTGTGCCTTCCCCTGCAGGGCCCCTTGCATGGAGCATTCATTCGTTAAAGAGAGACATCAAATCTGTTCCTGGTAAAAATGTCTACTCTGTACTGCCAGAGGACTTAGACGGCTAAATTACATCCAGCCATCCGGGTAGCCAATTGCCTTCGCGTATTGCTCCCGGCGCCCGCATTAATACCGCTCCTTGCTTACTGTGCGACTAATCATATGTATTGCTTTAATGTGGAATTAAAACTAACTAGTGAAATATTATCCTGCATATATCTAATAATCATCAGTAGGAGACTCATCTTGGAATTTTGCAAGGACCCAAATGATTACCCCTAGCGCCACTTGTGTGAACGATTTTGACTTACAGCTTTCTAATAAATAGAAGTCGCGACTATCCTTTCTTGCCAAGTGAATTCCGGAAATTCTCTCTTGCCTTTTTAATAATTTTTGCGTCTCCAAGATGGCCTTCCAAAGGCTTTCTGTTTATCCTCGGTTACCTCCTCTGGATCTGTTTGACTGGCGTTTTGATGATGCCCCGAAAACAATCCCGCCGATATCTCAAAGCGAATCCACATGGACCCAGCCGTTTACAATCTCTCAGTCCCTTTTTCATGACCTTCTTGATGTCAAGGTACCTGTCACAATAGCTGCCACGTACCTGGTCACCGTCACCATCCTTAATCGTGTGAATGAGAGTCGACAGTATAAACCCTGGGGGTTTTCCAGAACTTCAACCTTCAAGTTGTTTGTGCTGCTGCACAACATTTTATTGGCCACATTCTCTGCATGGATTTTTTATGGGCTGTTTTGTTCATTAAGAAGCTGTTGGCCATCGAAAACAGAGCCGAACTTTTTACCTCGGGCAGCGGATTCCCTTTGCCGCATTGCTGGCGAAAATCCGCCTCGTGGTACGAATTTCACTCTTGGAAGCAATCATGCTCGGTACTTGTTCCAAGAGAGTCTTTTGCTAGACGCCAATATGTTCGCCCTTCGCGATTCAAATCGTCTATGGACCACCGGCTATGCCTATTTTAGTTGGCTGTTCTACCTATCGAAGTTCTATGAAGTGGTTGACACTTTGATCATTTTGGCGAAAGGTAAAAGAAGCTCGATGCTGCAGACATATCACCACACCGGCGTTATGTTTTGCATGTGGGCAACAGTCCGCTACATGTCACCACCCGGCCTGGTCGGTATTTTTTTCAATTCGGCTATTCACACTCTCATGGTATGCACATATTTTATTGTTTACTAAGCTTTGGCTCCCAAGTACTAAGTTGTGTTCCTTTATAGTATTTTTACTTCGCTTGGACGTCCCTTGGACTTCCAGTTCTCAGATATATCAAACAGGCGTTGACAACGTTACAAATCACGCAATTTGTTGTTGGCGGTTTTATTGCCTGCACTTATCTCTTCATTGAGTACGATTCATTGGTACATCGCCTTGGAGATGATGGCCAAGGGCTACCACCGGCGATTACTGAAGATATGAGAATCTCATCTCCGGTACCAACAATGTCCAGTGCTCGAGGGGGACATGATGATGGATTTCACAATCATAGTTCTCGGGGTCTTTACGAAGTTCGAAGGACTCCATGCTTGGAAAGAAGTAGTCAGGCATTTGCAGTTTGGTTGACAACTCTCTATATCCTGCCCCTGATATATCTTTTTTTGTGCTTTTTCAATCGTTCATACTTGAAACGTGCCAAGAGCCATGTTAAGTAGCAGATCAACCACCTCGATGTAACTTTCTAGGGTCCCAACCTTGGAAATGTCTATCTATTGTTTTTAAATATTACTTTTTTACGTTAGAGTACTACAAACAGTGAAGCTGCCATTTTGAATCATAGAGCACATTTTAATGAGAAAATGGGCGTAACCAGTACATTCAACACCCACAGGACAACTGCTAATCCAGTCAAATTTTGTTTCCTGAGGAAATAGGTACAATAACTCGAGCTTTATATCCATGTCCAGTTCCAAAAGCTCTACATCGATAGTATAAATAACAAATAAACGCCAATTCGAAGAAAGAATGGGAGAAATTCCCCGCTTCCAAGGGAAAGAAAAAGCACTTGTACCAGTTGCCATCTCCTTCGGCCATTATAAGCTATTAGTCTTGCTTGTTACCGACTTTTCCCACAAGACGAAGCCCTAGAGAGCTCACTAGGAAGACAACTACCATGCCAGCAAATATAGTCCAATAAGCAGCACGATATCCCTCTAGAAGCTGACCGGCCGTTTGAGAAGATGTACTTGTATCGATTGCCGAGCCATCATCATGGGCGGTGACGGAAGCGGCTATGACGGCAGTGACAGCCAGTCCAACAGAGTTACCCAGCTGAGAGATGGTATTGAAGACACTCCCAGCCAGAGCCATTGAGTCATCAGGGAATGCCCGGGAAATTATAAGACTAGACACAGTCCATAGCACTAGGCAAATGATAAGTCAGTATTTACATCGTTCTTATCAGATACACAAGTTGAGGAAGGCTACTCACCATCGCCGTTGATTGGACTTAACGTCATAGCAACAAAAGCTGCAGTCCAATATGTCCAGTTGGGGGAGGCGACCGCCATTAAGATAGGTGAAATCGCGGTTATCAGTGCACTCACCCCCAGCAACAGGTTTACATTCACCTTTGACACCAGATGAGCAGTAAGTATGTTGGTGGCCACGCCAACTACAGCCATGGGCAAGAAGCGAATGGAAGCTTGGAGGGCCGAGATGTCCTGGACGTCCTGAAAGAACAGGGTTGATATGTACTGGAAAGAGTTGAACCCGGCCCATGTGAAGAACATGGCGACGCAGATGAAAAGAAACGGCAGATTTCGCCATAAAGCGTTTGGAATCAAAGCTGGCCTGTTGTGCTTTACCTGCCATTTCACCCAAAGCGAGAAGATAGGGAGGAGTAATATCGAGATAATGAGCAGCAAGATGTATTGGGGCTCAGACATATTCCTGTAGGTATATGTGATCATCCTATAGAAATGTCAGCAAGATCTGGATAAGGAATTGAATACAAAGACCAAGAACGACTCACGCAAGCACATAGGATAGGAGTCCAAATGCCAAGGCTAGAATTCCTACACCAATCCAATCAATATTGTAAGCAAGCTTATGCCACGTAGCCCGGCATAGCTTCGTCGAATCCGCGTCCGATGGAAGGATGAAGATGGACCCGACAAACAATACGGCATCGATAATGGCGGTGATGTAAAACCCCCATCGCCAGCCGATGGTGTTGGTGAAAACACCACCAAGAACGAGCCCTAATGCATGGCCTAGTGGCTGTCCCATCCCTGTTGCTGCAAAAGCAATATTCCTCTTGCGTCCAGGTGGAAAGGACGCAGTCACTAGCGACATAGATGTCGGGAGACACATAGCCACGAAGAGTCCTAGTAGAGCACGGAAAATGATGAATTGGTTACCAGTGCGGGCAAGTCCACATGCAAGAATCAGAGGACACGAGAAGCCGCTCCCGATCAGCCACATTCTCTTAGAGCCAACGACATCCGCAACGGAGCCGAATGCTAGCAAGGTGCATCCTGCAGATAAAGCATATACCGATGCCGGCCAGAAGATCAGATCGCGGTCGAGGTTGATGTCGGTTGAGATACTAGGAAGTGCGGTAGTCAGAATTCCAGTTCCCGAGACACTGATAAAAGTGACACCAGTTATTATGGTGATAATCCAGAGCGACTCCAAGGCCGACTTGCCATCATTCTCCAACGACTCCCCGGATAGAACATTCCCATCTAGCTTTGACGACTCTCTTTCCATTTCCACAACTTCCTTGCCGCGTCTTTCATCGTACGATTCCGCCAATGCCGGCGCTGCTGAGGTCACTGTCGTCATGGTTGTCATGGCGGCGGAGCGGAAGCTGCTTTGTCTCACGGTGTGAAGGATATGAAAGAAACCGATCAACGGGATCCGGTGAGAACAACACCTAGGTCACCCAGCCTCCAAAATAGGACGGAAAGATTATGAAAAAAAAAAAAAAAAAAAAAAAAAAAACAAATCACATACATCCCAGATGGATTCTTGGACACGCGCGTCCTTTTAATAAGCGGGAGTACCTTTTCTGTCCTAGTGATATACAATCCCTGTACTAGTGCCTTAGTCCGTGCACCAGATGCGACCGTAGGGAGCAGTGGGGCACTAACCATGTGTATCTATAAGGATGGCTGTGCCAGCCTTTCTGGTCCGGAGTTATAAGACGCTCGGGATGACGGCGTTCGAGATAATGGTCTTTGCCTAGAGGGCCTATACTATATATTTACCAATCAACAGAGATTTGGCGTGGCTGTGTGCAGATGCTAAGAGACGATTTTTTCAGAGCAGTTATACCTAGTGATATATCGCTGTAGCCTAGTTGAGCGGTCCGTGCGGCTAGCGCGCCGGCCCGAAGGATTCTCATCTGGTTCTCACGAGCCCATAGGGTGTGGAGAACAGGGCTTCACGTCCGCTCAGCCGTGCTTAAGCCCATTACTCTACGCGGCCAATTCTCGAGGCGCCCTGGAAATTAATATGGAGGAAAAATTGTCTTAGTGTGAGTGTGGGTGATATGGGTGAGAATCTGGAGACCGAGGTGACAAAGGTGAGAACGGGGTGAGACGGGGTGACAAGATGATGGATGTCCCTCCGCACATCTACCCAAGCCAGGGTGATCAGTACTGTACCTGACAGGGGCTTTGATTCTGGCTTGTTGTAATGAATTCACATCACTTGCCCACGTAAAGGACTTGGTCGGGCTTCTCTAACGATCTCCAGGCCTTGACCATGCCGTTGAGCTCTTTACAGACAGCGTTTCTCTCCTCATCGTTCAAAGCACCCCATCCTTGCTCCAAGGTTTCGCCCCTTATCAAAGACATGTAGATAAATACTTGGCCACCGTTTTCGGTCCACCCAAACACCTCAGGAACTGGTACTTTGCCTTTCAACTGCTTGTATACCATATGTTGGGTCTCTGCCTCTGTAACGGTTGTGTCGGCTCCATATTTGACAATCAGCCCCAACGATGGAAACTTGACAGGCGGGGGTCGGTTGAATCTTGTACCACGGATGTTGCCTGACCCCTCGTTGATGGCTCTCACCTCGGCCGGGTTAGGGAGCGTAGACGCCCGATGCTCCCTGAAAAAGGTAGAGTCGGAAATGGTCCTTGTTGTGTCGTTGGTTGAATCGTGGAGGCCGGCCTCGCCTTCAGCTCCCTCGGGCGTCATCTTCGAGATAACACAGGTGAAGCGGGGGTGAGTAGACTAACTCTGAAGCGGAACTTGATTCGACCACTGACTTGGAAGCGGAAAATCGCGCATAGAAAACTCGAATAGTCACAGTTCACGCTCATGCTCCTACTAAATGATTTAAGTCACATCTTTCAGCCTATTGCAAATCGCTCAAGCCAGCACCGCCTCCCATCAGTACTTCTAATCCTGCGGCAAAGGGATGGCTACGGCCATTTACGGCCAATGGGCTTTTTTTGAAGAGCCCAGTTGAAAAACGTTGGTGAAACCGCCTGAACAAACAAAAAAAAGCCTCAGCAGTCCAGACCACAAAATTTCAAACCTGCATCACTAAATAAATTTAAGTTTTAGCATGTAAAAGCATGGTGGTAAGGTGTCCGCAAATTCCTTCCGGACCGGCTACATTTGAGCTTGCCTCGGTCCGCGCCTTGTCAGAATGAAGCGCAACAAAAATGAACATGTACTTCTCGAAGCCTTCTTTAGGAATTCCGGGACTCGACATGGTTGAATTCATTCGTCGCCGCGGAGGATCGGCGTTTATGCCCAATCCCTACATTCCCGACGTCGAATGTATCGCCAGATTCGTCTACATAACATTCCTTGCCAGCCACATGCCACATCACTGTTTTCCGCAGGCGAGTTGCGCATTCGAGTTCAGTCGTTGGTAATGTGTATTACCCCAGAGCGTATGTTGCAATTAGTTCATGTAGCAGGGAATTCTGTTCCGGAAGACATTTATCGTCTACGGCAATTTTATTCGACACAGCATGGAGAACCGTTGGCTTCCCTGATGGCCAGCCATCCTCAATCTGACCTAAAAGAGTTGAATTAGGCTGCTGACAGTACGAGCAAACCCGGTGCAAACATTGTCATTGGTCTAGGCTATAGAGAGCTCTTTTTCCGAAGCCATATCTGGTCTGCGGCGATTTTTTTCGGTCCAATGAGAATAAAATCTGGCTTGAATGATCGTTGATGATCTGCATTTTTGAGACTGAGTCTGCATTTGTCTGCTTCTTCCACGCAGAGCTGACACCCGTCAGCTCAATATTTTCTCCGAGGATATTATCAGCATACGGTAGACTTGGCAGCGCAAAGTGCAACTTGCCATCTAACTCACATCCCAGAGTTAGGGAGCGAAAGTACTCCGAACCAAATATATTTCGAATCCTGATTGTTTTGGTGTTTCTTGTTCGGCTCTAGTGACTACCGGATGCGGTAACAACACCAGTCTAGATCCGGGTTGCCCAGGGCAATCCACCCAGCCTTGGGAAAGATTCGACGAAGACGGAAAATTGTGATGCTTCCAAGTAAACGACCAATTCAAGTAGAATGTATTGATCTGCAATCAGCAAATCTCAAAATCTATATTAACGCCATTCATCCCGTACCAGAAAAGAAAAGATCCTCTCATAAGATCATTTCCAATATTTTGAGCAATCCAAGCGAAGACCAGCAGAAGTTCTCCCGAAGAACTACCACACAATATCCCAAGATGCTTTTCACCAACGTCGCCGCCATTGCCCTTGGCTTCTTTGCCTCCTCAGGCCTCGCCGCTCCCTCTTGGGCAAAATATGTCACTGTCCAACTGGCCAACGAACAATCTGGAACCAATTCCGACATCACTATCCCCATTGACGGAGTGATGCGTCCCGTCCAAGAGCTCTGGGGTCAAACCGATGTTGCACACGAGGGTCTTGTCTTCGCGTCGAGCGCCATGTTAACCGCTTTCCCGGAGACTACTATTTGCACCTTCACTGAAGGGCCGCGCCTGGATGCGACCTTGAATGCGGAGAAGGCATACACTTCATTCGGAGGAGTCAGAGACCTCTGTGCTGCCTATGTGATGTGCAAGTGCGAGGACTTTTAAAAGTGCCCTTGATGGAACAGGATATCGAATGAGAATGAAGGGCTTCGCGATGTTTTTTGTATATTGAAGATTTGTTGCAGTGTGGGAAATAATGTAGTAGAGCTACATAGGTGTTCTAATTCTTATTAATTTGGCCTATTTGAGCTGATGCCGTGCTTGATTGGTTGCAAAGTAGACGCGGGCGATGAACAATTACTTGATAGAAATAGAAGTGGAATATAAGGACCGAAAGTATGTAGTGTATCGGACCTGCCTGTCAATTTTCTTTCACTCCATCGCCATACATACCCTCAATTCTTATCTTGGACTGTGAACGATTCGAGTCTCTTCGACAAGATGAAGAGTGCCCAAGATACAGCTCTTGCGACCGTGAGGTTATCGAAAACATCCTTCTCAGCCTCGATCTAAAATCCATCTCGACATCCGCCCAACGCGTGTGCCGCCCAGGGCATGAGCTTGTTTCCACATCACCTTCTCTTGAGAAACATCTCTATTTCTAGCATTATTGGCAGCGAATGCATAAACATCGTAACCCTCTATTAGCCAAGCTTTTCCCGGGTTGGTTGCCATCCGCCGAACCTCAACTCGAGCGAGCCACCGAACATGGCGTTATTAAAGGTCGTCATCTTGGGAGTTAATCCGACTTCGACAACTTGACCCTCGCTCAGCCTGACAGAAATGCGTGTTTCCTGTGGAAGAATGCCAGTTGGCGCCGCATTCTGGTTCAACAGCCCATTATTCTTGACCTTGCTATCTTCAAGTGAGCAGCGCTCGAGGCAACAAATTTATTCGTGGACCGTATATACGAGAACTGCTCCAGGCCAATACATCTGTTGAAGATTTTCATATTCACAGTCGCAGGCCGCATCGGATCCACTCCGGATGAATTTATTCTTCGACCAAGTCATTCACACCAATGGGGCAATTCCTACGTTTTGGATGACTATGTGGTATAATAGAGACAGGGAGGTGCAGATTCCACCCGCAATTGGCAATTATACATTCAAGGAGGAGGACAAGCGGATGCCTCGGGAAATGTTTTGGTGGTCTACCAAACGCAACAATGTAAGAGTCCATTTCAGCGGACGCCAGGAAAAAAAGTTCATTTTTTCCACTGACATTTTGGACTCGAACGAGGGTTAGATTCAATTTGAATTGGATGAGCGATCGCGTCAATAGATTCAAAGAAAACTGTTTCCCCCTCTTCATCGGGAATAGCTGCTTGTACGCTAAACCAAGAAAGGCAACCCCCCTCTCTGAAGCGTTGTTTGACCGCGTTTGGGCCCAACACGCGAATTTCACGGGGCTGGAGAAAAAAGCAACGAGAAGCGAATCTTTGCTAAGCACATCCTTCCAGTGGCTTGATCACCTTAAAAAAACCGCCTGGTTCATGAAACTCTTTCCTTGACCCGCTAAGCGCCAACATGAATAGGGGTGATGTGCCAGCCTTTTCAAATATTTTGAAAATCACCTGTCTCTATATCGCACATTGCCTAATTCCCGCTACGCTGCTCATCGCAACATCGAAACAGTCCATTCTTCGGTATCTTTCGATTCCGTTTTCGATCTTCATCGCATATCAGGCCATACATGTGGCTTGTGCTCTGGGCCCGGGTTTCTTTTGGTGTGAACTCACTCGACTATTCGTGACTATCATCTTCCAGTGCCTAAACTTGTTGCTCATCAATCCAAAAGATAGCGGCGATGTGCCGCCACACTCTGGCCAGGGTCTGGTGGCTCGCCTTTATTACACCATAAGCCTCTGCACCCAGCCTCGTGGAATAAACACATCCTGGCAGGTAAAGAATGCCCCATCACAACCAAAATACTATCAAAGAAGAGGTTGGAATAATCCTCCTCGAGGCCGCTTCTTGATTCGGCAAATAGCTATCGCTATTTGGCAATATTTGGCGCTGGATGTCTTTGCCACCCTTGCGTTGCAACAAGCCTTGGAGCAAAAGAAGAATGAGACGCTGCCTCCGGTGGTCCAATGGGATTTATCAGTTGAACAATGGATCGAGCGAATAAGCTCAAATCTTATAGCTGGATTCGTCGTGAGTCGGATCTTGATCGACTTTCACCATCGTGCGTTTTCCATCATCGCTGTGGGAATCGGGCTCGATTCCCCTTCAAATTGCCCTCCTTTGTTTGGAAGGGCAGCAGATGCCCATACATTACGGGGATTCTGGGGGTAAGTTATGCTCGCCTGTTCTTTGCTTCGGACGTACATCGTCAGTCGAAAGATAGCATGGTGGATTTATTCTAATGAAGAACCCCGCAGGAAATTCTGGCACCAGCTACTGCGACAACCTCTCACCTCCGTCAGCGCCTTCATTACTCGGGTACTGGGTATCCCGTCAGGCTCTTCAGCAGAGCAGTACACAAATGTTTTCATGATCTTCTTTTTCTCAGGCGGGCTGCATCTCGCGATCGATACTGTGCAGGGGATCCCGACAGAAGAGTCTGGTGCCATGCTTTTTTTCACCATAGCCCCATTGGGTCTCATAATTGAAGACGGTATCAAAGCACTTTGGAGATTTTCTGGGAAATCGAGTGACGCGAAAAAGGAGAGCAAGAAAAGTCCATCGCCACTATGGCAGAAAGCACTTGGCTTCCTCTGGACTTCGGCTTGGCTGGGTATCACATCGACTTGGTACTTTTACCCGCAGATTCTGAGACCGCAGAACCAGGCTCTGGTTCCTTATAGTGTAGCTAGCCAGACTGGGCTGCCTGTAATGGGGTTGGTGGTGGTTGTTGGTGGCTCCATTGTTGCGTTTGTCTTCGAGGCTGAGATTTGAGGATGTGTATAGATCCCTGTGCTCATGTCATTGAAGTCTTTCATGGAGTTTCGATCAATCAAAACATACCGAGGTTACCTTGGGCCCTTTAAAGTCTCTGCCCGGTCGACTGCTAAAGTCGTACCGTAAACTATGCCACAGGCTATGACTACGAACCACTCGACTCTGTCTATTGTTATGAATGAGATAAGCCACTCCACTAGATCGGGCGAAGCTTTTGATGTATGCATTGACCAGTAATTGGTCCTGCGGCTGCTCGATAACTAGGGCCAGCTTCATGATGATAGTGGCAACTACTGACAGTTGAGTGCTGCGTTCTGATTGTATTTGCTTCTGGGGCTTGGTCTTAAGTCAAACGCTCGAATACGATGGGTTTCGTACACGTGAACCATCGCGTTCTACAATACTTTCCAGGCTATGCGTTTTTTCGTGTCTTGAATATCGTATCCGTGGTTCCACGCTCAGGACAAAGTGTCCTTGACATTTTCTGTCTAGGTATAGCCGTGGAAATGGCGGGACAGGTGCTCGGGGAGATGGGCTCGTGGCGTACAGAATATTACACGGTTCTAAGGTAATCTGTCATATGCATCTCAGCTCACCTGCGTCAATGGAAATCTGGAATCGAGTGTATTGACATTTCTATCCCGTGAAGTGTACATAGATGCACATGTTTCACGTCCATCAATAAGTGTATCTGGTGTAATTGAAAGAGCGGGACCTCGAGTTTACACCCACTGCTTGTTTCCAAGATGCGAGACAAACGCACCACCAAACCCATCCTCGATACTGGCCTTCTCCCAAGTCAATCTGACATACCGGACGGATTCCTCCGGTGTGATTGGGCCCTTAAAGTGAGGCGCATAGGTTACGAGCTTGCCCACGAATCCCGACATGCCCTGCAGCTCTTCCGGAGTGGCTATGCGCATGCATTAATAAAATATCTAGGTATTGCAACCTTAAAAGGCAGGAAATGATACGTACCATCCGCGTAGAGGCCCACCTCCACTAGACCCGGGCTGATACTCAGGAATAGCACGCCGTCTTTCTTGTATTGGGCGCTGAACTTGGCCACGATGACGTTCATAGCCGCCTTGGAGGCAGCGTATAAAGCACCAATATCAACATCGCAATCGTTAATCAAGTCAAGGTCGGCCATACCGCTGGAAATGGTAATGACCTTCTTGACCTTACCTTTCATGATAAGAGGATGGAAGAGGTGGAAGAGGTGGATGTTGCCGACGACATTTGTCTGCAATAGCTGCGATGAAACAGCCTCGACCTCCTCGACCTTGTCGCTCCTGTTGAACAAATCGTGTTAACGATAGACCAGCGCGAACAATAGCCAGAAGGAAGTAAACCTACAATGCGCCGATGGGTCCATAGGTGTCCAAGTAGGGCACTAAACCCCCGTTGGCGACTAGGTAGTCGACGCCACGCTCGCCAACGATTTCGGCCGTGTCAGCAGCAGCCTGCTTCAGAGTGGCATACTTGGTGAGGTCTCCATAGAGGATGTGGACATTCGGGCGGTCACCAGCTCTGCTGCTATCTTCTTCTCGGTCGCAGCTTTGTCGCGGACTAGACCGATGACCAGGTTCTGCCGGTCCTCCGAGAGCTGTTTGAGGAATTCGAACTAGGCTGCTGTATTAGATAAATACGGTGCATCACGCGGAAGGAGGCAGCTTCACCCCGATTCCTTTGGACACTCCGGTGATAACGTAAACGGACATTTGGAGTAAAAGAGTAATTATTGCACGTTGGATGAAGTAAGTGCGTGGGTGTGGGTGTAGGATACGACAAGGACCTAATCTCGACTGTTATAGTTTCAACAAACGACGCCTATATCATGAACATGCCAGACGCTTAATAATGCTACTTTCTTAATAATTAACAATCGAATGGGATGGAACGGCAACGTCGTGGGCCTACCCTCGAAGTAAAGTAGGCTGGCCTTAGGCGAACTTGGCAAACATTTTGATTGGATCAATGCCCGACTAGTCAGACGAAATGGAAAGTACGGAGTACTAACTACCAAGATACCATGTACAATACATCCAACAAGCACCTCGTGGGACACGGAGATGCCCGTTGGTGGGGACGATTGAGGCGGCTTAGGTGGGGGCTAAATGATACGGAATGTCCGAATGTGGACAGATATACTGTAGTAACTGTATTATGACTAGCTCACTACGGTACTGATCATGGTGCGAGCCTGGGTTCTGTGCCAATTGTCATGGTGCAAGCTGCCGTTCATGGGGAGGGCGACCCTCCCAATGAACAACCGATCATATCGCAGGATTTACTCTCAGGATTTCCTGAAAGCTACTTATTCATTTCACGGTTGCTAGCACTGTTGAACCAGGTCAGGCAAGAGTGTACTTGCCTGGCACGATGCCCTTGAGAATCGTGAAGTTGAAGGAAAAGGATCTATTGAAGTCGGGGTCACCAGAGAGTTTGCCCTCCGAGTTGGCGGGATATCCGTCGCCGAAGGACTTAATGACATTCCCACTTCGTGCTCTTAAATGGCGCCTAGTTATTATTAATACTAATATAGTATAAGCCACCGCCGTGGGTAGCGCTACTAATAAAGGATAGCGGGTGGGACTTCCTAATCGTGACCTAGTTGGTCTCAATGACCTCGTAAGTATTTGAGCGAAGCTTATAGGGAAAGTTGCTGCTATCTGCCGCTAAAGAGGAGTTGCTTAGCGTGTCTTTACCATAGGGCATAGTGTTGCTTATCATAATACAAGCGTTGACCACTATAATAGTTAGCAAGGCTAGTAAATTTGACTTAGCGAGCATCGCGACGTAAAGTAAGTTTTGACTATAAACCCTTTTTGGGAAGACAAATAGGAATAGATAAGGGAGTATTTAAGAGCGAGCGGGAGACAAGTTAATATACTAGCCTAGAATCTGACTTTATTCAAGGATGATTTTGAAGACTGCCTTCTTCAACCTAAGTAAGAAAAAAAGTTCCCGTCATTTTTTTTGCCTCCCTATTCGGGTGCGGGGAAACGGCCCATATAGGCGCCAATGGTATCCGTCCTCTGTCGACCCTTTATAGGATCCTCACTACGGGATATTATCAAATAATCCGAGAGCCCCTATTGCCGACCCTGTCCGGAACCGTACTCGCCTGCGAAATCAACGATTTAAAATGACAGAAACTAGAAGACTCTAGCCGTAATTCTTCTAAACTTCAGGCGTTGATGCTAGTGAGTGCAAATTCAATAACACTGCGTAAAATCAGTCATTGTCACATCTAGTTCATATCCTTTACAGAACTTTTACTTCAGACGAATACAATTAAAACATGAGACTTGCTGCATTTTCTGCAATAGAACTCATTGTATACATAGCTCTTTGCTCATTGATTCGCGGCGGGCCTTCCGACGTGTCACCTGCCTAAAGTGGTTTAGCCTATAACCAGAGACGACACTTCGGAACCGCCAGCATGAAATTTCTGAATTATAGAATTTGCCCCTGCTGATCTCTGAAATTCACATATCATCGCCAGCGATGACTTCCAAATCGAAGGTTTCATTGTTCCCGTGGGACGCCAAGTCTAAAACCCACAGAAGGTGGCTCTACGAGCAAAGAGTGCAATGCAATTGGGATTCAGATAAGGTCGAAGGAGAATGGAGAGAGAAACAAATCCAGGGCGAGAAATGCATGTACTGGATTGTGAGTTCATTCAATACTTTTAGTTTTGTGCTTCAAAATCGTCTTGTATATTAACTTGACCCATAGGTCCGTCAGTCCAATCGCTCGCAAGACATAAAATCTTGCAATGGCGAGAGTGAAGAAGTGCTTCATGATACAGCGGACTCTGTCCATGGCGTTGCGCGTGAACCATCACAGGTGGCGTTTGTCCCAATTGGTCATATTTCTTTGGATTCGAAAAACAAGGATGCAGAAATGGTCGGCCTTGAAATACCATCGGAAGGTGTCTTCTGGATCAAAAGCTTTTTCATCCTGCAATCACTTCAAGGTCAGGGCATTGGTCGAGCAGCTATGGATGCAGTAGAGTTAATGGCAGCTCGAGAGCCACTCTGGGCCCAGTCACTCATGCTAGACACGGTTACGGGGGAACACCAGATGAGAGAGGATTTCGCAACATCCACCTACGGCGCCATTCCTAAGGTAAGCACATATCTGCAAATTTCTTATCAGACCTGTATTAATCAATTTAATCAATTCGAATTTGCAGATCACGAATCAAGATTGGTATGGCCGCCGGGGATACATACCGATCAAGACTGTGCCGAACTATTATGACGTATATGATGAAAACGGAAACCGATGGGATATAGAGATTGTTTTCATGCGAAAACAAATTTCATGACATAGTTACATAAATCCTATGATGCCTTGGTCACGAGCCGAGGCTTCAATACTATACCAAAGTGCTATTTAACAATAGCCGTACGGGACCATTGGTATACTTCGAAGGCGAATAATGAGTGCTAGGCGGATAAATCACATTGCTACTTTGGATACTATCTCCTAATATCCTAATCTTTGGTGAAGACTTAATAGATTAAGCTAGATTCGAGAGCCACTGATAGCTACACCGTCTTGGACAGCTTGTAATAATTGGTGGAAGGCCCACCAATAAAAGCCGGTCTTAGACGTCAGAATTAAAACGCCAGGATCATCACGTTAATAATGGCTTCGCCTTAACGACTTCATTTCCTCACACCTTACTCAAGATGTGGATGAGGGATGCAGGTTGAAGGATATGGAAAGTTCACTACCAAAGGTAGCGCTCCATGCACCGCTACAAGATGCTGAGCGGGAGAGAGTCCGTGAACTGTTAAGGTCGGCAGCGCTATCTTCCCAATGATACCTCGGTCGCTTACTGCGTTATCACTTCAGGTAATAATGTGCCATCAGCACTCCGACTAACTCCCAGGCTGCGGAAACCGATGCTCCTACTGGAGATGAACAACCAGTATCTGCCGGCCTCCCCACAGACATCACCCTCGCCGCCCTATCGCAACTAGGTGTTTTTCGGTCGGGTTCAAATGGATCTTTCGTTTCCATCATCGACGGTCAAAATCAGTTTATTATTTCTGAAACTACGAAATCAGTTTTTTGCGAAGCGTGGACAAGCATCTGCCGAAAGATGGCGTGTACATTGGGGTCCGGGCGCTAGATCTGGTGTGGGGGGTGTGCCGTCACACCATCAAGCTATTCACCTCCACTGATCCTTCGAGCAATATCGATACAGATAACGTGATCGCGAACCGATCGCGCTAAAAAAATGTTGGAACTCTATCTGATATTGACTCAAAAAATGATTCCAACTTCTTTATCATTCTCAGCGACAAGGCCCCTGCTCTTGGTGATCACCTCCCACCAAACGACATCCGAGTCCCCCAACCGTATGTGTTTATCTGCCCTTGTGCTTCACTCCGTCTGACCTTTTTGATAGATTTGGACCTCAGAAGATCCGCCGGGTCGCTCAAAGGGTCTTGAAGCAGTATGCAGAGCAGGAGACAGCCCTGCCAATGGCCCCATTCTAGGCGTCTCTCCAGCAGCTTTTTGTGAACAATCCGTGACGAAAATGGATCCCACGCCCAAACCAGTTAATGACAACGATGAACCTCAAGGAGATATGCCTGAGGTAGTAAAGCCCATCATGTTGCGCCTTCGACCAGCAAGTCAACAACAGGCGTCACATGTTCTCATTGTGGATGACAATGAAATTAATCTCAAAGTAAGCTATTTTATTTTTATTCTGAGCAGAAATCCTGCTCTTAGAGACTAACGGCGATTTACGATTCTTCATTTGGCGATGACTTATACTCTAAGCATGTGGTGTTCAGGGGATAACCAAAGAAGCGTATTAATATTTCACTCTAAAGATTAAAAGACAAGTCAAAGTGTTTAAAGGATACGGTTGAGGGTGCACTGCAGGTTCAGGTCTATGTTGATCAAGCCAGACTAAAAGGTGTTCGAATCAGCTTCTTTCCTTGCTTGTATTGGATATAAGAAATGCAACTTACCTGTTGGACCTTGCCAGTTTCGCAGCAGTAAATATCACCGGCCGAACAGTTTTCACCAAGGAGACCCGCGAGGAGATTTCCCAGGGACAAAAATCCACCCTCTCCATCTCCCTTGCAGACGACTGTCTCCTCGCTCTTGCAGGTCTTCTGACCGAGATCGCCAGTTGGAATGGCGACCACAGCGGCGAACAGAGCGGAGTAAGCAAGAAGGTACTTCATGACGGCGAAGTTATGTGATGATCTTGGGTCGTAAATAGGCTATCGAACTGATTAGTAGTGCAATTGAGAAAACTTGATGTGCTGTAGTACCTGCAAACTCCGAGGAAGGGGTGGACGTGAAAATTTGGGTCGGTGCTATTTGGGGACTTATATAACTGGATAATACTGGAATTGGTTTCGGCTTTGACTCGAATCATTATATTTACAAAGATGTAACCTCCATGCAACCTTAGGGTCATAGCCGAAGCTCTTCGCGTTGTACCTAGAAAATCGAATAGAGTAGGTCACTTCCGAAAACGGCCACCTAGCGCTCTAGCGCTGATGTGGGAAGGATCGGCAAGCCACAATGACGAGCACATGTTACAAGGTTTCCATGCGTCTTGTCTGTTTCCTAATGGCCCTGGCCCTGTTAAGCATCTGGTGCGATCTGGACTGCCGAAAGGTTAGATCGGATCCACAAGTTTCGCCAGCCACCTGGGCATAGCTCCATCCCGATACTAATTGAAACACTGTCATTCCGACTTATTACTTTATTCATCTTTGTAAGAAGCACACCTTCCGAATTCATTACTGCCCGTTGCGAAGGTAGCATAAATCTCGGTCTCCCTCCAGGGCTCTTATCCAACTAATAAATCGGTTACAATCGTCAAAGGTTACATTTCGGCTCAAGTGGACACCAACCAAGCCAACAACGTTAGCCGCCCTAAGCACAGATTTTCTGGAACTTTGCTTGCGGAACGGATGTTCACCAATCACTGACAGTCACCACTCTGATTGTCCCTGCTTTCATAGATCTAAATCAATCTTTTGAAGTGAGTGAAAACGCTAGTAATGTAGGTCTGCAAAGGTCTAGAGAGCTGGGCCATTCGTTTCCGGGTATGTACACCTTGTCTACTAGATGAGGGTAACCCGGTCATAGAAACTGTCATTATACTCCGTTTGTCAGTACCTGATGGCTAAAACTGAGTTTGTGGTGTCGGAAACTTCCAGGTCTCCCTTAGTGTATGGTCTCCTCTTCGCGCAGGTACTCAATTATATAGATCAAACAATACGTAGACTATGAATTTTTGCGATACAGACAGCCACATAATGCTTGTATTAATCTTCTCTTAAAGTATTAACTACCTTTGCAAGCACATCACTAAAACTCATCCATCGCGAAGACTGCAGCAGCAAGATTACCGCGAGAAATTGAAATGACCAAAGTTCACATTTAGAGCACTTGGTTCAAACTGCACTGAATGTTCAAGTTGAGGTTCACAACGCCCAGCTAATAATCGTGGTAAGTTATTTGCCACCCCCATAAGGTAAGGGAAGATATGTCTTACGTCCTTGATGTCCTGCTCGGAGCAGCAGTAGATTGCACCGGTGGCGCAGTTCTCACCAGCAGCGCCAGCGGCGACGTTGCCCAGGGAAATGACACCACTGTCGCCGTTACCCTTGCAGACAACACTGCTTCCATCCTCGCAAGTGGGAGAGTCCATGTTTCTGCCGGCAATGGCGGTGGCGGCAAGGGCCAGAACAGCAATGAAGAACTTCATTTTGTATAGGAGAAGTAAATATTCTGATCTTCATAGAATATGTCAGTGGCCTGAGTGAGTGCAGAATTATGGGAAGGTCTTACTGAATAGATCAAGTTTTCTCTTCTTTGAGTAAATGTAAATCTGTGAGGGAAGGATCTGGGGTATGGGAATCCCTCGTACTTTATACCTTCGAGGAAATTATTGCTCGTCGTGCACAAGGAAGTGATCAGCATGAAGTCACCACCAAAAAGAATGTACCGTTACTTACGGTTACCATGGGAGCTACTATTTACTCGCTACAGTATGGATCGACAGCACAGGAAGGGATGGCTCACATACTTAGTAAGTCAATGTAATCGTCATACCCTAGGGCACGTATCCTGTTCTTAGCGGACCTATTTTTTTTTATCAAACGTCAAATATTCACGTACGCGAAACTTTTGAAGCTTATACGAAGGGCCCAAATGCCATCGCACATGGTCAATCGAGGCGTGTAAAGAATGCGCCCGGGGCGTCAAGGCGTGTCACACACAGCCTCTCGGTCATTCTAGGAGAATTTCAAACAAACCAAACATAGTCGGAGGAATTCATTATAGATGATCGACATCAAGTGGCATACCAATCGGAAACAATTTTTCGCGTGTAGCGTTGCAGTCCAGCATTCCAATCATAAGCCAAGGCTGTGGGCCCGGGTCTTGGACCGAAAACAATCTCTCAAACTTCTTAAAATAAAACTTGGACCATTGAATCAGTTTGCAAGCCATCCACTGATCATTTTGACGCTATGACCTGTGATCAAAATCAAGTTCACTACCCTCAGAATGATCGACTCTACAGTACAACGGTCATTTCGGAGCTGTCGAGTCGGATTGAAAATGTCAGGCTAATTGAGCCGTCCAATAGAAAGAAAAGGAATTTCATTTTAGGTTATTTTCTCTATGCAGTAACCCACTTCCTGAGCTTTATGGTTTGGGTAAAGCCCCATGGGAAGAACACCTTACGCAAGCCATTGTAACGTCAATTGTAACTTGTAAGAGTGCACGGTCCAAGGGGTCCATTTCTGTTTGCATCCTCAGTACATTAGCCACTAGGACACGTAGATGACCTATTAGATCCAAATACCTGTAAGATAGCTTCGTGATGATCGCCAGCAGAGATACTGGGACACCGGGGCCTCCACGAGAACTGGCCTGGAGATCATGCGGCTCAAGTCCAGGGTATCGCCTAGCGAACAGTAAGCTTTGTTATCCACCCTTTTGGTAGCATGGTATACCTATATTGAGGTAGGCTTCTCTTAGTGGGAACTTCTTACATGTTGATGCTTTGCAGACATCGTTGGTCCGTAGCATGCAATCAATGTGAATACCGACTCGGTGTGGCTCACATTAGCTACGATAGGGAGTCCGTCAGCTGTATCCATCTCAGGGCCGCTATTGGCCACTTTTGGGTTAGATTAGGAACCTTTTTTGGAGGGTGGGAGGGGGGTAGTTTGACAGAGATTGTCCATAGACTGTGCAGCTGGGCTATCAGAAAGTCCATATATTTTCAAATGATCTAACGATCTTTTTCGCCTGCACTATTTCCTCTCTACGAAGAGATCAAAACAGCATGGTGAAATTCTAAACTATCCGAGATCACCATGGGACTCTTCAATCCATGAACCCAGGTCTCGTCGCGGTGGTAAGCTCAAACTTCTACATCTTATAACAAGCTAGTCTATTTACTCCTCAGGTCTTCGTGATTTTTGATCTATCTTTCAAATTTGTGGAAAACCTCGATCTCACTTCCACCCATCGGTCGCAGCCTGTCAGCCGCAAACGCTGCCATCGCCTCGATGGAAAGAATCGACCCCTGCGCCGAGCCCACGTTTCTCCGGATTGACATACCTCACCCTCGAAGATATCGACAGCGTGTGCGCTGAAATCGCAGCAAAATATAAGAAGCTCAACCTGCTATTCATGACACCTAGATAGATAGCACTAGAAGGCCGGGACGAGATAGCCGAAGGCCTGAACTGCAAATTCATGCTACATTATTACACGCGCATGAGATTCATCGCCAACTTGATCCCCTCTTGCTGGCAGCTACGCAAGACTCTTCGGTCCCTACCGCCGCCAGGCTATCCCGCGTGATCTCAGTCTTAGATCCACTCGTCGCTGTCCACGCGGGCAGATCTGGAATGCTCGAGTACTCAAACCTTAGTCTTGAAGAATACATTCAGTCTCGCCACATGCCGCGCGCCCGTCATTCTCATGGGTAGCTTCTTCTTAGAGGGCATGGCGTGGCGGCACCAGCATACTTCTTTCATCCACACATACCCATCTGGTGTGATCACGGTCCTGATGCGAGAAGTGCCAAGTGGGCTGGGGACCCTGTGGCGTCTAGCTATGGTGCCGCTTCAGGAGGGTGGAGAGAGGCATTTGTTTGCGGCGACTCGTGAGAGGTTTTCTCCGAAAGCAGAGGGAGAGAGTACGGAAGGGGATGTCGCAGTTGGCAGCGATGAGATAACGGGAAGTGATTCCTAGTGTGCTGATTGGAACGGGAGGTTTTTTTGCCAAACAAGAAATTGGAAATGATTAGGTCAGAGGACGCGGTCAACAGGGTTGTGCAGCATACAGATGAAGTGGTTCACCAGGTGTGCGAGGAGAGCAAGACATATCCGTGAATGTTCGAGTAAAATTGCGATAGCTAAAATCTACAAAAGCGAATTCGAATCGGCACACTTTTTGTGATATGCTGCATATTTACTGAGAAGCCCAAGCTCTAGAGTTCAAGGTTTGGTTCCTCCTTTTTTATCCCTTCTCCTTCACCTCGTTCCATTTCATCCTCTGTGCTAGAAGACAGCGACTCGGAACTCTGGATCGGCTCCTCTCGAGGACCGGTTTCCTCGTCCGTTTTCTCTTGCGCAGGTGTCGTCGGCGCAAACTTGCTTCGGGCCCTGATTTGTTTCCCATACTTGTAAAAAAGGAAAGGAATAACTGCTAACAAAGCAGCTACACCACCGATCAGACTACCACCTCCTCCCACGCCCATCGCGTGGAACATTTGGTTTGTGAAAAGCGGTGCAGCAGCACCACATGCCGACCGGGCGATCGTGTTCGCAGCAATTGCGGAAGCGGCATACTTCAAGTAGACATCCACGAGGTAGTTCAAGTATGCAACAAAAATGAGAAGTAGCATGCTTGAGAGGAAGCATCCGGCGAGTGTAGGAACTATCCAATGTACATAGCTACTTGAGAGTCAGTATTTCTGGATGCATGTGATGGGAGTTGCAGAACTCACTTGTACTCAGCCGACCATGCGAACCAGAACATGGTCGCAGAAAAGCCAATGCCACCAATCATCGCTAGGGGCAGCCGGTCTTCGGGAACTGTGTCTTCGATCTTCTTTTCGCCCCTTTCGATCTTCTTCTGGCGAATATTTGTGTCAACCAGAACGATAATGCCACCGATTAAAGCGCCGACAACGGTGCCAATCAAAGGCAACTCGCCCACACCCGAGTTCCATCCGCGCTTCTCTTGAAACACGATTGGATAGATGGTAAACAGCATGTAGAGCAAGGTATATACAATTGCCATATAGATGGCACAGAGCAGAGAAATAGTGTCGAAAAGGATGATCCAAGGCCTTGTCAGCGCCACCTTGTAGATACCAATAAGAGTTCGGTCGCTGTCCTCGACCGAAGCCTTCACATTCTCATACCCGGGAATATTCGCCTTTCGAATCCGTTTCGCCTTGTTATACAAGACTGTTGGTGCATATGTTTCAGGAATTGTGAGCATTATAACGGCCGTCCCCCCGCCGAGCCAGAGAAGCACGTAGAAGCTCCAACGCCAATCCTCTTTCAGCTCTAGGAAGCCTGCAACGACAGGACCGAGAGCGGGTCCCATATAAACCATCGCTGAGAATCCAGCCATCGCGTTGGAACGCTGTAGCGGATCCCATAGATCGGCAAGAAGTCCGGGGCAGTTGCTCAATGGGGCGGAGACAAAAGTTCCTGTAAGAAATCTACCCACTAGCAAGGCTCCCAGGTTCGGCGCGAAAGCGCAGAGAAAGTTAAAGGCGATGTAAAGCAAGAATGAGATATAGAAAATCCACCGACGGCCATAAAATTCACTCAGTGGCGCGAATACCAGGGGACCGGCGCAGTACCCAAGCAGGAATACCGTGATAGTAAGACCGGCTACCTCTGTTGACACACCGAACTCCTTGGATATGGACCCAAAACATCCGCTCGGAGAACTTGAAGCGAAGGTCGCATTCACCACCAACAGAACGGCACTCATTGTGATGGCGGTCCGGCGGCCCATCGACCAGTTTCGAGGGTTCTCGATGTCGCCCGGAGCAAAGTCGACGTAGCCATCTTTGTTAAGGTAGGGGGGCGTTTCATGTCGCAGGTCTTTGGAGCGGTATGGCTTGTTCACTGCATGGGACAGGATGCGCACGATAGCTGTCATCACGGATGAGCGGGTTTGAGGAAATTCATGGCTTTGCAAGTCAGTGGAACAAAAGGCGGGTTTAACAGGCACATATTATGAAACCCCCAGGGCTTTTTATGACAACCCCGGCGAGCATTAGTCTTATCCATGGGTCATGACATAAATTTTACCAGTCAACAGGTTTTCGGGGGTGCGTTAATGTCCGGGGTTTATCTCCGCACTAACTAAAATATGGGTTCGGTTCTGATAGCAGGCGGTATATGCCGAAACCTCGAACTCTAATTGCGATCGCCATGCCCAGGGCGCGGATGTCGGTCGGTATAGGTCAAGCTTTGATCTGCACGTTTCGCTTTAAAATAATACAGTATACGTGTGGACTAAAGAAAATCGGCGATGGTTTTATCGTCTGGAAAGCTTGAAAATCAAATGAAACAGAAACCTCAGATTATGAGGGTTTCAGGACGCACGCTTTGACCGCAAATGATAACATAGAAAATCGCGATGGCTCGGAAAATTCAAAAAATTTGAATATGAAAGAGCCGGTCGTCTCAAGGCCTACATATCAATCGCAATCAACCTCTTGGCATTTTTCCGGGCGGATGATCGCCTCAATCAGCCCAACATCAAGCTACCTGTCTGGACCTCCTAAATGTGTATATATCCCGGCTTCAAGCCATCTCAGGCGAATAGTAAAATCCATAAACCTTAGACGGCTTTCACATAATCAAATTAGGAAATTCGTCATACAAGCATATCGTTTGAGGTTAATTTTTACCTTAACTACCCTATGTGTTGTGCTCATCTATACAGTCTCGGTTCCGAATCACGCGACTTGGGCAGTCATTGAGTCGGTCACGTGAATCCAGCATTATATCATGTATGCTTCAGTTATTCCAAGCACATACGACCATAGGGTGTGGAGAACAGGGCTTCCCGTCCGCTCAGCCGTACTTAAGCCACACGCCGGCAGGTTAGTAGTTGGGTGGGTGACCACCAGCGAATCCCTGCTGTTGTATGTTTTTGTTTTCTCTTATTTCCAATATTTTTTTTCAAATCGTATACCAGTGGACCATATTCCTCTGTCCTAGACTTATTGATCTTGTTTCAATCTCTTGGTTCAACGTGACTATTGTAGGCACCAAAATCGGAAATGCTCCTGATGCACTGATATGCCGGAAGTATCCCGCCGAAGGGGAAAGAAGGCGTTAACGAACAGTGTATAGCTTTAAATAGTCTGCTTGGCGTTACCATCGACTTTGCGTGAATTGCCTGAGACCTGAAGCGTCTAGCCAAAACAGGACTAGAGCGTCTTCGGAATGTCAACCATAGGGCGCAGGGGTCGTCAGTTCAAAAGTTCAGCTGAATCTGCTTATTCGATTCAGGCTCTACATCACCCTTGGGGCAAGCAACTTTCTTCAAAATGTCCATCTTTAACCTCAACTTCCGCGTTGCAACTGCAGAAGATGCTCCGCAGCTGCAACAACTGATCCAATCCGCGTTTCGCGCCGAAGACAGCAGACAAAGCTGGACCGGCGACATGGGCCTCGCCTCGAAATTCTGCATGGAAGTCAAAGAGATCGAGACATTCATGACCCCAGAATGCGATTTCTTGATGGCCACTGACAATAATGGCGCCCTCGTGGGCACTATCGGTGTGTCCAAGCGTGGTGCCAACAGCGCTCGTCTTTTTTTGCTTGCTGTGGACCACCGACACCATCGCAGTGGCCTTGGACGACAGGTACTTGCATATGCAGAGGAATATTGCCAGCGGACTTGGGGAGCCACGAAGCTGGGGCTGAACGCACTTTCTACACGCCAGGCACTTATCTCGTGGTACATGCGTCGTGGCTACCAAAAGACTGGCGAAACATCGCCATTTCCGCGCGATAAGTTCGCGGAGCTTGAGTTGCCGGATGACCTGTGCTGTATTGAGTTTGAGAAATATCTGAATACGGTCGCCGTCGCAGAAGATGCTGCATGAATCATTTCATAAGATGTACCTCCTTTTCTGAGATTGTCGGACATTTTGTTTCAGCGATTAATAGCGGGAACCCCATCCTGGCCATCTGCCGTTCGCTCCGGGCTATAAGAAGACCTTGGAAGAAGGACATACAGAGACGCCTACGAGACATAAATCAATTAAGCACCTGTGGATAACATACTTTTACTTGATCGGGGATAAAAAACGCCCATGCGCCACCAAGCCCGAAATGGATAGGGGCATCACCTGACCCGGTTCCCAAGCCACGGGTGGATTTTAACTCAGCTGGGTAGAACTTGGCGGAGCAGGCAAATTAGGCAACTATAGCAGTTTACTGTACTTAAATTCGCCTAGTATGAGAACGCGAAGTCGGGACAACTCGGGCGCTAACAAGGTTCCTGCAACTATCGGAAGCTCGGAGAATGTATCCCCCGATGTTTCACGCAGATTTCGTCCCCCTCGTGTCAACACAATAACCACAACGCTCATTGCAACGCAATTCCTGCCAGTTGCAATTGGTTATTCTCGAACGCGACCAAGCAGGGGAAATTTGGGTTCCGAAACAACAGTATAAACACCCACCGGAATTAAGCCGACAATCATCTCTCAAGCCAAGCCCCGGTTGTCACGCGACCTGTTTGTGATCCATTGAAGCAGCAATGAAGTATCTACTTGGTGCCACTTTGGCCACTTTGGCTACCGCGGCGTCTTCTTCTGCCCCTGCGTCTGCACCAACGGGCGCCACCTATGCATCCGGCTTTGACATGAAAAGGCACTGGGCCAATCTGAGTCCCTATAAAGACGCTAATAGCTTCGGTGTTCCCAATGGCATACCAGAAGGCTGTGAATTGTCTCAGGTGCATGTCCTTCATCGTCATGCGGAGCGTTTCCCCACCAACTATCCTCTTGATGGGGAAGGGATGCAGGACTTTGCGGCCAAATTGAGCAATTATTCCAAGAAGCACCCCGGGAAGGCCGTGGGCACCGGCCCGTTGAAGTTCCTCAACAACTGGAAGTATATTCTTGGCTCGGACATTTTGATGGAGACTGGTGCTGCCACTGAGGCTACTTCTGGTGCCCATTTCTGGACTCAGTACGGTAGACTTTTGTATCGCGCTGATCGGGCCAATGTGGCTGCATGGAATTCGTCTCTGAATGTCTATTCCAATGGCACGTCTCGCCCGACGCCTGTCTTCCGTACCACTTCCCAACCTCGTATCTTGGAAAGTGCTCGATGGTGGCTTAGTAAGTAGAATTGATTCCCACAGCTCCGTACAAGTCGTTAACATGGATGGCTAGGCGGTTTCTTTGGCAACAGTGGAGCCAACAGCTCTTACGACCAGTATGATCTTGTTATCATCCCCGAAGTGGACCCGTTCAACAATACCCTGGCTTCTTACGATTCTTGTCCTGGTGATATGACTGAAGGGTAAGTGAACCTCGATTTTAACGGGATTACCAAGTAGTAACAAAGTCCATAGTGATCACGCAGCTGAAACCTTCATTGCCCGCTACACCCAGAATGCTCGCTCCCGTCTCTCTGCATACTTACCTCGCGACTTCAACCTTACCGCCTTCGATGTGCTCGCCATGCAGAACATTTGTGTTTACGAGTACACCAGCCTTGCAGGCTCATTCTTCTGCTCCCTCTTCACTGAGCAAGAATGGAAGGACTTCGAGTACAACATTGACGTTCAGTACTACGGAGACTATGCCTACGGCTCTCCAACCGGCCGCGCACAGGGAATCGGCTACGTCGTCGAACTCGCCGCTCGCCTCCAGCACAAGCTCCTCACATCTAGCGATACCAGCGTCAACTACACCTATGACAACAATATCAAACAGTTCCCCTTTGGCCAGCCATTTTACATGGACATGTCCCACGATGACATTATTTTGTCCGTCATCACGGCACTTGGCCTCAAATACTTCAACTACGGACCTAAGGGTCTGCCCGTTAAGTTAGACCGTGCTCCCAATCGCACTTTCCACCTCAGCGAGATGACTCCCTTCGGTGCTCGCTTTATGTCTGAGATCTGGACTTGTCCTTCCAGTGTGTCTTTTGATTCTTTAGACCCTGTCCTCTATACGAACCCTGAACTGGGCTCAAAGGATACCAGGAGCTATATTCGCTTCATGCTGAATAATTCTCCTCTGCCCATGCAGGGTCTGATTGGTTGTGAGCGTGCTAAAAATGGATTCTGCCCGGTTGACACGTTCCTCAAGGGTGTGCCTACTCTGAAGGAGAAGGCCAAGTACCAGGAAGCCTGCTTCGGTAACTACACCACTGGAAGCCAGGTTGGCGATGGTGCTCCTGGCTCTTAAGTTGGAACGGTGGATTATCGTCGTACGAAAACCGTTTTGCACTTTTCCCATGACCTTTGACGAGAGCTTGGCAGTATCTTGGAACTACAAATATACCATTCTTCTGCATCTTCTCATATGATGTACATATCTATCTAGACTACATTCTTGAACCTTTACGACAGTCGATTGCAAGTTGTGCCTACGTAGGCAGAACGCAAGACCATGAAATTCGTAATGATCGGATTTTGCCCAGGTGACAGGACTATGTTTTATCGTGCTCGTAATTAGCAAGGAGGTTATGGAGTGAAAATTCCGGATTAGGAAATCGATACTTGTTTCGTCGATTTTGGTGATGCACATACGTTTTTTTATAGAGAACCGTCGATCGCTGCATTCGGATTCGCACTCGGATGGTTACCTCTGGGCGGTGACGGAGAAAAATAACCGGGGTAACTTAGACATTGATCTATACTATCTTGATCGTGGTCTACCTTGCGTTCCCATTTCTCTGTTCAGACCGTGCCCCAGTCGGTTTCCTCTCGCTTGCCGAGGTCGCCCAGATCGACCAAACACCAGAACAGCACAGTCCTGCTTGATGGCCAGATGAAAAAATGCGGATTCTTATGCTCGCCTTCGTCCTTGCGCTTGGAGTGGCATTTGCCGCACCGACAAATGAAGTTCTAGCTCACGACGTTACGAAATATCCGGTAAGACTATACTGGACTCACATGGCAATCTAGAGCTGATTTCGTTGGACTATATAGCGACGGGATCTCAGTCCAAAAGAGGTTGCATTCTTACTACAAAGGAGAAGTAGAAGGCGTCCGCAGAATGTATAGTCACCATTCGTCAAGGAGAATATTCAGTTGGGCCAAGCTAATATGTCTTTTTTCTAGGGTCTCAAGAAAGGGCCATGCATTTATGATGACGCATATCAAAATATACGCTGGTAGTAATGAGTGATATGAAGAATAGTAGAATAGTCAAGCATGAAATAAATGATCCAAATGCGTTAAGAATATCAAAATACATACAGTCTTCGATCCCCTGACAGATCGAGCTCATGTATAGCCAAGACCAGAGTATTCCGCGCCTTTTATTTCACGTTTCAATGCCCGGCCTTCTTTGAAAGCCAAGAACAAATTTCGCGCAACGACAGTCAACATGAATCGTCCATAAATGCGGAACATAAACCAGCGCCAGATAAAAGAGTAGCATCGTAATAGCGAACGTGAAAGTCGGTCACGCCGGAGAAGGGCGCATTCCGGAAGTGTCAACATTCCAATGACCACAACACCGCAAACACACTTTTTGAATTCCTTAGCCCATTGCTGATCATTTGACCCTTTGGGAAGGATAGATTTCAGATCAGTAGATGCCCAGCACCTTATTCCAGCAAGGGATGCTTGTTTGTCCGTCGCCTCAAGGTGGTTGGCCCGATGTGAAGAGAGCCCCTCGATGAACCTGTATAGGGTAAAATATAGACAAGATTGCAATTTTTCTTAGAATTAGATCCACGGCAGCCCGACGCCAGCCTGAGTGTCCTCAATCTCAGCCGTGCCATCCTCCAACTTCCTCCGAACAGACATCGGGACCTCAACCTTCTCCCGCATATTCCAATATTGATTCCACTTTTCTTCGCAAATCGCCGCGGAACCGCACCCCGCAAAGTGAACAATGAGATCGCCCGGCTGCCAATGTTCTCCAAGGGCATTATAGTCCGGATAAGCATTCATCGAGCGCTGGGTCATGACCGCCGCATGATCCCGCACAATATCGTGATACTGCCACATATGCGTCCAAGCGTCGTTCTCCGGAAACACCCAGTTCTGAGAGATATAAAGTGGCTCAATCCACAGATTGAGTAGCCAGTTGCTCCACTCGCCCCGTCGCATCAGAAAGTTGCCAACGTTCATACCCCAGTTATCCAGCGAGATGACAAAATTGATATCGTCGCGCTTATAGGTAGCCGGGGTGCTATAGCCAGTTTTGCCACCCCCCGCGCCAGTCATCTCACGGTCGAGAAGGATATTGCGAGCCAATCCCTCCTTGGAAAGGACATGGTCGTAGACGTTCAGTGTCGTGTTCATGATGATGATATCTATATCCATCCACCACACCCATTCGGCATCCGGGAAGCGCTCGAAGGCTTCTTTGAGAACCGGGATCTTGTTCCAGTATATCGGCGCGCCATTGGGCATGTTGTAGCTTGTCATGTTTGCCCACATAAATTCGAGACCGTGCTTCTCAGCGTATGTCTTTCTGTTCTCGTAGACCATTTCTTTGACCTGTGGCATACCCAGCACGGCACCGGAACTTCCTGTGACCATGACGACCTTTTTGTTTGATAGTGAACCGGGGAGAATCTTGCTCATAACTTTCCCTGCTGCAGAACTTGCTCCTCTGTGGAAGCTGCTTTCCATTGCTTCATATGCGGATTTGCTGGAGGATACACCATCCTGGACGTTCTTTACTCCAGCATCCCAGGATGGCAATTGGGGTCGGTACGGAGAAGTGGGCTTCCATATGAACTGGAAGATTTTGCATTAGCAAACTTTGGCAGCAACGGTAGCGGGATTTTCTACTTACGAAACCTCCGAGCAGAATGGCCGCTATGAAGATGCAAAATATCCTGAAACGCGTGAGAGATGGTCTGCTAACGTCAGTAAACACAGCTAGGATTGTCCAAAGAGCAGAACATACCTGATCATGATTATTCTGATAGACAGAATGAAGAAAAAGCCGCTTTTTGTATCCCAAGGCCGAGATCATAACCCCGTCGCAGTTTGAAGTGTACTGCGGATAACTTCTGACGTATTTGTGATCTTGCGGCTCCTGCTGGGATATAATGGCAAGGCACCCGGAATATTAAATTAAATTCTGTTTGCAATAATGCTACAACGTGTTGTACGAGTACCTCAGCAGTAGCACTTACGGCGGTTCATGCTTCGCTCGCTTTCCGCATCCGGGATCTTGGCAAACCACGAGGAGCGAGATCTGACTTCCAAAGATCGCAACATGGAATCAACTTTGGGAAAATAATTCAATTTAATTGATGATATAACAATTAATGGGCAGAAATTATTGAGGCAGATACAATAGCTCATAGAGAAGACATGGTTGATTTGCCCGGCCGAGTCAAACTCGAAGCCTCGTCCATGATCGCCAAGCGGGCCGCTTCCGGATGATCTCAAAACACGACCTCCCACATTGGAATCCTGTAGATGAACATCACCCAGATGCTAAGCCGGATCCGCGCGCATTTTTATTGTTCCCGGGATAATCCCAATGCAGACTTATAATTTGCGCCCTTCCTGATTAATCTCGCGTGCCTGTCTGCCACCTTCGTTGACCCTCACCATCAATGTCTGCTCGATACTTCGAGCGGTCGCAATGATGACCCGCAAACTCCGGGTTTTGATCGTGTCGAGTCTCGTTATTGCCACACTTTGGTATTTGTCTGGAGGGACCGGATTACGAGAGTATCACCCACCTAAAGCTCTACCGGGGACATATCATCGCAATGCAACCGAGCACATCCACTTCTGGCGTCAATTCCAAACACTATTGATGGAACACGAACCAAAATGCGCCCCGCCGCGACGACTCGGAAATGCGCCATCATCCGGCTTCAAGGCTTCGGACCCAGATCCCCGACCGAAACTCCTGAAGATGACTACCAGTGACGTTTTGCGCATGAAGAAGGCGCACATCGAGTTTGTCGACGCCATTACCACCGATCCGCCACAGCTGGCCTACACTCCTGGTACAAGGGGCATTGTTACTACCGCGGGAGGAGCATATCTCCCGGTTTTGGTGATCTCGTTACGAATGTTGCGCCGCACAGGCTCACACTTGCCAATGGAGGTCTTTTTGGCCACACGCGACGAGTACGAGGAGTATATTTGCGACACTGTTTTGCCTTCGCTGGGTGCAAAGTGCACCGTGCTGTCGGATGTTCTCGATGCAATTCCCAAAAGCAACAAAATCCAGAAATACCAGCTGAAACCATTCGCCATGATATTCTCTTCCTTTGAAGAGATCCTGTTTCTGGACGCAGATGCTTTCCCAATCGTCAAGCCGGAGTTGCTTTTCGAGAAAGCTCCCTTCAAAAATACCAAATTCGTCACCTGGCCCGACTTCTGGGCTTCCACCGCCTCTCCGTTCTACTACGAGATCTCCTCGCAGCAGGTTCCTCCCATGGAATCTCGACAATCGACCGAGTCCGGCGAAGTAGTCATCTCGAAGAAAACGCACCTACGGACTCTTCTGCTCGCAACTTACTACAACTTCTGGGGACCCACCCACTACTATCGTCTCTTCACCCAGGGCGCTGCAGGCGAAGGCGACAAGGAAACATTCATCGCAGCAGCAACGGCGCTGGGTGAGCCATTTTACCAAGTCAGTGAGCGTATTTGTGCCATGGGCCACAGGACGGCATCTGGGCTTGCCGGATCTGCAATGGCTCAGTTTGATCCAATCGAGGATTACAAACTCACCCAGCAAGGGGAGTGGCGCGTGAATGGGTCAGAGGCGACCCAGCCCCGTCCGTTTTTCATCCACGCCAATTTCCCTAAATTCAACCCTGCAACGGTGTTCCAGCAGCAGAGTGTCAATCCGGCTTTCCTCGACGATGGCAATTATACCCGTGCTTGGACTATCCCGGAAGAAATGATTGAAGCATTCCCTGTCGATGTCGAGAAACAGTTCTGGGCGGATATTCTGTGGACGGGGTGTGAGTTGGAGACGACATTTGAGAGCTGGGAGAATAAGACGGGTATTTGCAATGGGGTGAGGAAATACTGGAAGGCTATGTTTGGTCCGGAGGATCCCGCTACTGTATAGCAAGCTGCATACACGATCGGCTTGCATTTGATTTTTAATAATAAAATCCATACTCTCTGACTAGAACTTCATTCACAAAGTACATTTTGATGCAAGGAGGCCAGACAGTTCGGCTCGTTCCATCCGTCGTGATTCCGTAAACGGATGCTCGAATGATAAATCCTCTAGCAAGGTGCTATCGGCGGATAAAGTGTTTGTGAGGAGTTCGGTTCTCAACATACTTGGGCTGATTATCCAACTTGTTCAATACTCCTAGAGGATGTGGGGCAGAAATCAATCTATGTACTTTACCCCAACGCTCTATCAGTAACTGCGGGGAGCCCGCAGCTTTCCCCTCATACCATCGACCGTGCCCTACCATCTATTGCGGGGTGCAGCCATCCTCTGCAAACTATTCGCCGCAGCCTTTGTCATGTAAGCAAAAGATCCCGGGGAATGAGCGTCCGATTTGGCTGGCAGCGTCGTCAAATCCACGTCAGAATTGGAATCATATGATGTACTCCCGGCGAATTTCTCCAATTCTCTCAAAACCCCACTGACCTCCACCCAAAGCTTCGGTCGTCAAATTTCTTCAAGTCTCAAATCAAAATGGCATCGGCTACTATGCAGGCATTGAACTACCTTGGGCCGTACAAGGTCCGGGTTGAATACGTCGAAAAGCCTAAGCTGGAGCATCCTGACGATATCATCGTGAAAGTCACTACTGTGAGTTTGCACATTTGATCTGGCTTGACAGAAAGACTGACTAGGGATGAGGCGGCGATTTGTGGCTCGGACTTGCAGTAAGCTTCCGATGTGATTTTACGGACTGGCGAACTGCAGCTCACTGCGTCACAGCATGTACGAAGGCCGAACTGCGGCTGAGCCGGGAATCACCTTCGGGCATGAGAATATGGGCATCGTGGACGAAATGGGAGACGGTGTGACGTTGTTGAAGAAAGGTGATCGTGTCGTAATGCCGTTTAACGTTGCCGACGGTCGGTGCCGCAACTGCGAGGAAGGCCGGACGGCGTTTTGCACTGGTGTCAACCCTGGCTTTGCGGGCGGAGCTTATGGTGGGTTATGAGGTTCTGAGTACCACGTCTCCACTGACACTTCGCAGGTTACGTTGCCATGGGTCCCTACCGTGGAGGCCAGGCACAGTACGTCCGTGTACCGTATGCGGACTTCAATGCTTTGAAGCTGCCTCCGGGAGCCGAGCACGAAGCCGACTTTGTTCTTCTGGCAGGTAAGTAATAACCCCTGCTCACGAATTGGGTTGTTTGTATTGACTGACCGACTTACTAGATATTTTCCCCACTGGTACGATCACCTACCACTCTCACACAATGAACCCAACTCACTCATGAATCCCTTCTAGGCTGGCACGGCGTCGAAATCTCCGGCTTCAAATCAGGCGAAAGCATCGCAGTCTTCGGCGCAGGCCCTGTCGGCCTGATGGCCGCCTACTCAGCCATTCTTCGCGGCGCATCCTTCGTTTACGTCGTTGACCGAGTCCCCGAGCGCCTTGCAGTCGCAAAAAAGATTGGCTGCATCCCGATTGATTTCACGAAGAGCGATGCCGTCGACCAAATTATCGCCCACAATGGCGATATGGTTGACCGGTCCGTCGATGCCGTTGGCTACCAAGCCGTTGACCCGAACGGGTCTTCCGAGAAGCCGAATATTGTACTCGAGAACATGATCCGTGTTACGCGCGCGTGCGGAGGAATGGGTATTCCGGGTCTTTATGTTCCTAGGTAATGTTACCGATCCCTATATCGCGCCCTGAAGCTGACGTCTCTTCTCGTAGTGATCCCGGTGCTCCAGATGCTGCTACCGCGAATGGCATGATCAGTCTTAGTTTTGGGAAGCTCTTTGAGAAGGTCAGTCGTTCGTGCCATTCCTGGGGTCTTTTAAAAATGATTCTAACGAACTTTAGGGATTGTCTCTTGGCACTGGTCAGTGCAATGTGAAAGCTTACAACCGGTACCTGCGTGATATGATCATTGCTGGCAAGGCGAAGCCTAGCTTTGTGATTTCCCACGAGATCGATCTCACTGGTGCCGAGGCTGCTTATCACAAGTTTGATAAGAGAGAGGATGGGTATACCAAGGTCATCATCCACCCGAACGGGGGTTTCAAAACGGGAGTTTTTGATGCGCAGCTCTGATTGTGGGTGAAATTGATACATTCGGTGTTGTTTCATGTGTGAGGAACTTTTTGGGTGTCAAGGTCGAGAGTGGGTTGCAAATATAGTTGATCAATTGAAGTCGGCGTAAGACCTTCAACTATGCGCGGGATTATTCTCAAGTCAACAACGGTTTCAGAAGTAAAACCCGACTTATAGTTCGTCTCTCTCCAGGCAATACCACACTTTCTACCCAGTGGTGCACACCAACACAGCTTTTATCCTCATTCAAGCTCTTACATCCCAACGATCTCTTTTTCCTACCCCAACGCTGTCTGTGTCTGCCACCCTCGATCTCCTCGCCTTGTCAAATCTCATCATAGAGGCCCCGAATCCACTGAGAACCCTCCATCCACTAAACACAGACATCAACCCCATCCATCGCGGTCAAGTGGAGTGCACTATTCAGGACCTCACAGCCAAGTTCGTCCTGAACCAGAACCTTGAGGATCTCATTCCCGCCCAATACCTTAGACTGGCTCGCCAGTCTGGTAAGATAACTTCCCTTGCTCCTTCTCTCGAATGTGCGAGAGGAACGCGCATCTGTCTGTACGTGGAATCATACTAACTCCTTTTTTCCACAGCTACCGCCACACGCAAGGCCTGGATCTTCAGATGCGGCGCCGATGATGCCCGTGCCATTGATATGGAAGAGTGGTCTAGGGTGGATATCCGCTACAGAGGCGTTTTCAAAACTCTCGCCAAGTGTCCGCAATTTACAAAAGGATTGTGGGAGGGCGGATGCGAGGATTTCCAGGCTGAGCTCAACAGTGGAAGATCCAAAACTCAGGCCCAGGTCATCTATGCGCTGTTGAGCGAGATTGGTGAGATGCTTGACCTGAAGCGGGAGACCTATGATGGCGATGCTGTTTTCTCCTTGACGTGAGTGACATCTCAGCCCAATATTGTCCACGCAATACCGCGATCATGAGCGTACCCTGGTCAAAATTGGACTTGACTGACACCTTGCCCAGACCTCGGCTACTAAGCCACCAGATGGAGTACTGGACCGGATATCGTCAGAAATACAAGGACGCCCCCGAGACTGCAGGATTTCTCTCTCTCGAGTTCAGCCCCCATTCATGGACTAGTCACACCATTCTTCCAACGTCTACAGTACGCATAATCAACATGACCTATTGATGTCTATGGACATGTAACAAGACTAACCGCATATTAGACCACCAAAGAACAGTCTCTTCGCTCCGCCCTCGGCGACAAGTTCAAGATCATCCTCGGTCAACTCCTCCTGCACCTAAGATACCTTCCACTTCCCGGCGACAAGCTCCCAGACCAGGAAATCTTCCTGATAGGTCTCCATGGGTCAAAGCTCCACCTCATGCGCGCATTCTTCCCGGGCCAGAAAATATCCAGCCTGTGGTGTCGCCGCGAGATACCCAGCCCGGCACCTACATTTTCATCCGACAGAGTCCAGATCTTGCGAACTTTGTCACCAGAAACCCCGCAAAGTGCTCACATCGAGGATACCAACACCGAAGAACATCTCCTTGGAATCCAAAATCCTAGCACCGAAGGCATCTCCGCCCAGACACCCGACAGCAGCCGCTTTTACACAGCCAAAAATATGGAACGCGTCCGTCAGCAACTCGCAGATACAAAGATGGAGCAGCTGGACTACGAACCGGACCTACGTACCTTCCGAGTCCTAGCTACGTGCGAGTTTGATCTCTGGCTTAGAGAGGACTTTGCCGCTGCTGTCCACATGCTCGTTGCGTTGCATTTGTATCTCCTCGGTGGAACCGCACAGTGCGGGACACTGCAGCAGGTTTTTGAGAAGCACCCGTACGCTGGAGATGCTTCTAGCCCTGATAGTGGGTTTGGTGTTGAGCTGCAGCGCGATTCAAGGCTGTATCAGGATTTACACAGAGAGGAGAAGAATTTCGAAGAGAAGGAGGAAGAACTCCGTCGTGAGGAGCTCATTCAGCGGCAGGAGGATGCCGAAGCGCACCGACGGCGAGAGGTTATGCGGAATACCGAGGGTGATCGAATCGGTAGTCTTCACGATGCTAGAAGGCAGTGGTGGGACTTTGTTTGGCAGGATGAGGATGATCCTTTCTCCGCCAAGCCGTAGAGTACCGAGGGCGAAGATGAGGAGTCGGGTATGATTGTTGGCAACGTCGATTCGGGAAGTTGCAGGTGCGAGCTTGAAGTTCAAAGAATGATACTGGGACATCTACAGGCGTACGATAGAGTAAACGCTGCAGGTACATTGCAAAAACCTCCCAATCTAACTCGTTTTCAAATGATACGTGTGGAGTAATGGCCCCGTCTGGGGATATCCATAGCTAACCTTGGAAAGTGAGCGGATTTTCTACAACTTCATCTGGCGTCTTTAAATGTCTATTTCGAAAAAAGTACTTCAAAAGGTTTAGAACCTCCAATGGGTCAGAAGCAACATGTTTGTAGGGCAACCTTTTCCTGTGTTAGTAACATGTTACACTGACGTTCCCACCCGAGAGTCTGTTACTAGATATCACCGGCATGGACCCGCTATCAAAAAAGCCAGCCCCTCTAGTCTACCAATATACCGAGCTCACATACTCAGACTTCAAATGTATATGAATCTAGTCTTCATTCTTGTTTCTAAGCCTTTCTAAGACTAACGAAATAATATCATATGCAACCAAAACAGAAGGTCATAACCGTAAAAAGGGGTATATATAGAATGGAGATGGAATCGTTCAGCCAGCCTCCCAATTCCTCCCAGAAAAGATGTGCATCACAGTCTTGCGACCGACTCGCGGTCATGATCATCAAAGGTGTTTCAAACAGAAGAGAAAGAAAAGAAGCGAGATCTACTCACGCCGCCGCTCAGATTCAAAGGCAGTAAATCCGTCAATGCCACGCCCGTCCACACCCCCAGTGCGGAAGAACTCTATTACCACGCCTATGGCGTAGCATGAAGCTAAGGTGGCTGTGCTGGCAAAGATTATGCGGCGGAGAATGCCGGGTTTGGGTTTGGATTTCGGACTGGAGGCGCCGGATTCGATGGAGGGCTACGGACCATTTAGAAGGGCTCGCTGGGACTGGACAGCTCCACTGTCTAGACACTCACCTTGAAGGTGGAGTGGGAGTGGGCGGGTTCGGAGTCGTGACGGATGAACTTGGCGATCTCGTTGTTGGCCATCATGGTTGCGGCGTCGGGTTCGGTGAAGGTGGAGGGGGACGTGGCCTTGGGGGCATTGGAGGAGCGGTGGAAGACGAGGATGTCGCCGCCACCGGTGGCGATTTCGTAGCCGTCTTGCTGCATTTTTTGGAAGTAGGGGACGAACTTGGCGGGATTGTGTAGGCGAGCAAGGATCTCGTCGGGCGCGGTGGTGGAGGCGGTGCCGAAGAATGAGTCGGCTTCGGAAGTGCTGACCTTTGATATCGATGAGTCGTAGGCTAAGATGCGGTAATCGGTGGAGGACCAGGTCGAGGGCGTTGTGCTCTGGTTCTGCTTGACGAAGTCGCCGACGCGGTCTTCAGTGCCCTCAAACCTGAGGTTGTTGGACTTGAGCGAGTGGGCCTTGGTGTCAACTTCTGATACGGCGGCGGAACGTGCACCAGCGCTAGCTGCGTCGGATATGAACAGGGCTTCGAGCTCATTACCGGGGGCACAGTCTATGTTAACGTTGGCCTTTTTGGCAGTAGCGTGTTCTGCAGCAGGAGCCATTTGGAACGGGGCATGCTCGGCAGAAGCGGGATCAGCGATGAATTTGGCTTCTAGTTCGCTTCCAGGCGGGCAGTCGACAGTGGTTCCGAGTTTCATCGACTCAGACACAATCTTGGCCTCGAGCTCGCTGCCGGGAGAGCAGTCAACGCTCGGGGCGGCATCCTCAGTGACGCTAGTAGTCTGGGGGCCAAGACCGGCGACGGAGGCAGCGAACTTCGCATCGAGCTCATTTCCAGGCGGGCAGTCGACAGAGAAGCTGGTTTCGCTGCTGGTGGCCTGAGCATCGAATGCTTCCAAAGGCTGAGCTTGGTCCTCACGGGCAGCGGGATTGGCGGCGAACATTGCCTCCAGCTCGTTTCCGGGAGTACACTCGACATTAGCACCAGAGCTCAGACCGGCATCTGGGTCAAGCTTCTTAGCAGATCGCTGGACCTGCATAGTCTCAGCACCGGGCTGTTCGGTGCGGCGGGACTCCGAGACGAAAAGCGCCTCCAGCTCGTTGCCGGGAGAGCAGGCAACGTGGATGTTGGGCTTCACGGTAGACTCCTGGCCATGAGGCACTTTGGACATTACCTGAGCGTTCTTGAAGTTGGAGGGGTCGGCAGTGAAAAGAGCCTCAAGTTCGCTTCCACCAGAGCAGTCAATAGACTCGGAACTAGCTTCCTTGACGGTTTTCTCAACCAAGGGCTCAGAGGCAAACTTGGCCTCCAATTCGCTTCCAGGGGGACACTCAACTCCGGCGTGGGCAATAGTGTCCATGGGCTTGGGTGGTACGGGGGCCATACGTCCGCTGATAGGATCATACTGGCGTCCCTCAGCGCTTAGCTGAGGAGACTTGGCAAAGTTAAAATCTTGGAGATGGGCTTTGGGAGGATTCTCCGAGCCAGCAGGCTCAGTGTTCAGAAAGGAGCGCAGGAAACTTGGCCATGCGTTGTCCTGATTGTCCATACGATAGGAATCTAGTCGGCGACCGAAGATAGCACCATAAGGGTCTTGGGAGACCTTCTTAAGGTAGGCGATGCGGTGGTGCAGCTGCTCGCGTTCCGTATCCCAGAAACCGTTGCCTCGGCCAGCCGAGAAGCCAGAGAGCTTGGAACGAGACGGCAGCCCCCATGGGAAACTCGAGGTTGAGTCGCGGTGGCAGGTGGAAGGCCAAGATTGGCTCTCGGCCTTGCGGGCGGGATTGGCTGAGGGATGGCGGTGGTACTTGTCGATTCGGCGGGAGATGCGCTCCATCTTGTCACGTCTGCTGTGACAGTTGCGAGCAGCACCCATTACGCTCCGGCTGGCGGAGGTGTGGGCGGCCACGAGTTGTGACAGGGCCGGGCGGGCGCCCGTTGAAGACAAGGCTATAGAGGAACTCATGATATGGATTACCCCAGAGTGGGCGGTGGCGTTCGTAGTATATTTAAACAAGTATACGAGTGGACAGGAGAGTAGTTCGTGCTCGGCTCCAGGACACTGTCGATCATACCCACTCGCAATTCAGTGTATAAGAGCGGGTCTTGCGTCACTGGGCCCCAGGAGGTCGTCTGGAGGTCGTCTGGAGGCCGTTTACAAGGGACGTGATGTATGGAGAAGAGGAATGAATATGTGTAAAATGTGTGCATGAAAGAAGATGATGTTAGAAAGGGGAGAACCGGGGGAAAGCCGGACTAGAAGAAGGGCGACGAGATGTAGTCAGGAGCAAAGGGCTCCGACCAAGTGGAGACGAGTTCGATCATCGCGGGGTTCGCCAATCACGGCGGAGGGTCACGGGACCCCGCAGCCTGAGAGCGGCCCATGACGTCAGACTCGAGATTCAGTCGAATCTGCGAATCGTCGCTCTTCTTCCTGTTGATTCCTGGCTCGACTCCTGCGTGCTCCGATACGCCCATTGGCAGGCTCCTTCTTCTCCGTCATCGATCATGCATGCGGATCTATTCCCCTTTGGTTTCGACATAGACGGTCATACCTTCCTCGACTCTATGTATACTACTTTCTCTAAACTGTAGATTACTATTATAATCGGTTGGTCCAGAACCGTAGGCCCTCGATCCCTTCTTCCCGACACAGGGCCCCCCGGTCCTCGGCCATCTCGAGCTCTTCGGCTGCCACACCGACACTCCATTTGAAGCGCTGCGCCGCTTCCTGTGCCGTCACGGCCCGACCGACCTCCCTCCAGTCCCACGGAACCGGCTCCTCCGGTGGGAAGACTCGTAGTTCATCCATCCATTCAAGTAGCTGACGCACTGTCTTATCGTCGCTCCAGTCGTAGCGCTGAACCACCAGTAGACCGCTCTTGAACCGTCGTAGTCGAACCGGTAATTTGAGCTTCTCCCAGAGTTCCGCTGCTCGTTCGAAGTCGGATGGGCTGACGAGTTCGACTCCATTGCGTGACCGGTTGAACACCGCCCACAAGTCAATCAGACTCATGATACCACCTTCTCGTTGCAAGATTCCCTTGCGATCGTCCGTCAGGTACTCGGCCAGATTGCGTGACAGCTCCGACAGATAGAGGTTCTCCGATCCCGAACTGAGCATGTCCTTCGTAGTCACCATTCCCAATGCGGCTGCCGATTCCGATAACACCGCGTTGGTCTCTGCAGAACCTTCGTTGCTAGCCATCCCAGACTCTCTGGCAAGGGTTTCTGCTAGTGCCACGATTTGTTTCGCAGACGCCATCAGTGCCTCGAGATCCTCAAAGGCATTGCCTATCACCAGTTGATTGTTCATGCGGGCTTCAAGTCCGCGTTGCTCGAGGCCCGCGATACCCACAGCAGCACGTGGGGCCGGCTGAGGGCTTTCCAAGGCCGTAGTAGCAGTTGTACTTGATGATGTCTGCGACGGCGGAGGTACCGGAGGTGCATTATGTAGGAGCCACTTTCGCTGAATGAGGGCCCCTTTAAGTCTCTCGTGGAATGTTTTTTCCCCACCCGCACGGAATGATAGCTTGATGCTCTCTGTCACTTCCGTGTTGGTGACACGTGTTTGATCGAAGAATGGAGCTGGAGAGTCCGCACGACTCGCATCGAATCCACTATTCGAAGTCGGGGCTGATATCAACGGTGCCCCACACATCTCGCATTCGATGAGAGAGGGGTGGTTCACAAAGGTGCACCGATGGCACGACACCGATCCATTCCCTAAAGGGTCGGTCCAGCTAGCGTTCTTCGTGACGGTGCTATTTTCAACCGGCACCGGTTTCATGGTAGGTAAGGGTAAATCTCGACTGGTGGCCGAGCCGGTGGCCGCGCTAATCGCCGCTTTGAGGACTGTCGTGAACGGTGGTTTGATGCCGCAGGCCAGACATGGTGGTATGGGAGTCGTCGCGGAAGCTGTCGTAGTGTCAAAGTTCGAGGGGACAGGGTTGGAGAATGAGCATATAGGACATATCCATGTCGCGTTGACTGGTTTCGGGGAAGGTGATTGATATGGTGCGGCGGATTGAGGGCGCGGGGAGAGCGGCTTGACTGGCTGGAGGGTGGACTGCGATACGGCAGGACTGGCATTTGCGCTTCGCAACTTGTCGCTCTTGTTCTTCTGGGGTTTGGGGTATATTGTAATCTTCGGTGACGATTTCAGAAAGCCAGCCTATATCAGATCTATCAGTGAGTCAATACAGAACGTCACGATGTAGATCGTACCTGATAATCTGCCCGGTCGATCTCCTTCAGGTCGATCCCCACGGAATAGTTACGAGGGTCTTCAGCAGCCACATAGCATACTCGGTGCGATGTCAAGTAGGCATGGCCATTCTGGAAGTTGGGAATCTTGTATTTCCTGGTCCCGTATCAGTATGGCGTCAACGGTAAACCAACAGCTCCGGAACCACACACCCTTCATACAAGCCCACCGCATCCTGGACAAAGAGGAGAGTCTCGTCAGGCAACAGTAAAGGCCGCAATGCAGTCGTCAGGTCGAGAGACTTGAAAAACATCTAGCAGGTGGCACTGGGAAACATATGCGATAACGCGACTATCATAAAACCGGGGGCGGGACCGGATTAAAGAAATCCCGGAGTAAGCGAGTCGTCGAACTTGAAACTTCATCTTTGGCCTTGTGCGCTGTCAACTGTTAACCACCTTCCTCATCCTCAATCTACGGTCTTATCTCTTTTCACCCTACTTCCTCCGTAGCCTTCTCGTCCTTTTTCCCTTTCTTCTCAAGTTTCTCGTTATCCGATCTCATCTCCATCACTGCTCGCCACTTTACACCCTTTTTTTTAGAGACCTCGGGATGAGCTTCAGCGTTCCCCCGTGGCGTGCAACGGCCTCGGCCTCGAACCCCACGCCTGCTGCCTATCCACCTTCTGGTATGGGTCCCTATCCGCCATTCCCCTGTGACGGGTTACTGACCCGCCCCTTTATAGCGACACCTGCCTATATTCCAGTCCAAGCACGTCGTAGTCTTGCCCATAATAAACCAACCCTACCAGCCACCAACGGAGCCGACATGACACCAGCGGATGCAGCCCCGCCGCGTGTCCAGTTTCCACCTGCAGTGCGTTCCTATGTGCAGCGCTGCTTCGCACCCGAAAACCAGATGGCCAGCGTGAGCACGGCGGAAATGCAGGAGAAGCTGAGGTTCGTCATTACCGATGCGGCGGAGAACCACAAACTCGACATTATCGACTGGGAGAGACTGGCTCTTCCACAGGTCATGGTCCAGAACGAACGCAACAAAATCCTAGCCAACCCCAACGTGTCTAACTGGGGAATATCCACCCCTTCCTCGCCGGCGGATCCCTCCCGCAAGAGAAAATCGACGGACATCCACCAGGAAGGCACAGGCTCGCCACCCTGGAGAAAAGCTAACAATAACACTCGCAACCGGTTTGAAGACCGGATCACTCACCCTTCCACAGAGAAGAGACCCCGCATGACAACGGATGACTCTAGTAAGTCCAAAGCTAATTTGGAGATGAGGAAGAAGCGCTTCGAAGGAGCCGGAGCCAGCTATGGGAACTCTGCTTCTGCTTCACCCGTCCCCTCGCCGGCCCGCAGTCCTCCAGCGGACCAAGGACCCGTGATCGGCCGATGCCAGACCCTGGAAAAGAACTACTTCCGCTTGACCTCTGCTCCCAACCCGGATACCGTCCGGCCACTTTCCGTGCTCCAAAAGACCCTGGACCTCCTTAAGAAGAAATGGAAGAAAGAGGGCAACTATGGATACATCTGCGACCAGTTCAAGTCACTCCGCCAGGACCTAACGGTCCAGCACATCCGGAACGAGTTCACCGTGATTGTCTACGAGATCCACGCGCGCATCGCTCTGGAGAAGGGGGACCTTGGTGAGTATAACCAGTGCCAGACTCAGCTGCGAGTCTTGTACAAACAGCAGCTGGGCGGGCACCCGACTGAGTTCAAGGCGTATCGTATTCTCTATTTCATTTACACGCGCAACTGGACGGCTATGAACGATGCGCTAGCCGACGTTACCGCAGACGACAGGCAAGACCTTGCGGTTAAGCATGCTCTAGATGTGAGGTCTGCGCTGGCGCTCGGCAATTATCACCGCTTTTTCCAGCTCTATCTGGACACGCCTAACATGGGAGCATATCTCATGGACATGTTTGTTGATCGTGAGCGGTTGACTGCTCTGGCTGCTATCTGTAGAGCGTGAGTTATTCCCCTTTCATCCGGTCTCGAATATATGTTAATATCGTATGACAGGTACAAACCCGACGTGAACATCCGCTTCATCACGGAAGAACTTGGCTTTGAGTCCGATGAACAGACTGCCCGGTTCGTCATTGAAAACTCCTCCGCCGAGCTGCTGGAGGAGAAGACCGGGTCTGTGAGGCTGTTGACCGGCAAGGCCGGCCCGTTATTTGAACAAGCCAAGGCCGCAGCCCACGCAGTGGTCGATATTAAGGGACAGATCTAGATCCCGCGTCCCGTTTTTCTATTCCTGCAACCTTGGTTTCCGGCCTTTTTTCAAGCAACGGGCGTTTTGGTTAAGCTGGCCCGGTCCCCGTCCTACGGAGTTGTCCCTTTTTCTTTTTTTCTTTTATTTCTACCCATGAGGTTCGAGCAAGAGTCGCATACTAATACCCGCTGGCGTCTTGTTTTGGGATGGGGATTGTGGACTTGAATATTGGATGAGTTGGACTAGTAGATATCGTGTCCCGAGTACATTTGAGCAAAATCAGCATTAGCATTTAAGCTTCATTCTACAGATTTGGTTGTACAGCGTGGATCGAAATCAGTTCCACCACTTTACAGTAGTTTTCGAATCAGTTATACCTCCACTCTTACTACTTAATCCGCGGAAGGTAAATCCGAATGGCATTAACCCAATCTTGGTCACCACTTATGGAACCGCTTAGAATCGCTGTAGATCTAGAGATCTGGCAAAGATCGCCCGCGCGCTTTCCCCGTTCCCGCCAGTCACAATATAAAAGGCTGTGCCTATAGGGTCTGTGATGAGATTTCTTAAACACTCTAACAAATGATCCAAGCAGGAGACACTCCTATCCATTTAGGGCACTGGCGTGCAAAGCGCAGCTCAGTGGCCGCCTTGACCATAGCCGCCTTGACCATAGCCACCACCACCACTATAGCCACCACCACCACTATAGCCACCACCACCACCACTAGGGCGGGGATTAGCTAAATTCACTTTAATAGAGCGACCGTCAAGTCTATAGTATAATACTTCTATTAGCTCGCTCTTGGATTTCTTATTATAGAAATATGCCTTCAAGACTTACTCCTGCTCATTGAGCCCTTCTACCGCCCCCTCAGCTTCCTGGTCGGATGCAAAGGTAACGAAGCCAAAGCCTCTGCTCCGACCTGTCTCCCTATCGCGCATAACAATCTAATTCATCTCAGAATCAGTGGTCCTTATTAAAAAGTATCGGTAGGTGCAGTTTACCGAGTCCGTAACTTGACCAAATTCAGCAAATGCGTCTCGTAAAGTATCGTCGGTTGTACTAAAACTCAGGTTCCTTTTGGGGATTTATATTAAGAGATCATTCATTTCATTTCAGTTGTCAGGAGAACCTACCCGACATAAACTTTAGACATGGTGGCTATGGTAAGTAGAAATACTCTCTTTTTGAACGATTGATGCACACAGGTTCTGCCGATACACAGATAGGCAGGAGAACAGATGGACTGGATACAGACCTAAGAGAAGTGGGCGTGCTTAGTTTCTTTAAGTAGCGTACACACTAAGTTCATCACGTAAGATTTCCGTCTTTTTCGTGAAAAAGCATAAAACCATCATCTCACCTACGTCATCAGACATAATCATGCATAGACTGGGATTAATCGGCCCTGTTCATACCTAGTAAAGGAAAGTGGGAGGGTGGTATTGCATTAGGCGACATAATGCCACACCGCAACTTGCTACGACAATGGTCGCTTAGACCTCTACCGAAGGCGATACGTACCAGTGTTTTCGCCAGCTGATGCAGTGGTACAGCCGAAGCACCCACGATCCTGCACAAGCTAGGATTCAGGGACTACCTATGTTTCGTCACTGAATACCAATTCTTGAGACCGAGGAAGGAATCAGTGTCTTGGGGGCGATATATTTTTCGCATTTTAGTTTATGGTCACGGCGCGTTTCAGCACTTGTGATTTTTGTGATTTTTGTGATCTACCAGAAATACATTAAGAAAAGATGGTGGGGACTTTTGCTGACCGAATTCAGTTTAGCGCCATCTGGGGCGTCAGTGTCCGAGGGGTAGTCTGCTTTCGATTTCTACTGTCCTTACTTAGCACCCTCTTCTTTTCATCGTTTCAGGGCGCGTCTTCCGGTTCATATTCAATAAGCTAACAAGGCCGTCTTACGCTAAGCCAAATATAGATGAGCATGATTCAAAGTAGGGGTTGGAAAAGAATCAAAGGGCATGAAGTGGTGAAACTGATTTCGAGCCATCTTGTAAAGCCAAGATAATCTCGCCACCTCGTCGAGCGTGAGTGGTAATCTCTATCGCCACTCCAAGTCCCGTGAGAAAAACGTGGTGCCTGTGGTGCCTGAATATCCAGGCTACCAAACCCCATCCTTTTTCGGTTTTTGTGAATCTCGTACCTTTGAAAAAAGGGCGTCGACAAATCAAAGATCCGCGGTGCCACTCGGTCGGCTGTCTTTTCATCTATCCTTCCATGAACCTTCCATGGAAGCAACGCGATGCCCCGCCGCGTGGGTCCCAGGCGGCGTCAGCCATGGGTGGCATTGGAGAGCTAACGCAATGAGTGGATGGCACACTGCCAAAGAATGTCAAGCGAGATATGCTGCCCGGTTAGGTTGTACCAGTGCTCTACCGAGTGTACGTACCTACCCACGTGGGTTTCAGGCCGTGATTCTCTTCATTTGTTGAACCCCAGGTCACTTGAGAGATCAAAGTACAAAAGTTGGGCACACTGACATCATACGTGATCGGCGGTGTTCAGCGGCTGAGTTTCTTCAGCGCTGGGACCAACGGCTGAAAGGGCGAAGCCGATCTAGAAGATTGAAACAATGTACTGATGGGACCGGGTGGACTGGAGTATGTTCCAGACCGGATGTACATGTCCATTGCAGCATAGTTTATCGGGACGTTGCAGGGGCCGCGCACTCCGAGCCCCGGAATTCCTCTATCTTTAAATTAGTAGTCCGTGCCTGTCAAAGACCCGACTCCGGACCACTTTGTTCTCGACTGTTGATCACCGGGACTCATTTCCCAGTAATATTTGCCCGGCGCGAAAGAACGAGCGCCGATCCGAGCGTTTTTTGGGATGGAACCTCATCTGATCCACGGTTGACGCTCTGGTCGGACCACGGATGAGTTGAGGGGAGGAAGGGGAAAGTGTTCTTTTTTTTTTTTCAGTGGTTATCTCAGGGCTTCTTTGTGTTCCTTGAGGGTGATTCGTGTAAGACTCGGAAGGTAAGGTGGCTTCTAACGGAAAAGGAACAAGGCTGTCTGCCCAACCGTGGAGGTATCACGTGTCAACTCGGATCTTCAATGAAGTCGACGATTGGGGGCTGTATGCGCCCGTCCGTAGTCAGGGAGCTGATGCCTCGCCACTGGTACCTACGGTTCTATTTCCATAGAAAGAACTTCCATAGATAGGAACTCAGGACTCCTTCTAGAAGGTAGACCCAAAAAACGGACCATCATCGTCAACCCGCCCGTTCCTGTGGTTGGAACCGCAATACCGTACACTCCTTCCACCACCTGTGATATGGTGGCATCAACGTCCTGGCCAGAAAAATAAAGAAGCTGCTCTGCCTCCCCTATTTTCGCTTCCCTGCTTTTCTGCTTTCTGACTTGTCATCTCTTCCCCCTCCTTTCCTCCCTCTTTCCCCTTTCCACATGTCGGCCGCAATGAAGGTGAGTTGCCCCTCGGATACGTTACGCCCTTTACGACCTCGTATTGTGTGTCATTAAATTAACACACCCGGTTTCAGGCCATCAGACGATCCTTGAAGGGGGAGAAAGAACCCAAGCATCATCATCATCACCACATCTCCATTACCCCCAAGTCCGCGATCGCTATTCTCCCTCCCAAGAAGGTGAGTTCTTGTCTTCCCTCCCCCCCCAGCCACCCGTGGTGTAAACCAGTGATACCCCTCGTGTCCCGCAGGCAAAATGTGGCTGACCGCACACCAAAGGTGATCAAAGCTCTCTACGACTACCAACCCGAACCAGGCCCCAACCAGGAATTGGCTTTCAGCAAGGGCGACTTTTTCCACGTTATCAGCAGGGAGGACGACTCGGACTGGTACGAGGCCTGTAATCCGCTTATCCCTGAAGCCCGAGGGCTCGTTCCTGTCTCCTTCTTCGAAATCATCGGCAAAACCGAAAGGGATAGTGGGGGTTCCGGCGATCTGAATAAAAAGGGCCACCCCGACCTGGGCTTCTCCGATCGCATTCCCGCCTCCGATTCTCCCATCAACACCACCAGTCAAGGCGTCTTCAGGATGTCTGCGCTCGGCAAGGGCCAGGGCGCCATGGTTTACGGCATTGTTCAGTACGATTTCCAGGCCGAACGCCCCGACGAGCTAGACGCCAAGGCTGGGGAGGCGATTATCGTCATCGCCCAGTCCAACCCCGAATGGTTCGTCGCCAAACCCATCGGCCGTCTCGGTGGTCCCGGTCTGATTCCCGTCTCCTTCATTGAACTGCGCGATATGCAGTCTGGTCAGGCGGTTACCGACCCGCTGGAGGCCGTGCGACGCGCCGGTGTCCCCAAGGTCGAGGAGTGGAAGAAGATGACTGCCGAGTATAAGAACAGCAGCATCACCCTCGGCAAGATCGAGAGCGGCGCTGCTGGCGGTGGCATGGGCGCCGTCACCAACGGCATGGAGAAGATGTCCATGAGCCCCCACCAGAGCGCACACATGAGCCAGAATGGCAACTCTTACGTATGTACCGCCGCGTTAGTGTGCGACTATGGATGCTAACGATATATCAGCCGTATCACCAGCGCAACGCCAGCAAAGGAACTCTAGCATCGCAGGCAGCCACCTCGCAATCTTCTCAAAACTACCAACCCGTTCTCGCGCCGGTCGCCGCCTCGATCCCACGCTACTGCTTCGATAATGACAAATACTGGTACATTATCGAAGCGAAGATGGAAGACGGTCGCTGCTGGGAACTGTCACGATACTACCACGATTTCTACGACTTCCAGATTGCCCTCCTGACTCAGTTCGAAGATGAAGCCGGCAATCGAGGCCGACCGCGCACCCTCCCCTTCATGCCAGGCCCCGTCACGCACGTTACCGATGCGATTTCCAACGGCCGTCGCCAAAACCTCGACGAGTACATCAAGAAGCTCTTGAGCATGCCTCCGCACATCGCCCGCTGCCAACTGGTCCGGCAGTTGTTTGCGCCCCGGCAGGGCGACTTTGAAATCGACCCGAACGCCTTTGGCGAGGAAGCGCGTTACTCGGGGGAGTCGCATCACTCAGACCCTTCGCGCAGTGTCTCCCGCCAGTCTTCCCAGGTACCGATGAATGCGCCCCAAGACCGCACCTCGCAGCAGCAGCAACAACAACAACAACAGCAACAGCAGCGCTCGCAACAAGGCTCCGGCTCTTTCGCCAATTGTGCCCCGCCGCCTATGAATCGTCAGGCCAGCTCCCTCACGCAGGTGTCCACGGCATCGAACTCGAGCGCGATGAAGGTCAAGGTGTTCTTCCAGGACGATCTGATCGCGATCCGCATTCCGTCCGGCGTCAGCATGCAGCATCTCAAGGATAAGCTGTCTGATCGGCTGAAGATCCAGGAAGATATCATCGTGCAGTACCGCGATGAGACTTCTGGCACCTACGTCGATCTGGTGTCTGATCAAGACCTGGAGAATGCCATGCAGCGCAACACAAAGTTGACGCTGTTTGTGAGCATCGCCTAAACCCTCCGAGGTAGAACTGCGCTCCTATTCTTCCACGGCGCAGTGGTGCATTTATCTTTATGTGTTTCTGTTTGCAACGAGTAACGGTGCATTGGCGTTCTGGCATCCACTTTTCGAGAATTCCCCGTGGCTACATCAGCCCTTTGAGCGATTGCACTTGGTTTTGCCTGTTTGAGGGGAAGAGGCTCGCGGTGTTACGAATATGATGCGTGATGTATGGCATGGTTTTTCTTCCTTTTTTTGTCTTTTTCATGGTTATCATGGTCACCATTTTCCTTGGATCGGGTTCTCTCTGGTTTTCATTACGTTGACTTCCCTTTTAAGGGCCATTTCCTTTCTCATCTATACCTCGTTCCTTGAGGGAAAATACCCTGCCACGCTAGTGTCATGTACATATGCTCTCATTCTGCATACATAGGAAAGCTTTTTACCTATCAGTTCATAACCTATATCTCTGAAATAACTAGACGTGAAGATATTCGGTTCTACATCTGATCCCGAGGTCACATGACTCGGCCCATCGGCCCGTTCATTTTTCGCCTCAGGAACAGGAGCCACCGAGCTTCTTGATGTTTGTTCGTTTTGTAAATTCCCTTTTGTCGCAAGCTTCGGCTACGCATCGTTGAACGTTTTGTATCTACCGTCGCGACATCACCGTGCCTTGCGTCTCCTTCAGCCCCTCGGAAGACACTAATTTCTGCGGCAATACCTCGGCTACGCCCTACCGACATCCCCGATACTGGCTCCCACCACGACACGCTGCACGAAGTATATACGCATCATAGTACAAATGAGTCGGCCATCAGTAAAGATCTGCGCGGATTGTCTCCCCAGCGCGTTGCGTCCGTCAAGAGGAGTTCGGAATGCTGCAAACCTGCGGGGTGTTCCTCGTGAACGCACCTATGCCACCCAACGAACAGGGCTGTTCCCAGCTGTCGTATATCGTTCGAGATCAGCTCTGCCTGCTGCGCGCACCACGGGTACCCAGCTGCCATTGCGCGTGAGGGGGCGAAGTCTGGCCACGGCAACCCAGACCCCCCCTCCTGCCGAGGGCAAGAAAGCCAACGCTCCGCCGCAGGAGGGTCCGTTGAAGGAATATGATACACGAGTGCAGGAGGGCCGGCTACGCGATGACCATTACCAGAGAGGTAGACGCACATTATACGAAATGTAGCAGGCCGAATCTAACAGATGCAGGAATTATCCAAAACCTCCAAGACCTCTTCGAAGCCCTCAAATCCTACAACGCTCCGGAAGTGATCCACCCCAGTGTCGAGTCTCTGGACATGCAATCCAAGCAGTCATTCTTTGGCTCGCTGTTCAGTCGCCGGGGGAACACCAAGGCTGCGAAATCAGCTGTTCCTGAGAACCTGCCCAAGGGCTTGTACATGTATGGCGATGTGGGCTGTGGCAAGACCATGTTGATGGACTTGTTCTTTGATACCCTGCCCCCGAATATCAAGTGTAAGACCCGCGTCCACTTCCACAACTTCATGCAGGATGTACATAAGCGCATGCACGTGGTGAAAACGAAGTATGGCAACGATTTCGACGCTTTGCCCATGGTCGCCGCTGATATCGCGGAGACCGCGAGCGTGCTCTGCTTCGACGAGTTCCAGTGCACGGATGTTGCCGACGCCATGATCCTGCGGAGGTGAGTTTACCACCTACAACCTGGGATAGATCAGTTTACTAATCGTTGAAGACTCCTCGAATCCCTCATGTCGCACGGCGTCGTCCTCGTCACAACCTCCAACCGCCACCCTGACGACCTGTACAAAAACGGCATTCAACGCGAGTCCTTCATCCCCTGCATCAACCTCCTCAAATCCGACCTAAACGTTATCAACCTCAACTCTCCAACGGACTACCGAAAGATCCCCCGTCCCCCAGCCGCCGTCTACCACCACCCTCTGGGTGAAGACGCCGAGCACCACGCGCAGAAATGGTTCGATTTCCTAGGTGACCCTGTCAATGACCCTCCCCACCCAGCCACGCAGGTGGTATGGGGCCGCAAGATCAAGGTGCCTCGGGCCAGCGGCAAGGCTGCACAGTTCACTTTCAATCAGCTCATCGGCACGGCCACAGGCGCAGCTGATTATCTGGAGCTGGTGCGGCACTACGATGCTTTCATTGTCACAGACGTGCCGGGCATGAACCTGAACCAGCGTGACTTGGCCCGTCGATTCATCACGTTTATCGACGCGGTTTACGAAAGCAGGGTACATCCCCATTTCCCTTCCATATTTTGGCTTTCATTAATTAACACATACCTTACAGGCCAAACTCGTCCTCACAACCGAAGTTCCCCTGACGAACCTCTTCCTCTCCGAGGCAGACGTCAGGGATGGACTGAAGGACGACCACTCCGATCTCTCCGATGCAATGCGCCACCTGATGGATGATCTCGGCATGTCAGTGCAAGCGCTGAAGAATACTTCTATTTTCAGCGGTGATGAGGAGCGCTTTGCATTTGCGCGCGCGCTCTCGCGTCTTGCCGAGATGGGAAGTCGTGAGTGGGTTGAAAGGGGCCTCGGTGTGGGGAAGAGTCCGCAGGAGAGTAAAGAGGAACGCGATGCTTGGTTGAAGACTAGGAGTCATTGGAGTGAGGATAATATGTGATCCTTGCCATGGTGAAGATTTGGGTGTACCCTCAGCGTGAAAGTCTTGTGTGCATTTTTCTGGACATGGATACCTGCAGATACTGTACATTGTTAGAAGAGCCATTGGCGTATAGATCAATCATTTACAGTCTCCACTACCGAGGTACCTGTACAGTACTACAGTAGAACTGTTCTAGGCCTCCCCGTCTTAGTCAAGGCCGGTAAACCCCCTTCTCCACATTTACCATATCAAGTGACGTCACGTCCATTCCCAACCAGAACCAAGTTCCCTTTTTCTAATCCCGACGCCCTCAATTCTTAATAAGAAGTCCCGATCCAGATCCTAACCGTCATCACCTCTGCAATTGGTAAAACCCCACCCACCATCACCCTGGTTGTCCATGCCCATGATCGATGGCTACCAAACCAAGGAAGAGCCACGGTCCCACTGCTAGTTTAATCACACCACACTGCACAACCAGGCTTAACACATTAGGAAGTAGTTCGTAGCCAGCTAGACAGCTCATACGATCCGAATTAAACCTTGCCAAATCCCGAAAACCAGGGAGCCCATCCGCGAATCGGAATTGGTATATTCGTGATGATTTCCTGGATCACGCCTGCCCCACGACAGGTTTGGTATCCCTGCTCGGGCATTGGTGAACGATGACTCGGTTTTCGGTCATCCTTTGTTCATGATCGTAAGGGGGTTCTCCTCTCGCCCGACAGGGTAAACTTTCTCGAGCCCCACCGTAGCTCCAAGCTGTGCCCTGTTGGATGCGATCGAGAAGAGTCGACCTGAATAAGCAGCTCTGATTTCACATTTGAATTCCTGGAGTCGTGATTGGCACCGTCCCAGGCCCGGGGTAAATTACATCATTGACGTCGTAGAGCTTGCTTTCCCGCATATTTTGGTGAAGAGGGTACCGTTGCGTATATATAGGTGGCACTCCCCCGAATCTTGGCTTTGTTGTTTTCAATTGAATTTCTATTCTTCCATACCCTCCACGTATAAAAATAGTCACCATGGCACCCACCAACGCCTCAGTCGAGGACGGCAAGTTCCGCGACATGGAGAAAGACACCATCGAACTCAACGGCAAGCAACATATGACTACCGACTATGGAATCAAGATCTCAGACCCGGACCACTGGCTCCGCGTGGGCAATAACTCAAACACCGGCCCATCGCTGCTGGAAGACCAGATTGCTCGCGAGAAGGTACGTTCCATACATCCGCTGCCCCAGAACACCGCTAATCTCCACAGATCATGCGCTTCGACCACGAGCGCATCCCTGAGCGTGTCGTGCACGCCCGCGGGACGGGCGCCTTTGGCACATTTAAGCTCTTCGAGAGCGCAAGCGACGTCACCACCGCCGGCGTGCTGACCGACACCAGCCGCACAACTCCTCTCTTCCTGCGTTTCTCGACTGTGCAGGGTAGCAAGGGCAGTGCCGATACCGTGCGTGATGTGCGCGGGTTCGCGGTGAAAATGTACACCGAAGAAGGAAACTGGGATATTGTCGGGAACAACATTCCTGTATTCTTCATCCAGGATGCGATTAAGTTCCCGGATATCATTCATTCCGTTAAGCCGGAGCCGCATAATGAGGTGCCGCAGGGTCAGAGTGCGCACAATAACTTCTGGGATTTCGTGTATATGCATTCCGAGACTACGCACATGAACTACTGGGTATGATTGTTTCTTTCTCTGGGGTTTGGGAGACGTTTGGCTAACTTGAGCAGCAAATGTCCGATCGGGCTATTCCGCGCTCGTACCGAATGATGCAAGGATTTGGTGTTAATACTTACTCTCTTATTAACAGCGAGGGGAAGCGCCATTTCGTCAAGTTCCATTTCAAGCCTGAACTCGGTGTGCACTCCCTTGTTTGGGATGAGGCTCTGAAGATTTGTGGCCAGGATCCCGATTTCCACCGCAAGGATCTTATCAGCGCTATCGAGGCTGGACAGTTCCCTCGCTGGAAGTTTGGCTTGCAAGTCCTGCCCGAGGAGAAGAAGGATGACTTCGATTTTGATCCGCTGGACGCTACGAAGGTCTGGCCGGAAGAGCTGATTCCCATTCGCTACATTGGCGAGATGGAACTCAACCGCAACGTCGACGAGTTCTTCCCGCAAACCGAGCAAGCTGCCTTCTGTACCAGCCACATCGTGCCCGGTATCGACTTCTCCGATGACCCGCTGCTGCAGGGCCGTAACTTCTCGTACTTCGATACGCAGATCTCGCGACTGGGCCCGAACTGGGAGGAACTGCCCGTCAACCGCCCCGTCTGCCCATACATGAACCTGGTCAACCGTGACGGCGCCATGAAACACCGCATCACCAAGGGAACAGTCAACTACTGGCCGAACCGTTTCGAGGCGAACCCGCCCGCCAAGCCTGAGCAAGGTGGCTTCACAAGCTACCCCGAGAGGACGCAGGGCATCAAGGCCCGCCTCCTCTCCGACAAGTTCGCGGAGCACTACAACCAAGCCCAGGTCTTCTACAACTCCCTCTCGCAGATCGAAAAGATGCACATGGCAAAGGCTTTCTCCTTCGAACTTGACCACTGCGACGATCCCGTCGTCTACAAACGCATGGCCGAGCGTATCGCGACTGTCAGTCTCGAGCTAGCCCAGACCGTCGCGACAAACGTCGGCGCCGACACGCCCACCAAAGCCCTGAAAGCGAACAAGGGCGAGACGGCCAAGGGTCTCAGTCAACTGGAATACATGCCCGAAAAGCCAACCATTGCAACCCGCCGCATCGCCATCCTTATCGCTGACGGCTTCGACTACGCTTCGTACAACACCATGAAAGAAGCCCTCACCGCACAAAACGCCTTCGTTTTCACTATTGGCGCCCAGCGCCAAGGTGTCAAGTCCGAGACAGGCGAGAAGGTCGTCCCGGACCATTTCTTCTCCGGCATGCGATCAACGCTCTTCGACGCCGTCTTTGTTCCAGGCGGCAAACACATCGAGTCACTGGCGAAGAACGGCGTTGCCAAGTTCTGGATTACCGAGTCCTTCGCTCATCTCAAGCCTATTGCCGGTATCAACGAGGCCGTTCCATTCATCGGCCGCCAGATTGGTTTGGATGAGGTCCACGTCGCTGCGAGCGGTACGACTGTGACCGAGTCCTACGGCGTTGTCACTGGACACGGCAACGGTTCAGCACTGAAGGTGTCGAATGTCGGACCGGACTCAAAGGGTCTGGCAGAGCAGTTTGTCTGGCATGTTTCGCGACACCGCAACTGGCAGCGCGAGTTGGACGGATTGTCGGATCTGGTTGCGGCGTAAACGCACTGGTTCTGAAAAGCTTGTTAATGCTAAATTGAATAATGAACGCGAGATCAAATCACACTTCACTTCCTTGGATTTATCGTTTACTAGATGTCGTAATTTATCTGCATCGGAATCTTGCATTCGTGGCTCGTGAGTACCTGGGTGGGAAAGTCTGCATTCTTCACGGGTGTGACATGGCTTTTTCCTGCGCGTCAAACCTAAATCCGCCCGCAAGTCGTAGGGCCGTGGGGAAAATGACGAAAGGAGCGATTTACTCTTGCTTGAATTATGGCTGGTATGAAGGGCATAAATTCAAACGTGAGCTTCGATGATATTCCGGATGTCGGGAGTCTGGGTCCGCTGTCCGCGTGTCTTCCCTATGATTCGGGGTTGACTAGCGTGCCCTAACCGCTGCCTCTCCTAACACTATATGAGTTTAATTGCCAGAGTCAGCACAAATGATAATAAATAATCCCAATACACTGAGCCTTCCCAGCTAGCTCCACGGTCGTTGTACAATTTACAATAAATTAATAATAAAGTAATAATTCAAAACCCCTAGGATAACCCGCATGCCACACCCAAGGTACCTCAAGCGTACATACTTCCAAGGGGCCGGAGTCCCAACTCCAGTAGTTACACGGTAGTAACAGGCCAACCACCGGTTGATTTCCCAATCGGAGAGGCAAAAAGTATTTGGCAATCAAAAAGGCTCCTCGTCTGGAAATCTCCTGGAAATCTCCATTCCGGAGATTTCCATTCGCACGCCACCTTGACCTTGCGCCATTTGGGTTATCTTGCTTCTACACTTGTCTTGGTTTCTGCATATCGCATATCGACGCACTTTTACACCAGGAACCATTCAGTTAAACCTTACATTTGAAGTGATCTCATTGAAGGCGAGCATTCGGTTTTACAAGTGGACGATGGTGTTTCGCATCTCGCGCTCGACGCGCTTGTGCGTGGTGATTGGTATTTCGACATGTTTCTTCCTAGGGGAGATTTCGGGTAAGTGCACCTACCCTATTGCATGGGAGACTTTGCTGATATGTGTACAGTGGGGTTTTATACCCATTCGCTTGCACTGATTGCGGACGCCTTTCACTACGTATGTCGAATGCTCTGTGGATTGTGGAACGGTTTACTCATGATTGTGCTAGTTAAATGACCTCGTGAGCTTTGTGATTGCCTTGGTAGCCTTGAAGGTTCGTTTGCAGAGCCAGGTACATCGGGCATCGTTGACGGGTTGACAGGTTTCGGAGGGTGATGAATCGCCTAAAGGCCTGTCTTTTGGATGGCAAAGGGCTCAATTGTTGGGTGCTTTCTTTAATGGGGTGCTGCTTTTTGGGCTGGGGATCAGTATTCTGCTGCAGTCGGTTGAACGGTTTATTTCGTTGCATCGTGAGTCTTGTCGTTGGTTTTGGGTGATGCGTGGCTGATCGAGTTGCAGGTATTGAGGATCCGAAGTTGGTCTTCATTGTTGGGTGTATCGGGCTGGGACTCAATATTATCAGCGCATTGTTTTTACACGGTGAGTGGTGCTCGTCAGGTCTCTGGATACAGAGACTGATTCCCTTCAGAACATGGGCACGATCACGGTCACAGTCTCGGCTCTCTGACAATCGAGGATGGAGTGTCGCCCATCAGTGATGACGATGACTCCATTGCCAAAGTAAGTTTGCTTTTTCCCTTATAACTCATCATAGCTCATCATCAATTTACTGATGACATTCAGCACCAAGATCACAAGCATGTGGGCTTTGAAAAATCGCATGGCTCCATCTCTACACCCTGTCACGACCACGACCACGACCACGGTCAAGGTCACGGCCACGCTCATAGCCACGGCCACGGCCACGGACATGACCATGGAGATTTGGGCATGATGGGTGTCCTCCTGCACGTTCTGTGTGATGCAGCCAACAATCTCGGTGTCATGACTGCCGCGCTGGTCATCTGGCTGGCCAAGTACGATGGCCGGTACTACGCCGACCCGGGAGTGAGTATGGGCATCGGCCTGATGATCATCCTCTCTTCCATTCCACTCGGTATGCTCCTCTATACGCTTCCTTTTCAGGACTCAGCTCACGCATGCACAGTACGGAGATCCGGACATATCCTCCTAGAAAGCGCCCCAACCGGAGTCGACCCAAGCGACGTGCAGCACGATCTGGAAAAGGTGAGGATCCTCTTCATACCAACTCAATGCAGTCAACTGATTTACGCAGGTCCCCGGCGTTGACTCAATCCACGAACTTCACATCTGGCGCCTCAACCAACAAAAAACCCTCGCCTCCGTTCACGTCGTCGTCTCCGAACCGTCAGTCGAGAGTTTCCTCGAAACCGCCAGAACAATTAACCAGTGTCTCCACGCATACGGGATCCACTCAGCAACCATCCAACCAGAGGTCAGGTCCGAAACGGGGTCTCCAGGCGAGTTGCGGTGCCAGGTGGTATGTGGAACACTGTGCGAGGCGCTGACCTGCTGTGGGTGAGGGAAAGACATGGAATATGGAACATAGAACATAAAATGGCCGGGTCTTCTATCAACCACCCAAGTGGTCGAGCAGTAACTCGACTGAACATCTTCCTTGGTCTAGTGGTCATGATTTCCGCTTGTCATTAACACCGATAAGCGCGGGAGACCGGGGTTCGATTCCCCGAGGGAGAGTTTCTTTTTTGGCTTCGAGAACAAATTTTTAGATTATCTCCAGCCCTCGGGTTTTTGCATTTTAAAAACTTTATCGATCAATCTATCGGGTTTGAACTATTTTTCCAAGGTCCGCCAAGTTCTCTATCTAGATTACATCCGGTGGGAATGTTAGATTTCTCCACTCAACAGAGCGGACACTACTCCGCCGACATGTACATTTACGCTACATCAAATGACGGAATTCCTCCGGGGCCGATCCTCTCTTTCTATCCAGGCGCGACAGGTGCCAACAGATAAGAGTAAGCACCGGCTCCACTTTTATCTGCATTACGGACATCCCCGCGCCGTCAGTGCCTATCACAAGCTCTGCTGGAAACCATTCCGATTCCGCTTGTAGAATAATGAAGGGTGCCTTATATGCGGGGGCCGGCAATCGCGAGGGGTTACCTATCTAGCCTGGGACTTTTTCTTCCCTTTCTTCCCTTTTACCTGATCAAACTTGCACCATCACACGACTTACAACTTCGGTTTCCCCCAGCAGTAATTAATAAACATGTCCCTCCAGAGCTGGGAGCGGCAAGCCCAGAAAGGCAAAGATATCCTCAACCACTCGATTCCGAAGCAATGGCTACTCCCGGCGGACAAATTGCCGATGTCCACGCAGAAGAATGTCGTCGACTTTCCCAGACAGAGTGGTCTACTCAGTGAGCTTGAGCTCCTTATTACGGAGATGTCTGCTACTGAGCTGGTGGCGAATATGGGACAGGGGAAGTTGACGGCCCAGGAGGTTGTTGTGGCATTTTTGAAGAGATCGGTTCTGGGACATCAGTTGGTGCGAGACCCTTTGTCGGTTGGTTTAAATGCAGAATGCTCATGAATGTGTAGCTGAATTTCGCAACGGAGTTCTTAGCAGACGAGGCAATTGCTCGTGCCAAAGAACTTGATGAGTATTATGAGCGGACAGGGAAGCTAATTGGGCCTTTGGTGAGATGGGCTAGACTTCTCGGCCGTGCAAAGGCTAACATTTTGTATAGCACGGTGTCCCCATCAGTGTCAAAGAACACATTGGGTTCAAGAACAAGACATGCAATACCGGATACGTTTCTTGGTAGGTCTAATCTACTTCCCAGCACCGCCACCACCACACCACAATCATTGCTGATAGCAACAGGATCGATAATGTTACACCGGAAGACGCACATTTGCTGCAATTGCTAGCCAAGGCCGGCGCAGTGTTCCACGTTCGCACGAACCAACCCCAATCCCTCATGGTAAGCCACATTTGAAAACACCTTACCAGATGTTATCTTACAATAGATAGCACCTCTGCTGCAGCAACAACATTACCGGCATAACTCTAAACCCATACAACCGCACTCTAACACCCGGAGGTTCATCCGGCGGCGAAGGCGCCTCGATGGGTTTCAAATGCGCCCCTCTCGGCATCGGTACTGACATCGGTGGATCGATCCGTTGCCCAGCCGCTTTCTGCGGTGCTTACGGCTTCCGCCCTACCACGATGCGCATGCCGATGGCAGGAATTCAAGTTGCGGCCCTGGGACAGGAAACTATTCACGGCGTCGTGGGTCCATTGGCGAGCTCTTCGCTTGAAGATTGTGAACTCTTCTCCAAAGCCGTGCTGTCCCAAGAGCCATGGAACGACGAGAGGACTTTGGTCCCTGTTCCGTGGAAGACCGTCACTCCGACGCGCGACATGACTATTGCTATCATGTGGGACGATGGGTAAGTTTCCAGAACAAGTTTGTAGAGCTTCGCTTATGGATTCTAGCTGCGTCCGCCCCCATCCCCCAATAACCCGTGCCTTGCGACTTGCCCGCGACAAGCTCGTCGCGGCTGGAATCAAAGTCGTCGATTGGGAACCATACAAGCATGATGAAGGCTGGGATATAATCGTAAGCTTCCCCAGCCCTCCCAGTTCCTCGCTTTTCACAGATCCTAATCCTACCAAGTCAACCCTCTACTACCCAGATGCCGGCGCCCTCCAACGCGCCATGCTCAACGACTCGGGCGAACCCGCCCGCCCTTTAACAGACTGGGCCCTATCTTACGCCCGATCAACACCACTCACCCACCCCGAGGCCTGGAAATACCAACACAAACGAGACGTCTTCATCGACGGGTACCACGCGGTCATGAAGCGGCGCGGAGTCGACTTTATCATTTCCCCACCCTACCCTAGCGTGGCGGCTGTGATGGGCGAGTCACAGTATTGGAATTATACTGCTATTTGGAATCTGGTTGATTTCCCTTCAGCGGTGTTTCCTTCTGGGTTGACGGTTGACTCGGAGTTGGATGTGCTGACGGAGGAGGACGGGAAGTATGTTCCCAGGAGCGAAGTTGATGAGCGGGAATGGAGGAAGTATAAGGGGCCGGAGAGGTTTGAGGGGGCGCCTATCGGGTTGCAGATTTCTGGGGCGCGGTTTAGAGATGAGGAGATGCTGGCGGCAGCGAAGATGGTTGAGGAGGTTGTTAGGGATGGGAGGAAGGTGGCTTAACTTTGAATTGTAGAAGGGAGTCTAAGGCAAGAGTATTTGCTAGCAATTCATGGCGGGTATCAAGAAATTGATTTATTTCATGAGCACGGCCTACTAGCCTTTTATGCTATAGGGTAATTCTGTTCATTTTCCCTGTCTTGAATGGCAACTGGGGACTGTTTATTTTAGTGGATATTTTATTGCAGTACTTGCAACAAGCTATGAGCATTTGGAACATCTCCGTCAACCTAGCAGTCCTAAATGATTGAGCCAAACGAAACGTTTTCGGTGCTGGGAAGAAACTCTCTTTGCGGCCGTGAGGCTCAACCATACATTTAAGAAGTTGTCTTTAAAGAAATTGGCTTCTCATTTCTCGCTAGTCACAAGTTAGGTGACTAAACAAATGTGGCACTCACAGCCCAGTGCTAGAAAGGAATATCAGAAACCCGCGATTTGAAATATCGGTTGGACAATGGTTCGATTCACTCAAAGTCCGGCCATTTAGCAGAACAGTGAATGAACATGGTGAGTCAAGAAAATCACATACATCGTACATATGTCCAATTACTAATTACTGGTGGGGTTGTCTTTGGAAAGATAATTCTTTGGGGACTGTGATACATCTTCACCCTGGACGTCCCCGACCTGGTCATCCAATGATTTGTTATCGCAGTTCTATGGGACGACAATCATGAGGCCCACGATAATGGTAAATTAAGCGGATCTGTGAACGCCTCGCCCACTTCATCACAGTAACTTGGCCAAGCATCAACATTGATCAAGTCAACCCAGGACCACAATGAATCCGCATTCGTTTCCGGACATGGAGGCACAGACGATTCAATATCGTTCCTCGGTAAGATCCCAGCCACCGAAGACGAAACAGATTCTGGATGGACTCCGGGTATCGGATCCTCAACCGTACCGTCAGTTTCGCAGTTTGTCGGAGGTTGGTGCCAGTTTACGTTCAACATCCTCACAAGAGCATCAACCTTATCACACAAATGCCTCGTAAGTGCCGCAGCCCTGGCAGCAGCCGTATTCTGAATGCCAGCCGAATCAAAGATCTCCAACGCCAGACGGATGTATTCTCGTGCCCGATAACACCTATGACTAGACTGCGGCAAGAACCGCAAAGACTATGGTTAACTAAGACCAAGACCGCAAATTTGTGGGTTTAGTCTTAAGTTTAAGACCGAAAACCACTTGCGGTTAGTATTAGTCTTTAACTTAAAACCGTATTGCGGTCTTAGTTAACCAGTGGTTTTATAGATATTATAAAACGCTACGCATCGTGACTTTCTAGAGTACGTAATTTTTATGTAGTTTTTCTTTGTATTTTATAGTACTAATTTAGTAAAAGTTTCACTGCCTAATTTTAAGAATTTAGTATAACTAAATAATTTATTTAATATCTATAGAGTATTAATCTTAAATCCTTCTAGTATTTTTAGCTTCTTTCGTATTCTCCTAGTTCGCTATATACTACTTTCCCTAACTAGAATCTCTTAAAGATATTAGTTATTATCTTTATAATCCTAGGAATATAGGCTTATGCCTAGACTGCGGCATGGTCTTGGTCTTGGTTATCACTTTACTAACCGCAACCGCAAATTTGCGGTTGCGGTTAGTAAAGTGATAACTAAGACTAAGACCGTCATTTTGCGGTTAACTAAACCCGCATTGCGGTTAACCGTTGATTAACCGCACTAGCATAATTCTTGTAGATCTTGCCTATTATAAGCACGTATGTGACCTTTATATAGCTAACACACTCTAGGTTTTAATGCTAATTTACCTACGTTTTGGTTATGATAAAACTATTATACTCGCAATGCCCGTTATCCACTGAAACTTTTAGAAATATAACTATATTTAGTTGCAAGGACCAGTGCTAACAGTGTTTTTACCTTAAGATAAGGGATGTGAAATATATATAGCTAGTAAATTTATTATTAGCGAAAGGGTCAGATATATCTTAAGAAATATATATTTTTGCGTACATTAGTCAGTGCACCTTCCTACAAAACTCACTTATAGGACTTAACTTTATTAATTATGTAGTTTATAATCCCATTACGACACTTAAATATATAGTTAAGATGTCTATTTATATAGATAAATTTAGAAAACAAGTTCCTATATAAAATAATAAAGAATTCGCTATCTAAAGAAATGATTGTATAGTCTTTAGCGGTTACTTTATGGTTATTTGCGGTTTTTGTGTGGTTACCTTGCAATTTTTGGTGGTCTTTAGCGGTTAATGGTAAGATAACTATAGATAACCGCACTACTATATATATATACCTAATTAATACGTAGTATTTTAGGTAATCTATAATTTCTTTTGCTGCAGCGTCTAACCCTAGTCGCGACTTGATTGCTCGTTTCCCCCTATATACTATTCTCTATAAGTTCTTAGTTCCGACACACTCTCTTTATATTTACTCTACAAGACGTTACCTAAAATAGCCTTTTCCTAAATATCTTACTTCACGGACTAGTTCTCTAAAACTGACTTCCTTCAGTCAGACGACCTATCTATCCTTATAAGTACCTATAGAACGGTCACCTCGATCGCTCTATCTAAGAATCACCTACCTTTATATCCTATATTAGTATCAGCATCACTTTAGCGTATTAGACCTCGACTTTAGTAGTTCTAGGTAATCTATAATACTAAGCCTAATATAGATCACTCTCGCTCGAAGTTTGTGGAATAGTGGCTATTAACTAATTTTGGATTAAAGAAAGATACCTAAGAGTTAATTAACTAGAGCGATAAGAAGAAGTCTAGTATTTAGGATAACTTTAGTTAAGTTGCCTATTAGAAGACTAGAGAGCCTAAGATTATATATTAGCAATATAATACGCTTCTTGTCTATCCCTATTTCCGTCGTGGAGGGACTTCTCTAATAAGAATATATCTTAAAGGTAGTACTTACTACCTAGGTCTACTAAAGCGAGGTATTAATTAGCTTATATAAAACTTAGTAAGCTAAAGTACTCTATATAGGCCTTCTTTCTTAGCTAACCGCTTTATAATAAAGCCACAAACTATATTAAACTAAGGATTTTCTTAAGACGTTCTTTCCTAGAAACTTCTCTAGCTAATATCTATCGCCTAACTCCTATTTCGTATCCTCGAACGTCCTAAGCTATAAGAACTATACAATATAATATAACTAGCTAATTCTAAGATCAAACTATCTTCGCCTAGATCTATATAGCGCTAGTTAGACAAAGATATTATATAAGGATAAAGACGTATACTTAATAGGCTCCCTAAGGGAAGCTAGATTTTAATTATACTTAATTACTAGATATCTCCCTTTAGCTAGGCTTTTATAGCTATCACTAGTTACTTTCTTAACTAGGACTAGGAGTATTAGGAGGTTCTTCTTAGGTTCGAGCCTCTCTATAGTTTATATACTAGAAGTAACCTTAGTATAACTATTATTGAAATCCTTTAGAAGCATAGTATAGCTAACTAGGTATTATTCGTTACTACCAATAATACAACGAATAATAATACTATAATATCGAGTATCTAAGACGAAATTCGGGCGTAAGGTAATAGTAATACAAATATCTTTTAGGTTCTATATCTCGCTTATATTATTTAGCTTAGTCTAAATTAGCTTCTTAGTAAGATAAAGGCGGCTCTAGTAAATAATAAGGCTAAAGTGGACTAGTCGAATAAACGCGCCCACTCGCTATATTTAAACCACTTAAAAAGGGAGATTATTAATACGCTAAATAAGGTATAAGCTCTAGTATAGAATATTTATCCCGCTATTAATTAACTAATTCTTATTCTAGGTCTAGAACCTCGCTATATTTATTAATATAAGTCTATAACGCCGCGAGGCCTTTTTAAGCCTTTAGATCGAAGAGCCTCGTCTGATTCCTATCTAAGACGTCCGCACTTAGTAGAATTCGACTTTTTTGATGCTAGGTCGTGCGAAACGATTATAATCGACCTTCAATCTATATTATATAACGTATAAATACCTCTAGTTCTAACTAGATAAAGAAGAATAGCGCTAGATCGAGTATCTATTTTATATTATAGAGCTATTCTTTAAATTTACGATAGCCCTCTCGAAGTCAAGAGATATCACAGTTTACCTTATTTTTAGAGTATATAATAAGCTTTTCACTCACCTCGAGGCTTCTAAGAAATAACTTATTTATAAGAAGCTTCCCTAGAAGTAGACTAGACTGCGCCAAAGCCCACCGGGCCCATGGGCTATGGGCTGGGGTAGATAGCCTATAGGGGCCCATTAGGCCTAAGTGGGCTACAAACCATACAAACAAATAGTATGCATTATTTATATAATATAAGTTTGTATTTTTGGGTATTTGACTTATAATTAGCCCCTCTTTGTACGTCTATTTTTTCTGATATACGTTCGAAGAATTTTTAAAGCTACAGCACTAGAATTCTGATAGCCGTTAGAATTTTAGGGGTATTTAGCTATAGTTTTGGCTTTTTTGACGGCCGTTAGAAATGAAGGTTTAATTCGCTATAGTCTTAATCACTAATAATATAACTATTGATCGTCCTCCTATCGAGGACGCTTGCGAGATCTCTTAGATATACGCCGCGCCTAAGTGCTTTCCATTTCAGGAAGGTTATTATCGTCACCCTTATTATTGTTTAGCTAAGGTTCATCCTCGCTCTCCCCCTTAGCTTCCTAGGAGCCTTCTTCGTCTAAACTAATTAGATTTAGCCCGAACTAGTTAGGTGTATCCTCCCTTTGCTCTTCTTTTAAGAGATTAATCTCCTCCGTAGTAAAAAACTCCTTTAAGAGGGCATTCTCCTCTTCCTGAAGATCAAACTTTATTAAATAATAAAATATTATTAGCTCTTCAATTATCTCTATCCTTAAGCGGCCTCGTCGATAGTGGTATATATCCTATACGGTATTAAATAGACGTTCAACACTAGCACCTATAGCGGGAACTATAAGGATATCCCGCGTAAGTGCACTTATCGCTAGAAACTAGTGCTAGTTCTCTTTCTAGAAAGAAAGAGGCTACGCTTCGATAGTATCTATAAAAGGTAAGTAAGTATATAGTAAGGAGTTAGGTAAAATAAAAGATATACCACTATTAAGGTACTAAGCTATTTCGTCCCTTAGCGGAGCTTTGTAGCCCTTACGTCCACTAAGTATCTAATTAAGCCACGATCCCTTCTTTGCTACTGCTTAAGGCGTAGGTTGATATTACTACAACTTAAGACGTTCCTAGTAAGGAAGAAGGTACTCCTTAAAGCTCTTTCGGTACCTCTCGCGCTATTATTTATCCTAATCTATAGTTATAAAGAATTAGAACTTATTAATAGATACTAGGATTATTCTAATTATATAGAGATCACCTCGAATATAGTTAGTCTAGCTATAATATTTGCTTAGCTTTTATTTCCTAGCCTTAAGTGCTATAAGTATATTCTACTTCTAAGGCACTTTCTTCCGTCGAAGCTAGTTAACTAAGGACTTAAGATACTTAAATAGCTTATTATAGATTAGAAAGATAAGGTGTGTAGTTACGTTAGTGGTCTTTAAAAGCTTAAGGGTAAAGTTAAAGAATAGTTACGTGATCTATAAAAGGTAATTAATTTAACGCTATTCGTCCGTATTAAGTATTATATCTAGCTAATTAAACGCACGATAGAAGTTAGTTAATGCCGATCGAAGACGCTTTGCGCGTCAAAGCATTAGAAACGTAGAGTTCCATCGCGTCTTAACGTCCTAAAATAGTAGTAGCTTACTTTCTTTAGTCTAGAGATCGCGAAACGCCTCACGGCGCTAGGAGCTATAATTAATATAGATAGTAAGGTCTCGAACCTACTATAAAGTGAGTTAAAAGCTAGAAGTAAGAGAAAGGAAGAAATACCTTACTTAAAGTATACGATATCTATCGCTTCCTCGCACTTATAGTTATATTCGCCTAAGCCCTCTAGGACCGCTTAGTTATCTAGCGTAGCTTAGTTATATTATTCTCTAGGGCTACATTTATCCTATTAAGTAGCTTATTTAAGCTTAATTAAATAATATAGGCAAGGTATAGGACTCGAATAAGATCTATAGAATCTAGTAATAACTACTATAACGTAGTAAAGAGAGTCTCATTATTCGATGCGTTATTAGCGGTAACTATAAAGACTCTATCCTAGATCTAATGCTTCTTTAATATATCTAGAAGTAATATATAAAGGTTTTCTCCTAAATAGACTCTAGGGGCTAGCTTAAAGCCTAGTAGAACCTCACGATATTGCTAATCCTCGTTAATAAAATAGCTAGTAATAGCTATAAATAATTACTTAAATAAGGATATCTAATAGTTAAGGGCAATTAAGATCTTCGAATGCTCTAAAAGCCTACGTATTATACTCTAGTGCCATTCTTTAACTATTATCCTAAGATAACTATAGATAGCCTTTACTTTAGGCACTTTAGGCATTAAAGGGGTAGACTATATTATTTATAATAACTAGTGGAACTCAGGGTGCTTAATAAGGCGAAATAGGAGCTAAGCGGTAGTGATAAAGGTAAGGATTTGCTCTTCCTACACGTCTTACGTAAACGCTTTCTTTATTGCTAGGTTTTCTCTCTTAAATAATTAGTATTATATTCGTTGGATAGTAGAAGACTTACTACTTCTTGAAGAAACTTAGTAATCGTTTTTATGGTACTAATTGCCCTTTAATATACGATTGTGTCAAGATATCTTTAATACATCGAAGTTCTATATCGCGAGGTACTAGCAGGAATAAGCGAAGATAGATACTCAAGAATCGTCCTATAGCGCTTATATATAAGTATTAGTATGCCCTTAAGGGCGTCTGCCACCTACTCAAAATAGTTCTAAATTAAAGACTAACGCCTACTATCCTAACTAATTTTGCTTATCCTACCTCTATTGGTTTAAACCTACCACTCTACCTATTCGGAATATATTATAGGGTCGTAGAGAACGTATCCCTTTATATAAGTAGGTCTAATACGCTTAAATATAGAGGGAGGGTGTAGTGGCGGTAATAAGAAGGCTATCTCGTGATCGAAATTAAGTGCTAGTTAGCTCCCTCGCGAGAGAAACGGGATACTTTCTATATCATCGAAGTTAGATAATAGAAAGATATTAGAGTGTTGGCTTTAGGATATTATAGTAAAAGATAAGCTCCGTAAGAGAAAAATAAGAGAAAAGTAAGAAAGAGGTAGGAAGAGAATAGAAATATACTAAGTGCTCTATATTAGTGTTAAGGATAGACTTATCACTAAGTTAGATCCTAGACACTAGAAATAGCTAAGATTAGTAGACTCTGATGACCTAATATAAGCCCGCCCCCCTAAAGCCCACCAAAGCCCACTAAAGCCTATTAAAAGCCCACTAAAGCCCACCAAAAGCCCACTAAAGCCCACTAAAGCCCACTAAAGCCCACTAAAGCCCACTAAAGCCCACTAAAGCCCACTAAAGCCCACTAAAGCCCACCAAAACCCACTAAAACCCACTAAAAGCCCAACAAAACCCACTAAAAGCCTATACCTAGCCCATTTAGATTAAGTTTCCCCTCAAAAATTTACAACTAAGTTTAGTATCTCTACCTTTAATCCGAATTTATAGCCTACGCTTTGCCTATAATAATGTTAAATACTAATTAATAATAAAAGGATCCTAATAGATTTAATTTACCTACCTAAATAATAAATTTAACGAGTTATTAAGGCTAAAAAAAAATAAAGTGAGTTTCCTTCTAAAACACACACTACCTTCAGTAAGGAAAAATATATATTTCCACTTCTACGTCACTAGATAGGACGCATTATAATAAAAAACTCCCTTTTCTACCACAACAGCTTTATATAAGTACGGTTAGAACTAGTAATTAATAAATTATCCCTTAGATTATTAATAGATACACTTAAATTTCCTTTTGTTTCAGTAGTAAATAAATAGAATTAAAGGGTAAGTTAATTGGTGACTAGAACATATATAAATAACAGAATTTAAATACGATTAATTAGCTAAGTTATACACGCCAAGACTATGATTTTATGCAAAAATGGGCCTAAATAGGCCTGAATGGGCCGTGGGTTGGGTTAGGCTTTTAGTTTAAGGCCCACGGCCCATGCGGGTTGGGCCTTGGGCCCGACCTCTGGGCCCATGTATGGGCTTTGGCGCAGTCTAAAGTAGACTATACTCTAGGCTCTCTAAGCTATAAGGAAAAATCTCTCGGAGTACTATACTATAACCAACGATAAGGCTTATAGTGATATTTACGCGATTACAACTATCCTTACTCTATTAAAGAAGCTCCGCTTCTTCACTACTTAGGATTAGCGTAGCGATATTGACTACGTTTAGCGATATCGTGACTATTTAGAGAAGGAATTCTAGCGCTATAAGCAACGACTTTTAGAAAGTAATAGGCCTATCATATCTAAGGGGTTAATAGACCCACTTAGCGTAGATAATTTAATTAAGATGCTCGTCGACTTATAGATATCTATATAACCTAATAAAATTGTGGATGATAACGATAAGCTCGTACGCTATCTTATAAAAGGTATATTTATTAATTTATATTACTTCGGTTTTAAATAAGCGATGCTAATTAAATAGGGCTTATATAACTACACCTTAGAACTTTCTGGAAAGAGTATTAGCATAAGTTTCTAGTACTTATAACACTTACCTATAATATTCTCTCTATTCCTATAAGTGGTGTAGGTGTTGAACGTCTCTTTAATTATGCTTATAATATCTATTATTATCGATAAGGGAAACTTAAGCCTAACATAATTAGGTAGCTAATACTCTATATATATGCGTTAAAGTTTGAGATTAAGTAAAGGGAGATAGACTTCACAAAAGAGCTTATTTTAGCTAGAGAGGCTACTATTATAGACTAGGAAAGAGGTTCTATACTAGCCCTCCCTCTTCTTGATCTAATTAGTGATAACGAGGAAGATAAGTTAGTAAATAAGCTATTATCTAAATAACTAGCTATCTATAGTGAATAGGTAAGATACAAAAGGCCACAGCGCATAGGCCTACATTCCTAGGATAATAATAAAGATAATGACTAATATCTTTAAGAGATTCTAGTTAGGGAAAGTAGTATATAGCGAAATAGGAGAATACGAAAGAAGCCAAAAATACCAAAAGGATTTAAGATTGATACTCTATAGATATTAAATAAATGATTTATAGTTATACTGAATTCTTAAAATTAGGCAGGAAACGTTTACTAACTTAATACCAAAGAAAAACTGTATAAAGATTGCGTACTCTAGAAAGTCACGATGCTTAGCGTTTTATAATATTTATAAAACCGCTAGTTAACCAAGACCGCAATATAGTTTTAAGTTAAAGACCAACACTAACCACAAGCGGTTTGCGGTCTTGAACTTAAGACTAAACCCCTAAATTTGCGGTCTTGGTCTTGGTTAACCATGGTCTTTGCGGTTCTTGCCGCAGTCTAATAGTAACTCTTAGGGAGTAGCTATAAAATAATAGTGTTAACTTATTAGGAGTCTATTAAAATACTACTATAAACTAGATGACGGCAGAAACACTGCCATTTCTGGCCGCAAGTGACGCCGTTTTTGGCAGCTCATCTGCCAAAGTTACTGCCACCCACACGACCACTCCGGGCACGCACCAACACTGCGGCCCCAGTGCACGGCCGAGTCGTGTGGTTCGCACCGCAGTGGTCTGCTCTAAGAGTCTGGACCCACATCTCATTAGTTTACTTGACCCTCAAACTCCCCCAAGCCTTCAGATCCCGTTCCATGAGGGCGCCGAAAATGGCTCACCCGAAAACCGTGCCCTTTAAATAGCAGCGTCTCCCGCCTCTCAGGCTCTTGTTCCAGTATCACCTGTATCACCTCTCTTCAATCTCCAGACCTTCTGCTATAAGTGTCTTCCGCAGCCTTCGCTTTGAAATCCTCCTTATCTTCTAAAGCGATCTCGGAACCTTCGTCTCATAGATCCTGCCTTGTTTCCGCATCTATCGCATCATGGCTCGTCGCGCTCGGAAGGCCCATAGTCCTTCATCCAGCGAGAGCGAGTTGTCTGATCAAGAAAGCGTCGTGGACAATCAATCCGACACTGATCTGACGGAATTCGAGGATAACGCAGAGCAACCAGGGGACATCAACGATGCAGCTCTACTCTTCGCCGACAATAAGCACTCGCCCGAGTACTACATCCAACAACTCCAAAACTTTGACGAGACGGTGTACACTCAGGAGGATTACGGCAAAGGTAGACTTCCGCATAACCCAACTTGGGTCGAAGGTCTCGACCCAAAACCCAACCCGGACCCAACGCTGGGTTAAGTTGGGGCCCCAACATAACCTAATTCGACCCAATTTTTACATAAAAACTAGTATAAATTGATTATAAATTATGCACCAGTATTATCTAATACCACTTATACTATCTTTCTATATTGATTTTAGCCTATTATATTATATAAAATAGGTATTTATAGCTATATATTATATAATTATTATAATATTAATACTAATTTAGGAAAGTGGAGGTTTTTTTTGGTGATCTTAAAGATATATATATTTTATAGAGTGGAGATGCACCACTTTTTCTATAACCCACGTATTTTTAAGGAGATTAAACTTTTTACGATTTCTCTATTTTAAAGCTTATATATACTAATATTATATTATTCTCTTTATATATTATATATTATATACTAATATTACCATCTTTAGGTAGGTGAAAACGCCTCTAGAACATTTGTATTTTTGCATAATTTATGTTTGCACTGTTTATAACCCAAGTTGGGGCCCCGGACCCAACGCTGGGTCGGACCTTCGACCCAATACCCAACCTGGGTTGAAGAACTCGACCCAAAACCCAACCCAGGCTGGGTTGGGTCCGGGTTGGGTCCGGGTTGAGTTGGGTTATGCGGAAGTCTAGGCAAAGGTACTACAGCCCTCCTCGACCGAATTAAGGAAAAGTGGACTCAGTAACGTATTTCACTACCGAGTGGGCCACACCACCGAGTGGGCCACCCAACCACCTACTTTTAGTTTACATCTAGTTTTTTCAACCAAAACGCCTTTATATTAATTATTCTACCTAACTGGGCATGTAGGGGACTTATGCCCTTTCTCACCGCATATAGAACAGGTGTATTGACGCCGTCGCGCTGGGGCTACCGCCTGCTGAATAGGCTGGCTGGGTGCTGCTGGAGACGATGCCGAAGGCTGTATCGGAGGCTCAGGGGCTTGCGTAAGGTCCTGGGCTTCCTGGACTGATAGGCCTGCTAGCGCAGGTATATACCTATTAGGACGAGAGCGCTTTTGTCTTTTTTTCTCGTTCGCTGCGCGTAAATCACTATTTTCTTGTGCTAAGATAATAGCGCTATTCATAGCATATTGACACGCTTTTGTAAGTTGGTCGAGCGCCTGTTCAGTAGGGCTTCCAGGGCTATGTAAGCGCTGACGTAGTAGTCTTTTAATTGACGAAGCTTGTCGAAGTGTTTCAGCGACGGTTTTGGGTGTTTTAGGACTAAATATGCTTGATCGACTGCTTGGGCGGCTTCTGGGCGGCGTAGGCGTCTAAAGCTGAATATTGAGCTTTGAAAGCACTCGTTCTAGGTTGAATGGCATTAAACTAGCTGCTGCGAAGCTATTTTTAATCGTATCGGTCTTAAACGTATCCACGCGCGCTTGTGGGTATGCTGTAAGGAAATCAAATTTATCGATATGGTTGATACCGAGCCGCATTTGGTTCTCAATAAGCCGACCGTAGGATCGCTTTAAAACCGCAAAACACCCAATATCAAGCGGCTATAAGAGATGCGAGGAATGTGGCGGCATACAGATTAGGATTATATCAGTTTCTGCGCAAATTTGGTCGAACTGCGGTGTTAAATGACTACCGTGGCCATCGAGTACTAGAAGTCGATATCTTCCTTGCGTACGGCTATTCGTTGACGGAATAAATAGCTTTTGAAGCCATCGAAGGCTAATCTCGTCTATCGTCTATCCATTTTGACTAACTTCAAAGCGCCAATCTCTCGGAAGGTCATTAGCCCAAGCTAGATTGTGTAGTTTGCCCTTAAAGATAATCGTTGGCGGGAGCGCCCACCCAGCAGCGCTAATTGACTCGATTGTAGTTACCTACTCTCGATTCCCTAGCTGTAAAACCGATCTCCGACCGTAGTATTCCGCGCGAGTAATGACTTTCGCGGTCGCAGTAAGGCCCATCGCGAAGCCTGTCTCGTCAAAATTATAAATATCCGCTGGTAGGATACCGTGCTCAGAAATTATCCGCTGAACAGTGTCAAACCACCCCTGAATAACCTTTAGATCCTCTTGTTTTGCTCGCTGATAGTCGTATCGTCGTGAAAAGCGTGATTTAAGGTCAGGATGTCGGTTTACAAATTTTGTAACCCAGTTTTCGCCGACGGTTTGGATAGAGGTCGAGCCTCGCTTAAGAAGTAGGAGATTCGCCATTTCGCGCACTGTAGAGGGCCTTGGAGCTGCTCCACGCGTATCTATAGATAATATCCACTGCTTAAGCGAATCCTCTTCGATTTGGGTCAATTTATAGCCATTGGCGCGAGATTCAACGCGATTTGTAGTACCGCGTAGTTGGCGCTGGAGGGTAGAACGAGGGACTTAGAATCGGTTTGCTGCGTCGCGTATAGAGCCGATTTCTTTGTTTTTAATAGCTTATATAGCTAATAAAAGGCGGCCCTCCTGTTCGATAGACTTTCGGCCTGTTTGCGAGCGATTTGGTGGCATGGTGGTTGGTAGAAAATAGAAGGACGCGTGTGGACGCGAAAAAGTGGTTGGGTGGCCCACTCGGTGGTGTGGCCCACTCGGTAGTGAAATACGTTAAGTCGAATTTGGTATGATTCTCCTTACCTAAGACACACCTAAGCTGATAAATATACAACCAAGGTTCTACTGCTTCATTCGAAAAGACCTAAACAACGAATATCGTCGTATATCGATCCCAATTCTATATAACTTCCTTAAATGGACTCTTAATCTACGACGGGGCAAGAATAGGCGAAGGCTTCCAGGAATTAAGTGCAAAAGCTCCTTAGATATATTCTAGAAGGTCTCTCGGCTCGTGTATAAAAGGTCCACTACTAACAAGATCGGGAATCAGATAAACCGGAGGATGCGTCGGGTATAAAAGGCCTTTCTACTACCACTCAGCTATATAGGCTTTTTTGAAGGCTGACCTAACTCGAATTTAGGTGATTCGACGATTGGCAAAGAAGTATAAACTATTAATTAAAGGGCGAGAAAAGCCTCCTATAGATATAGAGGACTTAGCAAAGGTGGTTAAGACCACCGTAAGCACAACAAAGAAGAAGTTTGGCTATAGTCGCCACCGTATTGAACTTAGGCTATTTTTACAGCTCGTAGGTCTCACAACGAATCGTCCTTAAGCCATACTCGATCTACGATATTGTCACATCTAAGTCAGTCTTTTACGTGACCCACAAGGCGGTCCGCACCGTATTATTATCGAGTTCACCTTCGAATTCACCAAGGAGTGGCTAGGGGCTAAAGACGCGTAAGTCATTTAATATCTAAGTCCTTCTCTTCATCCTGACACTTTGCTAGGAATATATATATTCTACCCAAGATCATTTTTAATCCTTCCTTAGTCCTAAGTCCGCATATCTTCCTATTAGGTCTTCTTTTTGTAGATCGAGCATTTAATCGTGTAGATAGGGAAGAAGTATTTATATCTACAAACCAACTTCCTCGACTTCGAATTCGTGACCAATGTAATAAGCTACGACTACAACTTAACCCAATAATAGATAATATATCGGTATTCCGGATATCCGAACGAAGTTTGAATAGAATCGGTATCTCCCCTTGCAATGCTCTTCCTTATTCAACTATAGAGCCATAAGTAAAACGAATAGGTGTTATTACAAGCATTAAATAGGTCACACGCCCATATAGCTTGCGATATAGGGCGGGGTCGGCGTTAGATAGTAGTGGTGAGTATTTCGTTTAATTGAAGGATTTAAAGGGCTAACTATACTCTAGCCTCTATCAGTGATTCTTTACGAAATTTGGTGATGCATTATGCCGATACTCGCACTTTCTTAAAGTTCTATCTTAGTAGAAGGATCTCCAAAAATCTACTAGCAATCATCCGTGGCCTCGATCCAGAAGAGGATATTATACGTACGGCTTGCTAGATAAGCTAGACTATTAATCTAGACCGTCCACAAGAGTTAACGACCGAGCAATCTATATCTATAAACCAGCTCCTAGAGATTACAGCCGTGATACGTTAGCGTGATAACATCGCTCGATCCCTAGGGCGCCCTTTATCACGGAATAAAGGAACGCCCATATATAAGATATACAGAAAACTAAACCAGGAGTTAGTCGGCGCCAAGAAGCGTGCGCAGGACACCCTTCTTTTGCAGATACAAAGTAAATACGATAGAGAGCAGCCAATGCTAGAGATAAAGCGCTAGCTTTCCAGGATTGAGCCAGCTAATTCGAGCAAGAAACCGCTAGAATGCTCCACTAAAGTTCCGATTCCGCAGCAACGACTTATCAAGAGTCTCTTAACTTTGCCTCGGACAACGTTAGAAGAGGAGATAGCTCGGAGAACAGAAGCAATCGATGCAGTGGCTACTTATTGTCAGTTCGAAGAGGGAGACACTTATCGCTTGCCACGAAATAAACGGAGTGAGAATAGAGTGGTCGAGACTGAGGTTGTTGACGATAAATGTTTAGAGAGCGGGGGCGAAGCAGTGCTCTCTCAACCGAAAACGCCATTTGAGTCTGCGCTTCGATCCATTATGAATGACCATCGTCCTCTTTTCTGCTTTATTTGTTTAGGTCAACAAGGCCTAGACGTTACGAAACGAATTCAAAAATTCCACTCACACGCGGATGTGACAAAACATATTAAGCGGAAACATTTGGGAAACCTCACTTCAAGCACGATAATCACATACAATATTTGCGATGAGAAGTTCTCCGAACCCATACACCTTCATGGACACGCATTTAATCTTCATAAGACTTTGACTGGGCCTCTGGTTCAGTTAGACAGCTGCGTTGGTGCTCGATAAAATTACTCGGAGCTTGACGTCTCAGCACTGGTTACTTCTGCCAATGAGCCCAGAATCAGGGCAAGATCCTCGAGCTCGTTTTGAAGCCCGTGTAGAGCTCTATCGCGATCTTTGAAGCGTTTGACAGTTTCGCAGAGCGACTGCGTTGACTGAATGGCAGATATAGTAACAGCAATCACGGAGGCAGCGATGCTCAGAGGATCCGCCATTTCGGACGGTCGGGAAAATATTGCTTCGATTCCCTGGGTAAAGCCGTAGCAGATGTGAATGTAAATTTAGATTCTACAGTATGTGTGTGTGGAATCATTTACCCTGACCCCTCGCGAACGATATGCAGGATACGACAACTATATATCTCTGGCTATGTACATGTAGGGTGATCCACTTCCTGACAGAAACTTAGAGCCTCGTCACGGCCTATCGTGGCCCATTGCCGCTCCCATTGTTAGGCTGCCCTTATGGCGCACGGCTGCGAAACCGCTGTGACGCCTCGGCGAAGTCCAATACGGCCTGGACCGTCTTCGCCCTCGAGCCAAGAGACATTAAGTAGCTTCGGCAGGCCTACTTGCATAGACCACTACCCCAGTTTTTCACCCAATAAACAAGGCTTCTAGACTTTTGAGGTGGACAAAGCCTCTCACCCTGGGTGTCTCTCAGTTTGCTCCTTAAGCACACATCACGGGCTGTTCAACTAGGACGACACCGCTTCAACCGATCAAGACCGGTTTCAGGCCCTCAGTGCGAGTGAGGTAGTTGAGTCCTGGCTCTTTGTGCACCGACACGCGCATCCGTCCTCTCGGCCACTCTCCACTAACCAAGCTTGTTCCCCGATGTCTGAGCAGGATCGATGGTTTGCCCGTGGCAACGCCTTAACGAGGTCCATCGTTTGCCACCAGCCAAATACTAATACCTTCCAGAATGCCCGTGTATCTCCCAGGAGGATGCCCGTGTCTCGGTGGTGTCCGTGTCAAGAAGAGGAACCGCATTAAAGGTTACCCGTAGTTAGGCCTTAACGAGGTTTTCCGAGGTGGTATCTTCGAGCCTTAACGAGTTCGAGTCTTAACGAGGTCTCCTGGGCCTTGAACGAGGTCTGTCCGATATTAGCTTGACTGCCTATGTCACCGGTTCACTGCCGCCTCGCCGCATCTCCCACGATGCGATCCCAGACCGTATGCAAGCTCAGGGGTGTCCTGTCTTCTTTCTAGGGCGACACCACTTCCACTGGTTATGCAAGACCAGCTTTTAGGCCCGAGTGCGAGTCGGGTAAAAAGAAGTCGGATGGTTTTCGTATCCCGTTGTCCACTGATTTCGGTGTGGTTGTGCGGTCGCTTCCCGCACCGGGCCGGACCGGACCGCACAACCACGGTGGATTCAATTTGGTCTCCCCAACGAGGATTAACACCGGACACCACGAGAAGGTATGAATCCATTGTCCCAGCAGCCTGGCTAGGACTGCTGCCCAGTGCGAGCTCACTGGGGGCAGATTCTACAGTAGTATTCGAAATCAGATTTACCTCTACACTCTTAGACTTTCAATCCCGAACCCTAGCCTGAAACACGCTAGTCTAATTTTAGCCGTTCCCCAGTAATCCCTGTTAGACCGTAAAGAGCAGCTAGGCTCAAAAAGGCAATACAAGGGCGAATGAGCAGCGTGCGTGGCAGTAGAGTTCCAACGTAGATAAGCTGCTTGGGTTTGCGGACGCGCACGCACAAGCACGTTGATTAGTTCCCTTTCTCTCACTACGTTCGTTTCAGGGCCGATGCGCGCAACGCGCGCGTCTTGCCCTGAAACGATGACGATCGGGAAGGATATGAAAGACAGTTGAACGATGAGCTTCAACCCAAATTGGATGTTGATGAAGCTTTACGAATGAGGCAGGCAGAAGTGATCGACTATTAATGAAGGACAGAGGTAATTTTACGTAGAAAGCATCCTATATCATTTTCCAATTTACGATACAACGTGCATTAAAAAACATATCTAGCCTCATATAGCGGCATTCGTCTTCGCCTCCTTTAACCTCTTATCTTCCCGTTCGCTAAAGCGATCACCAAAAAGCCCGATATGAGGGCGCATCAGAATCGTGTATTTGATAAATTCCTCCATGCAATCTACCAGACGATCTCGGTTGCCACTAGGCATGAGTCGCAGATCTTCCGGTTGACCTTCATCCGGAAATTGTGTATATGCTCTGGGGATCGAGGATTGATTCGGGATAGTAAACATGCGCATCCACCGACCAAGGATCCGCAGAGAGTTGACGGCATTGAATGATTGGGATCCACCGCAAACCTGGGCAATGGCTAGTGTTCGGCCCTGGGTGGGACGAACACTTCCAGTAGTCAAAGGAATCCAATCAATCTGGTTTTTGAAAACAGCGGTCTAGAATTGTGAAAAACCAAGTAAGTAATTATTGTGCCTAGTGTTAGAATAATCGTCATAGAGAGGCAACTCACCAGATTGCCGTGCTGTTCAGGCGAGACCCAGACATGACCATCACTCCAATGGCTGAGCTCTCGGAGTTCCAGTACTTTTGAGTGGCTTGTATCGCTATCATTCTTGATTGGCAGACCTTCCGGATCAAAAACGCGCACATCACAGCCGAGTCGGAACAGGATGCGGGAGGCTTCAAATGCGACGAGCCGTGAATATGACCTTTTCCGAAGGCTTCCATAAAGTACTATAACTCTCAGCCTCTTATTTGTAATCCTCAGGTTATGCTCGGCCATGTCTAGAGCTGTGGCCAGTTCTAAGTTGTTGACCCAGTCCTCAGTCGCATTGCCGCCAAGAATGAATGGCCGGTACTTCTGGCGGATATCCGGGTCGTCTTCACTCGGACGGATTGCTAAAGATCCATAAAAGGCATCGGTTTGGCGGGCATCTGAAATCACTTGCTGAGGGCTAGCGGAATGCATCCTTTTTGAATATATCGGTCGCAGTAGAAAGGGTCCCCAAGAAATTGCCGACCTAGATGAACGGAGGAATCTTTGCATAGAATGATAAAGCATACGTTTTCGATAGGTGGCGAAGGTAAACGAGATCAAAACCATCAGCCAGAAAATTCATTCTTGTGCAAATTGCATGGAGGCAGTATGTCACCGGCGAATAATGATTGGACAGGATATAGCAATGTAGCCAGTGGGTCTTCCGGGGCTCGCAGAATATTTTGTTACGCTACGCAGGATCATGTTATTGGCTGAGCATTTTGGTGCTGATTAGTAAGAACGATGACTAACTAATATGGATTTCCGCCGAGTCCGTTACCTCGGCCATCCCTTTGGACCAAAAGAATCCAACTGAACCTTCCCAACTCGTACCCTCGCAGTGGTGTATTACCATTCCCTAGCACAAAAATGGAGTTCAAAAGCCCCGAAACATGAAGAAGGGTCATGCGACATCAGCAGCAGCTCGAACTCGCGAAAACCAACGGCGTTCTCGCACGCGGCGCAAGGAGTACGTCCATAACCTTTATTAGCGCAGAACGCTAGAGAAGGATCAAAGGAGACTCGCACGAGGCGAAGAAAATAGACAGAAGCACACCATTATTGGTGGGCAGGGAAAACAAAGCGAACAGAAAGCAATTGTATTGTGGTTATGGAGAGAAGAGAAGAAGGAAAGCAAGAAGAACAAGAGGCAAGCACTGATCTTGGCAACAGAGAACATTACCTGACCTCTCAACAACCTTGAGCAACGATTACGGTCATTCTAAGGATTGGCCTAGCGGTGACACAGGATATTCAAAAAGCGGGAAGAAACGTCGCAAAAGAGAATGATCTACTCCCTGCTAACGCTCCATGGTGTCACCGAAACATTAATTGAAGAATACTTAAAATGGCGAAGATACCCAACAAGCTCTACTCCAAATTAATACACGCAGTGGCGTCTTTAGCATCAGCAAAGCTGCACTCGCCGACTGCCCCACACCAATCTCCTAGACATTACCACCATTCACTGGCAACCCTGTCTTATTGGGATTCGGACCACCGCCACGTCAGCTTCGACCTACGGGCTAAAAATTCAATGCCAAAGTCAGTTAAGGAGACCCGCATATATATACTCCCGCAGCAATTTGATGCAAATCAAGCAGCCAAGGTCAATCCCGCACAGCGGAAATACCCCTCAATCACATCAGTTTGCTAGTCTTCAGGATAGAGGTCATTTCACGTCATGCGTAACTGCAGCAAGAATTATCGAAAATATACAGATCGTTCAGACTTCTTGACGTTCGATCTGAACTCGGATGCAGCTCGGAATCAACTTGTGTGTGAAGAATATGTCGATTTTCGACATTCTGGGCAAATAATAGGTATATATCTAGAAATTTTCCGGTCGGCATATCTTGGAACTATTTCTATTACTCACAATTCTCAAGCCTGACAATCTATCCTGCAATCATCCGGCGCACATATTCCAGAAGCTATTTTCCTTTCCTTGTAACGGCAAATAAAGGTTCGGCAGCCAACCACTTGCGCTTTGGCTGCTGAGGTTTCGAGCGTTTTTTGGATCTGGTCGCGCATCCAGGATGTCTCTGTACTTTTTCAGCGTTTTTATTACAATTGGGCTCCCTTGTTCCAACATTCCACATTGTCACATCCCGTTCAGAATACCAAGATCGGATACCGGTTGTAAATGGTTACTGGCATTTACACCACATATCATCTTTCTCATCTATACTGTTATAAAGCAATCTATGAAGAGACTGTGTGAAGAGGTAAATAGGACTGACGCCCTGTACTGAGGGGTCCTATCTTTACTTTGACTTTACGGATATGTTTCTGCATCCATGCTCTCATACAATCCAAATTTCAGAACATCAGTAACACAAATATTCCATGATTCCAATCCATATTGCGAGACAAAAGCTGACGCACTAAAAGTGATATCAAAGCTGCGAGATCTTAAGTCATAAGTAGTGCAGAACGTTGGAAATGGCAGCTATGCAACCTTTCATTATCGTCGACACATGCTGAAGACTGCCACCTCATTAACGGACTCGGGGCTTAAATATAGGACGCTCAAATAGTCGAATTTTGAGACCGGAGCTCAGTGATAAGTTTCTCAACACGTTGACGGATTTCGTGACGAATAGCTCTCACAGCGTCTAAGCCTTGCCCGGCGGGGTCATCAAGTTGCCAGTCGAGATAGCGCTTGCCAGGGAAGAATGGGCAAACATCCCCACATCCCATAGTAATCACAACATCGCTGGCTTGCACTGCATCCGCAGTTAGGATCTTGGGGTTTTGGTTGCTGAGGTCGATTCCTTCTTCACGCATGGCCTCGACGACGGCAGGATTGATAGACTCGGCAGGGGCCGATCCGGCGGAGCGAACTTCAATGGTGTCACCTGCAAGATTACAAAGGAAACCGGCAGCCATTTGGGAGCGTCCGGCGTTATGAACGCAGACAAATAAGACACTTGGCTTAATAGCCATGATGGGCATGCCTCTCTAGTAATGGGTGGAGTAGTCCTGGCGAGTAGCTAGTTGAATATGAGGATTGGTGGATGTGAATATTTGGTGTCTTCAAGGTATATTAGGAATGGAAGAAAAATGGAGATGGCGATGCCCCAATATTTGTACGCTGACTATTCTTGGAATATATACCACGTGTTAGCTGGAAAAGGAGAAGAATTAGTAACTCGTTGATCTAGAACATTCTTTCGTGCAGCGGCGTTGTCCCACAAGTCAATAGCGTTCGACGAGGGTCTTTTTGTGAGCCGTAGTCGTTGTACATGCCGAAACCGCATTCAGACTGAGCATACATTGCCGTAGTCAAAACTACCGTCTGATCAATTTATCAGGCGTCCATTACTGAAAAGCTTGCGTTAGCAGCTGGTGAAACGATTGTATTATGAGCCACAGAAGAACAGTCAATGGAAACTACCATGGTCAGTGCTTACCTCTGCATAGCAATCCGTATGTCACTCGGACACTATCATTGGTTAAGGGTTTTTGAAGAGAGCGCAGCGTTTTTTATCACTGACAAATCACAAGCCTAGAGCATTGCCGCTATGTCACTCCTTGATTATGATTGGTCGACTCTGGCAGACTGTCATGCGCCCGGTGTGATTGGCTATCACGAATCATCAGTCTTACTGTATCAGGACTAGGGTAAATTCTCTCTTTCAAGACGATCTCCAGGTTCTGCATATTTAAGAGACTACTCCGCTCAGTTGATGCCACTCTAACCACCCTTACTATTGAATTTCTCAATATTTTCTTTATCCGACAAAGGACGTTCGCAGGTGAAGCATTTTATGCATTGAATCTGCTGATCCTAGCCATGGCTAGCGGAATTCCTCAGGCAAATCTGCCCGTGCAGGCCGAACCGCAACCTCACAACACAACGTTGGATAATCAGTCAACAAATTCCAAGACCAAGGATGTTGAAAAACAAAGTACAAACGAAACCGAGGAGTCCACGGTCAAGCAATCAGCCTTCAAAGGGCTTGGCTGGTTAGATCGTTTTTTGGCTCTATGGATCTTTCTAGCCATGGCAATCGGAATCATACTGGGAAATTTTGTGGAGAATACGGGACCTGCCCTTCAGAAGGGAAAATTCGTCGGCGTGTCTATTCCGATCGGTATGTACTCAAGAAATCTACAACAATACAGTCTCGAACTAAACGATACCAGCTATTGGTCTCTTGGTCATGATGTATCCCATACTTTGCAAAGTGCGATACGAATCTTTACACCACGTCTTCCGAGAGCGTGGTATCTGGATCCAGATTGCATTTAGTATCTTTGTTAATTGGATTATTGCGCCTTTCTTAATGGTGAGTATTTCTCGACTCATCAAGGTGGAACTTGCTAACGTTAGACTTCCTTAGCTCGCACTGGCATGGGCATTCCTACCAGACGAACCGGAACTTCGGGAAGGTTTGATTTTAGTTGGATTGGCCAGATGCATTGCTATGGTACATTACCATTTCCCTATAGTATGCCCGAACTGGACTAATTTATCATTGCTAATAGGTTCTCATATGGACCGGTCTCGCTGGTGGCGACAGTGAATACTGCGCTATTCTTGTTGCGGTTAACTCACTGCTGCAAATGGTGCTTTACGCCCCCTTAGCCATTTTCTTCATTAAGGTCATCGGTCACTCTGGAAGCCAAGTTACACTGTCTTACTCCACTGCTGCCAAAAGCGTGGCTGTTTTCCTTGGTATCCCTCTTGGTGCTGCAATTATCACGCGCATTACCCTTCGAAAGATCACCAGCCCACGTTGGTACGACCAGGTTTTCCTGAAGTGGGCTAGCCCGTGGTCACTTCTGGGGCTCCTCTTCACGATTCTCGTGTTATTCGCATCCCAGGGCCGGCAGGTGGTGCATCAAATTGTATCGGTGGTCCGAGTAGCTGCTCCGCTTATTGTTTATTTCATCATTGTCTTCTTCGTCACCCTTCTAGTGACCTACAAGCTCGGGTTTGGTTACAAGCTGGCCGCCACTCAGAGTTTCACCGCTGCCAGCAATAATTTCGAGCTTGCGATCGCTGTCGCTGTCGCAACGTTTGGTGCCAACAGCAATCAAGCGCTTGCCTCTACTGTGGGGCCGTTGATTGAGGTCCCGGTACTGCTTGGCCTCGTCTATGTTGTCAAATTTATAGCCAAACGAGTTGGCTGGAAGGATTAAATGAGAAGAGGAGAATTTCCCGTTCTCGGCTTAATTGGCTCTCGGGGCCCTCTCCTTTCGTTTGTTATTGGTGACTACCTTGGTGGCGTTCACGGATTAATATTGAAGAGGCTAGAGCCTCGGGGCATGCGTATACTATCGGTAATACATTAGGAATCAATATTAGCCATTATTGCATGAACAAAACTTCATTTAAGCTATACGATAGTAAGGGAGATAAGGAGTGGTTCTTAATCTCGATAATCTTGGAGAACCCCAGTGGTTCTTCTGTTTGTCCTTGCGAATGATAAATCAAGCACCATCCCTGTAAATACCAACCGCACGTCTGTTCCCTTAAAATTGTGGGTTATGGGTGGGGGCTTAGATATATCCATGACAAATAGGCTTGGCAGAGACATTCCGGTGCATGCTAGTGACATACCAGAAAGTTTCGATCGCCCAATCAGAGGAAACTATGTGCCGCCTGGCCCCATAACGAGTTAGAGATGACGTCGCTAAATAGGCTCCTGATAACTCTTGTAGTATATATTTAGGCTTGGTCTCTCCCCATTACGACTCTGAAAAAAATCATTTATACCATCTTCACTTAACCGGCAGACGAGTCTTTTTTCGCCGTGCTGAAACAGAAAGTTCGTCAGAATGAATTCAGAAGATACCTATCGATGTGTGCAAAACCGCTACGCTGGAGTTGCGAGGCAGACGGACGACGCTCATAAACCGGGAGACCATGAACGTAAAGTCGCAAGGGCGTTTGGGTATGATCTAGAGGATCTGCGTTCTATTCCAGGAAACGCGAATTTAGGTGTCAGCTGTGGGAATCCATTAGCGACGGCAAACATAGGTCTGGTAAGTACTGTCACCGGTCGCTCCTTGGCGCTGATTTTGATATCCATATAGGGCGAGGTTGTGATTGATTTGGGTAGTGGCGGAGGCATTGACGTTTTGCTAGCGGCAAAGAAGGTTGGAGGGGAAGGAAAAGCCATTGGTATTGATATGACCAAGGTATGCGGATCACTTCCTTCCCATCTGATTTACTTCTTGCTTAAAGCTAGCAGGACATGCTGGAATTATCACGTCGGAACGCAAGGAACGCCGGTGCCAACAATGCATCGTTCATAGAAGCGTTCATTACTTCTATACCGTTACCATCGTCCACCGCTGATTGCATCATCAGTAATTGTGTGGTGAACCTAGTGCCGGAAGTTGAAAAGCCTTTGGTCTTTCAGGAAATGTTCCGTCTACTGAAGCCGGGAGGTAGGGTTGCCATCAGCGACATCCTGGCAAAACGAGAGCTTCCGATGGGGATCAAGAAGGATCTCTCCTTATATGTTGGCTGTATAGCTGGTGCTAGCCAGGTTGCCGATTACGAAAGATATCTAAATGAAGCAGGGTTCCAAGGTAATCATACTGTATTTTTGGGGTCTTCCTCATTCGTTTCTTACTGACATAGCTTATAGATGCAGTGATTTTGGACGCTAATGCCGATCTCAATATTTACAAGGAAATGTGGAAGCAGGAGGAAGCCAATGAGCCGGGTCCTACGGGCCCATCCTGTGATACGATGAACAACGGTATTAGCGGGGAGATAAACAATCTGCCGGAGGTTGATCTCAACATCTGGACTGGTGAGTTGACCTTCACAAGAACCTAGTATCGACGCACAACTGATAAATTCCGTATTTAAAAGGCTCATTCAAAATCTTTGCCGTCAAGCCCGACACCCATGACTGAACATTCCGTGAATCGAATCCCAGCACACACAAGACTTCAGGTCTCATGAGGATAGCACTGTTCAATATAGCTGGTGTAGCGCTGGGAACTAGGTAACTTTCAGCTAAGTGAGTTGAGGATTTTGATATTCATGCTACATAGGTTATCACTCTGCTTTGCATCGGGTTCAATATGGACTTTCTTATGTTATAATTGTGGATGAGAAAGAACGATAGGGCCGCATTACGTCCAATCATTCAAGTTAGAATAATTTATAATACCTCAGCTAGTTTAACATGATCCGGAAGTATTTCCTGGTCTCGACATACGTCGAAGCCCGTGGTAGAGTGTGACATTAAGCTATTCTTTGTGCGGAAGTTCCTTTAAATAAGGCAGGAACGCTGACTTTCATCAGACTGGCCGGGGGATATGATGATAAAGAAACTAGCCAAGAGAGCAGTGCCTTTGTTTATTTCTGCCACTACGCTGTTCAGGTTCATCAGTGACAAAATGAATAATCCGAAAAATCGTCTGAGAGCTATAGATGCTGACTAGCCTAGCTATACGTTGAAGATGGACAGCATATACAGGGCAGTGTTAAGTCAACTTCTTGCAGGCCAGTATGAACGAGAGACACGGTAGCTACTGGAAGAATGGAGGACGTTGTTGGCCTTGATATTTTCTGCTACTCCACTCATGGGAAATACTTGATCGACTTGAACATCGAGCAAATTGGAATACAAACTCATTTGGATTTACTTCACACAGGGTGCCATCTTCATCTCAAGTTGCATAGGTACGCACGCGGTGATGTGATGGGGGCAATTTGTCAGCTACTTGTGTATAAAAATCCAAGTCCAATAATTTTGAGTCTCTACTTGCGTATTTGTGTCACTTATCGAGTACATCGAAGATTGACATATTCTTCACCATGCAATTGGATTCGGAGTCACATCCAAGTTCGAATCGCAGATCATGGATATCTGGATTGTCTCGCAGGCTTGCTATAATTCTGGCAGCATCCTCGCAAGATGTGAGTTGCCCTATATCCCGGGCGCCGCCAAGATCTTGCGCTTCGGACACGGTTTCGTGTGCGTCAGGACTGAGTGTTACTGGTCGCCCTACACTCGGGTCTTGCATATTGAGACCGATATATCCTCTTGTGCCTGATCTTGATGGAGGACATTGAGTCCTGGCAGTATCAAGCTCAGGTTGCGAGCTATTTAACTCTAGCTTAGGAGCTGTGCGTGTATGGCGACAATTCATAAGAGGATCATTTGGTACCACCGTCGAGTGTAAAGTTGTTGGTTGTGAGGAAGTTGTTGGTTGTGAGGAAGTTGTTGGTTGTGAGGAAGTTGTTGGTTGTGAGGAAGTTGTTGGTTGTGAGGAAGTTGTTGGTTGTGAGGAAGTTGTTGGTTGTGAGGAAGTTGTTGGTTGTGAGGAAGTTGTTGGTTGTGAGGAAGTTGTTGGTTGTGAGGAAGTTGTCGATGGAATATAGGTTGCCTGCTGTTTTAGGTATTTTTCAATTTCTTCTTTTGAGACGCCGAGAAGTATCAGCAGTGATCGAAGAAGGGCATTCTCTTTCGCAACTTTTCTCCCTGCCTGTTGAACTTCTTGCGACGCAGCTACACCAAGTCTTTGGAATGACCGTAGCTGTTCCTCAAGGTGCTGGGTGTACTCCTTGCGTCGTGCGCGAGAACGCCGCTGGTTTTCGCGGATTCGAGCCGACGCGGTCGGGAGACGCTCTTTCATATTTCCAGTGTTCCTTCTCTTTATGTACGTCAGGATTAGGGAACAATATCCTCCGTAGGTACGTACGACTATAGATAAGACTGAAGAAAATTGTCGCTTCTCGAATCGATCCGGGTGGCGAGTATGTGAATTTCAAGCTGCCTCCAGCACGGGAGAACAGTACGCAAGGGTTTGATAACATAATCTACGACCATTCCGCATTAATCGTCATCCTCCGCAGACCCGCATCCAATCATCATTCGCTGGTGACACACTACCGTCTGTACTTGTCAAGAACTTTTTTCTCTTCTAGCAAGAGGCGAAATACTTTGTCCAAATAGACGTAGCGCACTTTTCTATTAATATTGGTATTCTAATGTAGCCGCGGCCCACCACTTGAAACCTCATTTAAAGACAGCGCTCTTAGGAATAGACTTTGTCTAGCCTATCGAGATTACCTATACGTGAGCTGGTGAGCTGGGGTTGGAATCATCGATCTTGAAGCCCTCACACCTAGCGACGAGATGCTGGTAGTAGTCAACTAGCACCTCTGGCTCTGGAACAATTTTCCATTCTAACTTGAACAAAAAGTCAAGCTCTAACATTGCCAACTCGGTCGTGCTGATTCCCCCTATTCGAGCATATGTCTTGTTGGTCCAAAAGCTATCACTCAGGGCTTTGCTGGCGACTGTCGCACTAACAACTAGGAATCGATGGATCGACAGACTGGAAACAGTGAAAGCAGGATATAATATGCAGAGCCGATCAAGGTAATAGACCATGCTGAGAAGAATCGACGGCGATAGTTGAGCATATGTAGTCAGCCGCTGAAGGTAATCGTGCACAGAAACTTCGGGTGGGGAACAAGAGTGAAATCTAATCCGCTGACCATGGTGTGGCGGCATCTGCTCGTTGAACTGAATCAATTCCATAATCATGCTTGAGATGAGCACTACTAAATCATAGGGCTCAGCCGATTCGTAGTTCGCAGGCAACACTTTGACCTCAGGTTTGAAAGACCATAGTCGCCAGGACTGCATAGCCCTTAGTTTCAAATATAACACTCGGCGAGTAGAGGTCGCCTTGGTGTTTGCACTTGTTGTATTCTGCGATGAGGACAGGCATAGAGGAGAGCGAGCATATAAGAAGTAACGGGCACTACGCAGAGGGTGTCATCGCAGTAATGGCATTAGTAGCTGCAGAACAATCGCTTACAAGATCGTGGTGTGGTAAGGCCAAAGATATTCAAAACGCATTCGGATTGTTGTGTGAATAGCTGAACGGGGATCCAAGTAGTAGCTCACTGATCAGGCCAGATGAGGAATGACAGATGGATCATCGAGCGTCGTTTGCAGGTTAATGTCATAAATGGGAACCTGCGGGTGTTAAAACGTGAAAAAAGCCCGGTCTTTTGGTGGACGTTGAGACCTTTGCTGGGCAAATCGACTTTGACGTCTTGGATTATAAATGAAACACTCCTGACTCTATTGCGACACGCCAGAAAAGGTTGACGGGCAGAGAGGCTTTAAACTAACACAATAGTTAGGATCGACTGGATCGCCATATTAATAATATCTTTTCTATCCGAGAAGATGTTAAGTTGGGGAATGTTTGAGATAACCAATTATCTTGCGGCCGTGACATATAAGACTTTTGTAGCCTGTATGCCTTAATTTGTAACAAAATTTCACATTCTCTGTTTAATAAGCAACGGTTTGTAACTAACGTAACTAGTTATTAACTAAGGGTTGTAAGTCTTGACCAAGGTCAATATGCATTATCCTGCCCAAGATATTACTCCGAGGCTATATAATTCATGCCTTAGGAAGTAGCGCACTTATAGTCTGCTTTTTCAAGCGAAGGTTTTCCTTACTTAGAATTTGGCGCTACTATCATCAGGTCAATCAATAACCCCATAAGAAAACGGCAATTATGCATTACCATACTAAAGCCTAGTCTCCCCCTTTCGAAGCACATATCCACTTCTTGCGCCGAGTCTGCCCAAAACTAGAGTCTCCAGAGTCTCGGTTTTACCACCCCGGAATTTTTTCCCCGCGTTGCCCCGCTGGATGGATGGAATCCAGAACTGCGTTACCACAGCCCCTAAGATCATAGTAACACTGAAGATGAGAAGTGCCAAGTCATGGCGCCTGGTTTGGGCGTCATCGGAACCAGTTCCAAGTTCAGAATAAGCAGAGAATATCTCGGCGAGAATAGAGCCAAAAAAAGACGTCCAGTTTATTCAATTCTTTTAGTGAGAACCTAATCTTCGAATGATAAAAGAATAATTATAGAATATAATCCAGGTCTAATTAACCCTGGTAATGTGCAATCTGTGTTTACAGATCAACCCGTGTTGTCAGCCCCGGGGCACCAGTATTCCAGTTTAGAGCAATAGATAGTCACACAAGTATACCGTGACCAGAACATAACCTACAATAATTCTTCGCGATCCTATCACGGGTTGCCGCTGAGTGCATACTTCAAGAACGGTCAACGTAGGGCAATCTTTCCATTACTGAACATAAACTTGCAAACTTCATTGGAATCAAATTTTTTTGCACCAACCTGTTTTTGACTGGTCCATGCTCGCTATGTGGAAGTGGAGAAGCGTGCGGGAGATAGCGACATGCCAAGAAACAGTGACATACCATTTTCCCAACCGGGCCAAAGATCGCAGACTATTGCGCACGTGGTTAGAGATTAATATGAAATTAAGATAATCAATTTTTGTGAAATATCAGACAGTCTCAATATCCCCAACAGATACTGTACAGGCTTAGTTAGAACTTATGCTAAAACCAAAATTGAGGAAAGCCTTAGACTCAACCACTTCTGTACAGATGTCCTTTCTTTGCGACACCATTTGGAATCAATGTCACCTTCTGAAATCTCACCACCACCGGACGGTGGATATGGTTGGGTATGTGTGGCTTCATGCTTTTCCATCAACTGCTTCACTTGGGGCGCGGTCGCGGTGCGTTGTTTGCCTCAAAATATGAAGCCTTGTCTGCGGCAACTCAGCTTACGCTCTTCAACAGTCATACGGCGTGTACCTTTCTCATTACCTTTCGGATACCAATTTCCCAGAGGCAAAACCTATTGATTTTGCTCTGATTGGTGGGTTCAACTTCTCTATGGCGATGTTGTCGGCCCCCGTCGTTACAATCATCGCACGAAAGTACAGCACCAAGTTACCCATGCTGCTTGGATTGGGTTTTCTGGCAACAGGATATATCACTGCATCCTTTGCAACAAGGATCTGGCAGCTTTATCTATCACAGGGGGTTTTAGTCGGCTTCGGGGTTGGTTTTGTCTACATCCCAAGTATTGCCATAATTTCCCAGTGGTTTGATAAGAAAAGGAGCCTTGCCAATGGCATCAGTGCGGCCGGATCGGGAATTGGCGGTTTGATGTTTTCGCTCGTGGATGGTACAGTGATGCAAAATATATCTTATGCTTGGGCTCTACGATTGACAGCCATTCTAAGCTGTTCTATCCTATTGATTGCCACCTTATTGATTCGAGACCGCAACAACGCTATACAACCGTCGGGACGTGGATTTGACATTAAACTTCTGCGCCGTACAGACGTACTTCTTTTGCTATTGTGGGCATTCATTAGCATGTTTGGCTATATTGCTCTGCTATTTTCTCTTCCAGATTATGCGCACTCTATGGGACTTTCGGATACTCAGGCTACGACTGTCAACGCAATATTGAATTTGGGAACCGCGGTTGGCAGGCCACTAATCGGCATTATAAGCGATCGGTTCGGCCGTATTGAAGTTGCTGGCCTTTTGACTTGTGCTTGCGGCATTAGTTGTTTTGCCATCTGGCTTCCCGCAACATCATATGGAGTCCTCGTCCTTTTTGCTTTCGTTAGTGGGGCTATATTTGGATCATTCTGGGTTGTAAGTTTATATAATCCATGTTAATACACATGTGCCTCTGACATTCCGAATGAACAGACCATTGGGCCTTTATGTGTTGAGATTGCTGGCCTAGAGCAGCTTCAATCGACCCTATCTTTATCTTGGACCTTTATTGTGCTTCCGACAACATGTGAGCTTTCCAAATGCCGCTTTTCGAGCACCCCTAAGCTGATATAACATAACAGTTGGTGAAGTGATAGCTCTCAACTTGCGTCGTTCCGGATCCCAAAAACCATATCTATATGTCCAAGCTTTCTGTGGTATCTGATACATTTGTGCTAGTGTGTTTTTATTACTACTTTGGTTACATCGAAAACCTTGAATAAGTATTTATTGCTAGGGACATCCTTTTTTTCTTAGATCAGCTCCTTTGCATTACATTATGACGCATCTGAAAGAACAGTAAACAACAACTGATAATCAACCCGACATCCTTCTCCCCGAGTAAGACTGTTTCGATACCCACCTTGGAGTCTGAAATGGAGGCTCAGTAAGTCCGGCTTCTTTCGCACATAGCCTATCAACAGCTCACAAGCCTCCGAACAAGAGACGGTGAGCTGAGAGGTGAGATCCGAGGTGCCAGAATTGCAGTTCATTGCGGGACATCCCAGGGCAGGCAGCTCGGAACCATTCAAGCTTGAATAGTTGTCAGCCTCCAACTCCTTTTCTGGAAAATATAGCGTTTCGGAAAATTGTGCAATACTTGTGGGTAGCGACGTGAATAAGAACTGGTCATCAAACAGGAGATTCTCATATGGGCAGCTATCTGATGTCGCTATGCTGTCTCCTCGCAATGGATTATCGTTCATAGTCACAGACTTAGAGCCCTGTACTTCGCTCATTTCCTATATTCGATAAGAAGAAATTCCAAACATAAAGAAGGCGTATAAAGGAATGAACTGACGCTAGGCATTAATTTGGATGCGAAGGTGTAGTCTGAAGACAGAAGAAGATCGAAGCCAAGTTCTGATCCTGTTCTCGCTCTGCGAGCCTCATGGCGGGGGAGGTGATTTAAACTCCGAGTTCATCGCCGACATAGATTCCACAAAGTATTTTAAGAGCTGATTTTCAACCGAGAGTAGCTCTATCTTTTTCTGCATGTCATCAAGCCGAGATTTTTGCACAGTCTCGTAATTTTGCACTTTCTGTTCCAAATTGCGAATACGCTCCTTCTGGCGCGCCCGGCAATTTCGTTGGTTGTTACGCACTCTAGCAAGGTCCTCAGCCTAGAAAAACAAGTCAGATTCGCCGGTGCTGACTCGAACTGCACACATCGTTTACCTTAGTTTTGAGTTTCATCCGAGACATTGTAGAGCGAGGGGGAATACGAAGCTTTCAAATAGGGTCCAGTGACCGACCGGATATGTCGCCTGAAGACGGAAGGAATCTCAGACTTTGTGGTTATAACGTATTTCACAAGCGAGTCGGACACCCGGTCGGCCCGGACACCCCAACCAAAACGCGTCAATTAATTAGACCATCTTTCTTCAATCAACCACCATGCCCCCAATTCGATCTCAAAATCGTCAAAATTTGACGCAACAAGAAGGACGTATCTTGCTTGCTATCCAGGCTGTCAAAAAGTAGGGAAAGTTATCAGTTCGTCAAGCAGCGCTTATATACAATGTACCGAAATCAACGCTCTATGACCGGCTCCATGGAATCGATAACCGCGTCGAATTACGCGTAAAATCGTTCAAATTAACTGAAACCGAGGAGAATTTCGCTTAAACAATGGATGATCCGCCCTGTGATAATAGGCCCCACCATATGAGGGCCCAGTGAGCCAATCCGCGTAAACCACAACGGTCTTACCTGGCATGTTTATCAGGCCACTGCGGCACCACCTCAGGCGGTGTGAGCCAATAGAATCCAGCCACAGTCTGAGAGTGGGCCTTGCCTGGCGCAGTGGACCAGTAGACCCGACCACATGTGGGTCCATCAAGCCAATCATCGTGGACCAAGATGTAGTTCCCAAGCTTGCACCGCATAATGCCCGTGCGCAAGGAAGAGTAGGCACAACGAATGTAGCCGCCGCATGGCATCAGCCAACTAAGATATTTAGAGAAGCCGCTTTACCCGTACCAAGGCGCTATTCGTGGGTGGGGGCGCTCGACGATAATCTTCCGCAGACCGACTAGCGACTCGTATTAGGATAGCCCGTTCTAGTTAGAGAGCGCATATAGTCTATGCACATCACGGGCGCATATCTTACTATCAACTTAGGAAATCTGCTACTCGGACTGCTGTCTATCCCTAAGAACTAATCAGTAAGTAATGTGTGTTACGAAAAATTCCTATGCTAACTTAGCTCGGCACTGAGCCGCCTTATCCCACAACCCTATCTATCACAATAAGCACCAGAATTTATTGATGAGGCAAACTCGTAAGGGTACGTTTTAAAGTAGGATTGATTGTCTTGCTGAACTATGGTTTAGTAAATTTACCCCTACTCGCCAACGGATTAGCGCTTAGATATATTGGATGGGAGCAACCCTCCGCTGGTATAAAGTGCCTCGTGCATCTGTGGCAATAACTCTAGCTGTATAGGCAAGCAAATATAGGCTAAAATTGGGACTCCCCAACGCGAGAGGTTTTATGACTCATAAGGCGAGTAAGCGGGTCGGCGAACTCCTAGGGTGAACATTCAATAGAGTGGCATATTATATAGTTCTGGCTCGAAAATAAATAGTCTTAGCTTACTATTCTATCTTAGATAATGTATTTCCTCTAGCCTTTCATTTTCTATCCAAAATCCAAATGTTAGATATAAGTCCTTAGAAGCTTACCTACTTCCTAGAACAATAGAAGAAACTCCGTATAGCTATTAATAAGATGGCGCCTTACGCAAAAATGATTAGTTAAGTCGAAGATATCCTGGAGGAAAGTTCAAACTCTTAAGCAAAGTTAATGGAGTCGTATATAGAGCTATAGAAGTCAAAAGCGGAGGAGGAAAGGCTCAATTGCTTAGTCTAAGGGATAATAGAGAAATTTGAATAGCGGCTTAGTTATCTTCAGGAAAGGCATAAGTCTAGTCTTTTTAAGATGAACACTAAGTTAGAGGAGGCTAAAGAAAACGTGATTGCTTCTCGCTCCGATTCTAAACAATCAACCTAGAGGTATTTATCACTAGAAAGGGAGCTCAAAGCATAGAGGCGACTAGACCTCGGCAAGGACCGGGTCCGGTCCTAAAAGTTAGGACTGGGACCGGACCATGCGGTCTTTGGTCTTTTTTCAAAGTAGCCAGGACCGCACCACGGTCCCCCGTGCGGTCCCCCGCAAATTCATAATTATGCTAAGACCTTCCTTTTCTGGCCGTATAAACCGATTATTCAGCTGCTTTTTTTACTGTTATTAAACACTGTTTTAGTATATACGCGAATATTAATAATAAATCAGGTCTACTAATTAACAAAATAGGTGAAATCACCTCGTATTTCTTTTCTTGAAGCTTCGTATTAAGTTAATTACTAATGAAGTTTGAATTTCGGATCGTTATGGTAAGTATTTTAGAATTTACTTATGAGAATGCGAAGATATATATTTATATAGTAGGAGGATATATACGTTTATAAGTGTTATATCTACTACTATCCCTACTATATTTCTGATAGCTGTTAGAATTAAGGCTATCTATAATATAGAAACTAGTGATATCCCTACTAGTTTTTCTAATAGCTATTAGAAGCTATGGCCTAGAAACTGTTGATACTCCTACTAGATTTCTGATAGCCATTAGAAAAGAAACTAGTTAGTGTGGACTAGGTTGCTTATAGGTTCTAATAAGTTCTAACGGTCTTTGCGGTCCTTATACGGTCTTTACAGTCTCCTAGCGGTCCTTACGGTCTAAGACTATAGGGATTATAGTGGGGTAGATCTTATTAGCCAATCACGGTCTATAATTTAGTTTGTTCTATCTTAAATTATTTATCTATCACTTTCTTTAATATTAGTACCCCTTATTATTTCTTTATCTAGATAAAAAGAGAATTATATATCTTTCCTATAACTCTTAAGCCCTACTACCTATCTTCTCTTTTATATTATTTATTAATATATTATAGAGCTACGTATCCTAATTCTCCGATAACTATCCCTTATCTATCTTTGAAGATAACCCTATAGATGCACTCTCCTTCCTTATATCTAATGGGCCGTTTAACCTAGACGGACACGAAACATCAACCTCTACTCCTAGTGTGACTTTCATATAGCTAGTAGTACCTATCCTGATTCCTGAAACCCTTAAGCGTATTAGGCTATATAGCGGGAAGAAGTATATCCTTTAGATAGAGATGTTTAACGAAGATTTTGTCGCCTAGTGGTTAAAAACTAAGTACGGAAGTGCAATAAAACGAAATATCTTTGAGGGTAAATGATAGGTAGGCTCTTAGGAGCACTTCCACTAGGTTGCTACGATCTCTAATAGATTCCCTAAGGTAATATATAAGTAGTGTGATTATATCCTTGCTTATCCTGCCGACCAGCATCGGGGAATATCTACTTTAAATAGGCATTTCTTATAGGCCGCTACCTATTAAAAGCGAAAGTCTAAAACGTATAATATTAGAAAGATGATCTCGAATAGGGTATGAATATTATCTATATAGCTTATTGTATACTAACTAAGATAATTATTTCTAGGTAAATCTTCCGTCTCGCAAAAAGGTCTTTTCACTAGGAGCTTAGATAGATAGGTTAACTACCTTTATTGTTGCTTTACGCCTACTATTTTAGCTCGTTAAGCACCCTAAATTTCGTGCCCTTATCGAAATAACTTCGTCTACCCTAACTATCCCTGAAATTCCTAGTGCTAGGACTATCTATTAGCATCTTTAGGAGACAGTTAGGGAATATTAGGATTCTCTCTTATAAACACTCCTAGAGGGCGCTAAGCTTTCTATAGTATTAGATTACTAGACCTCCCCTTTTCGCTAGGCTTTTATAATAATTATAGGCTACTTTATTGACCTTAAGTGGAACTACCGTGAGATCTTACTTAGCTTTAAACCTCTATATAGCTCCTATATAGGCGCTTATCTAAGTAGTGTACTACTTAAGTTACTTAAGAAGCACCAAATTACTAACCGCGTGCTTACGATCACTACTAATAATGCATCGAATAATAATATATTAGTAACTACTCTCGAAGAGGCAATTTCGTCTCTTAAGCTACCTAGTTATATACTGATTATTCGTATACTATATATTATATATATTATATAGCTTAGTCTTAAGGAGCTCCTTAGTTAGATAGATGCGAACCTATTAAATAATAGGGAAGAGATAGAATAGGCTAATTAGAGATATAGCGCCTAGCAAGAGAATAGATAGATTGTGTAAACCCTAAATAAAGTATATTATCTCCCTCTTCCTACTATTATCTTTCTATCTAATACTAACTTTTCATTCTCCTCTAGGTTCGGAAGATTATAGTCTATATTAATAAAAGCCCCTAGCGCCGCGAGAGCTTTATCGGACTACAGACAAAAGAACCGAAACTTATACTAATCTAAGATGTCTAAACACGCTAGAATTCTATATTTCTTATACTTCGGCGTATACGTTGGCTATAGACTATATTTAATGGATTTTGTGTATAGTTCAATCTAACGGATATAAAGATAGATAAAGATAAATAGCGATAGGTTGACTATCTACTATTAATTACCTATCCCTTCTTTAAATTCACTTTATCTTTATTAGCTATAACTAATGTGACTATCTATAATATATTTAAGATCTATAATGCCTTATTTACCCACATTAATAAGGTAAAGGCGTAGCTAGCACAAAAGAAAGTTAGATAGAAGAAGATAATAAAGCTAGCGTTAGAGTATAGGCGCGATAAGCTTACGGAATATTACGGCAAGACTAATAATATTCTAAATAATCTCTATATAATTAGAACTATCTTAGGTCCCTATAATAAGCTTGAATTCTTCTTAACACTAGAATAGGAGACACACTAGGCACCGTAATATAAGCAGTCCCTTAAGACTTATATCTAGCCTTACTAGCAGCGTTATATAGAGGTATAGTCAATATCAACTACCTAGTCAATAAGTAATGATATTTCTAATATTAATATCTGTCAGGATTTTAGGTGCATGCATTAATTCATGTAGATTTCCAGAGCTTCCAATTCAACATGGAAAGTTCCAGTTGATGTTCCCGTTCTGCCATCTCTCACCGCTTTCATCTGATCTTCCAATTATCTCTCATTTATCTCTCACTTTCCCCTCACTTCGGCCTTTACTATGCTTTTTATCTACGTCAGCCTACCAAACCGAGGTTATTAGGCCTATCCTGTCTATAGCCGCGGGTAACAGCACGTTTACCTACCTCGGGCAACAGCACGTTTACGGCAAGATTACCTCGGGCAAACAGCCTACGCTTACCTTGGGTAATTAGCTAGATGAACTGAATATTTTCTGTCTATAAATATGGCCTAGAAACCAGACTGAATAAAACAAGAGCTTTCATCTGAATTATTCTCTTACTACCTTTCTCTCCTAAAGGCAGACCAAAGAGACCCTTTATCTTTATCTTTATTCATCTTCCAGGGGTAAGCCACTACGCCGCAGTAGTAGCTAACCTCTACGGGAGGTAGTATTTCTCTCTACAAATATTTGTCCTGAGGACAGCCCTGCCGCATAGGGACCTGCAGGCATTTATTTATCTCTCTTATTATTATATACTACCAATCCCGACAATATCCTTCTAAGATCTACTATATCTCTCTAGTTAAGACCGACCACTTTAGATAAACTCACAAGGTATCTTGGAAGTAGTAAGTTTAATATCTCTCCCTCCTATATAATTACTTTTATTAATCTAATACTTTTCTAGATACTATCTAATCAACACCACTAGTATTCTAGAAGGCTTATAAGGTAGAGTATCCTATCCTCGTAAGCCTTGCCTAAGATATCCTTATAACTCTAGCTAGTGGCTCTAGGGTAGAGAGGCTTTTTAACTCTGCTCGCGATATATACTACTATCGCTAGGGATCGTTAAGACTATAGACTATTCAAGATCTAATGATATTTATATATATAATAAGATTTGATATCTAGTTAGAGTAGCTTGCGCTAGTGGATGAGTTTCTCTCCACCTAAGAGAGGCATATAAAGAAGGAGCAGGATAATACTAAGTAAGAGACTAAGTAGTATAATCCTATTAGCGATGATAAGGAAGATCCTATAATAGACGCTTCCGTTAAAGTATCTATTAAGCGACCTAGTTTACGCGCGCTAGGGAAAAGAAGGGCTATTGATAATTAGCTTACTGAGCTAGATAATAATGAGATCCCTTTACCTAATTTTGATATCTAGAGGCGTTTATTAGGGCGGATTCCAAAGAGATTAAGATATAATAAGGATTTTTTATATAATTAGTAGAGACAAAGGGTCATTAGAGGTTAAAATCTTATTTATTACATAAATTATGAACTATCTATATAAGTGATTTCTGCAAAGATCCTCTTCAATTTTTTTAGTAGGCATTAGCTATAACTATTCCTTATAAAGAATAAAAGTAGAATACTAAAAAATACCTCTAGATTCTACATAAAATATATATATCACGGGGTTTCTATATTTATCCTATTTACAGGACCGTAGGACCGCACCGGACCGCATTAGTGTGGTCCTTAAAAAGTTGGGACCGTGCCAGTCCTTGAAAAGTTAAGACTGGGCCCTATATAGTGCGGTCCGGTCCGCGGTCTGGTCCGGTCCCTTGCGGTCCTTGCCGAGGTCTAATTAAGTATAAGGAACTAGAGGAGGTCTTCTTCCTATCCTACTTACGAAAAAGGCGTATTTTTAATAGGTTCTCTCTAGTATTAATACCTAGAATATTAGAAAGAAGAAGATAGGGTCTAATTTCGGCCAAAAAGCCTACTAATATAGAATATACCCTATTCTTAAGAAACTTAGTAATCTTATTTCCCTTCCCTTATCTAGCCTTTAGACACCTAGCTATCTTAAGATACTTTTGTATCGTTAATATACTATAGTATTATACCCTTCCTTTTAACTTTAGATTAACTATATAAGGATACTTAAGAATAGCTCCGTATCATTAGTATATTACCTTTAGTGCACTATTAATATTATAGGCAACCTAATAGAAATTAGTCTAAATCTCGGTATATTAGGTTAAATCCTAATTAATCTTACTCTTTCTCCTAAAATCAGTCTATAGCTACTAGTCCACTTATTCACTATATACTATTTTTTTATAGAGAATAAAGGCCTTTCTTTGGTTAAGTCCAACGCGTATAAAGGATAGAGGGACTACTAATCGGAGGTTCGGTCGGAGAAAGTCTTGATTAGAGGTATTAAGCGTGAATTAAATACTAAAAGGAGTGGCTAGGGGGGTTAATAGTGTAAGATAGCTTAGATTATCTATCTCACTATTATAAAGAGAGGAAGTAAAGTTAGAGTGCTAACTTTATAATATAATAAGTTAACTTTATAGCTTAGGATATAAGGGAGAAGGAGTTAAAGAGATACACTTACTCTGTAGCATTATCTTTAGGTAGTAGGGGGGTAAATAAAATAAATATAATATATTAATATTAGTGAGGGGATAATATATAGCCTTATATTTAATTAGTTAGATAGCTCCACCTTTATATAGAGATAACCTAAAAAACCTAATATAACCCAAAAAACCTAGTAATAACCTAATAATAACCTAATTAACTTAGCAAAAACCTAATTCCTACCCTAATATACCTTTAAGATCCTCAAAAAATTTCAACCCTCTCCGCTAAGATATAAAACTCTAATATTTAATTAGCCTTCCTACTCTATACCTTTCTTTTACGTGATTTTTTATTAAGCTAGTTTAATTAAATAAACAAAATGAACAATTTTTATATATAATATTAACTACTTTAAGTAAAATTAGTAAAGTTTATCATAATTTTTATTTATCTTAAGAAGATGCACTAGGTACGATATATAGTAAATATATATTTCCACAACTATATTATTAATTTAAGGCAGGAATCCTATAATCCACGGACCACTCCTTAATTAATGAGATTATAAGCTAAGTCTATTAATATTTATTATTAACTAAATATACTCTTTAGGATTACAAAGTCATTTCATAAAATTTCAGGAGGTTTATAAGAAGAAGGTGTTATGCTACATTATTTTAACCAGACAGGTGTAAAAAACAGTATATTGTCTTGATGACTAAGCAGTTTTATGACCAGAATTATAAAAAAGTTGGGTCGAATTAGGTCAAGTTAGGTTTTATTAGGGCCCTAGCATTAGGTCCGGGTTAGGTCCGGGTTAGAGAAGTTCAACCCGGACCCAGGCTAGGTTAGGTTTTGGGTCGAGACCTTCGACCTAAGTTGGGTTTTGCGGAAGTCTATATAGAGGTAGGAGTAGAATTCGCGAGGGTCCAAGTGCGATAACTAGGAAGCTTTCTTAATTTAGTCCTAGATATTAGCCTAAAGGCTAGCGGAAGTTTATAGAAGGGAGAGTGTCTAGTCTATAAATATATCCTAGGATTTAGTGTATTCTCGTTATCGTTCTAGGGGCTTTTTATTAATAAACTTAGCCCACTTTACTCTATAGAATAAGTTTATAAAACACTAATCTCTATATATCTTTTAAGTATTAGTGTCGTATTACCTAGGCGTAGCTTTAAATACGATATTAAGATTAACTAGCTACTCTTAACGTTTCTAAATAGAGATCCCTATTCTAAAGGTAGGGACATCGTTAATCTTAATATCTCTTTTCCGCTTCGTATCGCGGTTAGTAGCCTATTAGTTTCAGCCTAGCTTAATAGGGTTTTAGCCTAACTTAGCTAATAGCTTATTAAGGCGGTCGCGCTAAGCTTAGAGCTTCTCGAGACGTTCGATATAAGATTAGATCTCTTATTCTTTAGCTTATATATATTTAATCAAGCTAGTGATCTTAGGAGACCCTTACTAGCGTAAGGATCGTTGGCTGGGGATCTAATTAGGTCGGTCGACTCCTATATAGAGGTATTTCGCCGCGTAGTCACTATTTTTCCCTCAAATGGTCGGGGGGAGAAGGATTAGAACTATTAGGACTAGAGTTAGACTAGGTAAGGGACTAGATAGAACTATAAGTATATAGATAAGAACTTTAATCCTGCGGTTATGACTAAACTAATCCTTAAGAAAGAGAGCTTATTAATTATAAGAGAATACCTTTTATTCCTTTATACGGTCACGTGGCGTTCGCTTTTATATAGGTTCGCGGGAAACCCTCTTATATAGCTTCCAATATACCTAATTGGGCATCTAAATTGCCTTATGTTATTCAAGGGCCGTAACAAAAAGAAGCTCTAATTATTTAATTAACTAATAAAATAAGCCATAATAACCTAGTATTATACTATAATAAAATTAAAGGAAATAATATAGTAGGGTGGTTATTAGACTGCGCCAAAACCCAAAAAAAACCCGCAAAAGTGGGGCTCTTGCGGGTTTTACTCATATTTCAAAACCCGCAAACCTGTATAACTACATAAATTCCATAAAAATAGCCTAAGTAGGAAGGTTACCTGCCTATTGAAGCTATTTTATGAATTTGCGGGTTTTGGCGGGTTGGGTTGGGTTTTGATTCCAGAACCCATTGCGGGTTTTGGCGCAGTCTAGTGGTTATATACAATAAATACATATCTTAGAGCACTAACTACAAATTCTACTACCACTTTTTTACCTTTACTTCTATAGGCCTAAAATATTAATACGACCGATAAAACCGACCCTTAGATATATATAAACAAGCATATTTCATATAATTACCTAGTGGTAAAGGGAGAAAGGTGAGAGTAGTAAGTGTTTAGACCAAAACATAGGTAAATAACAAAGGTTAGTTAGTGAGTTATGCACAAAAATAAGGCTAAAATTAGGCCAAATCAGGCAGAATCAGGTGTCCACGGGCGACCCATAGGCGACCCAGCCCGGCCCATGGGCGGGCACAGGTCCTAACCTTAGGCCCATAGGCATCTACGGGCCCGGGCCCAGGTCCTAGTGACTATAGGTGACCGCAAGGGAGCATCTAGGTGAGTGCAAGTGTCACATGACTTTGGCCCCCACTTTCCGGGAAAACGTAAATCCTTCGTAATTTTGGAATTACCCTTACGGAATTACCCATCCGGAATCTTCCTTCTATAATCCTTCTATAAAACTAGACAACATCTAGTTCTCTTCTTCACTATCCTTCTCTTCTTCACCATCCTCTCTACCATCTCTACCATCTCCAAAACCATCCTCTGAACTAGTAAACAGCTGGTTCTCATCATCTCCATCATCTCTATTATCTCCATCATCTCCATCATCTCCATTATCTCCATCATCATCATCATGGCCCAAGTCAAGAAAAATGTGAGTTTACTAGTTCTGAAGTGGTTTTGGGGCATTCAAACTGACAGATTTACAGCCAAACTTCTAACGTCACCTTGACCTGTCGAAGGCAGATCTGAAGCTCCCTTCTCTCACTGAAGACGTCAGTTTACTAGTTCTGAACTGGTTTTGGGCTACAAAGCTAATTAATATTACAGAACAAAGGCTATTGCACCATCGAGGTTGGCGAGAGATACTATCGAGTTGAAGATTGTGGAAATGCTGTAAGTCTTTTACTTTTACTTCACTTTACTCCTCACTTTGCTCCTTTCTAAACTAGTTGCTAACTACTTTATAGACTCTCTTTACCTCCACCAACAACCTCCGCAAGCACGTTCAGAAGCAGTATCCTGAAGTGTCTCTAACTAGCGAGGAATTTGGTGGTCGCCCTTGCTAAGCTGATGAATTCCGTGCTATCGGTAAGTGCTACAACTAATTAAGAACTAGTTAATTCGGATTTCTGAATAAATTACTAACTAGTTTACAGAGTTTTTTAATGAGATTATGGAGGCCTACGATGAGCGCGAGGCGGCAAAGGAAGAGATTTTGCCTAAGCTTCCTCTCAAGAATGATCGATCGGTAAGTATCGCGATATATTAGTTTCTAACTAGTTCTTCTACTAATATTCTTAGGTGCATATTACCAAAATGCGTCAAACCGTTCGATCAATGAAGCTTCCTGTGCCTTGTGAGGTTTGCAAGGACACTGATCAACCTAAGCGTGAGTACTCCAGAAACATGAGGTTTAAACTAGTTAATAACTAGTTTAGTCTGCTGCTATAACGAAGTCAAGGGCACTTATGAGCATTTTAGTCTTTTCACTGACCCTCGCAATCAGTAGGGTTAGGAGTACGTCCTATTAGAGGATAAGGCGTAGGGACTAGTTTGAAACTAGTTTTCCTCGTAGGTTTTGCTTTTTTGCTATCAAGCTTCAAGAACTAGTTTTAACTAGTTCTTTATAGTGTTTTCTATGGTTTTCAATTTGCATTTTTATTTTGAGAACTAGTTTTACCTAGTTCTTTATGGAGTTTTGGAGTTTTGCTTTTTGCTTTGAGAATTAAAAAAAAACTAGTTTTACCTAGTTCTTTATGGAGTTTTGGAGTTTTGCTTTTTGCTTTGAGAATTAAAAAAAAACTAGTTTTAACTAGTTCTTTATGGTGTTTTGCGTGTTTTGCATTTTTGCATTGAGAACTAGTTTTACCTAGTTCTTCATGGAGTTTTGGAGTTTTGGAGTTTTGCTTTTTACTTTAAGAATAAAAAAAAAACTAGTTTTAACTAGTTCTTTATGGTGTTTTGCGTGTTTTACATTTTTGCACTAAGAACTAGTTTTACCTAGTTCTTTATGGTGTTTTGCGTGTTTTGCTTTTTGCTTTAAGAACCAAAAGAAACTAGTTTTAACTAGTTCTTTATAATATTTTCTATGGTTTATATTATGCATTTTTGCTTTAAGAACTAGTTTTACCTAGGTTTTAACTAGTTCCCTCTCTTTATCTGCTCTAGTTGCGCCGTAACGAGCTGCCTTTCTAGTTCCATCTTCGTAACCCTTAGTTCTTGTTCTTTAGTCTTAAGCTCTAACTGCTAGCGCTTTATTTGTCTTTCTTCTCGAGTATCCTCTATCTCCTAGCGCTTTTGCTGAATTTCGAGCTCTCGAAGGTCGCTTAAATGATCACGATTTTGCGAGTTAATCGCTACTCTACGACGAAGACTGGAACTTATGGATACACTATAGAAGTAGTTAGTAATTACTTCTTAACTAGTTTTAAACTAGTTAAATATATACCGAGACTAGCTACGTGTAACCCCTCTAGAGCTTGATCGCCGTGGTGTGGCTGATCTTGACCGATGTGGCGTAGATGACCTTGACCGACGTCCAATATTAATCACGTAGCCTGACGATAAGGTCTTAAGGAGGATTTGATTATCAATATTAAACTGTATCTGTGCTTCTCTATGTTAACTAGCCTAATTTTCCGCTTTTTCTCTTTTTCTAGCTTCGCGCTAGAGATTCCTTCCAAAGCGGGCTTCGATATTATCAGCTTGATAGCGGTGATAAATACTAAACTTCTCTCGAGTCTCGAGTTAGTCTAAATCCTGTTGATCAAGGTATAATGACCTATAATATTAAGTTAGTAACTAGTTTAGAATTAGTTTAGAACTAATATATACTTTGTTATAGCACCTAATAACGAATCATAAGTTCTAAGAGCATAGGACTTATTATGGCTTTGCTCGACTATATTTATATAAGGCCGGAACCTTGAAAAGAATTTAGGGCTAACACCTAAGCATGCCTGGTATAGCCCCGCTGCAATAACTGGGTGTCTCTTATATCGAACCCAATATTTAAGGTCTGGCTCGTGCTCTAGTAACTAGTTAGTAATTAAGTATAAACTAGTTTAGGTAAGTAATTTACCTTCAATAAGATCTAGTAGCTTATAGTAATCACGTTCGGTCTTATATAGTAGTAGCCCATTTAGCCGCTCACGGCGCTCTATATAGGAGCCATCAGGTCGATTCGGGTAGATCTTTGATACTGTTCGTATGAAGTGAATAGCGTAAAAGATTATAATCCGCGCGAGGTGCTAAGCTAGAGATCGCCTATAGTGCTCGGTATCTTGGTCCTAAAGGAATGTACCTAAGCCTTTATACTAGTTAGTAACTAGTTTATAACTACTATAAACTAGATAACGGCAAAAAGACAGCCAGAAATGGCCGCAAGTGACGCTGTTTTTGGCCGCTCATCTGCCAGATTTCCTGCCACTCACCCGACCACTATAGGCACGCACCGTCCCCTGCACCCTCAGCGCGCCCGCAGCCACCTGGATCGCACCTCAGCCGCCAGCACTTTGACTCCCCCCTTGGACGGTGGACCCACTCCACCGTCCACACCTTTCCCTGAGCCTTCAGGCTTTAGCTCCCTCTCCCCTAAAGGCGCCAAAAATGGCACCTCTGAAAATCGTGCCCTTTAAAAGGGCAGTGACTGTCGCTCCTCTTCTATCGTTCTCTCATTCCAGTGACGCTCCCTCTTCTCCCCCGTCTCAGCGACAGGATTCTTTTTCTCGGCCTTTGCCTTGGAAACATCTTTAGGTCTTATAAATCATAGGACGATCTTTGAGACCCTCTCTCACTTAGCCTCGCTTGTCCTGCCGTGAATTACATTCCTTATTATTATGGGCCGCCGTTCTCGCAAGGCCAACTACCAGTCATCTAGCGACAGCGAGTATTACGAGAGGGAGAGCATTGCAGGCGGCCATTTAGACACTGATCTGACAGAGCCTGAGGATGAAGTTGATGAAGTATATCATGCTGGCGATGCGGCATTGCTCTTCGCCGACAATAAACACACACCAGACTACTACATTCAGTAGCTTCGAAACTTTGACGAAACGGTCTACACGTAGGAAGATTACGGGAAGGGCACCATAGCTCTCCTTGACCGCATTAAGGAAAAATGGTCCCAGTAAGTCACACATTCCATGCGTCAACTTACTTCTTCTTGGAATTAATCGATTTAATAAACGAACTGCGAAGATTCTGCTATTTTATTCAAAAGAATCCAAACGACGAATACCACTGTATATCGATTCCGATTTTGTATAACTTCCTCGAGTAGGCTCTCAATCTACGACGCGGTAAGAATGGAAGGAGACTTCTGGGTATTAAGTGCAAAAGCTCTCTGGACACGTTCTAGAAGGTATTTCGACTAGTATACGAAAGATCTACTTCAAATAAGATCGACAATAAGATAAACCGCTAGATGCGTCGAGTATACGGACCTTTCTTACCCCTAACTAGATAGTGTGCCTATTTGAAACTGATTTGGCTTTAATTCTAGGTGATTCGACGATTGGCCAAGAAGTACAAATTATCGATTTCTAGGCGAGATAAACCTCCTATAGACGTCGAGGACCTAGCTAAGGTCGTAGAGACCACTATTAGCACAACGAAGAAAAGGTTCGGATATAGCCGCCACCGGATCGAGCTTAGGCTTTTCTTGCAGCTTACGGGCCTTACCATAAATCGGCCTTAAGCTATTCTTAATCTACGATATCGCTACATTTAAGTTAGTCTCCTGCGTGACCCACAAGGAGGCCCACATCGAATTGTGATTGAATTCACCTTTAAGTTCACTAAGGAGTGGCTAGGTGCTAAAGATGCGTAAGTGCATCCAACTTAGGTCGTCTTCTTTTGCTAATGCCTCTTTTAGGAATACGTATATTCTACCTAAGATTATCTTCGATCCTTCGTTAGTACTAAGTCTATATATCTTCTTATTAGGCCTCCTCTTCGCAGATCGCGTATTCAGTCGTGTTAACGGCGAAGACGTACTTATCTCCGTAGGTTAGCTCCCTCGACTTCGAATTCGCAACGAGTGTAATAAGCTACGATTACTAATTAACCTAGCGATGGACGATATACCAATATTTCGGATATCGGAAAGGACTTTAAACGGGATTCGAATCTCCCCTATTATGCCTCTCCCGTACTCGACTTTAGAACCGTAGGTTAAAAAGATCGGAGTAATCATAGGCATTCGATAGGTGACACGACCTTATAGCTTACGTTATAGAGCGGGAGCGGCGTTAGACAGTAGTAGTAAGAGTCTTCGGTTAGACTATCAACTCAATTAGCTAACTTAGGTTTAGGCTCCGTTAGCGATTCCCTCCGCAATCTTGTTATACATCACGCCGACACGAGGATATTTCTAAAGTTCTATCTTAGTAGAAGGATATCAAAGAATTTGCCTACAATCATTCGCGGCCTTAACCTAGAAGAAGATATTATACGTACGGCTTATCGAATAAGCCGCACTATTAATCTAAACCGCCTATAGGGGCTAACTACTAAGCAAGCCTCTTCTGTTAATCAACTGCCAAAGATTGCAGAATTAAAACGTTAGCGTAATGAAATCGGCTAATCTCTAGAGCGTCCCTTATCTAAACATAAAGGGACACTAATATACGAAACGCATAGAAAGCTAAATCAGGAGCTAATAGGGGCTAAGAAGCGTGCACAGAACAAGCTTCTTGCGGAAGTACAAAATAAATACGATCGAGAGCAACCTATACTAGAGATTAAGCGATAGTTATCTAGGATTGGCCTAGCTAAATCTTCGGCTAAACCGTTGAAATTCTCCACGAAGGTCCCTGTTCCGTAGCAACGCCTAATAAATAGTCTTCTGACTCTACCTCGTCCCACGATAGAGGAAGAGATGGTTCGACGGACTAAGGCTATCGATTCAGTAGCTACTTATTACTAATTTTAGGAGGGCGACACTTATCGATTACCGCAGAATAAGTGGGTTAAGAATAGAATGGTTAAGGACAAGGTTGCTTATAAGCAATACTTAGACACTGAAGAGACGGAAACCAATTCTCAAATGGGAAACCCACTTAACATTACTCTCTGATCTATTATAAAAGATCATCGACCCCTATTTTATTTTATTTACTTAGGTCAATCAGACCTAGACCTCGTAAAGCGTGTTTAATAGTTCTCCTCACATAGAGATGTCACTAAATATATCAAGAGAAAGTATCTATAGAATATCATATTAAGTACGAGTATTGCGTATTATGTATATAATGAAAAGTTTGGCGAAGTAATACACTTTCAGCGACACGCCACCGATTCTCACTTAACTATAATAGGACCTCGGTGGTGTATAGCCCCTAGCCAATAAATAGGCTAGCCTTTACGTATATTATACTTAGAGCGTTAAATTCAAATAGTTTGGTGTTTGCCGAAATTAATTCCAATTGAAGAAGTGTATCGTACAGTATATCTTTTATTATCTATGTCCGATATAAATAGCGGCTATTAGAAGTTCAAAAGGTGTACGTAGTATAGGTCCCGCTAGAGCTAAGCCCTATTAAGTCTAGTTTCGCAGTATATTTTGGCCACTAAGGTGTTAGGTAGTGGCGTTTGGCCGCAGCGATCCACGTAGGACTATCCCTGCCAAGATAGAGCCTCTTTACTTAAATATAAAAGGGATGTCTTCTACTATCGTGGCTATATAACTTAGAGTTTACTTTATGAGAGATCGTCACTAAAGCAATAACTAAGAGCAGAAAATCGTCAACTCTCTCTTTCTCCCTCGGTGCATTTATAACTAAGGCCTCCTAACAACATTATTATTATTCTTAGTCTAGGTAAAAACTTTATCATTTGCAGAATGACCCTTAAGTATTATATATAGAGTCATCATTCTCCTAAATATTTAGGCTACTTATATTTTCTTAGTTTAATATAATCCGATATTATTAAGTTCGTTATCGGAAAAGAAAAAAGGCGGTTTTCAGTGTATATAGAGTTAGCTAGCTCCTTCCTAAAGGAGATTCGTAACACCCCACTAATCGAGAGGATCGAAGAGGTAGTATTTAGTCGTTGCTATAAGTTTTTATACTCTGGCGATTACTCTACCCCGCCGCTGGTTTTTGAACCCTATAGCAGTGAGTATAGCGATAGGTCCAAACCCTTAATCGGATCTATAGGAAGGTAGAATCTATCTGATCTCACTCGGAATCTTTTCCATCCAACAACACTATCCCACATTTATATAGACCTACGTACGTAGCTTTATCCAACCAAAAAATATTTCGACATTAAAGGACTAGACACCGACCCTACGGACAATTATTTAGAAATATTCCTTTACCACGCTAAACTATATTACTTCGCCTATAGTACAAACTAGACTTCACTATGCCTTTTATCTCTTTACTACCTAGTATAATTGCTCGCAAACTTTACCCTTATCGATAAGCGAACTAGTGACATTGTTAAATTAATCTAATTTGCTTTTATTAGAAGTGAAGAAAACATACTAGATATAAAAACCATATTACGAGACTATACTTTGTGGAATGCGGAGGTCATAATGCGGAATATCGACTTCCTATAACTCCTTAACAAAGTCCTATCTTTGGAAAAGGCTATATTCCGCTCGATGTGGAGGTAGAGCAGAGAGACAACTTATATTTACTTACTAAGATTTCCACCAAGAGTAGTGTGAGTAGTTATCCTAGGCTCAGTAATACGTTCCTACCTTAGTCCTACACTAATCGATAATAAGTGGTCGTAATATGCGGGATATATTAATGATGCTCGTGATTTCGATTTTCTTAAGGTCAAATAGCTTTTATTAAACGGCATAACATTAAAGGACCTCTTATGACAACTTTGTTACCGGGATATAGATAGACTGCGCCAAAGCCCACTGGGCCCATGGGCCGGGCCCAACCCAACCCCCTATGGGTTGGGCCTTGGGCCTGGTTCTTGGGCCCATTGATGGGCTATGGGCTGGGATAGAGAGCCCATTGGGGGCCCAATGGGCCTAAGTGGGCTACAAACATTACAAACATAGCTTATGCAAAAAAACGTGATGTTTTAGGGTGGTAATTTTACTACTAAAAAAAAGGATCGCTAAGAGAATCGAACTTATGCCACTAAAAATTCAACTCTAAGGATAACCACTAAGCTATTCTAACTAAGAAATGTAATTTTCCTTTATAGGAGCTATTATATAACTAAATTTCTAAGGTATTTACAATTTTTAAGATTAATACCCTATATATCACGTGATTTATAATACTATGTTTTAGATATGTAAATAGCCTATTTATTAAGGTAATTTTTGTATCTAGTTAGATAATTGTATTTTAAATAGATATATATATTTATAATACTAATAAAAAAAAGGAATTTATTAGATTTAGTAATATTAAATAAAATACATTATTCTTTAGAAAATATAGGTCCATCGTAGGATATATATATATATATATATTACCCTAGGTGTCAGGATTTTAGGTGTCTGCATTTATAACTGCAGATTTCTAGAGCTTCCAATTCAACATGGAAGTTCCCGCTGAAATTCCCGTTCTGCCATTTCTCACCGCCTTTATCTGATCTTGCAGTTATCTCTCATTTATCTCTCACTTTGCTCTCACTTCAGCCTTTACTATGCTTTCTCTTTCCATTTGCCTACCGGACCGAGGTTATTAGGCCTATCTTGTCTATAGCCGCGGGTAACAACACGTTTACCTACCTCGGGTAACAGCACGTTTACCTACCTCGGGCAATAGCACGTTTACGGCAAGATTACCTCGGGCGAATATTACCTTAGGTAATTAGCCAGATGAACTGAATATTTGTCTATAAATATAGCCTAGAAACCAGACTAAATAAAACAAGAGCTTTCATCTCAATTATTCTCTTACTACCTTTCTCTCATAAAGGCAGACTAAAGAGACCCTTTATCTTTATCTACATCCATCTTCCTGGGGTAAGCTACTACGCCGCAGTAGTAGCCGACCTCTACGGGAGGTAGTATTTCTCTCTACAAATATTTGTCCTAAGGACTGCCCTGCCGCATAGGGACCCTTAGGCATTTATTTATCTCTCTTATTTTCATATACTACCAATCCCGACACTAGGATACTAAATATATTTATATTTTATATAATACTAAACTATATCTATAGATCTTATATATAAATATACTATATATTAATATAAATCTATAAAGTATATATAAAAAAAGCTAGAATACAGTGTATTAGAGAATACAAATGCATTATTTATAAGCGTATTAATGTACATTAAGACCTAGATTTTATGCAAAAATGGGCCTAAATGGGCCTAAATGGGCTGAAACCTTCGGCCCATCGTGGGCCGTGGGTTGGGTTGGGCTTTTAGTTCAGGGCCCACGGCCCATGCGGGTTGGGCCTTGGGCCCGACCTCTGGGCCCATGTATGGGCTTTGGCGCAGTCTAGATATAGATCATTTTTAGGTTGAAGGGTCTCTTTCCATTTCAGTTTCTCGTGTGCTTGTCTCGACTAGCTATAATTTAAATAATAGGTCGGAGTACTTTTAAGAGCCTTTTGGAATTAAACTTCTCATACTTAATATCCCTGTATTTATGGGTTCTAGATGCGATACTGGAATACTAAATGGAGGTCTAGCTCGTAGATGTTAACCTATTCCTTGCATTAAAGCTCCGTTTCCAATGAATACAACTTCCCCCTATATCGAATAGAAAAATGAGTCTCAGTAGGCCCTAGAAGAACAAAGAATACGTCTGAGTGCTTTAAATAGAGATATAGGGATTTCTACCCTACGGTGCTTGTACTTGGGTCGGATTTTGTATTCCAAAATCTATCCCGTGCGCAAGGTCGCAAGGTCGCTCGTCGGCGGGAGCATCATTTATATATAAGCAGTCGGCAACGGCAAGGAGGGTATTTGAGCGGCGAGCGATACTTTGATCGATTGATTTAGGAAAACGCCACGTAGGTCAAGGAAGGGTTTTTGCAGCGTGTTGGCTTAGCGTGCCGGCTCAGCCTACTGCTTAAGTGTTTCGATACTAGATATAGCGTGCTTACGCGTCAGCATTAGTTCCGGTAGTAATTCGCACCCTTATCGACATCTAAACCCAGGAGAAGGTAGCGACGTTTCTCAGGGGCGTGTATTTTAGCATTTGTGTTCGTGCTTTTGCAGAAATGGATCTGTAGGCCTCTTGCGTCGATGCTGTGGCTCACCGGCATCTCACGAGCCCAGCAAGGGTAGGCCTGATGGGGCCTGAAATCAGTCGTACTGGCAATTTTATTAACGGTGTATTGCGGGACATTTCCGTTGCGGGACATTTCCGTTGCGGGAGAGTCGACCTTTAGAATTGGTTCTAGCGTGAGCGTTGGCTCGAAGACGTAGGAGGTAGAATATCGATTGGATAGGTGAAGCACACCCACTAACGGAAGCGGTGTGGGTAAGCGAGGTATAGATTAAGGTTTTCTGCCTAGGTGAAGCGGTACCCCGCCTCGCGAGAAAAGCCGGATGCAACTTCCAACCTTACAATTTCATTTAGCTTTAGAGTAGAGGGTTCGTATACTAACCCAGTCTCGGCCTTATTACTAGCACGAGACATAGGATCTTATATCTTACTAGATAACGACAAGCTTTATCAGCCTCAGGAATACAAGGAAGACAGTAAAATTCCTTTTGCACCCGACGGCAACGCGTCACTTATCTGCGATTGTGTTGAAAAAGTCAGAGGGATTTCCGGTCGTTTCAAAGGTCTAAAATGCGTACGAAAGACTATCATACTGCTATCTAAGGCAGATCCAGAAGCACAAGAGATCCAAAAACGCAAACTTATACAAGAAGCAAAAATCCTCCACTACGCTCGTCACCATTATGTTATTCGTATCGTTCACATATATTTCGAAAACAAGAATCGGGAGTAAATCAATTTTGCTGTTATTATGGATTGTGTAGATAGAAACATGCACGATTACCTCAGGCCTAGAATGCTTCCCAGAAGACAGTGGTTCAGATGTTTGATTAGTGTAATACACCACATCTATACATTAGGGATTCGACACCGTGACATAAAGCCTAGCAATATTTTGATCAAAGGCCAATAGGTCCTATTGGCAGATTTCGGTATATCACAAATAGGTCTTAGGAAGACACTGCCAACCACAAACTTACACCGTAATGCTCAGAGGACACGGGAATACTGTGCCCCTGAAGTGGACCAAGGTCGCACCTATGGTCGGTCAGCGGACATTTTCTCCCTAGGCGCTATATTTCTCGAAATGCTTATTGCTTATGCCTATCCTAATAGGTATAAAGGGCTTAATGAGGTCTTAAAGCGCCCATCTCATCAAACCCTATCCTACGCCAAGAACATTGCCGAGGTTCATATATAGATAAATAAGAACCTACACCCTGTCGGTTGGTAAGTGAATGTTCTTTCTATCTATCAAAGAATGCTGTAGTCCAATCGGTCTCAGCGCCCTGTGGCCGAAGAACTATATACGATTTGGTCGTCATTGTCAGCGTCTATAGAGTGTATTACTTGCCAATGCGAAATAAATATGGCCATGACAGACGACAATAAGCTAGTAAAGGCATGCAAGAGGGGTTTAGAGGACGATGTGATCCGCCTGCTTAAAGGCGGTGCCAACCTAAACACAATTAGCGCAATCCACTATGCTGCTGAACGTGGATCAAAAGCTATTGTGCAGGCACTGCTAGATGGTAGTGCAAATGTTGACATTCCGAATCCTGTTGGATAGACAGCACTTCATTATGCAGCTCGTAGTGGTCATGAGGATGTGATCAAACAACTACTAGAGAATGGTGCCGACGTGAACGCGAACGACGAAAACCACTAAACGGCACTTTATAGAGCAGCAGGGCAAGGATATAGCGAGATTGTCAAACTACTATTAGAGGCAAATGTTGATGTCAACGCAGAAGACATCGAGGGAGATACGGCGTTTCACTTTGCGGATAGGAGGGAGCACTTCACTGTCTTAGACCTATTGGATAGCTATATTCAAAATGTGGCATAGTATATAAATCTTCCGCCCAATAATTATTCAATATTTTTTAGGAAAGCCTAAGATGATGCTGTCTGTCAATTTTTTCGTATAGTCATTTACCTACCTGAAATCTGTATCTGTTTATTGCCTTAAATACGTCGTATTATCTGCTAGACCTAGAAATACCTATTCACTACCAAGAAAGAGTATATGAACTTCTGAATCATTAAGGAAACGCACTGAAAGGGCATTATGTCTTCCACCTACAACGAAAATATATTCGAAATCTTTGCGAATCAGATAGAAATATCTTTTAGCTCCTCAACTACTAATTTAGTAAATATTTCCTGTAGTTGAATTCCAAATTCGGGGCTATAAGTCTTATCATATTCCTCCTAAACGCACAATCCTATGTCTCCGTACGTTACGAGACATCGACTGACCGCTTTCCAGTACTTATCTCCAGCAATGTTGCGTAATTCGGACAAAGGGTTTTTCTTGAAAGGTGGGTAGCGCTACTCTCCTAAGAGCTAAGTGCGGATGCTGGAGTTCTGCGTAACCGGCGCCGGCCAACTCTTAAGACACATTATTTCGTGTAAAGGTTTCCAATGTGCAATTTCAAGTAGAACCAAGCCAAGGCTATATATATTATATGTTTTTCGGGAGTTTATTGCCTTCGGTGCATCATTCTATATACCTGGCCATCGATAGCTGTCCCACTTCGGGTCAAGACTGCGTGAAGTTGTTTTGTTGCTCTCTAGTCGTGAATAATCAAAACCCGATAATACGGGTCTCTCGGCGTCGAATACGTCCCCATCAAACGAAAAAATGATATTTCCACTATGGACTCCTTTATGTAGCCAATTAGCTACATAGAGGTATAGGAGAGAGGACGCCAATTTCTAAGCGAGAGAAACTCGTTGCACGAGAGTGGGCTTATAATAGTCCTAACCCAGGATGCTATAAAGCGTTTTTAACTCGGTACCAGTAACTGACCCGACGGGCATCATGAATATCCACCTATAGCAGTTATTCCTTTCATAATCATCGATATATCCAACGCAATTTGGTGCACAAAGATATAGTGGTTTGCTGCTGTAGAGCATCTCTGCAAGAATCGCAGTCCGCAGTTTGGACTCTTTATCCTGAATAGAGCCTTCGGTAATATTCTTAACTATCTTCCATTCAAGCCAAACCTCGACGCCCAGGCCATCGATATATAGGGTCCCCCTACATCGGTGCGACCTAGATAAACCACTCTTATCTTCCGGCTCTAGAAAAAGACCTTTTAGGGTGATTGCATCATACTGCTTAACACTGATTAATCCTTTCAGCTCACTCTCGACGCAAAAGTCTATGTCAAGTTTGATCTTCAACTTGATTTCGTCGGATATACGGTTTATTTCTTTCAACCGTAAAAGGTCCCAAAGTGTCAAGTTATTTTCATTATAGCAAGCGACGCTCGTATCATTGGCGCCCTTAGAAATATTGATTAGGCTAGTGACCGCTTCAAGCATATTTTTTAGGTCTTTCACATCATCACGAACGAGAACCATCTCTTGGTAAATCTTCGCGGTAGTTTTATGGATGCGTTTCTCACGATAGTCTCCCACCAACTCGTGTATACGCTCCGTCAAGCTATAGATGTCTTTAAGCAATGCCTCGAAAGCTTCCTTATCGACTGCAACCCAACGAACGCGGAAAGGATAAGTAATGATATCTTTAGCATTTCCGCCTCCTTTCAACATCCACTTAATGATATGGTCAGTTCGTCGTAAGTGCTTGCGTTCTTCCTTGGTTCTCTCGTAGGCTATTGCCAAGCTTGAGACTTCTTCAACCACATTCATTTTTATACATTCCTCCTAGAAGGCTGCTTGATCATTCCCTTAGTATAGGTCTAATTCATTTTTCTAGCGAGAATTGAGAGATTTGAACTCTCCAAGAAGCCATCCTATACGAGATAGAATACCGCAGAGCTCGACTGGATTCGTTCCAAGAGTCACTGCCAAATGCGATCCTTAGGGGACGTCAATTAAGCCAACCGCCTCACCCTATACAAGGAGCTAATTGTACTCGATCATTAATTGTAGACGGCATCGTTCACATTCCTTAGGTATGTCCACCATAGAAGAGAGAAATTTGAAGACTAGTGATAGTTAGTTGATTAAGAGCGGTCCGTCGTAGAGAGTAGACAAACTGACGTTTGACAGAATGATTAAACACGTCAAAGATCAACGATATAGCGTTTATTGGATCCATTATTGATAACTTTGTTATGGATATATAGTAAGGTGAAAACAAAGGCTAAAATGAGAGGGAATTTTCTGCGTCTTGGTCAAAATAAGTATTTCCCGTCAGTCACGTACTAGAGGTGTTGTAGCTTTAGGGGTAAATATATTCGCGTATGGATGGGAAATGGTCAAATTAGATCGCATTGCGATGGATTCTATTTTTAGAATTTTAATGATTTCATCTCCGTTGACTAGCTAGGTTAGGGGCTAGTGTACGTTAAAAGATAATGAATGATTGGGTGTAAGCGTTCTACTTTAGTTAGTCCCCTTAGTGCGCAGGGGTACGTTCTTCCTAGCGCGAAATGATTGGTTGGTCGAATTTCTATTACGTCAAAGCTATTAGTGGACGAGCGCGTACAACCTTACGTGAATTTGACCAATGGGGAATTGTACGGTTCATTTTAAAGGGTGCTCAGTATTGAGTAGTGGTGGACACTAGTAGGGTTATATTTATCTCAAAATGATTGATTTAGGGGAGCAAGGTTAATTAGGAGCTCCACGCAATATTAGTGGTTATTCTTGAGGCCTTGATTGAGTCCTCCCGTAAGGTACGGCTACAGGAGCCGTCACATAAGCGCCCGCTATATAACCTAATGCTAGGATGTGACACAAGGTGCAGGAACAGAAATGCGTGCATATTCATCGAGGCATATACATAAGGAAAGCGGAGCAGGTCAAGTTTCGTCGCTGTGATTCTAATTTCTCTTATATTTCCCGACGACATTATTGCCCTTGTTGTCGAGTAGAAAATAGTTTGCTTCTCCACAGCCATACACTATAGTTGTTCTCGAAATCGGTTTGACTAATGCACACTCAATCACTCTTTCATGGCCCCACTGCCAAGACCTTAGCGCAGATCTATTATTGAGCGGCCCTCGTTAAATTGAGGCGCCGTAAGCGTATAGTATCGTATGTTGCTACGTCACTTTACACAATCGTACAAGGCTATAATAGAATGCTATGGAATCTATAAGTTACTCTTCAATCAAATTTCTTTGCCCCTTTCGCCAAGACACTAGACTATATTCGGGTGTCTTCTGACGTTAGATCCACTAGATCCTTAAAATGAAGTTGATCACCATTAACTTATCTTATAAGGCACCCCGACTCCATTACATTTCACTACCCATCGTATAGTATCCGTTTCCATCCCTTTACTACATCTATCGCTATGGCCTCGGAGGCCTTCACTAGCTACCAATACCAATCCCTCATTAGCTCAAAGGCTATTCGTGTGTTAAAGATACTTAACCAAGAGCTCAGTGATTTGCCTTACTGCACCCTGACAGAAGTCGAGCTAGATACTCAGGAAAGCTATATAGCACTATCTTATACCTAGGGAAGTCCAGGGAAGGAGGCGACAGATCGGGGCGTCACATTAGAACAATATATGCAGATATTCTGCGAAACTGGTACTATCCCCGTCACCCAAAACCTTTTTGATTTCCTCAGAGACGTACGACAATTTCATCGCCACCTTCTTAAAGAATACATCTGGATAGACGCCCTCTATATCGATTAAGATAATCTCGATGAGCGTGCAGTATAAGTTGAAATGATAGGAGATATATACGCCTAGGCAAAGTCTGTGGTTATATAGCTTGGCAGGGCTAAAGAAACCACTTGCCTAGCATTGGATTTTATGACTATAATCGAGAGCGCCAAGATTCCCTTAATCGACGCCTAAGTGGAGAATCCCTAGTCCTTAAAAACGTTTCTGGGACTACTCGCGGATTTAAATAACCACTGGAATACATTGAAGCTGATTTTGGACCGCTCGTGGTTCTCGAGAACGTAGGTTCTACAAGAATTTTGTCTTGCTACCCACTTTTCACTACTTTGTGGTTAGTTTAAAGTAAGCATCGACAAAATTATCAAAGCTGCATCTCTCGCTATTAGCTTCCCAACATCCCGAGTAGGCAAAATGAATTCTCCTAGCGCCAAAATGGTGGATATACTTACACTGAGAAAAGGAATAAAGGAAAGGTCGCCTAGAAATCTCTTCAATATATTACTATATTCATCCAATTCCACTGCGACGGACCCAAAGGACTTAGTGTATGGAGTTCTCGGAATGATAAAGAGAGGTCTCTCGGATGCAAGTCCTCTTCGGAATTTAGAAGTGAGCTATTAAGTTTCCACCGCCGAAACATATACTAGATTCACAAGACTCCTCCTCTCAGAAGATCCACGATTATTATGTTTCCAGAATCATGATCCTCGCTTACAAGGATATACAAACATCCGACTAGAGCTCCCATCCTAGGTTCCGAACTATGCTAATGGGCTGAACTTGGCTTATGGAGACTTCGCATTCAAACCTTCAAATAATGCAGCAAAATCGCTACTTTCCTCGCCCTGGATAGTGCGACGACCTAATGGGTTAGTACTCAATACATAGAAGGTTGACGTTATTGAAGATAGGGTTGTTATCTACAAAGGCATATACGAGGGCTCCTAGATCGCTAGGGCACTACTAGATATACTTAAGTTTCTTTGCGCCTTTAAACCAACGTATTTTGATGGCCAACCACAAAGCCAGGCATTATGGCTTACTCTCGCGTCGGGAGTAATTAAGGCGGACTTATCAACGATATCGGCTCTGGAAATGTACCACCCTATATTCGCACTTTGGGTGGGCGAGTGTCTTCTGACTCTTGCAGCAAATGACCTAAGTATATACTTCCGTATTCTAACGGACCTTCAGAGGACGATTAGGACATTAGCTGAGAGTGACATAGACTTCTTTCCTAACCTCACTATACTTCTGGAATTTCCGAAAGTGCGTACGCCACAGAAGGATATAATCCTTGCCCGTGAGAAATTCCGTAATATTGTGGAAGAACGGACGAGTACGATCCGCCTAGTACTTTTCCGTACATAAGAAGGCCTTCTAGGTAAGGGAACCGAAAATGTGCGAAAAGGTGATGAGGTGTGGCTCATCGCTGGAATGCCAACACTGGTTGTGTTGCGAAAGACAGGAAGTGAGAAGCATTTAAAGAAAATCGACATTGCTTATGTACACGGAATCATACGAGGAGAGTTTGTTGACCTTAAAGGATTGTGCGCAGAAGAGATTGAACTCATATAAATGAAAGTTCAAGTAACTTTCTCTGATAGACTAGAACAGGGGGCTATAGCCATCAAGAATTGTTACAGGAACATTCAATTCAAGGGTTACTCGCGGGGCTAGATAATCATTCGAAGAGTGTAGGCGGTTGCAACAGTTTCGGGACACACTGTAACATATCCTGCACAATAGGAGGCGGAGAAGAAGTAGAAAAGAGGTCTCCCAGCAGATCTTCAAGTTACTTAGCGCGAAGGGCCTTCCCCATATGATTTGCAGAGATCCACCATAGAATTCCGTGGAATTCTATATTATCTTTTCGTACGCCTAATGTCATCTTCTGTCACATATTACGGTAACATACACAGCGCATTTTAGTGAGCCCCTAACTTTATGTGGCCCGCTCAATAAATGATCTGCGCTAAGGTCTTCGCGGTGGGGCTAGGAAAGAGTTTCTCAGTGTACATTAGTTAAGGCGATTTCGAGAATGACTATAAATAATTGGATGTTATGCTCTAGTTAGTTTGCAACTATACCAACTAGGGGCAAGTTTCGCTTCGACACAAAAATTGAGGTGTTAACTACCGCCCACAGGGCTCGTGTGAAAGACCAGGCTTTTCACGTAATACGGTCGGTCTTCCATCGCCTAGATGTTGGACACATCCTGCGTCGCAGTAACGTTTTAGATTAGCATATCTATTTTCAGTACTCCAAATACTATTTTCTTTATTCTTACTATCCGTAAATTCAGCGGATCCGACTCACATACACTATAACTTATTACTAGAATTTGTTGTGGGATATCGTATTACACCGGAATCAATTCCTCGTCTCCACGGAATTAGTAGTATTTCACGGACACCCGCTTAGATGTACAGTATTGAGCCGTATTATCACATGAATTGTAATAAATTAGACTGTTAACTTTCATAGCGTGCCTCTGGTTTCTAGCAAGCCCATAACGATCGTGTTAGGATGATATATCTCCATTCCACTATGCACCCTCCCCCTTCGTTCCCCTACAAATCCTCTAAAAGTTACTGTCTGACCTAGATTAAATCGCATAATTATGTCGCCATTTCAGTGGCCCCAACTTCTGCTTTCTGCTAACCGTTTTCTCCACCCTTCATCTTCCTGTTGTATATCGATACAGTATGCCTGCTTCCTGCTTTAGATATAACCCTTGTTCACGGGCGCAATAGCGCCTGACGAAATGCTTCTGTTCATCCTTATCTTATCTATAAGTATTGATTTTTAACACCACATCCCCAGCAACAAGGCAGAATGCATTATCTTTAGATAATAGGCATAAAACTTCGCCCTCGAGCAGCCGCACATCAACAACAGGACATGTCTCACTTAGGTATTTAATGCTGTCGGCTATAAACCTTTTGACCCTATACCCTAGTGGTTCTTTCCCAGTTATGGAAGCTGATTCATCCTCGAGACCGAGGTGTACCTTAAGAGATTCTGTGAGAATAAGACGAAAACGCCTATTATATTTCACAAAATCATTGACTAGTTCTCCCTCGAGTAGGTAAACGGTATTAATAAAATTATCCGAAGGAGTCTCATAGTATAAAAATCGGCCGATTGCCAATAAAGAGCCGTCTTCTAGTGAATCGCCCGACAAAGTAATATACGAGTCAATCGAAGAAATCATTTTTCCTAAGCTCTCTAATATAAGCACCGGTATACTCACTATTGTGTCCGAAGCCGATAAGGTAAGAATAGTGCTTTCGTTGGGAAATGGACGAATCGGTAGCTTCTTCTAAGCTAACCCTAGTGAAATGTTATGCCGAAGACTTTCAATAAGACTTTTATTGAGTTTCTGCTAGAGGCCTCTTAATTATGGGAGATTCGGTAGTCTCTAGCTAGGGTAAAGCCGCCTATACGCTCTAGGGGTATATATTCGTCCGTATAGTTGAATGAAAGTGTTGCACAAAAAATATGCGTCTTTGCTTGAACTAACCACTCGTGGGAATAATTTTGGGGCTTATATTTCGCAAAAAGCGATGATTTAAATTTTAGCGTGGATTTTAGGTGCTAAAAGAGCTTTTTGAGCTCCTTTATACCTAGTACAGGCAGCGTTTTTATCAACCCTTAAGTTACGGCATAATTAGGACACCCTATATTATTGGCCCTTAACGAATCCAAGCCTAGATAAATATAAATATAGGTTAGAGAACTCGCTGGAATTTATTTGACCTTCGAATGCCTTTTAAGGTAGGCTTACTAATTGAATTTTTATATTCCGGACTAATAAAAATTTCTTTGCCGTTCGATATAGTTGCTTAGCAGCTCCTTAGTATCTTAAGACCTTTCTGATAATATTCAATAAACTAGATCTCGAGGATGGATCTATATTATTGTTTGGGATTAGGTTTAGCAAATCGTTAAAGTGTGGTGTTGCTTATTGTAAGTGATATATCCCTTCTATAAGATCACCTAGCTTATTTAGAGTTTGGTGGTTCAACCATCGATTAACTAGTTATATAACCTTATTTACCTCTAAGATAAATAATGACGATATCACTAATAACTCTTTGACGTGAAGTTTCCAGGAATTAATCTATCGAATACTAAAGATGGCCTCTTTTAGTAGATCTTAAATAGATCTCTTAGTTGCCTTCCGCTCGAGCCTCAACCGGTATAGTACTCGTGGTGAGCACATTAAGATGATTGACGCAAAAATCTCTCTTTGGACCTCGGACTTATCTCTAACTTTAAAAATTGTTAAGGTTTACTATTAGACGTAAAATAGTAAGGACCAACTATATTGCGAATCATAAAGTACGTGGAATATTTCTTTAAAGCTTCTTTTTAGCTTTTATAAAGTGTTATCTCTATTATTATAGATACTTTTGTTAATAGCTAAGATAATATTTAAACTTATTCTAGGTGGGTTCTATTCAATGTAAACTGTAGGTATATAATCTAACCTATCCTTGGTTTTTGCTAGGAATATAAGAACTTCGGTTAGCTCACGTTCTTTAACAAAAGGTAAGGCGTAATTATTTTGCTCGATTAACGACTAATTAATTATATTTTAAACGACTGGAGAAGGAACTTAATAAAAGAAGTAGCTAAGAGCTATATACTTAGCGTACACCGCGGTGGGAGCATAGGTTATCTTAGCTATAAAACTTAACGATCGAAGGATAGTGTCTATACGAGAGCGAAGCGCTCTAGAGAGGGGGGAGGGGAACTCTAGATTTATAAGCTAGAGGGAGGTACCTATAGGTTTCTAAGTATATAATAGAGTGGGCGCTTATATACTTCTACGGGAGATAAGATAGGGTTTTCTTTAGTATAGGTAAAATATATAGGCTAAAGTGGAGCGAGTTATTTATGTCTTCTAGTGCCCTACTATATCTTGGAAAGATTATGCGGTACTAAGAGGATAGATATTTTAGACTGCGGTTTTGATGGGTGATAGGGGACCGTAGGTTATAGGTGTCTTGTATAGGCTTATAAGGACCAATATAGACGTACGTATATAGAGCGTCGAGTAAAGTATAATTTAGGCCTTCTACTGCCCTATTGTAACTATTCCGACCGAAGCAGTGATAGATCTCTCCTTAATGTACGATTAGTTAGATATATAGTCAATTACTTAGCTAATACGTCTGGAATCAGGACCGCTTAGTTAAGAACCTCTTCGTAGTAGCTAACTAGGAAAGCCAGTCTTTTCACTAAGCACGTTCTAGAAATTAGGCAGACAAAAAAAATTAGAAATATAGTACTACCTTCTAGGTCGATAAATAAAAAAGTAAAACCCTAAAATAATAGCACTAAAAATATACTTACTAAGGATTACACGAAAATATTTAAAACTATATAAGAAGAAGCCACACCTATAAAGAATGCACGTTATTAGTAGTAAAATAAGATCTATAGTGCGGTCGAGCGATAATTATCACGAAGGGAAGATTAAATTAAGTGGCTAGACAAAGAAAGGTCTCTATATTTAATATTTAGATGCTAGCCAATCCTCGATTTTTGATTACTAAGTAAGAGGGAAGACAAGCGGTATTTAAAGGAAGGCTAAAAAAGGTTATTATTTATTATAATAGAAGGTTAGTCATAACTAGTGCAACCCTTAAGACGAAGGGAGATCTAGAATAATGATTATAAGAGGGAAGCGGTACAAAAATAGGTTTTATATAAAGTCTCTGCTCTTGATTAGTTCGTGCTCTTTAGTTAGGTCTTATAGTACTAATTTCCTCTTAAGAGGATTCTCTTAGGAGCTAATGCCTCCTAGAAGAGAGTTTCTAGTTACACTATCCTAAGCCTAGTCACTTTTCGAGATACTCTACCTAGAAATACCTTACTATTATTAGCTTCTTGCTAACTTATCTACGAGAAGCTCTACTTAGTCCTATGATAGATATAGGAAATATTTTCTATTTCGTTAACCCTCTTTAAAGGTCTCTCTTAGGGCGACATAGCTCCTCTTTATTAAAACTTCCTATTTCGGGCTATATATATCTATGCCTGACCTAAAAGGGAATTCATAATCGCTATATAGAAGCACGATATATATTTTGATCCTCTTCTACCTAATCTAAAACTCGAGAAGCCATTAATAAAAGTTGCTTATCCTTAACGAGTTAGCCCTTAGCCGTAAGCCTTTTTTCCTTCTCCTCGGAAATCAAGAATATAGCGTTATTGCTATCTGCGATTGCGGCGCGGTAATAGTTCGTAGGGCTAATGCTATATAGATTTAAATCATAGAGTAAGTAATCCTTCTATATATACTTTTGCGTAACTCGCTTTACTTACGAAGGATCCGACTAGTCGACAAGGAGATAGTCTGACTTCTTCCACTGCTCTCGCTTAAGGACCTAGAACTAAATCTTAACTAGGTCTTGTGGTCGCGGCGGCCCCTTCATCGTTACTAGAGGCGTATACTTATCTACCGAGGAAGTCTCACTTAGACTAATCGTGATAATATCTTAGTGAATCGGCGTGGCGAGGTCGGCGTTCTCCGACGTTGGTTCCGTCTATTAGTAACCTAAAGCTAGCGGTGGTGAAATCTACTAGTCTTTAGGTTGAGACTCTTCCTTACGCGTCCGCGCTTACTAGGATAGGCTAAGTTCTTTATAAAGTCGTTTACGCTCTATCTCCTCTTTCACTCGTTCCTGCTCTTCCTAGGCCTTTATTAGACTAGTAAGAAAGTTATCTAGTTCTTGCTATCTATAAAGGCCACTAATATTCGACGAATTATCCACATCGGACCTTAGGGACACCCGCCGTACTATATAATCGGTTTGGTTTTAATCATCGAGAGCTTTATCTCGATCTTAGCCCTCGATTATTGCTCGTTTATTAGTCTCCTACTTAAGCGGGATCGCTTCGATAGAGACCCTTATATAATCACTTATCGCATCCTTAACTTCCGGGGTAGAAGAGCTATAGGAGGAATATATACTAACCAACGCTCTATCCACTAGTGCTGATTTACTCTATATTTCCTTAGGGGCATAGTCTTTATTAGATGGATCGCTTTAATCTAATATCTCCTAATCCCTTATCTCTATGTTAAGTACTTCTAGCTCTATAGGCTCTTAGTCTCTACTATTCCTAAGGTCCGAAGCAAGTCTATATATCTAACCTTTCTATCTCCGTCGACGTCTCAAGATATCACGCTCTCTTTTAGCCCTTAGCGCCTACTAATATCTTATACACAGTCGTGCTTTATCCCGTTCGACCCTCTATACTTATGACTCCTATTCACGGCGAGAAGGCTTACTAGTTAAGTTTATATGAACTGCGGATATATTAATATTAGACGAGCTTTCCTCTCCGATAAATAATAGCGACCGAGGTACGTCCGCTATGCCTTAATCCGCATCAGCGTCTTGATTATCGCTAATGTGGCTAGGGCTATACTTTATAGACTTTCCGAAGAATGCAAAGTAGATATAATAGCGGACAAAAAAGCTCGTGATCGTATCCGCGACCGTAATATTAGCGTATAATTAGTCTAGGAATAGTAATAGGCTATCTTAGTTATAAGTCCGTGTTTATAGCACCTCGGAGCGAACCTATAGCTTCACGGCGCTATCTACTAGAAGATCTAGCGAGAGATTAGGCTAATTAGGAATAGCCTCTACAAAAAATTTTATAATCTAGTTAACTAAAATATCAAACTACTAACGGTCGTATCGATACCGGCAAGGTTTTCTAGCCTTTAGTAGAGCTGATCGTGCGATCTAATAATCCGGAGAACTATTAATTAATGCACTAATTTCTAGCGACGCGAACCCTAGCTAGCGAGCGAGTTTGGCTATCTTAAAAACTATTCTCTTATTTGGTTTAGCACGAGCTAGTTTAGCTAACAATTCGTCATTATTCTTAGGGTCTAGCGACATTAGAGGATAGTGCCTCATTAAGTATAGCCACACCTATAAATATATCGTCTCGAGACGTTCTATATCGGTCGCTGGCTGCCGTCGAAAAGTAGACTTAGAGGTCTAAATTATATATTTAGCTACCTTGGGAATTTCTTCCTCTTCTTCTGATAATATAGTAAACATTAAACTTATAGTTTCCTAGACCGAGCCAGTCGATGGGCCGTAAAGTCGCTTTACATAATAAGTATAGCTTTCTAGGTATTTAAAATCCTTGAAGAAGGTGTATAAAGATAGGATTAGGCCGTCGAAATCTTGTATCTAGTCCTATATGATTTTACGTTCTTCGTCACTGAACCTAGCGAACGCTTACCCACTCAGAACTAGTCTATAGGCTATTTTGGCGTCCTTGTGGCATTTACCTAGTGCTAGTAGCTATAGTGATTCGACGGTATCCTAGTCGATCTTTTTTATTGTAGCACTATCTAAGGCGACTAAGGAGGACTAGAACTCCTAGATATAATCAAGATAAGTGATTATTTCCTATAGTAGGTCGAATCATATAATAAGCGGAGGTAGTCTAAGTATAGGTTTAGGAACTCACTTCTATATAGCCCGAGGCTATTAGCTAGTGAAGCACACTAATCCTTATTCCTTGCCAAAGCCTAGGAATAGCCAGTAGCCTATTAAAGGCGCGCTATAGATGGCGGTTTCTCTTATTATCTAATTAGTCTAACCGTTCTTAATTACTCTACGATAGATATATAAACCATCGCTCCCTAAAAGCTTCGTTATACTCGCCCTCGTATTATCGGATCTTACGGTAAATGTCTCCGTTAGTCGGCTTCTTCTAGTTAGCATATTCCTCCACTAAAAAGGTTCTTAGTTCTTCGCCGATATCTTCGTTGATGGTTAGTATAGAAACGGTTAAATCATTCTCGATATACTATCTAAGTAAAGATCTACCGTCCACCAACGATTAGCTAGAGGGAGTATCTCGACCCCTACTTATACGCGATGGTGGCTATAGAGACCTTGAAGTTGCCCGGCCATAAACCTAAGTCGGGGTAATTAATAAGCGTCATTCGTTAGTAGCGACTACTATAGAATATTCGCCTTTCGTAGGGCATTAGCGAGATTATGCCGTGATACAATTGTAGGGATATAATTATTAATATCTAGGCGGCGACAATAGTTCTTACGAAACACGCTATGGAGTCGAGCTATATTCTTAGTATCTAGATCTTAGGGCAAAGGAGGATCGAATTAAATTTAACTAATACTAACCTTAGCGGCTCTAATATATTTTAGGCGCCGCTCTATTACTAGTCGCACCTCTTCTTCTATAAATAACGTTCGAGTCATTACGAGACACGGATAAAAGCGAAAGGTAGAGTGGGATTAAGGAGTAAAAGCTTATATATTAGTAGATATCTTTTAAATCCGCCTCCGCTACGATAGCATTACGCCTATCCGTATAACCCCCACTTATAGAGTTCGCGTAGTGTACTGTAGCGTTCGTAGCACCTTATCCGAGGAATTATTTAAAATCGTAGTGTAGTAGTGCTTTCTTCTTTGTCACTTATATTGCTTCTTTAAACTTAGATTTTTGACTATCTAGCTATAGGGTTGAATAATGATAAGCAAGCTATAAGGCTCTAACCTCACTAAGTTGCCCTTCTACAGTAGCCTCTACCTAAGACTATAGCTAAGGAACGACTATCTCCTAAGCCTAAGTTGAAGCCAAAACCACTATCTCCTAATATACGCCTAGGCAAAAGGTCTGCCCCGCCTATATTCGTAGAGCCTAGTGGGAAGGTAATATAAGGTTTACTACGGGACTTAGCTCTTCAAGAGACTAGTAGACTAGGTAACAATACCGACTTAGACTTGATTATACGCGATGAATCTCCCTAGGATACTTTTAAGAAATACTATAAGTGCGATCTAGCTAGCACTATTGCTATATATATTCGAACCTCTAATAGCCGCGCCGTACGTGCGATTCGCCGATTCTCTAGCGAAGACACTAATAAAATCCTAGGCATCCTCTATTCTATAGATTATAAGAATATAGCTTCCGTTTAGGAATGTTTCCGCACCCCTAATGCGCTATATAATCTTTGCGAGTTTGATCCACTTACGTTAGATTATATTATCGCCTATAAAGCCTTTCTAGACTAGTAGCAGTTAGCTACTATTATATACTAGGCTCGTACCTCGATTATTCTCGCGTAATCTACGAAGTCGCTAACTATATATAGTTTCTCGAGGGATTATCGTATATAGTGGCCTAAAGCTTCTATCACACTTCTTTAAATTGTTTTAGCGTCCTAATAAATCTTAATAGGGAGGTAAAAATCGGTAAGTTTAGTCTATAAATATATCTCGGTACGTTGCCTAAAAAAATTAATAGTACGCCTTAACTACTGCGTGATCTAGTAGGTAGGTAAAATTCGAGCTAGCGATTTAGCTCCTATTTTAATAGTAATAATGGAACTAATACAAAAATACACTAAGGACGATAGGGCTATTAGGATTAATAACCTTGAACGCTAGCGGACCTACCTAGCCGCTATCGAGTTTCTCTCCGCGACCACCTTAGCTAGCTCTTTTGAGGAGCTAAAGAGAGTTCGTGAGCCCTTATATACTCTAATCCCGATTTCGAAAATCACTCACTAGTTCTTAGCATCGCCTATTAATAGAGACCTAATAGTGCCTAGGCGATCTAATCGGACTTATATAGTTCGCTCTTATATCTATCTATATATTCTATTCGTATATACCCTTGGCCGAAAGAAAATAAATAGGCTCATCGAGCGTGCGAAGGAGAGTGAGGGCTATATTAGTTAACTCCAATAAGTTTAGTTAGAGATAAATAATAATGGATATATAGGGTGCACCGCCCAAGGAGGGGTGAGCTAAATATATCACGAACGGACTAGATAACTAAGTGTCTAATTTATATTTCATTCTTAGTCCTATATATCTTAGAGTCTAATATCATGTAATTATAGGTGACAGAACTCTATAAATAGTAATTGAAAAGACTAAGACTTAAAGAAGATAATAAAAAACTTAGTGGTGATAAAAGCACGAAGGCAACTAAAGATCGAGAATTCCTAATAATTCCCTATTCTAAAATAGATATTAAAGGCTCGCCTACTAGTATATTACTTCTTTGCAAGGATTTTAGCTAAGAAGCTCTATTATCCTTCGTATTGCATCTTTCTTAGCGTCCACTATTTTCTAGGGATTTTCGGGGCGCTAGGAAGCCGAGGCCGCCTTATTATCACCACAAATATATACTATTTCTTTAGGCCTAAGAAGACTAGCCTCCTAGTCGAAAATAGTCTTATGGAGATTAGATATAATTTACCTAAATATAAGAGATATAATCACGGGCTCTAAGGCCTTGAAGGCGCGAATAGTGCCTAGACGAGTTTTCTAGACAAAGGTGATGAAAACGTCGATTTAAGGATTAGTAAATATACTTTTGCACCTAGAGTATATAAGGTTAGTTAAGCTATAAGATAAATTTAATAGGATATATATATAACCCTTATAGGGTCGCCTGCCAAGAGTATACTAAGTCCTAAATTTCCTATAAGCCTCCACCACTATTTACCGTGTTGTATATAATAACTAGTGATCTAGTTATGGCGAGACTGCCGTTTTTCTAATACGTAGGGGTTATCTAGGTAGGCATCGAGGATGGAATTTAGAATATTAGTGACCTTAGGCTTAGACGAGGAATAAGAATAGTATTTCTCTAGTCGTTTATAAAGCTCCTCATAATTAAAATAGAACTATACCTATCCTATACGCTACGCGACGGAGTTTAAATAATATATCTTCTTGTCTATATCTAGTACTCGAAGGTAATCTATAGCTATATATATACCTCTCTATTGCATAGGAAGTCTAAGTCTATATAGGTCGAGTAACTAAAATTTATTCCAATAGTTAAATAGAGGTCTTAGTAACCTGTTAACGTCCTTTGAGAAGAGGTTATCCTCCACGTTAAAAATATCCTGAATTCTTTTATCGTTGAGTGAGGCACCACAAGAGCGTAATAAGCTTTAGATAGCTTACTTTAAAATATTTTTAATTAATTTCCTAGATACCTACTTCTCCTAAGCGCTAGTGAGTTTAGACATTTCGGCCGTTTAGCTAACTATAATAGTTTCATACTCTAATAAGATAAGTTCCTCTTCTATTCTAGGAGTTTGAATATAAAGGGTAGACGATGTTAGGTAGCAGGGATGTCTCTAGACGTTACTAGATATAACTATAGGCGAGGGCGACGCTATTCTAGGATATAGCCGAAAGTGGGTAACTTAACTTAGGCCTAACACTAAAGATATATTTTCGCTAGGGGTCTAATAGGATGTAAATAGTGTTGGATAAGACGATAATCCCTCGTCTAGCCTAGGTGTAGATATAGTTTCTAGTGATGCCAATCTAAAGGACGGTTGAGGCACACTAGTATAGATAGGATCTGCTACCGAAGTAACGGTGTCCGTAGGTACCTCGGTGCTATACAAAAGCTAGTCTATCTAACTATCTTGGTTAACACTAGAAGGGAATAGACTATCAATCTACGACTAAGCCTCGTCGCAAGTTAGTAGCGTATTGTGTGTAGGTAGGTAAGGGTTAATAATAGATAGTGAAGGTGATATAGTAGGCTATATAGTATCCATAAAATAATTTCTTTTAAGGTCTTTAAACAGTAAGATAGGCCGAATAAGAAGATCTAGGTAGAAGTTAATGTTACCTAATGATGCTACAAGACTACCCTACGTAGCGTCTTATACTAAAAAGCTATTCACAAATCCGGCACTTTCGAGTCTAAGGCCGAGTTTATCTACCTAGGGCTTCGTTAGCTTTCGAAGCTGCTCTAGATCGGCCCCGAAGCCTCGAGCGAGCTTAAAAGAGTTAAGATTAATAATAAATATATATAGCGGCCTTATATTAACTTACCTTACGGAGCTAGTTCATTTCTAAAGTAATAGGCTTAATCGCCGAATCAGGTTCCTAGTAAGTTAGCTATTAGTGGCTAGGCTAGAGGTGCCTAGGATCGAGCTCACCTTAAATCGGACTATAACAGAGAATAAACCCTCGTAGTTATTCCGGTATATTGAAGAAACGAGCGAACTATTAAGCGTCGCTAGATCGTGCTATTAGATAAAACCTCCCGATTTAGCTCCCGTTAAGACCTCTGTCTTCTGAGTATTACTTATTTATCCGATTTATTCTAGTCTTTTGCTAATCTAGTTAACTAGCTATACAAAATAAGTATCATTTATAAGAGAAATCAAAGAGGTTTGCTTACATCGGAATATATATCTTGATCCTATTCGAGCCTATACTTCTGATGGGACTCCTTTAAGCGAAATAAGTAGACGTAACTTAGTCTAAGAGACGTACGTACCTAAAGGCCGACCGTGAGAGTGGCTATTTTAGTGGGGCTAGCCTATAAGAACACCGAGATAGATAAACGAGAGAATACGAGTTAGTAGCTAGTGATAATGTCGAAACTAAAAGAGAAGATGCCGTTTAGCATAGAATAAGGGAGATGCCAAAATGACTTATTTAAAGGAAAGAGGGAGAGAAGAGGGAGCTAAGGCCCATTTATAGGGGAGTTATAAAGGGTGTCGCCCTAGAAAAGTGAGGGTTCTAGGAGGGCTATAATAAAATCAGTGAAAACGGCATAATCGGTAGGCTAGAAGCCTAGGTGTACGACTACTATATAAAGGACTTATAATAGAAGCGCCTAGAAATCCTTTTATACCCGAAAACTTAGGACGTCGCCTATAGCGAGCGAAAGGAAAGTAGTCTCTCCCCCTAGAGGTGAAAGAAAAGGTGAGAGCTAAGTTAAGAATCCCTTAAAAAAGAGGTGGCGGATACACTGGACCCACCTATCTACGCGTGGTTAGGCTTTCGAGTGAGCAAAAGTAGATAGGTTCTCACCCCGAGGGTGAGCGGGGTGAGAGAAAGGTTAGGGTTCTAGTAAGTATAGGCGATGTCTACCCCACCTATCCTAACTTTACCGTCCGCTTAGTAGCTCCCTATCACTAGCAATAATCGATGGAAGAATAGACTAATAGAAATCTATAAGCAAAATATTATTTCTAGGTTAGATATCGCATCTTAGAATATAATCTAGAGTGTAACTATTATTAACTATCTATAACCTTCTAACTATCTTATCTTGAAATCTACCGATTATTTCCCTAATTAGGCTAGTATTCTAGTTCTGAAAGCTCGACACCTTAATATAGGTAGCCTCTAACAATCTCCCGTAGGTGATCTCTAAGACGATCCGCTATAGAAACTAATTCAATTATAAGAAAAAGGTATTAATAGTCAACGTAAGCGACCTTACCTATAACTAGTGTTCGACCTAGCTTATCCTAAATGTTTGGTAGCCTCTCTATCTAGCTTCTAGATACCTTAGATAAGATAACGCTACGGTAGTCCGGTACGCCCTAGTAATAATATAATCGCTTATGCTTTCTAAATTATATCTTGTTATTAGCGAGCCCGTGCTCCACGTATATAGATATACTAAGTATCTAGGGTCATCTTAGTCAGTGTCATAGAGGTAGAGGCTTTTTGGGAACATTTGACCTATATAACCCTTATCTAAAATATCGTCACTAAGTAGGTTATTAAGTAGCTCTTCGGCCATAATTACCGACTCTACTTTATTAGCGGGAATTGAACGAAGACTAATATAAGAGGTGCTCACTAATAGATTCTACTTACCAAACAAAGTATAGCTAGCGAATATAGGACGTATAAGTATTATAACCGTGGATCATCTTCTTAAGGTATAGGATTAATATTGCAATACCAAATTCGCTCGTAATTAATAGGGTAGTTTTATATAGCTCGACATCTTCAGTGAGTCTATAGGGTCTAGTAAATAGGGTTAGGAATGATATAGAGCTTTCTGTGGCTAAAGAGATATAACGAACGAGATCCGCGGAAAATCTATTTCGGGGCTATATAAGTAGCTTCAGAGTATCTTGTTTCCCTCTAGACTAAGAAGTGACTGTGAAAGGATACGTCTATATCCACGACTATAAACTAACCGATGGCATCCACACGTTAATATATTAACTAGGTTCAATCTACACTGATCGCGGTAAGATGACTTATATATACGTGGCCATTACGTCACTACTTCCCTCCTGAGATTCTCTAACTATAAATAAAACAAGAGCTCGAGGAGCACCTTAGCTGGAAAATATCCCGTTTCGATACAAAATCATCGCCAGTTCCAAAGATGTTGTTATCCTAAATATACCTAATGCAATATAGACGTATAGTATAGTCGAACCGTTATAGGCCAGAAGGTACCGCTAAGTGCCATAGACAAAGAGGCTAGCTAAGATCTAATGCCCTTAGAGAAAAATCTTATACGACTATCAACGAAAGCATAAAATGGAAAATAGAGCAAGGAAGCCTAGTGAAGTAGCACCCTACCACTATTAGCTTAGTTGGCATAATTATACTAGGGGAACAAACTTATAATCACCATAAGCAAATTACGTATTTAACTAAGAGGAAAGCCAAACTGCTTACTTTGAACCTCGGCGATAATATAGAATAACAGTAGGCCAACGGTCGTCTATCCTATAGCACGGTGAATCTTACGATAGGAGCGCTAGGTTATCCTAAGAAGTTTAGCTAGATAGCTAAGGTGAGCCGCTGATAGAGGAAAAATTATATTAATAAGGCCTAGCTCGCCTACTCGGCGGCTAGCTCTAATAAGCGAGTCATTTCGAATAAAGACAAGAGCGACATTAATAGTGATATATAAAATGTGGACGAGAACACTAGCTCAGGTCTATAGACCCTAGACTCGATGTCTATCAATAATAATAGGGAGAGTTAAATATCGGGACAGAAAGACAGAAAAAAACTCCGTCCACTAAATCAGGACGGAGCGAGTCTAGATTATAAAGAATACCAAGAAAATGCCGCCAGCGATAATTGCGTAAATAGTTGGGATATTTATACCCTATATAAGATCTCCCACACCGATGCGACGGCACGAAATGTAAAAGAAAGAAAGAATGAGAGTATAAGGCTTATAAAGCCTGCAAAGCTTGCAAAATCCGAGAGTATTTATATTAGTTTACGTTAACCCTAGGTCAGTAAGGATAGCCACGCTACGGTGCTGCTCCCTGCGGCTCCCTACAGTGGCGCACCTAGGACTATGCCCTTCAGCGCGACCGTAGTAGGTCTTAGGGTCTAGGCTATGTATATAGCAATTGTTTAACAAGACAAAGGAATTCGTCCTTGAATGCGCATTCGTCGCCCTCGTCGCTAAGAATTTCCGTAATTATGTATCTTTAGCTTATTTAGGCAGAACCAACAGCGCAAAGAGTTACAGTATCTTTCCGAGAGGTAGATAGACTAGCTTAGCGCCGCAGTCGCCCCTAGACAACATAACCTATACGTGTGGCTCGCTTTTCCTAGTAATGACTGAGGGTTCGTCTTATAGAAGGAAGGCTTAAGGACATAAGATTAAATATTAAACCTATCCCTTCTCCTAAACGTGATGTCCCTTGTGATCCAAACTTTTAAATTACTACGCGTGAGTGTTTTCGTGTTTGCCTTTCTATTGGCTTATGCCGAATTTCCATATCGTGTCTAGCAACAAGGCAGGCTTCCCTGCTACTAAGTGATTACTAATTAGTCCTGATTCCGGACGTATTAGCTAAGAAATCTACTCGTAACCTAATCTAGTTGTCTTCATACTATAACCTAGTAGAAAAGGTAGCCTTCCGCCTAATTTTCTACCGCTACGTTTAATTAAAAGAAACTATAATTAATAGATATCTTGAATCGAATTCCTTATGGTATAGTATATATGGATTTGAACCTATGTCTAACTATAGTCCTTATAAGGAGCTTTTATTGAACTGCTTCGAAGGTGTCCATTTCGTCTTCGGTTTTCTCTAAATCAACTTTCGTGATCAACCTTGGTTTTAGGTAGTGGGAGCCCTGGAAAATCAGATTCTGTTCTTCGCATTAAAGCCAACTTTGCAACGTACCAACTGTGAAGTAAGGAAAGCCCAAAACCCCGAAGTGTCCGCGGATAAAATATATATCTAGCTAGTCTCTCGGATGCGAATGCCTAAATATATATCCGCGTCACACATTTTGCTGTATTTATATGCCTTTTTTATTAGGCTATGCTTATAGCGACATCGTTTCTGGCGTATCGACTTTCTCCTTGCCAAAGTAGTAAACCGACTAGAACTTAAAATAGCTATTGATATTGGTCGTCTTGCTCCTTGAGGGCGCTGTAAATGAGTGCACCTAGAGGCACGTATAGGGAACAAGCGCTCTTAAAGGGCATTTAAAGAATTTAAGGCGGTATAAATGTGCAAAAAGGGGCTTTCCATTTTTGAACACGTAGAGGGCCACGCTTTTTCTGATAAAAAAATCGTGGTCTTTTAAATGTTGAGCTAAATTTAACTAGTGAAACTATTTAGGTGCTCCAGGATTGCAGTCGCTCCAAATATAGTGCGGTAGGCGGTTGAAGCACCACGACGCTATTTTAGATCAATTCCTACCTAGAATCTGATGATCCGCTTTGTACGATCCAAAAAGGTGACCGCACAATTCTGCTACGGGCCGTCTCAACGCCGCACGCCGATCGTTTACCTATAGGTAGATCAACATCTAAGAAGTGTCGTTTTTTATACACATTTATAGATACGTTACTCTTTACCCGCAATGACGTATTTCCGCCCACAAATATAAGGGCTCCTAAACAGTGCGCTCACACCTAAGGTAGGGGCAGGATTGGAGAAATGGATCTTTTTTGATGGCCTTCTTCACCAGCACCAGAGGGTGTTTAATCACTATTATTGGCTTATAACTATAACTAGTGTAGAGGTGTATGCTCTGGTACCTAGGAATCCCTATATCTTCTTTCAATTTTGTTTACACTCTTTATTAGAATGTTGCACCATAATATCTTCAACCCGTGCTTAACTGTATCGCGTCTCTTAACGGCCTATCTTTATTGCCTTCTTTCACCTGCGCTCGTTGATGTTCTAGACAGTGGCGACTAATCGCGAATCAAGGCTCTCTTAAGGTAAATCTTCCAGTATGTCATTATATATTCTTTCTGTTCTTTCTATCTTTCTGATCTATTTTATCTATTAGGATGCCAAAAATAGAACCTGATGGTTCTAAATTGAGCCCTTAGTCCTGGAGGGTTAAAACCTCCTATATAGTGGCAAAATAAGGCGGTGTATCGTATCCCGGTAAGCAAAAGACTAGTGCATCTAAAAATAGTTAGAAGGATTCCCAGTAGTTTCGAAACTGAGGTTTTACAACCTCCCACTATAACCTTTAAGGTTTTGAAACCTCACGTAGACTTACAGGTTGCGTCCCTTGGGACTTTTAGCCTTGTTGCCCTAGCTGCCCTTCCAATCCCTATATCTACCGAAACACATATGAAACCTAGCCTAATATATAACTAATAGTGGCATAGCCTTTATTATGGGGGGTGAAAGATGAAGACTAAGACTGGAGGGAAAGGAAGAAAGGGAGGACACTAGTATAGGATTTAGTCACCCTTGCTAAGCATCGCCGCAGCCTAAGGAGGACCCTCGCAAGACCCGAACCGCTGAGCCTTAGGGAAGGGGCTATCCCAAGGAAAACGGATCTAGCTTGGAGATGACTAAGTAGTCTTGATTCCGGACGTATTAGCTAAGCAAGTTACTGGACGCATGGAGGAAAGATTCCTGCTTCGGCGGTTGGAACAATTAACAATTTAAAGTGGGACAGCAAAAGGATCAGACCACCTGAACGCTTCCTTTAGTGCTCTTCATAAGCGTAGCCCTATCAGTATAAGACTATGATCGTAGACTATGATCGCAGCCTCTAGGTAGCTCCGAAAACGAATATATCTTGTAACTATATACTAGGTACGATAGTCCTTCTGATTCGCTAATATTTTTGAATCTACGCAGCAAATGTTCGTAACCTTAGGGCACGCTTGTCAACGAGGATATATTTTTCCGGCGACTAGTCAATGCCATAAATCGCCGCCCACTGCCTTAATCGTTCGATATTTCGGACCCTAGCTTTATATATTTCCACTGCTATTTAACCCACGAACCGAGCCAAGACTATATAGAGAGATATGCTAGGGAAAAAAAGGAGTATTTTTAGGCGATATAGAATAGCCGTTTGAGAGGCACAGCCGGCGTTAACCTTTGCAACTTAAGTCCTTGAGTAGTCGGATCCGACCTAGACACTTTACAATGAGTCCTAGATCGCCTCTTAAGAAAGAAGCGCACGAGAGGAAAGATCGTGTAAGTACAATAGAATATATATAGTAGCGAACACACTCTAATTATTTAGGGATAGAATACTGTCATGATAATGCTACAACGGTTTCTAGCATCGCAAAGGGTGGAACCAAGAAGAAAGGGGGGGCGGGGGGATTTTCAAAAGGGTGGCGTTATAGCCTATTTTTATCGTTTACAGTAAAGGCTTTATTACCCCGTCCACCCCTAACTAGGACCCTTCTCTCACGCCTATCGTTCTATTCCTTCTTGTTCTGCTTAACGTAGCCCTTTCCCTCCTTTGCACGCCTCATTAGTGCCCACTGCTCGCTTCTTTCTTAGCGTTTTGTTCACTATCCTCTCGACTATTATTTTTAATTAGCTTTTGAAGGATATCCCTCTCCTCCGCTTAGTTAACCGCTCAAATTAAGGTAAGTAGGGATTTTTGGACAACTATATACTCTTAACTAACAAAGATATAGATACCACTCGATAAGATACCATTTTATAGAGTATAGTCAAGAGAAGCTAACGTGAAGCCGCCCCTTCGCGCCCACATTAGCAAATAACTAATTTTTATCTAGTTCGCCGAAAGACTCTCTACTAATTTGGCCTCTACTGTAATCCTGGATCCACTAGAGCGATAAGAGATTCTTAGCAAAACACCTATTCTTCTGAATATCGTTCGGTTGGACGCGCCCTATAATCTATCGTCTTATGTCATTCCAAAAGCAGCTCCTACCCTAAGTTAAGCCAGTCTTAATAGGGCAGTGGACGACGCGAGCTCGAATTAGTATTCGTCTGGTGTGTCTTATAACATCGTGATTCAAATTACCTACCCTACTATTATTTCTTTGCGGCTAGTTTTACGTGGAACTCTTAGTTAATTATTGATTTAGACTTCTAGTTATTCGACTCTCCCCGCCCTAACAATCCCTTAAATAATCTCGATTCCTTATATCCTCCGACGGAAGGAATCGGTAGCCAAGCCCTATAGAGTATGGATATCGATGTCGAGTCTATAACCAGCGTACCAACAACTTAAATCCCTGCCTACGACCACGATAAAGGGTTAGATCGCAAGATCTCAAACGCGCTTTTACCCTATAAAAATTCGGTTAGCTTTATACCAGAGGGAACTAATGAGACGGAAACAGCGAGTTCTGAAGATGGATATCATAAGAGTCGTGACAACGTGGCTCGTGAGAACTATTCACTCGTGGCTAAGGTTTCTACTAGATCTCCTAGTCTAAGCCAGGCCGTTTCTTATCCTACTCCTTATTTAGGTTCGCCAAACACGCTAATGCCATTAAGCAAAAGAGCGAAGAGGTCTACAGAAGAAACACCTAGCTATAGTTTTCTGCTAAGCCCGTCGTAGACCCCTAGCTCTAGTTTTCATTTTACCGACTAACCTCCCAACACTCGTGGAGCTAGAAACACTTCAGCTAAGTCTTAACTGGCGGGTGAAGCTTTCTCTAATGTCACTAAGAATATATTCGTGGATGATAATAGCTTTAAAGATATAAATATATAGTCTATCCGAGATTATATACTTCCTATCTTAGAGAACATCGACACCTCTAAGGCGAATTTAGAGGATTCAGCAATAAAGACTTAGTTATTATCCTAACCTACCGACTATCTCCCTAAGAATGTACAACCTCAGGCTGTAGCGTCTCCGCGCAGGGCTTCTATCCTATCCACTATAAGTGATTTTAGTGACAATATATTAGTAGTATCGAGCGAGGATACTAAACAATTCGATGATAATTATATCAATAATTTTAAGCGAAAATATAGCGTTACTTCGCTAGAAGAATATAATTCTTTAACACCGAGCACCACGAATCATTTATCGGAGGACTTTTCTTTTAGTGCCTATATAGAATCGACAACCTCCTATTCCTCGGTAGGCGAGGACGACGAAGACTTAGAAGCCTAGAGCCCCTTATTATAGCCCCCTTCGAGGCTAACAAGTCCGTTATCGATATAATCGACTAAAGCAATAGACGATATTGGCCCGCATAAGCCTAATTATATATCGTCGGCCTTTTCACAAATCACTTAGAAGTAGAGGGCTTAAGTCCGGCGTATAGGCGATTATCTCCTTCTAAACAGTCTCGCTACGTTTATAGAGGAATATTCTAGGGCGTGGAAGCTCTTTAGCTTCTAGAACGCGCCACTTTGGAACACCAATAAATCTTCGAAGTTCTCCCCTAGACAAGACCATACCGAGCTTATAACCTATTTACTTAATTTGCAAAAGGAGAGTGATATATATAACGTGAAACTTCGCATCGTAAGAGTTTCCCTATTCCTTTTCTTTAAAAGAGAAATTATATATAAACGTCAACGCGGGACAGCGAACACTACTTTGAAAAGAAACGCTATTAGTAAGTTGTGTAACTCGAGAGGCCTTGGATTAGCGGAGAAGAGAAAGCTCCATAAGTCATTTCACAATAAAAAGAAAATTAGTGAGTATTAGTGGTGGTGTATTACTTTCTTTAGCCCTAGCTTCCTCCTACGATATAGCAAGGAAGCGGGCAAAAAAATGTCAGTCACACTTTATCCGCTATTCCCTCCACCACTACAACCAAACTAACCGAATATAGAAACTAGAACCGCTTCCCGTTGGACGCTATAATTATATATATACTGCACGAGAATCCGCAAACCGTAAAACCTTACGCTGCACTAGATGCGGCGGTCGTTTATTTGTTGATGATAGGCAATTTTCCTAAAGAATTTTCACGGTAAGATATTAAAGCGTAGGTAGAATCTACTAATATAGAATCTAATAACTCCTTAGCCTAGCGACCTTTTAGCACCGAAGCAGTTGCTAAGGAAGCTTTATCTTGCCTTAATAAATGGGCAACTAACCCTAAAAATCGCTTACTAACTTTTTGACCTATTATCGATTTCTATTCAATACCCTTTAGCCCGCTCCCCCTCCCCTCGGCGTTGGTTTCCTATAAAATACTTTAATGGAATTGAGAGTAAGATTAACGTACTTTACATAGATACAGTATAAGCCACAATTAATAATAGAATTCTGAATTGGTTTTATGGTGCACTGACTTTAAACCTTAGTCAATTCTTAGCCAATATGCTTAAGTGTACGTACGATCTTGAGGTAATTATTTTTATAGCACGATTCTGTTCCCGACCTACTTCAATCTTATATAATAACTACGGTGGTATTGCGTCTTCTATAGGGAAGGGCGCCTAGTGAGGTATGACTTTATTGACGAACATCGCCTTAGAAACTCTTGGCGATCCGTTTATACCGCAGTAGACTCTAATTAGTGGTTCTTTAGAAGGCCGGGGCGTTAGTTAGGCGGCCTAAGCTCGCTGCGGTGCCCTTTCTAAACTACTAGTGCCTTGTAGTGCCCCTACCGCCTTTGGCTTAATACGTTATGTCGTTTACTAGAGAAACACCTTTGCCAGGAGCCACGTTCCGCTAACAAAAGCCTTCTAGGTACGCTAGTCGGGGAACTATTATAGCTTAAGCTATTGCCTCTCCCTCTTAGGACAACGTTGATGGCCGATAATAGCTCCCTAGATTACAAAAGCCTCTTTCTATAGGTAGAGGAGAGGCGGAAGTAAGCAGAGGATAAAGGGAGGCGAGAAAGAGCTAAACGGGAGTAAGCAGAAGTACAATAGCAGCAAGCTAAAGCGCGATAAAAGTAAGCCGAAGAGCGCACCTATTAGACCTCTTTTATGGAATTTATTTACTATTGCTATAACCTCCTCTTATTACCATTACGAGTTAATATACTATCTCGCTCGACTATAGGTACTATACCTCTACCCTCGGAAAAATACTGCCCGCTACGACTTAAACCATGGACCGATTGTGTAGTCCTATAGCAAGAAATCTATAATTCTATATATAACTACCTCTAGCCGACTAAGAAAGCCCAAGTATAATTATTTACCCCCGTAATTGCGCTTAAAGAGTATACTAGACAATTCAGCCTCTAGCCAATTAGCAGTGAGCAAGGTGTCGAGATATATAAGCGAATCGCCGTCGAAGACTATATTCGCGATATAATAGTAGAGCTATACAAAATCGATACTGCCCAAGATAAGTTCGGACTTAGAGATAGCGTCTAGTTCGACAATCACAAAAACTCTTTTAACCTAACTAATAGCAGCGAAGCAAATCTAAGCCAGCCATTAAGTATACACTATCTAAGACCTAACCAATTCTGTATCTATCGACTTAACGGTAATACTAGCGCTCTTCTCACTATAGTTAAATATAAACCATTTTATAAGCTTTCGCGAGCCACTCTCCGCCTAAGACTTCGGCTAATAAATTTATGGTAGGACATAGTTAGATTAAACAAAATACCGCAAGACGAGGCGAAGAAGTTGAAATATAACGTAGAGCGACTCGTTTGCTCCACTATTGTCTAGGAATATTATATTATGATCTAGGAGGGACTCGAGTATTCCTACTTAATAAATAGAATCACCTATATTCTTCTCCGTATCCCGCATAATAAACCAAGCACCTTATATTACTTTTTCTATGATCCCAACAATAAATTAGAGAGCGACATTGAATAGATTTTCCCGGAACCGAAGACCTTAATTACGCGAGTACTATGTCTATATTTAATGGCATTTCGTTCTCCTATACGTGATCAGGAATAGAGAAATAACGCACGGTCGTAGCTTCCTCTTTAGACTACTAGCTTTGACTATACTCATTCTTAGATTCCTAAAGCAATTTTACAGCAAATTACTTTATACTCGGATAGTACTAACTCCGAATATATAAGTCCGGAACCGAGCTTAGAATACCAACCATCGTCGTCTCCATTAGAATCTCTAGCAGTAGGCCGTTAAGTGCGCACAAGGTCTCAAACTAGCTATACGCCCTTTAATACCCAACGACGTTCGTAGTCACTAGATTTATTAGGCTCCGACTTAAAGGAAGCGACAGGGCGCAAACGGGGCTTTAGCTAAGTCACTTCTTCCCCGTCTACCTAATAGGCAGCTCGTCTACGCGAGGATATTAATAACTAAAGCAACTAGTCACGACACCGCGATACGCAATTTTGTATATAGCGATGTTTACTTAGAATGTAGACTAGGAATATCCTAGATAATTCTTGTCTAAACGTAAAGTTTCATCGTCGGGGTTAAGATGACCTCACTGAGTATCTAATCACCTCGGAGGATTTGATGCTTTCATTAAAAGCATAACTCGATGAAAATATTAACCGATGTACGCCCTTTAGAGAATGCGGGGCATACGGCGCGCCTTTCAAACTAATATATATAGAATACGGCTACACTATTGTCGGAAAAGGCACTACCTCGGGGCTATAGAAAGAAGTCTCCCGCGAAGCCTAGGTATATTAAGTTTTGCGGAAGGCTTAAGGGTCTACTGTGCCTGTCTTCTTAGGCACGATTGACTTAGCAAAAATTTACTTTCTCTATAGGGCTAGAGAGATTCGGTATATACTCGTTATAGGCTAGGGGGGCGAGAGTATAGCAACGATAGAGCTAACGCCGTGGCTTCGTCAGGAAATCCGTAGGTCGAGTAAGGAAATCAGAGTCTTAGGAATCATTCACGAAGACCTTCGGTGGGACAATATCCTCTAGAACGAAGAGCTCAGGCGGGCGTTGATTATCGACTTTCACCGTTCTATATTGAAATGTCGACCAACCCTAAAGCGATTACGGCCGGCGAAGAGAGAGTTATATAGGACGGAGTTAGGAGATATAAAACGTATACGCGTTATATAAGATAAGGTTACTTAATTATGCTACATTAGACTAGCGATCGCATTATATATAATAATAAAGCGTTCCTAGAACTAGTACTGCGTACTCTAAACCGTTTTGCTAGGGCGTCCTCTATAATCCTATTACTCGACTTACGTTAGCCTTAGGCGGACAAAGTCTAAGCTACTACCTATTGGCTAAAGATTGCAGGGTTAATAAGTGCGTTCAAAATTAATAAGCGAATATTAGGGAAACAATTAAAATATTACGGTGACCTATAATAAATAGGCTAAGAAAGACCGCTAAAAGGGTAAAAAGTAAGTGCTGGGAAGATAAAAATACCGAGACGCTTTAAAAAGTCGTTTAACTAACACTTAGCTAGCAAACTCTATCCCTAAACGTCGTTGGTTTTTATCCTTGGCAAATTGCTCCTTCGCCCCTCTATTCGGTTTGCCTACTTATTCTTATTCTTAATATTCGCTTTCTTGTACCTAAGAACCCTTTCTCTTTAATTAACTCTCTACGTCCTTTGCTTTCGCCACCTAGTCTTCCATACCTATAATAGCATTAATAGGTGAGTTCTTCCGCTCCAAAAGGAATAATAAAACTTCGGCTAGACTAAAAATGTGCTCTAGCACCTTAGCTGTAAACTCCTTAGCGAGTCTTTCGATCGTCTCATCGCTAAATTCCTCCTTGGATTGCTTATGGTCGGCCGTCTACTTAAAGACAATATAAAAGAGTTAAGCGGAAATTTATTATCCGCAAGCTTGAAATGCACTTTCTTATCAATACGCCTAGGCCGAATAGTGTCTAGGTGATCGATGTGATTTATCGTCATAACGAGTACCCAATTTTAGCTTATAGGGAATTTATTTAATATTACGAGATAGCTTAATAATAAGTAGCTAAAACGAGGCTAGGCGCGCTATAAGTCTAATGGAAATATTATTCGACTTAAAGCGGAAAAAACATATTCGAATTAACGGATCAAATATTCTAATTATCTAAAGAGGTAACCAAAAGAATGTAAGTATAGGGAAAATCGAGTTATTTCCCTTTCTCTAATGCCTTAATGACTTCCTATTGATTCAACCTTTGCGCACACTCTAAAGGTGTACGACCTTTTGTATCTTTAATACTCTAGTTAGCTCCTTTACTGACTAAGTAGGAAACTAAATCCGCTTTTCCTAGTTCGGATACTCTATATAGAGGTGTACTAAGACCTATAAAATGGAATAACGCCCAAGAAGGGTAGTCTTCGTAAATGGTTATATTTATAGGTGCGCCTTTCTTAATGAGAAGCTTCAAAACTTCGATAGTATCCGATCGCCGCTCAATAGCATAATAGAGAAGTTGGCCTTTTCGAACATTTCCGCCATAACTAAGCATAAGATTAATAACGGATATAGGAGCGCTTTCGACCGCAAGGGAAAGTGGTGTGAGATCAACAATATATTGTCGATTGGGATTAGCTTTATAATCAAGAAGCTAAGCTATTATTTCCTCATCTATAACAGTATATCTAGAAGATAGTCAAAGATATATCTATTAAAATCTTGGAATATATTGCGATCGTTAGACTCACCCTAGTACCGGAGGTTTAAGCTCGCTCAATGGCTAATTGATATCCTAACCATTATCAAGGAAAGCTTAAAGAGCGTCTTTTGCCTTCACTTTTATTGCTTCCAAGGCATAGAGTGGATCCACTAGCATACCGCGATGAAGGAGTTCCGTGATAAATTGCGCACTATTTCGTTTAATAGCTTCGATCATCATAGCAGACAAGTCGTATATATTAGATCTATCCGGAAAAGACCGTGGCGAGTCAAGAATCTCCCGGAAATTTTGAATGTCCCCACTGACGCAAAATATATACATTTTTTAGAGCGTCGCGGGTGGCGTTCGGGTTGGAATTTAAGAGTAGTCACTCGAGTTGACAGGAGGGTAATCTAGCGGAGGTAGGACGTCTATAATAAGATAGGTCAATAGCAGAAAGTCTAGCAAGGATTAACTAAAGCTTGAGTGAAGTAGGAATTCTATACGTAGGTAGCTACTAGCGAGGGTGGGGTATTTAAAGTAATTCCGAGTCACGGGACTTAAAACTATAGGTATACCGGATCCCCGAACCCACCAATTAGAGGCTAGACCCACTAGGAAATATCATCCCTAACAAAAGCGATATCTTGAAGTTATAGGCGTAGGATAGAGTTTGGCACTTAGATGCACTATGACAACTAACTTAAGTGGGGCTCTCGAAATAACTAATTATCATCTTAGATTCACTATACCTATTAGAGTGATTGGTTGGCTTGAGAGGCGGTTAGGTTAGATAGGCGATTCGCTTTCGAAATACTGTAACCTAGACGCTTAATTGTTTCACCTTGCAGGCATAGCCGCCCACTAATATTAGTGTTATTATTATAGCCTTTTTAGGAATAGGAAATTTATATAACTATAAGTATTAGGTATTGACTCTGGATGGAAAGAATCATTCCCAGATATTCCAACTAGATATATATATTTAAATTTTTCACAAAAGCCTTCACAATGTCCGGGCTAGGTATCCTCGCTTAATGGCAAGCCTCTCGCGTAGTTGTTATTATCCCGATGGGACACGTTTAATTTATTTCTTTCCAACAAATGCTAGCTATTAGTACTAGGGACCTCGGATCATGCTCTATCGTTATTATAATATTAGTTTATAGTGCCATTCTCGCCTATATCCCACTATAACCATTGCAGCCCTCACCAAATCCATTTGCCGGTGATAACAACGTTCATTATATAATAGGTCGAGTCGCTACTCTATATCAACAGTATAGAGGCCAATTTCCTTCTATAGATATAACTATCGTTTGTGCTTGGTTTAACGGAGCTATGGCGTTGCCTGATTAAATGGAGATAATATCCTTATCCCTTCGACGATTGGGGCTCAATCTAGTCATTAAGATATACTATATACCGGGAAATCGGAGTCTTCCTGGCTAAGGAATAGTGATTATCATTAAGGGCAACAACTAAAGTAGGGCTTAGGTATATCTAGAGGATCGTCCTATTTAAAATATTAGAGCCTCTAATAGAGTGTATATATTGCAAATATCTAATACCCTTTTTACTTCTAGAGTATTACTAGAATAGGACACGAAGAAGCTGGATTTAAATGGCTAGACAAGCTAGACACTATGTATATACTTATTGCTGCCTAATGATTTAACCCCCTAGAACGATTTTGCCATTATGGCTTAGCCTAATATATATTACGTGAAAACGATAGACCTCACTATCTAATCTAACTTCGCTACCAAGAGTGGAGACGGTAATAATAGAAAGGCCACACGAATAAGGCCAATAAGGCGGCAGTATTAATTATCGAGCGTTTCCGGTATTTTACGCGACTAAGTCTCGTAGTATCTAAACCTTTCGGTACAAAACGATCTTTGAAATAAAACTAAGCTAGTTATAGATTAGTGTGTTTCACTGTAGGGTTCTAGAAAGATTCTATAAAAGCAAAGCGGTGAAACTAATATCGATCTATCCTATACTGTAGAAAAGATTGTTTAACAGCGTTATAGGTACGGAGTATAAAGATTGCTTAAATACACAGAAAGCAATCCAATTACTTAGTGCTGGTTATTCCGCAAGACAATTTACTTAGCTTTCAAATACTCTTATCTAAGTTTAGCAATGATCCATAGAATATTTTCCTAGCCGCGTGAGACCACCGACATTAGTAGTTCACTAGGTATTGATATTGCCACCTTGATAGAAAAAGCCCTAAAAGTTTAGTCGAGATTTTATTTATCGGGGTGTATTAACTAATAGATACAAAGGTACGAACGCCGACTAACCGAGTAGCTATCTATATAATAAAGTGATTAGTCTTAGGTTATCCAATAAAGAGAAAGAACGGACTTAGCTACGACGATAAGCTTTAAGACACCTAGACGTGCATCTGCTTGAATATTCTGAGAAGAGATAGGATTCTACAATAAAATAGGAAGTAGGCTATTACGAGGAATAAGTATTCCTCCGCAAAGAGCCACACGAGTTACACTAGTATATCTTGTGACGTTAGTATTAGCTTTTTCGATGTATACGACACTTATAGTAGCTATCCTTATAAAGAATATATTTGCCACTCTATAAAAAATTTATAGCTTAGGTCCACTATAAATCCCGGGAAATCAGGGTTCACGATGATGATCTGCCTAACTAACGTCGCTTTTGAGGGGGACCGCGAGTAGGTCTTACGGTTCTAGAAAGGTAGTAGAGCGGTATTAACTTAAATATAGTTAGCATTTACTATCTCCAAAGTTATAGATCAAGGCTATTAGTATAACAAGGAGGTTTCAAACTATAGTATAGCTTGTACTGGCTCTATCTAATCCTGATATTTCAATAAAATATTAGCTCGACTTTATCTACTGATTTTGGAAAACCTTAAGGATTTTAGCGAGCGTCCCGCTATACAACACCGAGCTTCGAAGGCGCTATATCTTTTATACTAAATCATTTAGCTGTTGAGCTGTCACAACTTTAAGTAGCTTTCTATATAGTAGACTGCCTAAGAGTTTGACTTTCTCTTCTCCTAGTTAATGTTAAAGAATATATAATGATAGTTATTTCTACTTACCCCGTTTTAGTATAACCTAAGGTCTTATAAAGGTTATAGCCTCTAGCCACTAGGTTAGGATTTCGGTTCCTAAGTAGTTGATTTCTGGTTCAATTATCCTAATCTAGCCTTCTAAGACGTCCCCATAGATATCGTATGGGAGAAGAGAAAGCCGCTTTTTAACGTTATATTATAGATTGTTGAACTTATCGTGAAAAGATAACGGTAGTCTTTAAGTAGCCGTTAAACTTGGCTATCTATCTTGGAGCTAAGTGTCGTTCCAATTATCTAGGTAAAGGCTTTAATGGTTTATCTTGAAATCCTATAGGTATTTCCTAGTATGATTAAGGATTTAGTAGGTAACTAACACCTATTAGGGGCCTCACGCGACTATTAAGTATTCTATAATTCTTTATATAATCGAAGACTAAGGAAGACTCTCTTAGCGAGATATTGTGAGCTACTATTTAGGGCCTAGAGATTCATTATAGTTAATAATTTTACTATCACCAACAAAAAAGCGACTTAATAAGATTATTTACTTAATAGGCAGTGCTTTCTATCGACTAAGCTATAACCGAGCTAATAAATCATCGTTATATCAATTAATCTAAGGGCACGTTATAATATAAAGACTTTTGCTAAGCTTAGGATTATAGGCGCACTTTAGTCAAAAAAGCAAAGGCCTTTCAATACGTAACATTTTGTCCCTCTTGACGCCCTTTAAGTCCTTCTATGGCACTAACTCCTTTACTTCGGTAATTTTCAAATATAGCCGGAATAAATCAGATATATACCTTAGTCTTCCATAAACCTATAAACCGCAACGCACGATTTCATAAGCTCCGTTATGATATAAAACCGCAAGGAGTATATCCGGACTATCAATAGTATTATGATTATATATTATACCTCCAAAATAACGGAATTCCTTCACTTCGGCTAACAGAGCTATATTTAAATAAGTTATCTAGGGAACCATTAGAGATAGCCTTGATGTGGTGAGGCAAAGAGAAAGGATATACTCTAGATCCATTAACTTAGCGTTCTCCTAATAGATATTCAAGAAACGGACGCTATTTAGAGGGCGTCTAGTCCCGAGAGAAATTATCTTCGTTCGCCTCTATAAGTATTCTTCCTCTGATAGGAAAATGAATACCTATAGGTAAAGAGGGAAGCTCGATAACCCTACTATCTATCGTCTCGTCTAATTGCGAGGTGGCGGCGCGGTATCTGCTTTTTGAGGCTACGGTAAAGTGAGAAGGCAATATCAAATAACTTATATTCCGTATAATAAACCCACTGGAACTTTGTTTAGCTTAGCGAGAATTTGTACTTTTACTCTATATCTGCTTTTTAGGTTTATTCGGGGAAACTACGAGGTCTTTATATGCCACTTTATACTTTACTGTTCTAGTGCGTGCGTATAGAGTGTTGATATAGTGGGTTATTAGGTCTAGATCTTCTTCTCCTCCCCAAAAGGAGGCGTCGTCTTTGCGCGTAAAGAGATTCTGGACAAATCTAGGCAAGATAGTTTGAAAAGATATTATAGATAGGTATTCCATAATCAAGCTATTCGGGTCAAGGAAAGAAAAATATAGATAGTGAAAAGCCTAAGAAATATATCGTCGCGGATTAGAGATTATAAAGCCCTAATATAGCTATACACTACCTATTTATCATTTTTGAGAATAAAGAATAGTCTAGTTATAGTGAGTGTCCTTTATTTCCGGTTGCCACGCGATACTGATATTTGGAGGCCTCACCTATACCTTCCGCTTTCCTAGAAAGTCCTGCAAAAATCGCCTTAGTGGAACTGCTCTCTTTGCGGATTGGCTCTCCGAATTTCTGGAAGTGGAAGTGGAATCCTACATAGGATCTTAGTGACGACGCTAGGCTATTGCTAGATTATTACTAGGCTATAAGAGAACTCTAGGGGCCTGATCTGAAAAAGGATATCTATACATCAGTGAAGTAGATTATATATAATTTAAGCTATAACACTATTCTAAAATTAGCCCTATTGACTTAGCACTTTAATACGTTATTAACTACCGCCTTATAGGAGCTTCAAAGGTTCTTGAGTTGTTAGAGCGACAACGCTGTGATTATGATTATCCAAGATAGGTATCGAGGTATTATAGGAAGGACAGGTCCGCTCGACGATACCTTTGACTTTCTGCTAGTGATAGAGTAGGTAAGGGATAGCTATTGAGTATATAGAGCCTATGCTATTAGAATCCTAGGACCTAAATTCTTTTTTGACTATACTGCAAAATTCTCTTAATAATGAGTAATCTTAGGTATTTCGTCTCTAATTTTTTATAAGCGTTCCTTAAACTAAGTAGATATAACACTATTCACTTCACTTTCAGATATTGCTTAACTTAGTCTTATAGCGTACTCTTATAGATACCTAACGTATATCTGTTATGGTAGGGCTAGGCTCTATTATAGTTGATTACCTATATCTGGATTTTGGAAGATATACCTTTATGTTTGTGAAGTGAAGCCAAAAAGAATTAAGTCATTATATAATAAGGAGTGTATGTGAACGAGGTAAAATAGCTCTTATTATTCTTAGAGTTAAAGCAATTAAGCTATTATATGGAGCGGGAAGCATTTTTATCTTGGAAAAACTGTCTTCTTTGTCTTCCAGTGATAATCCTTATATATAGTATACCATCTATAGTAGTGTTTACTAAATATAGAAAGTGAAGCGGACGGTATATAGCGCCCTGAAGGGATATATATACTTTGAAGTCGAGACCCCGACTGATAGACTATAAGACTAGCAAGATTAAGGTAGGTTAGTGATTAAGTGATTTACCTAGGGTAGTCTAGAACCCCTAAACGCTGGCACCGTAGAGCCTTGCCGCTGAGATGCTGATCCTACGTAATTATTCGTTAGGGCCTCTTCTTGGATGTCGATCCGTGACTTCGATGTATAAGAGCGTGCACACTGGACTAATGAACTTACGGTCTGAAAAATTTGTTGTTGATTGTGGGTGCCTCTAAGATCACTCCGACGAGGGGGGCTAGCGAGCCACTCCTTTCCTAATCGTGGCTTAGCCCCTAGCCCCCACCTGCTGCGTTAGCCTCCTATAAAGCCCGTATATCGCGCGCCACTAGAAATTTCCCCTAGTTCCCTTGTGAGATCACACCTATAAATGATTATAGGGTCAAGGGTTAGTTAGCAATTTATTAATTAGCCCTGCGCTAAGCTCGAAGTGTGTAGAAGTCTCCCCTTAGGGGACGCTTTTTACTCTATGTGGGGTAAAAGCTAGTTATATCTACCTCTTCTTTTCCACTTATCCTAGCTAGATTCAACCGCAGTGGTTCTTATAGTGAATATAAACGAGAGTCAACTACGAACACAAGCTTCTGCTATATCTATAGTTGAAGATGATAATTCGGAATACCTTAAGAAGGTAAGAGATATTTTCTTCTAGGGGCGGCCGAGATTAATAATTCCTAGGTAGTTAGTCGATTTTATTATATAGAATAAGAATCGCCTTTCCTCGAATCTTAAGAGCCGCTTATATAACGTATTTAGTAAGCAGCCTCTACAACGAGCCTTTCCTTTACAAAATCGTAAGGATACTCTAAACCGAGTGCGTCGCGTTAAGCGTGAAGACATCACGATTCTAGAATATCTAAGGGGTGCGATCACAACGTATAAGCAACGAGGAGATTTATTTTAGGCTAGCCTATCTTCTAGCTCTCTTGAAGCATCTTCTAATAGCACTATAATATCTATCACTAGCAACGTTCTTAGCGATCTATACTATGTAAATAAAAGGGGAACGGTGGCTAATAATATCCGTCGAGCCTTCTACTATATAGCCCTCTATCGCGTTATATAACGTATAATAAAGCTCTATAGGACAAAGACATTAACGAAGAACATTAAGTCACTTTACGCCGATTTGATTTTGAAAGGCTTTGATAAAATTTGTCCTTAAAGAAGAGACGAAATTATTAAGGAACTAACATCCAATTATAGAATTAGCTATATATATAAGTGTTATACGCGCAAAGAAGGTAACGGGATAATTTTCTACCTTTTTATAGTACCACCAAATTTGTAAGTCTACGTTACTCTCACTATAACTCCTTTAGATTTCCACTAATTACTGTCTAGATATAAAAAGTACTTAAATAAAAGCGACGATGTAGATATAGTTCTCCATTATTATAAGTCGACGGGCTTTCAACAAGGCAGCTCTATAATATCTGCCGCAGCCAAGATAATAGATATCATAAACGACCAGTTTAAGTTATAAATATCACTCTTTAAAATAGGAGTAATTGTCCCTCATCGCCTTATTAAGCCTACCCCTAAGCGTGGTAGATATAGTAATTCACCAGCAGAGCCATTAGCCTCGAAAAGATTGAAGACGGGCCAACGCACTAACTTACTAAGGCCAAGACCTATAGCGCGTTCTAATAGAGAGCGTAATAAAGAAGTATTTAGGAGCAATAACACCAAAAGTGGTGAATTTCTACAATAAACCCTATTTCACCCTAATAGAATATTCTCTATCGACCTAGAGAGGAGTATATTTAATATTGCCCGTTTTAAATTCCCACTTAACTTATAAATCTCTTAGGAAATTATGTGCTAACTCCCTCTGCTAACTACCTAGATAAAATAAGCTCGGCGCGGAGCACCATCTATAGTTTAGAAGAGAATATAGTATCTCGACTACTTAAGCCACCTATAGTCGTCGGCCCCTTAGTTTAATAAATCGCTAATATAAACTTCCGCGCGCGTAGTCCGTTCCCTTTTAGCGTAGATACACCTAGTGATACGGCTCGTTTAATGGATCAATTTCACTTAGAATCGATGATTTATAATATAAATACTTCCCAGCTTATATAGGACTTTCACCTAGAGACTTTCAATCTAGTAGACTAACTAAATGCGGCTTAGCTTATATAGTAGTTTAACTGATTTAACGGAAATAATAGTCTATAACACACCTAAGGGTTTAGTAGATAGTTCTCACTAGGAAGCTCTTAATCAAAATTTCCCCTCCTAGCTTTCAACGTATTATTATAATTGCTCGCCATTAGATATCATTAAATATCTAATATAGCTAATATAACTAGTCTCCTATTATCCTCAACGTAGACGTCGTATTCCTTTAAAATAATATAGTAATAATCTATATCCACTTCAACATCACCAATCTTAGATCTACCCTAACAAGCTATTAGTTTGATTATTATAAAGTTAGTACCTATTAGCGTTTTCCTAAGTAGGAATATAAGCCCTCCGCGCCTACACCGGGAAATCTTCTAGGGGCGGCCTAGGAATTTCTCTACGTTCTAAACCAGCTTAATAAGTAGTTAATCCAGGAATAGGATTAGGCGAACCTTTTCGTAGTCCTACGCTATGCCGCGTGTGACTTCGCTATATACACTAGCATCCGTGAATATTAGTTGAAAAGCGGCGGCTTTTATCTTCCTTATAGACGCGTCTTTTACAATATCCTCTATATTCCCTTGTACTTCTTCCTAGGCGCCCATTTTATTGACCAAGGTGGCACTTCTAACTAGTAGAACAGCGGCGGAGAAGGCATAGTTTACAGACATCGCGAGTGTTAGGTTAAGCGATTTTAGGATTAGAAGACCTTTTTCTAGAAAAGGTGTTTATTAGTTAATGCCACTAGGCTAATCGGGGAAGGTGAATAATAAGCCAATATATCACGTACCCTCTAAAAGTTTTGTCCCTATCCTATCCCTACTCGAGTTAAGATTTTAGAGGGGGTTAAGAGGGGTAATTATAGGCGCTCGGGCTTATTGTCACCTAATCTATTAACTTAGGTAGCCGTTAATGCCTAAGCACGACTATAAAACTTACCTTTCCCTATAATGGTCATACAATAACGGATTTTGGCCATAAATACGAATATATTTATAAACGTTTATTTAGTAGATTGTCTAATGTTTCATCACTAGGGCATAGGTAGTAGGAGTATAAATACGTAGCAAATATCTACTTTCTCCACCTTAGAGTAGCATAATTAGTTAGAAGTATCGTAGTACTATTTAAGCGCTTTTAAAGTTAGTGCGTTTTAGACATCTATAAGATTCAATTACTCTGCAAACATATAGCACTAATTAATCCTCTCGTAACCGGTTCTATAGGCTAAGATATATTTATAAGTTAGATCTATTAGATCTACACCTTTTAAGTAATCATTCTATTAGCCACGCGCTATATAAAATTCTATATATTATATCTATATTATGGACCGAGAAGTAGCGACATTTTGTTAGCACCTAGATCAACCAAAATCATTAGTATCATCGATTAGCAGGATACTGTGATATTCCCCTACTTCATATAAGTGGGTTACCCCGCGTTCTGTGAGCACGATTCCTCCTAGCCTTAAAGTATATATATTCTATCTCTTCCTGATGATTTCGATAAGATAGGAATCGAACAATAGAGACAATCTAAAGCCGTCTTTCGCTTAGAAGAGGCCAATCTTTTCTACATAGCCACAATAGGTATATATAATAATGAATATATAGATTTGTTGAGACTACCTTATCTCGGAATACGGCAGTATCTCCTTCGCTAGACAAGGTATCCCTAGGACGTAGACGTAATTAACTTACGTGCTAAGTTAGTAGGTATCACGACTCCATCGGTATAGAGTAGTATCTCCTTAGCCGTTTATCTAGTTATATTTAGCGATAAAGAATAAGAGGCTACTATAGCGGAATTATAGGAATGGAATGAGTCTAAATAGCTACTAGCCTAGGTTAGAGAACACCTCGATATCGATATTAAAGGCGGGACCGAGCTAGATAACTATAAGAGGGCGGTAGAGGGCAATAGATAGTTCCGTATAGAAATAGTTTAGTAAGCAGAAATAGGCCAGTGGGAGATATATTAGCGAAACTAGCCGTATAAAGATAACGAGGATAATAGTATACCTCCCGGAGATATCTAACTTTTGATGCGAATAAACTATACTTATTTATCTCGATGATTAGTCTACTATTACTCCTTTCTCAACCTTATAGTTATATTGAGGCGAATTTTCCAATACAGTACTATAAGCTAACGCCGTAGCTTAGCGATCGTTTTCTCCATCCCTTATCGAAATCAGTATTAGCAGAACATCGAGAGACAGGAGTTTAAACTTAACGTAGTAAATGGTCCGCTACCTAGCACAGCAAATGCGCGTCTAGATATTCACCGGATTACTCACCCTATGGCGCTAGTATACTAATGCCTTAGGTATAAAAACGCTCTAGCCTTCGTGCTCACTTTCAGAATTAATATTTTATAGTGCCTAGACTACTAGTGATATATTAGTTATTACGTAGAGGATCATTCACTTAATAACATCTATCACTCGCAAGGTTCCGCTTTCCACTCTTCGCTTAAAACGCCTACTGTGAAAAGCGCTACGTCACTTCCGGCTAAGCAAGATTTTATTCTTCTTCTCGGATCTTTAATAATAGTTAACCTTCCTCTACGGACTATAGTAGGCATTTTCTCGTAGAGTAGATATAGTTACGCGTTAGCTAACTTAGCGTTCGAGCTTATATAGTTATAGTCGTATGTGATTTTAAGAGCTTAGAATTATTCCTTAGAGGGGGTCTGCTAGCCACTATCCGCTTTTAAGTAACTATACTCTATCGTCCTCTTTTGTCTAATCTATCTATCCTATATATCTTACGACTAGAGTGCGCTTATATAACTCTATTTATATTAGCCTAGTCTATAATAGTTAGGGGGAGGAGAAGTATTGCCTAGCATAAATTCTTCCTTAGATCACCTAAGGGGCTAAAGTCATACGTGATAAGGTTTGTCCTAGGGGCTTTATCAAGAGTAACTACTACTCGTCTAAGAAGCTGCCTAGGGCTACGGAAGATACTACCGCCGTAAAGGAGTATATTAGCTAGTGTAGGGGGAATAGCGAAATAGCCGCTACTAGCTAATATTAGCGGTCGTCGTGGTACTAAATATAGTCAATATCTACGATATATAAGCTTCTTAGGTCACATTAGTGGAATAATGGCATTTCCTATAATTATTTCGTTTAGGAGAATATCTATTTCCTAAGCGTTGTGCTCTAGTACACTTATATGGACCCTAAGCTCCTTCCAGGAAATTTTTGGCTAAATCGCTTAATCACTTCTAACTAGGCAAGATTTTGTTCTTCCCTGAGCTTCACTAGGAGGTGACGCTCTTCTATAGACTATAGAAGGCCTTTTCTAGAGAGATATATAGACTCTATATCGTCCGTTTCGCCGCTCGTGCTAGAGTGATTGGAGGTAGATATCGCGTCTTTATCCTAGTTTAAGGTACATCTTAATATAGACCTATCCTTTGTGCCTAGCGTGGAAGCGCAATAAGACAAGGCGCCCTTAAATAGCTAGGACAGAAACTGTAGATAGTTATCGACCGATAGGGCAGAGAATTGAGCACGAACGGTGGGAAATAAAACTTTTAGATAGCCAAGCCCTTCAGCGAATCGACTATTCCGTTTCTTAGGGTGACTTTCCACGACAACTACAACTTTGTTGATTCTAGGGGACTGCCGACTAGGTTTCACTTTCCTCTTCAAGCTACGTGGTCCGTCACAGGAATAGGTATATTTATCCAAAACTCGAGATTTACCAACCAATAGCCTAGCTATGTAGACTGTAATATTAATCGTAGGATCTACCGCCTAGATCTCTTTAATATCCGCGAAATAATAATTGTCTAGAATTACCGGATCAATTAACGCATTATCCGAAAGATCTCTAGTTAGGGTAGGGTTTCTAGGAGATCCAACTTAAGAGTGCTGATCGGTAGTGAAACTAAGCTCTAGGTCGCCTGATTTAAAGCTAGGAAGTTGGTATTTAGAATTATACCTAATATAATCGAAAAGCGGGGGGTAATCAACGTTGCTATAGCCTAGTAGGTCTTATATATATAGGATGTCTTTAAAGTCAAATGCCTCAACGTCTTGATTAATGGACGGTAGATAGCCGAGAACCTCCGGCTCGCTTCGAGCGATTTATGTGTCTGGCTGTAGACCGCCGTGTAAGTAAACCTCCGCTGGCGAACGAATAGGAAGAGGATATCGCTTAGGTCTAGGAGAGTAAAATTTCTGGCCCACTGAAAGACGCTCCCTTAGGTTAGAGGGAGACGATATAGTCGTGATGGAGATAGGACTTAGGTAGCGACAGGGGTTAAGAGGTTTCCACGAAGGCTACGCATTCTCCTAAATAGGATTCTAGGACCGAAAAGCCTCCAAGCGATACCTAGCGCTTAATATATTATGCGCAATAGGAGGCTGAAATGGTCTTAGGGAAATAGTGATAAGAAGAACTTATAGATTAGGTAGACAATAAGGGAGGAGGAAGGGAAAGGGAAGAGAAAGGAGAGCTAAGGGCTTAGAAGAGGAAGGGAGGGACGGAGGTAAGGGGAGAACTTAGAGTAAGTGAACTCCACTACTATTATTCTAGAGGCATTATAAACTCTTTTATACCCAAAAATATACTTACGAGGCCCATTCCGCCTTCGGCGTAGTCTAGAAGGTCCTAAATAGCTCCTGCAACCTAGGCCATAGGCCAAGATATAAGTAACACTAGCTTATAGCGCTAAGGGCTATACTTCTAGCCGCAATCCACGCCACCTTTAAGACTATGCTAGTCCTCGGTTCGTCCTTGATTCGCTCGGAGACTCTCTGATCGTTGGGTCTCGTCGTGGTCAGCACTGGCTACACGATGCAACAAAAGGGTTAGGCGTATATACGGTATTTCCGCTATTGGCTTATCACAACATCGAGCTATAATTTCGAAGGGCCCTTGTCTCGATACGGCGTTGACCGTAGAGACTAGAGAGATACCCAGCGGGGCGCAAAGGTATTCGCGAGCAGGCAACCCAAGGATCTACGACGCTAGGGCTATGCAATATAACCTTAGACGGGGCCGACGGGGCCGACGGGGCTAATAGACTAAGGTGCGTAGGTTCGAGGATAGTATCTAGGGGCTTTATAATAGCGAAGAAGGTCGGCGGAAACGGACAGCGAACGCTCGACGAGCAGCTCCAAGGAAGGGCGAATCAGCTAGTTTCGTCGTATGTAATCTCTACTACTCTCTTTTCCCTTAGGAGAAAGTATATAGGATAGCAGGTGACCAGCTAAAGGCTAGATCATCCTAAGATCTCCATCCTTAGGCGACTAGAGCGTGTGGCCGCTAGTGTCGGCTAGAACAATCTAGGCGGCGGATCGAGCGGCATCTTCGGTGAAATAAAAGGGGCAGTGCATACGGGCTGAAAGGCCTATGCGCGGGAGTCGGTGGGGGCGAGAGAGCAGGAAAAGGGGGCCAAGGGTGGGCAAGAGAGGTGAAAGTGCGTGGGAGACTTAGAGACGAGGGCGAGCGGTCTTTTATAGAGGGAAGGCGGAGGCGCCGGACGGTAAAAGCGGCCACTGCGGCGCTAAGCCCGGTCGGGGGTACCGCAGGGGACGCCAGGCCAGAAGGGGCAGGGGCCAGGCGACACCGGGCAGGCGGTCGGGGGAGGCGGAACGACGGGCTAATGGGGGCCGTTTGTGGCGCCCCGCTTGCCGTCGTGTGGAATACTAAAGATTAATTAGTTAACTTACCGAGGATCTGCTTTAGATATATATCGCCAATAATTGCCTTAATACCTTCACTATATAGGTAGTGAAACCTAATAGGTCTCCCTATTAACCTTGATATAAGTTTAAAGACCATCCGGAAGATAAATTTATACCCCGCGGAGTTCTCTTGGTCAGTGAAAACACGATAGAGCGTTATAACTAGTTCGAACTAGTAAGTAACTAATTATAAATTAGTTAATAGTAACCTTACTTACTTTTACTATGGTTCGTGAGTATTATAGCGAAGATCACCTCATCGATATCCCCCTTCACTCGTTTATAGGATATATCAACCTTAATAGCATCAAGCGTTGCCATAAATTAGAGCTGCTTCACAAAAGCACAGAAGATAAAGGTCCCTTCCGAAGTTTCATAGATCTCGCGAACATATTCCTAGAGAGAACTAGTTACTGACTAGTTGAAAACTAGCTTTGTACTAGTTAATTTACCTTCAATTTAGGTTTAACTTCCATTTAATAGCGTAGGCTAGCTATACCCTTACTAAAGGGGTAACTAAGCGCTCGTTGTTTCTAGAGTAATACTGAAACCTTATCAATCTTTGCAAAGCTAGAGTGGATCTATAATAGCGTTTTGCATTAATATTGCTTGCAGAAATCACGAAGCGCAGGACTACGTAGGAATGTGCCTAGAAGTAGTTAGGAATTAGTTCCTAACTAATTTCTAGCTAGCAAAACGCGTACTTAGCTTAAGGTCTGGGTCTAGATTTTTACAAATCAGATCAAGAACCTCGCTAGCGATTATCCATAGAGATTTAGTAGGCGGCGGCGGTGGATAAGAATGCCTTCCACAAGAGTAGAAGATTGTATATAGGTATCTCTCAGGAAGAAGCGGGATAAAGGTCTAGAATATCATATTGTAAGACCTATGGCTTTAGATTTTACCCTAGCCTTAAGGATGGACGACACCTAGAACTAGTTAGTAATTAGATAATTACTGGTTAAGAAGTAAATATTACCATATAGTGGCCTTCTTAAATTCGCCGGTTCAATCACTCCGTATGTTAGTGGCCTAGGCTGATAAGTAGAGGCTAGAAGCTTCTGTAGAAGTTCTATATTAAGTAATCTCTCTTTCGGAAGAAGAGAACTATAGTAGTGTTGTTAATAGTTCTCTTGTGTTGAATTCGCGCAGCCTATATAATAGCTAGGCACTCCATCTATATTCTAATAGCTAGTTAGTAACTAGTTAGAAACTAGTAGGAATAAGACTTACTCCATAATTATGCTAGCGAATTATAGGTTGACAACCTAGGCAAGAGGTTTTACAAGCGTCACCCCAAAGGAACTTCTTTTTAATTGCGTTATATAGTCTATAGAGATTAGTTTAGTCAAGAACTAATTCGGAATTAGTTTACTTACCTAATACTATTACGCTGTAGCTCTCTATAGCCCTCTGAGAGCGAGGAATCCGCAATCTCTTAGCGTATATTTGTGATTAGGGTCCATAGATCTTTGTCCACTTTTGTATAGGCTAGATATAAGAGTCTAGGATCAATAAACTCGCAGCTCTTGACACCATTATATTTAAAGCGTTTTCGCTCTGTTTGGCAGCCAAGGAATGCGGAATGCACAAATTCTCTTGATCCATACCCACCTATAGCGTACTATATCTAATAACTAGTTAGTAAGTAGTTTATAAATAGTTAATAACTAGTTATTCACTAACAGATTTCATCATAGCTCATAGCTTATCCGGTCTAGATTTGTCAATATTCACGATATAGGCAAACCCTTCCTCATGAGTTTCTGGATACTCTAGAAGTAGAGGCACATACTCAATAACAGTAGCTAATATTGGGTGGGTTGGATGAAAGGTTAATGGTGTTGGAATATGACTTGGCTAGGAATAAATCAGTTTAAAACTAGTTTGGATCTAGTTGTTGTCAATATATATTTACCTCATCCGGGTCAGGAATTGCTGCTTGGAATTCTTGCCAGTCTTCAAACTCATCGACATACTCGCTCGCTGGTTCCGTATCAGGTTCAGGATTAACCTGTATAAGCTCAGTGAGGGTACGATCCTCATAGGCCCTCCAGATATAATCTATACTGTGTTCTATGGTAATTGGGATGATGATAGAAAGAGACTAATAATCTGTGTGGGTAAATTACCGGGTTACCAGGGCATACCCTACAAAATTACATAATTGCGATGAGCACGGACCAAAACTGCCAAAAAAGCCACGTGACCCTTGCAGCGACCTAAGTGCCCACTTGCGATCACCTGGTTCCTCCAGGTCCTAGGTCCCGGCCCATGGGCGACCTATGTCAATGCCTAAGAGGTCCTTAGTTAGCTCCTCTATCTATCGGAGGAACTCGACGACCTTAGGGGGTGGTCTAGCATCTTTCTAACTATTACTGATCTCTTTCAGTAGGTCGTGCGCAGTATAGTTAGCGTTTAGTACGCGTTCGCGGTTCGATAGTAGATTTTTCGGGCCTCCCGGAGCCCCTAACGGGGCCGGCCCAACACCCTTTTGCGCGCGCACCGCTATAATATCGGTCTAACTAGGTCAAGACCGGTGGCTAAATGCAGCGCAGGGAGTTAGATGAAATCTGCCGTTCACAGTTTACCGCTAACTGGAGTGGTTCCTGAGATATTTCAAAAATTCAATTTGGCGCTTGAGTTGTTGTTTGTTGTTTTTTTTTTTTTTTTTTGAATTAAAGGCGGTCTGTACGGGGTCGGAGACTTTTGCGGTGCCACTGTACGACCTCTCTCACTTTACATTGTAAAATATTTTGTATATCCAATTAGCTTATCAAAGGCGGGCAGGTTTAGGCTAAACCTACTGGTGATTCAATCCATCCAGCCAGAGCTTTCGAGCTCTTCTTCAACCTCGGATTCCACAGATCTAGTCAGCTTTGAATAATATCTGCATGCCCTTCATCTGACGCTAGCATAAGAGGAGTCCATCCATAATCGTCTCTCGAGTTCCGGTCGAGATCTTTTCGTTCCACCAGAGCCCTGAAAACGGCGCTGTGGCCTCTCCTTGCTGCCAATGCCATAGGTGTGTACCCATCTTTATCTTTGAAATTGATTTCGAGGTCCACTCGGTCAAGGAGCATGCGAACGATCTTTGCATGGCCCCATAGCGGCTGCCCGTGTGAGACGAGTGCAGCCTTCATCGTCCACTGAATTGGCCTGGACATCATAACGTCCAAGGAGCAATTTTACTATTCTAGGATGACCCCCTTCTGCAGACAATGCCAGATGTGTCTCAGGTGTGACGTTAAAGGAAGTCCGTGAGTCTGCTTAGATGTCTTTGTGTTCTAGCAGGGCCGCACACTCGTGTCCTTCTCCGGTGGCTAGTGCCAGTGGGGTATCCCCGTAACCGTCTTTTACATTTATGTCGACCCCGCATTTTTCGAGAAGAAGCTGCAGGATAGACGTACGCCCCTATGTCGCTGCATAGGCAACCAGAGTTGTACCATGATGGTCGGGCAGATTCACGTTGAATTCAGGACAGCCGAGGGCCACGGTCGCTGCAGCAATATCATTTCTCCCTATTGCCGACCACACAACACTGTCGCTGCGGCCAGCTTGATAATTAGTCTCCGAAGCAGAGCTCGGACTCGGCTCAGTCGCGGTCTTTCCGGACAACGCCGAGCCATGGGGCGGCGAGGAATCCGTGCTCACAATGACTGAGATTGGATCAGAGCTCAGGAGCAGCAATTCAACCCCTCAACAAAGTTGCCGCGCCCCGGGGTTTCTAACATTGAATCGCGTGCACGGCGTTCCTTGGTACCGGAAGGCCGCTAATGCGACCAGATTGGGGGCCAAAATACTAACGAGGGATGGTGCATCTCGAAGAGCGCTAAACATGCACAGGCCGCCTAAACCGTAGCGGTGGCGCAATTTCGCGACGTCACAGGCGTAATGCGTGGGTAATTAGCTTAAGGGCCGCACCGACCCAAACGTCGGCCAGGAACTAGAGTTTCCTCGTGTGCAATGTAGTAGTCATCGCCGGTACGCAAGGTCCGGTCAATAGCAAAATATCAAGAATTATCCAGAAGCATACTTATCCGATCTGTTGCTCCGTGGGGTAATTGTGAGTCTTTCCGATAATTTTGTATTCATATCTAGGGATATATATATCATATTAAATATTGATGCTGATCTAAGTCCGCATCTCTCTGTCAACACTTCAACCTGTATTCGTATGCGCGCCGCAAACCGCCCCGTATCCCCGAACTAATAAACGCCAATCCCCATCCGGCACCCCCGTACCAATTCCGTCTTAGATTGAGTTCACCGCCCAACCGTTCCCAACGCCCAAGCTTCCTTTCACCCAATCATCTCAGGCGATCAGACCCTCTTCGCCATCCGCTACTGCGCCGCTCTGATCGTCCTGCACTCGACTGCATCGCTGTCTCCATATCTGTTCATTGCATTGCTACATCCCATAGCCGTGCATTAAGAGCCGCCCGCTCCGGGTCTCCTCGCACCCACTTCTTCTAAACGACTGTACTTTCCTACTCCTCTTAGTCGCTCTTGCTACTATCAGTTATGCCATCTCACACTCAAGAGTATCCAACTCGAACTTCCAGTTCCTCAAGTCGGGATATGGAAGGACGACCGCGAGCCAACCCTCCCTCATTGGGTTCCCATGTGACCTCTGACTCAGCCCCCCAGCTCCCGCCAGACCACCGTGAAATGGGCCTCGCCACCTATTCTCATGATCGCGGCCATGAACTTGCAACGCGCTCCTTCCTCTTCAGAGATGACCAAGTTCGCTCCATCGCGTTTAACAGAGGTTACCCACCAGAACGCGATCAAGGTGTCTCTGTCCGTTCGCTTGACCATGCTACCCCTTGCTAATCATTTCCAACCATCGCTAGAGCGCCAGAGCAATTGCACCTCTTTCGATGGTCTCGACGGTGTCCAATCTCCTGGTCATATCGTCCACTGTTATACAAACACTTACGTGGATCACTCTGCTCAGATCTTCAATGGCGACGTCGCACGTGCTTATGATCCATCCTCTACTCGAGAGCATCATTTACATGGTGGTTCCGTTAAAAACAAAAGCAAGCTCGTCAATGGGGACCTTGATAGAGACACGTTCCTGGCCATTTTCTGCAACTCTGACAACGGAGCCCGTCAGGAGGGAGGGCGCCGGGAGGGAACCCGCTATCGGCGGCGGGGGCCCCGTGCGGAGGGTCGGGCCGACCCACAACCCCGGGGTTGATCGACCCTATTGTTGGGGTTCACCTTGATTCCCTCTTTCCATGCATTGGTCTAGTCACTGTCTTTCTGAGATTTTCCCTCCTTGTTAGAACCTTTGGACTATCGATCAGCTACCCTGCTCGCTCCCTAGGCCTGGTGATCTCCCGCGCATCCTCGACATTTCCCCTTCCATCCTGTTGTAGAGCAGCTCTGTTTCAATGAACGGTCGGTTTAGCCCTGCCACGATTATGTGTAATTATATAAGAACAGTGCACTCGGTGTAGCCTACCGCTATGTTGAGTTCACTGGCAGGGAGAGAAGACTTGTACTAAGCCTTGCCGTAGACACATCAGGTAAGCACTGCAAAAATACCGAGACCGAACCGGAAGGGTTTCTTTCTCATCTCCAGTTCCTTGATCCTAGTTCCAGGAAGAAGAGCTCGTATCACAAGCGGCGAGTTTAATACAGCTTCCCACCGATCCCTGCTCTAGGGAGTTATCGAGACCACTCAATTGCGCCTTGAGGGCGGAGTTCCAACCCTAAGTACGTCAATTATGAGATGTGGAGCTGGTCTTACGGGGGTTACTCGCTGTTGGCGCATTTTAATCCCCTTAATGTTTTTCATCTCATGTGAAAACATGAAATAATCCAGGATTAGCTGGCAAGTGCGATTCTTTTCCCACAGACTATTCTCTCCGTGGAGCGAGAGACGTAAATCCTACACAAGAAATCTTATAAATATATAGGCACATCATCCACACCAACCCCAAAGCTGACCCAGCACTGGCACCCATCAAAACGCGTTTCATTTGCTGGCAGTGACTCGGGAAGAGCCACGTGGATATCAGGCAGCTAGACTGCGGCAATATCCTCAATATCTATGGATATCCATATATCCCCTCCTCAAACTGCGGATATAGTATATTATCTAATATCCGTAATCCTCAATTTTGTGGATATAGTATACTACCTAATATCCTCTGGATATTTGAGGATATCCAGTGGATATTAAATAGGCCAAATATACCTAGCCTCGTGACTCCTTTAAGTATTTATAGTTTATGCGGTTTCCTGCGTATTTTTTATGTAATTATAGTGTAATTATGAATTTTCGATATTTTAATTTAGTAAACATAATTTTATTATCTCTATATAATATTAACTACCTTAAATTAATTCAAAATCTATTAGGTAACCTAGGTTACTTCCGAATTCGCCCTAACCGTCCCTATATGCCCTTATCTATTAGCATTTCTAGAAGGTCATCGTTATCATCATTAAGAGATTTAGATAATTATTTCTTTAATAGTTTACGCTGTAGTTGCTTACTTTAATTATTATTCTTCCTATTATCTAAATTATTATTGTAGCTCCATATCTATTATATATTCTCTATACTAGGCTCTTAATCCTCCTCTTCGTTATCACTAATTAGCTTAAGAGTTTTAAGATAGGGCATTAGTTTCTAAGCTTAATCTAATAACGTAGCTTCCCTAATAGAGAGATACTCCTTAATAACCTCTATCTCCTTCTACTTAACGCTAAAGTTAGTAGCGAATTAATAAAGTATTAGTCCTTAGATAGTACTTAGTTTTAATTAACCACAACGATAGTAATATATATAGCGAGCGTAATTAAATAATTACTTAACGCTTTATCACTAGCTAGGATTAGACTTCGCCAAAGCCCACGCCAACCCGACCCCAACCCAACCCAACCCGCAAATGGGTTGGGCTTTGGGCCCAGTTTTTGAGCCCACGATGGGCCGTGGGCTTTGCCTATGGGCCCCAAATAATGCAAACAAAGCAGAGACTCGTGACTGCATAATTTATGCAGTTTTCGCCTGTTTTTTTGAGTATTTCCTTTACTTTACTCTCAATTTTCTTTAATGGAAGCCTTAGTTTAAAGGTATACATTTAGAAGCTTACTAGTTCTAAAGGGACTAATCTAATTAGTGCAAAATCATTTGCTTATACGTTCAATGAATTCTTGAAGCTATAGCACTAGAATTCTAACGGCCGTCAGAATTTACTCGGAAAAGGGGTTAGGGACTAGGAGCTCTAACACTAGCTTTTTTTGACGGCCGTTAGAAAATAGGCTTGATTTCGCTATAGTGTCAATCATTAATGATATAACCATTGATCGTCCTCCTGCCGAGGACGCTTCCGCGATCGAACTGACTGACGTATTTAAGTGCTTCCCTCCTTAGGGACTGGTAGAGCGAGAACTGCATCTTCAGAAGAATCACTAGTGTCTCCCTCTCTCTCTTCCTGGGCGCGCTCCTCACTATCACTAATTAGATCAAGTTCAAACTGATCTAGCATCTCTTCCTTTTCCTCTTTTGCTGCTTTAATATCATCTTGAGAGAATGAGTCAGCTAGAAATAATGCCTGCTCCTTATCTATATCAAACTTTAATATATAGAGAAACATCATTAGCTCTTAGATAGTTACTATATATAATCTACCTCGGCGATAGTGATAGATATCTTGGGTAGTATTGAATAGCCGTTCAACCCTAGCACTAGTCGCAGGGACTGAAAGCATATCTCTTATAAGGGCAGTAATTACTAGGTATTTTTGCTAGTGAGCTTTCTAAAAGTCAAGAGGTAAGGAGTCTATAGGCTCTAGAATATATTAGTACTCCTATAGATAAAACAAGGTAAGTAATATACTAGTATCAAGATATCCTATAACTTTATCCTTTGGTTTAGTTAACTGAGGCTTGCGCTTGTTAAGTAAGAGTCCGAGGCGTGAGCCTTTTCTAAGAGAACCCTAAGAGATAGGTAAGGACTATTACCTAGTAATATATTCTTAGTAGGGTGCTAGGAAGTCCTTGAAGCTTTTTCTATATCTTATGCGTCACTCATCGTCCCAGTCCTTGGTTTGGAAGAATTTAAACTTATTTTCTAGCGCTAGTATAGTATATACTATATAAAGATCACTACGGATAGTATCTATTATAGAGTAATAGTAGTCTAGCTTTGCCTAGCTAGTATATAGCGCTTAAAGCATAGTTTTCTTCTATCGCGCCTTCTTTCTTGCTAGCTAAGAGATCGACTGCTCAAGATGCTCAAAGAGGAGGTTGTATATCCTAAAGATATAATAGGAAGTCACATCCTTAGTCTTTGAGAGCTTAGTGGTAAACTCGTAGAAAGGTTGCGTAATCTAAAGAAGATAGTTAACCTAGCGCCACTCTTTATCATTTAGTTGAAGATCACTTCGATCCTATTTATTATAGAAGGGTATAAAGATTAACTAAAGTCTTCTTATACGTCGAAGTATTAGGTATATAGAGTTCCAGCGGGTTTTCACATCCTAGATTGGAATAAGCTTTATAGTATCTAGCTAGAGTGTGAAGAAGGTCTCCTAGCGCTAAGGGCTTATATTAATAAATATAGCAAGGTTACGAACCTATTTTAGATATTAGTACTATATTATAGTGAAGGGAAAGTTAGGTGAAAGCATCTTACCTTACTTAGAGTAGTAGTAATATCTCCTTTCTTTGTGTTTACCTAGGCAGACTAAGATCGCTGCTCTATCTACTAAGTATTAGTGGTGTCATTAATCGGAATCGCTTTTATATATCTAAGTAAATCATTCAAACTTAATTAAATAATATAAGTAAGACATAGAACCCTAATCAGCGTAGTATCCTCTAGGAGTGACTTCTATAATTTAGCTATCAAAGTATCATTATTTAAAGTATTATTAGTAGTCACTGTAAGTACTCGGTTCTAGATTTGATGCTTCTATAGAATACCTAAGAGAACTGCGCTTAGGTTAGCACCAAAGTGCTTTCTATAAATTAGTTTAAACCTAAGAAGGACCTCACAACACTGCCAATCCTTAGTAATAAAGTAGCCACTTATAGCCATAAATGCCTAAGAGAATAGGGAGGTCTAGCAGTTAAGTGCAATTAAAAGCTTTATATTATCAGGAAGCTTTTGGAGGATATCCTACTATCTTAGCTAAATAGAGCTTTATAGCCAACGACGAATAGTCTTTATAGAGGGAATATTTAGTATTAATAGAGCGGATTAGGCGAGTTGAATAAGGCTAAAGAACTTAGGATATTTAATAAGCTAAAATGGAAGACGAGCAATAGTAAGAAAGATAAGAAGCTTTTCTTCCCAAGCCTCTTAGGTAAAGCTTTTCTTATTCGCTATTATTGAACCCTAGGGGAGAGTAAGATAAAATCAAACTTAGGAGATAATCACTTACCTTTAATTATATAAACTTTATTAGGCTAGATTTCTATGCGCTATTATTGGAAGATCTTAGATAGCTAGCGCTTTTGATATACCTTAGCATTATAGAGGTTCTATACCGAGCTATTCCCTCTAGCTTAAAAGAATAGGGATGCTTAAGAATCTAACTATAGCGTTTATATATAACCTTTAGTGCACTATTAGAGGTATTAGCTACTTAATGAAATTGCTTCTAGATATCTAAGAGGTGGACTAAGTCCCATCGTATCTTACTTAACTTCCTATAGCTAGTCTCGAGCCACTAGTTCACCCACTTAGAATGCATTTCTATATTATAGAGAGCAAAGCCTTTCTTTCGACTAGGACCAATAAGGGTAAGAGAGGGAGGTATCGTAGGAGGAAGAGGAGGTAGTCGAAGAAACTTAGTATCAAAGGAATCAAATATCTACTGACTACTCGAAGGATTAGGTATAAATAACTACGCGTTCTTAGGAGTAAGGTAAGTAATATTATTAATATCACTCTTATAGATAGATAAAGAGAAAACCTTAGAATTCTGACTCTAAGATATAGCTATAAGGCAAAAAAACGGTAAGGGGAAAGTAAGGATAGTGTAAGTAGAACATACTTAAAATCTTTAGGACGCTAGTCGTCTATAGACCTATAAAACAATAATTAATCAAGGATATTGATATATCGGAAACTAGGCCCACTAAGCCTAGTTAATACTATATAATTAGTTAATGCTTGCTTATTTTAGAGGGTTAAGCCTAGAAAGCTGGCAAAAGCCCATAGAAAGCCCACAAAAGCCCACAAAAAACCCACAAAAGCCTATAAAAGCCCACAGAAAGCCCGCAGAAGCCTATAAAAGCCCGCAGAAGCCCATGAAAGCCCGCAAAAGCCTATCTAGAGCCTAATTAATCTTAATATCAAACCGCGCAGAACCCGAACCGTAAAGGATCGAAGCAAAAACTATAGTATACCTTATACGATTCGACACTATATCGAATTGCACTCTATTTTCTGACAGTCGTCAGAATACTAGTGCCAAAGCTTCCAGAACTTATTAAGCGTACGTTAGAAAGTAAAGTAATAAAGATTTCTTAAGATCATCCATAAAGATATATTTAAACCACGTTGTGTTAAATATATATTCCTGCAACCACCCCCCACCTTTCCTCAAATATCCTACTAACAGCGTAAGGCTATGATTCTTTTACTCTTATATCTAGTAATTAAACTATTACTGAATCTATTATATTAGAATACTAGTAAATTTCTCTTAATTTCAGGGTGTTAATACATTAAATATTGAAGAAGTTATAGTAGTGACTAAAACAGGCGTAAGGTACAGTATTTTATTTAGGTGAATCAGTAGCTTTATGACCGCCAAGACCTTGATTTTATGAAAAGTTGGGCTTTCGAGGGGGCCCATTGGGGGCCCGCAGTGGGCTATGGGTTGGGCTCGGGCCTGGAGGGTTGAGCCCAAAGCCCACGCGGGTTGGGCCGTGGGCCCGGACTCTGGGCCCAATCGTGGGCTTTGGCGAAGTCTAGCTAGGATCGAGAGAATATCTTATACTATTCTTATAAGAATAGGAAACTTATACTTATAGTCTTTTTAGAATACTCTAGGCTTCTAACTCTTAATCCTATAGGCAAGATACCTCGCAATCTTATTATCTTTAGGCTTTAAGAGCTTATCCTAGGGCTAGTTCTATGATATATAAGTAGTATTAAGATCACTATAATTATTATCTAGGGCCTCTCTTATAGTATCTTATAAGACTATACTATCTAAATTATAATAAAGTGTCTCTTTATATTAATAAAACTCTCGCTTTAGAACTCTATTGTTAGGACTAGAGTTAGACTAGGTAAGGGACTAGATAGAACTATAAGTATATAGATAAGAACTTTAATCCTATGATTATAACTAAACTAATCCTTAAGAAAGAGAGCTTATTAATTATAAGAGAATGCCTTTTATTCCTTTATATAGTCACGTAGCGTTCGCTTTTATATAGATTCGCGGGAAACCCTCTTATATAGCTTTTAATATACCTAATTAGGCATCTAAATTGCCTTATATTATTTAAGGGCCGTAATAACTATCCTCTCTATCTAAAGGGTCGTCTATAACCTTTTAAGGGTTAAGATAGAATAACTAGGACGTGTCGGGATTGGTAGTATATGAAAATAAGAGAGATAAATAAATGCCTAAGGGTCCCTATGCGGCAGGGCAGTCCTTAGGACAAATATTTGTAGAGAGAAATACTACCTCCCGTAGAGGTAAGCTATTACTGCAGCGTAGTAACTTACCCCTGGAAGATGAATAAAGATAAAGATAATAAGAGAGAATCTCTCTGGTCTGCCCTAATAGAGAGGAAGGGTAGTGAAAGGAGAATTGAGATGAAAGCTCTTCTTTTATTTTAGTCTGGTTTCTAGGCTATATTTATAGACAGAAATATTCAGTTTATCTGGCTAATTACCTAAGGTAATATTCGCCCGAGGTAATCTTGCCGTAAACGTGCTATTGCCCGAGGTAGGTAAACGTGCTGTTACCCGAGGTAGGTAAACGTGCTGTTACCCGCGGCTATAGACAGGATAGGCCTAATAACCTCGGTCCGGTAGGGAAATGGAAAGAGAAAGCATAGTAAAGGCTGAAGTGAGAGCAAAGTGAGAGATAAATGAGAGATAACTGCAAGATCAGATAAAGGCGGTGAGAAATGGCAGAACGGGAATTTCAGCGGGAACTTCTATGTTGAATTGGAAGCTCTAGAAATCTGCATTTATAAATGCAGACACCTAAAATCCTGACATAATCTATCGCCGACTACGAGATATAGTTAAAGACTAGCAAGAAGGTATACTTCGGACACTACTAGCTAGCTTAAAGATATTAATTGCGCTTAACTATTAGACGTCTTCTTTCTTGTAGGCGTTTATAGTAATTATAGGCTATTTTATTAATACTAATTAGGTATACCGCGAGGTATTGCTTAGTTTTATGCCCCTTTATAGTTTATATATAGGCACGAATCTAAGTAGCGTGCTTCTTTAAAATCTAATAGAGTATAACCTAGAGGCCCGAGTCTTTAGGATTATAATAGATAATATATCTAATAATAAGACGTTAGTTGATTCTCTCTAACAGTCTCTATTAGATAATATTATTATTCCTTGGATTCTATATCTTACCTACGTTATTTAGCTTAGTCTTAATAAGCTCCTTAACCATATTAAGGTAGTTCCACTTAACGACTTAGCTAAGATAAAGTAGATAGAGAAGTAATTTAGGCTAGCCTAGCTTAACGCGTAGCATCGAGTACGTAAGATATCCTATACCTTAAATAAGGTCCGCTATCTCGCTATCTACGTAAATTTGAGTCTTTAGCGCTAGGGGATATTCTATAATCTCTAGATAATAAATACGAAGCTTATGCCTATCTAAGATATAAGAACTTAATAGAATTTAATATTCTTAATGCTTCGCTAGGCAAAGCGTCTACGTGATATCTTTATACTATTTTATATAGAGTATAACTATAAGGAGATACTACTTAATCACGAAGAGTGGCGCTAGGTTAACTATCTTCTTTATATCACTAAGCTATTCTTTAACTATATAACCTAGCTATTAAAGACTTAGGATGTTATAGCGTATTATATTTTTAAGATTTATAATAAGCTCTTTAAATACCTCGAGCGGTCAAAGAATTAGCTATAGCGAAAGCGCGTTCTATAGAAGAAATAGATATTTAATATACTAGAAGCTAGTCGGTTAAAGCTTAATAAATATTACGCTTAAACTAATAATATTTAAGGATATATATATATAGTAAGTATAATGCTTACCCTAGTGAATAAGTTTAAATTCTTCCTTATAAAGGATTAGGAGTAGAAGTGGCGTGATATCTATCGTAACTCCTTTTAATAGGCACTTATTCTATACTAAGAGTAGCTCTTAACGCTTAGCTAGTCCTTAGATAGATCTCGTTTAGTTGTCTAGTTAAGCTCGAAGTTAGATAAGATATTAGATAAGAGCTAGATATAACTAGATATAGCTACTGATAAAATGACCTAATATCTTACTAGTGGTATATTTTATACTGATTCTTTACTATATTATACTAACTAGTTAATAGATACTATTTATATTAGGCCTCTTATATTTTGGAGAGAGAACTAAGCTCGCTTTCTAGTAATCGCTACTCTTATATAGGATATACTTTCTTTCCCTGTAATAGGTGCTAGTGTTAAACGACTCTTTAATATTGCTTAGGATATATATTATTATCGCCGAGGGAGAATAAAGTTATAGACGATTAAAAAGTATATAATATTCCTTTGCACTTTAAGATTTAATATAGAAGAGAAGGAAGAGAAGTATCTTAAGAAATTCTTCTCTTATATTAAAATATAGGCAGCAAAGGAAGAGAAGGATAAGAAGCTTAGCGAGGTTTAGGTAGATATAATTAGTGATACTAAGGAGCAAAATGATAAGATTAATAATAAGAATGGGCTAGATAAGGTAGATGAACCTAAGCTACTAGCACCTAAAAGTTATACCTAGATATAGGTCTCGGGACGGAAGCGTAAGACTCGAGAAGATGACCTTTTTGAGTCCTACTAGGCTCTTATAATAGCTAAAATATATATTTCTCTTCTATATAACCACGTCCTTAAGCTAATATGACTATATTTTCTAATGGCCGTTAGAAAATGCCGTTAAGAATAGCATATTTTGTGACGGCCGTTAAATGAGCTATTTTTGACGGCCGTTAGAAAACTATACACTTCTTATATTGTAAAGGAAATACTTAATATTATGGCCAAAAACCGCATAAGTTGTGTAGTCATGGAAAGTCACGAGTCTTAGCACGTCTGTTATATTTGTAACTAGACATTGACATGCCCGGCCCGCCCATAGGCAGGTCCTAGGTCCCGACCTTTAGGCCCATAGGCGGGCCCACCTACCCCTGCCCGCCCATGGGTCATGCCCATGGGCCGCCAAGATGCCCATGATACAGAGAGGCATAATTAATGCATCTTATGTAGTAATTTTTGGTATTCAAAGAGTAAAATTACTGACTAATTTTTGAAAAGCTAATTAAATCAGATAGAACGAGGGAATTTTTAATTTATTAAGTGAAATATTAAATAATTTAAGATGTTACTCCATAGATATAAGAAAATAAAGTGATAATTAAGTGATTTTAAAATTAAAATTTTAGTGAGGGTAATCTTAAGAAAAGTGGTGGTGCAATCACATATAATAAATATATATCATTAAGCACTAACTATAATTTTTACTACCACTTTTTTATCTTTACCCTTACTAGTTTAAAATATTAATACGACCGATAAAATCGACTATTAAATATATATAAACAAATTTATTTCTTATAATTACCTAGTAGGTAGGTTAAAAACTAGTAATATTACTTGTTCTAACTAAAACAGACGTAAATAACAGAAATTAGTCAGCATATTATGTCGAAAAATCAGGCCAAATTAGGCCAAATAAGGCAGAATTAGGTGTCCACGGGCGACCCGTGGGCGACCCGGCCCGGCCCATGGGCGGGCATAGGTCCTGACCTTAGGCCCATGGGCATCTATGGGCCCGGGCCCAGGTCCTGGGTCTAGGCCCATGGGCGACCTATGTCAATGCCTATTTGTAACCTAAGTTAGGGCCCTAGACCTAATGCTGGGTCGGAACTTTCGACCCAAAACCCAACCCGGGTTGAAGAACTCGACCTAAAACCCAACCTAGCCTGGGTTGGGTCCAGGTTGGGTCCGGGTTGAGTTGGGTTCTGCGGAAGTCTACCTCTATAGTAGAGAGTAATATCTAGACTACGAATTAGAGCTAAACCACGCCCTTACCTTCTTCGTAAAGCTATAACCTTAACTAAAGAGAGCTATCCTAAGCTTTAGTATCCCCCTACTAAAAATCTAAGACAAAATAGTCACTATAGTAATACGCTATTAGAATCTTATCTAGCCTATTTTAGCACCTAAACGCCCCTATAATAACACTAATATAATATCGTAATAGGATTAAGACCCTAAGCGCCCTAGATTTAATTAACCTAGGCCTTATAATCACTACTGTCAGGATTTTAGGTGTCTACATTTATAACTGCAGATTTCTAGAGCTTCCAATTCAACATAGAAGTTCCTATTAATGTTCCCGTTCTGCCATCTATCACCGCCTTTATCTGATCTTCCAATTATCTCTTATTTATCTCTCACTTTGCTCTCACTTCGGCCTTTACTACACTTTCCCTTTACATCAGACTAGGTCATGAGACCTAGTCATAAAACAAGGTCATAAGGTCTACCCCTCACTTCATGACGTCTATAACCTTAAGCAATCAGGCCATTTATTTCATATAAAACTGAATATTTCTATCTATAAATATAGCTCAAACCCCAGACTAAATTAAACAAGAGCTTTTATCTTAATTGTCAGGATTTTAGGTGTCTGCATTTATAACTGCAGATTTCCAGAGCTTCCAATTCAACATGGAAGTTCCCGTTGATGTCCCGTTCTGCCATCTCTCACCGTCTTCATCTGATCTTCCAATTATCTCACATTTCAGCCTTCACTATGATTTCCATCTACGTCAGCCTAAATAACCAGAGGTTATTAGGCCTACCCCTCACTTCATGACGTCTATGACCTTGGGCAATCAGCACACTCATTCATGTGAACTGAATATTTCTGTCTATAAATATGGCCTAAAAACCAGACTGAATAAAATAAGAGCTTTCATCTCAATTCTCCTCTCACTACCCTTCCTCTCTATTAGGGTAGGCCAGAGAGACCCTTTATCTCTACCTTTATCCTTATCTTCATCCATCTTCCTGGGGTAAGCTACTACGCTGCAGTAGTAGCCGACCTCTACGGGAGGTAGTATTTCTCTCTACAAATATTTGTCCTAAGGACTGCCCTGCCGCATAGGGACCCTTAGGCATTTATTTATCTCTTTTATCCTATATACTACCAATCCCGACAGGAGGCCTAGAGTCGCCTTAATATATAATCTAACTGGACGACCTTAAGTACGATATATTTAATATAATATACGTCTTCCTACAAGGCAACGACTAGATGCTTATATAAGCTAGAGACCTTCTTATCTAGCTAGTGAATTTAGCAAAATACCTTAGCGTTTAGCTCGATAAATACCTAAAGTTCGATATATATCGTTAGAAGCTACTAGCGAAAGTAAATAGTAGCCTAGAAGCGCTCTAAGCGATAATAGGGTCTACCTAGGGAGCCTCATTGATAGCGATGCGGAAGGTATACTAAGCGATAGTTATTCCGTAGATACTTTATAGGCTCTCTATATAGTCCTACTTATCTATAGGGACACTACTAGTGTGGAAAATAAAACGTACGGTTAACGAACTCTCTAGGGTTTAACGACGCGTAGTAATTCTTATTAGCGATGCGTTTAAGTCTATAAGCGCCGTAGCACTAAATATTAAGCTATACCTACTATCGATTAGGTTATAGATAGAGTAAATAATTTAGGAAATAGTAATTAGGATCTAAATTAGCCTAAAATAGGCGCAACCTAAGTGCCTATATAACCCGCGAACTATAAGGGAAAGGAGAGAAGGGGGATAGAGTCCTCTCGAAGCTCTTAGATAGAGAGAGGGCGGTGTCTTAAATCACTAAGATAGAGATAAGTAGGAAACTCGAAAAGCGTTTATTCTAGCACTATAGGAGGCATAGATCCTATATATTATAGAAGATATTGAGGCAGCACGAGCCTCGTATAATAAGATTAAGATAGAGTCTTGATTCCCGTAGGATAGCACCTAATGTTGGGATTGGTAGTATAGACGATAAGAGAGATAAATAAATGCCTAAGGGTCCCTATGCGGCAGGGCAGTCCTCAGGATAGACTTCCGCATAACCCAACTTGGGTCGAAGGTCTCGACCCAAAACCTAACCCAGCCTGGGTCCGGGTTGAACTTCTCTAACCCGGACCCAACCCGGACCCAACGCTGGGTTAAGTTGGGGCCCCAACATAACCCAATTCGACCCAATTTTTACATAAAAACTAGTATAAATTGATTATAAATTATGCACCAGTATTATCTAATACCACTTATACTATCTTTCTATATTGATTTTAGCCTATTATATTATATAAAATAGGTATTTATAGCTATATATTATATAATTATTATAATATTAATACTAATTTAGGAAAGTGGAGGTTTTTTTTGGTGATCTTAAAGATATATATATTTTATAGAGTGGAGATGCACCACTTTTTCTATAACCCACGTATTTTTAAGGAGATTAAACTTTTTACGATTTCTCTATTTTAAAGCTTATATATACTAATATTATATTATTCTCTTTATATATTATATATTATATACTAATATTACCATCTTTAGGTAGGTGAAAACGCCTCTAGAACATTTGTATTTTTGCATAATTTATGTTTGCACTGTTTATAACCCAAGTTGGGGCCCCGGACCCAACGCTGGGTCGGAACCTTCGACCTAACACCCAACCTAGGTTGAAGAACTCGACCCAAAACCCAACCCAGGCTGGGTTGGGTCTGGGTTGGGTCCGGGTTGAGTTGGGTTATGCGGAAGTCTACCTCAGGACAAATATTTACAGAGAGAAATACTACCTCCCGTAGAGGTCAGCTACTACTGCAGCGTAGTAGCTTACCCCAGGAAGATGTAGCTTACCCCAGGAAGATGGATGAAGATAAAGATAAAGGTAGAGATAAAGGGTCTCTCTGGCCTGCCCTAATAGAGAGGAAGGGTAGTGAGAGGAGAATTGAGATGAAAGCTCCTTTTTTATTCGGTCTGGTTTTTAGGCCATATTTATAGACAAGGATTGCATTTCGGCCGAATAATTCGGTCTAGAAAAGAGGGGTAGGCCTAATAACCTCTAGTCACGTAGGCTGACGTAGATGAAAAGCATAGTAAAGGCTGAAGTGAGGGGAAAGTGAGAGAGAGAGATAATTGGAAGATCAGATGAAGGCGGTGAGAGATGGCAGAACGAGAACATCAACTGGAACTTTCCATGTTGATTTAGAAGCTCTGGAAATCTGCATGTATTAATGCATGCACCTAAAATCCTGACACCTAAATTATCTTGTATTTCACTAACGGACGCGGATGCGAGGGTAAGGTCGGCGCGGCTATAGTAGCCCCGCGCGAGGATATCTTCGAATAAAGGCACCTTTAGACATTGACATGGGACTCCCATGGGACTAAGGTCCGTCCCATGTCCTACCTATGGGAATACCCAATTGGGTATGCCCTTAGCATACCCACCCATGGGAATACCTATAGGTCCCATGGGTACCCATAGACACCTGATTCTGCCTTAATTGGCCTGAATTGGCCTGAATTGGCCTGAATTTTATACATAAAATCACTGACTAATCTTCGTTATTTACGTCTGTTTTGGTCGGAACAAGTAATCTCACCACTTTTTAACCTACCTACTAGGTAATTATAGGAAACAAATTTGTTTTTATATATTTAAGGGTCGGTTCTATCGGTCGCATTAATTTTAGGCTTATAGAAGTAAAGGTAAAAAAGTGGTAGTAGAAATTATGGTTAGTGCTCTAAGATATATATTTGTTGTACATAACCACCCTACTATATTATTTCCTTCAATTTTATTATAGTATAATACTAGTTATTACGGCTTATTTCCTTGGTTAATTTAATTATTATAGCTTCTTTTATATATATTTATCTTATAAACACCTAATTACTAGAGTAGGGTGTGTGGTTAAGAGAAAAAGGTCAGAGTTAAGAGAAAAAGTTGAGAAATTTCTAGGGGGTATGGCTCTTAGTGAATTCTATGGGACTATGGGACTCCCATGGGACTACCTATATAAAATATAGAGATTTAGGCCAATAGGATAGGCTAGTCAGACCCACCTAGCAGTGATTGGCTTATAAAGAACCAATAATATTAGGCTACGTGCTTAAGCCCCTTAATATGCCTTACCTTGCCTTACCTTCTATCTAAGCTTTTTCTCTTTACTTTGGTCTTAGTTTCTCTTCACTTTTGGCTAGTATGGCACACCTTTCGGACCCTATGAGCCAATCTATCTATAGTGATAGTATTGATCCTCTTCTATCTGATTCTTTCTCTTTTGAACTAAACGAACTAACTAGAAGCCAAACAACCGAGCTTACACCACCACTACCACTACCACTCTCTATTCAACGCGTTGGAGACCGGACGAAAGAGTGGGCACTTTGGACGGAAATGACTAAGACTGAATTTATTGAATGGTGGCTTACCACTAGACATTGACATGGGCCGTCCATGGACAAAAAGTCCGGTCCACGGCCCGTCCATAGGCGGCCCACGTATGGACAGCGAAGTCCGGCCCGTCCATGGGCCGCCCATGGGCGCCCATAGGCCGGCCCATCGACACCTAATCCTGCCTGATTTAAGATTTTCTGCCTGATTTGGCCTGATTTGGCCTAAAATTTTTGCATAATCTTTAGCTTATTTACTGTTTCTTACCTCCGTTCTGGTCTAAACGTATACCATCACCCCTTTTTTTATCCTTCCCTTATATATCTAAATGAAATAGTATTGTTTATACCCTATTTAGTACTACTTTTGACGGTCGTATAAGGTAGGGAGATTACTATCGTCTATATAAATATGGTTGTGTACGTTTCTGTAGTGTAGTGTAGAGAATATATATTTCCCGTAGGTAAGTGTAGTACCACTTCCCACTAGAGATTATTCTTTTATTTTTCATTTACCTAAATTTCAATATTAAGCTATAATTTTTCTTATGCATATTATCTATATATATCACTACTTAAATTCCTAGTTTAAGAGCTTATGCGCTTAATTTATGTGAGTAGTGAAGGTAAAGACTAAATATTTGATGGACTTAGAGAGATTGATTCTATAGAATAGGTGTGTGGATCTAGGCTTAGGGATTAGACTAATAGTGTTAGGTAGAAAGAACCCACCCTATACGCGTTATAACTAATAAACGCGTGCCTAGTCTTTAGGTTTTGGCTTGCTATTTATTCTATAGCTCGCTTTCTCCTCACTTTGCCCTTACTTTGGCGTTATTTCGCTTTATTATAGCTAGATCTTTATCTAAACACTTTAATTCTATCATAAGTGATAGTATCAACCCCCTTCTATCTGATTACTACTTCTCTATCCCGCCCTCCTCGGCCTATAAAAGCCAGTTAACCGCGCCTATTACTACTAAGCCCCCACCCTTCCTTAAACGCATTGGGCCTTAGTTAAATTATATCCTTTAGACCGAAATAAATAAGGCTATCTTTATCTAATAGTGGCTTACTACTATATATAGTATAAAGCTATAGGTAGAGCATCCTCGTTAGGGTAAAAGGGGCTTAACTTCCGAGGTTTGGCAACATTTTGAGTAAGGTGCAGAGATTAAGACTAGCTATCTATATATATCTTGTAATGGCTATAGTCTAATACTTAGCTTCCTTCCTCGAAATAGGATAAATACTATATTAAGGTATAGAGAAAGGTATCTACTAAAGGGTAAGTAGAGATAGGGAAATATTAAGGCGTTTATTACTAGCTAGGTAAGATAAGAGTGAAAGAGAAGTGAAAGAGAAGGGAGGCTAATACCCTATTATTTACTTATTAGGCTATACGAGCTCCTCCGCCCGATCTATAGGACGAAAACGATTAGAAGAAGTAGCTTTTAATCATAATTACGAGCCTTCGTCTACCCTTCTAGATCATCGAAAACTAGCACTTTCGAGACCTTTTATACTTAATCTAATAAGCCCCTTCCCTCCCTATCCTCTAAATAGGTAAAACCCTTACTTGCTAGCTTCAAAGCACCGTCTAGGTTTAGTAGCAAGGGATACTAAAGATACTTCCATTGGACGCAAAGCTATCACTTACCCTTAACTACTAGATATCACTATTCTATTAGGTATTTATAGCAATAACTAGCTATTTCCTTGATAAATAGTGGGAGTATAGATAGATTCTTTTTAGGTTTAAACCTCTTAAAGGTATATACACTAGGGAGAACCTTGCTTTAGCCCTATATAGTGTTATTGATAAATATAGGATTAAAGATTAAATTATGGCTATCACCACTAATAATACGTTAAACAACAAGATAATATTTACTAAGGTATAATAGACCTATCCGAGTATTTCTATTATCTATATCCCGTGTATAGCGTATATAATTTAGTTAAGCCTTAATGAGCTCCTATATTAGATTAAAGTAAAGCCAAAGAACGATATAGTAGATATAGTGTAGACCAATAAGCTATAGAAGGCTTCTACCTAGCGAGGATAGAAAGGGGATATTACAAACACCCTCGATAGGGTACGCTAGCTTACAATATATATTAATAGAAGCGTATAAAGGCGTGCGGAATTCCTTTGGCTTTAATCAATAGAATCAAGCCCCTTAGTCCTAATCTAAGATATCCGAACACAGTGGAATTCTACCTATCTTATATTTTAAAGGGCGAAGTGGCTATAGCCTTACTTTAATAGGTATTACTATATTGAGTGCCTAGACAACCTAAAGCTTGATTTAGAGGAATAGCGATAGGTTAACTATCTTCTTTGCCTTATAAGATCTTTCTTCCTTTACACTAGTATATTCTCAAAGACAAAGGACGTGACTATCCACTAAGTGTTCAAGCTTTATAATAAGCTATTTAAACACCTCGAGGCGTTAATTAGTTAACTTAAAAAGAAAAAGGTATACCTTCACTTTACCTAGATAGCTTTTCGGCCGAAAAACTATCTCTTATTTTCCTCTTATCTTATCCTCCCTCTTTTTCTAATAAATATTAGATTAAATAGAAGTAATAGATACTTATCGCTCTTAAAGTAGGCCTATAGAAGCTCCGCGAGTACTACGCAAAGACCGATTAGCCTAAGGCTAGTAATATATATATGTATAGCACTATCCTTGCACTAAAGGATAAATTATAGTACTTTAAACGCAAGGAATAGTCTAGTGGGCTAGAGAACTCTAAGCTAGGTTAGATATAGGCTAAACACTACTATAATACCCTTCAAGATCAGATTAAAGCTTATTAATCTAAAGAGGATAATACCCTTATATCTAAAGCTTATATATAAGGGTCGGAGCTTAATCGGTTACTCGAAGATAAAGGTGAAGCCAACCTAGATCGGGATGAACTCGCAAGGTATCTTCAAGCTAGTAAGCCTCTTTATTCAAGTCCCATTCACTCCCCGTTTAAGTCAGCTTGGCTCCTCCCCTAAGTCAGTTCGACTCCTCTCCTAAGTTAGGTCAGCTCCTCTTATAAGTCTAATTAACTCCTCTTATAAGCTTAATTACTTATATTCTTAAGTCTGATCGACTCCTCCCCCGAGTCTGATCGACTCCTCCCCCGAGTCTGATCGACTCCTCCCCTAAGTCTAATCAACTCCTCCCCCGAGTCTAATCCACTTCTCCCCCAAGTCCGATCCACTCCTATTTTAAGGCTTCCTCGCTTATTATTAACCCTCTTTACCCTCTTTTCTCACTTCTCTTTTTCTCTAGGCGTCGTACGCACTACCCCTTAGGCTTTCTAGAAGGACTATTAATTCGAATTCCCTACCCTTATATAGGTAGCCCGCGATATCTTCTCTATCCCTGCCACTGCTGTGGGGGTAGAGAGACTATTTAATTTAGCCCGCGATATTTGTTATTATCGTAGAGGTCGTTTAAACTTAATGACTATTTAGGATCTAATGATATTCTCTTGCCTTACTTAGTTTAAGATAGAAGACTAATAGCTTAAACTAGCCTAGGCTCTAGAGGTCCCTAAAGAAGGTAAAAATAAGAAGATATTACCTACGATGGAAGGGATCGATCTAATTAGCGATACCGAGGAAGGCGAGGAAGAAGTGAGCCTATCTATAAGGGTAGGGAAAAGACGAAAGAGTGTTTTATCCGATCATAAAAGTAAGCAAAGTAGTGATGATGATAGTGTTTTACTATTAATAAGTTAAGTACGACACTCTAGAAGGGCAAGGAAGGCGCCTAAAATTTATAAGGGGTTTAAGATTTATAGATAGTTTAGTTTTTAAATAATCTTCTTTTGCATTTTACTCTTTACTTTCTCTTGACACTCTTATTAATACTAGAATATTACCACTATAATATAAAAAATACTACATAAAGTATACAAATTATGTCTAGTAGTATCATAGGCCGCCAAGAAGCCCATAGGCCGGCCCGTCCATAGATAGAAAAAGTCGGCCCATCCATAGACAGGGAGTAGGTGTCCAGGACCCATCCATGGACGGGTTGGGCCGGCCCATATGGGCTGGCCCATGGGCCATGTCAATGTCTACTATCTACTAGTGATACGGCGACCACTCTCTCCACTAACGACTGGATCTTTAGAATTAGAAAATCAGAAACTAAAAGTAGAGCTAGAGCATTTAAAGAGTAGTAGAGAACTAGTTAATAACTAGTCTATTATCTTTCTTGTCTCTCGGAATTATATTATATAGTGAAATGTAAAGGGTAAGATATAGTAAATTAAAGAAAAAATTAGTGGATAGAGAATATAAGGTAATATAAGGCGAAAAGCTTTGCAAGAAAAAGTGAAATTTTATTTATAGGTGTTTATATACTATCACGTGCCTAGGTGCAGCGACTTCCGGCGCTAGGTGCACTAACCTATAGTCACTCTCTCTGCCCCGATAGCTGCTGATTGTAGACATTGACACTCCCATGGGTATTCCCATTTGGGACAGTCCCGTCCCGCCCATGGGTGGGATATGGGACCGACCCTTAGTCCTATGGGTGGGACGGCCTTTTCCCTACCTACCTATGGGACTCCTATACTCCCATGAGTACCTATAATATAAGGAGGTATAATTAATGCATATTATGTAGGAATCTTTGGTATTTAGGTGGTAAAATTACAGTCGAAAGGTAATAAAATAAGAAAAAGAAAGTGAGGTTTGAATGAGAGAATAGCACCTATATTATTCTATAGAATTTCAAAGCCCTCAGGCCCCCGAGGACGTCTTTTCACCCAACCAGAGGCCCGAATCTAGCTTTCTGGAATTATAGGCAAAGAGACCAAATCATCATCACTCTCATTAGATAAAACACTCTTTCTTCTCTTACCAGCCCGAACAGAAGATAGCCTAGAAACATCTATCCTATCTAGCTCATCTAGCTCATCCAGCTCATCTACCCTATCCGCCTCAGTATCACTAATTAGCTCAAAACCTTCTATTTGCTAAGAAGGTTCATCTGTTTCACCGTCCTCGTGGATAGATAGAGATCGGATAAAAGCTAGCTGCTGATCTTCCATCTCGAACCTAGTCGTACACATAAATATTATTAGGTCTTGGATAGTTGAAGAATTTAGACGACCCCTTCGATAATGATAGATATCCTAGGCTAAATTAAATAACCTTTCTACACTAGCACTAGTAGTAGGGATAGAGAAAATATCCTATACTATATGTGCTAGTGTAGGGAACTGATGCGTATGATCTTTCTAGAATAGACGAGGGCTAATTGGGACCAAACCTAAGTAAAACCAAAGAAATTAGACGAGAGGTAAAATGAGAGGTAAGACTAGAAGTAGACTGCGCCAAAGCCCATACATGGGCCCAGAGGTCGGGCCCAAGGCCCAACCCGCATGGGCCGTGGGCCCTGAACTAAAAGCCCAACCCAACCCACGGCCCACGATGGGCCGAAGGTTTCAGCCCATTTAGGCCCATTTAGGCCCATTTTTGCATAAAATCTAGGTCTTAATGTACATTAATACGCTTATAAATAATGCATTTGTATTCTCTAATACACTGTATTCTAGCTTTTTTTATATATACTTTATAGATTTATATTAATATATAGTATATTTATATATAAGATCTATAGATATAGTTTAGTATTATATAAAATATAAATATATTTAGTATCCTAGTGTCGGGATTGGTAGTATATGAAAATAAGAGAGATAAATAAATGCCTAAGGGTCCCTATGCGGCAGGGCAGTCCTTAGGACAAATATTTGTAGAGAGAAATACTACCTCCCGTAGAGGTCGGCTACTACTGCGGCGTAGTAGCTTACCCCAGGAAGATGGATGTAGATAAAGATAAAGGGTCTCTTTAGTCTGCCTTTATGAGAGAAAGGTAGTAAGAGAATAATTGAGATGAAAGCTCTTGTTTTATTTAGTCTGGTTTCTAGGCTATATTTATAGACAAATATTCAGTTCATCTGGCTAATTACCTAAGGTAATATTCGCCCGAGGTAATCTTGCCGTAAACGTGCTATTGCCCGAGGTAGGTAAACGTGCTGTTACCCGAGGTAGGTAAACGTGTTGTTACCCGCGGCTATAGACAAGATAGGCCTAATAACCTCGGTCCGGTAGGCAAATGGAAAGAGAAAGCATAGTAAAGGCTGAAGTGAGAGCAAAGTGAGAGATAAATGAGAGATAACTGCAAGATCAGATAAAGGCGGTGAGAAATGGCAGAACGGGAATTTCAGCGGGAACTTCCATGTTGAATTGGAAGCTCTAGAAATCTGCAGTTATAAATGCAGACACCTAAAATCCTGACACCTAGGGTAATATATATATATATATATATCCTACGATGGACCTATATTTTCTAAAGAATAATGTATTTTATTTAATATTACTAAATCTAATAAATTCCTTTTTTTTATTAGTATTATAAATATATATATCTATTTAAAATACAATTATCTAACTAGATACAAAAATTACCTTAATAAATAGGCTATTTACATATCTAAAACATAGTATTATAAATCACGTGATATATAGGGTATTAATCTTAAAAATTGTAAATACCTTAGAAATTTAGTTATATAATAGCTCCTATAAAGGAAAATTACATTTCTTAGTTAGAATAGCTTAGTGGTTATCCTTAGAGTTGAATTTTTAGTGGCATAAGTTCGATTCTCTTAGCGATCCTTTTTTTTAGTAGTAAAATTACCACCCTAAAACATCACGTTTTTTTGCATAAGCTATGTTTGTAATGTTTGTAGCCCACTTAGGCCCATTGGGCCCCCAATGGGCTCTCTATCCCAGCCCATAGCCCATCAATGGGCCCAAGAACCAGGCCCAAGGCCCAACCCATAGGGGGTTGGGTTGGGCCCGGCCCATGGGCCCAGTGGGCTTTGGCGCAGTCTAACTAGAAGTGAGAGAAAAGTGAGAGGAAAGTGAGAGGAAAGTGAGAGGAAAAAGTAAGCTTACCTTCTTGGAGATATTAGGTTAATTCATCCTGATCCTTGGTGGATTTAGGCTTAGAAGCAAGCAATTAATCAAGCTTAGAAGCTTAGATAGAAGCCTAAGGTTTTAGGATTAAATCACTCTCTGTTTGATATACTTTCATTCGCTCTTGAAAGCTCGCTCGATATAAAGAAGCATAGTCTTTATCTATCTAGTTGGGGCTAGAAAAGAACTGCAACTTATACTAAGGGGTGAGGATTGTGCTATGCGTATAGATATCACTAAGTTCTAGATTATCTATTTTTGCATAGTACTCTCGAAGCTTATTTTTAGCTAATTTAAGAGCTTTAAGCATCTACCGTTTCCACCTAGCCTAGAAGTGAAGGAAAAGTAAGTAAGTGAGACTTAAATAAATCCCTTTTCCGCTAATTGTGACTCTGATTTTTCGCACTTTAACCCTTGTTATATAGGTTGAAGTGCGAAAAATCAGAGTTATAATTAGCGGAAAAGGGAGAGAATATAGGAGACTAACCTTTTTCCGCCTTAACTGCCGAATCGAAGCTTCAAGGTAGTCAAAAAGCTTATTATAGATACTAAAAACACTATAGATAGTAATATCCTTAGTCTTAGATAGGGCAGTGGTAAATTGGAAGAAAGGCTTAGTTAAACAAAGAAGATAATTAATCTAACGCCATTCCTCTAAATTAATCATTAACTGTTTAACCTAGTAGGTGATATAGTACTGATTTAAATCAGATTGAAGCCTTTTAGCCTAGTAAAGTATTAGATATATCGAATTCCAACGCGTACGGACGTCCTAGATTGGGACTAATATAGGCTAATTAGTCTAAAGCTTTAGGAAGTTATCCCGTCTCTATGGGCTTGCATTAATATAGATAGCAAGACTACGAGCCTTACGAAGGGTATTCGTAATATCTAGCTTTCTAGACCTCTACTGACCCCGAGTAGTAGCCTGACTATGCTCTTCTGTCTAAACCATTTCCACTGTGTCATTCTAGGGGTTTGCCTTTATCTGACTAAGAAGCTATTTTAGACTAAGCTAAATTATATGCGCAAGGCAAGGAATGCGGATCAAAGGTAGACTAGGATAACTAGCTTGGATGCTTATAATCATCGTCTAGTTATTTAACGCATTATCCGTAGTAATAGCTATAATCTAGTCTAGAATCTAATACTTTTGAAGGGTATTAGTTAGGACTAACCCAAGATTCATCCTAATATATGTTCCTTCTAGGGGTTCAAATCCTAGAAGCACCTCTCGGTAATCCTAATTCTAGTCTAGGAAATAACTAGTAATAGCTATAAATACTTACTAAAAGGGTGATGTCTAGCAATCTAGACTAATTGAGAGCTTTGAATAGGGTAGAAGCATCTAAAGGGTGTCTTTCTGTCGGTCTTCGACTATATTTCGTAGTCGGCGCTATATCGTACGACCAGTAGGAAAGGTTAGGATTAAAGGGGCTAACTAGGTTAGGCGTAGAAGCTTCTAGAAGTGCTCGCTCTCGATGATTTAGAAGGGTAGGCGTAGGCTAGTGATAGTGGTTAAAAGCTGTTACTGCTAGAGCTCTTTAGACTAAGGTTGGGATAGATTGGAGTTGACTGCCTAGTGAGAGAATAATAGGTTAGTTTTCTCTTATTTTGCTCTCACTTTTCTCTCACTTTTTAGTAAATATACCACTTTCTATATTAAGTGCTTAATACTTATTTGCTTGCTTTTTATCTAATAGGCACCATTTTTTAGATATCGTCGTATCCTAGATATCCCATCTTTTACTGGATACTTTATTATTATACCACACCTTTTGTAAGCAACTATTAGTTTTCCTGTATTAATATGTGTAACTTGGTCAAAATGTGTCTATACATTAGATTGATGGCCCTTTCTATCCTAATGGATATATTTTGCTTCGGGTTTTATCCTATATAGAGTGGTAAGCCACTATTTAATAAATTTAGTCTTGGTTATTTCCGTCCAAAGTGCCCACTGTTTCGTCCGGTCTCTAATACGTTGAATAAAGGGTGGTAGTAGTGGTGGTAGTGTAAGCTTAGTTGTTTGGCTTTTAGTTGGTTCGTTTGGTTTAAAAGAGAAAGAATTAGATAGAAGGATAGGATCAATACTATCGCTATATATAGATTGGCTTATAGGGTCCGAGAGGTGTGCTATACTAGCGAAAGTGAAGAGAAACTAAGACCAAGGTAAAGAGAAAAAGCTTAGATAGAAGGTAAGGCATATTAAGGGCTTTAAGCACGTAGCCTAATATTATTGGTTCTTTATAAGCTAATCAGTACTAGGTGGGTCTACCTAGCCTATCCTATTGGCCTAACTCTCTATATTTATGTGGGTAGTCCTATAGGAGTCCTATAGTCCTATAGAATTTAGTAAGAGCCATGCCCCCTAGAAATTTCTTAACTTTTGCTCTCAACTCTAACCTTTTTCTCTCAACCACACACCCTACACTAGCAATTAGGTGTTTGCAAGATAAATATATATAAAAGAAGCTATAGTAATTAAATTAACTAGTAAAATAAGCCATAATAACCTAGTATTATAATATAATAAAATCAAAGGAAATAATAGCAGAGTGGTTGGTTGTATACAATAAATATATATCTTAGAGGACAAACCATAATTTCTACCACCGCTTTTTTACCTTTACTTCGATAGGCCTAAAACATTAATGCGACCGATGAAACGGACCCTTTTATATATATAAATAACTTTATTTCTTATAATTACCTAGTAGGTAGGTTAAAAAGTAGTGATATTACTTGTTCCAACCGAAACAGACGTAAATAACAAAGATTAGTCAGTGATCTTATGCACAAAATTCAGGCGAATTCAGGCGAATTCAGGCATAATCAGGTGTCTATGGGTACCCATGGGACCCATGGGTATTCCCATGGGTGGGACTTGGGACGGACCTTAGTCCCATGGGAGTCCCATGTCAATGTCTAGCTGATTGGTTGGCTAGGCCTATAAGGTTATTGAAATTGGGCTGCATGAGCAGCCCGTATATATAGGTTCCTCATCTATATCACCTTCTTTGCTTGTTCCAGAGGATGTTCTTTTATGGACCACCGGGCAGCGGTGTAGGAGAACATTTTTATATGTATTTCCCTTAGAAAATAGTTCTCAGGAAAAGGGTATAAATATTGCCCTGAGAACGAGCAGAAAATATTATCAGAATTTACTATTAATTATCTGTCCATCTTCTTTTCGTCTGATCATCTACTCTTCATTTCTCAACAAAGTGTATTATTTGAGGGTTGGAGGGTCCGGGTCCGGGTCCGGGTCGGTGAGGTTGGACCCTGACCCTCGGAGGTGCGGGTGGAGGTTCCTAATCTTGGACCCGCGGGGCGGGTGAGTGTCAGGTCTATTTGTTGAGTCTCGTGATGGTGAGTTTGCGGCGGTAAATAGTGTTTTCATTTTCTTCTCAACTCTTCTGGTACTCTTGAGTAAATCCACGTGACGCGGCACGTACGATGCTCTCCTCGAGAGCTTTTTGGATACTATTCTTAGTAGACATAGAGGATAGAGAAGAAGAGGAATGTTGAAGCGACGAGCGTACCCTTGTGTCCTAAGTCTATGTTTTTCTAACCGTATAATCAACGGGGACCCTCTCGCCTATCTAGGTGAGAATTCTCACCCCGTTCTCACCCCTTTCACCCTGTTCTCCAGTCTTCTCACCTATGTCACCTATATTCACCCTCGATTACTTTCTCTCGCTGTTTTAGAAGGACAGAGGTCCTAAGGGCTCTTTGTGAATTGGCCATACAGAATAGGTGGCTTAAGTACGGCTGAGCGGACGGGAAGCACGGGAAGCCCTGTTCTCCACACCGTATGGTCGTATGTACTGGATTCATGAGGACTATAGAGTATATCCTGCTTTAGAGGAGAAAGCTAGCGTGAAATTAAGGTACGACCTAGGTGAGAAGGGCGAGAAGCTAGGTGATAATCACCCTCCGTCACGCGATGGCTGCTATAATCCTCTCGGCTAAGATATACGTAAATATTATTAAACCGTACCCTATATATTTAAAATGCCTAGTCTTATAGTATCCTGCACACAGCTATCTAATAATATATAAGTTAGATAGGCTAGCAAAGGTCCCTCCACTTGAACTCCTTCCTATTGACTGCCTAGGTCTCCTACTTCTTAAGTTTATTTAAAAATGAAAAGGTCACTCAAAGACGTGATATTCCGCTCTAAGCGGCCTCAAACCTATAGGGACCTAACTCTACCCTATTTTCCTTCCCCTATTTCGTTCCCTAACGGGGCTAAAGTATTAAATATAGAATTGCACTGACGCCAAGGTTGATATCTGCTTCGTCTATAGCTTAAGCGGAGATAGGGACAGTACTTAGACCGCTTATGGACAGTCCACATCTTAGCTAAAGACGCTCCTCCCGCCTACACTCCAGAAAACTCGAATACGAAATATATAAGTACTTTAGATGATCATAAAAGTAGATCCAAGGCCAAAACTTCAGTCTACTTAAGAGAAAATAACTTAAAAACAGTTCATGAAGAATCATACACTCTATTTAAAAACGCATAGATATATCCATAAAAAAAACCGTACACACATTATCGCCCATCCATCTCCAGCAACGAGTATAGAGTGGGATGAGAGAAAAGGGAAAACCTAAGCAAATACTAGGCAAAATTGGAAAGCAGGAGAACAACGAAACAAAATAAAAATATACAACAGTGAGACTATGTTAGGGATCACCTAGCGCCGCCGGTTCAGGCGTAGGCGGCTCGCTGCCCTATCTAGCCCATCTTCAGGCAGATTCAGGCGGCAGTTCACCCACCTGAAGACTTCGTACTCAAAGGCGCAAATTCCCAGCGAAAAGGCCCTTTCGTACATTTGATAGGGAAGAAGGTTTAGCGAGCCCATCGTTTTGACCAGCGCAGCTCAAAAATTCGTGTCTTTCTTCAATTTCTGATCTCCCAAAGGCGATCGATCATACAATGAAGCCAAAATCCGATCTCAAGCCAAAGCTTCCATCTGTTATCGTGGATTTCAACGATCAGGATGACTTTTAAATCACACGAGCATAGTCAGCCTTTTGCAGCAGAAGTTTCAGTGATTTTGGGATAAATGAAGAGAAACGTATCGATTTCAAGGTAATATATGTATCTGGGAAGTAGAGAGAGAACAGAAGTTGTATCAAATTCCTGCAGGCCAAGACCCGGGCACATTTGCACCTCCTTCGGACTCGTCCTACCTCCAGTCATATTCCCGACGAGGAAACCGCATCGCGTTGTCAAGGTGAAATGAGGCTATTGCTTTGAAAAAACCTATCAAGTGGCATTGGGACCGCCACTCCAGCCACTCGATATCAGTTTTCCCCGCTGCCGTAGCAGCGAGAACCCTGGGATATCTGCTTATCTCTTCGTAGACTGCGATATCTATCCACTGCGCATAGCTCACATGACCCGAAAAGAAATTATTGTGATAAGTTCCGCTAAGCAATTCGGCATTAACAGCGTAGATGCGTTGTGTATAAGGGTCTTCATGTTTGTCGCGGAAGGCCCTGGAAAGGGAATCTTGAAGTAGTTGTAGTATCTCTTCAAATGAACCCACCTTCAAAAGCATTGGAACGATCGGGAAAATAGTGGATGACCCATGCCTGATTTTGTGTATCTCTCCTGAAAGTTGGAAGTCGTCAAGCACCTCGAATATGTCACAAAACTGTTGTCTGATGTTGCTTATTTCAGCATTCTGTTCACGTGCCAGGTCCTTTGTCACTGCGAAAAGTTTGTTTCGTTCAATCTTTTTGTCCGCTGTCAAGATCATTCTAAAGTCCAGGCCACAATTTTCCAAAGCGTTGATCCATATGTCGAAGTTTCCCGTGAATCTTGCAAGATCGGTCGGTGTGCCATACCGTTCCGAAACCGCAAACAAATCAGCACCGTGTTGAATGAGTAGCTTAATTCGCTTCTTCTGATTAACACGATCCTTTTCGTCATAGAATGGACCGCTATTCTTCCAATGGGACATATTCATCGGCGCCAGGATTTTAGCCAATTCGATATCAATGGTTCTGAGTTTGCATCCTTTGTTTCGCGGTTGAAGACAGGCTATGGCAGCGTGAAGGCAAGAAAGCCCATTCAACCGAGGTGAACGCTGGTTTGCAGTAATTGACAAGCCATTCCCATTTCTCAATTGCCATTTTAGTATCTCAGGGTCTTCAAACAGAAGAATTCGTATCCCCTTTCGCAGTAATTTCTCACTGAGCGTCGATCTTGCTTCGATTTATTCCTGCATTTGCAAAAGGCACTAGAATTGCGAGCACTGATTTATCCCTTCACTTCGAAATATTCGGAAGCTTTCGTGGAACCCAGTGCTCTTCTTTCCAGCTCTCAGCCCCAGCATCCCTCAACTCTTGCTCGGCCAATTGATATTTTGTTTGCCCATGACGCCTCTCCTTGTGTTTGAAGTCCTGCTCCGTCTCAGCATTCGTCCAGAAGTAGAATATCACACACGTCTTCGGTTTTTCCCCATCGTCTTCTTTCCTTTTATCCCAGAGTCCTATAGGGATGCCTGCATGTGCAACCGTCACATATCTGCGTGCGTTGGGCATAACAGTGACTTTAGATTCGAGGGCCTTGACTCTAGGCTCCTCGTGGCTTTTCTCCAGGCCCATTGAAGCTGAGAAGTGCGCACATATAAAAGAGATACGATAGCTTGGGTTCCTCAACCACGGGGTTGGAAAGTTATAATCAAACTCATAGACCTCTGGCGGAATCGATGAGTATCGACATAATGCTGACAAGTAGGTCTCGTGTGATGATGAGGCCCTGAATCGATTCAATTCCTCTTGGGATGTCCACACTAGAGAATTTAGTATCTTTGTCACTCGTTAAGGGAAGGTATATTACATGTGATCAGAAGAACATAATTTAAATGTTCCTCGATTCGGCCCCATTTAGAAACATAATGCCCGGGACAATCTTTCAGGTTTCGTGCGAAATCTCCCCAGTATTCGTCCTCTAGACTTGCGGTCTCAGGCACGTAAAATTTGGTAAATACCATCAGCTACGGAGTTGGCATAGCTGCTTATTCAGACCGAGGAGATAAAGAAAACGATAACTTCGGGATATTAAACGTAGTATGTGAAAGTTGTTCGTGCAAGTGAAAAGTTCCAGCGCGCAAATAAACAAGAGAGAGCGCAAGTGAAAACGGAAAGCGACGTCAGGCCATCGGGCCGGGGGCCGGGGCCGGGGGGCTGGGGGTCAAATGCACCCGTGGCGTTCAGCTTTCGCATTCTTACAAAGTACCTACTCTAGTACACAGCACTTTCATCAGCGTTCTGATTTACGCAGATGAGACAAAAACAAGCGGCTGTTAGTCTCAATGATTCCATAAGGTTCTGGTTGATGTTCATCTGGAACTGATCTATTCCTGAAATTCTTTCCGGACATATGTCGATTTCTCCCTAATTTGAAGTCCTTCAAACACGACTTGGAATATCCAGCCACTGCACCAGTAGCAATGTTTTGCAGTACAGATGATCGTCGGTCACAATCTAACTCGGAACGCCTGATTCTTCATGGCTTCTCCAACTTGAATTCGTCCGCATTAAACCTGGCTCAACAATCTACCCCTGAAATACATAGCCCCGAGCAGGACTAGTAGACTCTCTATAATTAAATGAATGCTACGAATCAATGCTGTTCACAAGAAATTGGGGGCCGCCCCCTGCTAGTAAGCCCACAGCATTTTCCTAAAGATAAATCCCCCAATGTGCCACTCCGTTTTCTAATGAAAAGGTCATTCTCTCTCACTTCCCCGAGATTAGACGGAAATCACGAAAAATATTTCTGCTAGGGATCGGAGAAGTATGTCATCGATCACCGTGAAGATTTTGGCCTTCTGGCTTTTTTACATCCCTGTTGCCTTTTCAACCGAGATTGGTGATATGTTTAATGTGAAGCAAGGATCCGAGAATGGCGGTTTTGACTCTCACTTATCGGTCCTTAGGCGATGGTGGACGGAATCTCAAGCCATGGCCTCCGCCCGTATTTCTGCGTTTGATGACGCGAAGGGTAACGCTGATGACACAAAAACAAAGAACGCGAAACATGCTCTTCAGAAATACTTGGGTATTAACGATGATACGGACGATGAGGACGTGGATGATATCAAATGTAAGACATCAGGCCACCTCTTACTACCCTCAAGCCAAGTGTTTCATTACTTTGCCTGAAAGGTACCATCTCGGATCCGGATTTTGGGTTACAATAAATACTATAGCAATTCTCGAGGAAGTTCAATCGTTCATGATCAAGAAAAGCTCTATTCCAGGAGGCACGCCGTGGTTGTTTTCCGACAGCTCCTGGCTGGAACAGAAATCCAGGATAGATAAAATTGAAGAGTGTGATGAAGAGGTGGAAATTCAAAACTCCGAGGAATACGGATCGCAATTAAAAGTAGCAAAAAGTTTGGTGCCATACTGGTCTTCAGACCTTGATCAGTATATCATAGATCAGGCCTATGGAGAAGGAGGTTTATGCAGTGCTTCGGGCGAACTGGGTGTGACCCAAGTGTGTCACGGAGCCAAAGACCGTCACATTATGCCCGAGGGCCTTCACAAGAACCGACGTACAGACAGATTTCGGTGTCGATGCTCAAGGCAAAAAGCTTAGCGACGTGCTCTCTAAAAGTGCGACCTTGTTCCATGAGTTATTCCATCTGGTCCTTGGCAACGACGACACTATAGATGCGACCTGTACGTCCACTAGTACTCTGTGATGCAACTTGAATCCGAGACATAGCTGATCCGCTTAACAGATAATCTTGGGACTCTTTTTCAGCGTGTTGGAAAGCCTTACACAATACCTGCTAAATCTGAATGGGACGGTCAACGAAATGCTTTGAAAAACGATGCTCGCAAGACCAATATTGAGTTGGTTCGCACGAATCCTGAGACTTAGGGGTTCTTCTGCGCCGATTACTGGTATACTCTCAACAAGAACTTATATTGGGATACCACGGGAGTATCCAACACAGCTTAGAGATATCACTTGATTTTGATCTGGAAATTGGAGACAAAGTTGTCCGGGTTGGGCTGGGTTTGTCTGCAGTGTAATTATGCTATCAAATTTATCTCCAAGCGCAGTGTCAATAATCATAGGTGAAGACCCTTTCACTATTAAGCTCACAATATTCTTTTCACAATGGCAAACCAGACCTGTCTCACAGAATTTGGTCGGAGTATGCCCATTGGCAGCTATATATTGACTAACTCTAGAATCAATGTGGTTCAAAGGTGTTATAGAAGAAACTACTTGGTTATAAAGTGTGTGAGTGTATGTTACTAAGTTACCCTAAGTTTTAATATATCCATTAAACTGTATGAATATGAAATGTATCATTCTTTGAGACGGATTTGCGTTGGACTATGATAAGTCGCGCGTACTTTCCGATGCGATCTGCCAGACTACGGCTGCCACCTATGGCTGGCACTAACGCGCTTCAGGCATGGCGGTCTCGCTAACGTCTTCAAGAATAACATCAGTTGCCTTCTCACTGATCATGAAGATGGGAAGGACAATAAAGAATCCAGGAATGCGCGGGAAGACAGATGCATCAACTATTCGTAGGCTTTTCACGCCGTGAACACGAAATCGAGAATCAAGAACGGCTTTTGGGTCTCCATCTGGCCCTATAGGGCAGGTACATGAAGCATGATGGCCCCACGCCTCATTCCTGATAAACTGCTTCACATGATCTACAGAAGAGACTTCATGGCCAGGTGACTGCTCTTCAAAGGGCTCATTACCGAACTGTGAGGTCTGGTCCATGATGCGGCGCGCAAAGTCGACGCCTTCGGCAACGGCGTTAAGGTCCCGCTCGGATTCCTCTGTCGCGGCCGCACTTGTGCCAAAGTAATTGAAATTGATATCAGGTACATCCCGAGGATCGGCTGATTCGAGCCTGACAGTTCCCTCGCGGTTACGCGTGTGAGCCTTAAGTACGGCCCACGTGAAATGTTTCTTGTCGAAGGTGGCGCGTTCCGAATGCCCAGGATAGTAGCCCGCGAAGAGGGTAGGGCCACCGAAGATGAAGAGATCAGGGTCCCCATCAGCATGTCTGGACTTCTTCGTCATGCCAATATTGAGTCCATTCGATAGATAGGGTCCACACTGGTGCTTCCACTCTTTAAGGGCTGGGTCGCCAGGCTTCCCAAACGCGCAGTTTGCTATATTTTGGAAGTCATCCTGTACTTTGCTGATGACAGGAACCTCATAGCGGTCCTGGAGATTGGTGCCAACGCCCTGCAAATCTTTAACAACAGGAATCCCAAATCTCTCTAACTCGTCTGTCGGGCCGATACCGCTCAGCTTGAGGAGCTGCGGTGTGTTAAAAGCTCCCGCCGCAAGGATGACCTCTCGAGAGACGAGGACGCGGTGCTTTGTGCCGGCAGCGGATAAACTTGACCGTGGATCAGCCTTGTACAGACTGCTGCCTTCGAGGAACTCGACACCAATTGCCTTGGGCATGACAGTATTCTCCTCGAAAAGCACTCGTGTAGCGAGGCAGCTTGTCCTGATATGCAGCGGATACTCCTTAGCCGTATTTACGAGAAATTCTCGAGTGCCGCTTCGCTTTGCCTGACTCTTGGCCAGGGGTATATGATAGATCCCTTCAGTCACATCCCGATGAGGATCACTGGAATTCACGTCCCGCTGCAGGAGTCCAAGTAGTTGGGAAACTTTATCGGGGATCAGGCCGAGGATAGTATTTCCCATGGCAGTAGCAGCAGAAGTGAGGATAGAAAGGAACTTAGAATCCCGCAGGGTCAACTCCAGATCAGCGCGGCTCGTATGCAACCAACCGGTGAAGCCGTGACCAGAGCTACCATTTGGAAGATACTCGCAGTGTTCCAGGCGCCTGAAATACTGGCGCATATTCTTCGGGTCCCACGAAGTGTCGCCGGTGAGATTAGCGATGTTTGACCAGTCACTCTCGTGCGGATAGATGGTGATCATTGCATTGTGTGCCGAACAGCCACCCAGCGTTCCTGCGCGCGGGTAGAGGATGCCTTTCGGCTTCGATCCGCTTGGTGGATTCAATCCGACATAGAGTGTTCCCGCGGCTGTCTCCCAAGTCATCTTCGAGTCTTGCCGCGCAACGGTCTCATCCGCATAATGCTTGACAAAATAGTCCCAGCGCATCTTCTTGTCCTCTGTAGACAAGAAATGAAAGCCTGGAACCTGCTGGTGGATGTTGGATCCCTGATCATCCCCTGCTTCGAGCAGAAGAACTTTATGGCCGTTCCGGGCGAAATTCGCGGCCAAAGGTCCACCGCCGGCGCCTGAACCAACTACGACGTAGTCGTAGTTGTCAAGTGTGTCGACAGCCTCCTTGGGAAGCGCGTCATTGTCTGCACCTATGGCGCTTACAGCTGGCCCGGGCACGCTGGTTGTGAAATGTTCGCTCATGGTTACATGCGCAAACTCAAAAGTTTTCTTTTTTACGAGTCGCATATCTTCAGCATTAGTCTGCGAGACCGTTTTAAAAACAACCTGTCAGTGCAGAACAAGGCTGACTAACAAGATAGTCGAGAGCGTCATCCTCGTAGACAACCAATAATACAACATGAAGTAATTATTACTCGACGGCTGAATTGAGGCATTAATGGACGATTTATTTTTAAGGTAGTTCAGTGTCACCGCACAGGGAAGCATTCCAGACTGCTGTGGTAGACCGTGATGGTTCTGGTGTAAATCAGAGGAAGATTAAGAATTTTTATTTTATTTATTTTAATTCTTTAGGACATAAATTGAGGCTTTGTATAAAATATTTAAAAGTCCTTGTTTTTGAGTTGAAAACGACTGATATGTGCTGGTAACAATCCAAGGTCACAATGGTTATACCGCTGATAATTAATGAAATATCTTTGGAGTTCATAGTGGATGCTGCCACAGGTATGTTGGAATCAACCTTCTTCGATAAATTAGCCTTTGTCCATCTGACGTAATTAGTCTGAGAGAAAAGCTAACCGCATTTGCCACCCAGCGCGACAGAACTTTCTGCTTAGTTCCATGCGACACAAAATTTCTGGATCCAAGGAAAATACCTCCAAGAGGATTTAGACTCTAATCTAGAGCGTTGGTGGCGCTGCTGCGTCGTGTGTTATCTTCTTTGCATGACTTGATATGACATCAAGTATAGTGAATAATGCACATATATTCAGCCCCTAACGGTATCCATATAACCATTATCCTTCCTCTCTCATATCGAACAACTGTAAATACATCCATTCAATAGTGAGTTGATTTGTCATACGTCATCTGCAGAGCAGCTATCAACTTATCCACAACAGACTCACAACATATCAAGTAAATTTGTACGCCATGATTCGTGCTCCTCGCATCTTGCCAACTGATCCAGCAGTACTGCTGATGGAAGGTGGCCCTGCTACGATTCAGCCGCAGCATTCCCATCGTCCCGGTATGTACGACGATCCTAGTGCTATTACACAAGGCACCTCGCAAATTGAAGTGATTGATCTGAACGTCCCACCGAGTGGCCCCGGCTGCGTGGATTGCGAAGCTGCCAATAAATGGTGGTTCCATCTACGTCGTTGTGCCAAGTGTGGACACATTGGCTGCTGTGACTCGTCTCCATCACAGCATGCCTCTAAGCATGTTATGTCGACGGGACATCCTGTCGTTCGCAGCTTTGAGCCTGGCGAGGATTGGTTCTTTGATTACCGCACGGAGGAAACTTTTCTGGGGCCGTCCTTGCAGCCGCCATTGCATCATCCACTCAGTCAGCCAGTACCCGGGCCCAAAGGAAGGGTGCCACGGGACTGGGAAGCACACTTGCATCTATGATGAACCCCGTGTCTTTAAAAGTTGGTGTTTGGAGGGCAAGTTTTGTTATTCGTCCCTCCTTTGTTTCTTTGTGTTGCAGGACCTTGTGATGTCCTCTTCTTCCTCTTCAGCTGGATTCTCAGCATCCATCTAGCAACCCCAGAATGCATCATCTTGGCTCCTGTTTTCCTTTCTAAGAGGTTACGAGCCCGGTGGTTCACTGCTAATAGGATCTCACCGTCCTATTAGCATCCTGAGTTTCGTCAGTTTTATTAGGAACCTCCCATGTATGCCACTTGATGTAGTCCCCTATAATGCGGGTAACGACGACATGATGTATGCTTCCATGATGCTAGCAACTGCTACATTACAGTTTTCGAACACTGTGGGAAACTTCAGATGTTGCAGTTTTCGACTGGAGGGCCATATTTATTTTGTTACATGATACGGTCTAGATTCAGAGACGCAGAAAGCCGAGGAACCTACTCCGACGAATCTGGTCATATAAGGGGGATGACTTTCCGCTGTCTGCTCTTTGTGTTTGTAGCCCGACACCTCACGAGATAGTTGACATTGAATATGTGACCCTTCTCTGTATCCTTGGTGAAAGTTCTCTTTCTTTTTTCATTTGCCTCTTCTTGAAGTAAATGCATGCAAGAAGCTAGACGAGCCAGACATATTGACTGCTATACAAGATTTAAGAGCCGCATTCCAAGTTCAAATGTGGCTCATCGACTCATAGTCCTTGGGTATTTGTGAAGACATTGCTAGCGCTTTCCCCTTCCGACTTTTGATGTCTGGTTAGGGGGTTGGTGGGAGTGAGACGTAATGATGCCTTCTGTGAAGAAGTGTAGTGAATTGTACTTTGTTCGTCACTGTCTCACTGCCGTCGTGAAAAAGCCGATCTCACTGCGCCCATAGTTGCTAGATCTAGTCTTCTCGTAAAGAGACGAGTTGGTCAATGAGACGCCAAAACATCTGCCTCGTATCGTGGAGCAATGGCGCTGCATCTACTGCATCCCGAAGAGCATCTGTCCATAAAACTTTATTCCACAAACGCTTAAACAGCCTGTCTGTCTGTATCTTTGTCTCTCCTCATTACTAGATTGCGTGCACACGAAACAGATTCCCTTAAATATACACACGCGCTTCTGTTCCTTAAACGAACCAAACAACCTTGTTTCCTTGTTCGATCTCTTAATTGACTAGTCAGTAGTTACTCATCAATCACTTTGTGTAGATGGCTCACTCTCGTCCGTCACCGTAACATCCTTATTAGCATCGAATTCCACATCCTCTGAAAGCTGCCAGGGCCTTTCACAATAGGTCTGATAAGGTCCAATACAGAGGATTTTTCCAGTGAAATTTCTTTTGGTCTCTCCAGGGCAAAGTATAATTGAAGATTCATCCGTATCGTTTTCATCGTTGAGTGTCAACTTCACATCGGCATCTTCCGACACAGTGATATTGTCATTGACAAATCTTGCTATACGCGTGGTAGAATTAATATTCATGCTTGGTATAAGAATATAAGGGCTCGATGAGGTTGTGGTGAATGCAGTCTGCCCATAAAATTTCATAGGTTCTGCTAAGTTCGTTACATGACCTCATGTCGACTAGTTATATATTGTGCGTGATTGCTTATATGACGTCAGAGTATCAGCTGCATCTGTCTTGATATCCGTGGGTTCCGTATATTGTAAGTTATGGTTCAATAAAAGACGCAACATACTGTTACAGTTATCAAACATAAATCATGTAATATATCCAGTCAGATACTGGTGTTATTAGCACCGCCGTCTAAGTAACTTACTGAATCTGAGCTGCTTTGTCGCCAATTCCCAATTCTCCTGGTATTGGAAAAATGGGAAACATTCCAACGCAACCCTTAACTCTTCTTCGAGATCAACTTTCTGTCTCAAAATAAATCATTGAATTATAGTGTCGCGGGAGTGAGAAAATGTAACCATATTCACCATAGCTCTATGAGACTTCAATCTTACACCTCTCCAATCTCTGCTTTTTTTGCCTAACGTAAAGTCCGCAACGAATAGACAAAAAAGCCAAAACAAAAAACAAAACATACAACAGCAGGGATTCGCTGGTGGTCACCCACCCAACTACTAACCTGCCGGCGTGTGGCTTAAGTACGGCTGAGCGGACGGGAAGCCCTGTTCTCCACACCCTATGGTCGTATGTACGGGATTCATTGGTACAATAGAATATATTCTACTTCAGGGGAGAAAGCCAGTGTGAAAATAAGGTGCTGAGTAGGGTAAGAAGGGTGAGAAGTTAGGTGATAATCACCCTCCGTCGCGCGACAGCTACTATAATCCTCGGCTAAGATACGCGTGAACATTATTAGACCTACTGGTCTATTTGACACGCCTAGTCTCTTGGCAAACTGCACTATAACCACCTAATAATATGTAAGTTAGACAGGCCAGCAAAGGTCCCTCCACTTAAACTCCTTCCCACTGACTACCTAGGCCTCCTACTACTTAAGTCTATTAGAAAATAAAGAGGGTCACTCGTAGACGTGATATTCCGCTCTAAGCGGCCTTAAGCCTATAGCGACTCAACTCTACCCTATTGTCCTTCGCCTGTCCCGTTCCCTAACAGGGTCGAAGGATTGCACGATTACATTAACGCCAAGGTTGATATCAGCTTCGTCCACGGCTTAAGCGGAGACCGAGACAGTACTTAGACCGCTTATAGATAGTCCACACCTTGACTAAAGACGCTCCTCCCACCTAAACTCCAGAAAGCTCGAATACGAAATATATAAGTACTTTGAATGACTATAAAAGCAGGTCCAAGACCAAAACTTCAGTCTACTTTAGAAAAAATAACTTGAAAACAGTTCATGAAGAATCATACACTCCATTTAAAAACGCATACATATATCCATAAAAAAAACCCGTACACACATTATCGCCCATCCATCTCCAGCAAAGAGAATAGACTGGGATGAGAAAAAAGGAAAAAACCCAAGCAAATACCATCATGACAAATATTTCCATCGTGAAAAAAAGAAAAAAGAAAAGGGGTCAATAACTCCAGGGAATCAGAAAAGATCAAAACTCCAAGATCAACCGAACTTATTTGCGCCAGAACATGGCCTTCCCAAGAGTCCGACCCGCAGCCCAGCGGGTCTCAGCAATGCGGTCCTTAACGGATGGTTTGCCGGAGTACCGAATAGGACGCGAAGAACCACCTCCTTCAGAAGCTGTGCCAGTAGAACTTCCCCCATAGGAAGAAGGCGCGAAGTTTGTGATGTTTCCAGCCTCAAACTTGGTCTTTCCTTCGACAATCTTATGGACGAGGTTGAGGATAGCGTAGGTGGTTGAGCCGATTGCGCGAATAGCAGCGAGGACAGCGACGGACCAGAGAATGATAGCGAGGTAGATGTTCGTACCGCCAGAGTCGACGCCGTAGATTTCTGAAACGGCCATGCCGAGGATGACATTGGCGACCATCCAGATGGAGACCATGTACGTGCGCACAGCACGGTAGTAGTCCTCCTGCATCTGGGACTCGGGAATCGGAGGCTCGGGGACTTCAAGGCGGTCGCGGAGGTTCCGAAGGGCGGCATCGTAGCCACTGTCGATGTCGAGTTGTTCGGAGGGCATTTCCATTACCACGGTGGTGCCGTTGATTACCTTTGCGGCACCAAGATCGGTGTTCAGCACGTTGTCGCCCTTTGTTCCCCAAGTTACATCGTGGGTGTTGCAGAAGGCGTACACTTGCAAGGTGCAGATGTAGCTGGGCATGAGGAGGAAGTATTGGGCGGAGGAGGTGAACATATGCCATGGGTCCAGGTAGAGGAAGGAGGTGTAGAAATACAGGCCGACGGTAGAAAGCATGGATAAGACGATGTTCATCATCAAGGTGTTGGAGACCTCTATTGATGAGTCGCCGGCCCCGACGCGAGATAGGAGCTCCTTCACCACGAGGTACAGAGCACAGAAGACGGTGTAGAACATGACGATGGCGTACACGATGATACCGGAGAGGTAAAGGTTTTTGGCACTGGGATTTGTTAGTGCGGTTCATTGAGGTATGGAGCGAGGTGACTTACCCTTGAGGTCGATTACCAAGAGAGATGATGAATTGCAAACACATGACCAAGACAACGGCGTAACGGAGGACGATGAAGATGTACTTGCCCATGTTGTGTCCAAATGGATCAAGCTTCTCGTTGGTAAGGGAACCGGCGATGAAGTAGAAAGCGAGGTAGAAGTTTGCAAGACCGAAATAAGTGAACAACAGATTGAGAAACTGGTACACAAACTCAATGTGCAGCAGGACCTTGCGAGCAATAGTGTGATCCGTCTTCCAAATCTGCTTGGCATTGAAGATGGAGTACACGGCAGCGAAGAAAGCACCGTTCAGCCAACGGCGACGCTGCGAAATAAACTCAGGCACCGTCTCGGGCACATCAGTCTCTCCAACAGCGCTCTTGACAAACTTCAACACCCATCTTTCTTCTCGTTTGGCCACCAACTCCCAGCAAAGAATACGGTCCTCAGCCAGGTACATGTTGGCAGTGAAGACATCGGCATCCTGACCATGAAGAGTCTCACCCTTGAAGTACTGGTTGAGTGGGCCGTGTCCATCGGCATCGTTCTGCAGAGCGAAGAAACGGTAGGCACTGAGAGCACCGGGCAACACAGTAATGTAGCCGAAAACAGACTCAAGGGGCTTATCGAGAATGTTGGACATCTTGTACTCGAAGTTCTGACTGGCGACGAGGGGGTTGAAAAGACCAAGCCAATGCTTCCCTTTGCCAGCCTTAATCTCACCCGCGGCACCAGCAACATTGGAGTCCTGATCAAACGCTTTCCACAAGTGGTACAAAGCATCCGGCTCAGGCTTGGTACCGACATCAAGCAGGATACAAATGTTAGGTTGTAGAGCACGACCAAAAGCATTGAAGAACCAACGGTGAGAGTTGAGCTTCTTCTGATTCTGCTCCTTCAGACAAAAGATGACCTGGCAGGGCACGATACCCTTCTCAGCGCCCTTGAACTTGAGATCAGCGTCCAGCGACACCTGGGTTGTGTACTCGTACACGTGCGCTGTGACGGGTTTCTGGTTGACAATATTCTTGGCAATGCCCTCTTGGTAAACACCCAGAGCCGCGAGAGCGTTGAGGGTTCGCGGGTGAACCTTCTTACGACCATCGGCAACAATACAGACGACGATCTTCTTCCAGCCATCCTTACCCCAGGTACGAGACTTGGTACGCTGACAGAAGTGGCTAATATTCCGCATGACGCCGTGCATGGTGCGGGTAAAGCCGATCTCGTCTTCGTTGTACATGGTGATACAGATGAAAAGCTCAGTCTCGCGTGCCGTGCTGCCAATCTGCTGGCGAAGCTTGTATCCTCGGTTGGTGAAGTCATCAGGGTCGGAAGTCACAGCAGTGTATCGCATGTGGGTGAATTCGCGGTCATCACGGCGAGGCAGGAAACTGTGCAGAATGGTGGGAATCTTGCACTCCAGGATCAGCTCACCGTTGATCAACTGGACCTCCTTCTTGACCATCTGAGTAGAGCGAACGCCTCGGCGGCTTTGCTTGTCAGGCGCGGGCCCGTAGTGAAGATTGGGATCGATCATGATGGATTCATCGTCGTCCTCGTCCAGATCAACCTTGGCCATCTCATACTTTTCGTCGCCCATGACAGTTGACTCGCTCATGAACGAGCGAACACTGGAGCGAGAGCCATGGTTGATGGTCTGGCCACCACCACCGAATGGATCTTCGCCAGCGACTCCGTCTCCAATATCAATGCTAGTGTCTGCCATGGACGGCGCAGGACCAGAGAAAAGAGGAGCAGGGGGCAACGGTCGCCGAGGACTTCCGCCATATCGTGAACTGGGAGTACCGGGTCGGGGGCTGCCATTGAGATCGGCACGTTCGTAGCCGACGCTCGACACGGACGGTGGGCGAACATGACCCGGGCTCCACGGGCGAGTGGGAGACCCCGTTCGCGGGGGGATTGACGGATAAACCGATGTGTCCGCTAAACTAGCAGTAGGAGGAGGGATATTCGGGATAGTGCCCACACTGGAAGGTGGACGTGAAGGAGAAGCCGCGCTGGGGACCTGATAGAAGCGATCATCGTAATGAGCCGCCTGGCCGAGCCTAGAATGACGGATTCGAATGTTAGAACGCGGTCGCGTCGGACTCGGAGAAAAATGCAGCTCGTCCGCGTCCATATTGAACAAAGCCGGCGGCTGTTCCGTTCAAAGTGGAGATGGGGTGTAAGTTGAGACAGGTTCTATGTGGATTGTTTATGGCCGGCCAGCATCGATAGACAGCCAGAAACGAGCACGGTCCCGCCCAATGGCGGATCTCGCGTGCTCATTCCTGGCGCGCCTACCAGTGCCGATGCCTGCCAAGGGAGGAGCCAGAACTGGCGAGGGGAGCATGTGGTTTTCGTTGTAGGGACAACGAGTGGAATGTGCCGGAGAATAACGTTGCATTTGCAGGTGGGGATGTACTTACGGAGTAGAATCATCATAGTCTGGTTGATAGGAAGGGGCCCGGGGGCTGCCACTCAATTCGCCGTTTTCACCGACGGTGGGCAACAAGCGCATTGTCGCGCCATTGCGAGACGCGGCTGTGGGAGATTCGGGGTCGGACAGGAATGAGGAGGTCTCGTCCAAGTAGGCGGGAGGCTCCTCCCCATAATTGGACGGTGGGTGACGGTTCATGATGTGGAATGTGGTCTTTGGATCACCTCAGTTCTGCATAGTAGGGTTTGACGCGGTCGAGATGAGACAAGTTGCGCAATGAGACCCGATGCTGGTGAACTGGGCCGAGACAGGTACGGTCTGACGGGCTGGCAGTGATACCGACGATGCTGACAATACTGACAGTGTGTAAAGTAGGAATGCGGAGAGGAATGTAGAGAGTAGGAACGTGGAAGCGAATTAAGAATAGAGAGGTTCACAACCGGATCATCCGCGGCTGCGATCAACAAGGTGGAGGTGGAGTGGTTGTCCCGGCAACGCGCTTGCAAGGAGCTGCTGCACGGGGCCTCAATATTGGGAACTCGTCCCGAGTGGCCTTGAAACTGTCTATTCGACCATCGATCAAATTCACTCTCGGCTCATCAAATGTTATTCACGTCCTTACGCATGGCTGATCGTTCTTCTACGGTATCGGCATTCCGAGCATCCAGAATCGATGCTCCACCGACTGGGTCGCATCAGTGCGTCAGCGATCATAAACATTGCATTAGATTCATTGTGGGATATTAAAGTCCATGTACCAATTCCAGGTATCATAGTGCAAAGGAAAGAACATTCTCTGTATGCAACAAAAAAAAAGAAAAGAAAAACAACATCAGTCAAGGTACCCAGGTACTACCGAAGCCAACCACATTTTCTCGTCCCGCCACCAACAACACAAAACCGTCGGTTTTGAATCTCCTCTGGGTTGGAAACCCACCTACCAACCGCCTACGCGTCGTTGAGCAAAGGCTCTCTCTCCCGATCAGCCGAGTCGGGGTGAGCAACGCGGCGGAACAGGCTGTCGCGACCGGCGTACTTGGTCGTCGATACGTAGACCGAGACAACGGTGAAGATCGCGAAAATAGTAAACGCGAAGATCCACTGCAACGCAATGATCTTCATCGCAAGCTGCCGAATAGCCAGAGCTGCACAACATTAGCAAGATCCTCTAAAATATATTCCAAGGCACAACTTACACAGCGTAAGTAGACTCAGGCAGTAACCCAGAATATAATCCTGGCGCAGCACGATATGCTGCAATCCAATCAACATAATCACCCAGATAAAGATGTTAGCTACGATCCGACCGGGCAGGTTGTGGCTGTGCACCGCGACAGCTCCGTTCCAGAACAGCGCCGTCAGAGTCCAGGCATAGGGCCCCGCAACGGCAGGCAGGTGCACGAAAGTGGGGAGGCCGCGATGGCGCCAGTAGGCAACAGCCTGATTGATAAAGTGGGCGATGAGGATAATCTCAGCCCACCAGAAGTAGTTGCGAGTCCACAGTAGGATCCAGGCCACGATGAAGACGTTATTCAGGATGAAGTGCGTGGCGACGTTGGCGGCGGCTGCTACCAGGGCCGTGTCTTTGCTGAATAGATGCCAGACATAGCTGAGCTGGGAGAGGAGGAGAAGGATCCTGCGACGGTCAGTGGCCGGACTGGGAAGGGAATAGAATACATTCCCCCGAGGGAAACGGTCTCACCAGTAAATCCCAGTGACGGTAGTATTTTGACTGAAAGGCGTCTTCTGCTTCCTAGCCTGCTTCCAGATCTTCTTACTATGCTTCGTATCGTCCGGCGAATGGATGGAATAGTAAATTCCGAGCACGACGACAAGCAGCCAGGTGAGGGGCACCAGAACGCGGTAAGTAGTTAGAGCGTTCGCATGATGCGTTTCACGCCGAGCAAAAGGATTATAGGTAGGCATGTTGGAGAGAAAGTGGCAGCGCCTGCCTAAGAGTGTACGGAGCGGGGAACGCGCGTTTTATAGTTTGATAGAAGCACGAACCAACCCCCGCAAGGTCGGATGACTCGGCTTCCCACCAGTCATGTTGCAGCTCGGATGGCGCCATTTGCAGATGAGGTCAAATCGGTGATGTCAGATTTACCGTCCGGGTGGGGACCTTTCTTATCGATAACACTGCAAATCCCTGTTTCTACTGTAGCACCGCTACCTGAGTGCGCCACTTTGGGATCCACTTTCCGGTGAGTTACCAGAATTTGCAAACTGAGGATGGATTTTCGGGGTACCCGGGTGCCCAAGGGTTAGGTCTTTTAGGGTGCGACAGGCTGAGACTTTGAATGGTGCAACTCCCGCGCCGCCGTCGATCCTGTGCACGGTCCTACGCGGGGATTCTGTGCTACACCTTGGTCCTGGCTCTGGTAGTTTATTTTGTTTGAGTTTGTAGCAAAAGAAGTAGTGACAAACCCAATTCTATAAGACGATCTTTATACATTAAAACCTGAATCTCTATCCGTCTAAGTAAACCCCGTCTGCCAGTGTCAAAATGAGGACCCTGGATGCGCGGGGTACTAGCAAGGGGGGGAATGCCTACAACCCTGCATATATACCAATCGACATGAAACATGAAAACCATAAATTCCAAAAAGGGTATCAGTGCCGTGCTCAGACCGCCAGGTCGTAGATCCGGGGACTCAAATCCCCATCAAGACCGTCGTGCAACACGAACAGCCTCCAAAACCTGTCCATGAATAGAAGCAGGCGCCACGACCATGCCGTGGCACCCTGCCAAAGTCCTTCCCAAGCCGCAATCCACGGGATTCCCCTCAAGATCCGTAACCTTAACTCCAAGCTCAGTCGCCAGAAGCATGCCGCCGGAGTGATCCCAGATCTTCGACCGATAGCTCTCGTCCAGCGGTACCTTGATGAAGGCATTGCACGCGCCTACTGCGATCGCCACGTATCGCATCTGCGCAGACCATAGGTCCACGGGGTTCGGCCATAGACAGCTCAGCTGTGCTGCTGCCTTGCCGTGCACCTCCAGGTTCGCTGTCACGGAGGCCTGGGTGTCGATGAAGCGCACGTCGCGCGGGTCGCTGATCTGCGGCACGCCCGGTAGCATTGATCCCGCTATTAACGCCCCCGTTCCCATAGGCTGTATCTGAACTCCGTGTCCGACTACCGCGGACAACATCTGGCCGTAGCCGTCCTTGTCCACAAGCTCCTCGGCCACATGCCCGGTCCCCCGTAGGTTCGGACACCCCAGGACTCCGACCACTTGTTGCCCGTCCTCGATCAGCGATAGACACACGGCGTACTGCTGCCCGCGCATGAAGGTCGCCGTGCCGTCTACGGGGTCGAGTGTCCATGTCCGCCCAGTGCGCCCGGCTTTACCCTTGGCGCCTAGATCGATCAATTGGAGCATCTCGTCCTTTGTACTCGGGGTGTAGAGTAGCGCTTCGCTGGTCTCGTCATCGAGGTGTACGGATCGAGTCAATTCCCATGTTCGCTCGAGAAGGGCAGCGTCCTGGCGTAGGGTGGTGGAGTCTTCTTCGCCGACGATCTGGTCGTCTGGGAAGGTGTTGTGGATTGCGCCGATGATGGAGGCTTGGGCGGCAAAATCGGCAATAGTCACGGGTGTAGAGTCGATCTTGTCGAAGGAGCCTTTGTCCACTGCGGACAGCAATTGCTTCGTCAAGAGGGCTGCGCGCTGCACGGCGAGTCTGGCGAGGTGAAGCTCTTTGGCGTAGGGGTGAGTGCTCATCTTGTAAGGATTTGAGGTGCACCTGTGTTGGGAGAAATGAAGAGGAATTGAGTGTCCCCGCGTGATGGGGGGGGTGGTGGGATGCTCTGGTCTCCGATCCCAAATATATTTCCGGCGATCGGTGTCGCGGGTCACGTGGAGCAGCGTCATTGTGCTACAAACCTGGAAATCTTGGAAAGGAATACTTTGGAATAAGAAATTTACAAGGAATGAATAAGTTCCAAGATTATTTACTGAACATGGAGCAGATCATACGCATAAAATCATAATCAATTGACGAGTAAAGCCCAGACGTATCCAATTACTGATGCAGCATTTGTCTGCGACCGTCTCTAGGAAAAAGAAAGAGTGCCCAAGGTATATCTCTAGAACGCCATCCCGGAAAGACAAATCAGAAAGGAGCAAAAGCAAGCTCGTAGGCAAATGCCAGGCTCATCTTCGCATGCTGCAGCATGTGGTCGAAGCTGAGGTACTTGATCTGGTCGTCGGTCGAGTGGATCTTCTTGTCACTGTTCTCGAATGAAGACTCGATCACAAAGGCTGAGGGGTAGCCGAATCGGCTGGCGGAGGCATGGTCGGAACAGGCGTAGCCGCACTTGGTTTCGACGTAGGGGATATCACAGTACTATCATTGGGTCATTAGTAATGGGTTTTTTGGATCGGAGAACGGGTGAACTTACGGTGGTGATGACCTCCTTGATGAAGTTGGTCAGGCCTTGGTCAACATAGTCGACAATGACACCGACAGATTCCTTTAGCCCGGCATCCAGAGTACCCTGGACAAAGCCAGTCATATCCTGCTGCAGCATGGCCTTGACTTCACGCATATCCTTCTTGTACTTGGCGTAGACTGCCTGCGAACCGAGCAGACCGCCCTCCTCAGCCGAGTACCAGTGGAACTCGATAGTGTTCTCAGCCTGGCCCTTGGCAATAGTCTCGGACCGCAGCAGAGCCCGAAGAGTCTCCAAGATCGTTACAGTTCCACTGCCATCATCGTCCGCGCCCGGCGCAGCCAGGATCGATGGAAGGAACAGGTTGATGCTATCCTGGTGGGCACCCAACACGACCGTGTTGTTGGTCTGGCCGGGGATACGGGCGATAATGCTGAATTGGCCCCAGGGGTGGTCGAACTTCTTCACAGAGGCACCGTGCTTGCCGGCGCCAGAATCCTCGACTACGCCGCTGACCTGGTCGTACAGCCACTCGGCGGAGTCGATGCCGGTCTGGGACTTGTAGTAGCGGGTGTGGAAGGAGGTGAAGTACTCCAGGTTCTTCCTCATATTGCTCTTCGACAGGTCATCGCTCAAGGGCGCAATGGCATGCTCATGCTGCATCGATCCTGGATAACGGACGATGCGCTTGCTGTGGAGGGCACCGTATGAGCCGGATTGGAACTCGTCGGTGACATCAATGAAATTGACGCCGTCCTAGAAGCGTCATCGTTAGACAAGTACGTAAACATACATAAACATTGTCGCGTGTTAGAATCAAACTTACCAACTTCAATGCCCACTTCTCCTCCTCAGTTACCCAGCGGGTCTGGTACGGAGCCAACTCGATCAACCACTTGGTGGTTTGGGCATTCTGGACGACGGAGGGGATTAGAGGTGCCTGCTGGGGGATGACCGCAGCCAGAGCGGTAGAGACAGATGCGGCCAGCGCAAGAGGGGCGAGGAGCTTCATGATTGGGATAAAAATGAGGATAAAAATGAAAGACTGCAGGGCCTCGGGGGTTTTGTAGGTTTGAGAGCTCACAGCCGCAGCAGGCTTTCGGGGCCGGGCTAGTGTATCACGCGCCCTTGGCAGCCCCCAAGCCCGTTTCGGACCCCGCGCTAAGTGTATTAATAGGCGGGCGATAGGCCTTGCCCTTGTATCACCCTTCTCTCTTACGGTCCCTTTTCGTTGTACCCCTTTCTCTACGTGCACTCAGTACATGGTGTGCGTCCCAAGATGATTCACGGGGCATCGGTTATGGGTCGCGCGGGGAATTGGGGAGAGTGGAGCACCACCAACTCCACATCGAACTATGACTCGTCTACCGTAAGCCTCGGATCGCCGTCGGGTCCCGTGAGTCACTGCCTAGACTCGCCCGGCTGCCTGGCCAGTGAGGCTGCCACGGCACGTGCGACTCACGTGCCAAGACGCCGTATGACCCGATCGGGAAAGTAGGGTTAGGGCCTTGACTGGATACATCACATTCCGCCAATCAGCAGCCCGTCAGCCTCCCGTGCAATCGCGAGAGGGGAGATTGGCGTTCCGACTGCGCGCCTTTATCTCGTTATCTGGCCCTCTGTCATTCATCCTTACCTATTCTTATACCCCCCACTCGTCCTTACCGCGATAGATCGATACATACTATTATACTATGTCCATTCACCCTCAACTGCGATCCCGGGCTTCTCAGGGGCCCCTGTCTCCCCAGCAGGCCGTGGCTATCTCCGCGTGGACAGAGCAAGCCTCGGCTTCGCTCGAGAACCTGACTCTTTCGGAGTCAAAGCCTGAGGGAACGTCATCGACACCGTCGCGCTCCGGCCTCCAAGGCGCGAGCGTGTCCATCTCGATTCCCCTCGATGATGAGACCCCGGCGACTCCATCGCGCCTCAAGCTTGCCGCAGAGACGCGCCCACCAACCGTCAGCTTCCGGCGTCGCGAGCCCCTTCGCCAGGATGGTTTCAAGCGGCGCGAGGCTTTGTTGAAAGGCAAGGATGGAAGTCGTCGGAGACAACGATGGGAGAATGGTATGGCCTATAGGGTCCCTGGGACTCCGTCACGAGGATAAGTTGAATGCTGATGATCACAAGACCGCCTGCTGCACAACCCGTGGGCCGAACCTCCATCCTCCAAGGACTGGGATATCCAGCCTACCTACCCTCGACACGATCCTATGCCATACTATCTCGCACCGCTCTGGGACATTAACTATTCCAAGATGGCTGACCACGCAACCAAGAATACCGTTGTTGACAAGCACCGTGTGCCCAAGGAGTTGCGCACGAAGTTGAAGCGCGCTCGTGCTGCTCGGGGTATGCTCCAGGATCTGGAAGACGAGATCCGCCTGTTCATTCGCAAGTGGAATGAGAAGCAACTCTTTCTCCTAAGTGAGGGTCTACAGGATGCACCCGGGTCAAGCAGCGAAGACTCCGAAGATGAGATCGTCTTTATCGGCCGAAACGGCCAGATGCACGACTCGCCCGAGCGAAAACAGAAGCTGCAGCGACTGCGGGAAGGGATGAGCTCGCATCATGAGAAAGACGGCGAGAAGATGGTATTTGAGAGCCTGGTCGATGACCGTTCAGCCAGCTTCGGGTGAGTTTGCTTCGAGTGTTTTATCTTTGCTTGTGCTGACCGGGGATCCCAGCCGTTGGCTCGTGCACTCTATCGCTTCGTACTATGGCCTACACACCTGGTCCGTTACCGTGGGCAACCCTGCCCGACGGGAAGCCTATGTGGGTTTCCGTCCACCGGCGCCAGGTAGCCGAGCTGGCCTCGTCACTCATCCTGCTTGCCGTGCCGAGGAGCTGATAAAGCCGGGCGACGAGCTCCCGCGCCCTCTTTATATGCAGGTTTAGAATCTGCCTGCCGAGTAGATAGTGACTTTTCAAGGTGCGACGTTGGCCGGATCCAGTTTCGGCATGGTTGGCCTCAGTATATATAATTTTATTGAACATGTTTCGATTTCTCGGTTGGACTTGGTCAATAGAGCACGAGTACATCGAGAAACATGAGATAGACAGTGCCTCCATCCAGTTCAACTTGAACTGCGGTACCGTAGAATTCGAAAACAGATTACCCTTTGAACACTGACGCTTTCTTTCCCAGCTTCCCAATCAGACCGCGCTAAACTGAATTCGATCATACACTAGTTTTCGAAATCAGTTTATATCTCCCCACCCTTACCACTTACTTTCCGGAAAATAAATCCGAAATTACCCGAGTCCTGCTTGGATTTGATCGACAATCCCTGATCCTACCTTAAAGAAATGTGCTTAACACGAAACTGACACGAAAGTATGACACACGCTACTTCTGTACCTCTTCTTTCCTTCCTAGGCAATGAGTGCCTGGTCGGTACCGGAGCTTGCGGGTGACATGCGATACTAAATTCTATGAATGAATAGACTTTCCTTATCCCAATCCCTCACAGCAAGCATCATTTAACCGTGCGACACACTCTGATTGTTTCAACTTTCCACGGTGAATTCTGAGCCTCACTGGCGAAGGTCTGTGGTTGGAAGTCCTGTGGTTGTCTCTATCTTCGAGTTCTGCTGAGCGCCGAGCAGAGCCCTGGCATCGCTGAGGCTTTCCAGCAAGCTGTCCGTTGTGTCGAGAAGGCCGTAAAAGCCGGAAATAGCATCGACTTTAGCGGGTTTGTTCACGTTAATTGAATTCAGGATGTCATAAATAGCGGGGGTGTCGAGAGCGATTCACACGTTCTTTATCTCGTCTGCGTTCGCGCCAGCTTGGAAATTGAAGGTGGTCTCACCACTAGGGTCGAACAGCTGCTTGTCGTTGAATGTCGCGGTGTCTAGCTCGCGCTGGGTATCGGTTCGGAGTTCGTCGATCTCAAGCTGGAGCTCGTCGCGGTCTGATTTAACCCTGGCCAAGGGGGCTGCCCGATTCACTAGGTTCCGAATCCGCTGTATCTTCTCGCTGACGTTCTCTAACACGCCCTCGGCGGCTTGCATCAGGTTCTCTCTGCTCGCTGCCTGCTCTGCTGCTTGCTGGAAGTAGTTGATCTGACTCCTCATCTTCCTGTTTATGTTGTATCTTCTCCTTACTTGGTCCACGTTTCAAAAATTTCCCTACTTATACGAGGATCTACGATGACCCACTGAGAACCAATCGACGAATGCACTATTAAGTTTTTGCGTAGTTTCGTAGTGCTTTAGAGCTTCGTTGCTCTCTCGCGGTGGCCTATCGGTGTGCTAATAGCCCCTCGGATGTTTGGCTGCTGCAGGGTTGTACTGCAGAGGGCGGCGGATCTGCAGGGTACCCCGCGGCCGTGTCCAGTTGGTCAACACCACCAGTCCTTCGATACTTGTTCCCAGCACCGCGTAGAGGTATTTGCCCATCGCTGGGGACACTCTTCAGTTGGAGCCTAAATCAATTTCCCTTCAGATATTGATTCCCGAATTTCATGGGACACGATAATAATCTATATATGGGGTTAGCTTCGACCTCTGCGCCAAGAATGGAACTTATTCTAGCGGTGTGATGTAATCTGCAGATCTGCAGGTTGCTTTGAGGAATGCTAACTTGGGGATTCACCAATCACCCAAAGGAGCTGCATCCTTGAGGATGTTTAAATACTGCTAGACGGCTCGCTAAGATTTTGCTCGCCTTGCCATAGCAGGCTTTCGCACATGTCTGATTGAAAACACTTTTCATCCTTCCTATCTCAATCGATTTTGATACTCGCATTATTTTCTTTCGCATACTGAGCAAAAAGCTCGCGGCTATGGCGAACGAACCTGGCGTTTTATTGGAAGATTCGCTAGAAACGAAACAGGCGCCTCATTTAGAGACAGCGATTCCAGTTTTTGCGGTTGGCGCCGAGGTTGGCATTACCCAGACAATCCGGATAGAGACTCTAAATGAGTTTAAAACCCATATGGGATCCTTCAATGCCTCACAAACATTACACGTCGCCGTGCGGAGCTTTTTCGATAATGGCGGTGCATTCTGCTACCTTATTGCCACCTCCCAATGGGTCTCAGAGATCCCGAAGCTAAAGACCGTCACCTTGCTGGTGGCTGCCGGGCAAGATATCCTCCAGCCCGTCTCCCAACTTTGCCAGCCAGGTGCATGCCTATTTGCGCTGTTAGATGGACCCCAGGGAAGTCTTGCGGATGAAAATCTCGCCCATTACCCCTCGGCTTCTCATGCCGCGGTTTACTACCCCTGGCTATCAGCAGAGTGGGCAGGAACTGCCATTCCACCTAGCGCTGTTATGGCAGCGCTGTACTACAAGACGGACAAGGAAAGAGGTGTCTGGTCAACGCCTGCCAATATAGCGCTCCAAAGAGATTTGAGTCCCCTAAGTTCGGTCACCGATGAACAGCAAAGGCAACTCTTACATATCAACATGATTCGCAACTTCCGTGGCCGAGGTACACTAGTCTGGGGGGAAGAACATTGGATCAAAGCTCGACCGAGCTTCGGTATATCTCTGCCCGTCGTCTTGTCGATTCTATCGAACGAGACCTTCGGTCAATTCTCAGCACATTCTTGTCCGAGCCTAACACACCTAGGACATGGCAGAGTATACGCGCGACATTCGAAAATTATCTGATGGAGATATTGCAGAAAGGCGCATTTCCACTTACTACGAGCCAATCGAGTTACTATGTTCAGGTCGGGGAGGGAATTTCAATGACCAAAGATGAAGTTGACCAGGGCTTGCTCCGGGCCAATATCGGAATTGTTGTTGTCCGACCAGATGAGTTTATCACCCTGGTATTTTCCCAGAATCAAGTTTAAAGCCATCATTTCTCGGCGTGATTTCATAGCATTTCCTTTTCTTGCTCCACATGCATCGATCTCGGGGAAGTCATAAAATTCTTCGCCTCCAACGTCTACAGACACTTCGTTTAGGCCTTACAAAACTTAAGAGAGTCCTTTACTGCGGAATATACCTTCACATATAAGAAGCGGATCAAAACAATAATGGCGGGAGAAATGGAAGAAAGGAGCGGTCTGCGGGTCAAACCTGATAGGTCTCAACCACGCATACTAATCCGCGAGGTAGAATCTAATGTATTACTGACCGCTCCTTCACCACCTCGTACGTGGCACTGGCCCTGACAGCAGCACCGGCACCGGCACCCGTACGCTGCGTAGACGTAGATTACCATCCAGTCCAGTCCGTGCACCGATGATCTTATGTCGTCAACTCGAGAAGCGGTTTATCGGATTTCGAACCCGTTCTTCGTCATGCCATGGCCCCATGGTTCGCGAGATTCCGAGAAACGCGTGGTCCGATCGGATTTCAATCGTGGCGTATACTAGGGGTGTTTGCCAGAGCCCCGCGAGAATCATTATCGATAATACCGCCGTCCTTGGTGCAGGGCGCGGGTGTAGGCGTAGACTGAAAAGGTCGGATCCGGTTCGGACCGCCACCCCACCGTTCCCCATCATGACGTTTCCGGCATTCTAGGGCGAGGGCGAGCATGCCCAATTTTCCCGACACGCGACGAAGCGCGATCGAACCCTGAACTGTTCATGTTAATGGCATAAGTCTCTTGCTGATAGGAGTGATCGAGCACTTCCAGAATACCACCTGCGCCAGCACCTCGTGTCCAGACCCGGTCGACGCTCACCCCCGCTGACCGGCCACTTATCTCGCTGCAGGTGGGGACACGCCGGGGTGGGAGGGGTGGTTTGGCAGCGAATGATGACCCGACACAAAGCTCACTGGATATTTCAGTGAGGTCCAAACGGAGTCGGTCATCACACAGCCTTGATCGAGGCCCCGGTGTGTGAGGTGCCTCGAGGACCCGATGATTCGCCGATGGTGTTGCGGCCCGAGTGTGCTGCCTGTACGACGAGGGGTCGTGAAGAGGTTAGTCGATGATGAGTGGATTATGGGATAGAACGCTCTTCTTTTTGAGGAGTGAGTTGGTGAGGGATCGTCCACGAAAGAAAACAAAACCGGGAGCGCATTCCTTTGCCTCATTCTTCACCTGAAATCCTACCTATCCGACTTTCATTGCTGGTTGTTTTCCACATTTCCGCATTTTCTCTTTACTTTTTTTTTAATGAAAATCTTTATTCGAGCGGCCCCTCTTTTTGAAGCTCATTTCTTCATACCCTCCCTGGCTCGGCCTTGTGTACCTGATTCGCGACGCTCCTGATTCTTCCACCTACTCGGGTCCTAGGTATCTAGCTCGGGTCGTTAGGGAACTAAGGGAACTACGGGAACTACCTAATCGTGTGCCTGGTCTCGAAATCGCCCGATCCCTGTTCTCCTCCCTGGGGCCATCATATGATTCTTCTCCCCGGCTATTCCCTCCGATATCACTACCTGGGGGGCATTCACTCTACGTGAATAACCATCCCTTCTTTCACGCTGGTTCCGGCTCGCTGCGTCATGGGAATTTGACTCCCCCTGTCTCTCGGAATTTTGACCGGGCAGCCTAGTCCCGATCATCCGAATCGTGATTTCGTTCCATATTTTCATGTCCCATTTTTGTCCCTTATATAATTCCCACCCTAGACTTCGTCTTACATTCAAGTTCTCTGCCCCCCGCTGTCGATCAGTGATCATGGGCTCCTATAAGTCCTGCCAAGACCGCGCTGGCAGCGGTGGCAGCTCTAGTTCGACTGATACTGACGCCTCGGTCCATTCGAAAAGTACTGCTCCGACGGTGGTCAGTAATCACACAACTTGCACAACGAAACAGCAGGACTGGCCTGATTTTCAGGATGACGGTCCTCGCGACTCGATCTCGACGTATGCATCCACCACTCGCTCTCTTGCTGACCCCCCGGAGGAGCCACGGTATGCGGTCGATGAACGACAGGAGACGTTCCCGACAGATGCACTCGCAACCACACCGTCTTCATTCGCAGGGTTGTTTCCCTCGACAAGACGATTGTTGATCCGACATGACGACGCCACAATCGACGGCAACATGAACCTTCGAGTCGACACCGTTGTCCCACGCCGTGGCGGCTACCAACAGGACGTAACCCTCTTCCACCTCCGCATGTACGACCTATTCTCTCGAAAGGTCTCCCTACGACGATACTGCCGCGACTCAGGCCGCGAAATATTCCATTCTTCCCGCAAAGAAATCTCCCCACTCACATTCCAAGGCCCAATCCGCCGCCGCTCATGGAGCAGCGTCCTCGCCAGTCTCCGACCAAGCACATATGCCCCAGCCGAACCAGCCCTTCAACGCCATAAATCAGCACAGTCGGGCAAAACCCCAAGCGAAGAAGAAGACAAAAAACTAGCCGACTCAATCATCCTAGAATTCTCCAACTACGCGCACGTGGAGCTAAAACGCCGCGGTCCGGGCACCGCCAAGCGCTACGAGTATGAATACTGGTCCACGAAATACCAATGGCGCCGCGAGTTCCGCAAAGAGGGCGATTTACGCGAAGTCTCCTACTACCTCGTCGACACCCGCTCCTCCTGCACAATCGCTCACATGGTCCCCGAGATCCTTACCCCCCTCGAAGCTGTCGAGGAGGATAGCAAGGGTGGTTGGGTGCCGCCGTGTTCCTTGTGGATCAATGACCCCTCCGTGTACGAGCGGATGCCCGACGTTGCCGAGTGAGTTTCAACTCCCCCAGTTCTATATTTATTCTGCATAGAGAGGCGCCCGCACGTTAAAAACTGGGACTAACTGGGCTTAGCGTGATTGTCGCGACAGGACTAGTCGCCCTCGTGGACGATTGCATTCGTCGACGCTGGCATAGCGCCCGCCGCGTTCCATGGATCTCCCCCGCACGTTCCTCCCTCTCAAAGGGACTGGAACGCATGGGTCCACGACGTCTGATCGGCGAGGTGCTTCACCGGAGGGGATCCGCGTAGGTCGCTGATCTCGCTGATCGCTGATCTCTATGCACGTAATCCCCTTGGGGTGATGTGTTGGCTAGATTGCTTTTCGATCCATGGTTGAAATGTTTTATGAATTTCACGATTGCCAATGACTTCCCTCCCCACTCCGTCTCGCTAAGAGGGGTTTCTATTTTTTTCTACTTCTTTTTCCACTTACAATCCCATGTTTTTCTGCTCGGGGTTTGGGGTGGTGCATCGAGAGCTATGCGCCTGGTCTGCGTTATTTATTGGACCAGGGTTTTGGACGCTTGGGAAGATCAGGTTATGGCGTTTTACTTGGCATGAACCCACCAGCAAGATCTGGTGGCTATCGACAGTTCAAGATCAAGCACGATCAATGCAAGCTTGCGTTCTATTTTCATTCCCCCCCAGGATTCCAAGGGTTTCCTCTTTCGGCGTATACATGGGTATAGACGTAGGGTTTCTGCGCTGCTCTGCTGGCGATGCATGGGTCCACACGGATCTTGTATTCCGAAGCCTGACCGCCGCTTCATCTCATCACTTTCCTGCTTCCACTACTCCGGAGCAGGGCCATGTGTACATTGATATGACTCGCGCCATGCATCATTCAGCCGGTCTAGGTCTGCCAGCATCCCCACCAGCGCTGAAGAAAAAGCACCTGCTGCTACATAAACTAGTACCCCAAACAAGCTACTCCTCCTGTACGATAGGTCGCTGATAGCCGTCTACTAGCTAACTTTAGACGAAGGATCCAATCGATTGGCTATGGATGAATCTTTTTTTTTCATCGCGCCCAAAACCTAGGCGGCACTTGCTTCCTGAGATTTACTTAAAGCTTGCCCGTACTTTTTACAACGGCTCGCCACGAGTCCGAGCCGCATTGCGCATTGCGCATTGCATTGCGAGAAAGGTCCCATGGTTTGAGTGAAGCTGCAAACTGCAGGTATGCCCAACTTGCATCGAGTGGTGAAATCTTACGCCTTCTCTTCCGAGTGGGCAATTGTGGACAGGACGGGTATGATACATAGGGCGGTTTAGAAAGCGAACCTGTGGTCTCCACTGTGGTTCTGTGGCTCACCGGCAGAATGGTATTATTTGCATGCATTCAGGTGTATTGTTTGGTCTGCCTCGCACTGGCCATGACGCTTCTGTCCTTGACCCCAGTTAGCAGCTCATGTTCATGCAGGGCGGCCCGGTGACGCAGTTCAGCTTCCTTTGAACCCTCTATGAATGATCTCATCTACCTCGCGCTGAGAGTCAAGTGATGTGCTGGCAAGCAATACACAGAATACGGCCCAACTGGGAGTACCTAAGACACACAAGTCTATCACCTGGTGGTCCGCAGGTTAGAAAGGTACTTTGGGCGCCATTATGCAAAACACCAAGCTATGGGCCTCACCTCCGCCTTTGGGCAGAGATCGCCCCTCCGCCACCACGCAATGTAAATACTAATTCATACAGGGTGTTCTGGAAGCCGTTCCGACTGCTCGGGAGCAGAATGCACGCCTGGCAGATGAGGCAGGGACAAGGCATCGAATATCAACGTGGGGTTCTCTGAGTTGTTCATATTCGCCGGCCAATCCCCGTCCAAGGCCCATGCGGATTTTCACTCCTACCTTTTTTTTTTCTCCTTTCTGCCGGGTTTCCCTTGCCTGTGCCTGTCAATGGGTCCCGGGCATGCAGTGGGAAGTCTCTCTCCCCTTACTTAGCGTTTCTTCAAGGGTACGAATTTGGCCTGGTCGGCGTGCGCCGGGCCGTTCCAGCTTGCAGCCTCAAGAAATGATCCGCATGTCTCTCCCGCGCCGCGTCTTTGGCAGGTGGATAAGGCGAGGAGGGGGTGAGGGGACTTTGACTGGTACCCACGCAACCTACAGTACATGCATAAGCCCGGTTTCCGCTAGGTTTGACGGTTAGGCTCCGTTTTGTTTGTTAAAGGGGGAGAAATTAAAAAAGAAAAAAAAAAATGGAGGGGGACCCGAGAACGGCAGTTTTTTTTTTGGTGATTCTGGAGCCGTTATATGCTCCTCCCGCCTCCTCATACCTGAAGTGTAAAATGTCAGGGACCCATTAAGCTGCTCTCGATTATATCTACTTCCTTTTTCCCCGGAGCTTTTTTTTTTACTTTCTTTCCCACCCCCTCTCCGACAGTTTGAGTTTTAAAACTCCGGCTTCTCTCCCTTCATTTCAAATTTCGTTCTCCAATTGAGCTTCTATATACCCCGTTTACAATGTCCTTGCCTACCAGCCCCCAAGCGAGTACTGCTACGCGGCCGAGCTGGCAGGAACAACTCAATGGTAAGCCATTGACCGACTTTTGAAAAAAAAGCCGTCTAAAAATCGTGAAGACCATTGCAGAAGAGCCAAACTAGTCGCCCCTGTCTTCAACATTGTCTCCGATCGGCGAGGTACCTATTCGTTTCCCCGTTTCCCTATGTTTTGTTCCCATATTCCCGGAGTTTGAACGTCCTTGCGTGTCCCTGCATTGCACTGGAGCTGCAGAAACACTGTACACCGACTTTTACTTTTACCTCCGTGCTTGACAGCGGATGCTGATTGCCCTTGCGTCGGAAACCAGGAGGTCGTACCGCCTGGTCCAGCACGGTCTGTGTCCAGGGCCAGAATATCGCCGCCCGCTACTGGTACGACGGCCAGTATATCAACAACGCCAAAGAAGACGCCGCCGAAGTCGCCTTGAAAATGCTGAACCAGCAGCCGAGACCCTCCACCGTCTATCAAGGGACGATCCCTTCCCAGCCGTCCCAGACAGGCTACGGCCGTGGGACCGGAGGCGTTTGATTTCTTATACGTTGCTTTTTCCTTTGTTGGGTGGTTATCTCCAAATCTCTTTTTTTGGGGGGTTTTTTCCCCCCGACGTTGTGTGCGCCTAATTTTTCCTTTTTTCCCTTTTTTTTTTTTTTTTTTTCCCTCTCTCACCTGCAAGCGCCTCCCTGTGCGGGTCCCACAGTAACACACAGATCTCTATTTCCTTACCGGGGTTTTTCTCGAGTGCAGCGAACAAAAATATTCACCATGAACCCGCGCCTCGATGCCTCGGTATGCAGCCCGGATCCTCGACCCGACTCCCCCGGTGAAATACGGACGCTCATGCTGTGATTGCAGATACGGGCTTGAGGATGCGGTGGAGACATCCTGCTAGGCCCGGAGACTAGCACACGGCCTCCCGGATATGCCTTGTCAGAACCTCGTCACCCGGTCTTGGCTTTTGTGCGACACAGTCGTGATACCCACTCGTCACTCGATGCCAAAGACCCAAAGACCAGGAACGGCTTTCCTAATCCTCAGGCCGAGACGAGAAGATGCGGAATACGTGATTGGCTGAGAACAGACAGGGGATATCCAGGATGTACTCGGGACAGCGCGGAGTGTCGACAGTTAAAGTGTTGTCTACACCTCCGACTGACATTTGGGTTCCCGCGTTCCGTGGTTTTCGCTGGAAACAGTGGAGAGGTCTGTGGGGCCCTCCCGTCAAGCCACCCGACCAGAACCAAAACTCTCCTTTGGGCCATCCTGGACTTCTACTTTCAGTCTACCCCCGAATTCCGCCTTGATTGTCCTGCCTGTGCCTGTGCCTGTGCCACCTTCGGGTAGCTGGCTGTCCTCTGAATCCCAGACACGATGCCGGTGGCGGTGAATAAGAGTTTCGGAAAGGGGGCTTTCCAAGTTTCGGGCTTGGATTTGTGCTATTTGAGTTGTATGCGGGAGTTTTCTTTGGGCTACTCTGCTTAAACGGTTGCATGTTGGATTTTGGTTTGGACTTGGTGCGTTGGGTTGGGACTTGGCTTGAAACTACGGCTCAGATTGGCATTTTCTTTTGTCAACAAGATTATCGACAGGATTTTTTCAGACAGAATACTCTCTCATTGACTGAATATATGACATTAAAGTAAACTTGGATCTATTTGAGCTTTGGTATAAGGCTTTGGCTTGTGCTACCTCGTCATGTGTATGCAAACATTTATTCCCGAGAGCTTGCCTTTGCAGTAAAAACTTCCAGAGAAGATGTGTTTGAAGCGTTCCGAGGTTAAGTTCCCGCCCGTCATAAAACTAGGTAAAGAAGTACCGGAAGATATTTGGAACTTCCTGAGGTCCAGTGGAAACGATGGCTACGTCGCAAGGCAGACTAGAGAAGAAGACACCGTCAGACAGCCAACGTCTATGAGAGCATTATTTTTAGACATTCAATCCGACAATAGTCAGAATTCATATAATAGCCCTTGAACCCCGAGGCTTAAAGGTTGTATATAAGCAGGCCCTATCTGGTTGCCTGGCACTAAAAGAAGCAGACCATTTGAGTTGATCGACAAACCTCCTACCGCGTTGAGGCGCATCCGGCCCCCAAATGATGTTGATCGCAGGACCCTGGTCCTTCGCGATGAAAATCAGCCCGGTGGCTGTGCGGGGCGCTCCAAGGCTGATTCTCCCATTCCCTTAAGTTTTGGCGCGATCCTCATAAGGGTGGTTAATCCCCAAGGGCTTAGAACGTCAAGAATAACCCCGGAAGCCATCGAGGCACCAATACTCCCATCTACAAATCCTTTAAGAGAATTACTTCCAGCATTCAAACAATACCTTTGGTAACAAGCCCGTCATGTGCTTCGGCTTCGCAGACGACGATAAATACCCTCCTCCAAACCCAATCCAATATGGCAACGACTACGATCGCTACCTCCGCGACCGCGACTCGTACCAGAAAGAACACGAAAAATATATGAAGCAGAAGAAAAAGCGCAGACGCAATAATGCTGGCTTTTTTACGATTATGGCTGGGGGGACCGGTGCTGCTGGTGCTGCTGGTGCTGCTAGTGCTGCTAGTGGTGGTGGGGGTGGTGGATGTTGATGGTTGATACGATGCGCATCTATTGTTTGTATTGTCTGTTTTCGTTTTGCGGATCATCAGATTCAATAGGGTTCGATACCGGGTCTGGGTTTGGTGTTTTTCTTATAAAATGTTGATGAGAAGAACCATGCTTCCATTTTTTTACGACAAGATCGTGGTGTCTGGGGCGCGGCTGCTTCTGTAGATAGGCTCGAATAGCTTCATCTCTCAGTTCTTTGCTTTTGTCCTGTCTAATGAACTTTCGGTCTCATTCTTCTATTGATATTCACCCAATGTCACGATGAGTCTTGAGATGATTGGGCCGGGAAGAGAGCGAAGTTGTCATTTGAAGCCTTGCATTTCTCCCTGCTTGCCACAGTTTACCACAGCTGTCATGTGGAGATTCAATTACAAAATGACTCATCACGCCTTTCAAGACACTATGCAAATACTATCTTTCAGCTGCATAATCACGTTCCACAAGAACCCCTAGTCTCACCCACATATAGCGCTCTATACATCCAGCCCCATCCAGCTGAGCTGTCTAATACGCATACTTCTTTCCGCTTCCATCAACACTTCCCCGACTATTTCTCCACCCGTAATACAGTCGCAAATGTATGCATCCCGCTGCCACGAAGAGAAGTAGTGCTGCGTTGGTCCAGTGTCCTGTTGGGTAGCCTATCTTCGCTTCGTCACTCTTGTAGATCCAGACTCCGACGATCTGACCCGGTGCGCCAAATGAGACATTTAGTGCGATAGCTAGGCCTGCTCCGGCTGTGGATCGTAGATTTGAGGACAGCCAACCGAGGAGTGGGGGGATGCAGGCGAAGGCACCACTGGCTGCGACGATGAGGCAGCCGTAGCGGGACTGGGATTGGATTCGGTTAGCTGGTGATTTTAGTTTAATGCATCGGCGGTGTCGGCTTGCTTACGAGGTATGCCTCAGCTGGGAGAACTGCAGATGCTAGGAAGCCCATGGCGCCGATGAATGAGAAAATGGCGGAGTGGAGTCCGCGGCTGCATGACCATGTTAGTCTGACTGACTCAAAATGAGTATAACCCTAGTACATACCTGTTAAAATAATCCGCAGACCATGCCACGACGACTGTCACCACATAGGCCACTGCATACGGAGGCACAGTCATCAACTGCGCGCGGAGGTTGGAATACCCCAGTCCAGACGTAATAGCCGGAGTAAAGAGAGAAAGACTCGAAAACGGCGTGGAGATGCCAAAATACACCTATTTCAACGGTTAGTTCCCGACACATCCCAGGTGCACTACGGATCAAACATACTGCATAATGAGCATACAGCCGCCAATCTGTCAAAACGGCCTTCGCATCACCCCAAGACATAGCACTCGCATTCCCATGCGAGCCCTCAAGCCTCAACCTCTCCGCCGCAAGCTCCTTTTCCTCAGCATTCAGCCAATGTACCGACTCCGGATAATCGGGCAAAAAGAACCAAACCAACACAGAAGACGCACAAGATGGCGCACCCTCAATAATGAACAGCCATCTCCACGCAGAAAGCCCATGGGCACCATTCATATGCCCAACGCCGTAGGCAATAGCCCCTCCAAAGGCACCTGCTAATGTCGCCGAGGCTAGAATCAGCGCAACGCGCATCGAGCGCTCGGAGTTACGGTACCAGAACGTTAGGTAGTAAACAAAGCCTGGGAAGAGACCGGCTTCCGCGACTCCTAAGAGGAAGCGGAGTCCTGTTACTTGGGCGTAGTTGTGTACGCCGCCTAGGCCCATTGTCGTCGCGCCCCAGGACAGCATGAGGAATGCGATCCAGCGCTGGGAGATGTTAGTATTGAATTCATGATGGCAGTGGATAGGACATACGCTCGGTCTGAGTTTCTTTAGAAAGTAGTTTGATGGAACTTCGAATAGCGCGTAGGCTATCAGAAATACCATCAGGGCGATCCTGATACCGTTAGTTTCGTCAGATAATTGGTGAATGGTACTCACGTATATTGATAGGAAGTCATATTAGTTTCCGAGAGTAGATCATTATGCGTATCTTCGTTGAGGATCTTGGCATTTCCTGTTTTCGATCAGCTCAACCTTCCCCTTCTCATAGATTAGAGAAGGAAGCACCGATATTCGACCGATCCAAATAACACAACAGATAAATCCCAGCACATAGAGGCACAATTCTCAAATCCTGCTTCCAAACCAAAGCTTTCTCCCTCTCCCCAAAACCCAGATCCAAGCCATCGCTGCCAGCAACGGGGTACTGTCCGAACCTTGTTTAGCATACTCTGGCGAATCGGGTTGGAAGAAGTTCTTACAGCCTGCTCCACGTCCTGGGTGGGCTTTTCTGCCGCCATGGTGCAGGCGAGCTGGTCAAATCGATCGCACAGAAATGGCCACGAATTTTGGAGGACCCCTTTTGTCTGCTTTTGGGGTCTCGGCATCGACCTAAACTCGGGGAATGGACCCCACATTTTTGGCCCGCACTGGCCATCTCGGCCGTGCTCCGATCTAGGGTTCACCGACTTCCGGGTGTTTGTTTGGTTCGGCTACTTTTCAATTAAGTAGTGGTTCAATGTTATATTCAAATCTAAAAAGGGGTTCAAAAATAAGTCTATCAAGGCCTGTTGGATAGTTTGTTTGTAGAGCTGCCACTGAGATTATTTCCGAGGTATAACCGCCGAAGTTCAATCAGACCTTTGAAGTCATTTCTAAAGATTTAAAGATTTAAAGGACTGAGCCGGTATAGTTTCTATCGAGGCCGGCAATTTCGAATGAAACAAGACCAACCGGTCTGCGTGATTCCCTGGGTAATGGTTGGCGTTTCTCACGTGCTCCAAAACGTCCATTTCACGTTCAGGCATTCGATTGGGAACCCCTGACTTTCAGAGTGCAGAATACGTTCTCTTTAGTTCCAATTATCATTTGAGATCTAATTGATGTATTTGCCGCAGGGTGAGGACGGAGTAGTTCGGTTACTGAAGATCTCGGCGAAGCAAACACATGCCATAGCCAGGTTTGGAAACAACTCGCTATCTCAAGACGAGTACTTTGCTTATACTGGAAAATACTCGATTGGAGCGAACCCTGGAAGTTCTTGTTCTTCAGTTTCATGGGCATGTTTTGACGAGACTGGTTTCTGGGGAGTCGCGTGCGGGCAGCGGACGGTTGATAATACCACTCAACGCGCGATGAAGGAGGGAGACATTTGTTACGATGATACATTAGGGCCAAGCGTACCTTTTAGACATCTCCCAAGGAATGCTCCGAGTCAATGTTAAAAGCGTAGTTGGTGTGGCTGCCATCACCATAGACCAGCAGTGCAAACCAGACAAACGTCCTTATCGGTTGATTGTGCCTGAGCGCATCGCAAACGCTGCCATCGTGACACCTCGGGTTTTCTTCATGCAATGCCACCGCTCGCTGGCCAGACTTCGTCCTAGAATATTACACTCGCTATCCTCGATCGCGACCATGTCGACCACCGCAGAGCCCGCCCGAAAGGCCATGCCCTCCGCATTGACATTCGACCGTCATGCGAAATGTTCGGTACGTCTTCCCTGCCCCTCCAGATTTTTAAATAGGCTGTTCCAAGCGATTGACTGTTCTGTTCTTTTCAGACCACCAAAGCACGCGCGAGTACCCTCAAATTACCTCATGGCGACGTCCCTTTACCCATCTTCATGCCCGTCGCGACGCAAGCTGCCCTCAAAGGCCTGACATACGATCAACTGCGCGATACAGGATGCATGCTTTGTCTGAACAATACATATCACCTTGGATTGAAACCGGGACAAGAAGTGCTAGAGGCAGTGGGCGGAGCGCATAAGTTGCAAGGTTGGGATCGGAATCTTTTGACCGACAGTGGAGGGTGAGATCTGCAAGTTGCGGGAACTCGATCGATAGGCTGACCGAGTCATGTGTGCAGTTTCCAGATGGTGTCTCTTCTCAAACTAGCCACGGTTACTGAAGAAGGCGTGCGGTTCCTCAGTCCGCACGACGGCTCGCCCATGTATGAAGCCCCCGCACTCGTCGCACCGGATGTGTCTAATCACTATATGACAGGCTCCTTACCCCAGAACACTCGATTTCTCTCCAGAACTCTATCGGCTCAGATATTATCATGCAATTGGATGATGTGATTGCCACTACGTCCCCAGATCATGCCCGCATCAAGGAAGCTATGGAGCGGTCTGTGCGATGGTTAGACCGTTGCATTGATGCACACAAATACCCCGAAAGACAGAACCTCTTTTGCATTATTCAAGGTGGTCTTGATTTGGAACTGAGGAAACAGTGCTGTGAGGAAATGGTCGCTCGAGATACTCCTGGAATCGCCATTGGTGGGTTATCCGGCGGCGAGGCCAAGGAGGAGTTTTGCAAGGTGTATGTCTTGTCTTACCCCCAAAAGTTGCAACGCTGACAGTTTAAAGGGTGGATACATGCACTGATCTTCTGCCAGAAGATAAGCCCAGATATGTGATGGGTGTGGTATGTTTTTGGCCATTCTCGCAAGTTGATTTGTACTAATTCTGGTCAAGGGATACCCGGAGGATATCGTTGTAGCAGTAGCGCTTGGAGCCGATATGTTCGACTGCGTGTGGCCAACACGGACAGCGGTAAGTCTGATCCATCTCTACTTTCAATAGCACATACTAATTGTGATTAGCGTTTCGGCGATGCTATTGTCTCTTCCGGTACTCTGAAACTGCGCAACCGGCAATTCGCCCATGACTTCAGCCCCATTGAAGATGGTTGCACCTGCAATTGCTGCCGTCCAAAAGATAAGGGCGGCCTTGGGGTAACCAGGGCATTTATATACCACATCACGGCTAAGGAGACCGTCGGTGCTCATCTGTAAGATCCCGTGCCTGACGTCTATAGTTTCCCTGCTAACATACCCTAGTCTCACAATTCACAACGTGCACTACCTCTTGACCTTGATGGCAAATGCACGACAGGCTATTATGGAGGACCGGTACCCGGCCTTCGTTCGTCAATTCTTCTCTAACATTTATCAAGGCGATAAATCGAAATACCCCGAATGGGCCGTGGGCGCATTGCGCGGTGTTGGCATGGACTTGCTGGCAGACTGATCCGGGTGAAAAGACGGTTGTGATTTCGAACAAGCGACGATACTTTGCATTCTTGCTATAGATAAGCGCATGCATTCGAGCGGTGTTGGCCTCCAGGCCTTGATGATCGAAATGTCATATAAAAGATGATTGCAATCTCATGAAAATCTAACATGTGTATGATCTTCTAGTAGAATCAATCAGTCTTATTCTTAGTGAACGTCCCCGTAAATTGCAGAATAATGTACACAGTGATGGCCACATTTGTGTGATGAACATGCAAGATGCAGATGGCCATGATGTGATAAGATAACGTCACGTGACAACGTGTCGCGTCGACGCGCACGGGTTTCCTTCTCAGATTAATCGGGAGACCCAGGAATTGAATCTCCAACTCACCCATCCACTCATTCTCAACCATGACACAAGAACAAGTTGTCACTCCTGCCTCGGCAGCGCAACCTCCCCACGATCCCTCGCACGAGGAGCACCAATACCTCAGGTTGATTCGCACGATCTTGTCGCAAGGAGAGCATAGGCCGGATCGAACAGGGACAGGCACGCAGTCGATCTTCGGTCCCCCACAGTACGATATCCTATAAACGGGGCTCTTCCTCTCTGGACAATAGACTAATTTTTCAAATCCAGGCTGCGATTCTCCCTGTCAAAACCCAATCCCGACGGTGGCGCCCCGATTCCCATCCTGCCCCTCCTCACCACCAAGCGAGTGTTTCTACGCGCCGTCCTCGCCGAGCTCCTGTGGTTCATCTCCGGCTGCACATCATCCCTACCCCTCTCCGAAGCCGGCATTAAGATCTGGGATGGAAATGGCAGCCGCGAGTACCTCGATAAGGTTGGACTGGGACACCGAGAGGAAGGCGATTTGGGCCCTGTGTACGGGTTCCAGTGGCGACACTTCGGCGCAGAGTACGTGGACGCCAAGGCAGACTACACTGGCCAAGGCGTCGACCAGCTCAAGGAGGTCGTGAACAAGATTATGAACTCACCATTCGATCGCCGCATTATCATGAGTGCTTGGAACCCCGCAGACTTGACCAAGATGGCTCTCCCGCCATGCCACATGTTTGCTCAGTTTTACGTTTCGTTCCCGCCGGGTATGAAACTCGACGAGAAGACTGGACGCCCAACTGAGAAGGGTACCTTGTCTTGTCTCCTCTACCAGCGCTCTTGCGACATGGGTCTTGGTGTGCCCTTCAACATCGCCTCCTACGCTCTTCTTACCCACATTCTTGCCCACGCTGCTGATTTGCACCCTGGTACTCTCATCCACACGATGGGCGATGCTCACGTGTATCTTGACCATGTCGATGCGCTGAATGAGCAGTTGACTCGGGAGCCCACAGAGTTCCCCGAACTGCGCATCAAGCGTGAGGACCGGGGCAGCGCTGTCGTCGACGGCTGGAAAGAGGACGAGTTTGAGGTCATTGGGTACAAGCCCCATAAGATTATCAAGATGAAAATGAGTGTTTGAAACTGTGGTGTTTTGCATTGCTATGCTATAATGTCTAGAGTGGTTTTCGCAACCAGTTATACCTCCACAATCTCATGATTTAATTCCCGGAAAAGAAATCCGAAATGCGCTAATTCACTTTACTTCACGCTCCATGATTCGGCATAACGGTGGTCGTAAGACTGAATGTCGTTTTGACACCCAGCGCCTTCTGGCACCTGGCATTAACCCCCCCCCCCAATCCCCCCTAGAGAAAGCTTTCGACGAAAAACCGCCTGTCACCGCTGGATGAGTTCGAGAAACGACACACTACCCTCAAGATCACGTACAGATAGATCCCTATCCCTATGCTGTAATCTATTTATAAATATGAATCCTTGACATTCGTGTCCTAGCTGTCTAAAAAATGAATTTCACTCTCACAAGTAGCCCGAATTTCCAGGATACCACAACTTTTCAATCTATTGGCGCAAATATTTGTCCATGAATTGCGCCAGATTCTTGATAACATCACCAAGGTACTTGTCGTTGTCGTATAGATCCATATGCGTAGCACCCTCAACGCGACAGCTGCTTCGGTTCAGCCGCCTTTTCATAAGCTTCTTCGCTGTAATACATCGTATCGGCCTTGGTACCAGCGATGAGAACGACCGAGCTGGTATGTACCTGTCAAATTGATCGCGGCTTGGCCCTTCTGTATAAGCGCGCTCCCTAGTTCCAGGCAAGAGGCGTCCGCAGGAAATGGTGATCCAATCAGGGAATGCATGATGGGGCCTTTATTCCAAAAAGAGATATCACATCTGAACCTTAAAAGGCCCTTGAAACCCTATTACTAATGCGTGACCCTCTGGTTTTGGTCTTGAACTGGGATTTTACCCGATGTCATCGTCATTTACGGTCTCGGTTGAACGAAAAGAGTGTCAATAGAGTGGGCATCTAATAGAATGGTCCCGAATATACGCTCGGATTGCCACTCGCATACTGAGGGTCGTTAGAGGAAGTGAAAACTTGCTAAGTTCGCGCGCCTTTCGTGTTTGAATCGTTTGTATTTCATGGCTCCTGTTGGAACGACAATTATCTTGCCATAACTTGACTAGCGCGTTGCTCGGGAATTAAGTGATAAGAATGTAGAGGTATAAACTGATTTCGAAAACTAGTGTAGACGATACCAGTCTGTTGATGTAAATGTCACGGGTTAAACATATTTCCCAGTTCATGTATAATACACAGAAGCTCAAGATTGCAGAATCAACTATCATTAAAGTCGTAAATGCTCCAGGTATATATGTCAAGGTAAATGCTCCAAGATGCTCTAAAAATGGCAAGAAAATGCATCTCATCATGAGTTCTCCAAAACCACCCCAGCGCCTCGTAACAACACAATCGTATCCCCCGACTTGACCTTTCCCCCAATAGAATCCGAAAACTCCAAGAAATCCCCAGACTCCACATGGAAGATCCGCAGCCTGGCCTCCTCCCCTCCAACGCGATTATTCAAATTCTCAACATGCAACCTCCGCGCCGCATCATCCAACACCCGACCAACCTTCCACCTCGAGTCAAAATAGAAATCACCCGCCGGCGGCTCCGCAGCCTGCGTATCCGCCGTACCAACTGCATGCACATACAGCCGTTTATCAGCCGGAACCCCAGCGTCACCCTTCGCAGCGCGCTTCATAGCATTCACGCTAGCCGCGCGCGCCGCAGGGCTGTTCGGCTTGACCTTGGGCTTCGGAATAAGATTCGCGCCGGCCGCCTGCTTCTCCTTGCCCCAGCTGCGCACGCGCGCAAACATCGACTTGATCGTATCATTCGCCGCGCCTTGCCGCGCGCCCAGCGGGGTAAGCTTGGCGCAGTCGTGTTCCTCGCGCAGCCGGTGCTTGAGACAGTACTGGCGATTGCAGTTCGGACAGCGCACGCCCGGGTCCTTGAGTGTATTGATAAGCGTCTTGCAGGAGGCATGGTAGCACTGGTCCGAGTTATAGATGTTGGGTTTCTCGGGCGCGACTCGGTTTTCTTGGTTGATGCCTGCGCGTCGGCGAGCCCATTCGCCGGCGTTGGGGCATTTGTGGGCTGTTTCGCTGCGGTGGTCGAGGCAGTAGGTACTGCGGCAGGATTCGCAGCGGAAGGGTAGGAAGTCGAGCTGGCCGCAGTATTCGAATTGGCAGTGGCGGCCGATTGCTTCTAGGTCCGTGTCGGTCATTTGCGTGAAGGATTCGTTGGGGTTGGAGGCGCCGCCTCCCTTTGATATGCTGACGGGAGACATGATCGAGGGTGAGAGAGCAAAAAGAGATGCAATGCGAATGCTAATCGGGGCAGATAAAAGAGAGGAATGTCTGGCATCGAGTAGAAGGTGCTGGCACCGTTGACTAATGCGGAGGCGGGAGGCAGATGCGCTTAGTAAGGATGTGCGGAGATCGCCCCCCACGCGGCAGCCACTAAACGTAACTGGCCTCAAAGTGTCCGTGGTTCTATTCTCTTGTTCAGGTACGGTCACTTTGTACGTCCCGAAACCGTTGTCGCCATTTTACCATGAGTATCGACTTCAGTATGTGGGCAGTTCCAGTATGTCCCTTTGGGCAATAGTGTCACGAATGATACCGAGCACAAATCGAGCTCTAGTTGCTGTTTCCTGAACATATACAAAAATGACCATCATGTACTTATTACAATCTTGACTGGTTGCACCGACAGAAATGGAGACAAAAAGGGAGGGTTTGCTTCTAAGCGATGGATGGATGACGATGCCTACTTCTTTCCGAATGCATATGCTGAGAATAGGACATGGAATCTAATTTCTACAAAAGTATCCGAAAGAATAGGCCAGATTACACGAAAACTCAGACCACAAATCCCGAACATGGAATTTCCGAAATCGACAAACTCCATACAAAAGGGGTATATGAGGCAAAAAAACTTGGAGCTGACAGAGTCTACTCCATGACGCCAAAGATCCAGATCCAGAATCAAGATACAGATAAATCGCAGGTATCTCACAGCGGGTAGAAAGGACGTGAGTCCTGAGAGCCCGGGTTTTGAGGGGTTTCAGGCGCGGACGTTGGGGGAGGACGGGGTTGTCCCTGGTTGGGGGTTTGCGTCTCTGGCGTGGCGAAGGGAATGGGGCTGCTGGACGTGAAGACCGGCAGGGCTTGCATTGGGCCCCGTGGATGGCCTTGGGGTTGGGTTGGGGGGAAAGCAGGTGAAGCGAAACTGGGAGGTGGGCGTGCGGGTCCGTTTCCCCTTGAAGGGTCCGGCATATTATTAAGTAGCTTCGGCATGGACAATTTGACTCGCTGAAGGCCACTTGTGAGTTTGTCCATGTTATCGTCCTTCGGCGCGGTCACTTCACCGGAAAGTTTTGAAGGCATGAAGGCCGTGGGCACTTTGGGCACGGGAGGGGCCTTTCGAGGACTGGCTGTGCGTCTGGGAGTACCTGGTCGCGAACCACCACTGGTTTTTCTCGAGGTGGGCTTCACCGGAGATTTCGAAGGGGTAGCAGGCCCATTCTCGGTGGTCTTATCGTCGATGGTACTGGCCAGGTCAAGACCGGTGGGCGCAGCGTGGGTTGCACTCTTTCTGCGACTGGCATCCAGGGATGGAGAAGATTCTCGGGATGGGTCTGGAAGCTCGTTTGCATCAATGGTTCTTCTGCGGTTCTTGTTGCGCATCGCTTGCTGGCGCGGAGTGGCAGGTCTGGGAGAGAAAGGGGTTGGAGATTTGGTCTTCCGAACGCGAAGCTGTCGCTTTTCCTCTGTGCTTGGTACTTGCGGTGGTGGAGGGATGATGGCAGGGTTGATACCACCATCGAGTGCCACCTGACGATCACGGCGCTGACGAGAAGCCTCGGCGTTCAATTCTTCGGGTCGACAGCTCTTCGTCTGCCTATGTGAAGGAATAAGAATCTTAGATAATTCATGGGTTGCAGTAGCCCAGCCAACTTCAGGCAGTGGTGGGATACTTGGACGCGGGCCCATTCCAGGGGAGCTGAAAGATTTGCGGTCCTGAAGATTGACTTTCTTGGCTTTAAAGGAGTCTGTCTCATTGAACAGCGTTGAGGACGTTTCACGCTTGATCTGCTTGGGAGGAGGATCCACAAGTGCCTCCACTTCGGCAAGTAAGGACGGAGACCACCACTCTTTATCGTAGTCGGCATGAGCTGGAGGCTGTTGAGTAGTATCCTTGGGGCTGATCTCGGTGATGTTCATCCCACTAGTCATGGCAGAGGCCAAGCGGTCATCGGCTGATTCGCTTCCCAGCCCAGAGATGTGACTGAGAACACCGCTCATCAAAGCTCGGTCACTGTATCCACCTTCCAGCACACTGATGACCCGACCATCAACACCGAGACCCTCTTCCTGAGACATTCGAACGACGTCTGCAGTAAAACGCGCGTAGAACTCGGTTGGCACATTGACCTTGTGTCGTTGCATGCCGGTACTTTCCCACTCGCTCGCATCGAATCCTGCCGAAATGAAAATGGCCGCTTTGGGACGCGGGCCATTGGGGTTTGCGGAGAGTCGCTGAGTGTGCTGTCGGAGGAACTTCCGTGCCTTCTCAAGCAAGACGAGATACTTGGTCCGGTAAAGAGTCCAGAACTCGTCTTCCGTTTCCCAGGTGTCCAGATGAATATTCCAAATAGACTGCCCATGCGCACCGTCGAGACAAACGCTCGCATTGCGCACTTTATCCGGATCACCGGCCTCGCACGGATAAGAATTGATATCATGCAGACTGTAATATCCGATGGCTGTCTTCTTGTGAGGAGCAGCATTGCGCGGAGCAGTCGCCGCCTTGTAATTGTGGTTCCAAGTAATATCTTGGGAGCCGTCTCCATGATGCAGATCGAAATCGAGAATGGCAGCGTGCGTCAAACCATGATTCAAAGCCGCATATGAAATGCCTACGTGGACATTATTGATCCAACAGAACCCTGACGGCCAGTCCGCTGAGCAATGGTGACCCGGAGGTCGGATACAAACAAATGCACGCTTTGTCGGGCCCGGTCCGAGGACTGTGTCGATGCCTTCGCAAACACCACCAAGAGCACCCTCGAAAGCATTCAAAGATTCCGAGCATAGGTAGAGGTCTCCCTCATGAAGAGCAGATCCACTGGCTTCCTGGCCATTGGGCCCCGGCGGCTTAACCAGTTCCTTGCCAACCAAAGCCAGACGTGACTCGGCAACATCGCACATACTCTTCAGATCAGTCATCCACTGAGTCCCATGAACATTCGTCACAGCACTGTCTGAAAGAGCCAACTTGCGCGATGTCTTGCGAATCTGGAACGGCGGAGGCGGCAACATGTGCACATCTAGATCTGGGTGCGGCGCATACCGTTCGCCTGCATATCGACGTCCAAGACGGACATAGGCCGCAGAAATCCCCAGCACACAGGCGCGAATGCGCTCCGGCCTCTCGACTATCTGGGAAAGGTAGGTCTTTGTAGTACGGGGGCGCGAGAAGCGATGGCCGTAGCAGGCGTCGTGAACAATCACGGCAGTTTTAGATTTGAGATCGACAACGTGGTGCAGGTCGAACTCTTTTTGGAAGTGTTCTGCCGCGATCGACGCTGCCGTGGGGAGCTGGGGCTCCGGTGGGAACGCGAGCCGCTGGGGCATTATTGCGGACGACGCGGTGGCGGTCGGTGACCCCGCCAAGTTGGCGGAAGAGCGACGCGACGAGTCTGCCAGGGGAGAAGAGGAGCCGGTGTTGGCAGATATGGAGCGCAAAGATGCAGCGGACGCGCGCTTCTGGAGGGAGGGTGTCGACTTGCGGCGCTCGTCGCGCAGTGAGCTGGAGCTGGGAGTGCGCGGCGGCGCGGGCGTGTTTGCGAGCGAGGCGCGCGGTGTGGCATCTTCAGGAGATAAGAGGGATGGAGAGGATGGGAGAGGAATCGCGGCGGCACTTGCAAGAGTGAGGCGATTCAAAGAGTCTGTCAGATCACGATTGGACTGATCCATGGTGGGCTGATTGTTTTGGCTGTTATCAGCGGGTCGCGGAGGCGGAGGTGGATCATCCTGAGAGGGTTTGAAGGGGTCCATGATTCATGAAGAGCATAGATTTGAAAGAAGCAGTAGAAAGAATCAGCAGAGTGAAAACAAAACTGCTTTGTCAAGTGGCAGGGGGGAAGAAAAGGAGATGCGGGATGTGAAAGTGTAGTTTGGCTCCCTGTGGTTGACGCTCTTCAATATGGCAAGGGGCTGGTCGATCACATCTCCATTCCAAACAATAGGCATTCTTTTATGGGATTTACGATCGAGCTATCGCCTTGTCTCACTCTGATATTTCTCCCTACATTTAGCTCTTTGCGGTCCACGGGGCAGGTTCCAATAGTTGCGCTGGCTTTACCTCTGGCCGCATTCCCAGTCTTCTGGACCTAGATTTATTACTAGGGCCATTTCTCGATAGCTCGGTTATGCCTTGGATGGTAGAGTCCTTCTCTAATCCTCTCCGTATCCTTATACAGATGTACCCTGTTATGAATTTACCGTCCAGGGCCGCTAAGATTAGCGCCTGTCCAGCGTGTTCTGGAAGTCTAAATACCTTCCGGGGCCTACTTTCAGCCACATTCTTTGTGTCAGATAAAAGGAATGACGTTGAAACTCTCTATGGGTATTCTACCTGAGATCTCTAGCTCTCATCGGAAAAAATATGAAGCATAACCCATGAAACCAGAATCTCGTGAGAGACCATTGAACCCTCTTGAACGCCTCAAAAACTCTCAAATCGCAATCTCCCGAACCCCAAAAAGAAAAAAGAAAAAAACCCCAACCCGAAACACCAATGCTGAAACAATTCACAAGGAAACAAAAATATCAGAACCCCATATCCCTACCGCAACCGCGACACCCTCCACTGATACCACTGAAACCAGCGCCTCCTGAAAGAAGCCTTCTCATCCATAGAATCCTGGCCCACCTTCTTCGTTTGATTCACAGACTTGAAGCTGCGCGTTGCGTGCGAGTTGCAGAAGCAGTGCATGTGGACTGTCTCGATGCTAATTCCCGGACAGCTGTTCCGTCGGTGGCCCGAGCAGACGCTGTTTCCAGCGTCTTCTTCGCAATGGCACCATTCGTACAGGGTGAAGTATTGGCGGCACATCTTGGTGGAGCTTATTGCTAGCTATTTTGTGATGATCGACGGAGTAATTATGGGATTGGATCCACACTGTCCCACGGTCTAGTGAGGTTTGTAGTGATAGCGGGAGCTTAGACGTGTGCGAATTTTGGTCAATTTTTGAGGATTGAGGGGCTGTCTTTTTGTCCGATGCGGGATGAGAAATGCGTGGGCTGGTGCCAATCGTGTGAGTTGGGAGTGGTGAGTGGTGAGATCGAGAAAAGGAGGTCAATAATGTGAGTATGGCGGATGCACCGGATAAGAGACCGTCCTGCCAGGGACGAGGTAAAACGAGTTGAAGGTTATTCAGGCCAGCTGAGAGGGGAATTGATGGAGAGGGGAAGTAAGAGAAGACAAGAGAAAGTGGATGCAGCCCTGCAGGCTACTTGTATGTTCTAGGTCTATTAATGGCTGAAGGCAGACCAGCCTTACGGTAATAATGAGGAATGGGTTAACCGGACCACGAAGGAACCTCGGTGGGGCTGACGTCAAAACCCGAGATGAGTTCATCCTATGAACTCCTGGAAAAGACCCCGATGATAGTTACAAAGGCGTGCTGACTGGCGGATTGCCCCATCCGTCTAGCAAGCGCTGGGCGTGGTTACATCTTCGCGCCCAGGTCGTATTGGCGCGGGGATCTGGTCGGCGGTACAATTACTTGGAACCAGTAGCTCTCAGAGCTTCGGGCTCCGTAGGGACTGCTCTGGGAAATCCTTGGCGACGGCTTTGGACTAGTAATATGAGGTAACGGAAACAATCTATCGGTCTTGGCTGTTGAAGGCGCCCTGGGAAAGCAGAAATCTTCCTACAGCCTGGAAGCTGCACCTGGGATGAGTCAAGAATGGGCGGCTCTGCGGGATTATAATTAGGCTGGAAAATAGAGCTGCACCTGAGCGGGTTGAAACTTAACGACAATCTGATCGACACAGGGCTGCCGAACTGTCAGAACCTGATCTAACGGGACGAACGGGGATCCGCGCTGACCCGCAAATGGGCGATTTCTTCCGGCGCAGATCCTTGATTGGCTGCGCGTTGGTTTGGGTTGCCGCCAGGACCCGGAGGAAATGTGCCGAATCGTCGACCGAGTTAGCGTTGGGGTAGAGTAGTATGTATGAACGCCCGACATTCCTCGCGTCGCATGGAATCCATGGTTCGACAGCATTCCGCACCGATTTTGAGATGCAACCGGAAGGGAAAGGTTGTGGCTGTGGTGGTGAAGCTGTCAACGAACCCGCGTGGAATGGAAGGCGGTGACTCGCTTTGGTACTGACAGATTCACGTGACCCGGGAATCTCCGCGGAGTGCTGCCTCAGGCCTCAAATCTTTATCGGACTAACAGCTCTATTTGCATTGGTTTCTTCTTTTTTCCATTGTGTCTGCCGAGTGTGAAGATAGTCACTCTCTGCTCCTGCAACTATACCTTGCTACTTCATTACACTCTACAACTCCGGCTCGCACCCAACCCACCACTTCCAACCACCTAGCATTGCCATGACCACCCCATCCACAGGCCAACCACCCAACATGGCCGCCGCCACCCCCGCGCGCACCTCAACCCTGATCGCAAACCTCTCCGCCGTAACGGCGCGCATAACCACCGCAATCAGCACCTCCCAAACGCCCAACAAACCCGTCCGCCTCGTCGCGGTCTCCAAACTCAAGCCCGCCTCAGACGTCCTAGCCCTACACCAACCACCAGCAACACAATTCCACTTCGGCGAAAACTACCTCCAAGAACTCCTCGAGAAATCCCGCCTCCTCCCACCAACCATCAAATGGCACTTCATCGGCGGCCTACAATCCAACAAATGCGTCACGCTAGCGCGTGACGTGCGCGGCCTCTGGGCCGTCGAAAGCGTCGACACCGAGAAGAAAGCCTCACTACTCGATAAAGGACGCGGCGAACGCAAGCCCGACGCGGAGGAAACAGAAGCACAGACTTCGTCCGGCGATACAGATACCAGACTCCGCATCTACGTACAAGTCAACACATCCGGCGAGGCAAACAAAGCCGGCATTGAACCCGCCGCAGCGCCAGCCTTGGCGCGCTTCATTCGCGAGAAGTGTCCTCGGCTTAAGTTGCAGGGTGTCATGACCATTGGAGCGATTGCGCGGTCGAAGGCTACGACGCCGGAGAATGAGAATGAGGATTTTGTGTGTCTGCGTGAGACGAGGGATCGCATTGTCGAGGAGCTTGGGTTGAGTGGGGCCGAGGCAGAGTTGGAGCTTAGTATGGGGATGAGCTCGGATTTCGAGGGTGCTATTGCCCTTGGGAGTGATCAGGTGCGTGTTGGGACTAATATCTTTGGGGATCGGCCGCCCAAGGCGGAGGCGAGGGTTGTTTAGATCGGGTTGGTTACGAGTTATGAATTGCTGCATATGCATGATCCGGCCCAGGTTGAGATGGGTTGGATAAAAGTTTGGTTGAAGATGCGGAGGGACTGGGTTTACTGTACTCTATATCACTACTGGTCTTAAAGAATATACAAGAACAAACGAGGGTTCCCACGGGACCCTTCCATGTTTGGTTCGGGAGCTGGAAGTTATACATGCATGCTCCACCCTGCAATCGCCTTTGCTACTCGTATCACCACAATCAATCCTTGTTGCTCATTCCTTGCGACAGCTTCTGCTCCATCTGTCGAGCCATTCCCTGCGGGACGCCTTCCTTTGTGGCACGGATGGTAAGCCGGTACATCTATAGACTGTTAGTTTCATGCCATATGGATCACGGAAAGATGGACATACCGATTTCTCGTAGCTGGGCTCCAGCCGCAACAAGCAGCCTGTCTTGCCTCCCTCGAATTGGAACACTGCACAACCGACAATGTTCTTCGGGTTCGGGTCCACGCCGTCCAAGATCTTCCATCCAAATCCTTCCACCATCTGTCGAGTGAATGACTCGTTGATGATCTTGTTCTTGCCGCTCAGGCCGAAGGTATTCTGTGCTTCTAGCGGGGAACCGCCGATTTGGCGCCACCGCTTGAAGAAGTCCTCGGCTGATAGAGACGACGGCTCCATGTATCGGTGCATCAAGACTGGAAGTTGCAGCGTGTATGCCTGAAGTGCACCAGCCAGGTAAGAGATACGGATGGTGGGCGCCTCTAGGAAGGGTCCATGTGCTGCACAAAACAGAGTCTGCTGGGTTTGACCACCGGCAGGGACGGTGGAATCGGGAAGATTTTTGGTGTCGATCTTCAAGTTCGGGGAGGAAGGGTTGTCGACGGTCGTAGTCAACGAGCCGATGCCGTATGTCGACTTGTTGCTGATGTACAGCTTCACAACACCGATATGGCCACGGTACTCGGATCGCATTCCGATGTGAATTTGTGCATCCTCGAAGAGAACACCTTCGTGTGAGAAGTAAAGTCGGTTGTATCCAATATCCCACTCCGGCGTCAAGTGGGCTGCGCTGGCCATGTTCGGGGCAGGTGCCGCTGGTCCACTAAGATCCAGACCAGCCAAGTCACCCGATGCGCTGTTTGCACTCGTAGGAGTCCCGTTCGAGCCCGTTCGAGTGCCGTGGACAATGGTAGTAAAGGTACGCTTGAGGCCGGTGTTCTGTGCCATGAGCACTTCCTGCTTGTCAGCGTTGGCATCTTTGCCACCGACCACCCAAGTCTTTTTCTCGCTTGTGCCTGCCGTCTTCTGGTGCAGCCGGGACAAGAGGATAGACGTCCGATCCGAGAAGGGGGGCATCTCATCGCAGACAGTCCGCAGCAATTCATCAGTCGGGAGGGTTGCAAGTGACAGGTACTCAAACGCTCGCTGTTGCAGTTCCGAATCAGGGGAGTGGCTGTATAGGCGGAAGATCTGCAAGAGTTGAGGTTTGATCTCGGGGAACAAGTTGACGAATTTGACAAAGGATGAAAGAATCATGGCGCGCGCATTGTCGGTACTGGTGAACATCTTAGCCTGAAGGGCCAGGAACTGTTCAATCGGGCTTGAGCCCGCACTGTCGGCGATGAGATGACCGAACTCGCCCAGAACGTAGCAGCCAATCTTGACCAAGCTCTCGTGGCAATCGGCCTTCAAGTAAGTGAGAAGCGTGTGGGCAGCATATGCCTGCAACTCTTCGTTGTTGGTCACAATCTGGATCACTCGCTGCCACACTTCATCGTTGACGTGGTCACCAGCAAGGGACAGGAGTTTCAAGGTCATATCAATGTACCACTGCGCGTCTGTGGCGTATTTCTCGGTCAAAATTGCAACCTTCAAGACCATTTCTTCTCGAATAGCGTAGTCGGCGGTCTGAAGGTAGCGCAGCAGCTCGTTGACAATGGGCCCGGCGTTTGTTGTGTCGCACATACTGTACAACAGATCCAGACCCTTACGACGAACACTGATATCTCGGTCTCGCAGCGAGCCCAGAATAATATTCTGGTGCTTTTTGATCGGGTCAAGTGTCTCCGCTCGGGCAGCGAAATGGGTCATCGCATCCAGACCGAGGTATCGGACGTTAGTCTCACGAGACTGAATGTATTTGCCCAAACGAGCAGAAATTTGCATCATGAGTTGGTGCTCGGAGTCGAGATGAATAAGGAGATTGATCGCTTCGAAGAGGATCGCGTTTTGCGCATTGTTTTGCTGGACGTTCTTAGGTTGTTCCATGGCAGACTGCATGATTTGCGCAAGTGATTCGCGGATGATCTCCCGCACGTGGCTGTCTTCAGACGGAGGATAATACTGTAACAGACGTAACAGCTTGACCTGGATCCATGGACACGGCACGCGGTAGTACAGGTAGTCCGGAGCGATGTCGTTGTCAACCACGATGCGCTTCAACCGCTGTGCCGCCTTGACGTAGCTACCCCTGTATTCATCTGGCAGGTCCTGAGCCAGCGCCATGACAAGGGAGGTAACCGAGAGTGTGACACCCATGTCAGGGTCATCCATGATCGAGATAATTCGCTCGGCCCATTCATTCCGGACAATGCCCGGGTACTTGCGGTACAGTCGGAGTAGTGTAAGAGCAGCCTTTTTCTTGACAAAGGCTTTCGAAGTTCTAGAAAGAAAGTGTTAGTGGCTGGTCTCCAGTCAAAGGCAAAAAGTGCTTCACTCACGGTGAGATCAGGAGTCTGTGGACTTCGCTCGCCAGCGCCTCTCCGAGCTCTCGGCCACCGACATTGGCAACCGCATGGAGTGCCAAGCAGTTGTTCAACTCGTTATGATCCAGCAGGTCCTTGCGAATACTATTGACAACCAAGTGAAGCAGCTCGTGCTCCTCATGCAGGAAAAGGGTGACAGCCAAATACCCGATCTGCTTCTCAGAGTATTTATTCGACGAGATCAGATTGACGGCCTCGAGGTGGCCAAATTCAACATCGTATCCCTGGATGTAAACGTAGAGCAGCTTGCACACGTATTTCTTCTTCTGGTACCCGTTGAGATTTCCCGACTTGAATTTCTGTCGAATGTTGGCCAGCTCCTTATTCACGCGCTTCTCCTCCAATTCTCGGGCGCGGGCATTTCGCAAATCCGCAATGAACTGCACCAGTCCTCGCATCGACGACATCTCGGCGTAAATAGGCCCTGGCGGCCTCCTTCACGAACACACAATTAAACGTTAATCTCGGGGGTAGTGTGGGGTTTCGAGGTACAAGCTCGCATGCGTCGCGATAATTCGCCTTTCAGGGGGTTCGCGATCGGATGGATACCGTCACACAACCATGTCCGTGCTGTATTGTTTCGACGATGGTACATTGGCCCCTCAGGGTCCACGACGGAGATTGACGGCGGTTCGTGGGAGCTTGGGAAACAGGGGGTTACCGGTCGCGGAGAGTTCTGGAGGCAGTCAGCAACGGAGTGATACAGCCGAGCGATCCGAGATCAGCTAGGGCCACCATACAAGTACTGGACTCAGTTCGAAGTCCCCGAAGAAATCCCACGATTAGGAGGAGTGAGGATCCCCATAATACCGCAACCGCGCCAGCTTTGAGGCCACTTCCGCCGCCGATCGTCCGGCTTCCGCTGTGGCGTCGGAGTTACTTTGATGCGCTGTGGCGGTGCAACCATGCCAAATGCATTTACTGTGGTCGATCCCATGATTTTCAGGGTTCTTAGGTCTCCTTGAATGCAGTCTACCCATTTACTCGATCCTGAAAGGATTCAAATCCATGCAAAAAGATATTTCATGTCTCGTAACAAGTAACCACCGACATCACCGCCGAACTAGTGTACAAAGCATCACCGAAAAGTTTCACCTGGACGCCGACCTTCCTGAACCAGCCGTATATTAATGCTGTTCATAATGGAAATGCAAGATTCGTTGAGAAGAAGGAAACAACGCAGCTATTTATGCGCGGGTGGTGAAGTCCTGCTCAAGGGCAGACTCGACAGCATCAGCCTTCTCGCAAGTGCAGGAAGCTGGAAAATATGTTAGATCTTGCTCGTAACTAACTGTGATTCTTTTCGCCATGAAGAATAGCTTGCATGAAACTTACCAGAAGGACGGCTGCCACAGGCGCAGGTTGCACCCTCGACGGCCTTGTTCTCGGACACGGAGCGCTCGCAGGTACACTGACCAGCGGGACGAGAGCCTATATGATGGATCAGCCGCTGAAAATTCGCAGTATCTTCGTTGTTGGGTAAACTTACGGCATGAGCAGCGAGGGCCAGAGATGGCGTTCTCGGTGGAGGCCTTGTTGCAGGAGCAGTGGAGAGCGCTCTCCTTGCCGCACGAGCACTTAGCCTGAGCGGCACAGATGCAGTCGGCGCCCTGGGAGGACTTGCAGCAGGTGGTGTTGGGGTGGACCATTTTGAAGGTATTTAGATCTCGTGGATGACGTAGACGTAGAGAAATAAGCTTGCGGCTCAAAAGTAGTCGATCGGCAACGCAAGTGTTTGAAAGTGTTTGAAGATCACAACAATGATGGGTTCTGAAGATCAGGAATACTGAAGAAAGAAAAAAACAAAAAGATGGACAGCAGACAGGAATCAATTTATACTGGATGCATGCGTCACGGCGAGTGGCATGATTATCAATTGGGGTGTTTTGATTGGCCGAGAGCTCGGTCACGTGGTAGACGGCGAGGTTATACCGCGCGGTTGATTGGCCGCCCTGAGCAGCTCTTCTGATGATGACCTTTCGCTTCTTGTTGATTCGACAGATCCTGATCTACCTACTGTAACAGTTTATTTGTTCTATTTATATTCACTCCTAGTGTCTACCGCAGGTTCAGGGACAGTCCCAAGTCAAGGTGGTCCATGCGGTATCATTCGAAAACCGATTCACCCATGGACTCACGAATTCTTTGTCAGCGGGCCACTAATCAAAGATGGGTCACCGAGGCCAACAAAGAAACCTCGCTAGTCTCTAGTCATGTGTAGTTACCAGTATTCGAGCGCGTCCAAGGACTATACCATACTCATCCCCAGTGGTCAGTGGTCGAAATGTACACCGTGAGCGCAAACTTGCCGCATGTCCGGCGTAGGCTGGACTTGCTTATCACGAAGAGAGCGGAGGTGGATGTTCGGGGTGTAGATGAAACACACCGTTGCACTTGGCGGTAGCCTCTGACCATTTAAATGCAATTAGAGCTCGGCGTGGGACCTGGTCCTGAGGAGTTGCTGATGCGCTTTAAATATATTTTGAGGTACGAATTGACGCCCATCCCTTCTAATGATGGAGCGCAGACCAGGAAAACGAAGAGAAAAAAGAACGCGAAGACCAGTGTATCAATGGGCACGCCACCACGGAGGAAGACTCACAAAGACGCGGAGCACCCAAGAGACTCTCGATCCCCGTGAGCCTCGGCTTTCAGACTTGTTCTGAGCTCATCAAGCTTTCTGACCGTTCTGACCTATCAGAATGCTAAGAGGGATTGTTCGCTGTTGCTCTGCCAAATTGTCGCCCGGGGTGTTCCCCACGTTTCTTCGCGCGATGCTTTCTTTCCTTTCTTTCAATAGGTTGGATAAACCTCTCATCATGTTCGCTATCTCGTCGTCCTTCCTGTAGATCGCCTCTCCGAGACTACTGTCGTAGTCTTTCATTACTTTTAAAATGGGTGTAAAAACAGTCAGGTCAACAGTGAAAACAAGTCTAGGCGGAACAGGCTTAGCGTAGAAATAGCCCTTCGTGGCCGTCGGGTGGCTGAATTCCATGTGGGTACGGCTTGAGCCGCATCAACAACACCTCTGATCGATCTACACCACGGAGGTCAAACATGGCAGCAGTAGCCTTTTACTCTCCTGGGTATGGTCCTAAGTCTGTATCTTTGACCTGGCCCAGACATCTACAATAATCGTCAAGGCAAGGCATTGAGCGAAGGGAGAGAAGATATTGTGCAATTTCATGTTGAACGCAGGCGCAATGGTATAGGGAGTGCTTGGAGAGTTGACACCGAAGGAGATGCTTGAGTTTCAAAATTTGCCTTGTCGGTGGGAAGCTCTGGTTGTGGGGAATGTAATTGATGGAGGACTTGACCCTCAGCACAAAGTATCGGCCTTGACGTGCATGCCCTAATCGCAGTTGCCCCATTTACGATACCCTACAAATGGTGCCCTACAAGGGAACCTCTCCCGGCAACGTCTTGCAGCTCAATAGCAGGCACGTGTTTGCCTTCAATAGCACAATACATCCTTCTCAATAGAACAATACTAAAGGAATATCCCGTGGGATCTAGTCATTCACTCGGCTCGGCCAATGAGAGAGCGCGCCCAGGACACGTCCTGGGAGGCAGCTGATCAAATCTGCTCGTCTCGACCAATGAGAGGCCTCCAGCGGAAAGTCCCAGGCCACGAGACCCACCGGGATTAGGCGAATGCCTTTATTTCCGAAAAAGGAAGCATTGAAGCTGTGTCCCGTGATTGGTTCCCCAGAATGTATAAATACCCCCGGCCACCCCTCTTCTTCCTCTTCTTTCTTTTCTCTCTCGGGCCCTTGGGATATATTCAAGGCTATTTTTTTGCTGCCGCTTCTTGGTCTGAACAGGGGACGGAGGGGAGGGAAGAGGAGGGGTCTTCGACAACATGCTACACGGCGACACATCGACTCCTGGCATGTCGACACCCGCATACGAACCGAACCGAACCGAACCGAACCGAACGAGCCGTACACGAGAAACATGGAGAAGGGCTGGTACTTCGATACACGGGCGGGCCCCGGCAGCCCTGACTCGAAGGGCTGGAAGGGGAGAACACTCTGGAGGACAACACCAGGCGGGCGAGACCTGACTCACCGGTCAGACAAGGGGAGCACATACGACTGGAGGACAACACCAGGCGGGCAGCCCTGACTCGACGGGTGGAAGGGGAGCATACACGACTGGGGGACGACGCTGGCTCAAGACAGCACACGACCAAGGACGGGTTGGTGGGAAACAATCTTTGGAAACCATTCCATGCATAGCCGCTGGTATCTTTGCCTCTGGGGGATGCGTTTGACTCCGAGGGAACCAAAACCAAAACCCCGCTAGACGCGAGTCTAAGGGGGCACCGTGGGACGATGGAGCTTGTTCATGCCGGTTCAGCGACACATTGGGTATTCGTCTTCTCAAGCCTCGACGTTACTTTAGCAACGGACAATGGGGATTGGCCTCTGACCTGGTCCTGACTGTGGTGGTGATCGGGGGATACTGTTGTTTCGGGGGAGTGTTTACTCTGCTGGCGCTCAATGATGGAATCCGCATTGAATGATTCCCTGCCATTCCTCTTTCCTGTCGGGGTGATATCCTGACGACTGAGTTGAGTGCCTTGGAATCCATTCTGTGAAAGGAGACAACCCTTTTGATGGCCGGGCAAGCCGGAAGGAGGGCTCTCTACAATACTCTGAGAGCGCCGTTTCTGATCACCTTCTTGTATTATTCCATGTTCTTTCTTTTGTCTATTTTTTGTTGAAGTCTGTTCTTTTTGATACTGCTCCATTGATCTCCATCCTGTTGACATTTATCCTGTTGGTGTCGGTGCTGTTGAATTCCTCATTGTGCTCAATGATTTTCTACAAATTGAACATCTCCATGTTATACATCCTCGCTTTAACCCTTTAATCTTGCCCAAGTAAATTTCCCGGTGGCTTCACGTATCTATAAGCCGGTAAGGGACAACTGGACTGACCCGTCGGACTGGTATGTATTCGAGCAAGACCCCAACGCTCCTGGAATACACATGGCCGATGAGCCACTTGTGACAGGGCCATACCAAGAAGATAATTTCACCAAGGCCAGAGGCACAGCATGCCCTCGGTATTGCCCTGGGAGCACCATACAATTTGGAGAGTATCGGCAGCTCTGGACCTACGCAAACCCGGCGATCGGCGATCCGTACTGCGTGCAGCTCCAGGATGGGTTGGCTGAAACGGCAGTCATCCTGTCGGTAAGTCCTGCACTCTACACGATGAATACCTGCACTAACTGAGCCGACACTCCTGTACAGGTTACCCATACGAGGCTCAACATGACAGCGCGAGGGAATCGATGCGGTATGAGCTGAAATTCGGATATAGTTACGCAGTGACAACGGAGACCAGAGGATGCAGCACGACGAAAAATGCTAAACAGAGAGCATCAGAACTGCCCAGGGGTAGTTCTGCACTCGGGGACGAGGCTTGTTGAGACTACGTTCAATCTTTTGGCAAGTCTCCTCTCCTACGGAGTGAGTGTTTACAGCATTCGACTTGATGAGACGACCGTGGGCTGAACTAACACAACCCTACAGATCATTCTCATGAGAGTCGTTGAACGAGCATGAAGGTGTCTCGGTGATCGGTGATCCTTATCGATCAGGGAAGACAGGATTCTGGTGATCGCCAGAGAGTCGCAGGGGTGCCAAGGACAATGATTGGAGATGGAGGCTGGGAACTGCGCGGACTCTGACATGGCATATCTTGGAGCTGAAACTCGTCAAAACCGACCCCAGCAACAGAGATCCGATGTCTGTAGTGATTACAAGCCACGTCTGTGCCTTGGAAGACAGTTGGTGCAACCGAAGGCGACATGGCCGTTAAGTGATGGACAGTGTGTTTCGCCATGATGCGAGGCATCAGATTTCGTGCCATTCCACTTTCCATATGGCCAATGCAGAAGCAACAGCGTCGGATGCGAGAGATGCTCGCGTTCCCGTGATGTCAACACTCTGTACCGGGCGTCGTCACCATCATGTGCTGGGATGGAATAATAGGTGTTGGGATTGAATTCATCATTATCATCAAGTTCCAATTCGATAGAAGACAAGTCTAAATTAAATAATTAAATATTAACATGAATAGATATAAACTCCACAATCCTGCATAACACATGTCCATAACTCGAGACTTGGAACGCAAATCTCATTTACTTTATTGCCAGCCTCCCTCGAAGCCAACACCAGCTCCCTGGCTGCGTCGGTGGGCGCTGGAGTATTTCCGCGCGGCGGCGAAGTAAAGGCGGTCCTTCTCATCTTGGCTCTCACAGCGCTTTTGCTGAGCCTCTTCGTCGAGGACACGGCCGAAGCTCCAGTTGCGGTGGGCCTTGGGGCGGGTAGGGTTGGCTAGTTTTACTTGTTAGCATGTGTTGATCGTGCGAAGAGAATGGGTATAGAAACGTACCAGGTGTGGCCTCGACAGCAGCAGGCTCGCTCTGGATGGACTGGGACCTTGAGGGCCCTGCCGAGGGAGACTTGCAAGACGGGGACTTGAGGGACTTGACGGAGTCAAAGGAGTCCTGGCGCTGTTGCTTGAGAATGTCGAAGCGGAAAAAGCCAGACATGGTGGAGAGTTTGTGGTTGGTAGTGGGTAGAAGTTTGAAAGTGCTTGATGGCGGGTTGATGTTATTAGATGGTAGTTTGGTAGTGTTGAGGGATTGGAATAATTATTGTGCATAGAATTGGAAGTGGAAAGGAAAGCTCTATATAGGTTTTCAAGCGGGTGATGTCACGACACCCGGTGGCCTGATAAGGACAGGTTCTGGGATAAATTCTTTTAGCGTAAGGGTGCAGATGGTTTTGGCCTCCCTTTCTTGGTTTTTTCTGGTGCGATCGGGTCGTTAGCATCATGAGTGGAGACTGGTCGGCAAGCCGGTTCCGAGAGCCACCACTACAATAGAAAGAGAGAACCCGAACTCTACCGACCCGAACTCCCCGAAAGCTTATCTATTCCTGGATTGAGCAATCCCGTGCGAATTCAGATATAGTGTTCCTCCGTCATTCTAATTTTAATCCTTGACTCGATGAATTACTTTGTGCGGGAAGTGTGTGCGAGCAACTTGGCCACCGGTATTTTGCGCGATGTGGCTCTAATGCGATTCGACCGCCTGGACCTTGAACATCAGTGGGTCCTGGTGGCTCCGTCAAGATAAGGAGTCAGCTGCAAATCAGAAAAAAATAGACAGGCGGGCCCACTAAGGGACAGAACACGGTCTAGAACTAGAAATTTTGTTGGATGATCTTTGAGTTGTTTTTGATGATGAGTCGAAGGGGATCCCCTAGCAACTGCCCCCGAGCACCTGCATGAGGATTTTCACGGTCTTGGTTTCGGGTTTTAAACAGATTCCTTGATTGCGTAACCTTCGTAGTCACTCACATTCTGCATATGTTTCCCACGTGTTATAAGCAAGCCCCTAACACGCTGGAGATACTTTAATAACGGGGTTCAAACAACGCGTAATGAACGGATCGGCATGGAGTTTCAGAAATGCCGTGCAGAAAACCATGTTCCTCTGCAATATGTATAATTTACCGAGTGGAAGTCTATCAAATGATCGAGTGGTCTGTTCGTCTGCTCGAGTACCCACTTTTATTTGGGTGGCGCTTCAGCCGCAAGAAATCCTTAATTTGCAATTTGGAGTTTTCATTGTCACTCCCAAAGGGTACGAATCGGGCCGAAGAAAGATCCACAAGCCGTTCGCTCCGCATGAAGCTCTTCAATACTTAGCTGATTACTAAGGACATGATAACCCTGGGAAGGGCGATCGCAACTTGTAAAGTATGGAGAGTGGATGTCGCAGTTGTCGCACACGAGACCAGTGTTCCAAATAGTGGAGCAATTATCCGCATCAGGACCCGGCCTTAGGAATGCTAAGCCTTATATTAAGGCTTGGCCCATGAAATTCACTTGAAATTGTCTTAACTGACGCGCAAGCCACCGCGCAAGCATGTAGTTCCCAATTGATCGTGCTTGAGAGTTCAAACACATCTTTCATCAGTATAGTCCCCGCCTCTTCCTTGTAAAAACTACATTCTATCGTTCGGCATGCCCACACCACGTGTGACTAAAATTGCATTTACCGATACAGAACCTGAACGTAGCGGACGGGTTCATCGGCGCCAGAACCTCAATACTATGAAAACTTCGAAACGCGATTTCGTCCCTGCTCTTTCGGATTCGAGCACGAAAGTGACGAAATTTGATTGAGACACCGGGTTGAAGAGGAATCCTTGTCCGGCGGGGAACGCGTGACGTAATGTGTTAGGATCAGGGTATTCCAGATCCGAATGTATGGAGTACAGTACTTGAAGTCAAGGATATTGCTTCGTATTATGCGATTGGTTGTCTGCTAGATTAGATGGAAATATGCCTGGGATCAAATCCGGGATTTTCCATGTCGTTCACTGTCGGTGTTCGGACATTAAGGATATTCTGCGACTGGTTCCCTCTCGTTAATTCCCCGACCACAGCCAAATCTGACATTTCACATAGATAATTGCTACATACATCACGCAACTCCACTTTTTCGGGAAAGCAAGGTCAACGAAGTAGAATCCAATAAGGCGGCGGTCTTCAAATATTATGGTGGGCTAAATCAGTACGGGCGGCCCAATTGTTATGAAAAATCAATTGAAAGCTAAAAATACAATCTATGAAATCAAAACGGACACAATGATGCGACATATCTTGCACTGTCCATCGGAGACCACGGAGAAAATATGATTGGTTTCCGCTACAACCCTTGGAAAACGTCGCCGATTATCCAGATCTCAGCGCCCGTTTTGAACTCTCAAGTACCTAATCCCTGGAGGTGAATATGTACAGTTATTCTACCCCATAGTGCGGGAAGTGGAATATAAAAGTCCACGGGTTTCCCATGATTACCTCTGAGAAAGTACTTCTGGTGATCAGGATACACTATCTAGTAAGTTTCCTCTTTATTCGCAATGACAGACATCCACTAACTAAATGAAAGAGTCTTTAAAATCCCTCTATAGGACCTTTAAAAAAATTATGAAGTTCACCTATCTTTTTGCCATAATTGGCCTTGCAGGAACTGCTCTTGCAGTTGCGGCACCAGAGCCCGGTTGGCGATCCCCCACATGATAAATGTATATTCCAGTACCTAATGGGTCCGCAGCTGCTGGGATCGTGGAGAGGGACCAAGAGGCGCAGGCCAATGAGGCTGCTACTCAAGGTCAGGAATGGGGTGGCCCTGGTTGGGGCGGTGGATGGGGTGGTCGCGGCGGAGGATGGGGAGGCGGAGGTCGAGGTGGTGGATGGGGTGGACGCGGCGGAGGATGGTAGAGAGGTAGTTTGGATGTTGTGAAACACCAATTGATAGGGAAGAGTGGTTTCTGGTAGCCGTTAGGTGGTTGCTAGATATAAGTAGGAGATCAAACACGTCGCTCTTTATTCAAAATCAATTACCACTGAAAGCTTTGAGAGCTGAAAAACTAAGGAACATCGTATTTTGAAAGTTAAAGCTACCTAAAATGTTGAAGAAAAGTAAGAACATTACACAGAACGACCGAATAATGTCAAATTTGTTAACATGCCATCTAATCAAGGAAGAGATCGTTGAGGTTCTGTCTCAAGAACCACGCCTAGAACGCTCCTCAGTGAGATTGCTTTGCACGAGGGGCCGTCCTACATCGAAGCTATTCATTTACTTTTCGACCCCGATCCAAAGAGGTGGGGGTCTAGTTTGCGACCCAGATACGGAGGCCTCTTTAAAGTTGGCATCGATTATATTCAGGATATCTCCCAGAGCTCTGTATGACTATCTTTAATGAGACGTCGCACATGGAGCGTATCTGTCCATACCCAGATCTACACAAAGCTGTTCCGGCGCATGAATGGCTACCGTACCCTGGTAAAGAGCTGCCCTCGGCCAAGTGGTAGAGATCCTGAAATGGTAGTCAGAATGGACCTCTAACGAAAGAGGCTTACGGAGGGATGAAGCGGGGTTCTAAGGAAGAGCCAAGGCAAGAGTTGAAAACGGCCAAAACTAAAAATTCTGAGGCCATATCCGGGGACGACGAAGTTGAACTCAGTAATTATTGACCTCATGTTGGAGGAGAAGATAAGATATGAAGTAGAAGAAATTCTCAAGAGTGATTGCAAGGAACTAGAAAGAAGTATTAATTAGGCGGTGTTTCTTACAACAACCGAGCCCTTTTGTACCCAAGGGTTGTTTGTAATTTCGTCCCCGAGAGACTTCCATTAGTGCAAGGTCCTTTAAAAAGGAAAGAAACAGGCTTGAGGTGTCAGCTCTCTGCAGCTAAGTACAGAGATCCCTGTTTCGATTGAAATAGTAGAACCGCATTTTTTACGGACATAAAACGCTCTCGTTTCGTACGACTAGACCTTCTACATCGATCTCCATTAATATACGTTTATAATAATTACTTAGCATCCCCCTGACCATGCTAACTAACTACCACGTAGTATCCTCCAATCTCAGACCACGGATGCGACCTCACCTTCACGTCCTCTATGCGCTCCGCGTCTTCCACGACCCTAGTACAACCCTATTCAAATCGACCCACACCCCCCACTCGGCCCTTTTGTCCTCATTCTGTACCGCAATTGCGTCCCAGAACTATAAGCGGTGAAAAAAACAGTGAGAACTTCAACAAGCTAAGGTATAGTAGCCAAAAAATTCACGCAGGAGGGAGAGGTTGGTAGAATCGAATTCCTAAAAAATACGAACACATAATTTTATGAAAATCGCAAAGGCAGGAATTCACAAGCGAATACAGGAGTTAGGAGTTATATTCAAGTCAAGTGGTTCATATTCTGCGGCAAATACTTGCTCGAGCCTACTGAGCAAGTTTCACAGTTCGCCCAAATTGTAGATAGAATGATCGTAGCAATCCCGAAGCATACTCTGCCTCTTGTGTGCCTCCAGCCCCTACGACATGCCAAAGGCATGCCAGTAACGGGATCTAAACGCAAGCGGGAGTCAGCGGGAGAAGCCCTGTCTAGCCCGACGGGCTGACTGATCAAGTAACGAATGAAAAGGTCCAACGGCGCTGTATCTTCGACCTCAAAGCTCCAGAGTGTGGAATACTGGAGCACAATTCGCCCTTCTTCAACGAGAATTTGAGTGATTCTGCCACGCTGCTTACGTTTAAATGAGAAAATTAAAAACTATAAGGTACAAATGTAATTAGTCTTCTGTTCCGCTATACATTATATAGACACTCACAGGGTAGATGGGATATTTTCGGCGAGGCCCACGGGCTCTAATAACTATCATTCTGATAATAGCTCTCATCTCGTGAAGGGTAAGGTTCTGATCTGCAAGGGTCGCATCGACGTCCGCAATGATAGTGCAAATTGCATGTGGAAGTGGTGAAGTTTCATGACGGTCTTGTACAAATATCTCGGATGTCCAATATAGCGGGCGTGCTTCATACATAGGAGGGTTCCCGTATGTTTTGAGTCTAAGAAAAATTTAGTATCATAAATTAGTAATAGTGCGGGGATTCGGTTGTTCACGTACATCAACTCCCATGAGGCGAGATCGTAAAGGCAAAAGAAATGGAGGTCCGCCCTCTCGTATCGCCCTGAGCTCGGGTCTGATATGACTTTCGGTCCAACTAGCGTGAGAGTCATCCCAGAAGTGGTATTCTTTAAGTCTCTCCTCAAGCAAATTCTGAGCCACTTTAAGAGGGTCTTCCGAGACAGGGAGGCTCTCTTGTACCGTGTTGATGGCGTCTTGGAGCGTAGGAACGCATTCTAACCGACCGTAATTCCGGTTGTTTGCGGAAGCATTGATTGGATATTTTTGAAGGACCCCTGCTGGATGGGGATCAAAGAAACGAGGCTCAAATTGTAGAACACCTTCGTCTGTGATGTCTACTTGATATGCCTCAACGCCGAAAGCCTGCAACTCGGTGGATGAGAGGAAGATAGATTGGCAATATTCGACTTGCCGATATGTTGCCCAGAGAATTTCTCGGGCCCTGTGTCTTGCTTTCGAATCCATCCCGACAGATGGGACAGGCATAGAGAGAGAAGATATGAGCACGTCAGATGACACCGGTGAGACGAAATCGATGAGTAGAATGAATACTGTTGTGCTCTGCGAGTCGAGAGTGTAAATACAACTAAGATACGACAACCGACTGGATCAAACCAAGGGCAAGAGAAGCTGTCAGATGTACGTCACTTACAGATGCTTCCTCGCCGGTTTCTTGTACTGTAATATCAGCCGTTACTCAAACAGACGTGCTTCGGGAAGCGCTGCGCACCCCTTCTGGACTGATGTCCAAGGTGTACACTGTGACTATCGACGCAGATGGTGGGTAACGTACCCTCGTACCTGTTGGCACGGCGCGTGTTGCTCATTCGTTTTCCACGTGACTATTTTTATCCCCGAAAAGACGCTGTCCAAGGCTGTTCCAGAATGTAGGGAATCGCCTAATTTGGGTAAACAGAGCCAGTATGGAATAGTACACACGTAACGCGGGCGACGTCACTGCCCTTGGAATTCTCGGTCAAATTAGGTATAGTGGCCCGTCGGTCACGTATACCAGATTCAGGAGTCTAAAGCTTGGGCATCCTGCCTTTATCTTCTCTACAGCCGGACCAAGGAGATATTACAATTGGCCCTCAATACTTTTTTCTCTTAGTCATTCTAGATCTACTCCTGGGTATTTCTATAAACGTCTTTCTAGACATCTTTTGATTCCATTTTCCCAGGTACCTTTCTGAACGTCTTTTCAAAACTCCCGAACAGATGATCACTACCGCCTCAATAGACCCGCTTACAATATCTTCTTGGTCCAGCTGTACTACCAATCATTCCACGGTAGTTTTGGGAAGGTCTCGTTATAAGTGCAATCAATTTTCTCCTTGAAAATAGCAGCTTTAAGGGGCCCAACGATTTTGACTGTTGCCACTACCCCAGCTCACCTTCAAATCAAGATTGTGACGGTACCTTGGCGATCCTAAACTTTTGTTATATTTTCTTTCAGTAAAACACTTACTCGATGAATGGCACGTTTCACACCTTTCCTCCCTCCGTGCAAGAGACTGATGAGAACGGCTGCCTTGACTGATTGTTTCAAAGCGGATTGAATCAAGTGAGCTACTGATGACAAGCAGAAGAGGCTGCTTCCAAGGCCCCCGCTTCCCCATCCTCCAGCGAGGCTCATGCCTGGAAGACCACAGGTAAGCAGTCCCCTGAAGTCTTCCTTACAATGGCCCCGCGCAAGCCAAAAGTGTATTCTTCTATCCCAGCGGATGCCACGTGTCACACTGTCCCTGTTTCACGATCCCCCTTTCACGAAAGGGGATGGCGAGGATCATGTGCTCGGGCCGACAAGTCTTGCCGGCGGTGATGCCAGCAGCAAGGCAACTCGGAAATTCCGCAAATCTCTCAGGGCAAATTTCCAAAATGGAACTGAGATGCCAAAAGTGCACCCATTCTCCTAAAAGGATTAGCTACTCGAAGAAATAAATTTTATATCGCTGAAAAAAAGTGTTTTATTACAGTAAGAGCAGCAGCGATATGTGCTACAAGTGAACGAGATGGGATTTCCTGGGATATAAATGTACAGAAAATTAATATACAAGCGAGCCATGTGCTCTATGTCCTCCGAATCAAATCTTCAAATATCTCTCTGATCTGGTTTATCACAATGCTTGCATGGGTCTCATCCACCAATCTCAGATGGGCATTCTCACCCAGCCTTGCAGCTATCTGGACACCATGATTAGGTGGAACGAAACTGTCGAGCTTCCCATACCACAAATTCACAGGTAGATCATGGCGAATGTCTTCGACTCGAAAACCAAAGTCCATGCACATCAACTTACCATCTTGCCATACACCTTCAAACCCCTGCGAGAAGCTTTCCCGAGAAGATCGCAAAGATAATGGAGGCCATGCAGACTTCATAAACGCAATATCTTTCTCATGGCCAACTGGCTGTCTAAGCATAATTTCGAGACGCTTCTCATCAGTCAAGTCTAGACGTCCTAATATATCGTTTTGCCAAAACCATCGGGCAACAGTGAGGGGCGCATAGCGAAATCCATACGGAAATCCAAGCTTATGCATCAAATCAGCCCCGCTCATACCGATATCAGGAGGTCCCATGGCACAGACAAGTGAGACACACCTAAGCTTGTTGCTAGGCATTGCTCTAGCACAAGCAAGGGCAGATGGTCCACCTCCTGATATTCCCTATCGTAGTGTTAGCAACCGGTCTTCGGCAACCCTTGCCATATGATCTGTACCAGAACACTGTAGTGATCCAGTCCAAGATGTTCCGCAAGTCGTTCCAAGTCTTTCGCATGATCGAGCAGTGTTCGATTGGGGTGTGGTGAGCTCCACCCTATACCAGGTCTGTCCGCGGAAATAACACGGGCGCCGAGCTCTAAGCCTAGGGCGTGAAAGCCGGCACCTTCTAGGCGAGAGCCTGGAAGGCCATGCACCAAAAAAATAGGCCCTCCGTTTAGCGAGCCATATTGTGCATACCCGAGTATTCTTCCATCTGGGAGGGTCAGAGTATCCGAACTGTCGGTATCCGTACGGAATGGCGACTGGACAGGTTCAGCTGTAAGGGCAGCTAGAGCGTTGGCTGGGTTATTATTGGAGGCTGTAGAGATGCCAAATAACTGAAGAAGCCATGTATTCGCGCTTGATGTCGGAGACATGTTAAACGTGAGAGACTAAGGAGAATTCTTTATTCGCTCAACACGGTTGATTTTGTTTTATGCTGACAATAGACAGCTGACGGCAAGGCCCCCTACAAAATGACCCCCACTTGAGACCCCGCAGTTATACGAATGAGTCAGGGGAATCAAACAGGACTCGGAATAAATAGTTATTTACGAATCTAATTAGATGGAACGCGCTGCCGAGGGACGTGTGTTCAGAATCCAGCAAATCCTGTGTGGCACTCGCTGCTAAGGTAGACATTTCCAGTAACTATGTACTAGCACAGTTCTGCCCAATTAATCGAGCGATGACCCCAAACAGGATTAGCGTATTTCGGAATTATTTCCCAGGAATCAAGTCTAAAGAGTGAGAGGTCAAACTGAATTCGAAAACTACTGCATTAGATTTTTCTCATGGTTGGTAAAAGAGGTTTGATTTCAGGGAAGCAAAAAAAGAATGGCCCGAACCGCGATTCGAACGCGGGACCTCCTCGAATCAGGACTACTTGTAATTTTGCAATCACAGACTAACCCAAACGAGGCATAATACCACTATACTATCCGGGCTGAACACATGGATTATTCCAATAATTCAATATTAGTAAAACTTGTTTGGTAAACGCTTACAGTAAACACTTCTATAACTTAAGTTAACCAGGGGGTATGTGCTATGTCTGAAGCAAGCCTTATTATTATAATATAGAGGAAAGTAGATTGAACATTGACTATAGAATTTCTTAGCCCGACCTATCGCGATGCTGTGAAGGATGATCCGCTATGGACATCTACAGACGCAAATGGGAACACTATTTTGCATGTTGCTGCAGGCAGCATCAAGTTTGATATACCTCCTTCAATAGCACAGTGTTCAAAAAGAGACGCTATGGAATGTTCTATGGACAAATCCTGAAGCCAGTAGGACAACACATAACGTCAATGGGTTGACAGAATATGTTTCGTCTCGGTTGGCAGGATCTCAAGCATGGATGTATATGTGGGCAATGAATCTCAGGGCCCCTGGGATTTCGGATGCATTTCGCCTTGAAATTCCAGGCCGGAACATAGTTGGTTTTTCTCTATGAATAAGTTAATGATGGAATGGTATGTGTGACAATCTGAAGTCCAACAAGTCTATGAGATTCATGAGCCTCTGCAATTATATCACGACCTGTCGAAGACTTATAGTCCCAAGCGAGCCATATGCGGAAATAGTGTTGCATTATGAGCACGAGTGGTCTCCTAAATCTAGGAGCTCTTCACAACGTAATAAGGTCATTGGTTCAGTCGCTACTATGCCTTTCCGAAGAGCCATAGACAGCGATGAAATAGCGGCAAAACTTTCGGTCATGGAGGGCCTTGAGGACGGGGTTCAACAGCTTCCTGAATGCAGGAGTGACCATGATTTTGTCAGTGGACTGTGTAGACAGGAGAGAATGGCACCCTTTTGCACCACAGCAATCAGGTTATTAAGGATTTGTGCTACGAGTCTAATACTAAGGATCATGCCAGTAGCTCCATCTCTACCTGAAACTGGCTTCGCCTTTTATCTATTCAGATTTCAGTGCCAGATTCAACCTTGAAACTGTTCACTCACGCTTAAGCGTGAAGAAGTTCACCAACGTTCACACTTTCCCTCTTTGCTCCACCTACGTACAGCAAATGTAGATGGACTCGTTTTCAAAATGACTATTTCCGAGGAAATTATGTCTCAAGCTTGAGATTACCCTAACCGGCAAATTCTAATCAGGAATGATCCGAGAAACTAGTTGTGGAAAACAGAATATCGAATAATCCCACCAAGAAGAAAACTCGGAAACACCAATCTCGAGGGTCGCCACGAAAAGCCCTGGTTGCAGGAAAACGGTGCTAATATCCTGATCACTGGCATGACCTTGGCCGGTGGAATAGCAAGGTGCTGTTCCAGGCAGCAGTGATTGGTGGCAAAATCAAGAGCGTGGCACTGTGTTTCCTGAACACAGCTGTCGAAGTATTTTTGGTAAGAAGAGACGCCAAACTCTCTCAGAGTATCGGTGGCGACATCTAACAAGTAGCTAGTACGAAATTATGTCATGGCCTAGTTGGGCAGTTCAAAACATACGAAGGCCACAAAACTGCTTATATGTCCGGCCATTATATCTAAAGACCTTGTCATGAGCGGAGGGGCCTAAAGGATGTTGATTGTCAGAAATTTGCTCGGCAAAATAATGTGAAAATGAATGTCAAGACTGTCTCACACTGAGGACCCCACTCGATGGGTGCTCCAGGCTCCAGTTGAGGCTCTGGTTCTGCTTCAAGCATCTTGAGGTGTTCAATCTTGTGGAGCCCAGTTTATGAGGGTTAGGCAGACACCATCGCTATTCGCCTCTTCTTCGACTAGATTTCAGGCTAGACTTTAGGCCAGGCTGGGTTAAGCGAGGCTAAACTATTGCTAGCTCGGAAAGATCCGTGCTCGCCCCTGATCATGAGATCTCGTGTCAGGCACTACCCCTATTACGAGTAGACGATTCTTGGCCATATGGACAAGTCGGCTTTCAAACCACAATCAGCTGCGGGGTAGCATTCGACCAATATTTTGGACGAATAAGACGACTGATCCAAAAAGTGATTCATATTGGATTCAATTGAAGTCTCAACTAAAGAGTAGTAGGAGTTACATTATCCACCCAAAGAAACTAACTTGGCCACCCGTTGGGTCGCATCGTCCCTCCCCCGATCGTCTATTGTTACATCCTCCTCCCTGTAGCCACCATTCGGCCCTAGTCTCACTGGGGCTGTCGGGCGCCTGGGTGACACCCCTTCACCGCTCGCCCGAGCTACCCAAGTAGTTTGGGTCTGCCCTGGCTCTTTCACCAGCAAATTTTATTCTAGCTGTTTCTTTCTTTGCGCATTCAGTTCTGACTTACAAAATATTTTCGCGTCAATATCTCCTTTTCTCCTTCGACATAGCACGATGAGACGAGTTCTGCAGGTCCTTGCTTGTTGCCTTATTTGCCCCCTAATCGTCTCCGCAGAAGCTGATCCGAAGTACAACGCATCTTTTCCATTCCGACCGAGCAATGTGACAGGACTGACTGAACTCTACCTTTGGGTTGGATCGTATGTCAAAGTTCATTCCCTGCTTCGCCGTTACTAAATGCCTAGTACAGATATTACAATGCCACAACGAAGATAGAGTTCACACCTAAGATCGGATCGACAACCAACACATCGGTATGCAAAAATCTCCAAGGCCAAACGTTCACTGCGGAGTTTCAATCGTTCCTCGCTATTACCGAAAGAGGTCCTTACAATGCCGGCTCAAACCCAGTAAATGCGCTTTTGACCCTCTGGAACTCAGGCACAAATCTTTCATCGCTCTCAAGCTCCACCACCACGTTTCCATGGACCTCATCATCCCTTCGATGGTATCTCGAATCTGCCCCGTAAGCCATACTCGAAATATGACTCACATAACGCTCTTTATCTAATTCCTTGTAGTTGGGTACTCTATGCAACTAATACCACGACCGAAAGCGACTCGCCCACCGCCCTCCATGATATCTTCAACTTGACCTTATCGCCTCGCGCCAAGGAAGCTCCATATAATCTGACAGGCATCATCAAGAATGCAGACGCAAGGCTGGATACCTTCGATTTGGATCTAAGATCTTGCAATACTTCCATTGAAAGCAGCCAAAATTATATGTCGCTCATTGATCGCGACTGGTCTAACAATGCTGGTTGGAACTGGACATATCCATCAGTTGACCTACAATTTGACAGCCAAACAGCAAATTTTACTGTGAATGGATATGCCGCTGCCTTTCCGTATTGGCTTTCCTCTACTGCAAGTGGCGAACATAGACAATTAGGCCCGGATGAGGTACAGGGAACAATAAAGATTTCCTTCTTCGGGGTTATCGACCCCTACCATTCCGATACCCTGGTAAACACCAGCACGACGCCTACTTGGCTGAGAACGGTGGGATTTGGAAACAATTCCATGAACATCGGCTACGATAGTGGGGCTCTTGGCTGGCCTCGTGCATCGCATTGGGAGGCCACTGTATTTTGTTCCGTTATTTCCTTGGCTTTGATGTATTTCTAACTCCTCTACGGAGAATTTATATATGGAAATTATACTTTTTGAAGAGATGAATACAAAATCACTGGGACAGTTCTTCCTAAGTTGTTCGGTCTTTCTAGTACAGTAAATTCATTCTTATTTTCGGCGCTTTCTATGTATACTATCCCGACTTAGCTCGAATCGTCAATATCGATAAAATAATATAATATTATCTCTTACGGTATACTACCCCAGCGTCAAATATTTTACTTTTCTCTACATGGGTCTCACTGCCTCAATTGTGAGAGAACCTTGAAGCTATTACAACTTCCAAGAAGCGTCACGGAACTGCTTGGTTCGGCAAGCTGGATGCCAAGCCCCCGAAGGAATGCACGGAACCCTGTGCCTCGTACCTGGGATGCCAGAGTGTCAATTTCCACCAGCGAACGAAGAAGTGCTACCTTGGAAAGCGTACTTCAAAGCCTACTCTTGACGCTCCGAGCTGGGCTACGGCTTAATCCCTCGGTTGCGCGGGAGCGTGTGATCAAGGTTCTTGCGACAAGTCCTGTGGCTCAATAACAAACTACTCTTCTCCACCCAAGATTATACTCCCATCGCAACAGCAACAGTAACAACAAAAGCTTGCCGTTCAAGCCCTGCCTCCCCCATCTAAGGAAGTAAAGTGCAACGATGATGATAAATCGGAAGTTGGTCTTGATAATACAAAGTACCACATTCGATGTGACAAGCAATACAGTGTAAATGGCACTGTCCGGCTCTCTAGGACTGGTATATCCTACACAGAATGTAAGTATAGATGCTATATGTCGTACCTGTAATAGAGTTTGTACTCGGACTTAGTGGAGTTAAGGGTTGGGTTTCGTGGGTGGTGGGATCGACTCAGCCTGCGTGCTCGCTAATTGCACGGACTTAGCTTACCCCCGTCATTGATTGCCGACTCTCGGGTCTAATCCTGACCTAGATCAGTGAACCAGTGCCATGCTTAGAGTGCAAATTGGTGCCAGAGAGTTTTGATTGTGAAAAATGTTGAAGACGCTGGGATCCAGCATCACTAGCGTTGTCTCTCACGTCATCCACGTTGAGCACTTTAGGGGGAAAACACCAATTCATCCCTTGGTCAACATGCAGTTCTCAATTCATACCACTTGTTAACATGAGCCTATATCAGTATCTGGGCAAGTCTGGCCTCAAAGTTTCAAGAGTTATTCTGTACTCTATACTACCCAAATTTGTCCCTCTTCTATGCTAACATTGACAGTGGAGCAATGAGCTATGGGGCACCAGAATGGCAAGGTTGGGTTCTAGACGAAGAAGATTCACTTCCTCTACTCGAATATGCATACAACGCCGGAATCCGCACTTGGGACTCTGCAGATCTCTATTCTCACGGACAGTCTGAACACGTTATTGGTGAAGCTATCAAGAAGTACAACATTCCTCGAGAAAACCTCGTCATCCTCACAAAGATCTACTTCGGTGTTACGACAAACTGTCCATTAAACCAGCCAGGCATGACCGCTCAGAACGATGGCGATCTTCTCAACCAAGTCGGCTTAAGTCGTAAACATATTCTCGATGCCGTCGATAAGAATATTGCAAGACTTGGAACCTATATCGATGTGTTACAGATCCATCGCATGGATCGTTCGATACCACCAGAGGAGATCATGCGAGCTTTAAATGATGTTGTTGAATCTGGAAAAGCACGATACATCGGAGCGTCCAGTATGGCAGCATGGGAATTTCAACAGCTACAAAATATTGCTGATCGCCATGGCTGGCATAAGTTCATCTCTATGCAAAACTACTTCAACTTGATCTACAGAGAAGAAGAACACGAAATGATTCCGTACTGCAACTACACTGGTATCGGCTTGATTCCCTGGTCGCCTGTTGCACGTGGCCCCTTGACCCGCCCATGGGGTACTCGAAACACTCTTCGAGAAGAGAAGGATGCTCTTCTCCACATGATAGTTCGGTCAAGAGATGATAAGATCGATGAAGAAATTATCAATCGTGTTGAGGAGGTTTCAAAGAAGCTCGGAAAACATATGGCTCAAGTAGCGATCGCTTGGATTCTGAGCAAGAACATGTGTCCCATCGTTGGCCTGAACAAGAAAGAGAGGATTGATGAGGCTATTGAAGCGACCAAGATCAAGCTGACCGAGGAGGATCTCAATTACCTCGAGGAACCGTATTTGCCCAAGACGCGACTGGAACTATGAAGGCTCTATCTACTGATTAACGTATGGGTATGAACGGACGATCTTTCAATCATTCTTGATTGGGTTTTCTCCTCAAGAAAAGGAGGTTTCCTGTGTTGGGCAAGTTTCCATTGTGAAGTAGGGCATCGCCGAAGTCAAGGGTCCTACCCAGGTAGATAGAACGAGTCCCTAGGAGTGCTCCGTAGTGGCAAGCGGCTCTACTCTCTTCTCGTCTTCCTCCTGCACGCCTGTCCGAATCACATTATCTTTCTTTTTATCCTGCCCCTCAACCTCATCTTTCTTGACAGACTTCCACTCAATACAAAGAGCCGCCACAACGGTCAAGCAAGTGAGCGCCAGCGCCAGATAAAACACGTCAACAATGGCATTATTACTGGCGCTCTTCACCCCTTCAACATACTTTTCCGGCACCGTCTTCATGATTCCAAGCGCGCCATTCTTTAGCACAATACTCGGGTCTAGACCGGGTACTTCCTTCGCCAGCTCTCGCGTGAATCTGTTGGTGAACATATTCTGCGCGACTGAAAGTGCCACGATGCCGCCGATCTCCTGTGTGAAGAATATGGCCACTAACGCAGTTGCAACTGCCGACTCGGGAAGCGCAGTCTGGACAGCAATGAAAGGCTGCTGAAAGGCTAGGCCTACGCCGATACCATATAGGATCTGATAGGAGATCCACTCTGAAGGCGGGGTGGTTGGGGAGAAGGTCGTGTAGAGACCCGTTGCGATGACCATGAGGACGGTACCGGTCACCATCACGGGGGTGTAGTAGCCGATGAAGGTGGTGGTGGGCCCTGCAACGAGAACCGCGAGGGCAAAAGGAACTGCTGTGGGGAGGTACATAAGACCGGATTGGAAAGTAGTGGCGTCACGGACGGCTTGGAAATAGATCGGAAGCTGTTGAGTTTGTCAGTCAAGATTTCGCTGAAAGGAGTATCGGACCGCCCAGAGCATTCGCTGAGTCGAGGTTGGAGAAACAAGAAACTCACATAGTAGGCCGTCACGAACAGAGCAGCCGAGTTACAAAATGTGAACAATGCGCTGAACGCGACCGATCGCTGATAGAGCAGTCTCAAAGGAAACATGCTATCGTCCCCGGAGCGGTATTCCACCCCGAGGAATACCACCAAGAGGACACCGACCAACACCCAGAGCAGAATAATCCGCCAATTGGTCCAAATGTATTCGGATCCTCCCCATTCTAGAGCTAGGATCACACTGATTGCCAGTGGGACGAATGCCATGAACCCAGGAAGGTCGAGACGCTTGAACTTTTGACGGTTTGGAAGATTGGCGTGCTCTGGGCGCTGGATGTCGTTCACAAAGAAGAATATCGACAGGATAACCACCACACCAACTGGAATGATGATGTAGAAGCTAACCCGCCATTGGGAGTACCGAGTGATGGCACCGCTGATAAGGGGGCCAAAGGCTAGCGCGATGCATTCCACGCCGCCTGACATGGCTGTATAGATAGGTCGATGTTTCAGGGAGGTCGTGTTTGCGACAATACTTTTGTGTTTTGTTAGATTAAAGAAATGTAGGCGGATTGGGATAACGAGAGCAGGGAGTACTCACATACTGCTCCCAGCAAAGACACCAGCCGACCCAAGACCACTCACGGCGCGTCCAATGATGAAGGCAGTTGAATTGGGCGCCGTGGCGGCTACTACCGAGCCGATGATGAAGACCAAGAATGACAACATGTAGGCCGTTTTCATTGAATAAAAGGTATACACCTGGCCATATATAAGGACGGTAGAGCAAGATGCCAGCAAGCTGCCGTTGTAAAAATGTTAGTGATGTATCGATTATCGGTGCTTAGATTGGGAGCAGGAATGGACGGACTTACTATGAGGTTCCATACCATCCGATCTCATTGAGATTGCCGAATTCATCCGAGATTACCGTCGTGAGTGTGGCGACGCAACTTGAGTCCTGGAATTCCGGGTTAGTTATCGGAGTCGCTGCAAATAGAATCGAAATCAAAGTCCAAGGTACTACGTACATATCCAACAAAGAAATCTCCGGCAAGGATGGAGAGGAACAAAATCGCAAATCTAATTCCCTTTGGGCGCGAAGGGTTCTCAGTCTCCTCTTCGGTGGTGTTCACATTCGCGTTAATAAATAGTTCCTTATCAGGGACCGTCGCTGTGGCTGTGTTCTGGTAGATTTCGTTTGGCTGAGTGGAATCGCAGACCGGCGGGGGGTGGCGCTAATCACGTCCATCACGACTGGTTTTGGGAAGACAGGAGCCGATTTGCAGTAGAGGCCAACTTGTGACTCTTACTGGACCTGCTAGCCTCATTCACGAGCACGTGATCTCACCACTTGTCTTCCTTGTCTCCCCACAATAGTACTTTCGGCCAATCATAATTACTCCGTCCTTTAATCGCGGTATCACAGCCGATTACATCTCATATGCCGTTGGCCATAACGTACGCAGCAACGGAGGTTGGAGGTCTTGCGACTATGAGGAGTCCATGTCCATTCCCAGATGATCAGGTTGAGGGGGACTCTATATTAAATCCGGATTTGATCCTCCTGACCTGATTATAGCGCCGTGTTGGGCTTCCAAGCCGCAGTCCCTGGGTCATTATTACCGACTGTGGGACTTCCACTTCCACCAGGGTTGTGAAAAGTACTTCGACCAGCACTGCGACTGTGACAAAGACTGCTCCTCTTGATCTCAGGGTAGGTGTTGATCCCAAAAACCTACCTGTATTAGACTTTTTACGCAATGTGACCGTACGACTTCAGATCACTTCCATTTTGGGCGTTGATACCATCCCTTCCCCCTTGATGCCATTATTTTCCCGCCTGAATCATCAAGCCACCAATTTTCACTCCAGCGACCCCAACAACTTTACGTTTTGGAATCAAATCACAAGTTTTCGAATTTTTTTGGTCATTTTGGAGAGTAGGTACGAACAAAGTCAGAAGAAGACAGTTAATCAACCAGAAGGAAAGCAAAGGGGAGGGCTTCCCTAATCCTCTATCCCCTCCCTGTTGTAGCTGCAAGCGTCTATTTCTTCTTCCTCGCCGTGATGTCAACGTAGACGTGTCCCAGAGGGCCAGCCTCTGGGCTCCATCCCCCATGCACGACTCTATACTTTTCACTTTCATCAAGTGTCTCAACCAAGTTGACATACTCTCCGCCACGATTCTCCCAATGAAGCTCACAAATCTTGGCATCGCCATGAAAAAGGTCTAGACGGCCCTCACTGCCCCGACGGCTCTGGGCACCAATCTCCCCAATACCGCCACCCGAGATCTTGATTTCGTCGATCTCTTCTTCGGTGAGGGACTTGCGGCGGTCTTCAGGGTTGTAAAACTCGCCACTGCTAGGTGTTAGTTGAGGCATGATGAACACAGGACCTTGGGTATGTACCCTTCAATCACAGTGTGGTGCACTGAGACCTCGCCATCCTTGAGATGGTCCCGGATGTGGAAGGAGACCCATTGGGAATTGTAATTGTTCATATTGGAAGTTGAATTGATGAGTGTGGATGTGTTGTGTAACCTAAGAAAGGTGGACGATCTGATCTGGGGAGGGAGCGGACTCTCGATTATATAGGGATTACCCCGCAACTTTGGAATGTGGGGATTGCCTAACTGGGGTGTCGTGTGATGACTCTACGATGTCATACATCAGGCCATTTTCCAATGGGATGCTCTGGTCATACCGGGGCTGTCGCATGATGTCATTGGCCAATGAGAGTGCCAACCGTGGAACCACCCGTTTTTAGCTTTCTCAAATTTGCGGGGTGTTCATTATGCTCCTTATTATATATTATTCTACCCTATTGATGTCTTTTGAAGTTCATTCTCGTTATTTAGAAAGTGAATTCGTCCGGGGCCCATGGTTATCAACGGCATCACGTGAGATACCCATATAGCAAGCTCGTGTTAAGACGGCAAGACTACTTTTACGGGTAAAAATGACTACCAAGTAGAGCCTAAACAAATTTGAAGTAAAAAGAAGTCCAAAAAGTCACGAAAAATAATAAAACATACAACAGCAGGGATTCGCTGGTGGTCACCCACCCAACTACTAACCTGCCGGCGTGTGGCTTAAGTACGGCTGAGCGGACGGGAAGCCCTGTTCTCCGCACCCTATGGTCGTATGTGCTAGGTTGAGTATTTTCAAGGGTCATAATGAATATGATGGTAGTCACCTAGCGACGACGGTTTGGGCGTAGGAGGCTCGCCGCCCTATTCAGACACGCTTCATGGTGGCTTCAGGCGGCTTTCGGTGGCAGTCCACCCACGTGTATTCTATATTATTGAAGTTTTAACCGAGTCTCCCTAGCCTAGGCACGATATCGGTGAGATAGAAGAAGGAGCCCTAAACACGGACAATTACTAGATACAAGGAACTATGAATGAAGAGTAATCAAATAAAATTTCTTGGTTGCATAAGATCAGACCTGCCTTCTCCCTAGCGATCCCATTTCAGTCATGTAGATCTATCACGTCAATTTGCTTCTTTGCTTTGAAGATTTTGTAAGTCTTTCCGTTAGAAAGTGACTTTTCAACGAATTTATCGATATGATCAATGCCTTCCTTTTTGGCCTCGCAGTACACTTCAATATTGAACTCACCTTCTTCTGAAAGAGAGAGTAATCCAGCTTCCAACAGGAAACAGATCAAAATCAATCCTATCACGAATAGGAATGTCTTTCATGCTGAGACAATTGATGCCAGCAATAGAGATTGCCTGAAAGTCGACTGTTTCAGCACACATGTTGAATCGCATATCAAGCTATTTCAAAATTGAAGTCAGAGCATAGAAACGAAGGCAGAGTTAAGAGGAACAATACCTGAAAGGGCCCTTCTTTGTAAAGAACCTTCCCCCCGCCACCTGAGCTCTCCGCACTCACATAGAATGGCTCTTTTTGCTCCTTCTTTTGTATGATCTCTATTTGTTTAATGAAATGTTTCACCTCAACGTAACCGTCTATATTGTTGTCAGAACAAGGGATTGCTTAGAGGCTAGGGGAGCTCCTTACTGTCGATGGGAGGCTCGATAATCGACATACTGGTTCCGGTATAATAGGATAGTACTAGAGAAAAAAAAATCACAATGGATGTGAGAGGTCCTAGAAGGGGAAAAAGTAGATGCGTCAATTTATATTGAGGATGGTGCGGGACAGCTGAAAGATCATCCACGTAGATATGCACTGGGTATTTTCAAATTACATCATAAACCCCTCATATCCTGATGATAACAGATTATCGTCCTCTACGTATAACGAATATGTGACCCTCCATTGCCTGTACATCATGTACCCACTTAGGGCTCCTTCGTAGAAATACAAAATCATTACCGGTCCACGTTGTAATCTCGCCAGTCCTCGATCCTCGATCCACGCGAGATCTATGGAGCCAATGATCTGTATTCAGCCGCTCGAAGTGGGACTTGTCGTTACATAATGTTTTTGTCTTTGGAAATGTGGCTAGCTGAACCACACACCGCTTGATTCTACGATTGATTCCTTATCTCCCAAGTCTGTGCTGTATAATTTGGAAGGAGACGGTTTGCATGACACAATGATTGGCGACCTCTAATGCTTTACAGCACAATCTCTGTACAGCCTGACTGCAGATGTAATTCAAACCCACCGTTTACCCACCAACCGACCGCCTGCCTACCTAGACAACCGATATGGTGGTCTGAGAGGTCCTAGTGGCCAGATGGGCAAGATAGAACCGGCAAAATCCAGGTGGCAAGTTTGTGGGTTTCAATTATATCTGCTGCTGTACTGTTCTGGAGATCCTTTTCACACACCGCTGATCGACAGTATTTTTAACTAATAGGTAACGTATACGTATATATATATTCCACCTAAAGGATAAATACTGGTTACGAGTGAGAGGACGGACGGAGGAGAAGGGGAGGGTGCGCGACGAGCGTTGAAGTGAGGCCAGACGAGTGAGAGGGAAAACAGAAAGAAGACTATAAGAGAGAGCAAAAGAAGGTGATGAATACAAAATCGAATCGACGCCCTTGAATCGGTTTCGTGATCCAACCTCCATATCAGAACTGAGATTATATGACTAATATGGTACTGAAAAGTGCCTTTGGCATTTTTATTCAAGCGGTCAGATCTCCGACACTCCATAACTGATAACTGTCCACCGAAGGGTGACAGAAACGATCGGAAATTAAATTTATTATATATCTTGGACTTTAGTATGATAAAACTGTGATCGTACGCTCTATCCTATTACGAACGAAGGAGCACTATGGCAAGCAGGAGGTTGTTTTGGCCACCAAAAAAGGATGCTGGTGCACCGTCCGGGGTTCTCTTGCAGCCCCGAAATGCAGTGTGGTGGTTATCTAGGCAATGTTAGTAAGTGCTGCTCGCTCGACCTGAACGTCGGAGACTCGACTGGGTTGCCTGTTTCGAGTGGTCTCAATTGAGCGGTATTCATACAGAAGAAAAGGCAAGGGATATTGTTTCCAAAAGTGCTGACGCTTTTATACTCGACTTCTCTTGGCTTTTAAGATGGTCTTAAAATCTGATAAACCATACATTTCAGGCATCAATATCGAACTGCCTTCCCGCTGCCACAGGGACCCATTATCATCCCGCATCTGCCCCATCCAGTTGTTCACATTTTTAACGACACGCCTTTCGCGTTGCAGATTATGGTTACGATGCCCTTGTCATTGGTGATTGTTTGAGGAAACATGATGAGCAGTGGGTCTAGTACCTACTCAAAGCTATTTACCCACTTCATCAGATCCGAATCCTCATCCAGCCACGCATTGAAATCCCCCGCTAGCCAATCCATCGGCACAAAATTAGAAGTATTGTTTCCCGCAGCCTCAACAGCATTCTCATTGGAATGAGGCATGGTTGCCCCCGACGGAGGCCCAGACAAGACACGGTCCAGGATATGTCGTATCACATTTCTGGCCTGCTGGCAGATCTCATGATTGCCTGCTTGACGGCAAACGGTATGTTCCAGGTCTGCAGCAAAACGACTGAGGTTTTGAATGATTTCCGAACGTGGAAATAATGGATAGGGGTGAGGGTTCTGGAATTGGCGAAGGAGCTCAAGGGCCAGGACACCCGCGGAAGGGAGACCAACGTATGAGATCTATGAGTGATTAACTTCCTTCTAGTGCAGTTTGAACATTCTTTTTTCTTTTTTTTTTTAGAAAAAAGGGACAACGGAAACAGAATCACAACTTACAATCCACACTATCGAGTTGACGTCCTCCCCCGCAGAGGATCGATTGGCAATGAGAAGCAGCAGATTGCTCAACAACTCATGAGCGACATTGATCAGCTTCTCAGGCCCTTTATTTGTCCGCTGCACAAGGATTCGTTGCAAAATGAAACCATTATATAAATAATCCAAGTGAAGACACAGAGAGACTTTGCTGGCTTCCGGTTCTCGTTCAAAATCCTCAATGCTGCCGATTCGCCATAAAGTCGGCGGTAGGTCACTGCGCATCTTCTGCGCCAAACTCCAGATCTCCCTAGATAAAAAGAAAAAAGAGCGTTAGCCTGGAATGATGCTCAAAAAAAAAAAGAGAAAGAAAAAAACAGAAGAGGAGAAGAAAGCATAAAAATATTTACTTACGATATTTTCTCTTCTAGGTTCTCAATTTCGGGATTCATGGAAAGTTCCAGTACCGACTCTCTGATGGAGCCCATGAGAAAAGATGCGCGTGCGTACGACACCCGAGTACAAACGCCTTCTGCATTCCAGCCGTCTTGATCAAGCCTGGCAATGGCAGAATCCCGGACTTCGGGCTGCGCCATGATATCTTCAAACGTCATATCGAGTGGAAGCTCAATATTTGTATACCGCCGAATCATGCGAGGAGGGCGGCCCAGAAATGTGGATAGTTCTTTATCCATACAGTAAGTGGAAACGAGAAGCCGTTTCCGGTGTTCCGCAAGGAAGAACGGGAGCTTCGCACTGCTTTCTCGCTGATGGAAACCGAGTGCGAAGATGAGCGTACATAGAGTGCCGAAGGTCTGCCAGGGCCGATAATCTATTTATTCTCGGGTTAGAACACACCGATGTGGCCGAATATATATAATGAAGGAGAAATGAAGCTTACCATAATCTCCGTATAACAGAGTAAGCAATGAAGTATGCTCAAGAACGACCCAGCAGAGCTGCTCAGTAATGAGTCCGGTATTTTCGCAAAATCGCAAGCATATTTCGCCAGCCGCTACACATACAGCAGCGAGACTTTTACGATCTAGGGGTGAATTGCTGGAGGCGGAATACCCGATTAATTCCTGTCGTGGAAGAAGACATGCACTGGAACCGATGACAGAGAATATCAACCCGACGATTTCCCATCTGTTCGGCATGGCCGTGAAATATTCCACTGGACTCATATTCGGATCCACATTGAGAGGTTTGGAAGATGCTGCAAAGATACTGTTAGATAGTGTGACCAGATCAGGTAGTGGATTGGATTTATCCGAGATGGCTTCGTTCAGCATTTTCCGGATTGACGAAAAGATTAGGCGTAAGGCCGGCGTAGCAAAGAGGTCGCCCTGGCAGTGGTCGAACCGAGCGGTTGCCATTCGCTCGTAAAGCGTTAAGTCATCAAACAAGATGAGTAGAAGTTCCGATCCAAGCTGAATCTGCCCATCATCGATGATGGCGCTTCGATTATGTTGGAGTGATTTGGCGAAAAGTGTCAAATCAGAGGATGACCGGGCGACCGCATCGTCACTTTCACTAAGAACCGCCAGGTAACTGGTTGGCCCGAAGACTCCCGTGCTGGGGATTTTCCGTTTACTCCAGTCGGCAAAAGCAACATAACGGTCTCTGATTTGTCCTCCAGCTACTGGTGGGGTGGATAGCTCGCGATGGCCTTGATTTTGCTGCGGACTGGGTAGGGCAGTCTGATCGGTATAAGAAGTGGTGCTCTGATTGTTGTTGAGCTGCGAAATAGTGCCGGGGGAACTTCTATCGGCTACATCCACAGCGCTTTTGGTGGTCATCGGAGCGGGGTGGTAGACACATAGTGTTGGTTTTCGCCTGCGCCGGCACCTGCCGCAGGGGATGGTGTGGTCACAACGGAGCTTGGATTTTCTGCACGGCTCACAGGAGCTTAGCACACCATTCGAACGGAGCAGAGACATGACTTTTTGATTTCGAAAGGCCACCGGGGTGAAGGGAGGCGGGTTAAGGTCTACCTTTGTTCCTGCTGTCGGAGTCGGAATCGGAGTGGAGTCCGACAGTACGGTGGTGGTACAGTGGGTGTTCGTAAGTTTGAAACTATGATTTTACCGCCTATTTTCTGCCGCATTTTCTGCCGTCTTAAACATTCTGTTTTTTGTGCTATTTACAGGAACCTCTTTAATATTTCGCAAACTATCCACTAGCCCCAATGATACACTAACGAGGTATACAAATAGCATATAGAATATTAAATTACTCTATTGCGCGTAGAAACGCATCGGGTAGGCGAGGTAGACAGTGAGGGCGGTGAAAAAAAGGCGGTAAAATCGTGGTTTCAAACTTATGAAACTCCACTGTATGCCTAGTCAGCGCCAATAGAGATCCCTGTCAATTAAACCAATTCACTCAACTGGGCGTAAATCCTCCATTCTCCGTTACTTATACTAGCTTGCTGGAGTTTCGGTGCTTCCCATTTCAATAGTAAAAGATAATAGAATTGCCCTCGAACAGTAAAGTACACTGATCGATCTTCAAAAAAACCAGTGACTACTCAGACGGCTCGAAGCGCTGCCTTCCTAGTTCTTCCTTCTCCATGCTGACCTCTTCTGTGAACAGCGAAGAGATGAGTCCAACACCGGCACAGACGATCAGTACTATCCATATCGAATGAAATGAATGGCTGTAGACTCCCGTGATCTTATCTAACGTCTCTAGCGGTACCGATGATTTGAGATCCTTCAACTGAGGAATGAAACCGATGGCGTTCTGGCTGTTCTCCAGCGCCGCCAGACTGTTTGGCAGTGGACCTAAATCTTTAACAGACTTTGCAAAGACACTGTTGAACACCGTAGCGCCAATGGCCAGACCGATCAGGCCGCCGAGTAACCGGAAAAATACGAGTAGCCCCACGGCGAGGCCCGTGTCGTCCACGCTTGCCACACTTGCCTGCGCGGGGAGTACGAGAACAGTGAAAAGTACGCCAATACCCAGGGAGGCCACCACTGGCATGCCAGTTCGGAAAGGGACTGATGAATCTGGCTTGATGAGGAGAAGCAAGCCAACACCTACTGTGAGGAACACCCAACCCAACCAGATATTCCACCGATATTTTCGTAGATAGGCAACAGAGATCGGTGACATACAACTGAAGAAAAGGGTCAGGATATTCATCGGTAATAAGGTGATGGCGGCATGAAGAGGTGTTTCGAAAAAAGCGGCTTGGTAAAAGAGCGGGAGGTATGTATTCAGAGTGTAAATAATCAAGCCGTGGAGAAGTCCGCCCAGGAACGTTGTGGTCGATGTTGCCGAATTGAAAAGATGATAGGGTAGAACCGGTCGCTCAGGTATGCGCTCGTAGAAAACGAAGACAAGGAGAAGGAGGACGCCGAGGATTAAAGGAAGAAGGGTTCTCCACGAGCCCCAGGTGTACAAAGCACCCGACCAACTGCCAACGCAGCGCATCCGACCACAAAGAGCCCCATGCCTACCAGATCGAGGGATCGAAACCTCGATAGGACAGATCCCTCCAGCGGTTTCAGTCGTAGGAAGAAAAGCGTTAAGATGAAACTGAAGCCGATCAGCGGCAGGTTGATCCACCCGATCCATCTCCACGACACGAACTGGGTAAACAAAGAGCCCACAACTGGACCCAGAATAGCTCCAGCGGCCATTGGAATGGCAAGGATGCCGAGATACATCGGACGCTCTTTCATAGTGGTCATGTCTGCCGTGATGGTCTCGTTGAGAACGTCGAGACCACTGCCACCCAGACCCCGAATAGTTCGCCCGACGATCACTGTCGACATATTCGGAGCCAGGCCAAAGATGACGGAGCCAATTGCGAAAAGGAAAAATGCAGTGTAAAGGGGAATCTTGCGACCAAGAACGTCCGATGTGCTCATATATAGGGGTTGAACCACCGAGACAGCCAGCATGAAGCAGATGCTTGCCCAGAATGATTCGAGTGTCGTGCCACCAAGATCGTGAGTGATGACAGGGGTTGCCACTGCCAGGGTAGTAGTGTCAAGAGACACGATAAAAACCATAACGAGCATTCCGAAGAAGGAAAGATGGAATGAGAGCGGCTTCTTATTTTTCGTATCGATTGGGGACTGCTCCTCCGACTGCGTTTTCCCTTCTTCTGGAATATGCATTATCACAGTCCAAATACTCTTCGATAGGTTGATCAAATCTCATTGAGAGTAGACAAGAAAAAGAGTGACGGCCGCTTAATATAGGGGCTGACTGGCCTAAAAAAACATCGGAGTCGGGGTCGGAGCCCCCTCGTCGCTAACAATGCACGCTACTGCATCAGCCAATGCGTATGAGAAAAAACAGTGGGGGAAAAGATAAGAAAGCAGAGTCAGAATAAATGAGTATCTAGATGGGTGTTACGTTGAAAAGGGGCGTGGCTCGCGGCAGTTTTACCATTAACAAGCCTTCCGGCCCAGTTTTCCACTTACTTAGGCTGACAAAGAGAGCGACATGAATCAACGGATTTAATTACATTCCTTCGGGGTAAATCAGGCCAGGAGGGACAGATAATCATCATGCTATTTAGTATTTCCTTCTCTTTGTGATTTTCCTTCTATTGGAAAAATTTTGTAGCCCCATCTAGTTGGGCTGGTCGCAATACGCCGAGAGGAGAAGCCGCCAAACTCATGTGTGTGCGATTAAAGATTGTCATATGATACAATCTATTCGGACCGGTCGAGACCTTATTTGCCAATCAAAGCGTAAACGTGACGCGCAGCAGCTGGTAGCCTTGTTCGATCCCCTTGCGCCAAGGCCTTCACCTCCGCATCTGTATTCGATGCATGGAATATAAGTCTCAGTCTCTCTGTACCTTTAGGAACTACAGGATATGGTATGGGGAAGACCGAGAATCCTGCAAGCTGCAAGTGGAACGCGAGATAGAAGTTGTGCTTTGTGCGCGTCCAGAGGGGAACGATCTGGGAGAAAATGGGAACGCGAAGAAGTCCAGTGTCACTGGCCTTGGTCGAAACTGGATCTGAAGTGAGTTTCTTGAAGAAGAGTTTCATGACATGTTGAACTCTGTCTTGAGCCTGAAGTTTCATGTTAAAACTTTGAAATATGGGTTAGATTGAGCGAAATCTGGCATACCACTTGCATCTCGCCACTCTTCAAAAAAGCTGATACGTTGCTCGAATGGAAGCCAGCATTGGGGAAGCTGGTGCCACGGAATACATGATGCTTCATGCGTAGTTGATCAGCATATTAATGAAGCTTCCCCGGAGATGCGGCTCGTTCGGTTACATCTATAATTTATCTATGGAGTACAGGGTGTTGCGGCCTGATCTACCAGTAATATGGTCTAATTGGTACATGGATTGAGACCCCTGTAGTCACAGCCAATTATTGCCATTATTTGACAGATTACACCATTTGGGGGTTCCTTCCAGTGGGGCAAGGGAAAGGGGAATCCTGCCTTCTCCACGCCTCCAGGAGGCCGGAACATATGATCAAGCTAGTGAAATGGAAGTTGTAAATATATTAATATGAATGCTTGTTTAGTCCGGGGGGCGCCAAGCACTTTCGCCCCCAAGGCTTACGTGGCGATATGCAACTAGATAAGCCACTTTCAGCAGTCTTGACTAGAATCTGCGGGCATCCTCCTTTGATCTCGTCGTTAGAAATCCAACATTGAAAGTGAATCTGCTAAATCACAATCTTTATCATTCATTCATATATCAAAATGCCTTCCCGAGAAGACGGCCTTGCTGGTCCACCCAATGGGCAACGGGTTCAGACCAATGGTACCGCTACCACCTCAGGAGGAATCCCTCCCATCGCGATATGTGGCATGTCCCTTCGTCTTCCTGGCGGATTAGGGAGTCCACAGCACCTATGGGACTTCTTGATGGCCAAGGGTGATGCCCGGAGCCGCGTACCAGAGTCACGGTACAATATATCGGCATACCACTCTCTATCAAAGCGGCCCGGCACAATTGTGGCAGAGTACGGTTATTTCCTTGATGAGAGTGTTAAGCTTGGCGCGCTGGATGCGTCACGCTTTTCGCTCAGTCGCGCCGAGCTTGAAGCTGCTGATCCCCAGCAGCGGCAGATGTTGGAAGTTGTGAGAGAGTGCTTCGACGATGCTGGCGAACTCAATTTCAAGGCCCAGCCTATTGGATGCTACATGGGATGCTACGGTGAGGACTGGCTAGAGTTACAAAATAAAGACCCTCAGCAAAATGGGGTGAACAGGGTGGATGGCTATAGCGACTTTATGCTATCGAATCGGATCTCCTACGAAATGGACCTACGCGGGCCGAGGTATTTATTGACATCACGAATTTGTTTTCTTCTTTTGAGCTGGGAGCTAAATCAACACAGTATGACTATCCGCACCGCTTGTTCGTCAGCGCTAGTTGGTCTTAATGAAGCTTGTCTGGCAATTCAACGAGGTGATTGCAAGGCAGCCGTAATCGGTGGTTCCAACCTGATATTTGCACCGGGAGTGACGGCATTCATGACAGAAAAAGGTGTTCTGTCTCCCGATGGTTCCTGCAAAACCTTCTCTTCTGACGCAAACGGGTACGCGAGAGGTGAAGCCATCACGGCTGTGTTCGTCAAACCACTAGATGCTGCCCTTCGAGACGGGAATCCAATCCGTGCTGTGATTAGGTCAGTCATGTCCAACAGCGACGGGAGAACGCCAGGCATCTCGCATCCCAGTACCGAGAGTCAGGAGGCATTGATCAGGAAAGCATATGAGGCGGCTGGCATCGCGGATTTCTCCAAAACTGCCTTCATAGAGTGCCACGGGACCGGCACCCCAACGGGAGACCCGGTTGAAACAAATGCCGTGGCGAGGGTCTTTGGGGACTCCGGTGTATTTATTGGATCAGTAAAGCCAAACTTGGGCCATTCGGAAGGCGCGTCAGGTCTCACATCTTTGATCAAGGGAGTACTAGCTCTTGAGAACCGTACCATCCCACCCAATATCAAGTTCTCGGCTCCTAACCCGAAGATTCCTTTTGCAGAGGGCAAGTTGACTGTGCCTGTGGAGCCGACGCCTTGGCCCGAATCACGATGGGAGCGTGTCAGTATCAACTCATTTGGAGCTGGAGGATCCAATGCGCACGTCATTCTAGATTCTGCTCGGAGTTTCCAAATCCCTGACCCTACACCAGATGCTTTACTCGCCGGTCCACAATTGTTGCTTCTCTCTGCCAGCTCCACAGCATCTTTGCAAAAGATGGCCAATAATTTCCAAGATTGGGTCCCTCAACACCAGGATCAGCTTCGAGACCTTGCCTACACTCTTGCAAACCGAAGGGAGCATCTTCCCCATCGGGCTTTCCTGGTGGCTGGTAGAGATCAAGACGGCACCCCATCACCAGGCAGGAAGGTGCCAAATCCATCCCCGAGTCTTGCCATGGTCTTCACCGGGCAAGGTGCTCAATGGGCACGTATGGGGCGGGAGTTCCTCCTTCGCCCAGACTTCGGTTTCCAAAACACCATCAGGACTCTTGACAATTATCTGAAAGCTGCACCTGATGCTCCCGAGTGGACATTGGAAGAAGAGCTCCTCAAACCTGCTATGACTTCACGGGTTCAAGCAGCCGAACTCTCTCAACCATTGTGTACTGCTGTTCAGATTGCTTTGGTGGACCTCTTCGCCGCTGTGGGAGTAACCCCCACTGCAGTGGTGGGGCACAGTAGCGGCGAGATTGGTGCCGCCTACGCTGCTGGAGCTTTAACAGGGAGAGAAGCCATCATTGCAGCCTGGCTGCGAGGCCAGGCTGCACAGAGGCAAAAAAGACCCGGCGCCATGGCCGTGATAGGGCTTGGTTGGGATGAAGTCAGCAGCTTCATAGCTCCTCCCAAAGTTGTTGTCGCCTGCGAAAATTCGCCCAAGAGCGTCACTATCTCTGGAGACGCAAGTGAAGTCCAAACAACTGTCGAGCGGATTAGAAATGAGCATCCAACGGTGACAGCAAGGCTACTTAAAGTCGACAAGGCCTATCACTCGTATCACATGCGCGAGATTGGTAACGACTATTATTCCCTCATCAGCAGGGATTTGGTAGGGAAGCCGCCGGTGAAACCTTTCTTCTCCAGTGTCACTGGCAAACAGGCACAAAATTTTTCTCTTGATGCGACATACTGGCAAAGGAACCTAGAATCCACCGTGCTTTTCCGTGCAGCTGTCTCCGATCTACTTGAACATGTTGAGAACGTTGCCTTCTTGGAGGTCGGGCCACACCCTGCTCTCGCAGGACCCGTGAGACAAATCCAGTCTACGGGGGATCTTTCAAACCGAGCACCGTATATAGCGGCCATGTCCCGCGGTGAAAATTGTGTGGAAACGTTCCTGACTGCTATTGGAAAGCTTTTCGAGCTGAACGTGCCGGTCAACTTGAACGCACTCTACCCAACTGGATCTTGTCTCCCAGGCCTGCCACAGTACCCCTGGGACCACAGCGTTGACTACTGGCGCGAATCAAGAATTTCACGTGAATGGAGATGTCGCAAGTATCCTAGTCATCCTCTTCTGGGTGAACGCCAGCTCGAAAGTACCAGCCTTGAGCCTAGCTGGCGAAATATCCTTCGAGTTGATGACGCCGGCTGGCTTCGAGACCACAAAATCGAGGACAACATCATTTTTCCGTGTGCGGGCTACATAGCTATTGTCGGCGAAGCGGTCAAACAAGTCAGTGAATCTCAAGGTAGCTATACTTTACGACGCGTTGTGCTCAGCTCAGCCCTGGTCCTGAGCGATGCAACACCCACTGAAGTGGTTACAACATTTCGCCCCCATCGTCTGACCGATTCTCTTGGTAGCCAGTGGTGGAATTTCACCATAGCCTCATACAATGGCAATATGTGGACAAAGCACTGCACAGGCCAAGTTTCCGGTACTGTGGCTGAGAAGAGTCAGACCCAAAATGCAGCATTGAAGACTTCTCTGCCGCGAAAATTGAAAGCAAAAAAGTACTACGACATCTTGGGTCGCGCTGGCTTGCTATTTGGTCCTCTCTTCCAGCAGCTTACTGACATTCAAACGGGTACCATACAATCTTTCGCGAGAGCGAAAGTGTCTGGTGACAAGGCTGGAGACGAACAGTATTACCATCTACACCCCACAGTCATTGACGCATGTATTCAGTCAGCTTCTCTTGCCGGCCTAAGAGGGAGTGTGCAAGCAAAGGATTACAGACGAGTTCCTACTAAGATTGAGCGGGTGATTATATGTCAATGCCTCGCCAGTGTCGACGACATGCAGGTGATGGCCTCGGCAGCATTTGTAAAAGGCAATGGCGACGTGGTTGGTCAAGTGCAACAATGTATTGCGGACGGCAAAATTGTCATGCACATGGAAGGCTTGAAACTCTCGCCTCTAGAAGAGGCCGCTGAGGTAGGAGGAATTAATGGCCTTCAAACTACAGCACGAGTTACATGGGGGCCACACATCGACTTCTTAAATGCAGCAACTCTGATCAAGCCATCGTTTCCTCGTCATGTGTACACACCATCCTTGGATGTGCTGGCTCGACTATGCATGGTATACGCCAATCGACGCATCAAGGAGGCTCACACTTCGTTGTCTCATATGTCCATGTACCGCGACTGGATTAACCTACAGGTGGAAGCTATGAGCCTTGACGAAAAATTGTCATCCTTCACAGCAGTTGATGATGTTTTCATCATGGATGGGATTCAAAGCCTTGTGCAAAACCTGTCAGAGACGCCAGTCATTGACTGTGCTCTCGCCCTCCAGAAAGTGGCCACCGACATCTCAGCATTATTCTCAGGTGAAATTGAGGCACTAGATATCCTTATAGCTGATGACACGCTTTATAAACTATACGTCGTCATCGACGCCTGCGACCGATCCCAGTTCATGCGACACCTGGCCCATAGCAAGCCCAACCTTCGTATCCTGGAGATTGGAGCAGGCACAGGCGCGACGACGGCCAGCGTGCTCAAGCTTTTGACCTCATCGGGCTCTTCTACTTCCGGGGGACCGCCTCTGTACTCAAAGTATACATTTACCGATATCTCATCTGGTTTCTTCGTGGCTGCCAAGAAACGTTTCAAAGACGAACAGAATATCGAGTATCGCGTGCTTGATATCAGTGCAGACCCCGCCGAGCAGGGTTTCGACGGTGAGAAGTACGATTTGATTCTTGCCACCAATGTTATTCATGCGACAAAGTATATCGGCGAAACCCTAAAGAATGTCCGCAAACTACTCAACCCGACTGGCCGATTGCTTCTTCATGAACTTAATTCCCCCTCTAAGTGGCCCAACTTTATCTTGGGCACTCTACCGGGCTGGTGGCTTGGTGGGCCGGATGGAAGACCCGACGAGCCGTATGTATCACCGGCCTGCTGGGAGTTGGAGCTGAAACGCGCCGGCTTTGCAAGCTTAGATGCAGTTGTCCTCGATGGCGAAGAGCCGTATCATTTGAATGCTATCATGGTTGCAAAACCGGAGGTCGATAACGTTTTGACATATCAGAAGAAGACAGTTAGTCTGCTGTGTGAAGCCACTGATGACAGCCACGCAGACTGTCTTTCTCACCAGCTCAAAGGCAGGGGATATGGGGTCCAGGTATTTCGGCTCGGGGACGAGCTTCCAAAATCTCAGGACATAATCTCCCTACTCGATTGTAGTCGTCCTTTCTTTGAAGGTATTGATGAGCCTAGGTTTCAAGCTTTTCAGCATCTTTTGGATAACCTTGGTCAGTCAAGTCTGCTATGGGTCACTCACCTGTCTCAAGTGCAATGTCCCGATCCCAGCTTTGCCCAGGTCATTGGTGCTGCCCGCTCGATTCGCACGGAGATGTTGTTGGAATTCGCTACGTGTGAAGTGGATGATATTCTTTCATCACTTGACAAAATAGTCGACGTTTTCGCCAAATTCCAGGCAAGAGAGGAGGATGAATCCCTTAAGCCCGACTATGAGTATGCTATTGTGGACGGTACCGTGTGTGTAGGAAGAATTTACCCTTTCTCGCTAAAGGAGGAGCTCTTCTCGGTGACCAGTCCAGAAGACCGGTTATTTCTTGACATGGAAAAGCCCGGCCATCTGACTTCTCTGAAGTGGAGTTCTCGGAAAGGAAGGCAACTGATCGGTGACGAAGTCGATGTTGATATCTATGCTGTCGGCTTGAACTTCAAAGTAAGAACTGTCCCTCTCCTGCATGTTTCATGTCTACAAAGCTAAGTTTTCTTCGGTTAGGATGTCTTGGGCGGGTTGGCAGTCGTTCCGTTCTCGGAAGAAGGCCTTGGATTCGAAGCAAGCGGGATTGTTCGCCATGTTGGCCCTGAAGTGAAGAGGTTAACCCCCGGTGACCGGGTCATGCTTCTGGGAGATGGTTCTTTCTCGACTCATAATATTACCTCCGAGCGGCTATGTGCGAAGATTCCTTCACTCTTAACCTTCGAAGATGCAGCAACATTGCCGGCCGTGTTCGCTACCGCAATATACTCGATGTTCGATATTGGCGGCTTGCAGGAAGGACAGGTAAGCCAAATTTCATATTACCAATGTCATATGAGCCAGGCTGATGGTCAATACAACCGTTGCAGTCGATTCTTATCCACAGTGCATGTGGTGGTGTGGGACTCGCTGCTATCCAGCTTGCGCGGATGGTGGGAGCTAAAATATATGCCACCGTCGGTAGTGACGAGAAGGTGAGATATTTGAGGGAGACATTTGGCCTGCCTATAAACCGGATATTTAACTCCCGAGATGCGAGCTTTGAGGAGGGAGTCATGCGCGAAACGCAGAACCAGGGAGTAGACTTGGCTCTGAATTCCCTTTCTGGGGAGCTTTTGCATGCGACCTGGAGATGCATCGCCGAATTTGGCAAGATGGTTGACATCGGAAAACGCGATATGCTAGGCGCTGGTCAGCTTGATATGGACGTCTTTCTTGGCGGCCGAACCTATTCTTGCGTCTATTTGGACCAGCTCATGGCCAAGCGACCATCTACATGCAAGCGGTAAGTCGAGAAATCCCCTGCAGAAGAAAGCCCATAATCTGACAAGATATAATGAAATAGACTTCTCCTATCTATCCTGGAATATTTCCAGGCTGGTCACATCACGCCGATTAGACCTATCGCGACTTTTGATGCCAGTTTAGTTGAGGGTGCGTTTAGACAAATGCAACAAGGCACACATATTGGCAAACTTGTCATCTCCGTGCGAAACGTTGAAGGGAGCGCCAAAATCGACACGGCCTCTGTGAAAATGGCGATGAGAGTAGAATTAGACTCCACAGCATCCTACTTACTCGTTGGAGGGCTTGGTGGCCTAGGACGAGCAGTGTCGCGACGCCTTGTAGAGCACAACGCTCGCCGTCTCGTCTACCTATCACGGAATGTCGGACTAGGTCCGGACGACAAAGACTTTGTCCGAGAGCTGGAGAGCTTGGGATGTGAAGTTCAACTCATCAAAGGCAGTGTTACTAGCGAGGCTGATGTGACGCGGGCCATCAAACAAGCACCCAACCTGAAAGGCATCGTGCAATGTTCGATGGTGCTTCGGGACCAAGCTTTTTCGAAAATGAGCTTAGACGAATGGAAAGCAGCTGTTGAGCCGAAAGTCCAAGGAACGTGGCACCTTCACAATGCGACAGAGGCAGCAGGGGTGGCCCTCGACTTCTTTGTGCTTTTCTCTTCCATGTTTGGAGTTACTGGGCAAGCCGGTCAGGCCAATTATGCCGGTGCAAACACCTTCCTCGACGCCTTTGTCCAGTATCGGACCAGTCTCGGCCTTGCCGTCTCTGCCCTTGATATCGGAGCTGTCCAGGATATCGGATATGTTTCGCAGGACGAACCCCTGCTGAAGAGAATGAAGTTGGCGAGCGCGCATGTAATCACGGAATCGGAGTTGTTGGATGCAGTTATTGCCACAATTTCATTTTCCTCGATGGACAACGCAAAAGCCGATGGCATATGGGGAACAACGGGTTTCGTTGATAAAAAAACGCTCATCCTCGGTCTAGGAACGGTCATCCCGTTGAGCAGTCCGGAATGCCGGGCGTTCTGGAGAAAAGATCGACGAATGGCTGTCTATCATAACTCCGTCATCAAGCCGACTGTGAACGAGGCCCGCTCTGACCAGGGCAGTCTTCAATCCTTCCTTGCGAAGGCCAAAACCGACCCTAATATCCTCGGAACCGACGATACAGCGGCTTTTCTAGCGAGAGAAATCGGGAACAAGCTTTTTAGCTTTTTGCTCAAGACGGGCGAGGATTTGAACACCTCTCTCCCGCTTTCTCAGCTCGGTATGGACTCGTTAGTGGGGGTGGAAATGCGTACTTGGTGGAAACAGGCGTTCAGTTTTGACATTACCGTGCTTGAGATGATGGGAATAGGTAACCTTGACGGTTTGGGGAAGCATGCGGCTATGGGACTATTGAAGCTGCTCGGGGATGACTCTTCTTAGATATGTTATTGCGTGTATGGAGTATAGCAGGGTGGAAAGTAGGTGAGAATCCTATAGGTCAGTGTGAAGACCCCACAGACCGCTCAGCTAGATCTAATTATCTGTGTTACTGCCGAGCGGCCCGTGCTATGATGCGTCCAATCCCGCAATAGACAGGGCTGAATCCTCACTCAGTTCCACTTTCGCTCCACCGCCGACTTTCTTAGTATTACTATGGTAAAGTATCCTCATCGCATACCCTTCGAGCTAGGAGGACTAGCCGAGGGTCCTGAGCCCCGTAGATCTGCAATCCGTTTCTTTGCAATTTGTCGAACTACTTTCTTAGTTCACCCCACTGAAGCAAGCGCCCTGCTGATGCTTTGAATCGTCACATGGTTTCCGAGTTCATCTCAGAGAAAGGGAGCCATCTCGTGTTGATATAGAGTTTGCTTCTCCATCAAATGGTCAAAAAGAGCTTCAAGCATAGTTGACATGTTACTTCGCGGGCTAGCGCGAAGCGCCAACGGGCTTGGGCGATAGGCGGTGAGCTGGGCGGTATGTCTAGCCACTGCCATTTACTGTGGCACTTTAAAGGGGTTGTGTATTGATTCATGCGCGTCAAGGGAGTAATCATCTGCACAATGCCCAAGACACTCCCACTTTTGAGAGATGAGATCACCTACTCCAAGGCTAGAAAAGAAGAGGTCAACATTTTACGTCGACTCGAGTATTACAATCGACAGCAAGATTTTTTTGCCAGCTTATCTAACAACCGGGATTGGATTAAGCATGTTATAACTCATCATCTGGGCCTTCCGTCGACTGTCTTATGCCAAGTGGCCGATGTCGAAGATTGGCTTCATGGAAGTTTCAACGTCTGTGTTCCAGTTTCTATTAAGGACTGGGAAACCAGAAAACAGCCTGGAACTCGAGTTCTCCTTCGATTACCTCTTCCATACCGGCTAGGCGAGGAATATTGTCCAGGGAACTCCGATGAAAAGATACGATGCGAAGCGGGAACGTATGCTTGGCTTCAAGCGAATTGCCCTGATATTCCCATTCCTCGCCTATACGGCTTTGCTACTTCTGATGGGGAGACGGTATTGTCTTTATTCTCCCTGTAATCAATGGAGGCTATACTGATATATTTTCTTAGCTGTCACATATTGACAACCTCCCTTTTTTAAGCCGTATTTTCCAATATTTCCGCCGTATGCTTCTTTCGTGCTTGGGGCGTCCTCTACCTTCGTCATATGTTTTCGATTCGCGAGTGTCGAGATACGAAGGGAATATATTTGCTTCAGGCTACTTACTTGTCGAGTACATCGAGAGTAAGAGAGGGCAAATGCTTTCGTCAACCTGGCTGGAAAGACACCAAGATCCTCGCTACCGCCGCACACTTTTTCGCGATCTCTCTCGAGTACTGTTGAGTATGGCGCGTATACCTCTTCCATCGATTGGCTCTTTCATTATCGACAATGACGGGTATCTTCAATTGACAAACCGTCCCCTTTCACTTGAAATTCAAGACCTAGAAAATGATCACATCCCGACGAATATGCTACGACACCACACGTATGCGGCCGCTGATTCATACATCGTGGACCTTCTGGGACTCCACAATAGTCGACTCAGAAATCAGGCCAATGCAATAAACGATATGAGTGACTACATTTATCAAGCATCGGCTTTGACTGCGATGCAAGCCACATTCCCATCGTTCTTCACGAAAGAACTCTGCCGCGGCCCTTTCGCTTTCACTTTCACCGATCTTCATCAGAGCAATATCTTTGTTGATGACAATTGGCATATCACTTCGTTGGTTGACCTTGAGTGGGCTTGTTCTCGTCCAATCGAAATGATTCGCACGCCTACCTGGCTTACAAACAAAGCTGTCGATGAGATTGCTGACGACGCAGTCGAGTATGATACAGTCAGGTCCGAGTTTCTTGAAATCATGAAAAAGGAAGAAAAGTTGTGGGACATGACTTCCGACAAAGCAAATCTTCCCGAGATAATGGACCGGAGCTGGCGATCTGGAGCTTTCTGGTTCTCTCTTGCACTTGCGAGCCCAACCGGTCTTTTTTCGGTTTTCTACAAGCAAATTCAGCCACGCTTCATTCAATATTGTTCAGATCATCAAGATGCCTTCCAAGAGACAATGCCATGGTACTGGTCTCAGGATTTCGTGATGGTCGGGGCGGCGAAGCAGCGCGATAGAATTGAGTACGATACTCGCTTGAGGGCGGCCTTTGAAGTTCTCAACGAGGCAGATTGAAAGAGAAAGTACAGAAATTGCCTAAAAGTTCAAAGTATTGTCACCTTTGCGACTTCATCCTAATTTCTCCTCCCTTCTTTCGACCCGCCTTCATGTTTGGCCATTGCCTCAATAGCTTCATTTAACTTCCGCTCAGCTCTTTCATGCTTAGAGTCATCCCGGTGTTTCTTGGCAGCTTCCGCCGAAGAAGTGAGCTGCTGCAATGTTTTCAAATTGGACTTAAGGCCAACAGTTGCCTCTTCACCTTTTCCTGGCCCAGGATGGTCTGGCATGTTGATGATCAAACGATATCCCTGTGCTATGAATTAGCATATGGTCTTTGCCACTTCTTTGTTCGCTTGAGGCCTTACGGAGATTGAAAATAGGGATTGAGAATATGAAAAGTGTTCGGATTGCCAGCAATATCAAGATTTGACGTTTGCCTAAGGCCTTCACTTACGATTTGTAGGTACCATCTGCTGGGTAATTGCGAAGGGTAGGGATTCTGGATCCGTAGCAATTTCTCTAGGATTCCATTAGGTTTTTCTACCGCGATTTCATTTGCCACATCTAAGACCTACTAGCTCATTGAGGTGCACCTTATCACTTTACCCCGCTCTTGCGACTTCTCCTGCAATATTCGGAGTCATGCATAGGGGGCGCATGGCGGAAATACGACATACCCAATAAAAGATACAAGTCGTGCGCTTTGATGCCGAACACATATCCGCATGGTTCAAGAAACAGGGATCTCGGGGTCTTTGCGCCCTCTTTCACGTTACCTCCATAGAGGTTGCTTGCGTTGCCGAATGGTTTCCTCCACAATTATGGGTTCTAAGTGTTGAAATGATTACTCCGGAGCAGGCCCGACGGCAGACTGTGATTATCCAATCACACTAAGTGTATGTGAGCGGCCTAGTAAATTAACATGCGAAGGAATGTTTGTATTTGCTTTTGATCAATGTCGTACACTATGTATATTCTTGATAGGAGAAGAGTTTGTAAAGATGATAAATGAGTTTTGTGGCCTGGCGGGAGCTGGGAATATTTATAAGTTAACCAGCGTGGTAATGTTAACTTCGTTCCTCCCCTTCTCGAAATTAACCTTTGCAGAAAACATCTCTGACTGGCTGTCTTATCTTAAAACGGACAACCCTTTAGTAGCCAGTCACTGGCGGCGTAGGTCTCGTCCTCTTGTAGCAGTTCTCCTCTCACCATGTTTTCAGAACCGTGGCATCGGGCGTGCTATCTGTGCTGCACTGGCTCAGCAGTTCCCAGGCCCCTTGATTCTGTACGCAGCCTCCCGTGCCGGGGGTTTTATCGACTTGACTGGCCTGTCTAATCCCCCAGCCGTGCAAATTCGCCCAGTTCAGCTGTCCCTCACCGACAAGGCCAGTATCACCGCCCTCAGCACGATGGTCAGCAACGAACACAGAAGCTGTGACGTTCTCATCAACAATGCCGGGCTCTACTATTTCCAGGAGAATGTCACCGCCGCACAGCGTCAAGAGTCTCTCGACGTGAACTACCGCGGCACCCTCAATGTAGACCATGGGATCCCCCCTCGTCTCCTCCTCATCGACACCCACTAACCGCCCCAGGTCTGTCAAGCCTTCTTACCAATCATGTGCAAGAGCGGCCGCACCATCAACGTCTCCTCCCAATCCGGCCAACTCAAATACTTCCATCCTCGTTTGCAGGCGCAATTCTTGAAGCCCGATCTCACCCTCACCGAGCTGGACGCTCTGGTAGGCGAGTACAGCGTACTTTACTTCGATTCTTTCTTACTCTCTTTCCAGTCTGCCATTAACCACCCAACTCTAGGGCTCAGCAGACCAGAACACTGCGACTGCGTTGGGCTGGCCCCCTTTAGCCTACTTCACAAGCAAGGCCGCTCTGAACGCCGCAACGCGGATTCTGGCCCGCCAAAATCCCCATCTGCTGATTAATTGCTGCTGTCCTGGGTGGGTCAGCACGCCGCTGGGTGCGCAGGCAGGTCAGCCGCCCAATTCTGTTGGTGAGTGCGGGGTTATTCTCTCTCGCGGATGCGTCACTCACTATTTCAATAGAGGAAGGGGCGAGGATTCCGCTGCAACCGGCGGTTGGTGATATCGGACAGGTTATTGGGCGGTACTGGGCGAATGATTCGGTGGCGAGTACAGGCAATGGGGCGGTTCGGGATTGGTAGTACTTGAGCATTGCCAAAATGAGGCTACATATAGGCGATTCAAGTCTCAAAGGAGTTAAATGCCGATCATCAATATTGATTGTGCAATAATTGGGATTTCATACTAAATGACTGCTTTCTCGAAAGGTCTTAGAGAAACTATCTATTTGGTTCTAATATCATTTTCAGGACAAAAGAGATCCCAAATTACTCAATTCACCACAGAAATTCTGGTGTAGTGCGTGATGAGAAATACTTCACCGTGACTAATAAAATCCTATCCAGAAAAGACGCTGAGGGAATTCAGACATCTTATGGACCGCCGGCAGCGGCCGAGACGTTGCACCGTTCATGCTGTACATAACACTCAGTAAATTAATTTTCACACTCGGATTAAATCCCACTTACCGCCATAAAGACCGAGCACACCAAGCTTGCGGCAGCAGCCGCACACACGCAGATGAAGCTTTTCCCCGAAAAATCAGTATCTCATCCCTCCGGAATGAAAATCGACGACACTTACATATTATGCCATGCAGACACGATGATAGCAAGTGCTTGATCGCGCAGCGTCTCGGACAGGGACGATAGCAGCTGGCCGCTGGTTCCTGATAAGATCTGTCTGACTTGGGATTGCGGGTATTCTGGGAGCAGGGCGAACAGGTCGTTCGACGCGATGTTGACGAATACGGCACCGCTGATGGATAGACCAAGCGTCATGCCGCTTAGTTGGGCTGTGTAGTCTGCGTTAACGGGGAAATCTAGTAGGGAAGCAAAGTGACGAACCCAGTAACATAAGAGTCAGCCCGTTGGGAGCATCGGCCGGGTCTACAACAGCCTGAATGACTGCAAACGCGGCTTGAGTGTAGGCGCCAGCTCCGAGTCCGAGCACGATTTCAAGACCATATATCACGCCTGATGGGGTATCTACATTAACAATGGTAGCTGTTGGTTTGGGCTTTAGCACATAATCACAGGAAAGGCCCAATCTGTGCGCAACTTACTCATCAAAACAGCCGGGATCAGTGCAATTATGCTGCCGCCCAGGTACCAAGGTTTGTAGTAGCCGATATGAGACATCATGGCCCCGCTAGTCGGAATGGTAGTGATTAGCAGGAATATAAACGGGAGTAGTCGGACGGCAGATCTGATCGCGTTGTCTCCTCGGGTGAACTGGAAATAAATAGGGATGTAATAGACACTGATGTAGGACACAGACCCCACTGCCGCACAAGAAATAAAGAGTAAGACTGGCTCCTTCTGAGCAAACAGGTGGATCGGCAAAATGCGCCTCTCAATTGATGTGGCTATTTCGAACCCTTGCTGGAGGCCGAAGATAATCCACAGGGCTCCAGAGACAATAAACAGGGCAATTGTGTGCCCGCTGCTCCATGGGTAAAGGGTCCCGCCGAAGTTGATGGCCATGACCAGAGTGGTGAATGCTCCGACACTGAGTATGGTGCCCACCCAGTCGAAACTAACCAGTTTCCGCCGTCGCGACATCCCTGGTAGCGGGTCGTTGGATGGGATGACGAACAGATAGGTTGGCAGTAAGATGGCACCAAACAGCAGGTTGATTTAGAATGCCCAGCGCCAGATATACAGCTCAAAGCCGCCGCCGACAACAGGACCCAGAACCGTCCCGAGACCCCAGACCAAACCGCTATGGTTAATTGTTAGTGTACCATCTGGCAACTCTCAGGAAGGATAGGCTTACCTCAAGCTTAGGTATTTCGGCCGTTCCTGGCTGGTAGTGTTCATGGAAATCAGAGCAAGCAAACCGAAGTACATTCCATTGCCGCCCGCACCAGCAAAGGCTCGCCCGATAATCTCGGCGTCCATGTTAGGCGCCCCGCCACAGAGTGCAGAGGCTGCCATGAACACGACTGTGGTTGCAATGAACACCCACTTGGCATCGAAAAGCGCATATAACTTACCAAATGGGAGTACCATTGCCATCCCTCCAATCATGAATCTATGTAGAGCGGAGCTTGTCAGCCGGCGACTTCCTTCTGATAGTTAGTCACTGTTATCATCTACCGCATACCCCACCGACAGCCATGGCAAATCTTCGACCGCGTTGAAATCGTTCACAATTTTCTAAATAGTAAACAAAAGACTAGTCAGTATGTCTCTCTCTCTTGGACGACGGGGGCGACGGGGATAGTAAAACGAAGAGGTAGGGCTTTTGCTTACCGGAGCAATATTGGCAACAATTGTATTGTCCAGAGAGTAGACGAAGATGGCCGTCAGGGTGCTGACCAAAAATATAAACCACTAAGGCAGTCAGCAATTTCGTTCTCTAATATCGGATCCAAGGCAACCAAACTAACCTTGAAGCCAGTAATGTGCCGCTTTCTCTGCGCACTCAGCGATGAATCACTCGGAGTGAGCTTTTCGGCATCGTGAAGGAGCTCGGGACCGGACGACGTAGGGACTGCAGCCATAACGATGAATCAAGGTGACCAAATCTAGAGCAAAGCGAACAGGACACGATATGGATAAAAACACTTTATAACCCCACATATTAAATCCAGGTGCCAATTTGTCAAATCGGGCCAACTTCTTTCCGCGACGAAGGGTTCTGCCACTGGCGGACCATAATTGGAGGTTTGTGAGGATTCCATTGCTGCACGAAAGTTGCCGACTGTACGCAGTCCGCTTCATGATTTGTCAATAGCTGCCCTGTGGATGCGGAGACTGTGTACAATAGATCTTCGGCAGATCTACACGCCGACCTCGGGGACATCCGCCAACGTTGGAGAAAGTCTCCGCCTTCATTACTAAGAGCCCTAAGTACCCCGTGAAATTTACTTATTCCCCTTTATATGAATAATGGGGTCTGACGACCGCGACCCCCGAAATGGCGGAGCCAAAAACAAAACATACAACAGCAGGGATTCGCTGGTGGTCACCCACCCAACTACTAACCTGTCGGCGTGTGGCTTAAGTACGGCTGAGCGGACGGGAAGCCCTGTTCTCCACACCCTATGGTCGTATGTACATGGAGCCTCCTAAGCATACATTATATAGCACCTTCCTATTCCTAGGTAGATACCGCCCATATAGGGTGTAGACTCTTTACCTGTCTCGTTGACATAGTGACATAACCAGGATATAATAACAGTAATTTGTGTAGGAAAAGTATGGAAGACCAGGCCGAAGCGGGTGCTTGGCAGTGGTCCTTGGCAATTTCGCGCCAAGAAATGCCAAGTTTGCGAAAGCTATTGAAAGCCTCCCACTTGACCTCGCTCCCCCTTGCTCCCCCTTCCCTTTAGAGTATATGTCCTCTTTATACTCATCCGAAACTTTCTGGGAATTGTTGCTGTTTCGCAGCAATCTCAGGATGCCCTGCACCCAAGAGCCACCGTATGGACCAATAAAACACCAAAGTACACATGCTGTGATCAATAGGGCAACTGCTGCTGTGGCAACCATATAGGCAATGACAGAATGGTCCGGGATCCCATTCATGCTGAATAGACTGGCTACAAGTCCCGTTGGCAGGAAGAAAGCAGTGACGTATGTGAAAATGGTGATATTCTCTGCCTCTTTGAGGGACTTCTTAGACCAAATGGCATCTTGTGCATTCGTCACAAGCGTGATGAGAAACTCGATACGCGCTGCCGTTGCCTTGATCTCTCTGACGTAACTTTCGATATCGGCGAGTTTCTGATCAATTGATTTGCGATTGTGATACTTCTCTTCGTCGCTGCGAGCCCAGCGCGGCCGTCCTCGTCCCCGTGCACTCTCCCGATAGTTCCACCGTACGATCAATCCCTGGAGGCTGATGATATTGTTTTTTTCAAGGCAACCAGCAATTGGAAGCACTTGAGATGTTCATCCGGATTGCGAGCTTCAAAACTGTCCTTCGAAAAAATACTTTCAATCAGGTCTGATGTGCGATTGAACAACTTTTAACTCAAGGACCTTGCGCTGTTGCCAGTGTTTACCCTGGTGGTAGTTTCCATCGGATGGGAAATATTCCGTGTTAAAAGAGGTCTGAACGATATGGCACGTCCAGTACCGGTCAAAGGAATCCCTCACGATCCTACTGGGCATTTGTTTATAAAATCCCGAAAGCCTATGGGTATCGTCCACATTAAAACCCGAGTTCTATGGACGAAGAAGCGCTAGGCAGATAACCAGACGGTTTCCATCGTCGGGATGCAACATTGATGAATAATCGACACTAGTCCCGTTTGGACCTCGGTTCATTCGAGGCTTACATTTACCCGTGCTGGATCTGCCTTCCTTTCCCCGCATATCTCCTTTGTTTCTTGTCTCAGGCTTGCCAAGATTGGGAGTAAAAAGGGCCCATTTTCACCTCATTTATTTCATGTGTGGATCTATTGCGATTACAAGTAAACTGTCAGTGCCCTCGCTAATCAATCTAGACGATTCTATTAGTTTTACTCTGTTGCCTCGACTAGACTACGTCACTTTTCTTTGTTGCCTAGCACGTTCGGGGCTCTAGATAAGTGTATTGGGGGCTGAGGAACGCCTCATACATAAACTAGCTGCGCCCTATTCTTCGACATCATTTCGTTGTTTTATACTTTTGTACCATTGGTTTCACGAACGGACTGAAGTCAGGCAATTCTTCAATCATGTCCGGGCTTGTGGTTCGTGGGGGCATGTCGAATGACTCCTACTCGCCAGTCAATCAGACCAGCCTCAAATCTTTTGGCCCTGTTACTTCCGCCGGCTTCGACTTCACGCCACTTTTTGAAGACACGATCCTCTCGTTGCTGCCGTCGGCACTTCTCTTGCTATGCCTGCCATATCGCGTAATAAGCCTCTATACCCAACGGCCAAAAGTGTCTCCCGGGGGCTTTGTGCGCGAAAGCAAATTAATTTTCTTGGTCATGTTTGCCGCAATCCACCTGTCGTTGCTGATTCTACATATTCTGAACTCATCGCTACGCACGATTGCTACGATTCCCGCGTCGGCACTGGCATTCCTTGCCAGTCTGGGTCTCTGTCTGCTTTCGCGGCTTGAGCATTCTCGTTCTATTCGTCCATCACCCATCATCAATGGCTATATCCTTCTCACTTTGGTCTTTGATATTGCTCGCACGCGAACAATGTTCCATGATACAAACAGCAGATTCATCGCTGGAATATTTTCCAGCATGATTGGCGTAAAGGTGATGGTTCTACTTGCCGAAGCAGTCGAAAAGCGCCATATTCTCTTGGAGCCATATCGTGACTTATCGCCAGAAGAAACAAGCGGCATTTACAGCAGATCGTTCTTCTTCTGGCTGAATCAACTCATGACATCTGGATTCCACCGTGTTCTTCAAAACGACGACTTGTACCCGATCGATAGTGATATGTCTTCCCTGGCACTCCAACAGCGAATGAAGAATGCGTGGAGTGCCGCGACACACAACAAACGAAGAGCTCTTTTCTGGGCAGTGTTACGCGCAAATTTGAGGCCACTATCTTATTGCGTCATCCCACGTCTTTTACAGATCGGCTTTAAATATACGCAGCCTTTCCTGCTCGCGCGGACGATTTCGTTCGCAAATGATGAGTCCCAGCCAGATAGCATTGGTTGGGGTCTCACGGGTGCATTTTTCATAGTTCTTCTTGGTATCGCAGTCTCAAATGGCGTTTCCTACCATATGGCATTTCGCTTCGTGACGAGCACCCGTGGCAATTTGGTCAGCCTTATCTACTCCAAAACGGTCGACCTCAGCGTCACGGCACTTAATGAGTCAGTTGCGGTGACTCTGATGTCCAGTGATGTCCAAACCATATGTGACGGCTTCGAGTTGATCAATGATCTCTGGGGAGTACCTATTGAACTAGCCATTGCCCTTTATCTATTGACTCGCCAACTTGGCATTGCGACGCTCGTCCCAGCCATTCTCTCATTGGTATCTACTGTTTCTATCATGTCCATGGCAAAGTTCATGGGGCACGCCCAGAAAATATGGATGGAGGGCATCCAGACACGAGTTGATGTTACGGCATCCATGTTAGGGTCTATGAAGTCCGTGAAAATGCTCGGCTTCACTGACTGGCTCGCGGGCATTGTCCAAGGGCTCAGAGTAAAGGAGCTTAAGGAGGCAGAGCTCTTCCGGAAGTTGCTTATCCTGCGTGTCTTCCTTGCAAACATCCTCAGTACTCTGGCTCCATTTGTGACATTTGCTATCTTCGCAACTATCTCAGGGAGAGGGCATTCTCTAAATGTGAATTCGGCTTACACAACCTTATCGCTTATTTCGCTGCTTGCTTTACCGGTTAACAACTTTATCCGAGCCATCCCTGCTATGAACACCGCTTTGGCGTCTCTCAACCGCATTCAGGAATTTCTACAGTCAGAGGCCAGACGCGATCATCGCATCTTTCTGGAAGATTCTCCAGCCTCAACACAACAGAGTCGGTCAAGCTCGGAAGGAACAGAGCTATCCAATCTCAATCCCTTGAGACACAAGTCATTATCGGAAGTCATTGTCGCCCGCGATGTGAGCTTCGCATGGAGCCATCATGCAATTTTCTCGGTCCACGATATCAATTTGAGTATTCAGAAAGGTCAATTTTGTCTCATAATTGGTCCTACGGGCTGTGGCAAAAGCACCCTCATGAAAGGGATTCTAGGTGAAACACCATCAACAAAAGGCTTTCTGTACACAAAATGCCGAGAGACAGCATTCGTGGATCAGACACCTTGGATCCGCAACACGTCATTCAGGGATAATGTTTTGGGTATCTCAAATTACAGCAAAGCATGGTATGACGAGGTCGTTAGCGCTTGTGGCTTGGATCAAGATGTTGCAAATCTCCCAAATGGCCATTGTGAGTTTCTATTTCCTAAACGGTCGATCCTATTGCTAATCCTTGCTTCACCTTTCTAGCGACCAAAGTTGGTTCCTCTGGAATTTCTCTGTCGGGAGGACAAAAGCAGCGGCTGGCCCTGGCTCGCGCTGTCTATGCCCGCAAAGATGTTGTCATGCTGGATGATATTTTTTCGGGCCTTGACGCCGACACTGAAGAGCATGTCTTCAAATGCCTTTTTGCGAGAGGGGGATTGTTTCGCCGACTGGGCACGATTGTGCTACTAGCTACACATGCCGTGCACAGACTCTCTTATGCGGATCATATCGTCGCCATGGGAAGCGATGGCTCCGTTGTTGAGCAAGGCACCTTGGAGGAGCTCAAGGCTGGCGGTGGCTACGTCACACTCTTGAAAGCACAGTATAAAGACCAAGCCAGTGACGAAATAAACCCCCAACAGCAAAGGGATACGAAAGTCGCACTCGCTGACTCTGACCAAGGAAACGGCATTGACACCGTGGAAGAAGATTTGGCCAGGCAAAATGGGGATTTTGCTCTCTACTTATATTACTTTGGTTCTGTGCACTGGGCATCCAGTGCTTTTTGGATGACTCTCTTTTCACTTCAAGGAGTGTCATCAAAGTTGAGCGAATTACTCGTCAACATATGGGTGAGCTCTTTGGAAAAGAATGGCAATGCTGTCAACTCCTTCTACCTAGGACTCTACGCCTTGCTGTCCATCATAACGACCATCACGCTTGTGGGCGGAGCCTATCATTACTTCTTGTATTTTTCACCTCGAAGTGCTGAAAGCCTGCACGAGCGTCTTCTCAAATCGGTTATGCATGCGCCCTTGTCATTTTTTACTTCGGTTGATACTGGCACTACTACGAACAGGTATGTATACTCCGTTCAAGATTTGCTCCTATTTAAACAATAAGGGATTGTCTGACCACCATATATGATCAGGTTCAGCCAAGATATGACCTTGATTGATCATGATTTGCCATACTCTGTAATCGACCTTGTACTTTCGCTTTCGAGCGGATTCATGTCTGCAATTCTGATGTGTATATCGGCGCGATATTTCGCCGCTGTCATGCCGCCTGTCTTCCTTTTTATGTGGATGTTGCAGAAATTTTACCTGCGTACATCACGCCAAATGCGACTGCTTGACCTCGAGGCCAAGTCACCGCTGTTTTCTCAATTTATTGAGAGCCTTTCGGGCCTAGTGACAATCCGTGCCTTCGGCTGGGCGTCTGAGTTCGAAGACCAGAATCTGGCGCTACTTGACGCATCGCAGAAACCATTTTATTTGCTTTTCTGTATTCAACGATGGCTCGAACTAGCACTGGATTTGTCTGTGGCTGGTCTCGGTGCTATCCTGATGGTCCTCATTGTCAAGTTGCGAAGCGAGGTTGGCGCGGGATATGTCGGTCTCGCCATTCTCAACGTCATCACATTTAGCCAGTCGCTTTCGCAAATACTTCGCAACTGGGCCAATTTAGAGACTTCCATTGGTGCTATCGCTCGTATTAGAGACTTTGTCACCCATACCGCCTCTGAAAACAAACCAGACGAAAACGAGGGTCGCAAAGCGACAGATCTTGGGTTGTCCTCCTGGCCATCTAAGGGTGCAATCGAGTTTCAGAACGTCTATGCATCTTACAAGGCAGGCGGCGATCAGGCGCACGTCCTCCGCAACTTGAGCCTGTCTGTTCAGCCCGGTCAGAAAATCGGAATCTGCGGCCGCAGTGGCAGTGGCAAAAGCTCGCTTCTGGCTACCCTGTTCCGAATGCTGGAAGTTGAGTCACAGAGTCGCATTATGATTGACGGCGTGGATATCACACACATCCCGCGTCAAATTACCCGTGCAGCTCTTAACGCCATTCCACAAGAACCCTTTTTCACGCACGGTACTGTGAGTGCCAATATAGACCCTTCTGGTACGAACATTCCCGAAGAAATGGAGCAGGCTCTTCGTCGTGTTGAGCTGTGGGACGTTGTTGAGGCCAAAGGCGGATTGATCGCGGCTCTGGATGCCGAATTTTTCTCTCACGGTCAAAGACAACTCTTTTGTCTTGCCCGAGCCCTGTTGCGCAAAAGTAAGATCGTGGTGCTTGATGAAGTGACCAGCAATGTGGATGTTGTTTCCGACGCATTGATGCAACGGGTTATTCGTGAAGAGTTTGAAGACTGCACGATCTTGGCCGTTGCTCATCGGCTCGATACAATCATTGATTTTGACCGCATAGCAGTCATGCAGGATGGCGAGTTAATTGAGTTTGATACGCCAGAGGCACTTCTCAAAACAGATAGTGCGTTCAAGGAGCTTTACGAATCATGATTTGGAAGTTGAGCGGTCACTTGAGAGATGATCATGAGTCAGTCGTCATACATAGAATCAAGATAGAGTCGAGAATGCACTATCTCAACGTAAAAAATGACGTTGGACTTGTGGCAGCAGTATATCTATATACCATGTATGCCGGGGTGATGCTTTCCTGGTTTCTGGAGCACTTCGGGGTCTGGAGGTCTCGTAGGCCTTGCGGCTTGATAGGTCTCATATGGTTTACTCAAAAAATATTTGTGATATATAATGAGGGTCCGCTTGTACAGAGCCTGAACACATTGATTGAATACATACCCATTCCACGATATCCACCTTGAAGCTTTAGAATTATTCTTTCTATTCCACAACGATTTACAGCACTCTATTCCACCGCATGTAGCATTTAGATAGAAGGGAAAAAATAAGGTAAACCTTGGAACATCTCTATACCCAGGGAGGCAACGCTCATGTTGGTCATCATATCCACAATATATCACCTGCTCCTATGCATGGATCTAAACGCATCAACGATTAAAATTAAAACAAATTTTCACATCCCAGACAATGTATCGACGCTGGACCGCCATGAAACAGAACCGAACAAAACCCAGGGCACAGACCCTCAAAATGGACCGACCATTCAAACAACCTTGGAATGCGAATAAACAAAACCAACTTGGTTATAGACACACAATATAAACAGGAGAAAAGATAAAAAAATAAAAACCCGAAACTATCGCTGGGTGCTATCAAAGAATTAGAATTAAAACACGCTCATATGGACTGGCCGGGGGCCTAAAACAAATGACAAGCAAATCCAATTCCGGGATTTCTGAATGGACGGAAAAGAGAAGGCCAGCCCAGGCTGGATGAGACTCGCAGAGTTGATCTTTTTATGGTCCTGCCTTATTGCTGCATGTAGCCGGCATAGTTGAAGGATGGGTTGCCGAACTTGCTTCGCAGGGATTCGATGGTTTGCGGATTCTGCTGCATGTCTTGGGCGGTGGTGCCGGACTCGGAGGGGGCAAAGGAAGTGGGCAGGCTTAGGGTTGACACGTTGTTGGCTTGGGGGTAGGGTATTGAGGAGGTTCCGTAGGGATAGGGGCGGTATTCTTGGGATGCGGAGACGGGGAGACTTTGCAGGGTGGACATCGGTTGCCTGTGCTGGGGGATCTGCGCGCCCATCCCTAATCCGCTGAAGTCTTTCTGTGTTGATAGGGCGAGTTGTGGCTGGTAACTTTGGGGCTGAGTGCCTGGATGGGATTGATCTGTTAGGGTGTGTTCTGTGTGTCCTGTAGGAAGGAACTAACCAAGATTGCTCATTTCGTAGGAAATGTGTGCTCCCTGTGAGTCTGTTGGTGACACTGATCCTTCGAATGTCTGATGCTGGTCGTATGCTGGCACCATTGCGCCGGGGTGAACCCCATACGGCTGCCGCCCATAGGGTAGACCGGACGGAGTAGGAGGGCCGTATCGACTGGGGAGTTGCATTCCCATGTGATATGATGACGGCTGCGTAGACGACTCGGACATACTGCTGGATCTGGTGATGGAGTAGTCGCCCCGGAAGGTTCTGTGCAGATCGGACATAGAAGCAGATGCAGCGGGTCGGCCAAACACCATGTTCGACTGTGGCACCCCTTCGCTTCGTCCCTGTCCAGCAGAAGACATGTAAGTTCCTGCGGTCGACGCAGAGCTAAGGGGCGAGACAAGGTAATCGTCTTCATGTGGACGCTGGTAGCAGTCGGTGCGAAGTCCTCTCAAAGCCGCGAAATTGGAATTTGGAGCGCCATAGTCTTGTGGCGACGGAATAGGTGTCTGACCAGTGGACCGGCTATCAAACGGCGTTCTCAACACTTTCGTCGTATCGAAGTCATCCGGAAGCGCCCTCGACTTTAGCATTCTCTCACGATCGTTCGTAGTCAGCCGCTTCAACTTCGCCCGTCTGCGAGAGTCAGCGTTAGGATAGAATGCTCTGGTGAGTGGAAGACAGTCGAGCCCTACCTGTTCTGGAACCACACTTGGACTTGCCGTGGCGTCAACCCAGGAATCTCCCGCGACAGACGTTCTCGGTGAGCGGCATCAGGATGAGCCTGGCGAGTGAACTCGCTCATCAGGAAACGGGTTTGGTTATGTGTCAACCTGGAAACCGAGTCAGCACGCCATCCAGCACCTCGAGGCACAACCGACGGGTCTTGTAGAAGTGCCTACCGAAATCGCTTCATCTTCTTCTTCTCCAGCGATGGCGAGGTTTGGCTGTCATCGGGATCCGCCGTTCCTTCTCTCTCGTCCGTCGGACTAACGGTTGACTCGTCGTCATGGTCCTCCTTGTCGTCAAGGGTCATCGAAGCATTTGTCGACTCTCCAGGGTGACCGGCACCGACGTAGGGCCACGACATTGCATAGTTTGCACTGTTACCACCCGGAATCTCCAGCTTGATCCGGGGAAGCATATCGTTCCTCTCGGTCCCAGGCCGCTGATGGGAGATCTCTCCCCCAGAATACGGACCGGGTCCAGCCGTGCTCCCAGGCACCGGGGTGGTCAAGGCATTCTCAGCCTTCACACCGGGTCGTTGCATGTCGGATGACAATCCGATCGAGGCCCCCATAGAAGCACCAGGCTCTCTTTCCCTCGACAGTGGCATTAGCGGCGAGACAGTTCTCGGCGCCGAAGAAACCCGCTCTCCGTGACGAGCAACCGCGGACAAATGGGACAGGCCTGCGGACAGAGGCGACGAGACCGGCGAAGATAAAGATGACACCCAGAGACACGGACCCTCGATTGACATGGTAAATCTCCCGCCTATGTTTCTTACAGAGGTAGAGAATACCGCAGGATTCGAGTCCCTCGTCCGACAGATATGGTCGAACTCGACGAAGACTCAAACGCACCGAACCCAGAACACCGATGACACGAAACGAGGAAGGGAAAAAAATGAAAAGGGACAAAAGAACTAAAAGCGCCGTCTTCCCCGAGATGAAAAGAGACGGGAGGTGGGTCTGATCGAAGTGCCGGGGCGCTTGCGCAGCAATTTCAGGGTTCCTTCAATTAAACGGAGTAAAGGGTGAAGTCAAATCAAACGTGCAGCCCTTCGGTACATGAAGGGAGGGGGGGCTTTGTGTATTTCAGTAGGCGCCGGGAACTTTGAGAGATGATGCCGGTGTGCAGGGAAGTGCGTTTCCGCCACTGAACCACTGGACCAGGCTCACGATACGTCCAAGGGATCTCAGATCGCACTTGTCGAGCCCTTTGAAGATCCTTACGCAGCTCGGCAGTAGCAATGGCCAGAGCATCCACTCACGAGTGGTACCTGGGTGTAAAGGGTCGAAGGTAAAAAGCCGGTAACATGGGTAGCTGGTCGACGGGATTAACTGGGTTAAACGGCCCAGCGAGGATCGGCCGGAGATCTCCTTGGGACGACCCAAGCGATGTGTGGAAATAAACGGGTCGAAATATTAAAACGGACGCCCGCAATTGCCCACAGGTCCACAGTCTATACCTGGCCACAATCCTAGGACCTGGGACTACCAACGTCTTTATCCACTTGGCTACTCTTGGTTACTTAGCTTCTGACTAGCACTGAGACAGGAATGATGTGCATGTGTGGTTGGTCCGTTCGTGGCGATCTCTGCAACGGTCAAAACGGTCAAAGTCAAGAGATGACCACCACCGGGACCAAACCCTGTGGCTTTTTCTTCCAGAGGCTGTAACGGTAAGAAGGTGGGCCAGAATCAGGAAAGGAGAAAGGGCAGAGAATATGCGTAAGAACTGTCAGGACAGGTTGAACCATTGCATTCGGCTCGGCGGCAATGATCAGCAACAAAAGCCCACGATCCTCGAGTGATGCCCCACGCGGGAAAGTCCATAGATGTAACCCCGGGCTCTAAAACGCAAGTTACGAAGGCAAGTATCAGAAACCTAGATCTCCCAGAAAGGATTGTAGCCTCACATCTGGTGCCCACACTCGTTACAAAACGGAAGGTTTTCCACTTTGCTGGACTGTGAAACTTCACGGAGAAGAGGAGTGTCGCATAGTACTACTAGATACGTTCCAGTATAAGCAGAATGCTTGACCTGGAGTACCCATCCCGTGTACCGAGGAACAGGGTGCTCACCATCCCAGGTATGGCCACGCCCAGTGCAGCCAATGCAGAGGGAACAAGCCCATATCCACAACGCGTCTGTAGCGAATGACGGTTCTGCCCGAGCTGAGAAAAACAAAGCCTGGTGGGAACGGACTAAGACTAGAATCCTCAGACCAGGAGGACCCAGACAAGCTCTGGAATACAGAGACTTGGGTCCTACTAGGCGGCTGGAGCCACCGAGCCCGGTATCAGGGCTCCACCGGACTCCAGAGCCAGATGTGGTGACATGGTCTCTGCCTTGATGGGCTCTTGGTTAGAAAAATTTCCGACGTGGACCTAGTGGCTGATTTGTATGGTCCGTGAGATGAGCGTGGCTGCAAAACTATCGGGCATGGACCACCGACAAGGGCCATGAGACCCTTGCTTTCCTCACCGGTTCGCTTGTTCCTTTGCTTTTTAATTATTCCTTCAGACTTTTTTTGTTTTTGCTTTTTTTCTTCTATTGACCATGTGGAAGGGAAGACCGGCTGAGCTAGCGGCTCGCTGGCTCCATTGGCGGTCGGCCTAAAGCTGCCGGACCCTCGGGGCCATTTGACGGCCTAGGAGCAGCCACTCAGCGCGCTGCCCGCCACATTTCCGCGCCAAATAGAGTGAGGATTGCGAGGTTGGATGGAGTCGGGGTGGAGATTTTGTACCAATGGAGTGGTTAGAGGCGGGAATAAATAAAAAACCAGAAGAAAGTAATTAGAGCAACCCCGCGATTATCCATGGACACTCTGTCTAGAATGGAATATGGAAAAGCTCATTGGTCTTTGCGAGGCCCTGAAACTCGACGGCAGGCACCGGCTACGCGGTCCTAGCAGGAACGGTGGGAAAACCTGGACTCCTGGTTCAGCACGCGAATTGCCTCCGCCACAGCCGTCAGTCACTTCTATACTTTTTTCTACACTTTTTGGGTTTCTTTTCATCTTTCGTGTGTGGTTGATCTTGTTTATTTTAAATCCGTTAGTTCGTTTACTCCTAGGAATCTTACTCTCAGGAACCTGCAAAGCCGTAGAGCGGTCTCTGAGCAAGTGCACGCTAAGCAAGGGCTCGGGTCTACCGTGGCTCCGCCGCTGTGTCAGGGTTCCAGGGCTCTCCACCGAGAGAGGGGAGCTCCTGGTCCAATCTCCACATCAGCCATGAAACGTTCCAAGTCGCAGCTGGAAATGAAAGAAATTACCCTGTGCCTTCCTGATCTCGTGATCTATAGAACCTGACTGGTGACAATGAAAATTAGAGTACCTGGATAAATGGTGGACCGTGTCCTCGTCGACTCTTCTGGACTCTCCTTTGATTACCACCAGGACTGATGACCATTGACTATGAGATAGCGGAGATATAATCCAGCTCAGATCGAGTAGAAAACTGGCTGACGGCCCATCGGCCATTGCACACATGATTCCGATGAGCGGAGGCCCCTAAACCCATCAGGGCAATGGTCGACACTGTGATCTTTTCGCTGATTATTCCCAACGTTCACGCAACAACAGTCAATAGTCGGTGGGGCATAATATGTAGGACCACCTTGGCACAGTTCCTGATCCTACCAGCGTGGAGACTGGGGCCCGTTTTTGCCATCGCATCGCACGGCTTTCTCGGAAGGGAGAAAACTCGGGGCCGTTAGAGATGATCCCGAATCATCTCGCGCAGACTAGTCCTCCTCTACGGCCGAAACCCTTGCTGATCATCTCCTAGCCCGTTTAGCCCTTCGATCTTCCTTGGGGCCCGGTGCCTCCGGGGGCGGGAAGTCTGTTTTCGATCTGTTTGTGGTCTTCCGTGATGGGGCCAGGACGGGAAGCTGCGCTGTTTGAGCTGGTTCTGGAGGATTGTCGACGGTGCCTCGGTTTGACTTCCGTCCTGTGCAGGCGTGTCAACCTTGTGTGTTTGGAGCATTCTGGAACTAGTCCTGCGGGGAATACGATCGAGAGCGCGATCGCACCCGGAAGGATAACTGTGCGCAACTTTAATTTCGGCGTCCTGTGCCAAGCACCGGTCGCGGACTCCCTTGAATTTCCCGGACGCACGTCGTCATCGTGCTGCAAGTTCAACGATCGAGGGGGAAAAGGTGACGCAAGCCGATCGCTTGGCCCCTCTTGGATCGTGCACTCCGGCTATTTGGGCCGAATGGTCAGCGCAGATCCAACCGTACAGTTCAGTCGCTAGCTGGTTGAGCTGCACTGAGCTCCTTTTACCTACATGGGTATGTCGGCGGCTGCAGACGCTCGGTTCAAGCCACACTTCGGTCATCCGGTGTTCAGAGCGGGTCAATTCCAGGTTGAAACTCAGTCTGACAGCGACGGCCCTGTTGTTTCCACGGATCGCACGATACTGCTGATTTGGGAATGGCGTGAAAATTATCTCTCTAACGCCGCGATCTATTGAACTTGGCCGTTTGTAGTTCCAAGACACACTTGGCAAGTGCTCAGATCGGAGTCCATACAGAAGGGAAATACTCCTTCCGCGTCCTGTATAGCGTCGACTTCGTGCTCCACAAGTGGATTTCGCAGCTTTCCGACTTTGGGCGTTCATTGCTGACGCCTCTCTGCGATCAGTGCGTCGGCCTTCGAGAACAATCTCTCCTGCGAACGGCCCCGTGACCCGGTACCACCTACCACGCGGACCGTTATTGTCTTGAATAGCTGCAAGGTACCGGGGGCCATCGTGTCCACCACGCTTAATTCACTAAACTTCCCTAACTAGTTCAAATTCTCCGACACCGATGCCTCCCCTAACTCTTCTTAGCCCCCCCGTTGCGGCGAGAAAGTGAAACATGGCTGCGACGGTTCGCCCGCCCTGCAATCTGGGCATTGACTCGGATTTCCAGGGGTCGTGGAAATATTCCGTCTCCTCTAGGCAGAATTATTATTAAAAAAAAAAAAGAGAAAATATTGCCAAAAAAAAACAAAAATAAAAAAAACAAAGCCTTTGTTGACATTTCATGCAGGAACACCACTCAACATCAATAGAGTTGCCGGTCGGTTAGAAAAGAACTCCCTTTCTGCAGGTGGGTAGCTCAAACTCATGACTTCGCTTACGAAGATTATGGTCCTGCCCCTTCGGTTACAGGTGCTGTCCTACCTTCCTTTACAGCCTCGGTGAGCCCCAGATCAAAGACACGCGGGAGCTAAATGCTACCGTGTTCATGTCCGGCCCTGATCGACACGAAGAAGGTTCTGTAGTCTGGTTCAGTGGGCCTGGATGTGAACATCACTGGCAACATAGGAAGGAGGTACACGATGCAACATAGGAAGGAGGTACTCGATGCAACAAAGCCTTGACGCGCCGTGGAAGACAGGAGGTGAGGTTTTGAGTTGCAGCGGTGTTTGAAACCATGCGAACCGGAAAGATCATCCAGATCACGATCGTATCCCATCGTGATACTCGATGCACTAGGAATTGCCCGCAAGCGAACCAGTTCCTTGGACTGTGGCTTGTGGCTTATGGCTGAGCTACCTTGGTAAATTCTTTTGGCGTGGTATTAGTTTCTCATTCGCGTCTAGCTCGATAAATACAATGGAGATGCTACCAGATCCAGTCTGCTAGTTCAACAGGGGCTAGGGCGCATGCGTCCTAGAAAGAATAGAGGTTGATGGGAGAGGTACCCTGCCCGCTGAATGATACCCGTTGCGGATATTCCTCCGCAGTCCCCAGGAAAGGGGTCAAAGCCTAAAGCATCCTGCGCCATACCGTCAGGTTAAGACTCTTCTCTGGTGTTATCTCCGGTTTCCACACCGGACCCAACGCCGGGATCTTGCTCGTTCATCGGCTTCTCGGCTGGGGTGGCGCTTTCTTGTTGATGGGTATCATCGGTGACGTGATTTTCAGTAGGGGTTAGGGTATCTTGTGCTGCTTCCTCTTCGCCGCTTTCTTTGCCCGACGCCTCGGGGTTTTCTTGGGTGGTTTCTTCGCCTTCGGGCTGTGGAGTCTCTCCGGGTGGCGCTGGGGCTTCGAAGAGGATGTTTAGGTTGTTGCCATCATCGATCTTGTCAAATGCGGCCATCTTTGTTTTCGCGGCCAAACGGAGGATACGCCAGGTTTTACTGTACTTGGCGCTGAGCGCGGCATCCTTGTCCTCCGAGGTCTGTGCCATGTCGATGTCCATTTCGTCATCGAGGATGCCCCCCAACAACGATTTCGAATCGGGAACGGCAAATCGATCGGACTCCTTGAGACGCTCGATATTTGCCAATGCCTCGCTATCGGATAGAAATTTGAAATCCAGTGCTCCCATTGGGGAGGCACGAATGCGTTTGTCGGCATAGATTTTGACTGCATTGTCGCGTGCAGCCACGTAATCCGTCACGGAAATGGCTGGCTTCTCAATTGGTGGACAGCCCTCGGCTTTCCACCGCACCCAGTTCTTGTCCCTTGACAGAACGGTGTCGACCATACGATAGTAGAACATCCCTCCGGGTCCGTCTCGAAGGTACCCTTCGATTTGTCTCCGGATATTCGATGCCCATTTCGCATCCTCCTCACTCAAGACGAACCCGTAGAGCACGGACTTGTTCGTCAGGTTGGCCTGCCGTTTCTTGGCTTGGGGCGCGAGAGAGAGCATAAAGTCCAGAAGAATAAGAGCCTGCACCAAAACATGCCTGCGGAATGCCGTATCGCTGACCTCCAGATCAAAGAGATCGCGACTAGTAAGATACTTCGGGTTGAAGTTGCTACTGACTTCAGGCCCATCGGCTACGCGCTTCCGCTTATTGGATTTGCGCGCGTCTTCTGACGACCGTCCGCCACCCTGACTGTCAAGTTCGGTGTTGATATTATTGAAAGCGGACAATGTTGCCTCAAGGCCGGCCTTGAATGATGCCAAACGGTCGGGGTCGAAAATCTTGCTCGGGGCAGAGAAGTAGGCTTGTAGACTCCAAAAGACAGGGTACAGAACATCGAGGTCAACAGGTTCCTTCGATTCCTTCGATCTCCTCTTTTTGTCGTCAAAAACAACAACTTTCGGGACCTGCGACTTTTCCTCGGCTCCTGTGCCACGACTATCGGGTCGGCTTGTACCACCTGCATGGCTTTCTGTCGGCGTAGAGTCGTCGCCCTCTGTCATTGTGATATCCTCCTCATTGGTATCGGGTATGGGCTTAACGATGTCGTCGTAGGTGGTGATATTCTCAGTATGGAATTCGCCGCGAAGATTGACTGAACTCTTGTCTCCGAGTGGGAAGCTCTGGAAGAGGAAGATGAAAACACGTCCGCAAAATACGGTATCTTCTGCACGGGAGAGACGGCGAAGGAGCTCGTTACATGATCTCAGGATGATAAGGCTTTTCTGTTTGAAGTGTTTCTTTATGGGGTCAGTCCAAGGGCGCACGCTATGAAGCCATGAAGAAGCGTTGCGAACCTTGATGTTCCGTTCTCGGCGCGATTCCAAATAGTCAAACACCTTGCGGCAGCCATTGATGGTTTGACTATCAAGTAGTTCCTCGATAAGCCAGAAGATCAGACCAGGTTCGCATTGTTCTAGCAATCGTTAGAGAACATCATAGTCTGAATTCAGCGTGCGACGAACCGTTATCGGAGAAAATGGAGACGATGTCGAGGAGATTCCAGATATGGATGAAGGCAGGGTCTTCGATGGAGGTAGTGGCCTGTTTCGACGTCGATTGTTAGCAGTCACGTCCAATCGTCATGGCTCAAGGTGAGTTAAGACGTAAGCGCGCCATACCAAGAGGTGATAGAACTTCTCGCGAAAAGCAATTTCCACTGCAGCAAGCTGTGTCTGCTGGTTCAACTGCCTCACAACCCCCTTTTCCTGCTCCGGGACCTGCCAGATCCGATCGCCGAGAAGCCCTTCGCTCAGTGGGGGTTCGATCTGCTCGGCCTTGACCTGCGTCGCACGGTTCAAAAGACCCTCGACCAGGCCATTGTAAACTCGAACCGCCTCAAGTTCCACGCTTGCCATCTTCGACCAAAGTGAGTCTAGTGACAGCTGTGGCGGGGACGAGAGGAAAACACGGCGAGGTGGTGCCTACTCAGGCATTCAGGCACTCAGGCACTCAGGCACTCAGGCACTCGGCAATATCTCCTGGCTTCGCTCTACATGGATGACGATGGATGATGACAAGAAGCCGAGCGTACAAGCTGTCTAGAAATTTCACTTACCCACCTTCTATCTCATAGGCATTTCCGCTCGGCATTACTATTGGTATTTCACTCTCTGTGCTCCTGGACAGACTAGTAAAATCTTTCTAACCAACAACATATCAACAACTTCAACGTCTATCATGGCTGAAGAGGGTCTTTCTGCGATCATGGCTGAAGAGGGCCTGCCTGCTACAACGCCAAGGTTCCAGTATAAAGGCGTAGAGCAATGTCTCAGGAACTTTCAGCTTGAGGAAGAGCATCATGACGAGGCAGGCAACCCCGGGGGGTACGTTATTGTTTACAACGTGGATGAGCGTTCCTTCCTCGAGTGTTTTGTGAATTCTGGAGAAAGCATCCTCCTACACGCGTGGAAGACCTACAACTTCACTTCTCACACTGTTATCCTCAAAATGGCAAGCAAAAGCCATGAGGTGGCCATCTCGTCTTTTTCTTACACCGTCGACTCTTGGTCTCGTCATGCACAGACGCTAGTTCTTACGACCCTGGGGGCACAGGTTCAGGGCCTAACGAGGAACAAGCGCCCAGATTGTTCCTGGGTGCCAGCACCGGCACTAGGTGGGCAAAATCTGAAGTGGCCCCCAACCATTCTCGAAATTGGATGGACCGAGACCAGAGCCAAGTTAGAACAAGATATGAAGTTCTGGCTTCAGGAGTCCAACGGCGCCGTGAAAGTGGCGCTCTCAATGAAAATCGAACGAGTCCAACACGGAGCAAGTGTTACGATCCAGCAATGGGCTTTACGAGGAACCCGACAACGGCAATCACCCAAGCCCGTGCAAACGTTGAAGATCGTTCGAGATCCAGCGGGTCGTGACCAGATATCGGGCTCGCTGATTATCCGGTTCAAAGATGTATTCGGTCGCCCAAAGCGTGGAAATGAGACAGATTTCAGGCTGTCCCATAAGGATATGAAGGAAATCGGAGAAAGGATCTGGAGTCTGCAGTTCGCCGGGGCTCAGGTTTCGGCGGCTCAGGGTTCCTCAGCCGCGGGCCCCTCCTATTATTCCTATTATTTTCTTCTCTTGCTCGTTTTCTGTCCTTCTCCTTTTTCTTCTTTTCCCCTTTTCTATATTTTTTCTCTTTTTGTTGTTCTCTTTCTCTCTTTCTCTTGTTCTTTTTTTCTTTCTTTTTAGTTCCGCATTCAAAGTAGTGACCTCCAACGTGTGGAAACGAAACGGAGTACATAATTGATTATCCTTCCCGGAGAGGGCGGCTGAATACTATCTACTGTTTGCTTAAATAAGGCTTCTAACCGTACGGAAAGCGAAATATAGTATATTCGTCCTCCGGGTGGCCCTGGGGACCACAAGCACCTAGCTGTAAGGTCACGGGACCACAAGATAAGAGGGAGCCAAGACTTTTTGAAAAAGCTCCCCCCAGCTTCGGCTTCGATGGTCGATTGCGACATTACCCTTCCGATCCTCCCGCTCACCCCTCATCTATTTGGATAAGGGTCAATCAACTGCGGCGATGGCGCAGAGTCTGGAGTCCAGGCCGACGGTCGTGGATTTCCGCGAGGACAGCCAGTGGGTGAAACTGGCCAAGGCGCACTGGTTAGACACCAAGGTGCGCAAAGTCAAACCAGATGTGATCAAGAAGCAATTGTGGGATCCGCTGGAAGCCGAGGGCTTTACCAGTCGCTCACTCTTGATCTTGGAGAATTTGAATGTTCTGGAGAAGTCAGTTACCTGCACTCGATGATTCTTATTACCGCAGGGCTAACGCGCGATCCAAGGTATCTTTGGCCGGCATACACGCAGGATGCTTCGAATCACCATATTCTCTTAATCGCTCTGATTGTCAGCGTCAAGTATCGCGAGCACTTGCCGATATGGGGTGAGTGAATATGATAGGAGTTTGGTTGAGACAGCGACTGACAATGAATGCAGACATTTTCTCCGACCGCGGCGACGATTTCTCAAGCTTGTTCCACCGTACCCTCTCGATGAGTATTGATCCTTCATTGTCGACCCATTCACGAATGTCCATTATCTCGTTCATCATCAGTGCCTTCCAATCGCTCGAGAACGTCCTGATTCGCCAGCAATGCGCCCCGCTCGTCGCTATCTCTATCTGGCACAACCTGGTCAGCGATGAAGCCAGAGAACACATCATTGCGAAGTCGCCTACACTGAAAAAGGCTTGGAGAGCTGCCGGCAAGCGCTACGATGCCGGAGACGAACCTACGAAGGCGAAGCTGCGATTTGAACGGTCCTGGCTGTATACGATGCTGTTGGATTTCCTGCAGAAGTTAAATGGCGTGGAGAAGGATCAAAAGGAGAATTTGCTCTACTGCGAGCGATTCATGGAGCTTCTGGTAGACCTATTGAGTCAATTGCCGACCCGTCGTTATGTCAACACGCTGCTGAAGGACCTCAATTTGCTCCCCATCATTCGGCTTTCGCAATCATACCGCACGCCCGACAATGCGCTCTTCCGCGACCTGTATAGCCTTCTTAAGCATTTCATGGACTTTGCCATTGATGACTACTCTGGCGAGGCACTTTCGCCTCAGACAGTCTACGATTTGCACAACCAGGAACTAGCGCGCCTACAGAGAACCGCCATGAGATCTTTCAAGGAAAAGCTTATGATTCTTGCCCTGTCAAACCTGGGGTCGATCGAGCAGCGCTCGGAACTGGAGAGCCAGTTGTCATCCCTGGATGAATCGGAACTTCAAAGCCTATGCTCCCAGCTAGGATTCCGCACAAGCTATCCCAAGAAATCAAATATTAAGCCTGACAGTCATTTCCTTATGGAAGTGCTTTTGACCTTCTACGAGCGCAAGCTCTCATTCCAGGATGCTGCGGCTAAGTTGAACATTGTCCCAACAGAAGACAGTCTCTATGATCCCGCTTTGGTGAGAAACGAGACCTACGATGGCTCACGGCCTCTTGCAATTCCCAAGCTCAACCTCCAGTACTTGAGCATTGGTGATTTCCTGTGGCGTTCATTCCTTCTCTACCGATCCGAGGCTTTCTTCCAGATTCGCAAGGACATGGAGTCGGTTGTCAAGCGCATGCAGCCTCGCTCAAACCGCGATGGCAGTCTGACTTTTGATGGCTTTTCTCGCATGGCAATCCCCATCACCAAGCCTGCCATCATCGAAGTGGCCCCAGCAAAAGTTGGCTCTCTCAACCCGGCATTTGTTCGTGCCGAGATCGCAATTGAGGTAGGAAGACTTGCAGACCACATTCGGAAAGAGTGGGACTCTCTACGCCCTGATGACGTTGTCTATCTCTTGGCTGTTCAGTCGCCTGCGCCTGCACAGCTAGGTGTCCGTGGCCAGAATGCAGAGGGACCACAAATGACTTACCTTCGTACCGCCGGGATCGTTCAAATCCTTGATGAACAAGGTCGTCCGTTGCGGCAGCAAGCTGGCAGTCAGGCAAATGGACACCATGGACGACCACGAGTCCGCAAACTACTTGTTAATATGGATGCGTCTGCATTCAAGACGGACAAGGACCGTCAAGCACGGGGAAAGCCGGACATCTACCCTCTGATCAATGTGGTCGCTCGCAGGAAGGGGAGAGAGAACAACTTCAAGTCAATCCTTCAAACAATACAGAAGCTCATCGTGTCGGATATGACTCTGCCGTCTTGGCTTCAAGACATCTTCCTTGGATACGGAGACCCATCAGGTGCTCAATATACCCAATTGCCCAACCGACTCAAATCTGTTGACTTCCGGGACACTATTTTGGACTGGCCTCACTTGGTGGAAAGCTTCCCCGGCAAGACCATCGAGCCTTCAGGGTCAGAGTCTTCTAGCTTCGGACCACCGTACGTTCTCGAGTCGGTCGAGGATGCACCTGCCGAGGCTCCTGCTTCCCCTGCGAAGAAGCGCCGCCGAGCCCAAGCGGGAGACGTGGAGCAAGCGTCCAGCACGATACGTGTTTCAACATACAAGCCACCTAACCCTGGCCCTTACCCCGTTGATGCACCCAAGCTTAACACTGTTCGCTTCACTCCATCACAGGTCGAGGCAATTGCTTCCGGTACCCAGCCTGGTCTCTCCGTCATCGTCGGCCCACCTGGTACCGGCAAGACTGACGTTGCGACACAAATTATTAACAACCTTTATCACAATTTCCCCAACGAGCGCACTTTGCTCATCGCGCACAGCAATCAAGCTCTCAATCAACTCTTCCAGAAGATCGTTGCCCTTGACATTGACCCACGTCACCTGTTGCGTCTGGGTCACGGTGAGGAAGAGCTGGATACCGACTCCAACTACAGCAAGTATGGTCGGGTTGAGTCCTTCCTTGACAACCGCAACCACTATCTGTCAGAAGTGATGCGCTTGGCAGCATCTATCGGTGCAGAGGGGGCTCACGGCAACTCTTGTGAGACGGCAGGTTACTTCAATACGGTGTATATGCAGCCGGCGTGGGCAAAGTTCTGGGACCAAGCACACTTTGAGGGAGCCTCCAATGATGATATCATCGCATCGTTCCCCTTCCACGCATACTTCTCCAATGCTCCTCAGCCGTTGTTTGATTCTGGTGCTTCGAAGGAGGCGGTATTGGACATCGCTTCAGGCTGTCAGAGACACATTGACCGGATCTTCTCTGAGCTTGAAGACATTCGACCTTTCGAGATCTTGCGCCAGCCTCGAGACAAGGCCAACTACCTTCTCATCAAGGAGGCCCGCGTGATCGCAATGACCTCTACACACGCAGCCATGCGTCGACAGGAGATCGCGGATTTGGGCTTCCACTACGACAATGTGGTCATGGAAGAAGCCGCACAGATCACCGAAATTGAGAGCTTCATTCCCATGGCTCTTCAGAATGTGAAGAACGGCGAGCTCCCTCTCAAGCGCGCTGTCCTCTGTGGTGATCACTTCCAAAACTCCCCTGTCATCCAGAACCTCGCATTCCGCCAGTACGCCCATTTCGACCAGTCTCTTTTCCTCCGCCTGGCACGGCTTGGCGTACCGGTGATAACCCTCGACAAGCAGGGCCGATCTCGTCCCAGCATTGCAGAGCTCTTCCGCTGGCGGTACCAAGATCTGGGTGATCTCCCATCCGTCGAGACAAACGAAGAGTTCAAACTGGCCAACGCCGGCTTTAAGTTCGACTACCAGTTCATCAATGTCCCCGACTACCAAGGAACCGGTGAGCGGGAGCCAACGCCCCATTTCATTCAGAACCTTGGCGAGGCAGAGTACGCAGTAGCACTGTACCAGTACATGCGCCTGCTCGGCTACCCAGCGTCCAAGATCACCATCCTAGCCACATATGCTGGACAGACGGCGCTGATCCGGGACGTGTTGACCCATCGCTGCGCGAAAAACACCCTATTCGGTATGCCCAAGATCGTGACCACCGTGGATAGGTACCAAGGAGAGCAGAATGATTGTAAGTCCCTACTCAAATCATCAAACCTGAGGTAGCTTCTTACTAATTTGCGCAGACGTAATCCTCTCCCTAACCCGCACCCGCGCCGTCGGCTACCTGCGCGATGTCCGCCGTCTCACAGTCGCACTATCCCGCGCCCGACTCGGTCTGTATATCCTCGGCCGCCGCGAAGTCTTTGAATCCTGCTACGAGCTCAAGCCCGCTTTCGACCGTCTGCTGCAGCGCCCGGATAAGCTAATGCTTGCTCCTGGCGAGATGTTCCCCGCCACTCGAGCGCTGGACGCTGATGTCGAGGGCACCCCCATGGAAGGCGTTGAGCATCTTGGTCAATATGTGTTTGAGATGACTCAGGCCAAGGTTAAGGCTATGGGTGATGGTGAAATGGTTGTTGATGATGCGACCCCGGATGGGGAGGATGGTCTTTTGGATGAGGATGAGGATATGCTGGGTGAAGAGGAGGATGACGATATTGTATGATCAGAGGGTTCCAGGGTTCTTTGTCTACAGATGGATTTTAAAGCGGGCGTGGTCCCGCGTGAATGATATTGCAATTCCGATTTGTATTTCACCTAGGAAGTCAACAGCATTGATCCACTTTCGTAGAGCCGTGCTTTAGAAAACTTGTGGAGATTGCGGTCTACACAGATTAGGAAATCTACAAGACTCAAGGGACAGAGGAATTGTATGCTTCATTTCTAAATCTGTACAGGAAAACGGGCACCTTACTTGACCTTGTTGATCTCCTCCACAATATTCTGAGGATCCTTCCAAGCAAGAGTGACATATCTGTAAACATTAGTACCTAGTTCTGAAAGATAGGAGGTAGAAACATCTCACTTTGTGTGGCTTCCTCTCGCAACAATATCACCCTTGCCATTGGTGAACTTGATGTTGGTGTACGCAAGAGTTTTCCCAACTGCAAAAAGTCAGTAAAGCATTTACGGGAATGGAACTTGACGTATATATAGCATACACTTATCGCAGGTGACCTCCTAAATGGAATTAGTATGGGGTATTGTAAGTTCACAGATGGTGGATGAAAACATACCGCTAGAATCTTGTCACCGATCTTGCCTCCAGAGTTGAGATAGGTGACTATTTGAAGCAAAATGTATTAGCATCAAATCCAAGACAAGTAACTCGCAGCATTCCGTGGCTAGCTGCTTACCATTGAGGTCGGTAGACACGCCTGTCGCAAACAGACCGCGGGAGGCGACAGCGAGGGAGCCACCTAGGTCCACTATATGCATAGTAAGCGATGGATGCACTTGGGTATGCGTTTCAGAAGGTACAAACCCATGCTTGCAATGGTGCCTCCATGGAGGATGTTCAGGCGGTTCTATACAAACGTTAGCTTTACAGCACAAGGGACCGGTGGGCGATGGGTGTGCATTTGGGATAATAGGACATCATAGTTATAAATCGAGGAGGTAGCAGTGTATTAATACTTACTGTGTGTTCCTTCTGGATCTCCAGTTCAAAGTTGACAGTGCCAGGCCTCGCGGCAGTTACTTGAAGCTAGGGACATCAATGAGCTATGTTGCAAAGCTTAACAGATCTCTAGGAATTTTCAAGATCTCACATTGTTTAAAAGGCTGTAACGCACATGTTAGGCTTCATAACAACCGATTGGGGCAAATCACCTACCGCGGCTCTAAGCCCGAAGTAGCCCGAAAAGACTCCCAAACCTGCGAGATTGAGGCGTTAACATCACATCGACTATAACACCAGCTAGACACAGGAGGGCTCACCGATCTGACAAATCTGAGAGCAGTCATTTTGACAATTGAACTCGTGATGGAGATGTTGCGGAGGCAGAGAGCTTCTCGGCAGTCAACCGGCGCGTCGGTCCCCGGAATTGCATGATTTGGCCGCTTCGTCCGCCGTATTCGGTAGTAACATGACTTCACCTCGCGACATCTTCTATCTTCCCCTAGAGGCGCCAGGTCTCTCGGGCTACTAACATGGCGGCATCTACATCGCGACCTCTGGAGTACCTTGAGGGTCTCCCCGGGACGACCTTCTTCAAGCTATACCAGCAGCCATCCACCGCTCTCGCCATTTTCCGCCGCATGCTGCCTGATCTGGGTATCTGGAGCTCTTACCTCATGCGCAAATGCAGAACTAACAGTGAGAACAGCAAAATGCTTCGTCATGGCCCTGTTATACTTGAAGGATCCCCTTCCTCAGGCTGATCTCGAACTTTGGGTCAAAGCTGAGAGTCGAAAGTAAGATGTCTTCGGTTTTTTTTTTTTTTTTTGGTGGAGTTCCGCAGCTGACCAAATGACAGGCAACGCGATAACGCCCTGTCGATCTTGGGCAGACTGCATATCTTGTCGCCGAGTTTGACTTCTGAGAAAGCTCGCGCTTACATGGTCACGAATCCATTCGCTTCCTCCCTTCGCCAAGCTCTCATGGGCTCCGCGGATTCCCTATCCTTCGGCGTTCTCTCCAACACACCCGATAAATACCCGGTCTCGATCAATTTCCTGGATGATTATGCGCGGCGCCAATGGGAAGCAGTGCTTGGATACATGGTTGGAACAAGTGCCTTTGAACAACGGGGACAACGGGATGGAGCCAGCCTGAGCGAAGGCGTGAAGCAGCTGCTCCAAGCTGGCCATCTGGTTGAGCTCCGTGGTCGCAGTGTGGACATCACCAAAGATGGATTTGGCTTTGTGTTACAAGACGTCAACACGCAGGTGTGGCACATCTTGATCCTCTACGTCCAAAGTGCCGAGCACGTCGGCATGGACAGCGTCGAGGTTCTTTCCTTCCTGTTCCTCCTAAGTAGCTTGGAGCTCGGTCAATCTTACGAGAAGAAACATCTCACGCCCGATCAACTCCGCACTCTGAGTGGTCTGGCCGACTTTGGCATCGTCTACCAAGAATCGCCTGAGGCCACCCAGTTCTATCCTACCCGCCTGGCAACCACACTTACCTCCGACTCGAGTGCCTTGAGTAACCCCGTCACTGGGTCTTTGGGGCCTGCAGGCCAGCCCGGCAGCTCCGGCTCTGGCTTCATCATCATCGAAACCAACTACCGGCTCTACGCATACACATCATCCCCACTACAGATCTCCCTCATCTCCCTATTCACAAACCTCAAATACCGCTTCCCAAACTTGGTTACCGGCAAAATTACCAGACAGTCCGTCCGTCGAGCCATCGAGATGGGCATCACAGCCGACCAGGTTATTTCGTATCTGCTCACCCACGCGCATCCCCAAATGCGCAAACACAATGCGGGCCACTCCACCTCCAACACTGGAAGCATCCCGCCCTCGGTCCTACCACCCACGGTCACGGATCAGATCCGACTTTGGCAGCTTGAGCGAGATCGTCTGCGGGCCACTGCCGGCTTCCTCTTCAAAGACTTTACCAGCTTCGCCGAATATCAAGCTCCATGCCAGTACGCTGCAGAGGTCGGTGTGTTGGTCTGGAAGTCAGACCGGAAACGCATGTTCTTCGTCACCCGGCATGAACAAGTCGCGGCGTTCTTGAAAAACAGAAAATAGTCACTCGGCATTTTGCATCTCAATTGACTTTCGTTGGGCACAGGAACTGTGATCTCCAACTGGCGTTCGGCTTGGTAAAAAAGGCATCTCACGAAATCATGATTCTTCATAGTTCATATCCCCCAAAATGTGTATAATACAAAAATTCATTCATCCATTCATAAGCTTCCAGAGCCCTCCTATGCATCCCTCAGGCACTTTGTGAGTGAGCCGCCAGCCACGCAGAACACCAGGACCAACCTTTCAATCAAACGCCCAACTCCAATTCATACTCTTCTTGTAACTAATAAACGTGTCCCCAGTCATCTTATCTGGAAGAATAAGTACAGCGGCACTACTAAAGTCTCCAACCCCCTACACAACGCCCTTTCCGATCTAATATACCGCCTACCCTACCTGGCATGATAGGAATCCTAGAAAGAGCCACGCTCGTCGTGTTGCGCATGATTTTTTGGATATTTACGACCACATCATCTTTTGGAACATCTTTTGGAACATCTTTTGGAACATCTTTTGGAACATCTTCTTGGCCTTATTTCAGAGCCAAATAGTTAGTTTAACAAGTATTAGAGATGTTAGCCAAGCTTAGACCGGCGAAAGGCGGTCTGTAGGGGGTCGGAGACTTTTGTGGTGCCACTGTAATGGATGGCCTTGTTCTATTGCTGAAATGTGAATCGCTATGCGTTGAACGTACATGCTGTGGGAATCATCCACGGGCCTTAACCCCGAGTCGAATAGCATGATTACAGGTATCAAAGGAAGCACGGAGTTACAAGTCAGCAATTGGCTTCTTACGGCCTGGTCCGCTCGACTGGGTGAGTTGTTATTGGATGTCGCGGTTCAAAGTGGACTCCAAGCGATGTAGAAGTGTATTTCCCAGAGTCTACCACGTCTGATTGGCTCTGTTAACGGTTAACCCCGACGTTAAATCCGCTCGATTGAATCACTCTGAGCAAAGGTGTATAAAGGCAAGATCATGCCGAGGAACCCGTCTTTCACCACAAGCTACCTTCTTTCAATAGCGTCTCCTCAAGCACAATTCCAATTATCTCAATATGTCTCTTCCTACTCGAACCCTCGGCCAGGATGGCCCTCAAGTCAGCGCCATGGGGCTCGGCCTCATGAGTATCGGCGGTAGCTACGGAAAGGCAGGCCCCCTCGAAGAGACGATGGCTTTCCTGGACCACGCCCATGCCACTGGTCAGCGATTCTGGGATACCGCCGATATGTACGCCGACAGTGAGGACATTGTCGGCGAGTGGTTCAAGCGATCTGGCAAGCGAAGCGATATCTTCCTCGCTACCAAGTTCGCCGTCCAGCGCAATGCCACGGGCATGAGGATTCGTTCCGACCCGGAGTACGTCAAGGTCGCTTGTGACAAGAGCCTGAAGCGACTCGGCATTGATACAATTGATCTATACTACTGCCACCGTGTGGATGGAAAGACTCCCATTGAAAAGACCGTCAAGGCTATGGTTGATCTTAAGAAGTTGGTGTTTCTTGGTCGTCACAAAAGTCAGGTTCACTAACAGTATAAACAGCCAGGGAAAGATCAAGTATCTTGGATTGTCCGAGTGCTCCGCCGCAACTCTGCGTCGCGCCCACGCTGTCCACCCTATCAGCGCCTACCAGGTGGAATATAGTCCATTCACCCTGGACATTGAAAGCGACACCACCGACCTGCTGAACACCTGTCGCGAACTAGGAATTGCCGTTATTGCCTATAGTCCCATTGGACGCGGTATCCTGTCCGGCCAGTACCAATCACCCGCCGATTTCGCAGAGGGCGACTTCCGCCGCCTCCTGCCCAGGTACTCTCAGGAGAATTTCCCCAAGATTTTGCAGCTGGTGAAGGGATTGCAGGAGATCGCCAAGGCCCATAACAGCACTCCCGCACAGGTTTCTCTCGCGTGGGTGCTGGCGCAAGGATCCGATATTATCCCCATCCCTGGAACCAAGTCGACCACACGAATGGATGAGAATGCCGCCGCGGCCCTGCTCAAGCTCAGTGACAAGGAAGTACAGGAGATTCGCGAGCTTGCTAAGCGCACAGAAGTCCCTGGTCTTCGTTATCCCGAGGGGTAAGTTCTGTTTTCCAACGTCATGCAAGGAGTCCGTGCTGATATGTCATACAGGATGAACGAGTATATCTTGGCGGACACTCCTGCGCTCTAATGTGGCCGGGTCAATAGGTTTTAGCTATAGCACATAATAATACATATCACCTTTGAATGGTGTCAAAGCGATCGCCGCCAAGAAATACAAAGGAGACCAGCTGGGCGCGACTCCAAAATGGGGGCCAAAACATGACGGGCAGGAACTGCCACGGTTTTGTAGACAATCTCAACATTGGCCCTATCAGTATCAGATCTGGAAGTCAACCAACCCCCCTGCAAATCATCACCATCGCGAATAAGCTTAAAAAGATCGAGGTCCGAGTCCCCCTCTCCGGAAGACTATGACGAGGTGGGTCAACTCCCTTTGACTTTTTTGTTATTATTATTTCCAAGGGACGGGACCAAGTCCCCTCCCGAACCCCGCGAAAAAACTCATTCTGGGTGTCGCTTTTCCCTCGACATCGCCACCACCCGATGAAATGTCCACAACCAGCGATGGCAGTCCCGGTAACTGGATCACCGGCAGTTACACCGGGAACAGCATCGGGGTGCGCATCACCATCGCGACCTTCATCGCCCTTGCGTGCTACAATGTACTCGAGCTGATCGTGCTCATTTTCATGACCTTCAAACGCTACCGAGGACCCTACTTCTGGAGTATGCTGATCGCGTCGGTCGGCATTCTACCTTACGCGATCGGCTATTTACTCAAATTTTTCGATCTTACTTCGGCCACTTGGCTCCCGATTACTTTGCTCACTGTGGGCTGGTGGACTATGGTTACCGGCCAGTCGTTCGTGTTATACTCCCGCCTCCATTTAGTGCTCGAGAACCCGCGCGTTCTGCGTTTGGTCAAGGGCATGATTATTATGAATATCTTCCTCTTGCACGTCCCGACCACGGTGCTCACTTACGCTGCCAATTTCGTCGGGTCCTACGCGACGATCGAGGGATACAATGTCATGGAGAAACTCCAGCTTACTGGATTCTGTATTCAGGAAGTTATCATCTCCAGTCTGTATATGTGGGAGACGAATCGCATTCTGCAGATGAGTGAGGACCAGAGTATTCGGAAGACTATTTTACAGCTGCTCGCTGTCAACGTCGCTTGTATCTTGATGGATATCGCGCTCATGATCATCGAGTTCATGAACTTCTATATCTACCAGACGACCCTCAAGGCTACGTTGTATAGCATCAAGCTCAAGCTGGAAATCGCTGTCTTGGGTAAACTGGTCAAGGTTGCTCATCAACATCTCTGGCGAACTAATACTGAGCGTGGCCGATACCCCTCTTTCGTTGACCCTACCCGCATCGATTCGGATATCAATCACCCTGCGTCATCTCTTGATACGAGCAATGGCTCCAAGGCTCGTGCTACTCCTTTTGAGGATATCGAATATGTTGTGAGATGAGGTTACACATGGTGTCGTGCATTCTTTTCTTGAAATCTCCTGGTCGACCCGGACAACCTGTTACGGCCTCCGGTTAGAAACCCATACCTTCGCGAAATGCGATCGCCCTGTCCACCGAACCGGACACATGGTCAATAGACGCAGAGGCGTCGTCGGTGCCAACTCCAGACAGCCGAGACCTCGAGTGTCCGTCAGATTAGACCCGAGGTTAGAAGACCCGCGACTGCAGTCCTCGTAAGCAGGCTTATTCCAATACACCTGCTCCTTGGGTGCCTCCAGACAGTTGCTCGGGACTTCCGCGGCGCTGAACCCATGGATCAAACGTCGTTCAAAGATACAAAACTGCGTCAGCTCGCAGACATGGCCTTTACAAAGTCACAATCGACTCTAGTCATCGTCGAAGCGCACTTCTGGGCTTCGTACGGTACCCTACATCATAATAGGACATCTATGAACCAGACCCGTCTGGTAGAAATTCAAAAGTATTATTCTATTTGATCCTCGTTGAATGAAGGGAGTAATTTCGCCGAGAGCGATAAATCCGGAAGATGATTGTTGAAGTAGGGATAATCTATAACAAAAGTCTGGGATCATGTATCCTTGACCACTAAAGCACAGACGGGACATGCAAGTTTTAAAGAACTTCCACCTTTTCCCATCACTCAAACGCGGAGCATTCTCGCCGGAGTCATAACAAGCGTTCTCGTCCGAGGTCGGGGAGGGGGAGGAGCCATCTGGGCATCCAAATATTATTTTCCAACATACACAACCACATATCGGCCACAAAACATTAAGAGCAATCACCCATCCACCGCCTGGTTCAGCGCATTGATACGATAACTCTCACTGCGCTCGATAAGCTGCGCATGAGTCCCTTGATCAACGCAACGGCCATTCTCAATGAGAAAAATCACATCCGCCTTACGGATCGTATACAATCGATGCGCGATAGCGATGACTGTCATGTTTTTCGCTGCCTTCTCAAGTCCATTTTGCAACAACCGCTCCGATTCCGCATCAAGGGCACTCGTCGACTCGTCCAACAGCAAGAGCTTGGGCTTTCGGATGAGTGCTCGCGCGATCGCTAGCCGCTGCTTCTGACCCCCCGACAACCTGTCGCCATTTGACCCACATGAAGAGTCATATCCATCAGGCATCTGCATGATCGTGTCATGGATATTGGCTATTTTGCATGCTTCTTCAAGCGCGTCTTGTGTCACTTTTTGTCCAGGTCTAGCGCCGATGGTCAGGTTGAATCTGATTGTTCCGTCAAACATGACGCTCTGTTGCGGGACGTAGGCGATCTCGTGACGGAATGAACCATCGCTGTATGCAATTCTGTGGCCATCAACTTCGATTGAACCAGAATCTGGCTTATAAAGCCGCTCAACGAGTGAAATTATTGTAGACTTTCCTGCACCACTCGGTCCGACGAGTGCGGCGAATTGCCCAGGTTTAATGTTCAGATCAAGGCCATGAAGCACCCGAGTGTCCGGTCGTGCAGGATACGAAAATTCAACTTGCTTGAAGGAAACGCTGATGCCGCCAGTGGATGACGAAATGGCCTTCTCTTGGGCGGGCGCAATGGCCTCGATATCACCAAGTAGCGTGAGAGGTGCTGAAAGCTGCTTGGTCGACCCAATTTCGAGCAGGTTCAAGAGCCGCCGAGTGGCATGGAATGCGCGCGAGACTTCCGGCACCAGAGCGAACATCTGGCCCCAAAGTTGTGAGCTCACGAGCAGAGCCAGCTGCACAATGAAGAATTGGGTTTGTGTATACTCGCCCGCGATGATCTGCTTCGACCCCCACCAATACGCCAGTGCATAGAGGAAGTTGCTGAGTCCATAGCCGACGGCCAGCCACAAGTTCGCCCACGCACTGTGCCTGGCAATTTGGCGCATCGGTCCTTGCAGCGACCGACGGTATGTGACGAGAACTTCGTGTTCCAACGAAAGCGACATCACCGTCTTGATTGAATTGACGGCCTCTATTGTAATGGCATTGGCATTGGCAAACGCTTCCAAATGACGCTCCTCGAAGTCGGCCAACGTGGTGAGACGCATCCACCCAGCACCAAGCAGCAATGGAACCACCGATAGACATACCAGGGCAATCTTCCAGGCAATGATGTGTGTCATGGTGATCGTCGCCACGAGACTGACGAGGATCGAAATTATGGTACAAACCACGGAGCCGGTCAGACCTCCCAATGCGTTGCTATCCTGGGTCACCAGCGAGAGTAGTAGCGAAGGATTGCGGTCTTTCGACTCGTGCCATGCCAGATCTTGTTCGAGAATCGATCGCAATGATAGTACTCGCACTTTGTAAATGACTTGTTCTGCTATCCAGCCAAAGAGCGACCAGCTAAGGAAATTAGCAAAAAACTCGACAATGGCCAGAACAAAAAACATGAGTCCAAATAGAGATCCGGCGTGGCGGATGGAGTCAGGTTCATCGCAGCCACTCAGTTTCCCCACGACGTTACCGAAGATCACGGCTGAACCACAATATGTGCCACCGATGACCACCGCTCCGGTGATGGCCAGGATTAGAACAAATGAGTACGGTCGGAAGAGCGAGCCCATGGAGCGTATGGTCGATGCAAAACTCCGCTGTTGCTCGGATTCTTTTCCCGGGGCCTCCTTCTCGGGCAGAGCAGCATTGCCTCCCTCCGTGATATCATCCACGACCTCTGTTTCACGAGCACCTGTCTTTTCGTGGAACTCTTGTGTGGAGGAGCCAGAGCTAGACGAGACACCGTCGGTATCCCCACTTTCACCGCCGTGGACATTGAGGTTTTGGAGACGAACAAGCTCGGCATATGCTCCATTAGCCTCGATAAGATTATGGTGCGTCCCTTGCTCAACCAGTCTACCCTGTCGCATGACGATGATATTGTCGGCATTTTTGATAGTCGAGAGCCGGTGCGCAATAGTAATGACAGTTCGACCAGCTGCCACGTTCTCCAAAGCCAGTTGGATACGTGCCTCTGTTGCCGAGTCGAGTGAAGCAGTAGCCTCGTCGAGAATGAGAATTCGCGGATCTTTCACCAAAGCACGCGCCAGTGAGATACGCTGTTTCTGGCCACCACTGATGAGGTTTCCCTTGGATCCAACAAGCGTTCCATATCCTTCCTCCAGTCGCTCGATGAATCCGTTTGCATCGGCCAGCAGAGCAGCATTAAGCACTAATTCCACGATCTCTCGGGCGTCAGGGCTGTTTGCTAATGAGGCTGTAACCAAGTCTTGACCGTCTCGGACTGCTGTTGCAATCTCAGCCAGGGAGTTGCTCATCAGTAATGTACGCAAATGCTCATGCTTGGGTGAGTTGACGAGTCCCAGGGCTATGTTCTCCAAAATAGACCGATCCAGGAGGTAAGGCTCCTGTTGTACGAGACTGATATAGCTTCGGACAGATCGCACATTGAGGTCTTTCACATCATGCCCATCCAAAAGAACAGTTCCATCGTCCACGTCGTAGAACCGAGCGATCAGCCCAGCGACCGTGGATTTTCCACTGCCTGAAAGGCCAACGATGGCTGTCTGTTGGCCGGCTGGGCAGGTCAAAGATAGGTTCTGCAGCACGGGCTTGTCTGGACGGGACGAAAAAGTGAATGATACATTGCGTAGCTCGATGGTTCCTGTCACTTCTGGTAGCACATGGCCAGTTTTTTCAGAAGTACCATCAATGGCTGATGGGTGCTCGATATCGGACTCCAATTTGCGGAACGCCACGGCGGCGGCGTCGAAGCTTTTTAGGAAAGGGGCAGCTTGGCTGAGGATAAGAGACGCTGATAATAAATATTAGCTCATTTTCACGCTCACAAATTGTGGTGTAGAAACTTCGACGTACCATCCACAAGAATAAGAATGACAGTGAAGATATGGCCGACCGAAATACCACCATCCGATTCAACGGCGTCGGCTATTTGCCGGGATCCTTGCCAAAAGGCAATACCATTCGCTGAGAAAGCGATAAAATATAACAGCCCTGCTTGACTCGCCATGGCGATTGATTTCCACACTCCAGCTGCAAGGGTTGGATTCAAAACTTCGACGAATTTCTCCTCGAGACGAGCATTCGCTGAAAAGGCATGGACGATCATTGTGTTGGAAAAGGCTTCCAGTGCAACAGACGATGCCTTGGTCGTGCCCTCCATTGCCTGTGCAAAAAACTTCTGCACAAAGTATCCACCACCCAATGCCATCAAGAGGTATGCTGGGGTGAGTGAGACCAGTATACCAGCAAGCTTAGGGTCCTTTATAAACGCCACCACATAGGCAGCGATAAAGAAAGAGACACTATTGATCACAATGCCAACCTTTTCATTTGCACCTTGCTGCACAACAGATATTTGTCCAGTAATCCGCGCAGACACCTCCCCAGCTGGCAAATTATCGAAGAACGCCGCATCCTGGCGTAGGATAGCTCTGAAGTATTTCTCTCGCAGGCGCTGTGCCAGCCGCTCACCTGAAAGATTCCAGCAAAGCGAGTAGATGTAGATCAAGGCGAAGTAGGCGATACCGACGTATACGATCATCAGGATCTTGCTATTGATCCCCGACTGGTACGACTCGGCGGTGGAGTTCTTAACCCCGCAAGTTGCCGAGTTGAGTCCGTCGACAAGCTGTCCGAAAACAATCGACATTATGGGGAATGGAACGCCAGAGGCAACCGAGGATATGAACCCAATGAGGAGGATGACGAGGTCTGAAGACGAGGGGTTTCCGTAGACTAGCAATCGACCGAAAGTAGTGGCCCTGTGCCAGATCTGTTTATGGAAGATTTGTGAGCTTCAGCATATCATGCAAAGATAATTCGACACCGTAACTCACACTCGGCTTGGATGCCATCTTTGCGTCTGTAGACGTCTCAGACGCAGTAGCCATGGTGTCCTAGATCTTCTGCTCTGTCAGTGGCAGCGATACCGAATAGCCAGACACCAGTTGCAGGGATATGAAGTGGGTATTCCCAGTTCACAGCAATTCTGTCCGCAGAAGCCAACCACATGGATCAGGACGTCTAACCCGATCCTCTTTTTCCTGACGGGGTGGGCCGACCTCGGATCGGATTCCAACCGAGACTGTCAAATTATCAGATCCGAGATAATTCTTTCCGATTGTCCAGCTTCTGCCAAGGGACCGGGATGCAGAAGCGATGTATTGGCGGCCTAACCACCTTATTAGGGTTTGATCTAGTAACGTCACGTATTTTAAAATTACAGGACCGTATTGGACGCGTGGGTCCATGCGTTGCAGACCAGGGACCCTGAACCTGCTGACTTGGCTAAGGTTCCTTGAAAAGAATCTGCTGACTGGGGATTGTGATGGTGCAATCATTATCAGATTAGATCCGACTTTCGCGAAAGAAAATTCCCCTTTTTTTGAAGGACTAAAACGCATTGGGTAGCCTGAGCCACAAGCCACGACCAGTTTTTCCGGCTTTGTCACACACTATCGACAAATACCCTAGAGGCCAGGGGCTGGATCAAAATTGACCATTGCTGCCGTACCTCCTTATCTGATTTTAAAGGTGGGGTTGCCTCTGGAAAGTGAAGGTAGCACCCGCCCGCTTTTCCTTTCTCCACAGCTCGTGTTTCCGGGGCCCAGACACCTGGGCTAAATTGCCCAGTCACCGTCAATTACCTCAAAATGAGGCATTAATTACGAATTTATCTTCGCCTTTGCTTTCTGTTTTCGACATCCCGCGATATATTTTTGTCACAATTGGGCTCTATTTTTGTCCTCGATATGCGTCGACCACCTATCACTCGCACTAGGTTACAGAACCCCTTCCGTTTAAGACCACCCACCTCTCCCCTGGGGTGGCATAAACTTTGGCAAAAATACGTCGCGGTGAGAATCCAAGGTTCCCGGGGTCCATCGGGACCTCGGGAAGCGATCATCTAATCTGATCGATAATCAGCGGGTAATCTGACCGAACCGTAAAGTTCACCAGTGCCACTCAATTTAGGCAACGATCGACTCCTGGGCGACCTGGCTCGGTTCAAATCCGATGGTTGCACTCTGCGCAATTTTCCAAGCCAAGTGGGCCGGTTTTCTCGACCATAGCCTCCCTTTTTGGAGCTTTCCGCCCGGCCGGTCCTTGGCCCCAGTCAGCGGAGACAACTTTCCCCTTCATCACACTTTCACCACCCACGGATTTTATCTACGACCTCGCAAAGTCCGTGTCGCAGATACACCATGATGAGTGACAAGGCAGCGGCAATCGCGCTTCCTAACTCGGAGCAGTTTGTTCTGGACAACGACAGGGGTGAACAATACCTGATCCAGTTATCTTGGCCGTTACATTGGCAGGATGATGGCACGTCCGATCGCGGACAGCTTCCAATCATGTGAGTTTCTGCTCGGGTCCCCCTAAGGATGTCCTCTAACTGAATCTAGTTACATCGTTGACGGTAATGCTCTCTTCCTGACCGCGACGGAAGTTGCCTGGCGCCGTGCTGCTTCATCGCATTTCGCGGGAGGAGGCATTGTTGTCGCGATCGGATACCCCCTGACGAATAAACTGTACGACGCGCGCCGTCGTAGCTTCGACCTCACCCCGCCGACTGAAAGCACAATACCTGGATACGGCGGTGCGGATCTGTTTCTCGATTTCATCGAAAATAATGTTCGCCCCGCTGTGAAAGCTCGATTCCCGCGGCTTTCTTGCTCTAGAGAAGCACTCTACGGCCATTCATACGGAGGATTGTTTGCTCTACACGCACTGTTCACACGCCCTCATTCATTTGATGGGTATATGGCCAGCAGTCCGTCGATCTGGTGGAATAGTCGATGCATATTGCATTCCGCGAAGTCTTTCTTAGAGAAGAAGAAGGCCTCAGAGAGGCGACCGCCGACTCTCATGCTTTCCTTCGGCTCCTTTGAGCAGCATCCGCCCCAATGGAACAACGAACCGCTTGATCACTATGAAGCGAGAAAGCAGCTTGCTGCAGACTTGAGAATGGGTGACAATGTGCTCGACCTCTGCAAGATGCTGCGAGATTGCGCACAACTGCATACTCTCTCGTTTAATCCATATGAGGGTGAGGAACACACAAGTGTGATGGCTTGTTCGATAAGCCGAAGCTTGACCACATTTTTTGAGGACTGGCCCTTGCTCGGTAACGGGGAAATTTCTTGAGAAGAATTTATACATAAGCCGATCATTAGATGTGCCAAACTTAGAAATGAGAGATATAGATGAAGTCTGAAGCTGTGCCACGCCCATGTTTCTTTTTGCCTGCTCTTCTTATTTCCTTCACTGAGTTGCATAATGTCGCTTTGCCATGAGGTTATTGCAAGAAGGATTCGATAGATTTGACAGGTACTTTCTGTATCCACCGTCATTTCTTATGACATAAGAGGAACACACTAGAAGGACCATATTGTACGACCAGATACTACCATGTGTTACTGCTTTAAAGGGATACTCAAGTTGACTGCCTAGAAAAATCCCTCAAGCCTCGCTTGTGAAGAATGCCGTTCTGGTATGGCATTAAACCCACTCTATCCTCTTACCAGACTTGGCGCCTAGGCAACAGACCCAAACCCAAGAAAAAGACATCTCGGGCCCCTTACACCAAGCAGCCCGGGATCCGTTGGGAACCAGCGGCAGGCTTGACAGAATAGGCCTAGTTTCCGTCATGTGTACGCCTCGGAGTTACCCGGTCCGCGCCGATCTTACCCAACTAATCTAATCTGATCCGCACCCTAGTATTCTCAATACACTGGATACCGTCTGGTACGGAATATACGGACTAACTGTATGGTAAAAAGGGGGAGTCTTTTTGCTTAATGAAGTAGAGATCGTCTCTAGGTGGCTGAAAACCACAACGGTTTTGCGTGAAGATTGGCTGATTCGACCAGGGTCGGAATCCTTCCTCTCACAGCGCGCATCTAGATCTTGGAAAGTTTTTTGTCGCCCCACTTGCTCGTTGAATTCTCCCATTTGAATACATGGAGCGGTGCATCCGACTACTAACCTCTCTCAGTAGATCCTGAGCCCCACTGTGGATGGTGATGGATGTGCAGGGTCTTGCGACTTCATATTGTCCCAGAATACAGCAGCCTAGTCGCCATGATAGCTATTATTTGTATCGACCTCGGTAGTACTCGACATTATTTAGTGTCTCCTGAATTGTCAACATTGGTACCTAGGTAGATAGTGGTTTCTGGGCCGACTTAACTCGCAGACTGAAGATTTGAATGTGAAATCAAGCATTAAATCGAGCGAACATGATAAACAGAAACTTCACTGGAACGTGGGATACCATACGCTTGGCATCACAGTGCTTAGGTTTATCCATAATCCTTTGTCTAGGATCTTAGACCGTACCTGGTGTGCGAAAAAAACCCCATCCCATGGGATCCAAATCTTTGAAGAGTCTCGGCTATCTTTTTTCCTTCTCTTATAGGAGCCACGATGCCTACTAAGTACAATATTCTTCTGGGGGTCATTGAATAGGACAACCTGTGATCGAGTAAGCGCATCACTAAACTTAACAAACAGAAATTCAGCTATAACCCAAAGTAAAGGGAGAAGGCTGTGTTAATGGTCCCTGACCATACGCATGAGAAAACGCCAGCAGAGAAAGGCAACTAAGCTCGCCGTTGATAGAAACCTATGAGCGAGAGAAGCGGGTCAGGTTACTTCCCATGCTAGAAATATCGCTGCTGCTCCCAAAATAACAGAGATGTGACGGTAAATTGGATCCCTTCGGGGTTATTTCTCTCCATTAAATTACGACGAAATGATCGTCTCAACATGGCTAATCTTGGAACCCTGTTGCTGTGTTCCCGCCCCCTAGGTAGCAGCGTTTACGCATATAAGGAGGGTAGCATCCTAGCCTTGACTTAGACAACCCTCCGAAAATTTGAGCCTACTCACTAAAACGCGAACTCCTCACTCCACCAAGTCCTTATAGCCCCCGACAACATGACCATCAAGGCCCAGACAAGTCTGCGCACGACACGCCTCGAGCTAGTGCCTCTCGGTCCCGAGCACCTCGATTTGACCATCCAGCTGGACATGGACCCAAAGGTCATGAAGTACGTCGCCTTCGGAGTCCCGTTTACCAAAGACCAAGCGCTCCAGGTCCACCAGTGGCTCCTCCAGCAGGCGACATATGTCCCCGGTTTCGGAACTTGGGTCGGGTTTGCAGGGGGCGAGTTTGTTGGATGGTGGATACTGGCGCCGAGACCCATCGCCGACAACCCTACGAAGTTTAGTAAGGAGGAAGCTGACTTCGGCTTCCGGCTCTCGCCGAAGTTCTGGAGACAAGGATACGCCAAGGAAGGCGGCTGCGAGCTCTTACGGCACGCTTTCCAGGATTTGGGTGTCGTGGAGGCGAGTGGTGAGACTATGACTGTGAACGCGGCTTCTAGGGCTGCTATGGAATCTTGTGGATTGAAGCACGCTGCTACCTTTTTCAACGATTACCCTACGCCACCTCCGGGCATCGAGGAGGGTGAGATGCGGTACTCGATTACCAAGGAGGATTGGGTCTCGTCGGTTTCTGGACGGCAATAATTCGCCGCCTATACGATATTGCTGCCTGTATTGAGCTTATTTGTGGTATCTGGAATGGTTTCAGTTGATAGTCAATAAAAAGCCTCTTTGTAGAAAAAATTGCCGACCCATCCAAGGTGGCTGCTGTAAGGTTTCCACTTCCGGGATCATATCACAGCCTGCCGGCCACTCAGTATTTGTGGCGCCACGGGCGCGAACCGTATGCTTTGGTCGTTATTCTAACAACGTATCATCTTGACCAGGAAGTCTTGAGGCTCGCTTAGGGCGGTCGCCAAGTTGAACGATGCCCAGATAGGCACACCTGGCACGGCCTGCAGCGGAAATGTCGGTGCCGAAAAACATCAAGATATCAGCTAGACAGGACGAACTACGCTAAAGCCATTGTTAGTAATTTGACGGGACTGGGGCCAAAAGTCTGGGCAATATAGATTGTAGGTTCGGATTGGTGTTCTTCCACGCGGAGCTAGGCGTAATTAAGAGCCCCGGCTGCCCGTATCGTGCCGTAACGCAAATTAGGTGGTACGTCTAGGTCGGTGACTGGCTCTGTCCTTACGGTCCGTTACCTAGTACAATTGTTGGAGAAAAATTAACTTGCGATCGTCGCCTCCGAAGTCTCGTAGCACCTCTAGTAGGCGCTAGTACCTAAAAGTGTCCGTTCACACCACCTCGGGCTGGGTTAAATATTCGACCCTTCCCCTCGATTCTGTTCGGGTCGCAAGCAATTCACTTTTCCCTTTTGCCAGTCAAGCAGAAATGACAATCTTGGGCAAAGTCAACCATTTGGTCGGTTCGAAGACCAATGACCTGGAGGACTCCAGGGTCGAAGACCCGAACACCCCGGTTGCCATGGAGGCGAAGGCCGGCGACAACAAAGAGTACGGGGCTGGATATACGGGAGAAGCAAATGAAGTGAACGCCCATGACGAGAAAACTCCTGATGAGAACGCCCAATCCGGTGTGCAAAAAATCGAGGCTGTGACTTTGACCTGGTCGAAGACATCCCTGGCCACGATATTGATCCTGTAAGATTCTGCCCTCTTTGCTTTTGTCTTTTGCGGCAAAGAGCTGACACTAAATTCCATTTAACAGAATCTGGATTCTCACGTTGGTCAATGGATTCAAATCTTCCATTACCTACAGCTTGACCCCCTATGTCACCAGCGATTTCAAGGCCCATTCACTTCTGACGGTCATTGACATCGTCGCCAAGGCAATCACCGGAGCGGTGTATATTCCCATTGCTAAAATATTGGATATCTGGGGCCGTGCTGAGGGCTTCCTTCTCATGCTCGGTTTCTGTGTCCTAGGCATGATTCTTATGGCCGCGTCCTACAATCTGGAAACATATTGTGCTGCTCAGGTAACGTTGGAACCATGGCGATACTACTCAAGTCTCCAAGGGTACTAACGCCGCTAGCATGTTAGGTCTTTTACTCGATCGGTTTTGGTGGCCTCGGCTATTGCTGGGATGTGCTTGCAACTGATGTGACAAGCTTGCGAAACCGAGGCTTGGCATTCGCCTTCACCTCGTCTCCGGGTTTAATCACTGCATTTGCGGGATCTAGAGCTGCTGAGGGGTTCCTGTACAACGTCAACTGGCGCTGGGGCTTTGGTTGCTGGGCAATTATCTTCCCCGCCGTGGGCTTGCCAATCTACGCGCTGTTGGCATATCAGTTGAACAAGGCCAAGAAACAAGGCCTTGTCACCCCAAGAGTCAGAAGTAATCGAAGTTTCGCCGAGATGATCAAGCATGTTATCATCGAGTTTGATCGTTAGTCGCCCCGATCACGTTTCCCAGACCCTTCCGACTGCTAACAATTCATTCGGCGAATAGTACCTGGTGTCATCCTACTCGGAGGTGGCTTTGTCGTGTTCCTTCTACCTTTCACCCTGGCTAGCTCCTCACCTCACGGGTGGAAAACTGGGTACATCATTGCAATGATTGTGGTTGGCTTTGTGTCCATCGTTTTCTTCTTTCTCTATGAGGTTTACCTGGCACCGGTTCCGTTCCTGAAGAATCGCTTCCTCCTCAACCGCACCGTCTTGGGAGCATGCCTTTTGGACTTCACGTACCAGATCTCGTACTACTGCTACGCCAGTTACCTGACGTCATTCCTCCAAGTTGTTTACAACCTCTCCGTGGCCGATGCTGGATACGTCGGAAACATCTTCAGTGTGGTTTCATTCGTGTTCCTGTTCATCGCCGGCTATCTCATTCGCCTTACTGGACGTTTCAGATGGATTTTGTTCATTTGCGTTCCGCTCTATATTTTCGCGCTGGGACTGATGGTCCACTTCCGTCAGCCGAACGGATATATTGGATACATTGTCATGTGTGAGATTTTCTTCTCGATTTCTGGAGGTATTTTTATTCTCTGCGTTCAGCTTGCTGTCCTGGCTTCCGTCGATCATCAGCATGTGGCTGCGGTGCTCGCTTTCTTGTTTGTCAGTGGAAGTATTGGTGATGCCGTGGGAAGTGCTATTTCTGGAGTCATTTGGACAAACACCTTTGAGAAGGCTCTTATGCGCTACCTCCCAGAATCTGCGATGCCAGAGGTTGCTACAATCTACGCCAGCTTGCCTGCACAGCTCGCCTATCCAGTCGGAAGCCCGGAGCGACTTGGAATTCAGCTGGCTTACGGATACGCACAGACCAGAATGCTTGCTGCTGGTACTGCCATCATGGTCTTGGGCTTTGTCTGGGTTGCAATGATGAAGGATCTCAACGTCAAGAAGATGACACAAACGAAGGGCACCGTGCTTTAAGTAAAGTTTCTGGTGGCTGTCAAGCATTTATCGATAAGGAAATTGCAATCCTTTGATCTAGACGTCCAAACGATGAGGTTTGCCGCGATTGATATAGATATAGGCAGGCAAGTTTGGTCTTTTCGAGGATTACACGGCCTTCTCGTGACGATCCTGCGACTATAAAGCCATTCCCCAACCACAACGCCCAGAAGAGACATTAGAAAGGAGGCAATAGATAGATGAAATAAAGAGGTCAATAAACTTTGTACCCTTTGCCAAGTCATAAAGGCTTCGCCCCGTGATAATTCAGGAGATGAGAAGCCATTGAATTTCTTCTCTCCAGTCTGCACCAAAGCAAGGGATGCCTTGGAATTATCCCTCCCAAAGCTCCCTCTTTATCAAATCTTAATTCAACAGGATTCCGTTGGCTTCATGGACAGCTCTTGGAGCTACTCTAAAATGGTGTTTGAGTTCAGATGACAGCACTGGAAATGTTTACCTGATTTCCAGCAACATTGATTGCGCCCTCAAGCTTCATTTCTGCAACTTTTATGTGTGGAATGCACCGAGAAACTGCCCTGATATGACATCATCATCGGCAATTCTGTCCCGATCTCCAAGAAAATGGAAAATGTCCGAGGTAGCCGACCAGGAAGAATGTGGGGTTGCACTCCTACGAGAGGAGCCGTAGTGTCTGGCCAATTCTTCACGAAGTTGCTCGAACCTTGACTTCTAGGCACGAAGCAGCCACCACATTTTCTCATGAAGTCAGTTTTGTACCCTGGCTTTAACAGACTTGAAGTGTCCTGTGAGCCGCCGGAGTATATGCAAGGCCACCAAATAACCCTTACTACAAGATACTGTGCTGATAAAGATAGGTATTGGTGCGTGAGTAAGAGGGATTTTGTAGGGCCTGGCCGGTATTCAAAAAAGTAATGGTGACACATAAGAGTAGAAGTGGGAGACTACCGCTTATTGATTCAAGTGCAACTGCAACCTCGAATGGCATGATCTTTCGTAACATGCTTGTCATTCATTCAACCTGACCAGCCACGTGATCATGCAGGTGGCTGGTGATCCATCCACGCGAAAGTAGAATGGATGACTTGATGATCCTATTAACATAGCTTCTATATATGGTAACAACTACCTGGTTTATTAATTCCGGTTACGGCAATCGTGTGAGGGCGCGATCTGGCCATTTCCTTGTGGCAAACTGCCCAGACCCATCGAAACTAGAAAAGTTCCGAATAGTTTACCTCCACATACCTGAGCCTTGCATCTACAGAATGCAGCGTGCCGTCCCTTAGAACTCGCTAAGCCACTGTAACTTTTTTTTCACTCCACTACAAACCCCGAATTAATGATGTCTAATGAAAGTGGCAACGTTGGCAGGATATTATCCCCGGGTGGTGCAGATAAGAAACAACGGCCAAGCCGAGACAATACCAGGCCAACATTCCTCATGGAAGGGGGCTTCACGTAGTATTTGATGTATGATCTAGGCACTATCACGCAGACAGGGGCCGGCCTTTTTGCTGCTGGGCCATGCAGTCCGATAATCCTTATATGGATTGGGGTATCCTGAACCTGGACTCAGACAATGATTACGACGACTCCCAATTGAGTATGCCGATCATGGCTGATCATTTGGGATTCAGTCCACTTACACTACACTATGCTTATTTCGTCCTCATACCTGCGATCGCCAGCATCATATTCTATACGGCTTCAACGCAGATCCACGACCTCCACTATGTTGATGGGTTGTTCATGTGTTTCAGCGCCATTACGGGGACGGGATTGAACGTGGTACGACTGGGTTACTACTTATTCGAGAACCAATGTTGATCGCTGACCGTTTTTACAGATGAACCTGTCTATACTAAATTCTGTACAACAAGGCACCCTGTTCACCCTTCTTATCCTCGGGCATGCTATTCCTATTTTCGGTTTCATCTCTTTAAAACGTGCCTGGTCGCTCAATTCAGCTCTGAAACATAGTTCAAACAAGGAAACGGGAGAGCAGAATGTGCCTCGCACGCCAACGTTGCAAATGCAAAAAGAGCAAATCACCGAGGATATTATTTTGGCTCCAGTGACGGCCAAGGCGAAAGTCACCACTGCAGTGAGAGAGGTTCCAGCGGATGTTTCGTCTCCTGGTGAGCCCGAGGGATCATGGAACGACTATGGCTTCATGGTTGTCACAGACCTGACACATCGTGATCAAAATCAACCAGTCGCTTCCATCACAATAATCGGTAACAAGAAAGATGTCAACAATGGAAAGGCAAAGATTTTACGCGTGAATATTAGACTGAAGAACATGATGCAATGGGCAGCAGACCGCCTGGCCCGCAAAGACTCAATCCACTTCAGTGCGCCCGGTGGGGTGGAGTGTATGGCACTTTTCCTGATATCAGTGCTTGTCATATTATATTTTATCGGGTTCCTTCTTCTCGGTATTGTGAGCCTCGGCCTCTGGTCAAAGTTTGTTCGCCCAGACATTCCACGCGAAAATGGAGCCTCGCCTTTCTGGGCAGGCGCTTTTCTTGCTACATCTGCGCTTTCCAACAACGGCCTGTCTCTTATCGATACCAACATGGGCCCTTATCAGAAAGAGTGAGTGATTCGCGAAACCGTTGCTCAGTAACTTCGTTAACCATGACCTGAGCAGGGTCTTTCCGCTTCTTGCCTGCGGCTTCCTCATTCTTGCTGGAAACACCCTTTTCCCTTGCTTGCTTAGATTTATCATCTGGGCCTTGAGAGCGATGTTGCCAGATAAACCTGCTTGGCAGTCGTGGCGACTAACTTTCGATTTTACTCTCGCTCAATCCCAAAAGGTTTGCGCTTATTTGTATCCTGCTTGGCATACATGGTTCTTATTGGGCACAATCCTCGTGCTCAACGCCATCATGTGGGGCGCTTTTGAGTTGTCTGCCATCCACAACGAGGAAATTCGCTCTCTTCCGACCAACTTCCAGGTCTTAGATGGGCTTTTCCAGGCTTTAGGTGTGTCCTTCCAGGGATTGACACTTTCTGGATAGAGCTAATGAAAGAATACAGCCGTGCGTGGTGGCGGGTTTTCTGTCGTGATGATTGATAGGTTGCCGCAAGGCTTGCTTATTCTATACGGTACGTGCTCTACTCCATAATCATGAATTGTCAACCTTTTTTCGAAACCTGTGCTAACGAAATTTGATTTAGCCTTTATGATGGTGAGAGCTCACACATGCCAAAACAACAATACCAGTAGCTAACTATACCGGGGCTAGTATCTTTCTGCTTTTCCAGTCTCAGCCGCTATCAGCAACAGCACACAAACCACCCAAAGTTGGCCCGTAGATGCCTCTTCTCAAGATGACTGTGGCCCACATTTCTCGAGCTTTGCTCGCGGCCGCTTCGTTTATCAACAACTTCACTCTCAGTTCAGCCACGACATCTGGTGGCTCTCTCTTGCAGTTTTTCTCATAACCATCATTGAATCGGATCACTACAGGGCCGACCCATTGGCGTTTTCCACTTTCAACATCATTTTCGAGGCTATCTCCGCATATAGCTGCGTCGGTGTGTCTGTTGGCTATCCGGGTACAAGCTATGCGTTTTGCGGCGCCTGGCACACACTTAGCAAGCTATTGCTTATCGCGGTTTCAGTGCGAGGAAGACATCGTGGGTTGTCTGCCATCATTGACAAAACTGCTCTTTTTGCTGAACCGCAGGGCGGGAACAAAAAGAAATTGGCTCAGCAGGAGAAAGATGAACATGTAAATATCAAAGAAACGCCAGTTGGTTGCGTCTAACATATTTTAAAAGTGACGCTCATTTTTGAGGAATATACAAGAAACTTTGTCACCAAATTTTCCGCAACCTTATTTTTCGTTCCCCAGGATTTTCTCATCTTCATCTGGGAATACTTTTCGCTTTTGCTAGTTCAGCGTTCCTCGTGTCACCAGTCAAAATCAAGATAGGAAGGTCCTACCAGACGAAACAAGGTTTTCATCAGCACCGGCACAGGTCGGAATCTCGTTTTCGCCGATGCGCCCGCCGGGATGCCCAGAATTTGGCGCCAAGAATTGCCAACCCGAAGGACGGGGTGGGAATTTGCCACTCACCCTGAGGACCATTTTATCAGTCCTTCACTCCTTGGTCCGAGCGGCATCTGTAAGGCTGGCTTGGCTATTACCAATGACGAGGATAGCCACAACCTGCCGTATTTAGCCCTTTTCTCGACCATGGACCATTCCTGGGCCAAGAAGAATTGGGGTATCCGAGGATCTGGACGACCTATGGTGAAACGACAGGTTGCCCCGTGGGTGTGTCGCTCTCAATTTTTAACCGCAACTCGAAGATCAGACCCTCCACGACCAGACTTGGACCACTAACTACTACTCCATGGCTCTCTGGGCCAAGTGCCCAGATCGGGCCCCGCGTCTCGGCGCCAAGTTGAGTATCTCTTCTCTTCCAATGACTGTCTCCTACCAACCATTGGACATGGATGGTTCAGGGCAATGGGTCATGGCAAAGGCCTTGGATATCCACACCGACTCAGTTGTGCCGGCAGAGCTCGCTCTCTCGCGTGTGACCTTAAGAGTCACTGTGTGCCCCGCGCAAAAGCTGCATTCTTTCTAACCCTTCAAGAAACAATTGCTCCAGATAAAATACAGATACGCAAGCAATTTAACACTGGGTACAGATATAACTTTCGACTCAACTAAAAGAAAGTCCAATGCCCGACGAAAAACCTGCCGCAGACCTCGGGTCCGGCGGCAGCCCCCTAAGCCAGCCGGCTCACACACTTCCTTATGAAGCGGTACTCAAGGAACTCACCACCGGACTCGATGAGGGTCTGGCCCCCGATGAAGCGAGTCGTCGTCTCCAGCAATATGGTCCCAACAAGCTGGACGAAGGCGAAGGCGTGTCGGTGGTCAAGATTCTCATCCGCCAGGTGGCCAACGCAATGATGCTAGTAAGGCACCCCTCTCTTTTACCATAATACCTTAGGGTAATGTTGAACACCCGCCAGTTCTGATCAAACTCTTCGTTGCAGGTCCTGATTCTCGCCATGGCGGTGAGTTTCGGAATTAAATCGTGGATTGAGGGCGGAGTTATCTGCGCTGTCATTGTGTTGAATATTGTCGTCGGGTTCTTCCAGGAGTACGCTGCTGAGAAGACCATGGAGTCTTTGCATTCATTGTCGTCGCCGACTGGGACTGTCTCGAGAGGCGGACAGACATTCGCAGTGCCGTCAGCGGAGATCGTACCTGGTGATATGATCGAGTTGAGAACAGGAGATACCGTTCCAGCAGATGTTCGGTGAGTGTAATTCTACTATTTCATTAAAGAATTCTAGGTAGTTTGTAACTTTTACTGACCGTAACAGACTTGTTGAAGCAGTCAACTTCGATACCGACGAGGCTCTTCTGACTGGCGAGTCTCTTCCCGTCCAGAAGGAATGTGATTCGATTTTCAAAGAGGACACTGGCCCCGGAGACCGGCTCAATATCGCGTACAGCTCAAGTACTGTTACTCGAGGTCGTGCTCGTGGTGTGGTTGTCAGTACCGGCATGTTCACTGAAATCGGTTCTATTGCTCTCGCATTGCGGGCCAGTGACAGCAAACGTCGTCCTGTTAAGCGCGGTCCCAACGGCGAGACCAAAAAGCGTTGGTACGCGAAGGCCTGGACTCTCACCGGGACAGATGCTGTTGGTCGATTCCTCGGCGTCAATATCGGCACCCCCTTGCAACGGAAGCTATCGAAACTGGCCTGTCTACTTTTCGGAATTGCCGTTGTGTTCGCTATCGTCTGCATGGCTGCAAACTCCTTCAGTAGCAGCACAGAGGTTATCATGTACGCGGTCGCGACCGGTATCAGTATGATTCCTGCTTGCTTGGTGGTCGTGCTTACCATCACTATGGCGGTGGGCACCAAACGCATGGTTGAGCGGCATGTTATCGTTCGCAAATTGGACTCGTTGGAAGCTCTCGGTGCTGTCACTGATATCTGTTCCGACAAGACCGGCACATTAACCCAAGGCAAGATGGTTGTCAAAAAGGCCTGGATTCCATCTCGAGGGACGTACTCTGTCGGCACATCCAACGAGCCTTTCAATCCTACCAATGCTGATGTCACGTTCACCCCTGTCCCTCCTCTGCGGTTTGATGATGAGAAGGAAGGTCTCGCAGAGGAAAACGCCGAAAGTCTGGTTTCAGGAAACCGTCAGCTCGAAGACTTTCTGGACGTTGCTTCCATGGCCAACCTCTCTCACGTGTACAAGTCCGAAGAAGGCGAGTGGCAAGCGCGAGGCGAGCCAACTGAAATCGCTATCGAAGTTTTCGCTTCGAGATTCAACTGGAACCGTGACCGCTGGACCAAAGGAGAAGGCGCAGTGTGGCACCAAAAAGCCGAATTCCCGTTCGATTCGACCGTCAAGAAAATGTCCGTTATTTTCAGCAAAGTCACACCGCAAGAGACCCGCACGATGGTATTCACCAAGGGTGCAGTCGAGCGCATCATAGATTCATGCACTTCTGTCATTTGGGATGAGGATTCATCTACCCCCATACCAATGACCGATGATCACCGCGACGAAATTCTCCAGAACATGGAGGAACTCGCCAAGCTGGGACTTCGCGTGTTGGCTTTGGCCCATCGCCCGTACACCGATCAGCCAAAAGTCCTCGAAGATTCCGATTTGGAACGTGAGGATGTTGAGAAAGATCTGTGCTTCCTGGGGCTGATCGGCTTATATGATCCCCCGCGCCCTGAAACAGCAAGCTCAATCCAGGCCTGCTACAAAGCTGGTGTGGTGGTCCACATGGTTACTGGAGATCACCCTGGCACAGCAAAGGCAATTGCACAGCAAGTTGGAATTCTTCCTGCTGACTTCAGTACAGTGGCAGCTGATGTCGCGGACGCTATGGTCATGACTGCCAGTCAATTCGACAAACTCACTGAGGATCAGATAGACGCGCTTCCGACTCTACCTTTAGTCATTGCACGCTGTGCTCCTCAGACCAAGGTGCGCATGATCGATGCCCTTCATCGCCGTGGGCGCTTTGCAGCGATGACTGGAGACGGAGTGAACGACTCTCCCTCTCTCAAGCATGCCGACGTTGGTATCGCTATGGGCCTGGCAGGGTCTGATGTGGCTAAAGACGCGTCTGATATTATCCTCACGGATGATAACTTCGCGTCTATTCTCAATGCTGTCGAGGAGGGAAGACGCATCTTTGACAATATTCAGAAATTTGTGCTCCATCTGTTGTCTGAAAATATTGCTCAGGCTTGCACCCTACTCATTGGGTTGGCGTTCAAAGACGCGGATAACCAGTCCGTCTTCCCTCTGTCACCAGTTGAAATCCTCTGGGTTATCATGATTACATCGGGCATGCCCGACATGGGCCTTGGTATGGAGGTGGCTGCCCCTGACATCATGAATCGCCCTCCCCAGAGCAAGCAAGGCATCTTCACTTGGGAGGTGATCATCGACATTATGGTTTATGGTGTTTGGACCGCAGCGCTCTGTCTAGCGGCATTCTCTATCCGCATGTGGGGATTCGGCGACGGCAATCTCGCCCGCGGCTGCAACAAGGAGTGGTCCGAGGAGATCAAAGACTGTGAGCTGGTATTCAAAGCTCGCGCCACCACGTTCGTGTGTCTCACTTGGTTTGCACTCTTCCTGGCTTGGGAGATGGTCAACATGCGTCGCTCTTTCTTCCGCATGCAGCCGAAATCGAAGAAGTATTTTACTCAGTGGATGTATGATGTGTGGCGAAACAAGTTCCTTTTCTGGTCTATCATGGCCGGATGGGTTACGATGTTCCCTATCCTGTATATCCCTGTACTGAACGACGTTGTCTTCAAACACAAGCCGATTACCTGGGAATGGGGTATCGTGGCTGTCGAGGCGGTTTTGTTCTTCATGGGCGTCGAAGCCTGGAAATGGGCTAAGCGGGTCTTCTTCCGTCGACAAGCGAGAAAAAACCCGACTTCGAGTCCGTTGGCTGAGGTCCCAGAACAGGCATAATGAATGCTTTCCCTGATCCGAAATCGAATCGGACCAGGTAGCATGCTACCAATTTTGTGTTTACGCAACGCATTACGGGAATATACTAACTGGATACTTGGACAGTCAATCATACACACCGGGGATACCTTGAGGGGTTCACAAGAATGAGTTGAAGAAGTTTGGACTCATAGGTTTGTATCTTCGGCACTGCGACGCCACACATGGTTGCTCTCCCGCGTAACATGTGAAACTATAGATAGAAGGGATGTATAAGCAGCATAGTCAATCAATCACTCCATAGTTTGTTGAGCCTCTTCCATGTACTATACTTGATTTCAACTAATTCCCGCCACCTTCTCGGTGTTCTCGTTATATGCATTTTGTTGATAAATCTACAGAAACACGCCTAGATTTAGCTATCATGGAGGGAGCAATTTGCGGAGTGATTTTGCTAATGACGGTGACTTTGTCCCGCGCCAGTTTCCGTTTGGGTTAGTGATTGGCGCTTTGACACAACTCCACGGTCAAGTGATATAACCAAGGCCAATCGAGACTGATGGGCGCCAAGATGCCCGAGTTCCTTATTGGGCGCGGTCATCATGCTGCGTTCTAGGCGTCCCGTGGACCCCAACTGATCCTAAATCCAATGAAGTGCCGTAGTTCCATCCGAGGCCGAGCGTGCGATCCTTGCGCGGACCGAAAGACCAAGCGCGGTGGGTGTTCCCCGTGTCGCCGGTGCAAGGCTCTCGGTTGCATCACATTGCGGAATCATTTAAACCAGGGCCCAAATAACTATGGGCTGCAAAGAAACGTGCAAGACCTGAATCGAAGAAGTCCCCACCAGGCCCACGACAGTCACACCGCAACATTTGCAAAAAGCAAATACGAAAATGACGTGTCAATAAATGAAATACGGCGCTGCCTTCCTTTTCCCTGCGACCAGTGATCAATGTCAACGACCTGTCGGCTCCACAACACGTCCGGTGTCGCGGCGTATGTGGTCGCCACAGCAGTCGCTGCCGTGATATGGAGAGCCGTCAACTGGATAGGGGAAATTGATGGTTTTCATGTACCATTACTATCGAGGATGAAGTAAGGGATTGGTCACAGAATCTCAAAAGACTACAGCATGACTTCTCTATCAGCAGAAGCTCAGAACCGATGCCTTGTTGTCATCTTTCTACTAGTGCGTTTACTTCTTCATGAGGCCATTGCCTTTCCACAGTTTCTCGAACTTGATCAAGCGAACCATTATGCTTCCTTGACCAGCAAAGAAGCCTAGCTCCATCTCCGTATAGTTTGGGTTCTCGTATTACCGAAAGATATGTCTCCGCATTCTTCAACTCTTCTTGGTCCAAGGATCCACTTCGGGGGGGGGGCACACCACACGCTTCGATTGCCTCACACCTCAGAATACGAACTCTCGATCTAAGTTTTGCATAGCTCCAAGCCGGCGAGGATCCATCGGGTTTGCTACCCTGCATAACCCGTCTTTTTTCAAACCTTCGCCGGTGTGGGCGGCCATGAAAACAATACTAGCATGGATGTGAGGAATAGTCAGGACCGAGTGCCCCACAGGCATTAGCCGAGAACCGACGTCGATGTCTTTCCAGCGAATGGAACTAGCGAATACCGCGATTTCCTTCGCCGAGATTCTCTCCCGCACCCCCTACATTTCACAATGCAGGTCGGCGAAAGTTTTTAAATAACTAAGGCAGATTTTTAGGGGCGTACCCAACGTAGATCTGGGCCTCGGGCTATTGCAGGAAAGGTCACCGAGGCGGCCTGGGCCGTCCCCCTGCCCCTGCATCATCGGCCAAGCGTCAACTCGGTCGAATAGCAATCACGATTTTAGCACATTCAAGATTGCCTAGGCTAAATGGAAGCATCGTCTGCTAGCTACCGCAGCCGATTCTCGGAAGATCCCAATTCTAGCCCGGAAAAGGCAGTTCTAAGCGTTGATCAGGGCTCGGCTATTGGTCCGTGGGAGAATCCCGGGGAAAGCGGGGAAATTGCGCCCGGGAGATCAGTTGTCCGGACTTCGTGTTTCATCTTTCCTCACCCCTCTCTCAACATTCCCGTTGTCTATTGCGGCTGTTCAACTGACCCCGGTCGCCTTGCCATCTCCTTTGGGTGACCTCTACTCTCTTGAGAAGATGGTTCTAAAGGCATGCGACCGGTGCCATTTGAGTAAGGAGAAATGCACCTTCACAGACGATAATCAGCAGCAATGCACCAGGTGCCGGCGCCTGAAGATTACCTGCTCGACATCCCGACGGAACAGACGTATAGGTCGCCGCCCTGCTGCGAAAGCCTTCCCGCATGGGGAGATGCAAATATGGAGCGTCGATTCACATCAACAATGCCCGTCCGACGCTCGTGATACCAAAGCGTCACCGAGTGTGCCCCGAAAACGTTCAATCTCAAGTACGCCGTCCGATACAACGGAAGAACTTGGAACTCCACAAAAAGTCGACTCGCCCGACAGCGATGACGCCATGCTCTTGCCACCGGAGAAACTGCTCGCCTACCCTGCCGAACTTCAAACAACCCGCGATGCTATGCGCACAGTGCTAGACGTGGATCAATTTACTGCAATTCATATGCCATTCATGTGGGGAACGAGTTTCGTGCCCGAATCCCAAAGGACCGTCTATGCGATTTTATGTCTATCGGGGCCCACGTTAACCGAGGGTTACTTGGCATTCATCGGGCTCATGACGAGCTACCAAAGATCACTTGTTATGCGACGAAATGCCCCCGACATGATGAAAGCTGCGAAAGGTCTGCAACGACTGCGAAGCGTCAAGATAACGCAAAGTTGCGATGCGGTTTGTGCTCTCTTCTTGGGGCAAACCATGTATGTGTTCAACGTACTCACCGCGCACGACTCGTCCACGGCCCATTCCATCGTGCGAAGCTCCCTTATGTCAACCAAAGCCTGGGTCCCGGCCCTCATACAATACCCCGTCATGGACACAATAATCATGACTCCTATTCTCGTCGACACGGTCGAATGCTTGGCGCGTCGCGAGGTTCCTATATTGAAACTCCCGGCCACAGAAAGGATCATTATAGATCGCTATGCGGGCCTCCTTGCAACCCTTTTACCCATCCTGTACGATCTCTGCGAATGCAGCCATGATATGAAGAGGGATATCACCGATATCGGATCTGACTCGTACCCGGAACACTCCCAACGCCTGGCTGAGATAGAGCAAACAATCCGGCATTGGAAGCCTCAAACATCACCCCAGATGTTCACCGATTTCGCGCAACACGAGATCTTGGCAATGGTGACACAAGCAAATGTTTATCGCCTTGCGGCTCTGTTGATCATCCACCGCCTGCGGTATCCTCTAGGCGTCGAAGATGCCACGGGGCAAGACCTCGCAAATAGTATTTTTGCCGAAATGTCCTTTTTTACCAAATCAGCTACCCACAAAACTACCGCTCTGCCAGTCGTGTTTCCCTTAACATTATCCATGTTTGAGGTCCAAGGACCGGGGGAGGAATTACTGGAAAGATTATCTTCATTTACAGTTCAAAGTACAAGTGCATTGAGACTTCAGGAATTTGTCAAGCGGGTCCGAGCATCACGAGAGTTAGGGTTTAGGGGGTTTTGGTTTGAATTGGCTGAAACACAACTTCATGCAGCGATGCCTCCTTGATCTACTTATCCTATCACGCTAAGAAATCCACAAGAAGACACTAATTCACGTTAATCAATGACTATGAGGTCATGCTTCTCCTCTAGACCCACTGACAGGAGGCATATGCCGGATAAAGTTGACTCTACCGGGGTGCTTTCTTGCCTTTAATAGGTTCCCGTGTCAAATGATCCCCCGGCCGTAGCCAATTTCTGGACAAGGATATATACCCCGGTGTCAAAGCTTCCGCTGATCCGGGGTTGAACGAATCTGGAAGTAAGCACCCGGGTCCCTCCAATGATATCTGACCAGATCCCCGTCCGGTCAATGCCCCACCTAGCCGGATTGAGAATAAAGGGGCCGGATTACGTCGTGGAATAGGACGATCCTTTATTTAAGGTATTGCAATTCTCTCGAATTTCAAGATTTGGATTGCATATCTTCTTCTCTTTCAAGGTTTAAAAACCCCTGGGGTCTCCGCGGATCCTCACTGGCAGACTTTGATCTTTTATATTCTCTCTAGCAATGAACAAGCCCGAGTCAAGCTAGCGTCGGAACCCCAGGCTACATGAATCCTTCATTTCCCTTTCCCTGAGACCACAAAATACTCCGTATTCACCCGGGGAAAATTCGCTAGCCGTTTGCCTCCCTTGGAAAAAATTACCTCACATCTGGCACATCGCTATCTCGCGACCTGAGAGTGCCTCACCTTCAGAATTCTTCGAATCACTATACACTTTACTTCTTCGTATCCATCTTCTTTGGGCAGTAAAAAAAAATGTCATCGCCACAAGCCCGACCCATGCCTCATTTTGAGACAGCTGGAAAGGCATGTCATTCTTGTCGAATCAACAAGATCCCCTGCGGCGCCGCCCCTGGAACCCCATGTCAGAACTGGAACCGGCGAGTTCCCTACCACGAGATCGACCAAAGAAGTAGCAAGAAGTAAGCCTTCTTTATCTTATTTGAACAATCAACTTACAAATTGCCAGACGAAGAATGAATCCTAAACCATCTGCAATGTCTCCACCGGTTCCAGAGGGGGTATGGCCTCTTGGCGTCGATACGCACAACACCTACCCATTAGACCTAGCTTCCCAGTACATGGATTTCGGAGACGAGTACGCGATCATTGCAAGTGACCCCGAGGCCGAGTGGACCAAAGTGACCCTTGACCCTGCTGGTGAGCTTTCCCGGATTCAACAAACCTTACGATGCACAACGAGCCTTTGCTTATTGCCAATTAGCTCCACCACAACTCTCTTTGGATACCCAGACAGTGTTAAATTCTACCAACGACGAATTACGGAATACCTTCACCGATTTCAGTTCTGAGGGCTCTTCTCAAGGCTCTCCGTCGTCAACGCTGAGCCATGTGTCACTGTTGCCAGACTTTGTCCATCCCCTTCCACCTGCCATAGATTCGGCAACCACCGAGTTTCTTCAGGTGAACGGTGTCTTTACACTCCCGAGTGAACGTCTTCAAAGTGCCCTCTTGCAATCTTTTGTCGAATGCGTACTGCCTTCCATGCCAATCGTTGAATGGCAGGATTTTCTCAATTCGATTTACGGTCGGGGTGGCCATAGCCCCATTAGCTTGCTCCTATTCCACGCCGTGATGTTTTCCGCGACTACATTTGTTGATTTGAAACACCTAAATGAGGCGGGATATTCGAATAGGCGGGAAGCACATGAATCATTCTTCCAGAAAGCAAAGGTATGCCGAGGAACTGTACCAGCTTGAGGTTCCAACTAACAAAAGAACAGCTTCTCTACCAAGCATGCTACGAAGAAGACACCCTCACCATCGTGCAATCCATGCTCCTCCTAACCCACCGCGCTGACGCTAAAGACGGTGATGACAGCAGCCACTGGATCGGAATAGCAATATCCATGGCCACATCCATCGGCCTCCTTCAAGATCCGAACGGCACCAGAAACTTTCACCACAGCTCTAGACTCTGGAAGCGAGTCGCCTGGGCATGCTACACAACAGACTGTCTCATTTCACTAAGACTCAGATGCCAACCAAATATCCCCAGCATCGGCTTTTGTCACCAGACTCTAACAGAAGACGACTTTGAGCTATACAGTCTCCCCGAAGATAATTGGATCCTGTCACCGAGCTGCACAGTAGCATACGACGCCAACGTTCAGAGAGAACTTGCGCGTATATACATTGCAAATACGCGTTTATGTGTCTGTATCAGCGAAGTTCTCGATTTCAGGGGCAAGGCCAATCACCTTTACGCGTCGGCCGAACCAATAATTTCAAGAAACAGAGATAGCCTCGACAAAGCCACGAGAGTCTCCATTTCAGAATACAAACTAGCAGATTGGGCTGACTCCTTACCATCCTCCTGCCACGCCCCCTCTTTGGAGTCCAGCAACATCAACGATCCGACAATCGCCGTGCAGCGCAGTCTTCTCCACCTGCAGTTCTATACGACCATCGCGATTTTGCACCAAATGCAACCCTTCCAATCATCCAAGTTCTGCGTCCAGCATGCTGCGAGTCAAATTACGTTGATTGCGTCGGAATTATATGAAAAGGGGCTGCATGATCGATTGTCTATTGTTGGTGTCACGGCGATTCTCGTGGCGCTGATTATTCACATGTCTAAGCTGAAGGCGTCACCATCGTCCGAGAGATACCAGGCTATCAAGAACTTCCAGTCGTGTCTTGACGTGATGGTTAGTTTAAGGGATGTTTATTGGGAGGCTGCGAGTGTTACTGAGTGGGCGTCGAAGGCGATTGAAAGCGTTGTTTTTGATGGGGTTTTAGAGTTGGTGGATTGACTGAAGGCTAATTTCTAACTATGATCTTGTATTAATAATTGAAAAGCATGTGTAACGTCGTTAATTATATATAATGCACAACATGAGCTGATTATGAGTTAACTAATGAAGTGGGCTTTTTGAAGTGGTCTGTAGCATACCTCGATACACATCATGATGAATGCTGGAAGGACATAAACATTCGCCGGTCCCAGGTCGGCGGATTGCCATTTCCATTCTAGGTATAGATAATCACCAAGCGATTGTGATACGCTACTTAGTTGCCGTGACGTATGGACACGAGAATCTTGGCCTAGTAGCACAAGGTTTCCGTGGAGAGTTTGGGCTCTAGAGCTAAAACAGAAACACACCCGGGACTTGGCCGACACACATGACGCTTTCAAAGGCTAAAAGAAGACGAAATTCAATTTACTTTCAGCAAAATCCAATATGTCTAGAAAGAATCCAAAACCAGATCATCAAGTCTCCTCGTGACCAAAATCAAGCAGCAACAGCAGGGACCTGCGCAGTCTCCACATTATCCATTACCATGTTAGGCTTCTCCTCCACCTGAGCCGAAGTCGACGTCGAAGCTGTCGTCGAAGCCGGAACAGGATAAAAGTCAATATGTCCCCCTTCCTTGATAACCCCAGTCCTATCCAAAATAGTCCTGGCACGAACGTAGGGATCAAGCTGCCAGTAATTGTCTCGCAGCTTCATAATCACTTCATCGCGACCACTCGGCGGTGGATCGTTCTTCGAGCTTGAGATCCACTCAGAAGTCAACGTGAAAAGCTCATCTCCGAGCTTCTTCCTTTCAGCCAGGATATTTTCACGCGTGATCGTATCTTTGAGTCTGTCATTCTCGTTTGGCTGGGGCTCGATGTATTCGTATTCCCAGTCTTCTTCGCCGCCGAGCTCTTTCAGGATTTGGGATTTGGGGATCATTTTCTCGAGATCCTTCGCGCCGCTGATAAAGTGGACTTTAGCGGCGACTACGGGGTCGAGGATTCCGTGAATGATTTTCCAGAAACCTATGTTCAGTCCAAGTCAATTCTGAGCTAAGATGGTAGTCACTGGGGGCTTGAGACGAACCGGAGAAGATCCAGGGAGCGTTGTAGAAGATTATGGCTCCCAGAGATTCGGGGTAGTTCTCTTGAAAGCTGTCGATGATGAATTTGACCGGTAGGAATTCCTAAATTGCAATTTAGTTCAAAAGGTTCCACAGGGTCAAGGCATCTTCTCTTACCCAGTTAGAAAGACTGAATGACGTCAAGTCGAAAACAATTGCCTAGTTGAAGCTGTGCGTTAGCGTTTCTCCAAATGCAAAATCCACTAATGTGGCTCCTAAGTACTGAGCTTACCATGGTCTCCACTGGGGGGACCTGCAAAAATCGAACGGTCTCAATGCAGTGAATGATGTAGTCATTCAATCCCTTCTGCGTTTGGTCATTTGGGTTGTGTGTCCGCACTCGAATGATACAGATAGGACGACCCCAGTTATCAGATCCATGGTAATGGCCCTTGCCAGTCTTCAGCTGATGCATAAAGCCCTGGCCATCTTTCGTTTCAGCCGAGTCTCCGCTCTGTCGCGATTTCTCCAGTTGGTATTCCTCGCCTTTGAGAAGAACCTCTTCATCAACTTTGTACTCATTGACTCGCCAGTTCAGGGCTGACACGAGCTTGATCCATGCTTTGGGGATGTTCCATTTCTCCGCCCGGATGAAACGTAGACAAAGCGCGTCGGGATGGTCTTGCTTTAGAACTGTAAGCAGGGTCGAGCGCAGCTTGTCTCCGGGGAGCTTTTTCAAAAGCGAGTTGATGGTTTTGATCTCGTTTGGGCCTGTTTCCAAGCTTTGTAGAGTCGAGAGGAGGTTGGCCGGAATGGCAACCGTGTCTTCTTCTGTGGGTTGAGCTTGGGATCGGCCCAGAGAGAAGAAACGTCGATGAGTGCCACTAGAAGAGACCGATGATTTGCGGGCAGGCTCTGGACCGGGAATGGTAGGATCCCAAGATTGCATCAGAATTCGCCAAAACTGGTGCAGTTTCTCTTGCTGTGAAGCATCCAGTCTCCCGACGTATCCAGGGGCTGAGTTCTCTGGTATGTCCGCCATCTTGCAAAAAGGGTTGGAAAGATCTAAGGATAAATCTGGGTGAAAACCAACAATTGATCTGGGGTGTTGTCGTGAGGAGTTCTGGATATTTAGGTCGAAGAATCAGTTTATTTTACAGCTAGGGAGTGGCCGATGAGATCATAATAGTGCCAATCATTTTAAGCACTTTGCATTCTCGGGCCCCCATGTGATTTTTTCTCCTGATTTTCAGCTACCTCGGGGCCTCGAAGCTGCAGCTTCATGCGGGGCTAATGCAGAAAGAGGGGTACGTTGGGCCATGTGTAGGATATAGCGCTAAGGACTAGCCACAAAACGCAAAAAGAAACCGGCTAATGTTGAACCTTAACATTGATCTTCGAACCGCATGGGCTATGTTAAAAGAAAAGAAAGCCATGAACAATATAACTCTAAACCCCGCTCGAGACGTGACCGCGGAACAGATACCAAAATAGTATGAAGCGGCCGGGGTTAACTCCACTGGGTCGAGCGGTATTCGACTGGACAGGTCCGTGTGGCCGGGAGCGACCGACCCCGCCTGCCCCTGGATTCTATGAGCCGTCCCAAGAACGGGCTTGTCAGTGACCTATGTTGAAGCATAACAAGTACAGCGAAAGAATTTGCTAATAGGGACTCGACCATTGTATTTCTTTGGATTTTTGACTTACCAATATCACTCTTTCCTACGGGAGACTGTTTGTGGATGTCCTAGAGATCGCAGATGGGAAAAAAAGAAAAGAAAATACAGGCCAAGGTTCAGGTCGTTTACAGAGGCCTTATCAGGGCAACAATGCAAGCTGCAGCTACCACCAGGGAAACGTGCTGTGTAACCTCTCGTATCTCACTTTTGAATGTTGTGGGTCCGCCACGCGTGAAAATCGCCGAAACAGAATCTGTCGTCACGTGTCCACCATCTCTCATTCATCACGCCAGAAAGAACATCGCGCCGAGGTAAACCAGGGGGCATGGAGGTTCGGAGCAATTTCAAAGAACTGCCCATCGAACCCCACGGCATAATCTGGGAAAATGACTTCGTCGACTCCGAACATGAGCAGCGACTCATATCAATCTTCCAAAATGAGCTAGAATGGCCCGATCGCTCCGGTCGGATATCTCTCCACTACGGCTACACTTTCGACTATAAAACATTCGGCATAGACCCGGAGATCCCCTACAAGGAATTCCCCGAGTGGCTCCAGCCACTCATCCCGACTACCGAAGCTCGGCCTCCGGACCAGGTCTGTCTGCAGTACTACCCGCCGGGTGCTGGCATCCCGCCGCACGTAGATGCACACGGGCCTTATGATCAGCTCTACGCGCTTTCTCTTGGCGCGCCGGCTATTATGCAGTTCCGCAAGGGAGAAGAGCGGGTTGAGGTTGATTTGACTCCGAGGAGCATGATGCAGATGTCTGGTGATTCAAGACTGCATTGGACTCACGGTATTAAGAAGCGCAAGAATGATACGCTTCCGGATGGGACTGTGAGGCCACGCCAGGATCGATGGAGTATCACGTATCGATGGCTTAGGGAAGGTGGGGAGTGTGAGTGCGGGAATATTCATCATTGTGACACCGCTCAGCAGCGGAATGGAACTGAGAAAGAGAAGAGGTCATTGAAAGAGCTGGCAGCTAAGGCAAGTGACGAGGACCCTGTCGCCTTGAGCTGACCGTCACGTATTAACGCTCTTTGAGCTTGAACTGAGATGAACCTTGTCATGAGAAGACGCTCATATCGCCCATGTTTGCAGCGCATTGTATCTATCAAGCCTTTATATACCCACGCAAAAGTCTCGGTTTTTTTTTATCTTTCCTGCCCTGTACTTAAGACGTTGCATTGAGTTGAAGACAGTAAACGTGCCCATCTGACTTCCATTTTGGACAAAATGCCTGACGAAACGAAAGTAGGGAATAAATGGATTGAAAGTGATGCGAGGACTGGCCAGTTTGATGAAGCGTCCAGCGCTTTTACATTGTCTCAGTCCCACCGTCTCGACCTTTGTTCATCCTACGTGAACGTGAAACTCCTCCTATCCCATAAGCCAATAATAACAAACTGCGTAACTCCTATTGCGCGCCTCCCTATCCCTGTTTACCATATTGTTCATAGCTAACCGAAATCTCATCCGTCCTCGCGATACCCCCAGTGCTCCGCATAATAGTCTCATCGCTAGTATTCTTCGTGTTGTAAGAGATGACAGTCTTCTGGTAAGGGCTGCCATCTGAGTTGAGGGTAGAATGTTCGGGGCCAGAAATTGAGAGTTTGCCGTATTTTCTACCACTCCCATACAACGGTAGTTTATATGGTGTGTTCCCGGAGGAGCCGCTCTTACCATCCTTTCCGTACCGCACACGGATGTAGAGAGGACGGAGAACGGGAATTGACGAGCACATGATTGTGACGCAGCTTTCGGTGGCGGACCAGATGAGCATGGGGACGGTATCATCTGTGGATGAGGGGGTTAGATTTGTCAATCTTGAATGAAGATAAGAGGGGACGTACAGATGTACTCGGATGCGTTCAAGCCTGACAAGGCTACAGTGCGGACGATGCCACATATTCCAGCGCTAAAGACTACCACTTAGATGACACCAAGTACATGGAGTGCTCTCGAGACTTACAAAACACCAAGACTGAGGCCGCAAGCAACGGTGATCTTTTCCTTCTGTTTCATGTTGAGATCCCAGACAACGAACCACGGGAGTATCGCAAAGGAGAAGTCGGCACCAACGAACCATGCTGGGAAGTGATAAAATCAGCGATTTCATCACCAATGAAGAGAAGACATCATGTTTTACTCACATCCAACAGTGTATCCAACCCTGGAGAAATCAAGCCAGCAATACCCCGGTGTTCTCGGATCCCAAGTCTTCTGCACCGGCACACACTGCACTATAACGGTGATACACGCGAAAGTTGTGATGATGGCTGTAATCACGATGCAGGCCCAGATAAATCCAATCTGGATTTTATTCCTCACGATTCGAAGTAGAAAAACGCCGACGGCTGCCTTTCCAATTCCAATGACCGCGAGGCCAGCAACCTGACTGAATAGTTCGTACTTCACAGCCGTGAAATAGGTGTCCGGGTCCCCAACAGTTGCATAAAGTTGTCCGAGACCGTAGTAAGTTCCTATGGTGACGAATACGGTGTAAAGGATATGAACAATCTGCAACGTGTTAGTCGTCGCCTAAGAAAAGCCATGCTGCGATTTTCAGTCTCACCAGCGCAAGAACAACGAGATAATCATCAATACCAACGGCGTTCAGAAGGCATTTCCGCGTATATAGTCTCAGCCCGACGAAGATAGCGAAGATAACGACCTCCACCCAAAGGACCGCATTGGTCATTGGCCCTAGACCTCCGTATACACCCATTTTGGAGATGAATAGGACTTATTCACGAGCGAGAGATAGGAATCATGAAAATAATGGGGGAAAGGGAATGCTGCCCAGGAGAATGATGGAACTTTCAGTGCGACAGTCTCGAAGCTTTTACGGGTTGTACAATTTGAGACATCATTTTCCGTTGCCTATCGTTCTGCATACTAACTCAAAGCGGAAGGTTGGAGTTTTAGCATGCCTGAGCAAGTCTCTTCACACTACAGAGTACTCATTCAAGGAAAATTAAGCCAGGATTCAAGTCTTGTTCTCTTTAGAGTTGCATATGGATTACCCACGAGGCTATACTAAACTAGCAGGCGTGTGTATGCCACCAGGTCGGCGCTAACCGAAAGAGGCAGAGATCAGTCGGGCACGGATGCATAGGATCGCGTTCCGAGCCCATCGTTGAAGCCATGGACCCACATCCAGATGGCAGTAAAGATTGACAGATCACAAATATTCTCCTGACAAATAGAAGGCCCACATTTGAAACACTAGGAGCTGTCATGTTAGCCAACGGCCCGCGCGTTGATCCCACGAGCTTCCCTGACAGGAAACATCCAGGCATGAAACGGAGGTTTTGCAATTGGTTCGAAAACTCGATCGTCTGCAGTAAGGTTTTTGCGTTCAATGGTCAGGGCATTTCTCCAAGTTTGGTCTTCTGGACTCTTCAATGTTCTAGGCCCTCGTGCAGTCTGGGCTTTCTCGACAAAAAGGAGTATTGAAATTCAAACGCGTGAAACCCAAGGAATTGAATCAGAAAGCAAGGAAAAAGCTGCAAATGCCGTGTGAATACGACCACGTCACCTCTGAAGTGAGCAATGACATTCACCGATAGAGGTGGCAAACACTAACATTGTTGATACCAAGAGCCCAGACCCGATGTCATTCACACTAAACTTGACAAGGCGCAAGCGCTAGCACCCAGAATTCCTACACGTTCCATTCCTCGTCCGTTGGCATCAAAGCTCCCGGTGCCTCCCAGCGATCCTTCCCAAAGGAGGTCAATTGATTTCGATCATCCTTCGCTTGGGTCCGTATTCCGCATCCGAGAAGAGCAGCCGTTACCTGTCAACAAAAGAAAGTTTTCGGTGGAGGGAATATCCGCCCCTCCTCCACTTTGGAATGTGGGATTGGATGTGCATGCCAAGTATTTACACCCTAACGCTCTGGTCCGTCCTTCCGGAGACCTGATACCATAATGGCGTCGTTGGGGCGCCGGGAGTCCGGATACTACCCCAGGTGCCACATTGCCGGCCACTGCTTAGACAGGGGCTTGGTCCTGGATCGGCATTTTGAGAACGAATTATCGCTCATTTCAGTTAATGCCACAAGTAGACTGGCGTGAGGGTGAAACACCGGCGTAAACTTGCAAGCTACAACGGTGTTATTGCAGTGAATAGCCTGCGAGCCCCCTGTGTAGTCATCTATAGCAGAGAAATACTTCTCCAGGAGTCTGCTGGTCAGTATAAAAAACGCAGTTCGTCGATTCTGGCTTCTTTCATGCGAGAGTTAGGGTGAAATTCCCATGTGTTCTATGGATATCAAGCAACAAGGCAACTAGAACAGGAGCAAAGCCTGTGGGGCATTGTGGGTTAGTGGTGAGGGGCTAACACTATTAGGTTTGCCTTCAGACTCTAGTGAGGTAACAGACTTGTTTTTACTGTTGATGTTTCAGGGAACTTTCCTGGAAGTCTCCGGCCTCGACCATGTGGTACTCCCATGTGGTCATTCCCTAGCCCAACGGCCCATGCGGGCATATAAGTTTGAGTTGACTGACGGTTTGTTCCTTGGTTCTTCACAGCCTTTTTGATAGCCGCCTTTCTAAGTCCATTCATTGAACCCTGAACGTTAAAAATGTCGAACCAAACTCAGCAAATTATTGCTACGCTTGACGCAGTTCACCCTGAGGCGTTCGGCGGTAACGAGGTAGAGCGCCTCGAAGTTCGCGCGGCTGCACGTCGTCTGCTTGCCAGAGTAGAATCACCCTATGAACGCGCATGGGGCTTTTGTTTCGAACACCCTGTCGTCTTTGCGGCTCTGCAAACATGCATCGACGTGGGTCTCTGGAAAGCCTGGACTGGGATTGGAGGTGATGAGAAGACCATTGATCAGCTGGCAAAGATGACTACCCCTACCGTTGATATTAATCTTCTGCGTATGTTCTCATCCCCAAAATAGCATGACCGAAAAGACTCATAGAATACATTCAGGTCGTCTCTTCCGCCTGCTAGCAGCTTTCAACGTTGTTGAAGAGACAAGTAAAGACAAATTCAAGCCGACACCATTTTCATACGCCATTGGTGACGAAAGCACGAAGGTCCGCGCCTCACTTCAGGCAGCGTAAGGATATCCCCAACCATTGCTCTATGTGCCAACTGACTTCGCGGCCCAGAACCAATCAATACATTGAGGCTGGACACAACTTACCCACCTACCTCGCCAAAATCTCTTATCAAGAGCCCACTGACATTAATGTGAACAATTACTCTGATAGTGATCCAGATGGCCTCAACTTTTTCGGGCGACTGCAAAAGTCCCCTGCCTACTTTGAAGCTTTCACTGGTCATATGGAAGCCTGGACAGCATGGAAGACACCGTGGACTAAGGTCTACAACACAACTAAGTTGTTGGAGGGCGCCGATTTGAGTAACGGCTCTCCATTCGTGGTTGATGTTGGTGGAAATACCGGTATCGATATCACCCATGTCCTCAACAAGCATCCAGAGCTGCCTGCCGGATCTCTGGTCTTGCAAGACCTTCCTGAAATCATTGCCAATTCTCAAGTCGATAAGAGGATTACCTCTATGGCTCATGACTTTTTCCTTCCCCAGCCTGTCCAAGGTGAGATATACTACCGTTGGAAATTCCCGGCATTCGACTAACAAGAAATCTGTAGGGAGCAGAGCTTACTTCATGCATGCCGTCCTTCACGACTGGCCCGATGACAAGGCAAAGCAACTGCTGGAGAATACCCGAGATGCAATGGTGAAGGGCTACTCAAAGCTCTTTGTCTACGACATTGTTCTTCCGCCCACGGGAGCCAGTATTAGCCAGGCTACAATGGACGTGAATATGATGTCGCTACTGTCAGCCTCGGAGCGGACCCAAGAGGCGTGGAAGAAGCTCTTGAGTAATGCAGGCTTGCAGATTGTCAACTTCTGGCCTGATCCTCAGCAGTACGAGATGATTATTGAGGCTGAGGTTGCGGGGTCATCGAACGATGTTTCAAATGGTCACACCAACGGTCACTCAAACGGCCACTATAATGGTCACTAATCTACCCTGCAGGTACTTTGAGATATGTAACGCAATAAATTTAACAAGTTTTCATAAAGTTCAACAAGGTGACATTTAGATGAGGTCTAGGCCTAGGTATTGGGAATTGCACGTGTGATTATAAAGCCTTCAGGTTCCTGGGAGGGTGGAGCAAAGCTTAGAAATCGACCCCGGAAAATTAGAAATCATGCAATATTTATCTGGCTTCAATTACCAATGTAGTATTTTACGAACAGCTATATAATGTTCCTTGCTTCATGAGAGCATAAGAACGGGCACCACTTCAAAGTCATTGCCAAAAAAAAAAAAAAGCACTGATCACCCATCAAGCCCACGAATCTATCCTAAGAAATTACAAATATGGCAACTTTCGAGAACAAAGCCGCCTGGATCACGGCCGCCCAGGCCACACCCCTTGAAGTTGGACCTGGCCCGACACCGAACCCTTCCGAAGACGAAGTCGTAATCAAGGTCGCATACTCTGCCGTCAACCCCGTCGACTGGAAAGTGAGATAACGGGTGCGATGACAACCCTTGGTGCCATTTGGCTAATCCAATCTATTTAAAGCTTCAAGATTATTCTGCACCGCATCTCAAATATCCTTACATATTCGGAACCGATGTGGCAGGCAACGTTGTAGCGGTTGGCTCCGGGCTCGCCAGTCGCTTCACAGTTGGCCAAAGAGTGATAGGGTACACATCACTTTACAGAGTCAATCTTCAAACCGCGCTGACCAAAATCTCCCTAGACATTGCGATGGCCTTCTCTCAGGAAAGCCCACCAACAACGGGTTCCAGCTCTATTCGACCTGCAAAGAAATCCTGGTATCCCCAATTCCCCATTCCTTACCTCTGGCAAATGCTGCGGTTCTCCCCTTGTCAATTTCGACTGCCGCCAGTGCACTTTTCCTTGAGCTCCAAGCCCCGCTCCCATCTTTGAATCCTAAGCCAACAGGAAAGAGGATCTTGATCTGGGGAGGAAGTTCTTCTGTTGGAAGTTCGGCGATCCAGCTTGCGGTTGCAGCTGGACTTGAAGTTGTGGCTACCGCCAGGAGTGTGAATCACAGTTTTGTGAGGAGCCTTGGTGCCTCGCACGTTCTTGACTACGAGGACTCGGATGTTCTTGATAAGACAGCTGGTCTCTTGAAACCAGGTGATCTTGTCGTGGATGCAATCAGCAGTCAGGATACGCAGGCCAAATGTGCGCAGATCTTAGCGGGACTTGGAGGAGGCAAGCTTCCATTGATGATGCCTCCCGAGGTCACGATGCCCGACAATGTGAATGCTGTTTTTGGTAAGCCGTTTATTTCAATGTTTTTAACAATATATCCGCTTTCTCACCATGGTTTAGTGAACTCTTTGAGCCCTGGCCTTACTGCTGTCGATATCGGAGACGCTGTCTGGCGGAAGTACATCCCAGAGGCATTGGCTGCTGGAAAATATCAAGCAAAGCCGGACCCCTTCGTTATTACTGGTGGACTGGAGAAGGTACAGGACGGGATTGATCTGCTCCGCAAAGGTGTCTCGGCAAAGAAAATTGTCATTGAGCTATCTGGAGAGCAATAGGGAAGCAAAAGCTTGGTCTTTCATAAGGGTAGCATCGTATAGATAAATATTATTCTTCTTGTGATATGAGGCTGGTGCAAATCAGGAACTAAGCCGAACCTCGGAATTAATCCCGAGATATCTATACGAAGAACCAAGTTGATTGGAAAGCAACTTGGTTCGGTATGCTTTCGATGCCGGCTATTTGGGCCACTCCAAAACCGTTTGTTGGGAGAAAGGATTGATTATTGCAATAGCGGAGGTTGAAATTGGTATTGAGATTATTGGATCTTCTGGAAATTGAAAATTCGGAGGCTTCTAGACCATGCGATCACTCGTTGGCGCGCATTTACCTAGCCCTTCACCCTCTGTGGGAGCTGTTCAATCGCTCACAGGAAAGAAATATCTGATGCTGCGCTTCCATTCATGATTTTAGATCCCCCATAAGCCCTGTGACTATCGCTGGGTTTCGTCAGATCTTTCGCATGGGGTGGTGGTTGTGTCTCTCTTACTGCCATCACAAACATTCTGTTCATCTATTTTGAGTGCTTCCACGGCAGTATGACAATGGCAAAGTCTCATGCCAAAAGTGGCATCCAAATTTTACAACATTGAACAGAAAAAGTGATAATTCCACTGACGCAACCTGGCTCTAATTGTCACTAATCTACCCTGTACTTTGAGATATGTAACGCAATTAAATTTAACAAGATTCATAACGTTCAACATGACTTTTTGTCATTGACTATATTTTCTACAGATTTACGGAGTGCAATGGTCTACATTGGGTCATAATGAGGAGATATAAGTGATTAATGATTCAATTTAGAATCCCTAAATAACTAGTACATGTTTGAAATTATTAAGGAGTGTCCCATCCTAGCGCAATGCAATCAAGCAAAATAGTCGTAGCTCATGTAGAAAGTTGTCGAATCGCAACATGGCCACGAATTCGAACCCATTGGTTTACTCAATAGTGATCTTCTTGGTGGCGGTGGTGGTCGCCTTCGGAATGGTGACCGACAGGATGCCGTTCTTGAGGCTGGCCTTGACAGCGTCCTGGTCGACGCGCTGACCAAAGGCGAAGGTGCGCTGGAACTCCCCAACAACGCGCTCGCTAGCCCAGTAGGTGGTCTTGCCGGACTTGTTTGTCTTGTCAGTCTTGGCCACAGCATCAGATTTGTCGCCCTCCTCGGCTTCGGCCTGAGGCTCGGTGCGGTAAGAGCGCTCGGTGCGACCCTTCACGACAAGCGTTTGCGGGTCGGAGAACTCAATTTCGATATTCTCCTGGGCAATACCGGGCAGCTCACCGTCTAGGTGGTAGGCATCGTTGCTCTCGCGAACATCGAAGCGAGGGTTAAAGGTGCGCAAGGCGGACTGGTTGCCAGAGCGGTGATGGTCATAGTCGTCGAGAAGACGGAAGAGAGGCGAGAAGTCGCCGCTGGCTGGGAAGTTGGTGCGGAAGAGAGACATGGTGGATGTGAGAGTAGTCAAGGATGACTGATGTTTGATGTTTAGAAATAGGAGTTGTAAGCTCTGAAAGTACTCGAGGACTTGTTGTTGTTTGTTGGATGATGAAGGCTTAGAGCGTGGCCAGTGAGGGGGACTTTATAGACGAGAGAAGGCGAAGACCGGAATATTCTACCACGTAATTCTTCGATCATGCGAACCATCCTGGTGCTTCTGGAAAGCCACCGGTTGGTGTAACTAAGTGTTGTCGTAAGATCGTATGATGCTGGTCTCGGCTCGCATCTTCTCCAAGGTTGTGGATTCTTCTCCACGTTTCTACAGTCACGTGACTTAGCCCCCCGAACCGTCCATTCCGAGAGCGCTAGTCTACTGTATTCTATATTTCTGAAAATAGAATTAACAAATCATAGGCCAGCACAGTACTAGTTTTTTTTTCCAAATATATTTCTCTCAAAACGATGGATGCAGGGGCTGCATTCTGAGGTACATTTTCTGTTGTGCTCTTGAGACATTGCCACCCTGCTGTGAGTGGTGCCGGGGATGGGCCAATAGCCAACAAACTCAATCCAAGTATGACGCAAGAAAATGAAGTATGCTGATGGAATGCTCTCGATCAGAAAATATGACAATTTCATTTCTTCGAAGGATGACACGTATTTTCTCAATGATATACAACACGTTGGAACGCCTTGAAAGTAAACCTTATCGCATAATATGTTTGATTTCAAGAGACTTTGGGGCTCTGAGGAATATGACTTATCTTAGATCAGTCTCAAGATAGCGCAAGCCGTAGATGACAGTTTTATTGGGCCACCTGGTTGACAACTACATGACTTACGCGGCCTGTAATTTAGCAGCTGTGCGATTCGTACGAGCTGTCATGGTGGGTATATTTTCCCCTGTTCACTGATCAGACGATTTATGGTTTGAGAGCATACTGTGTACATAGTAATGACAGTGCTAGCTATGCTGGCGACTACATTTTGTATGGCTCCGCTCCTTTTCGCGTTCCGAGGGGAACTGATTCGAGAACGCAGCAAGTTCGCTAATTACAGATCGAGCATGGAGAGCGAGACGGGAATGGAAGATGATTCTTAATTGAACTTGTATTATGATCGCCTGCCCACCTCCTTTTACATTGTTTCAAATGGTTTATCTTCGATTTCTCTCCTCTTTAATGAAAACCTTGCATTGCTTTGCTGGATCTCCCGTAAGATATGATTTTCTCCAGGTCATTGCAGTGTTCTGGTCTCTGATAGCATCCATAGATGTATACTTCCCTTCCCTGTAACTGCCTCCAATCATCACCCCAAGGATCGCTCCCAACTTGCACCAAATCTTCCACTGTTCGCTGAGGGGTTGCCGCGATCCTCCCATAGTCCGCTTTCTTCCCAATACTCAGATACAATTCCTTCAACGCCCGTCTATCTTCCTCATCACAATCCGGCCATTCGCTCTCAGGATTCATGTCGAGATAGGAGTTCCGACCAACGAATGGACTGGGTCCTAAACTACCCTCAAACGCCATATACCGGGCTCGCATCAACGCCGGTACAATCTTCTTTTCCGTCTCAAAGGGCAACACATCTTCATCCCATGATGCACTGACGCCAAAGCCGAATTCACGTAGATTTGGAAGGCCTTCTTGAATGGAAGAAAAGTAATCATGCCACCGGCGAGGATAGACATGGTGGAATTCATCCTCTTCTTTGAGTTCCATGTCGGACTCTGGTATCTGACATTTTGAAACTTCTAATTGAGAGTCGTCTATTGCCACGCCTACCAGAATTGCGCAGTTATCCAGGTAGAGCTCTTGTAAAGTTGATGAGTGTGCTAGTATCCAATCCAGCTGCTTATCATCAACAAATGAGAACCGACCTAAAGTCAATGATTTCAGGTGGGGGAAGTGGACTCCGTCTAGATTGGCTCTAGGATAAAATCCCCAGTAGAATGACGAGTACAATGAGAGGTTCTGAAGGGATCCCATTGTGGGTTTGAGCCATATTGATGGGAGTATTTGCGTGAAGAACTTATGTGGCGCGGGTCTCTGCCGAATATAGTAAGCTTCGGTCAGCTCAACGATCTATTCTAAAACAAGTGATGAAAACATACCTCAAGCTCAGATTCAGGAGCGGCAGAATCAAGTTCGTGCACAACATTCAATCGCAAAGATTCAAGTCCTTGAAGAAGCCGTTTTATTTGAGCAATAATGTCTTTGTTCCGAGGTGAAATATTCTGGAGGTTTTGAATAGCAAATTCTTTCAGGGGTTGTTCCATAGATGCCAGCCCTGCAAACAACCACCGCAAAACCGTTGCCCGATACAGTTCTGTCTGAGGTTTATCGGCATAATCGGGATCCACAGCGCAGTTCTTGTCGAAGCGCAGAACAACACTTTGAAGATTTGGAAGGGTTTTGAGCTTGGTCAGGAGCTTCCGCCAATTTTCTGGCGGCTCCTCTTCACCTTCATCATCTGATCCCTAATGCCTTGCGCGTGAGCCAACATATTCACTCAATTGGAGCGCATCACGCTTACTCCTGATATTGGTAGTGGTTGATGAAACTCACATAGTCATATTCGACAGTGTTAAGATGAATTTTCTGCACTCTGCGTTTGAAGGTCGAGTGGGTTATGATGGACTTGAAAGTCTCGCACCTTTCTTCGTCGTTGTAAAGATGGACGATTCGGAATAAGCCTCTACTAGCATAGGAGGATAGCTGGCGGTTGGTGAGACTCAGAGATTTGAGTGACTTCGTGTCCGCAAGAGACATGACAAGCACCAGCAGCTCTGGGGGGAGCTCGATTAATTGCGTCATGTTTGCACACTGCCTGGCTAGCACCAAGGATCACTTTGCGATCTTCAAAGAAGGGCATCGATCATAATATATGATCGCAGTCCCGATAAGGATATCTCGGTTTTTCCCGGTAGCAACCTGGTCCAGGCATGTCTAGGCATCCTTAGGCAGCAGTGGAGGGTTACACCGGTACTAGTCCCAACCATTTTTAGCTGCTTCATTTATTACCCCAAAACACACCTGGTCGCACTATTTAGTTAGTTAGTTAGTAGCGTTTCTCATGATCTGAATTTGCCGTAATATTAGCCGATCTGGGTCAACTTCGGTCATCTAAAACGCGGTTCGTGACTGGGTTTGTACCATATCATGGACCCTAGAGAGGAAGTGAACAAAATCCGATCGTATTAATATAGGTAGGTTCCTCTAACATTCGAAAGACATCCGCAATCTTGAATAGATTTATCCAAGAATTAGATTTTTTTACTCAGAGTTACCACAATCCAGAATACAAGATTTCGGGGAGAGGTATAATTCAACAAAAAACCTTGGCATCACCAGTAATATGAGGTACTTGTCAAGGGGGTCAATGCGCGTTCACACTTTAGTTCCGCCAAATACTCGCCGCCGCCTAGGTCGATAGCGAAGTTATACCACCAAAAGTCCTCCCGAGCGAACCTCAATGCTGTCGTGAAGTCCCAATATTCAGGATACCAGCCTGCCGATTCCCAGTCAAGGAAGCCTGTAATCCGACCCCCACTTACCATAATATTGTGGTGTTTAATATCGCCGTGGGTAAAAAGAATGCGGTGTGGAATCTTCTCTATACCTCTAGCGACGTCGAGAGCTTGGTTGTATGCCAAATCGGATTTAAAACCACCCGACCAAGAAGGCTCTATAAGGTATTGGTTGAATTCCTCCTCGGATTCGAATGGGCCGATTAGGTGGTTAGGAACGCGAACGCTCCTAATAGCAGTTCCTAGAAGAGAACAAATTCTGTTCCCTCCCCATGGATTCGACCACCCGCGCATCACCTCTAAATAGCTCTTAAGCTCTTGCAAAATCGACGTCCTATCCTCGATACTCAATGTCTCATAAACCTGGCCTAGCTCTTTGCCAGGAACGCGAGTCATTAGAATTGAAGCGGCGCATGCGGTGCATTAGGATGGTCTCCATAGCATATCACTTGTGGTACCGGAAAACCAGCTCTTCTGGCGACTTGCATAGCTAGGGCCTCCTCTATGCGTGTGCCATCGGACCATTTCAATACAAGACCAAATGGAAGCTGAGCAATTTGATTATCGAAGGGGATCCCAGTCCAGCCGCAATAATATCGAGAAAATGGAACCATGTGTTTATGCAAAAAGCCCCAAAAACGACGTAATCGCGGGTGTGTTGGTTGAGGTGTTGGTGGTATTTGCTCCTTCGCGAGTGGAAGCGACTTGTCCGGCCATGTAAATTCAGGCAGGAAGAAGCGCGGTATAAACCAAGGCGTCATAGTGGGGGGAGGCAAAGACGAAGGAAATTGCGGAATCTTTTGGGAATGATTAAAGAAACCTGAGCTGTAGTCCCTTTTCAGGGGCCGTGACTATCTGAGGAACCCAGCTACCACGGATAGCTTATACAGATCTTATACGTACAAATTCCACTCAAGTTTTCCGTCCAGGATAAGCAACCAAAGTAAGTGTGTAGATTTGCCAGATGTTTTGGATTAACATCCGGTGCAGTGCAAGGTGATGAAGGTGGAGCCGCAGTCGCGTCACGTCGCGTCCCCGGATCTGATTAGCTGCGTGATGTCACCTGTCAACAACTTTTCCTAGCTGTCTTAACCCCTGACTATCACGTTATTCACTCGCGGGGTTCTTTCTTTACTCACTTCACGGTGTTTTCAACCGACTATCACCATGCCTCCTAAGCGACAGTCAACCGATACGCCTGGCAATGCCTCCAAAAAGTCTAAACCTGCCGCCTCCAACACCGATGAGCCCGTAATTCCCCGGGGCAAGCGCTGGTCGAAAGTTTCAGGCTCTGCCAATGCAGACGATGGATACAGACTGCAGATTAGCAAGCCTGAGGCCTATGCATACCTCTGCCTGTGTAAACCGCTTCACGATCGCGGCGAGTCCGAGGACGTATGGGACGAAGAGGATGATGAGGATGAGGATGAGGAAACCGCGGACAAGGTCAGTCGAGAAATTCTCAAGTGCTCTGGCTCTGATTCTGACATCTATCGCACATAGGAGAAACAGCCCGCTTGCGATTATGGCGAGACCTGTGTCTGCTTGAAACCCGCCGCAGAGCATCCGGAGCACCCTTGGGTTATCACCAGGGCGGCGACTCACAAGCTTAACACGCTGCGCATTATGGGCTCCTTGCGTGACCCGGATGGATTTGGGATGTACACCTACAATGATCACTTCGGTTACGGGTTGGTGGAGCTGGCGCAGAATCTGATTCTGGATTTTGAAGAGGCAAAGGGCGACTGGAAGGCAGTGGGCCGTGTGCGAGGGGATGGCCCTGTTTTTCACAAAGGGCGACGCCGACCCTTTATTCCAGTAAGTTCCTCTCCCTCTCTCTATTGGCCAAAGGAGTTTTTCGTTGCCGAGGTGCTGAGATGCGATTGAATCTAGGGTGGATGATGGCGAAGGTGTGGCCGCTCTCATCAACACACTTGGAATCATGTTCCTTACTATGCTATCCACTCTGGAACGTGAAGGTCTACTGAAGCCCGACTCGGAGGTCAAGAGTGTCGGGGTGGTCATGGCAGCGTTCATTCGTCTCATTGCCGCTGACATCGGCCCGGATTTCGGAATCGAGGGTGACGGCCTCGACAAAAAGCTGCTTGCCTATGCCAAGAAGCAGAACATTGAGCTTAAAGGCCTGTCCGACATTGAAAGCGAGCTCGAGGAGCCCAGGGCCGAGGCCGAGGAGATCGTTATCCCTGCGGCCGATGCTAACAATGGAGATCCTTGGGCATGGCAAAAGGCTTTGGCGGACTACAAGAAACAATACGGGCCTACTATTGGAGGCGATAAGCTTGACATCACGACCTGGACCAGTGCTGAACGCAAGAAGGCATCTTTTGACAAGAAGGACCCTCTGAACAAGAAGATGATCGATGCGATCAAGGAGGGTTTGATTATGCAACCCGCTTGAGCGCGTCTCGGACAGGTGAATCCCTTTGAAAGGACGCTGGAGACTGTACATTTTCGGTTTTTTCTTTGTATTTTTATCATTTATCTCGTACTCAAATTGGACGTACATTTAAAACCCAAGCCGGAAGAAACTACTTGTCCGTTGGCCATCTACACCGCCGCTGCAGGACGGACCTCCAGGGGTCAATGATCCGGGTTATGTGAAAAATTGAAAGGATCTGGTGTAGAATAAGAGGTTTGGGATATGCTATAGTACAAAGTAAAATACATCAAGAACGTTCACTTCAATTTTGATCATAATGAAGGAGGACCTTGGAAATTGTGGAAAACCTCATTGAACCAAGAATCAAAATCAACTTCTTCTTGGTTCCAAGCCAACTGCATCTCCTCGGGATCAATTGCCGAACCCGTTCGGCCTTCGGGGCTTTCACCAAGGATCTTGCCAAATATGATGTCCTCCGCACTAGCATTCAGATTCGACCGGCTTAGTGTTGAAAAATTGGCAAAGACTCTGTTGACATCGATTGACGAGCCCCGGTTAAGATCCGAAGCACCGTAGGCGGATCCTTCGGCAATGGAAATCGCATCGATGAGAGCAACCCCTCGCTGGGCGAGTATGTCGCTGTTTCGAGAAGCGAGACGGTCGCGAGCGGCGGATACCACTTCTCTGTAGACGTCGACTTTTGCGTTGTTTGGATCTTTCACCAGGGCATTCCCTTCGAAGCAGAGAATGACCGCTGCCGTGATGGCAAAGGCTGTATGCGTCCAGATGGAGAGATCGTCTTCTTCGACAATCGCTTCGTGTTCTCGCAGAATGGTCATGGCAGCCGCGACACAGGTACGTCGGGAATGGCTATATGCTGTATCATGGAATGATCGGAAGAGGAATGGTCGGTGGATCATGATGATTTTTTCAGCTGCCGTGATGGCAAGACTCCGTCGGGCGATACCGAGCCACGGTATTTGTGCCTCTTTCACCTTATCCGACCGTAACAAAAATGAGGGTATGTTGTTGACGATCGCTCGCATCTTCTGATCGATCCGTAAGATATGTTCGTATTGCTCTCGACGGGGTTTTCGTTTCGTGAGTGGACCAAGTCCATCTGCGAGGCCCGGCATCAATGCGGCAAGTTCCACAAGCACTCGGACATAGGTGCTGATCGTCGGCGTTTCTGTCGGCAATTCTACCAGATTGCGCTCATCTGCATTCAGGGGCCGGCCCGTGGAGAAATGCATTGGGGAGATGCTGTATGTGTCGGTGAAAGGAATGGCGAAGTGGTCTTGGATGACCATCTGACACCACACGCGTTTGCCGACTTCTCGCTCGACGCGCTCTTCCCACTCGTCTTTGGTATGGGTCAGGGTTGTTGTGTGTTCTTTGATTTTATGAATTCCAAGACACTCGGCGATGCGAACCGCGGCGTTGAATAGAGTTGCATTCAACTGGCTGAGGCCGAGGTTGTGAGCAACCTCTGTTGATATCACAATGGCCTGGACGGAGTATATTGAGAGGTCGTTCAGGAAGTGTGAGCTGTACAGAGTTTGAATCATCGCGGAGAACAGTAGCTGAGCGGGCTGCATCGCAAGGTAAAGGTCAACATCGGTGAGCGCTCTTAGTTTGCGGCTGTTCTGAATGGAGTTGACGGTGCAGCTCAAAACAGCGAAATAAAGCGCCATCCAGAGAGGATGGTCACATCTCCCCGTTCTCCAGAATAACTCGCATTGCTCGAGGAAGGTCGGGCCGTGGAAGCAGTTATGATGCCATGTCAAATGGCCGACATGGAATCTGATGAGCTTCTGGGCATCGGAGACTGGGGGAATATGAACCATAGACTCCAAGGCAGAGCCCTGTATTTGGAAAGGCCCGCCGTTCATCGACAAAAGCTCCGGGCTGTCTCGACGATACTGGCAAGCGCATCTCCTGTGAGGGAAGCATCCCGCGGAGTTTCGACCCCAGGCAAGATGTTCGATTGCAGTCAGAATAGGGGGATCCGTACTCTCCGGGAGCACGTCAAGGAGTCGATGCTGTATGGGTTTTTCATCAAGACCTTCCGAGGATCTCAAGTCCTCCTGCGCCGAGTCAAGGTTCATCTGATCAGACGCATCACCAGTGCCAGTCTGCAGTTGATCAATCCTGTCTCGGATTTTCTGGGCAACATGAGGCGGCTTCTCAGAAGCAGAATCCAGATCTGCTAAGATTGAGCCTAAGAATTGAATTTCAAACGCATGTTGCACAGTGTCCCGGCGCAGCCGGACTGTTTCCACTGAGCATTCAAGGTGGAGGCGTCGGCATCGGGAGCAAGGGATCTGCTTGTCACATTTGCGCTTGCGCCTGGTGCACTCTGTTCCAGCGTCAGCCCAGTTCTCCACACAGAGGGGGGTAAGATCTACCTCGACACGCGAGCGGCCGCCGCTGCGAGACGCGCAGTGGGGCGCTATCTGCCGCGGAGGTCATAATTAATATGTTCAAAGAGATGATTCTTCGCGTCTCGATGGATTATCGAACGCGCCTCTTTGCTCGGCTCTTGGCTGCGGTCGAGTGCGGAAAAACTCACCCGCGGTTGATAAGCGGGGAAACCTGCGCGATCATTGGTCGCGTCATGTCAGTCCTGGATTCTTGCACACATCACTCTATGCGGCTTTACATTGATGGGATTGCCAAGATACGTAGCAAATTGCTTTTTAAAAGTACAATTACGTACACATGATCAGAGGGATCAGCGTTGCCAATCAAATATCTCATCTCACACCAATAACGACCAGCATGTAGCATGTGTAGCAGGTAATCAGATACCTAGTGCCCGAGGAAAACGTATTGCAATAACAGAAATGCTCTGTTCCAGCTTGCCGACCATGAAATTACCTCCGTGGGTTTACAAGGCCATATAGCTCCAGTGGCTTCAAACTAAATGCTCCATTCGAGGTAACCAAAATCGATGGCTTGACCAAGGAGAATGGAGCCGGAGAGTTCTGGGGCTTCGATGACACCGCCATCGGCTGGTAGATACCAGAGGTTGGTAATAGACGGAGTGATATAGAAACATTCACATGGCTTAGAATGCACAACGAGAGATCAGAAAGTGAAAAAACTCCGTGTTTCTTCCGTTCCAATTATATACTCGCGGCCACGGGACGCACAGACCTAGAGCTTGAACTACAGTATTCTAGTTCTCTTGAATCTTGGTGCTGCCCCTGGCTAAATCCAATCACAAGATCAACGTGGTCCGACGGATACTTCTGCAGGTATGGGAGGGCATATGCCACTTCCTCGGCGGACGGAGTGTGGATCCAAGTATGGCTTAAGTATGGCTGAGTGGACGGGAAGCCCTGTTCTTTTCACCATATGGTCGTATGTACTTCATACAGGACCTCAGAGTACAGTATAGAGAAGTGAGTATAATGATTCGTGTCCCTCATCCACGAGCCTCGTCGGGAGAGGTGAGAGAGACGGATTGTCATTAGGAGATGTAGGGATGTCGCCGCCTAAGGAATCAGGCCGTCCGCCATCATGCGTCATTGGGTTATCATCACCAGAATCACCGGGCTGTTACTTGAAGAACAAAGAACAACAAAAGAGAAGAATACTTCGAAGACAAACATGGAATATTCTAGTATTAAAAGAGACTACTTTAGCAGCATCCTACATTGACAAGTCTTGGCGCGACAGATCGTGGAACCTTCGTGGTGCAAATAGAGACGGTGCCTGAACTCAGCTATTTATATACCTTCGTCGGTAGATACGAGAAGGATTAGATCATAGACGCATCAGGGGACTAGTAATTAAATGGCGGTCGCATAATCTCAGTTGGGTTTGCCAGCTAGCCCTCGGTGAAGGGTACCAACACTCGATCGCCTGACACGCAAGCAAGGAAAGGTTTTGATGTGTCAACGAATACCCCGCTACATGAGAGCACAGATAAGGATGCAGCTGCTGGCAAATCGGGTGGCACCTCCGACAAGACTGTTGGGATTTGGGCAGTGTCGGTGTCTGTGGCAGCAGTGGCAACCAGGCAACACATCACGCCCTGAGCGATCGCACGCAATCCATTACTTGATAGAAAACTCCACAGTCGGCAGTGTAGATTCTCCCAAAGCTGGGGTCAACACCCCTCGGCCCTCCATCTACTTATCTATTGGACGGCAATCGCGAGGGAGCTTGGACGCATCTCGATCTCGAAAACCTTGTCTCCTGTCACTGCCCAATTTTGACACAAGAAGGAGAAACCCCACACCGGGGCCCAATGGGTGAATGAAATCAACCCGGCAAAGGTTGAGACCGAGTCGACATCATAGCAGGGGGGCAGCATCGGGGGAACGCGGGGGAGCACGACATCGTTCCGCTTAAGGCAATCCCACGCGTCCACGCAGTTCCGAGAGAAGGGTCAGTAAAACAAGAGTCTCACCGATCTTCTAGAACGCGTTTTGTTCCTGAAATCTCAGGGCGATCATGTCGGATGATAGATCCAATCAGCTTCCGGGTGCAACACCGGTCCCCGGGCCGGTCCCCAACAGTGATTGGACGGCGTCGCCGACCAAGGACTGAATTAGGAGGCCGATCTTGAATCCGTTTTGATATCTATAAATGCATTTGGGGTCTAGCATGGCCATGACTTGATCCCCGCTACACTGTCCTATATCTTCGCCCGAGTGTTGTTGCTCTTTCCTCCTTCAACTACCTTCCTTTCATCTTTCTTTCTCGCCATCTCTTCACCGGACTGCAGAATTCGGTCCGTCTCCGATCTACGATCCACAATCCACAGTGAGTTGGTTCTGCGACTGATCCACTGCCCCGCGTTCCATTCCTTTTATCTAATCTGAATTTCTTCCAAGATTCGCCTCCAAATACATTCTCCCCTCTGCACATACATCTCCTGTCACTACATACACAACCCTCGTCTGCCACACGGCCTATAAAGTAGATGAGGGTAGCATTGTCGACTATTATCATCAACGGATCATGACCCAAAACCTCCAAGAGACCATGCCGCTGGGCATTCAACGAAGCCGTAGCCGGCTCGGTGAGCTCCTAGCGGCAGACACCCTCGTTGCTGCTGGCTCGGCAACTCTTGTAACACCGGCGGTCATGATCTTTGACAGGTGAGTTCAGTTCCGCAACTGGAATTGCATGCATGGTGTGGGTTCAGGGCTAACGATCGCCAGACTCGTCGTTGAAAAGTCATTCCACAATCAACCTCTTCTTCCAGCGTTCCGCAAGCATTTATGGTTCTCCATCACACAGCCAGCGACCTTTTTAACTTCACGCCCCAGTCTTCTCGTCTGGTCTCTTTATACCGCCACTTTCGCAACGGCCAATGCCTCCGAGACCCTCTTTGAAAAGGTCTACCCCAAGATCGACCACGCCATTGCCAGCATGACTACATTTGCATCCACCTTCGTTGTCAACTCCTCCGTCGGCATCTGGAAAGACGTCAAATTCGCCCAACTCTTCGGCTCCCCAAAGCCGACTTCCCCTCCCTCGGTCGACACTCCAAAGGCAGACGCAACACCCCCAAAGACCGTCCGCTCCATCGGCCGCACCAAGATCCCCGTGGCCACCTACTCAGCATTCCTCATCCGCGATGGCCTTACCATCTTCGGCTCCTTCACCCTCCCATCAATGGTCTCGGCCGCAATTCCGGACTCAGTCGCCTCCCAAGAATATCTCAAAATCCTTATCGCCCAACTCGCCATCCCCGCATCCATCCAACTCATCAGCACACCCATCCACCTCTTCGGTCTGGATCTCTATAACAGACCCCAAGTCATGCCTACCAAGGAGCGACTCGCTCGCGTCAGTCGTGACTGGCTCGGCGCTTCACTGCTGCGCATGTGTCGCATTATCCCCGCATTTGGAATCGGCGGCTTCGTCAATACCGAAGGCCGTCTTTATCTACACGAGCAGTTGGATGAGCGCCGCTCTTCTTCATGAGCTATGCATATTTCATTTTTTTAGAATCTATAGAACAATATACCCTCATTTTCCTATGTCCGTTTTCGCCCTGCCATTCGTAATTTTTTTCGGTGTTGTGTGAGACACGAGACCTTATCGTTTATCAAACCCCACCGATGCCGACTCACCGGCCCGGTTTTGTGCGCTTGGCCTCGGCCTGGACCGGGTTGCACTCTGGGTTCGGGCTGCTTTACGGAGTGACTCAGCTTTTGGGTTGGGGCAGATTCACGTGTTATTGGCCGTGCGATGGCTAAATGTCAACTTTATCCACAGCTAGTCTAACTTGGCAGGTTGACAGCAGCCGGTCTTCAGGACAAGAGTCGGGTCCCTCATCTGAATCAATCATAGTTGACGACCTGCTAGATGTCACTGTGAACGAATATACTGAATGACAGCAATCGCGGGTGAGCAACGAGGCTTTCAGGGAGAACATCAACGAAGCACGTGATGTGACCCTCGAACATTGTCTCAACCTCATGCAGATTAATGAAGATCAAGACCGTCACCAGTCCTCTCTAGAGGGGGTTCTGGACCTCTCAATACCCTTGTCATTAACACCACAACAGCATGAGTCGGCAAGGAACCTGGTGATCAGGCTTGTACGGCATTATGGCCCCGAGAAGACCGTTCGGAATGGCTATCGGCCTGCGGCACTTATCCAGGCTACTCTCGAGCACGTTACATCGCCGGATACCTTTATGACTTTCTTCCTCTCATACATCTATGAGTACCTGTGTTCGGATGAAGGACATACCGTTAATTCCGATATTACTCACGCCTTGGTATTCTTCGAGGGATTTTCTTCATGGGAACCAGAACAAATAAACAAGCTTTACGAAAGCTTAGAGAAGTTTGCTGAGTATATCGTTGCAAATTTCCTCCTTCCCCGTTCGTTAATTCCTTACTTATACATATGGTTGATCTCCAGTGAGTATATGCTAATTCGCAAATGCAGTTAGAGCTTCATCAGTCAAGACACCACAACCAACGCCTACGTCGTTATCATCGCTGCAGAGCTCAACACCGACTGGAACGAGGCAGCTTATATCTGATTTACGGCAGAACTATCTTATCCGCGACCGCCACCGCTGTGTAGTGTCTCGGAAATTCGATAGAGTAGCAGCCAGAAAACGTTTCGCGGAGAATGCGGAATCTTGTGCAGACGATGACGGGAACCTATTGAAGGATGAGTCCAGCGATTAATTTCAATACTTGGAGGTTGCCCACATTCTCCCTTATTGTCTGACGACGGTAGCTTCTGGTGAAACCGATTTAGTATATCCGATTATTGGGATTGGTATTTTGACGGTGCTAATATTGTGCCTAGAGCGATTTAAAGAAAAATGCTCTTCGGATCTTGGACATGTTCGATCCCGGAATAATCCATCTTATTGACGGACCCAAAATCGACAGTCCTATGAACGCCCTCACTTTAACACTAGACTACCACCGGCTATTCGGCGAATTTCAGATCTATTTTGAACGCACTGGCACACCGCACCAGTACAGGATTGACTCGACAGAACACAGTCTTTTCTTACGTGACCCTTTGTTTCCCGTCACACGATCGCTGACCCTAAGTCCTCATCGCACGATAGATCCGCCATCCCCCCGGCTTCTCGATGTACACCGCGCCATTGCACTTATTATGAAACTTAGCGGCGCTGGCGAATATATTGAGAGGGTCCTTCGTGATATGGAGGAGCTAGATGTCAGAGAAGATGGATCGACAAATCTAGGATATCTTGCAGGCTTACGACTTGGCGGGTGGTTAGATACCCTATCAGTGGATTAGGAATTGGTACGATGGCATTAGCATGTCGAAGAATTCATGCATTTCGTATCTTTGAATGTCGCCGGAGTTCAAAATACAACGTGGTTCTGCTCCCGATGGTCGAACTCGAGCCGTCGCAATCTACAAGTATGACGGATGGGCTGAGAAGCTTCCAACGAACAACGAACCAAAAGACGAAACAAAATAAAAACATACAACAGCAGGGATTCGCTGGTGGTCACCCACCCAACTACTAACCTGCCGGCGTGTGGCTTAAGTACGGCTGAGCGGACGGGAAGCCCTGTTCTCCACACCCTATGGTCGTATGTACTGGAAGATTGATTGAAGAGGCTCTTGATGAAAACATCCTGAGACGAGATTGTTATTCTGGAGGTGTATCACTTACGATTTCCCACCCAGGGGAAGACTTCGTCAACATTGAAGCCAGCCAAGGGTGGATTCACCTTCCGACAAGAGCAAATGGCTCGCATGTCTAGATGTCTGTGACGACTGTCGCTGGTGAACGGGACGCACGTCGTCGGGTGGATGCTCGTGCCTGTAGGCCACATCTTGCCTCGTCCGTATGCTGATCTGATGATCGGGTCCAAGAGCTTCCGTTCTACGCCGGATGTGCTCCGAACGTTCTGTGGGACGTGTGGTGCAACGGTATTCTACAGCTGTAAGGGATTTGCGACTGCTTTGAAGACGGGACTGAAGCAGTGGGAGAGAACACGAGGCCATCCAGAGGATTTTATCGTGTCGTGAATAATATGTACATAATCGGTGAATACTAAACATTGCTGACTCCGAGCGGATTCGGCAGATGCAGTACCCCACACCTGAGTGACCCACGTCGCTAAACATAAAATGAGTCAAAGCCCGAAGTATAAGTTAACTGTACTTTCTTGCCCCATTCAATTCTCACCACCATAATTCAATCCAACTCATCCCATCATGCAACTAAACTTCGTCACCCTCGACGTCTTCACCCTCAAAGCCTACGGCGGCAACCCGCTTGCCGTAGTCTTTCTCCCCGAAGGCTCTGCGCTCACCCAGCACCAAAAGCACATCATGACCAAAGAATTCAACCTCTCCGAAACCATCTTCGTGCACCCCGTCACCGAGCACAACAAACGCACCATCGACATCTTCACCATCGAGTGTGAAATCCCCTTCGCGGGACACCCCACCATCGGCGCCGCCTCGTGGTTCCTCTCCCACGCCGCTGGCTCCAACCCCGGCGTCGACACGCTGGTCACCAAGTCCGGCGAGATCCCCATTTCCGTCTCCGACCAGACGACGCAGGCCGTGGCCGCGCGTATTGCGCATAACACGCGCATCCACGCGAACCGCCTCCCGCTCGGTGATCTACTGCGGCTGCATTCGAGTCTGAAGCCGTTTTTCAAGGAGGGTGTTTCGTTCCCGTTGTTTTCGATCGTTAATGGATTGAGTCAGACGTTTATTGAACTTCCGAGTCTGGAGGCGCTGGCGGCTGTTACTACTGCTTCTGGGGGTGAGTTGTTTTCTGTGAAGAATGAGGCGTATCTCGATGAGGGGTGGAGGTCGGGTTTGATTTGTGTTTATTTCTTCGTGAGGGATGTCGATGATGCGGTGATGGGTCAGAAGGTTATTCGCACTCGGATGATGCTGGGTGGTTTCGAGGATCCGGCAACGGGCAGCTCGGCTTGTGGGCTGACGGCTTACCTTGCCTTGACGGAGGGTCGGGCTGGTGAGGAGTACAAGTATCATGTCGTGCAGGGTGTTGAGATGGGTCGGCGGAGTGATATTGGAGTCGTGGTTGCCCTGGATAGCGACAAGAAGATTGAAATGGTGGAGTTGACGGGCACTGCAGTGCAGGTGTCCGAGGGGAAGATCACCGTCCCTGAAGAGTAAATAGAAGGGGAGAGCCATGGAAGTGATACCATTCGAGTCTGTACTCGGGTGGGCCTGTCACGGCTCGATAAGCTACTCTCGACATGACTCGGAAACAACGCATGAAATATATGATATATGGATGGATGTGATGTTTATCCTCAATTAGATGCACGATTGCAAGCTCTCCTAGAGAGCTAATCAAAGCTTCTTCTCCTCAACCAACTGCCTCAACACCTTGATAGTCCCCTCAACGGCCATCTGACTCATTTTCTTCTCCTTCTTCAGCAACGCCTGCATCTCCTCCGCCCCGACTCCAGGATGCCTCCATTCAAAGATATAAGTCATGTACAGCACCCCACCAGCACCCTCACTGACAACGTTGCTGATGCGGCTTCCGTCCGGCTGCTCAAATTCCACGCGACATTTCTCAAACGCAGTCACCGTCTCCTTGACTCTCTTCTGGCCTTCGCGGAACAGGATTTCGCGAACGGTCACGGCGTTGCCGGAGGGGGATGTGCTTTCGCTTAGCACGTCTGTGGATTGGATTGCGGCGGACACGAAGGTCTCGGCGGAGCGAATCTTGAGGAGGAGGCCGGCCCAGATTTGGTCGCGCGAAAGTGGGGTGGAACCCGGCGGGTTAATGGGTGCCGTGAAGGCGACATTGTTTGCGGAGCTCATGGTTGAGGTTGGTTCAATTGGGGTGGGGTTCAATTGAATTGTTTGCTAGTTGATTGAGTGTGATTAAGGTGTCTATTTATGTGAGTGGGATGCTCCTTCGGTGAAGCTGGTGAAGCTCGCGGAGTGACGTAAAGACCGATGTTGCTAAGCTCGGCGCGAACAAGGGCCGAGCACGGAAATCGGATCCACCTGGCATTCCAGGGCCGTGATTGTGATTGGGTTTCTGTTCTGGTAGATTGAGAACGAGCTACATTAGTTGCTCCCAGCTTTTCTTTTTAAAGCATTGGCCATAATCCCATTTTATAAGTAGGAGAGAGTGTTATGACGTCTGCGAATTTTAGTTTTTTGAATATCTCTATGCGCAGCTATGAGATTGCTTCATATATTTATTGCTCTACGTAATATTATAGAATCATTTAGAAAAAGAATATATATCCTTATGTAGAGTACATGAAGCAATATGACAATGCTGTAACTTCGACTCCCTATAGCCCGACTCAAAATCATAATGCAGCGCCAAGAAACAGCGCGGGCAACTTTAGCTGTGAAAGTGCTGGTCGCCGGATTGCAAATCTCAGACTAGTCTGTTCTCTTCTTAACGCTCTTCCATCCCAGCCCCCAACTAAATATAAAGGCTGCCGTCGCAGTCCCAGAGACCATGTAAAAGACATGCTGAACGGCATTATTATAAGCCATAACCACACTATCTACACTAGAATGCGGGGCCACAGATCGTATTCCAGAGACACCAGCCGACATGACTTTCGCAACAGAAACATCTGGTGCGTAGATGGGTAAAAGGTTTGTAAGACCAGTATTGAAAAGTGTGCTGGCGAACGAAAGCCACAGTGTTCCACCGAAGGTCTGGCAGAAATAGAGAAACGCCATGCTGACGGGGATCTTGGACGGAGGAAGATTGTTTTGGACTGCTATGAGAGGCTGATCGGTTCAGAAGTGTTAGTCATATCGGTTAAAGAATAGATCTTAGTGCAGAGAAACTATACATTTTGAAGCGCACAACCGCGTCCCAGACCCGCGAGTATTTGAAACCCGACCCATGCACCAAAGCTGGTATGCGGATGGAACATACTCATTAATCCAGCTCCGACTGCGCATAAGGTTGTTCCCATAACTGCAGGAGGTAGGTAATAACCAATTCGGGTTACTTTGAACGCATTAATTACCCAGTTATTAGGCAGAATAGAGTGTGATACGTACCCGCCAAGCCAGATAGAAAGCCAGAGGCCATTTGAGCGATGACACCCGGTAGCATATACACACCGCTAAACATCGGTGATTTGCCTCGCACTCCTTGGAAGTAGATAGCCAGGTAGTAAGAAGTGACCAAGCTATTCGCATAAAGGAAAAAACAAGTCAGCGAAGAAAAATAGACCACCCTTTGTTTAATCATTCCCAATGGAATCATCGCTGCATCTCCCTTTTTATATTCCCATAACAAGAATAATGCCAGACTCCCGGCCGATCCGCAGAAGAGGCCGATAACCATCGCACTGTTCCAAATATATGCTGATCCGCCCCATTCGAGAGCGAGAAGAAACATAACGAGGGCCGGGCAGAGGAGGAGAAAACCTATAATGTCGAGCTCAGAGAATAAAGATGTGGCTCTCATTTCCGATTGCGGCCCAGGCCCTCTCAGAATGGGTTCGGGAAATGATACGAAAAGAAGAGCAAACACTGCCAGTCCGCCGACGGGGAGATTGATGTAGAAGCCTAGCTTGATTCTTAGTAACTGAGTACACTGTTTTCGGAGAGCCGAGGATACGTACACCATCTCCAAGACGCATACTCCGTCAATACACCACCAATTAATGGCGAGACCACAACGCCTATCTGACTACCTGCGTGGATTAGAATGGAGCGAACGAGGAACTGAAGGGAAAACATACATGATCCCACAATGCCAAAGTAAACTACGTTTCAGGACCGTTAGTAGGACTCCAAAATGTTTCGGGGCCAGACCGGAAGCCAAAATCAATAACATACGAGCTCTTTTCACAAGAGGTACCGAGGCGCATAAAATTGTTAGTGCACCATTTGCCACACCCGCACTCCCCATTCCAGCGATTGCCCTCCCTACTATGAACATATTGGAAGAGGTCGCAACGCCGCATATTAAAGATCCAAGCTCGAAGAGGGCGATGAAGGTCATGTATGTATACTAGGATATTATTAATTCATGTTCATGATTGCAGTGGCAGGCTTGTAACAACAAACCTTGACATTAAATCGCGTATATAACTTGCCTGACATAGGCTGGAGAGAACAGCTTGAAGATGGTGAGTAATTCTTCACGCTTAGTGAAGGAGATATAAAAGGTTGATTTACTTACCTTGTCAATAAATACGCACTTCCGTACCACCCAACACCCGCAGTAGTGTGAAATTCGCTCGTCATTTTGGGGGGTTGCCTTTTTATTGAAAAAAAAAAAAGTGAGTCCACATTATTCAAGTGATTAAGTCGGGGTAGTCTGCGCACCGTAGCAACTATAGACATATCAAGCATGACAAGCACAGCAATCGCAGTAACCGCAAGGATAACCAGTGTCAATTTAGCCCCAGTGAGATATTGGATTTCACCTTGATCATCATTGCCCACGGAACGGTTAACTTGACTGCTACTGTCTCTGGGCTTAAGGCTTTCTCCGTCTCTCAAGACATTTGTCTCTGTCTTCAGAGCGGAGCCAGAATTTATTTCGCCCGGTTGTTTCTCCATGTGCAACGTTTCGGAATATAGTATTGCAATGGTGAAAGAAAAAGGGTTGATGCCGGGCTATCGTGGGGCTGAATTGCGTTTTGCACTTCTCTGGAGGCCAGGATGGAAAAGTACCGGAAATATGTAACGCGCGTTCGACATGGCTGTAGCCTGGAGGTAGATACATCCACTAGTGGTCATAGCACAGAACTGAAAGGATTTTGATTACATGAATGTCAAAGCGTTACCTGGAATAGGACTAGTACTCCGAGTTGGGATTTAACGCCGGCACCCATCCCGAGAGAGCCGCCGCCATCTGTTTGTACGATGTACCCCGTATCTACTGCGTACGTAGTGATCATCAAGAAGGTTCGAACACTTCTGGGGCCGCTTTTTTGCGAGAAATGTGCCCACCCGCTCGCACTTCGCTGTTCTAATCCTTAATGGGTTGCAACGCCAGGTATAGTTGGGTTAATCTACGCGGATGTTTCCGTCAGTTGTCCCAAATCTTCCACAGCACCCAGATTTCTCTAAAGATTGAAACTCTTGCTCAGATTACGCTGGGCTCTCGCTTCAAAAGTGTTAGGCCCCACACTTTAGAAGGCTTACTAGCTAGATGGCGAATCACAAGAACTCTATCTCACCATGCGGGGCATGTTACATTGCGTCTATGATCCTTACGATGCTATACTGAGGACGGGGTAACACAGATGGCATCCCTAGGTGGTAATGATGATCCTAATTATAAACATATCGCTACCCCGATATATCACTAACAGAAGCAGAATGACAAGGCAGCGAGTCATGACCTTGGACTGCGAAACTCAAGCTTCCCCGAGACTGAGCTAGAGCTAGCAGAAGAAGAATGCCCGGGCGAGTGATGAAATTGAAATACGTGGTGTCCCTCTTGGATCGATGGATGATGGCTACACAAACACCGTTCTGACTGTGGCGGATATGGATAGGTTGTAAGTAATTTCCCTCTTGAGTCGATGGGGACGACCATTCGTCCTCATCGCCCAAGGGCACCGGTTCTTATTCTTTCCATTTTGTTCTATTTAGTCTGCGTGGTATACATCACATCCGTCCGCACGGTGTATTTCACCCCTCGGAAAACATCATCCCCGCCATGAAGAAGATCTCTCTGCTGGAAAATCAGCACCGACCCGGTCTTGGGAAACACCCGCACGGCATCCTTCGTCTTGTAGCTATCCATGAATGAGGTCGCACCACCCAACAAGGGCCCCTCGCTCGACTTCACCTCTTCATCCTTATCGGCGTCATCCTGGATATCCATCAAATCCATTTTTCCATCTTGAACGAATAGAAGTCTCCGTTTCTCGGCACGCTCAATCTCAGACATTAACTCATTCATATCTTGTTCCCCTTCCCCATTCAGATAAAGATGAATCGTAAACAACGACTTCTCCTTCCCGTCAGGCGTCACATAGCATCCATCCCAATGAGGTCTGAAATAATCTCCTCCGTCATAGCGAAGGAAGCGCAGTCGCTCGTTCAGACGAGATAAATGCATCACCTCGCCGCGTCGTGCTGGTCCCAGTCCCGTTACCCTCGGCTGGTTCTTGACATTCTCGATGTCGAATTCTCGCATGTACGGTAGTAGTCGGTCAAGGAGTCGTGCTGCGATCTCGGACGAGTCCCAGATGATCCGTCCGCTCTTGCGCGTATCCACGGACATGATTTGTTTGCCGTTGCCGGCGTTGATCATGGCTCGCTCCCATTTTGAAGAGTCCGGTGTGGATTCTTCGGCGAGGCGGAGGAGTTCTGTGCATTCGGATGCGCTCATGAAGTTGTCAATTACGGCTGCAAAATTGTTTTTGAAGGCTGCGATGGGTGGTGTTGTTGTTGCGAAGTCGATGCGCCGGACTGTTGCGGTGGGGGCTGCGCCCCGAAGGAAGTCTTCTGGAATAAGCGCCATCGTGACGTTTCTGCCTTCTTCGCTACTTGATGTTGGGGGAGCGCGCTTTTATATCTGTGGGAATGTCGTATAGGGGCTGAGTCAACCGCCCCACTCAGTGAGGCTCTGTGGCTTGGGGGCTAAGCCTCGTATGGAACAACTTCTGGCAATCCTCTTAACCTCGTTCAATATACACATCCGAAATCGAGCATTATAGAATGAGGACCTGTGAGATTGGCGCCGAAAATGGCCACTTCTGACGCTAGAAACAGCCGCCTTTCCGTGAATTTGGACGGCGAGCTGCCGCTTAACCCCCTGTCCAGTAACCCCTCCATTTTTACATCTTCACCAACACGACGGAGCGAGCGAATAATCTAGGCGCCTGGTATACACGAGGTAGATTAAACATTGATTGATATATTGGGATACGCCATGCTTTAAAGCTCTTGTTTATCTGTACCGCAGTCCATCTGCTTGAACAAACCATCTCTGGCAAGAAGATTTTGCGGGGTATCAAACTCAACAAGACATCCAGAATCCAACACAGCAATTCGATCGAAATCAATGATGGTGTCAAGCTGTTCAACAGTTAGCTCGCTCTTAGGCTCGATAAGATATAGACTCTGTAAGTTGGGTGACAGGTGAAACTGGAAACATACTCTATGCGCGACGCTGAAAACAGTACAGTCATGGAAAGCGTCTCTCATGACTTTCTGCACTCGCTGGTCGGTTTGGGCATCAAGACTGCTCGTGGGTTCATCCAAAATGAGCACCTGGCATCCATCATTGCTAGTTTGTCTTTTAAGAATTGCCCGTGCGCAGTGGAATTGAAGGCCATTGCCGTTGGAATTCAGGCCGAGACTGGCAACGAGAGACAAAGACAGCTGTAACATGGTGATCGGGGTCTTCTCTGGGGTATTTAAGCGTGAAATGGCTGAGATAACAATTCGAATGGCGACGATAGCGATGTTGCCTATACAAAATGGCTAACAAAATGGCTACTACAGGGTGGGGATCTGGTGGCGCGTCTGGTCGGCTGCCTGTCCCTCAAGGGTGTATCAGGTAATTCATATGTCCTTTACAAACACAAACAAAGGAGTATGCAATATGCAATATGCAATATGATCATTCCTACTAGGTATCTTCCATGCTATGTGTACAGCCCTATGCCTTATACCAAACGCCTCATCACTTCATCATAATAATACCAGCCCGTGTCCTCTACTCAGAGTCGCTCTCAATCACGAACCCACCCCGCATACGCCGGCGAGATGGCGCCACGAACGTGTCTTCCTCGTCTGCATCGGCTTCGGGAGCTGCCTTGGACTGTCGATCCCGACTGAAGACGAGGTCATCGTCAAAGTCCATGTCATCCACTGCAGATGTAACGGGTGTGTCCTCGTCCGGCGCAACATGGCTGGTTGAGACTTCTTGTGGGGAACCGGGCGATTGGGCATCCAGTTCGGCCATGAGAATGTCACCGTCGGCGTCACCGTCACCGTCACTGGCTGGGTCACTGGTAGAACCGGATCCACGACGCTGTCGCTTCGGTTCAGCAGTAGTGGTACCACCGCCACTCTTGCGTTTTCCCTTTCCCTTGCCTTTGGCCTTTTCCAGGGTGCCGGTGAGAAGGGCCTTCTTCACGTTCTGTGCTTGCTTTTTTCGCCGCTCTTCTTCAAGTCGGAAAAACTCCTCGTCGGCTTCGGCGTCACTCTCCTCATCACTGGCGTGGATGAAGAGGTCACTCTTGATCTTCGCCTGACGGGCCAAGGCGTTCGAAAGACGCACCTCGCGACGAGCTTCCAGGGTTTCGTCATCTAGGGGTTCTGTCTCGGCATCACCCTTCGCCTTCTTCTTCATCTTGCGCTTCTTCTTCAGTTCATCCAATGCATTGGACTTGGACCGAGGGTTTGGAGGGAACAAAGGACCATCTGGAACAGTATCTTCGCCTTCAGAGTCAGATCCGAAGTTGACATCGAGAGTTCCTTGCACGAGGCTTTGCCGAGCACTGCTTGCCTCTCTCCGTCGAAGCAGCTGTCGAGGATCCTCATCGCCGCCCTCCGGCACGGGGTTCAACAGAGACTTGTTAACGGTCGATACGGTTTCTCGTAGATCTTTGGAGGATAGAGGCGCGGGAACAACCCAGGTAGCACCGGGCACGTCTTCCATACCAACTCGCTCAAACCCAACAAGGCTCATTAGGAGACGCAGCTTCGCATTCGAGAACATAGCACTTTTGCAGGAATCATCACGGGGTTTCACGGCTGGAAGATAGTTAGTTTGGTGTCTCATCGAATTAGAAACGGAACAATTGATAAACATACGAATCATAGGGTTAGGAGGACTATCGACCTCCTCGTCCGGGTTCGCGTTTTCCGCGCGACGGGCTTCCTCCGATACCTCCCAGGCTTCTCTTTCGGAAGCTGCCGAATTCAGAACATCGACAACCCACTTGGCGAGGTCAGCCCGCCCGTCAAGAACGAGGGCACCCACCACAATCCCCACTTTAGCCTCTGGTGCCGCTGCTTCTTTCGTTATGATTTGAAGCTCTGCAGGCGGTCGCTTGGAAGTGGATATTGTTTGCTTTTCATGTCCATATTCGAGGTAGAAGACAGTCGAGTTCATCTTGCTGAAAAGCAACTCGGTGATCAATGCAGGGCGCTGTTCGATCTTCTTGGTAAGTCGGCGAATGATCTGCCGAACCAGTTCCTCCCATTCTTTGAATACGGACTTGCTAGAGTCCATTGCTCCTGGTCCTTTGATCATTCGGTGAAAGAGATTGATGATATCCAGGCGGAAGAGCAGAACAGTCATCTCCTGCTTGAATGCGATACGGTAGAAATACCGGTGGGCTCTCTTTAGCTGCTCCGAATTCAACTCTCGGTAGAAGCTGGTGAATTTGACGAAGGTGTCCACGCAGCTCTGATTGCAGAACTTGGCAGCGAACCGTTTGAAATCAAACGCACGCTCCTTCGTGACTTGAGCAGCATCCACCAAATCCTCGTCTTCGGAGTTTTGTGCTTCATCGTCCTCGCCTCCTTGTTCACCATCTTGCTCGGCCTTCTTCTTGTTTCGTCTGGCCCTGCGACGAGATCGAATTTGCATGTCGGCATTTTCTTTGGAGTAACGTTCCAGCATGCGCAAGAACACATGCGTGAGCTCTGTAGCAGCATCCAAGTAGCCGAAGCCTTGGTCCTTGTAGCCGCGAACGATAGCAATGATTCGATCATGTGTTGTTTCCTCGTAAAAGATTCGGTTCTGGATGTTTTCAGCAATTTCCTGATCTTCCTCGATCGGGGATGCATTCATTTCTTGAACAGTCAACAATATCTGCGTGAAGCAGCGCATCTGAGCAGTCAGATCTTCCCATTCCTTGTTGTCAAAGCTGCTCTGCATGGACCGATTAAGGGAAATAAATGTCTCTTGGTTCAAGACTCCAGCAACCAGCCCATAGCTATCTGGTTCAACATCCTTGGCCGGTTTTCCATTCTCAGCACGCTGCTTCGACTGTCGCGCTCGCCGAGTACGTTCAGCTTCTAGGAACCAGCCAACTGTGTAGAAAAATTGACGTGCATTGATGTCAAGGACTCTCTCAGCTTCGCGTTCAATTGCCTTTCGAAGATGAGTGAAAAGAGGATTGAACCCGGAGTCCAGGAATTCTTCCACAAATGTCCTCAGGTTCTTAGACGCCAACGAGGAGAGATGAGCCGGCATGTTAAAGTTATTATTCTGGACCACGTCCTCTTTTCTTCGTTGCGGGCGAGGTTTGTTCCACTTCTTGCTCTGGTCCATCTTTTGAAGTGTGGTCTGATCGTTCCTTAAAGTATCCTGTCCAGAGACAGTCGACACCTTGGCGTCATCCCGCTTGACCCAGATCATCGTTCCGAAACGCCCATGCCGTGTGGGAGCATTCTTGGCATATTCTCGTCGTACCAAGTTTTCTTTTTGCAGAAGATCGCCGAGCTCGTCGGTCCGCTTGGCCTTTCGCTGATCCTCATCCATAAACAATTTATCCACATTGACACCCTTGACGAGATGGAAAAGAATCTCCAGCAAAACCACATCCTGAAGGCTAAAATCATCGCCAACGTTGGAGCACATGGTCAAGATCAGGGCAAAAGCATCCTGTTCCTGGAAAGCATTGATCGTGGCCGATCTGGAGGTCTCCTCCTCTTCGCCTTCAGCTGCGAGACGTGCGTTGGTAGAGATAATGGCGATGTTTCGGAGAAAGTAGAGCATCAGTTTGAGGATTCCTTCATCTCGAGACTCGCGTTCGGATCTAGGCATAGCCATGCTCGGAAGGGCGATTCGAATGACGGCGCGCAGGAGATTCGATCCGCCATACTTCAGGAGACCGCGCTTGTATTGGACTTGCACTTGCTGGATGTATGGGGTGTGGCGGTGGTGATTGACGGTCATCTGGCTATGAAACTCTACCGGCCAGGTTAAAGGCACGAGAAGTTCCACTACGCGGGGTTAGCTTCCGTGTTCGTCAAAAATCCCAATTCAGTCCATGACATACAGCATGCTAGAGCCACTCGAGTCATATGCTTGCTCTTCTGACCGCTGGCCCACCAGATCGAGAGAATGGGAAGCAGATCGCCGTTCACCAGATTCGATTCTCCGAGACATCGCGCCACGTCCATTCGGTTGTTCTTTTCGTCGTATAATTTTAGCCATCGCTTAATATCGCGCAGACAAGCCAGGGCGTCGTCGCCCAGTACGTAGCGGTCCGCATCTTCACCATTGAAGCCTCCAAGCTAGAGATTAAACGCGTCAGTGAGTGTGTGCGCGAGGAATCAAGGGAACACATACCGCAGTCACCAGACTGTACACATAGCCGCGCACATCAGGGTCGATAACCTGGACATCGTGGCCAAGAGCGACCGCCTCCTGCTCCATGGTGGGTTTGGTTGGTGACCTCAGATATCAGATCTTAGGTCTCAATATCAAATGTAACTCGAAAGGGAAACGCGTCTCAACGCGTCTCGGCGATTCGGAGAAACTCACCGCCCGCTTCTGCCGAGAATAGCCGATGACGTCGGACCAACACGTGAAGATCTATACGGCAGTTTTGACTTTCTCTTTTCTCTCCTGCACAAGTTGGTCATATTCAATCGCAGTCATGTTTGCCTCCTCCCTCCGCTCCGTCTGTCGCAATGGCCCCGTGGCGGCCCGCAGCTTCAGCTCCACCGCCGCTACGAGCGCTGCCGAGGTCAAATCGCTCGGTGTGATCGGTGCCGGCCAGATGGTCAGTAGCATGCCGAATTCAGGATATTCGGGGTTCTAACTCATTTTCAGGGTCTTGGAATCGCTCTTGTTGCTGCACAGAAGGCGCAGATTCCTGTGACTTTGGTCGACAGTTCGCAGGCCTCCTTGGATAAGGGTCTAAAGTTTGCCGGTAAACCGAGCCCCTCCTTTGATCGATAGGCCTCCGGTCTCGCCGAGTCTCGCATATGCTAGAGGGATTGTGCTAATCCAATGTGGCCCTACAGACAAGCTGCTCGAGAAGGATGTCGCCAAGCAGCGTCTTACCCGAGAAGCCGCCGATGCGGCCCGCGGTCTTCTTGTACCGACCCTGAAGATGGACGACCTATCCTCGGTCGACTTTGTTATTGAAGCGGTCCCCGAAATTATGGATCTCAAGCAGAAGATCTTCAGTAACCTCGCTCAAATCGCACCCAAGCACGCTATCCTGGCTACCAACACCTCGTCCATCTCTATTACCAAAATTGCGGCTGCTACGACTACCGACCCCACGGACCTGCAGGCCCCGTCGCGGGTGATTTCGACCCACTTCATGAACCCCGTTCCCATTCAAAAGGGTGTTGAGATCATCCGGGGTCTGCAGACCTCCCAGGAGACCATGGATACTGCCATTGCCTTTGTCCAGCGCATGGGCAAGGTGGCCTCGGTCTCCGCCGACTCGCCCGGATTCCTGGCCAACCGCATTCTCATGCCGTACATCAACGAGTCAATTATCTGTCTGGAGACTGGTGTCGGTGGTCGCGATGACATTGACAACATCATGAAGACTGGAACCAATGTCCCCATGGGCCCGCTGGTCTTGGCGGATTTCATTGGTCTGGACACCTGCCTGGCCATCATGAACGTTCTCCACCAGGAGACTGGTGACAGCAAGTACCGTCCTGCCGGTCTGCTGCGCCGCATGGTGGACGCTGGTTGGTTGGGTAAGAAGTCGGGCAAGGGCTTCTACGACTACTGATCGCCGTCATGCCCACCTGGTATGATGCTGACGACGATACTGTTTTCATTGCGATATACCTTCTGTATGCTACCATCTTCGATCCTCGCTTGGCTCAATCGATACATGTTTGTCATTTAGGTTCAGACTACTGTCGAAAAGTATTATCTTGGGCTTAATCTAACAGCTAGCTTATCTCAGCTGTTTATCCCCAAGTCTGCTTCCGTTGAAGTACAATATCATTGCGTCTACTTACATATAAAAGCTACTCTTTCTTATCAACGTACGTCGAGTGTGCTGCTGGACGAGTCACGGCTGGGCGAGTCATCGTTGAGCGAGTCATTACTGCAGAAACCACTCCTAAATTATACATCGATGGAATGAATACCGATGGGTTCATTACTGATGTACGGGTCCTTGTTGACGGTCATGCAGAAGCTGACCGTTCACAACTACCAATACTCGGTGTCTCTCTGACCTTGAGGGCCTTGCAGGTCTTTCGGTCCTTGCGATTCTCGGCATTACCGGTCTCGCTTCTCGCGCAGGTCTGGCGGCTCTGGGTGGTCGGGATACTCTGGACGTTCTGGGTGGTGTGGTTGTTCTGGCAGGTCTGGTAGGCCTTGCAGGTTGAAGGCTCACCAATCCTTGTCGCGCCGGTCTCACGGGTCTCGGAGGGTTCGGTCTTCGACCATTAAGCCGAATCGCAGCCTCTTCTCTTTCAGCTATTTCCATCGCAGCAATCGTGACAGCGAGGTTGTCGTCGTCTTCAAGTTGATTGGGATGATCCAACATCTCGACTATATGTCTACAGTTGCATCCTATGAACGGGCCACCGCAGATATAACTATTTCCTTGTTACTATTGTCCAGATCTGGTCTCATGCCTCACTCACCAGAATTCCGCACCGCATGTACATTTCATATGGTTGCACCCATTCTGCTTCGACACGATAGCGTGGCAGCTGTGGCATCGTTGCCAATGGTGACTTCGTGCCACTTCCAGTACCTGCTCCAGGCCAGGATCCTTGGAGCATTTTCGGTAGTCGTGGGCAAGATCGCGACAACGTGAGCAGATCATCGCCCGGCAGTGACAACACTTCTGTGTCTTCGCACCTGCCTGCAAATACCGTGGCGGTATCCATTTGCCGCAAACTGTATGTGGGCAGTACCATCGCTTGGCTGGTGGAACTGCGTCCTCGTCTGCTCGGGATATGTATAGCCTCCTCTTCTCGGCGTCCAGGGCCATTGCGACTCGCTTGGTGGGAATTTCTTTGTTGCAACAGCGAACTGGGAATCGCTGTTTGTTTTCCAGAGCTATCTCTCCCATCCTTCGAATGCAGCGATGGCAGTATCCGTGCTGGCAGGGTGCTCTGATGAGCTTCGTAGATCGGACCTGTTTGTCGCAGGCTATGCAGTGTCTGGTGTAATTTAGTAGATGTAGATAATTCGATCTGAGTACTCACTCTTTGCTCGGTGCGGATTTTCTGAAAATAGATTTTAATCTCTCGCCGAATCCTATCTGATTCTTGTGTTGCGTGTGCGCTTGAGTGTCATGGCAGAGGTTCACCCTAGTGCTCGTCTCGGCGGCGTTGTCTCCTTTAGATACTGTCTTATCATGACATGCCGACTTAGATGTCAAGGTCGGTCCCGATGTCAGCCTTTTGGGAAACAGCGGTGGTAGATACGCTATGGCCAAAGATAAGTATGCTGGGAACATTCGGGACACCGAAGAAGTTGCGGGTGGTTTGTCGCTCATATTCGCTCGGTTGATCAGAATACAAAGCAGAAAGTCACTTGATGTTTCATGCTATGGTCTTCTAATGGTGGAGATTGCCGGCAAATGTGTATTTGTTCGTTCAAATGTTGTATGTTCCAGCGATCATCTCGAACAAACCAGATATATAGCACTTGAGATTGGCCCCAGTGCCACCCGCCCGCGTACCAAAATAGCCAACAAGTTTGTGGGTGACCGTGTTATGATCATTTGACCCTCTGATGTGACTATATACTTGGGTGGAAAGGTCGTTCTTCTTCCATGGTTGATCTCATGAAATGGACCGTTCTGTAAAAAATGTCGTACCGAGACAGCGTGTCAGCACCGCGTCACAACCTCAGAATAATTTGCAAATATTCAAGATAGAAATTCCACACATGGTATACTTCACAGCTACCGCTTACAGACCAGGGAAATATTCAAGATAAGCCATGGTACAATGCTAGTAAATTTTCAATAGAACAACACCACCTAAACAAGGGTATCACTATGCATTCAAGTTGCCTTCAAGTTCAAGACCCCCAAACTCCGAAATGAAGATTTACATGACTTTTGCCGGTCAGCCTAGATGGTGTTAGCAAAGCGCCGACCAGCCCATCCAGATCCATGCTCCTGATATTCCTGGCGAGTAATAGCAACTCGGCCCAGCTCTTCCCGATTACAAGCAAGGCGAGCTCCGCCCAACCATGTCGAACGAACGGGGCTAATGAACACACGTTAGTATACAATATTTCACAGGAAAATTCAAAGATATGTAAGTCAACTTACTCTGAAGCCCGACGCACTCTTACCACACAGTCCGACGATGCGATCTGGCGCAGTTCAGTTTCCCTGTAAAAGCGCGGTTAGCGACATTCTGGTTGTAGATAATCAGATAATTGGAGAAGCTTACAGTCGCTCCATGAAGCCCGGAATCGCAGCATTACCACCGACAACTAGCACATTTGCCAAAAGGGCAGCATGCAACCCAGCCGGCAAAACAGACAAACTTTCTAGGATCATGTCCGGAATTCCAGCCTGCTTCATGCCAATATCACCCGGGGTAAACAGAAGCTCCGGAACGGCGAAGCGTTCGTTGCCCAGAACCAGAACATCTTCAGAAAGCACTTCAGCACTGAGTCCGGAGAGCGCACCCTTCTTTTTCTTGGCATGCAAAAGCGGATCGTGTGGCCGCATGAAGCCTTTCTTGCCGGCATTCGGATCAGGAAGCACAAAGTCCACCACCACGCTTTCTTCGGCTTGGCGCTTGCGATTGGCTTTCCAGGTCCTTTCCATGTCGCCGGTGAAGTCATTGCTCACGAAGCAGACGGCTTCTTTGACTTCGTTCATGATATACGTCTCGTCCACCATGTTATATTGTCGCATCGACACAATTTCCTTGAGATAATTTGTGAGGTGTTTTCCACCGATGTCGAGACGACGGACGGCGCGCTGGAGAGCTTGCCCCTTATAGACCGGAGTCACCGTAGTATGTGAGTATCCTGAATCAACGACTAGAAGGCAGTCCGCGGGCTGAATATCGGACTCGGATTTTGCGGCGAGGGTGTCTCCGAATAAAGTGTGGATTTCATTCCAAGCGTTGAGCGTTGGGCCTGTATAACGAGCAACATGTTAGCCATTTCCCCGCCACAGAGCCCGAGAGAACAGCAATCCTGCCTTACCTAGACACCTCGCATAACCCCCAAACCCCCATTCTTCCATCACCATCTCATCCGTATTCCGTTGCAACACCGGCAGGGCATTCGGGCTCTCAGTCAAGACCAAGGTAGTCTCCTCCGGCGCAGCAATTCGAAGCTGCTTATTCCGAGCCGTCGCCTTCTCCTCGAAAAAAGACTGCTCCCATATCTCCCTCTCCGCTTCCCAGTTAACAATATATCCCTTCTCCACCGGCCGTCGGAACGCCGCCTCGTTCCAATCGGTGACATGCGTTGCGAGCTGTGCACCGATCACAATGCGGTTATCGCGGGTCTTGACGAGCGCGTTCGGGATCGAAGTACAGGCTGACAGGGCATCTTCCTCGTCGGAGAGGCCTGGCGCATAGCCCGCTTTCATTGTGTATGCACCATTGTCGAGAATGAAGGTCTGTTTGGGGAGATTGCGGGATGTGCTTGGAGAAGCCGCAGCAGTCTTTGCAGGGGCTTTCGCCTTTGTCGTTCCCATGTTTGCAGATGATTGAATGCCGATGATGCGCGAAGACAGATGAAGCTCCGATGTTTGTTATGTTTGATTTACAGGCCTCAGGCCGCAATCGCAATGTACTCCGAAGGCTGCGATCACTTTTGACTCACTCTGAATTGATTCATTCAGTAGTAAAATAACGAGAATAAAGGTGACTCAATTATAACCACTACCTTGCCAAAAGATCATAATAAAAACAACGCGACTCGAGTTGTCAAAACACGAAGTCAAAGTGGCCCCGCAGAACCCTAATCAGCCCCGCGAACTTTTATTTCAAGTCTTCCATACGCGCCCAAAATTTCTCCAGCACCCCAACTGCCCCCAAACAACCAGAATTGGCACCTTCCACGCCTCTCAAGATGTCCAAACAGTTGACTACAATCCTGGCAACGACCCTCGCCCTCATCGAGCAATTCCAAGACACCCTCTCGACATCCACCCACACCGAGCAACCGTCCCCCAAAGATGCAAAGGCCCTGCCCCTCCTCTCCGCCTCGTCCGCCACCCTCAAAGCGCAGGTGACGAAGCTGTCGCTTCTTTCAATTACCTCGCCCTTCACCCATTCCGCCGTTAGTGGCGTGCTGCGCGCTTGCAATGACACCGTCCTCCCTTCGCTTGTTACCGCTGCTCTGCTCGTCACGCCTGCTGAATATACGAAGGCGTTCCATTCGGAGGTTCTTCTCCTTGTGCGCACGACGTTGAATGAGTTTAATACGCTTGTTCAGCAAGTAAAGAGTATTTCGGAGAAGAAGGATCTGGAGAAGAAGGATGATCCGAAGAAGGAAAGTGAGTTGGCTAGGCCGGATAAGGACGCTGTTACTCTTGCTACGGGCCGTGTGTGGGATGCGTGTGATACAGTCCTGGAGGTTGCGTCGAAAGGTGTGGTGGGATTCGTCATGCACCGCGTCGAACAGTGGAGGGATCTTGTCCGGGATGCGGTGCAGGAGATTGAAGACTGGGATCCCGAAGAAGATGACGATTTCTTCGATGATCTGATGGGCGAGGATAAGGATGACGGAGAGGAGGATGACGATGACTCTGATGACGAGGAGGAGACTGCCGCGCTGAAGGAACAGAAGAAGAATACTCTTCGCTTCCTCAAGCCTATTGTGCAAGTCTACCCTTCTATCGCTACAAATCGGTTGAAGAATGCTGGGGATGCACCTTTATCTTCGGCTGCTGGTGTCACCAGGCTGGAGGCGTTGATGCTGAACCTGCAGAGTATACCTGAGCAGGTTGATGAGGCAGCGGGGGCCTTATATGAGGCTAACGTGGCCAAGTCTGCAAAGTTCTTGAAAAAGACGCAGAAGAATGCTGCACAGGCTGTCGAATCGATGGCTGCGCCGTGGGATGCTGCGGATGCTGCGGGCTGCGACAAGCAAGTGACAGACAAGTTCTCGATCTGGTCGAGTGCGTGGTTCAAGGTCATGGATGAAGTGAGCAAACCGATTGATGCAGCTTCCACTGCATAGATCGAAAATAATGATGTACATGGATTAAATAAATGTTCAAAATGAATATCTGCCAGGCCCATGAATCAAGATAGTAAAATATAGTTGTTATTGGATTATACAGGGAAGAGATCATAGGAAACTAATATACACGGAACACCATCGTGTAGTGGTTTCCACAAGACGAAAGAGAGTGTTGATTCTCAACTGCAGATTTCTCGGCACGATTTGATGCTCAGCCGGTTCAATATTCGCCAACTTGGGCATCCTCACGCTCCCATTCTGGCAAATCATTTTCGCGAATATGCTTCATCAGGAACTCCAAAACTTCGTCAGTACCTTTGGCGACGGTTTGCCATCGAGGAACCCGGAAACGGTTGCCTGCAACCTCGAAGCGTCTCAAAGCCGTTCCACTGCCCCAGTTTTGAGGGTTGCGTTCAGCACCAAGCAGCCCAATCTTGGGTGGCAAATAATCAACATCGTTGTTGCTAACATCCAGAACCTGGAGGCCTTGCACTGCCTCAAATTCTAGGCTTTCAAATTTGTTGTCGGCGGCGATGAAGGTTTTGAGTTCTGGGAAGGTCTGACGAATATGTGGTAGGGGTCCCTTCAACCGGTTGTTCGCTAAATCGAGGATGCTGAGCGACGGGGCTTTTAGGCCAATCAAGAGAGATTCCAGCGAGGTGAGGCCAGCAGCACTCAAGTTGAGAGTCTGCAATTTAGGAAGCTCAAGCGGTGAAGATATCAGCTTAGAGCTGTCCAAGGGATTGTGGGAAAGATCGAGATCAATCAGACCATGGGCGAGGATTCTTAGTGTCGAGATGGGGAAGCAGGGCAGTTTATTATGCTGCAAATAAAGACAGCGAACATCGTCTGCGTTGACTAGCTCCAAATTGTCTGTCTCAAGATCTGTCAGGTCCGAGTAGGATCTGTCAACGACACCACCAGGCTTGACCTTCCAGGTATTTTCCAACGCAGGGGTCTCCGGTGCAAGTGTGAACTGAGTCGCAACTGATCCCTCGTCGTCGGTGTCCTGAGGCTCAGGTTCACATTTGTTTCGCAGGTTCTGTATAATTTCCTCCGAGCCCATGCTCAAAAGCTTGCGATCGCGAAGCGGATTGTTAGCAATCTTGAGCGACGAAAGGCTCGTCATGAGCCCGATCTTTTCATCCAAATGAGTAAGGTTGTTTCCGGTAAAGTCAACGCTCTTGAGACTCTTGAGTTCCACAAATCCTGCCGGGAGCTGTGTAAGACGGTTGTCCTCGGCCGACAAGACCAAAAGTGATTCCCATGAAGACACACGGGGTAAGCGTTTGATACGGTTCAAACCGATATAAAGGTTCTGGAGGCTGGGTAGAGTAAGCGCCTCGTTGGCTGCAAATACTTCCACTGTGTTGCCTGCAATGTTCAGAGACTGCAGATTCTCCAGACGATCCACAGCCTCCGGTATCAGGGTGCCTTGTAACGAGTTCTTGGGAACATTGAGTGTTCGCAGGGGAAGTTTGCTCAATGCTTCGAATGGCAAAGAGATCAACTGGTTTTCGCCCACATCCAATGTCTTGAGGCTTGTCAATTCTACCAATTCTTCGGGCAGCGATGTAAGACCATTGCCACGCAGATCCAGCGATTCCAGTTGGCTAAGACGACCTATTTCTGGGAACAATGGCCCACTCAGCTGATTATTGGCCAGCTTCAAATCTGTGAGAGAAGGTATCTCCAAAATAATTTGAAGTTTGTTCATGCTTATGGCATTGTTAGACAGATTCAAGAAGCGCAACTGGTTCAGTCGTCGAATACCCATTGGGACGGTCTGGAGTAGGTTTCCATGAAGGTCAAGGGCTTCCAATTCGGCGAATTGAGGACCTCGCTCCGCACTGTCGGGATCGAAATCCGCTGGATCGATGTCAGGAAAAGCGGCATCCGCCACCTCTTCCAATTCGTTGTCTGCGGCAATGAACTTGACGAGGTCTACGTTCTCGAACCAATTGGTTGCGTCGGGATCGAATTCGTACATATCGATTACCTCTTTCGGGATCTCTTTTAAAGATAAGGCAGCAATATTCAAAGTACCCGATTTGCGGGCGCTCTCCACGCGATTTCGAAGCACGGCAGTGTTTGAGCCCTTGGGGAGCTGATTGAACGGATCCTCGGCATCAATACTGTCCCATGTATTGACAGGTTTGATCTGAGGCCCAGGCTCGGTCTTTTCTTTCGATGCCGCCGCCTTTCTAGCAGCCTTTGCCTTTGCAATGGTATCACGTAAAGCGTTCGATGACTTTGTAGCTTTCCTGGCTTCGCTTTCAGCCTGCTGTTCTGGGGTGAGTTCATCTTGCAAAGAAGATACAGCAGACACATATCGCGAGGGCGTTCGTGACGCAGCTGAAGGAGATCTTGCTGCAGACGGTGAGTCTGTCTGGGGTTTCCTTGTCTTTCGTACATGAAGTGGTCGCTCTGGAGGACGCATGTCTGACAGCGTAGGTTTTGAGGATGTCTTGCCGGGAGAAGGGCGAGCGGGCGAGGCTTTAGCGGGCCCTTTCAGCATGTTTCGGTCCGAAATCGTCTTCTTTGGTGTGACACTGGTATCGGAGCCACCATTACCAACTACAAGGCTTTGTCTCGATGACGACAACTTCAGCCTCCGGGGACTTTCGCTAGTATCCGGAATATTGCTCGTTGGCAGAGACGAAGTGGACGGTACCGACATGCGGGATCTCGAAGGAAGGCGAAGCTTGGATACAGGCTGTGACAAGAAGTCGCTGCTGGCCTGTCCAGAGGATGATCGTGAGGGCGATCGCGAATATGAAGAGACATTGGATGGTGTCCGTGACGGAGATCGGATTGGACTGGCCCCATTGAAAAAGCTTGACTGCCTCTTCACGGAACCCGGCGAGGGAGGAATACTCGACAGCGTTTCGATTGTCCGATCCGATAGAGTACGACCACGGGCTTCGTCGGCCACTTCAACTTCTTCTTCTTCCACCGCCGGGCTCTCATCCTCTGCAATTTGTATTTGATTCACGTCATTCTGGGGCTCGGTTTGCGTAGGCTGGTCTTCGCGAATGACCTTCGGCGGGGTGGAATAGCGCGGAGTGGAATAGCGCGGAGTGGGCTTCGTGAGGAGGGACTCGCGGGAGGGTCTCCGTAGCCGACTATGGTCCAAACCAGGGTCCGCCTGCAATCGGTCTCTAGAAGGTGAGGGCCGGAGAGACTTCGATGCTGCTGGGGTCGGCAGGGGCAATCTCGAAGTCGGTCTCGGGAGACTACTCGCAGGGCGAGTTGCGGTTCTGTGTTGAATGTCCATGCTGGCGTGGCTGGCTGAATGGGCAGGGTTATAAACGCCACACGTCAGTGAAAAATCATGCCCGGACCGAAAGAATGTAGGTGGGGAAGTACAACAAATCGAACGAATGGCCCGCGCAAGAGCCAAATCGGGGATGAAGCTACGAAGCTAAAGCCGAAGATTGTTTACATTAGACCCGCGACGGAGGCCTAAGGCAACAACCCCCTTGTTACTTTCTACACCTTGCACCTCTCTTTCAGTTTTTATGCCTACTGAAACTCGCTAAGTCAGGTAGGCCATAGGCGCTGTCATGGAAGTTTAAAGTTAATGTTTGATCGCCCCGAGAATGCTAGCGTTAAAGAAATGGAAAGCAGCTTGAGACCCATTCGGCCGCGTGGCATCTCGCAGGCGTGTTTGCGCCTCAGAGCTCCAACGATCAAAAAATGCGATCGCGCCATACGTAGGTAGCTATGTCATTTTGGGTGCACGAGCCACTATGAGACACGGGTGCACCAATGTTTCGCAGACGCCGGGAGACTTAGGACTATGTTGTGGAGCAAGATTAGTGAAATGAAACAGGTAGCTCTCTCATATGAAGATTCGAAAATATTTTTTACATTCTGCCAATGCAATTAAACCCGGGGTAGCTGCTAGGATGAGCTGTGGAAGAGTAGCTAGTTGCCGTCTGGCAGAGGGACAATACCCAGGGCAGTGTGAAGGCTAGAAACTCAGTTCTGCACAATGATACCCACAGTGAGCAAATGTATTCCCAGCCTGGCACTGGGATACTGGGATAGCCACGTAGTATTCGAAGATGCAAGTCCAGCACTGCAACCCATCGCTTTGGGCATAGTGCACATTCCTCGCGCTCACTGGAATGCATTCCATAACTTCTAGATTTTTAATGTGTAGTTTACTCCCTGGGTAGACAGCTATTTAATTTGTGTCATGAGCTTTGCTCTGCCGAACGATGATGTAGTGCCAGCCTGATACAAGACAAGCTTATCGGTTGCCAGATCAACGTGCGCCGAAGCCCGTCGTTCGCGGCTGTTTACTTGCCCTGAGCGTCCCGTGATCGCCGGCCTAACCATATGCAGCAGTGTGGATACGCAAATGCAGGCCGTGATTGGGTGCATTCTATAAATTGTTGGCTGAGGCTGGCAGTGAGCCCAGCCGCATTTCGCACTTGCCGTTCCCAGCCTCCCAGCCCCCTCCTCCACGATATCAACCCGAAACCGTCCCACAACTTCCTCCCTTCTATTCATCCCTCCCCCTGTCAACTCCATTCTTGAACCTTGGACGTCTAATCTGATCTGATCTGAATTGTTCGACTATCAGCGCCCTCCATATCTCATCTCTCCGGTATGCGCTTATCACAGCCCTCAGTGATAAACTCGGTGATAAACTCCGATAACTAACATCAAATCCAGTGCGAGGACCTGCTCCCCACGGTTGACCTCTGTTGTCTTATCCATTCCTCTACATCATCGGTCATGTCTCAACTCTCACAACGGTCCCAAAGTCCCCTCGCTGCGCCGGCTGAGATCCTCGCCCCGGCAACGCCAGTCAAGCGTGCGACTTTGTCTCCGTCGCCAGATCTGAGTGCCGCCGCCCAGGGCCGATCCTCCCAGTCAGACAAGAAATTCCTCTCACCGCCGCCTCTTTCATCATCCGACATGACTCCACCACCCTCCACCCAAATTCCGGGGGCGCCTCTGCGCCGGTCTCACTCACGCTCTCTCAGTCCCTCCCTCATCACTCCGGCGGATTTGGACAAGTCGCTCTGCGATGCTTACGGAGTGTCGGAGAACCTTCCCACGGCTGAGGAGATTGACAACGCCAGTGAGACTCAACTGCGCTCAATCGCCAAGGATCTTCTCGCCGTCGCTCAAGAGGCCCGCATGTCCGCCCTTCACTTCAAACTACAGAACAGCCTTGTCTCATTTGCCAGCAACGAGGCTGTTAAGCGCGCTGAGGTGGAGCACCAGCTCGCCAAGCGCGAAGTAGAGATTATACAGAGCGCAGAGTACCGCAGCCGCTCGCGGCCTGCCGAGCCTATCACACCCAAGCAGTCTATCTCTGCTGATGAGTACTCGACTGCCGTTCAGCGGTCGCGAGAGTTGGAGAACGTCAACGCTCTCCTGGATCGCCGACTGCGAAATGCGAAGCGCGCGATTGACGACGCCACTTCACGCTCTGTGGAGCTCACCGAGCAGAATAATATGTTAAAGAGGCGCATTGAAGACAACCGCCGGCATTTCTCCCAAATATACAACTACGGGAGCCTATCCCCGGGTATGCAAAATGAGCTGCACACGATATGTCGTGGCGAGCACACCGACGGGCTTGCTGCCCTCCTTTTCGCAGACAAGTTCACAAATCACATCCATGAGCCGCAGAGCTCGTACGGTGCTCCCTCTTCAGTCCCCGTCACTCCCAACCACCCCCGCTCCGCTCGCCAGGAACGTCAGTTTATGACACCTGCCCGGGGTACCCAGTACGACAGCGACAGCACTGTCTCTCTCTCTGGTGAGGACGAGGACGAGGGCATGCGGCATCCTCAGATGCGCTCGACTGCCCCGAGGACGAGCTCTCTGCTTCAAACGAAGTTATTTGGTCAAGTGAAGAAGCCCGGCGTGTCACGGCCTCAATCACACAAGCGCAAGGCCAGTTCCGAGGAAGATGGCTCAGTCAAGAGATCCAGAAAGGGAGGAGTGGGTCTTGGAATCCACTCCTAACTTACCCATTCCATCTGGATACGATTGATGACCTAGCGCTGCTCTGCCATTGGCTTTTATTTGCGAGGAAATGTCTCCATATTACGATTGATGAATGATTACGGCACGCCCAACTTGAATAGCGACTGGATTTTATTTTATTTTTGCTTTTTTTTGGGGGTCTTGGAGATACCTCCCATGGCTACCGAGGTATCATCCACTGGATACGGCGTTTGAAATCGGATTTTTGTTTGCAACATAGGTTGCGTTGCTGAACTCGATGCGGAACGAACGAGTTGCATCTGCAGCCGGGAAGCCCTTGAGTCGTGGATAGAACGGGTATTCGCAAATGCATGACCCTGCACGGCTGTACAATAGGAATAGAAATCAATTTTGACAAGCATTATTCGGTCTTCATTTGGTAAATCATAACGAATAGTCTACAATACTGGATTATAACGACTCAACCTAAAACACTTATAACCTCGAGGCCACACGAGGTCACAACAGCCAGGTCATATCAAATCGCAATTCAACTACTTGTTGAATGTTGACAGCAAAGCAACTGGACTACACTAGCCCGAGCTAGTTCAGATAGGGTACGGTCACGTGGTAAGAATGGGCTGAGTCATCATGGCAGGTTAGGGCTCGCTAAGCGAGGCGGTGAGTGGGGGACCGGCGGCCACACGAAAAATGGGAACTTCAGTTTCTGCCGTGAAGGGAGATTTGACCAGCAACCCTCCGACGACCATCAACCGGCTCGACCCCAACCGTCACCATGGTGCGTAACCCTCGATTCTTGTGCTGCGAAGATGAACTGGCTTGATATTTCGACTGCTTGGACGATATTCTTTGTGGCACTTGTGTGTTGGATTCGGAACAATGTTGGCTGATGGACTTCTTCGTGGAATTTATAGGTCGCGCACAACAACCAGATCCAGAAGAACCGTGAGTGATCCCGACGCCTACGATTCCCGCTCGCTCGAATGCCCTGAGCGACGGACTGGAATCGCAATTTGATGAATGTTCAATGTGCTAATGCATTTTTTGCAGACTTCCGCAAGGATTGGCAGAAGCGCGTCCGCGTGCACTTCGACCAGGTACGACTTCGAAAACTTCCCTGATGAGCATCCTCTCTCTCGCCGAACGATATGACGGACAACCGGCTTTTGGGGAGAAATTTTTTACTCGAACTAGGTGGACTAACATACGCCCATTTAGCCCGGTCGTAAGCACCGCAGACGTGAGAACCGTATCGCCAAGGCCGCTGCCGTCGCTCCCCGTCCCGTCGACAAGCTGCGTCCCGTTGTGCGCTGCCCCACCGTCAAGTACAACCGCCGTGTTCGTGCTGGCCGTGGTTTCACCCTGGCTGAGCTGAAGGTAAATTCGACCTTGTCTGGAACCATTGCTTTGTGAGAGCATCTGCTGATGTGTGATTTTTTTTCGAACTACAGGAGGCTGGCATTCCCAAGAAGCTCGCCCCCACCGTTGGTATCTCTGTCGACCACCGCCGTACCAACTACTCCAAGGAGTCCCTGGTCGCCAACGTTGCCCGCCTCAAGGACTACAAGGCCCGTCTGATCCTCTTCCCCCGCAAGAGCGGTCAGTTCAAGAAGCTCGACTCCTCTGCCGAGGACGTCAAGGCCGTCAAGGCTTCCCTCGCCGAGGGCAAGCGTGAGGGTATCGTCACCCGTGTCGAGGCCACTTTCCCCATCGACAACCTCTCCGCCGGCAACGCCATCACTGAGGTCAAGCGTGACTCCATGCCCAAGGGTGAGGAGGGTGGTGCCTACCGCCGCCTGCGTGAGGCCCGCGCCGACGCCCGTCACCGTGGCCAGCGCGAGAAGCGCGCCAAGGCCAAGGCCGATGAGGAGTCCGCCGCCAAGAAATAAATGTGTTAATTTTCTGCTGCTGATGATGATGATCGGGTCGGTTTTCGGATCGGGGATGAGTGTACTGTGGCATGGCGTGGCGCCTCTTCCTTTTCTCTCAAACTGATTCCCTCTCTTCCCCCTCCTCCTCTACCCTTTGCCCCTTTTGTCTCTAAAAAAGAAAGAACTCGGAAGATCCTCTCGAAATGCAAACCACCCAATTTTTCTCAAAATTTTCATCCGCTGTTTCGTGTGTCTGGTGTTTGTGGGTTGGTCCCGGTCAAAAGCCGGTCTTTCCTGTGGAGGCTCGAGGGTTGGGGAGGTTTGGAACCGTTGGTCTGAGAGTTTGTGAAGGGCGCCATACCAGTCGCTCATTAGAAGAGCTTCATATTCCAAGGTTGGTTGCCTCGTGAATAACAAAAAGAGTTCAATGTTCCAAATTTGGTGACTCGTAGTTGTGAGCACTGTCAGTAGATATGTTGTGTAGACATTGCCATGTCACAGAGATGTCTGCTGGTTACGGCATTATCTGATCATAATTCACCAAAAACTACGGCGAGATCTGCATATCAGGTGCTGCTCTTGATTTCATCATATTGCGTTGGTATCATAAATCCACACTTTGCGCCAACGCTCGAAAACAAAAAGAACCCCAGAATATCAAACGCCGAACAAAGCACCGAGCGCTCCATTGGTAGCCCGCAAAATAGCATTGATGTGCACAGTTCCAGTCACACCTTTTGTGCTGGCAACACCTTCCTGGTGCAATAAACCATAAAATAATTTCTTCGCCTCGTTATCAATCTTCTTACTCGACCCTCCAATACCACCCGAAACAGAGACACTGAGCTCAGGTCGTAGCTGAGGCTCTCCAGTCCAATCCTCCAAGACCAAAGCATTTGAGAGGAGCACGTGGATGTCGGCACCGGAGGACTTGGACTTGGACTTGATGACCATCGTACTACGCTCGAGATGAGGAACCAGTCGGCGGAGTTCGGAAAGCGTGATGACTCCATCTCGAGATTCGGGAAGAATTTTCTTGCCACGCGCTGAAGTGCCATTGCCATGCTTCTCCTCGATCTGAGCCCATAGTTGGGCCCGGGATACCGATGCTTCCCAGTACCGGTTAATGCCCCAGCAGAGAGTAGCAACGTCGAGTTTCAGAAGCGGGTTTGCTAATCGAGAGTCGATCCATTTGCGGAGATCCTCGGGGACTCTGCGTTTCTTGCTATCAGTGCCAGTTGACACGGACAAAGATGTCAGAGAATGCGCCTCTGGGTTTGTTTCGTAAACCACGGACACGTTGTATAAGGAAGATGGGAAGGGGGAGGGCGCATTGAATTCCAAAGTATGGATCTCGATTAGGCCGTTTGTTTGGGACGATGTGCGACTTGTATGCGCTCGAAGGGCTAATGGGGCGAACACTTTGAGGTGTGATGGAGACTGCGGGGATTTTTTCAAGGCGAATGGGTTTGTAGGAAGAGGCGATGTTTCACGGGTCTGGTGAGGGAGATTGGCGGAGAATGGGAGCAACGTTGAGAGGAGTGATGACACCGGTGCTGGAGTTTTCTTTGGCGCCGGAAGATTGATATGTGAAGACTCCTCGGAGAGTAGGGTCAGGAATTTGTTGAGTTCCTTCTTGTCGCCCATCAGATTTGCATCAGACTCGACTTTCCCGGTCCATTTGGTCAGTTCCTTCACGTCATCCTTCAAGCGCCTGAGTTCCGCGGCAAGACTCTTGCGCAACTTTTGCTTCTCGAGAACCGCCGGGGACACTTCGTCCAGGGCTAAATCCTCCTCATCGGAGCTTTCCTCCGTGTTGGGATCCTGAAATTTGAATAATTTCAAGGGGCTTGGTTGGAAATGCTCGACACTTCGTCGTTTCATTCGTTTTTCATGCCTCGCGGTAGGGCTACTGCTCAATGGCCCCATTGGTCTGTCGGGTGCCTTCTCAAGGCCTAGTTGGGTCGGAGTCGGGGGAAGGTCCGGTTCGAGAGGATCCTCATCGACAAATGGATTGTCCAGAGCCATATCTTCTTCAAACTCTGGTTCTTTCGTCGCACTGCCCAGTTCTCGAGCCAATTGGCTCTCCGGAGTGTCCTGTTCCGCTGGCGGTATCTGCTTTCTGACTGGAGACTCAAATGTAAAGTCTCCGGGGAGAATCTTCTTGGACAATTTGCGCGCAGGTTTTGAGAATGCTTGAATGCCACTTGAGCGTCTGCTGGGAGATAGTGTCGGCGCGTCAACGGATGCTCGGGGCGCTTTGAGTGGGCTTGAGGGACCTAGTGAAGGCCGAAGAGCTTTGCGGTCGCGAAGTCCAACGATTCTTGGTTCAGGCTGCTCTGGTCGGCCACCCTGGCTTCCTCGGCTTGTTGGTCGCCGGCTTGGGGATCTGCTGAGCGCGCGCGCAAGAACATCGGGGTGTGATTTGGCCAGGCTCGATCTTGTTGGTGACTGAAAGGATGGGCGAGCTGAAGAAGGCGTCACATCGCGACGCGCAAACGACTGCGACGCGCCAACGGCAACGCCCGTTGTCTCGCTGGTTTTTCGGCGCTTTGGCGGCGAGTCCATTATTGTTGGGATTGATTCTAACTACGTTCTTGACTCGACTCTCGCCAACCCGAGATAAACAACGTGTTTGCAGTGTTTGCATCGATGACTTCAACTGCGGCGCCGAGGGATCTTGCTTCCTCCCACACACGATGGGGTGTCTTGCAGCAGGCAGGCACTCGCTCAAAAGGACGAAATTCTGTTCCTTACCACTAAAACATCGATCCCTACCCTCATCATCCTCACGTCGACAATATGCTTTGATTCCGACTCCTCGGCGCATGGGGGCCAATGACCAAGCCGACCCTCGTGATACCCATGATACCTCTGCGAAAAGGCACACTCCCCAGGCATATCCCTTGTCAGGATATTACAAATTGGTTTTGAATGCTCGCTCTCTTTATGAGGCTCGTGCGCCGACAGAACGAACGACTACCCCTCAGAGCGAGGAGAAGCCGAATCCCACGTCGCCGACCGAAGTGGAAACACCACAAGATAAAATGGCAATTGTGTTCGGCACACGTCTTGCAGGACCGGGCCGTCAGTCGCGCTACAATCCTGGTGAGGCACCGCCAGAGTCTATGTGGAAGACCGTCAATGGAGTACCCATTCCACCCCGGCCCGACGAACCGGACAACTGCTGCATGAGTGGCTGTGTTCACTGCGTTTGGGATGACTTCCGAGACGAAATGGAGGAATGGGCGGCAAGAATCGAGAACGCCAGGGCCAAGACGGATACCGAGAAGGGGACAATGGACATGCGCGCGACGCCCAGAAAGGAGGTTGATTCAGCGAGCCAGAGTATGGACGACGACGGCGGTGGGAGTGAGGCCAACTGGACAGCGCAATCTCAAGGTGATGATTTGTTCTCCGGTATCCCAGTGGGTATTCGAGAGTTCATGAAGACGGAGAAGAGATTGCGATTGAAACACCAGAAAGAAGCTTCGGCTTGAGCCCATGTAGATTGTTTTTATCTCGATTCTTGTTCTTTATATCCGGTGCCATACGATCTTGGAGAATTCGGAGGCGCTCGGTGAATGTCGTGCCAGATATAGATGGTATATAGATAGACTGTACATAGAAAGTACCATGATGCGACGAACTATTTTCAAGTTGCTTTTGCATTTACGTGAGGGTTTCTCCGAGCCTTGTAATCGTATCCTCGCCTTCGAAATTAGGCATTCTATGACAGTCGTGAAGATTTCGAGGTCTTACAGTTCCCCAGCTTTGATCAGCATGATGCACATGTGGGCGTCGGTGCCAAGCCCGTTCGCCGCAGCGGGTCCCAACTTTTTTTTGGGCCGCATAACAACTCTCCTTTGCGCGTCCACATCACCGAACGGCTTAGAATCGCATGGTGGCTTTATAGTCTTCCAATGCTCTTTTCCCGGTTCTTACCTCAGGGACCTGGTCTCTTCGCCACGATGCACGGCCACTGATTCTCGACTCTACTGAAACACGACCTCCGCAAAATGCCGCCAGGAATAGGCGCATGCAGTTGCTTGCGCTCTATCAAACGAGTACGAAGTTCCCCTCGAAATGAACGCCTCGTCCATGTGCCCCGATCTAACTCCGGTCCACTTGTACCGCTGTCGCGACTTCGACGAGAGATCCACGCCTGCCGAACCGTCCTCTTGACTCGGAATCCGCTCCGTCGGACGATACACACTGAAACGGGATTTGGAAACAAGCCTACGCTGAAATTATGTCGGACGACGGCAGACCACTTCTGGTGCTCGCCAGCAAACTTCTCCGGCTCTCGCGGGTTCCTCACTACATCCGTGTCAAGATCTCAGACTCCCGCTGTCGAGTCTGACCAACATCCACAAGGCACATTGGAGGATCCACTTTCGGCGGATGATACTTCATTATCCCCTCGTCCCACGGATGCGGATTTGGTAGAATCCGAGAATAATGATATCAAAGCTCTGCGGCAGAAGTGTCGACAGTCACGCAGGTTTAACTTGAATATCAGATTCTCCGAATTTTCCAAATTATTTGGGGAGGAGACTTGTCGGCTTGACTTGTCGATGCCAGGCCAGGACGAAGTGAAAGTGACGGCCTCGGCGCTGGGAAAGGTGGGTCTTGATTATCCACATTATCCACTGCAATTCATATTCTAACAGCATGGCCATCAGCAAGAGGCGGAGAGAGAGGCTTGCCTGCTCCTGATCGCAAAGCTCAAGGAAACTGGAAGTTGGGAAACGTTTTCCTCGCCTAGCTCTTCCCAACCTCAAACTGAGGTCGTCATCAATGATGACCTACATTTCAACATTCAACATGCGTCGAGAAAGCTTCGCAAATTAGCAAGGATCACAGACTCATTTTTGGACAGAGAGACCCCGGAGATCTCGCCTCCGGAGACCTTACCTCCAGAGAGACAGAGCATTACAGTGTCAAATGTCTATCGAAAGAGGAGATCCATGGTCTTGGCTCGGGACCTGAAACACATTCGCGAGTCTCGCGGTCAGCGCGCAAGTATTCTTCAATCGATGAGGGCTGGCTTGCCGGTGAACACTCTCAAACAACAAATCTTGGACCTCGTCAATAACCACACGTACAGCCTGATTGTTGCTGAGACTGGTTCTGGAAAGTCAACTCAGGTTCCTCAAATAATTTTGGACGATGCAATCGACCAGAGAGCCGGAGGGCATTGCAATGTTCTCTGCGTCCAACCAAGGCGGGTAGCAGCGCAGTTTCTCGCACGGCGAGTAGCCCACGAAAGACTTGACCAGTCCGGCAAAACCGTTGGTCATATGGTCCGATTCGATTATCAAATACCAGCCAAGTGCGGCGCTATCACCTACTGCACCACTGGCGTGATGTTGAATATGCTGCAAAACCCAACCGACCCCCTCACCTTGTACTCTCACATCATCCTCGATGAAGTTCATGTTCGCGACATTGGAATTGACTTCGTGATGCTACTCTTGAAGCGCCGCATTGATCAATTACGGCTAACCGGGGCCCCTGCACCTAAGGTTGTTGTTATGAGCGCAACGTTGGACGTCGACCTCTTTACGTCTTATTTTCGCAATGAAGGGCCAGATGGGACACTACTTCCCGCTCCACACATTTCCATTCCGGGGCGTCAATACCATGTCCAACGGAATTACCTCGACGAATTGCTTGAAACTTTGAAGACCTCACCTAATCCAGAAGCATTTGGGGCTTTGCTGAAAGAAGGTGATACTGCGAAGTTCCTTAAAAATCACTACAAACGGTTTCCTCCGCCTAATATCGCCGAGGACCCTACAGAAACTGCCCTGGATGCCACCACCGACGATCTGAGCAAGGATCATTCTCCTAATCCGACTGCTGCGAAGACCCACGATGAAGATCCAATCATTCCCCTTGGATTAATTTGCGCAACTATTTTCCACATCCTTAAAACCACCAAAGGCGGTGCGATCCTGGTCTTCCTCCCAGGCATGCAACAGCTTCTTTCTGTGGAGGGAATGCTGAATAATTTTGCAGGCAAAATGGAGCTCAACTTCCAAGATGAAAACCTGTTTCGCATCCTGAAATTACATTCTGAACTCCCGGAGGAACTTCAAAAATTGCCTCTCAAGGTGCCGCATGGCTGTCGGAGAATCTTGTTGTCAACGGACATTTCCGAGGCCTCTCTCACGATCCCGGATGTCGAGTATGTAGTCGACTCCGGGAGAGTGAATCAACTGATTTCCGATCAATGGACACTTTCCAACCGAATGGCTCTGTGCTGGATCAGTCAGTCTAGTTCCTCTCAACGGGCAGGTCGAGCAGGCAGAGTCAAGAATGGACAGTATTACTTCATCGGCACTCAACAACGCTACAATTCTCTCCGAGTCACCAATGCTCCTGAGATTTTGCGCACTGATATTCAAGATGCGTGCCTGCGTGCAAAGCACATCGACCCGGAATTGACCATCTCCGAGTTTTTCAAGGGAGCTCTTGAGCCACCAGGCGATGATAAGGTCGACTTTGCCGTCCAGTATCTGGAGAGAATGTCAGCAATAAATCTCAAAGGGGGCGAAAGGATCACCCATTTGGGTCAACACCTCCTCCAGCTACCTCTTCATCCGCTCCTTGGCAAGCTGGTACTCTTGGGCATGATCTTCCGTTGCCTGGATCCCTTGCTGATCTTAGCGGTGATCGGTCTGGACGGAGATCTGTTTCAACGGTCCAAGACTGAAGCCCAACAAATGCCGTTCCGGAATCGTCGCCATGCTTTTGCCAAAGGTTCTGCTAGCGATCAGATCAGCACTATCAATGCGTTCAAAGCTATCCGGAAGGAATGGCAGGAGAATGGCCCATCGGCGGCCGCTGACTTCGCCTATTCAAACTACCTTTATTTCAACGACTACCGCGAGGCCTATCGCGCGGCTAATCAAATTCTTGAGCACATGGATCGGAGGGGGTTCATTGACCTCTCTCGAACCACCACCGACAAGACGAATCATCAGTTCGGCGGCCTGGAGTACAATACCAATTCTGATAATGCCCTTCTCATCAAAACATTGCTACTCAATTGCCTATCTCCGCGAATCGCTAACCCCAAGACCTACAAAAACGGCAACGCCTTTCAATATTCCACCCACTCAGAAGGTGACAAACCGACCGTTTATGGTTTCAGCCCTAGCTGTGACGGGAATCGCTCCGGCTCTGTGGTTGTATACGGCAGAAAGAAACAGTTCTCACCCAACATGATGGTCATTTCTGAACTTTCCCTCGTCAGTCCGCTCTCCGCGTGTCTCTTCGGAAGCAGACAAAGAATGGACTGTGACTCGGTTCTTGTGGAGGGTTTCTTGCAAGTAAAACTCAACATGAAAGGTGCGTCGGTTCCGGCGTCAAAAGCTGTTGCACATGTGGTTAATCTCCACCACCGAATTTCCAAGGTAAGTCTCAACCTCCCCGAGGTTCGTTTCTGTTTCACTACTAATGTCGTGTTCAACTACAGGGCTTGCGCACTTATCACAAGCTTCTCTTTACTGCAAACCGCTTGTCTGACGATAAAGACAATCGCTTGATGATCCAAATACTCCGTGACGAATTGTCCACTGCCTTGGTGCAGACAGTTACGGATGTCTTGGGCCGCGATCTCCACCGCATTATCCCTCCCGAGACAGTCTCGCCTCGATGGGAAACAGTCATTGTTGAAGGCGAAATTATAGCCTAGATCGTTCATATTCGGAACACTTGTACAATACTTAATAGACCATTTGCATTTCTCATCGCCTTCCAATTGCTAAGTCTGGTATATCTCGGCAGGTTTCCAGTCCTCGTCAAAGTTCCAGATCTCAACGTCCTCCATGTTGACGAGGACCACAAATTCTTTATCCCCATAAATCCATTCACAAGGTACATTTGGTAACGAGCGCTGGACTGTATGATCATACCGGATCCCGTGAGACGTTGCCGTGCTGATTCGAGGACCCAAGATCTGCAACTTCTTGTTCCGGCCGGGTGTATAGATCAGGTTCTGGTCCAGAAAAGCTATGTCCGATGTCTTGGGAACGTCAGCCACAATGTGCACGTCGACTTGGTCTCTGGTCGTGTCAAGTGTGAAGTAGACTATAGATCCGACCGGATTGAGTCCAGTTAATAACGTATCTCTGAACAGACCCGGGTCCTCATCTGGAAAACCTGTTGCGACAGCACTTTCTGATGACGATAAAAAGGATCTTTCCAAAAGAGAAAAAAAGTATCTTTCCCAGAGAGTACTGCTCTGGCCGTGATCTATGTGCTGACTATAAGACGCTGGCTTGATCCACTCGTAGTCGTTTTCAAAGGGAAGCTTCTGGTATTTTTTGAGCACGGAGTTGAAATTGTCGACACTGCCGATGGCGTATTTCTCGATGCGTAACTGTAATTGATCGGCCCGGCCACCAATAATGGAGAAATTCGGGAGCAGGTCCTCGTGGATCTTGCAAAGAGACGCAACCGTGAACTGGTCTTCGAGAGGGTCCAATGCCAACAAAGCGACGTCTGGACCGACATTGGTTGTGCGAGCAATTCCAGAGTCAAAGCTCCAGTGGACAACATAATTCAAGAACGCCAGCAAAACCTTAGTTCCGCTTATCAAGAAATGATGGTAGGCAAGCGAAGCCAGCCGGAAAGCCTTGTGTTCTAGGGTTTCTATATCCCAAACATGGCAGTACCTGTTGAGAGTTCAATTAGAGGTGTACAAGAACCATAATGGGAGGTTACATATATACCCTTGTCTCGAAATCACCGCAACGAGCTTCTCTGAGATGTTAAGCTCTGAGAGCAGCTCCCGATTCTCCGTCGTTACCCGATCCATCTTTCCGGATCGGAGATTCAAAATACAGACAGACGTTCGACCATCCCTACCATCCAGCCATGCATAGATATTCTTGAAATACCCGACACCGCCAGAGAGCATCAATACGTCGTATTCAATAGAAAAGGGTGAGCGTAGCTTGAACGTTGATGTAGGTTGACCTCGTTCCATGCGAAGTCTCTTTTTGAGAAGTTTTGCGGGAGAAGAACGGTCAAAGTTCTGCGCTGCTGAGTCTTGACCCGTGGCTGCTCGAACAGCAGCCCACTGTACTATAGGTGAAGATAAAACTTCCTGCCATCGTCTTGACACCTGCGGAGGTGCTTAGCCCAGGGATATTTTGTATACGTGGCGACATACCTACCCGTTGGAGAATGAGCAGATCAGCTAGATTCATGTGAGTAGTAACAAGCACAGCGATCTCGATAGGCAGATTGCCTAATATGTCGCATTCGAAAGACGTTTGATCGGCACGTTCTTTTACCCCCCGCCATTCATCACGACGTAGCTGGTCCAAGATTCCATGGTAGCTTAAATGGGTCAGCGATGACTCGATCAGAGATGAACAGAAACACACACACATCTCGACGACTCGAGTTCGGAAGCGTTCGGAAACGGTCCAGGATACCTTGAACTTCAAGGTCCATGATTTTGCAGTCAGTCCGAGCAGATCTGCAGATGTATGAATTGCGCATTCCATCTTTATCGCGGCTCTCACCGCTTTCGATATGCTTTATCGCAAAAAAGTTGCGCACCTCGCTTCTTCCTCCTCACGCTTTTCAACAAATGGCTGCCTCCAAGAGCGAGTCAGACGTTATTCTCAATCGCGCAAATGTTGCGCTTGCCCGCAGCCAGCGGCTCGTCTCATCATGGCTGCCCGCGCAGACCGACGACGAACTATCCCACGTCAAGTCCGAGGAGGAATTGCAGCGCGAAGAAGATGAGATCTTCACTGCTGTACCAGAGACGTAAGTTGCATGACTGCATCTCTCTTATTCTTGATTCTTATATCTTCTAGACTCGGAGTCGGCGCCCCTCTCCCCGAAAAAGCTGCCGACGGAAGCTGGAACCGAACCGAACTCAGCTCCAACGATAAACTACGCAAACAATTGCTTGGAAGGAATTATGATAAAGTCATGAAGGCCGCCGCTGCAAATAAGCCTCCACCGCAGAATGCTGGTCCTGCGTCTGCGAAGTCTGCGTCCGCTACACCAGCCAAGAGCGAAGAATCCGATGACGAGGAAGAAGGCCGGGCGGCCATGGTTGGAAAGAAGAGGAAGGCAGGGCCGGCTCATGCCAAAAAGACGACTGTGGCAGGCAATAATCAGGCTTCCGACAAGGTAGACGGTGATGAATCGGTACCTACGAAAGAGGCGCCTTCAAAACCTCCGTCTAAGGGGAGGAAAAAGGCAACGAGCTACTTGGATGAACTACTGGCAGAGCGATCGAAGAAGCGGAAGAAGAGATGAGATATGATAGTATATTTCTTCCCAGCATCAAGATCTCTCCATTGATCCGGGCTCTTTGGCTTTTCTGGAGCGGCATCACGAACCCGTCCTACGCGACGGGCTCGAACGTCAAGAGCCTTGACCGGCTCACACAGGCCAATGAGTAAATGGCACCGCGCACAAGGAACACCATTCTGCCCGCGCTATCTACAGTCCGTGTATTCTGTCGACCGGTGATTTGTACAGGATATTCACCTATGATATATGAAATTCGCATGGTATCCCCTCAATTGCATTAACTGGGCGCAGGTATAGAATACAAAATTCCATTCCAATCTCTTCTAGATCCCACAGTAATATTTTGGGTTCCACTGACCCCAGAATATATGAGACGCTGAGGATGAAGTGTAAACCCAGAGGATTTTTGTCACTCGGCACCGACAGGTTTCTCCACCTGGGAAATCTGAGGAAAACAAAAGGAGGAAGGAGAAAAATGGACATCTACAAAGGCAAAAAAACACACAGGTTGCTGCCGCTATCCTCCAAAAAGGTAGATGAGTGGCCTTCGCGGTTTTATTTCAAGCATACAAGTGCTGTCCAAGAGGTGGAGACTAGATCCATGGGTTTGCTGAACGTATGTTGATCGAACCAAGAGATTAAGTTCAGCCAAGTATGGCGTTTAGATGAAGTGGTCCAAGTGCTATGGCACTCTCGCCGTATTTCCAATTGTTATGGTCATGGTCTTTATTCCAGGCGTTTTCGCTTGCGATCTTCCTGCTGCTCCTCATCCGGTCGTTCGGCAGTATCAGCGGGATTCAGAAGCGAGTGGACATTGCTTGCCATGCTAGAGCGGCGGGTGGCTGGCAGGGACGATTCTTGACGAGGGTATCTAGATCCTCCGAGTGTCCAGCCATTGTCAGCGCTGAGAATTGATGGGGATGGCTCGGCACCGGCTGGTGGAGTTGCGTGACGGAATTGGTCCTGAAGACGAGCGCGCGGTGCACCCATCTCGTACTGGGCGAGAACATCCCGGACTTGCTGTTCACTAGATGCCGGTGCCCGGTTCGGAGACGAGGGCCAAGGTGCACTTCCGGGGTTACCGGGTGGGAAAGGAGAAGTTCCAGGGGGAGGCCAATCGGGTTGCCGAATGTCTGCAAACGTGTGACGTCGGCCAAGGTGAGGTCCCGAAGGGGTAGTTATCGATAGAGGATGGGGTGTTGGTTGTTGCGGTGCAACGGGAGGAACCTGTGACCGATTATAATTAGGTGGTGCATTGGCACCTCCGATGGAACCATAACGACGAGGCGATGCAAGATGCGGAGGAACGGGTGGTCGAATCATGTTCGATCGAGAGGGGTCCATCATGGACGGCCGTCGGCTATCATCTTGGGGTAATTGGCGAGGGGACAGCGGCGGTCCAGTTTCCATTGGTAAGTTCCCGAAATAGGGTTGGCGAGGCGGCATGAGAGTTTCGGAAGCAGCTTCCATGGCACGGACTGCTTCCAAGTGCTTCTCGACTTCCCTTTGCATACTCGAGACTAAATCGCTGTTAGCAAACTTTCGGCAAAGGGTGAGACGGGTCTTCCATACTGTCACGGTAGAGAGGAGATTCCCTGTCCGGGACAACTGCTGAGAGAAAGCGAGAAATGGAATGGGTCCACTATGAGATGAGTTAGTGAGGGCCTACCTAGGTCAAAAGTGATGGACATACATGATAGCATTTTGCAAGTCCCTCGGCCATGCTTTGGCATCGCGAATTTAGCACCACATTGCCTTCTTCCGCGCGAGCCAAACGATTATGCATGTCATAGAGGGTGTGTTCGAGGCTCATGAGTCTGGCTTCAGTCGCATCCTGAACGGGTTCCGCGGGGGTACCCGGTTGTGATGGAGCAGGCTTATGACCAGGGAATGAGTCGCGATGAATTAAAGCGTGTCGCGACGCACGTCGTTTGATCTCTCGAAGGCCGACCAAGTCACCTCGTTTGAAGTTGCCATTTCCATGCTTAAATTCCCACAACGCAGAGTCTGGAGATCCCGTATGAAATACATCGCTCACTGCCAAATTCAATCAACATTTGTCTCGGTAACCGGGTCAGATCAACGCACCTTTGTGAAACCCGTACATGTTTAGTTGTCGGACGAAAGAAGAAATATTGGTGTGCTTGAAGTATTGGCTTTGAGGGTGTCAGCGACCAAAGAATCCGGAGAGCAAGAGGGGCAATCGAGACTGACGCTAAAACTTTGGAGAACTCCGAGGTTGGTGACATGACAAAGCTATCGTTGGTGCTTGACCAGGAGATAAGGTGTTGGATGCTACTATCCTCAAGCATGCTATCCTGAAGGTTAGCGGCTGCGTCAAATTATGTAGGGGACCAAGAGACCCAGAGCGTACTTGTATAGCTTGTGAATAAAAGCAGTCTGTACCACTTTGGGTTGCTGAGCTGCGGCTGCGGCCCCAACGGCCGGGTTTGGGGGATTACTTGTGTTCCCAGCTTCGGGGCCATTGGAGTTGATCCCGCGGTCGCCATCGGGGCTACTGTGAACGGGCACGATGCCAGTTGGCCCGGAGGGAGGGGGTGTGACCACCATTGCACCAGCGGAGTGATGCGCAGAGGATGGAAGGACCGGAAGATTTCGTGTCTTACCGCGAACGTCTGGAGCTCCGGTGAAGGTATGCCTTGAGGAAGGAGGGTCGGCTAAACCACTCATGTCGCGCGAAACAGGGATGGTAGGGGGCACTCGATGGCGACGCTCCGTGAAAATGCGATGAGCGCCAATGCGTATCGCTCACTCTGTCTCGCGACGAGTGAAGGTCGGGAGGGGATGCAAATCGGGTGCGCTAAGGGTTGGCGCTCGTGGGCGGGGAGAACGTGGGAAAGAAGGGAGTATCGCGGAGCCCGGACGCAGATCAACACCCAAGCATACACATCAGGTCAGTCATCGCGCCAGAGAATTGAGGTCCAGGGATGGGCGGATGGAGCAAGGTTGAAGCTGCGGGGAAGGGGGGAGGGGGCGGAAAGGCGCGAGGTCGGCTCTGGCTGGGAAGCTCAACGGGAAAGGTCGAAGGCTGCCAGGATCGAAGTTGCACAAGGATGAGGCTGAGTTAAGACGCAGAGAGCAGAGTGGTGATGGTGGAGAAGGAAAAGGGGGCAAAAAATCAAGAGGAATGAGCGTGCTGCTCCACACCTTGTACACTCTCAGCTCGAACTTTACTCGTGCCGAGCTCTTCACTGCCGAACCGCGCTATTTTCTCTCCCGTCGCCGACAGCTCTATGCTAGATTCAACGCTGTTCTTACAGGCTCCCATTTTGCAGGCTCCTTTGCCCCTAGCTCTTACACATTTCACGTATTGGGCCCTTCTGTCCAAGGTAGATGTAATAAGTCTGCCGGGTCTACAATCATACTTTAAAAACTGTCTCGAACAAGGTTTCATGAATGCGAACAAAGAGACCTGGGATAAAGTCTCAGGTAACCCTTGAGAAGGCTAGCAATAAGGGGACATACGGTGAAGTGTTGGGAAGAAGCAGAGTCTACCATAAAGGAGACTGAGATTATCCTTGTAATCGTGCTCGGGTCCCGTGCTTCAGCCAGAATTCAAACAGATAAGTTCAATCGATGTGGAATCTACAGCAGGACTTGCTCTGGTGTTCTCGAATTGATCTTAGGAGATCTTGCATCTGGAAAAGCAGAGCTTCTAAATAAGTTACGCCTCTCAGAAAATTCAGATCAATCAACTCAGTTCCCCTTCCAATTAGGAAATGATATAAACGTCATAGAAACACTCAAGAATACAGTGACAAAAGAAAATTAAATGACACGGGAACGGGCACCGTAGCATCACAAAGTCTCTCTAGAATGTCCCTGCGACAGTCCACGGGCCCAATGCATTGCCCCATATGAGATCCTTAGATACCCAGCGTGAACTCAACGCCGACATCGATCTCACGGGCCATCTTGACGACCTTGGAGAACTGGACCGACTTCTCGGCGGCGTTCTGGAGGTCCTCCATGGAGAAGATCTTAAGACCAGACTCGTTGATCTAAATACATTATTAGTATACACCACTTAACCGGGTGAAATGTTGATACATACCAGCTTGTGAGCCTGCTCCATGTTGGTACCCTGGAGGCGGGCGACGATGGGAGTGCGCAGGCCCATCTCTTGCACAACGTTGATCAGACCCTGGGCGATGGCGTCGCAGCGGACGATACCACCGAAGATGTTGACGAAGATGGCGGACACTTTGGGGTCGCTGGTGATCAGCTCGAAAGCGCTCTTGATGGCAGCGGGGGTAGCACCACCGCCGACGTCAAGGAAGTTGGCGGGGCTGCCGCCGTTCAGCTTGATGATATCCATGGTAGCCATGGCAAGACCGGCACCGTTGACTGTTTCTGTATTAGCTATCGAGTGTACGTCAATAGTTGCCGGGGGTTCTTACCCAGGCAGCCAATATCACCGTCGAGCTTGATGAAGTTCAGGCCGTGCCTAGATTCGAAACGTTAGATGAAATGGCCCTCAATGGTTAATAGATAATAGTGTGTCCATACTGGGCGGCCTTGACCTCATCAGCATCCTCCTGGGAGTGGTCGCGCCACGAGAAGACCTCCTTCTGGCGGAACTCGGCGTTATCGTCGAAGCCAAGCTTGGCATCCATAGCCAGAACCTGGTGGTCGGAAGTCTCAGACAGGGGGTTGATCTCGATCTGGGTAGCATCGCGCTCCATGAAGACCTTGTAGAGGTTCTGGATGGTGGTCTTGGCCTCCTCAATGCACTGCTCGGAGAAGCCAAGGTCGGTCGCGATGGTGCGGGCGATATCGTCGGTGACACCGGTTTTGATGTCAATGGGGGTAGAGATGATGGCATCGGGGTTCTCCTTGGCGACAGCCTCGATATCCATACCACCCTGGGACGAAGCGACAATCACGGGGCTCTGGGTACCACGGTCCATCAGGATAGCGAGGTAGAACTCACGGCGGGCGAACTTGCGCTCGCAGATGAGAACAGAGTTGCAGTCACGGCCGGCGGCGCCGGTCTGCTTGGTGATGAGCTTATGACCGATCATCTGGCCGGCGAACATCTTGGCCTCGGTAGGACTAGAAGCCATAAAGTTAGATCCCATCTTCGGCAACCGACACCATCGATACTACTCACGAGTAGATAACGCGGACACCACCCTTCAGACCGTTGTCAAAGTGACCCTTACCACGGCCACCGGCGAGAACCTGGGCCTTGATAACCATATCGTCGTTACCTGGCCATGTTTAGTTAGAAGCGCCCAGGTAGGGGGTTTGCGGGGAGAAGCAGGATATACCGATTGACTTAGCGACAGCCTCAGCTTCCTCAGCAGAGTGAGCGACCTCGCCCTTGGGAACACCGATGCCATACTGTATCCATTATCAGCGACCCGGCCCGGTCACAAAAAAAAAAAAAAATCCTCCGACCGAGGCAGGGATCGGGACGCGGTTAACATACCGACTTGAGGAGACGGGCGGACAGGTACTCGTGGATAGACAGGTTACGCTTCTGCTGCTGGGCAAGACGAGACTGGACGGAGGACTCCTGGATAGCATTTGTCGCATCAATAAACCATCGACAAAAACCGGGTACGGCCCGAGAGTACGGCATCGGGAAGAACTCACCGTCGCAGCTCTGAAAGCCGCGGCAATGGGGCGACCGCGGGCAAGCTTGAACATGATGGAATGAGGAAGTGGAATGAGAGGAGAGAGGGTGAGAGTAGGCAGTGAAGGTATGAAGCCCAAGGGAGTTATGGAAAGTCGGGTCCGGGAGAACAGCTTTCTTTTTCTCGGGATAGCACTGCGTCGCGGGTGCCGCAGCCAACCAGCAGCCGTCCCTGGCTGACTCAGCAGTACCTCGGGCGCAGACGCGAATATCTCCGATTCTTCGATTCTATTACTTCACGGTTACCTATTTGCCGATTTGGACTTCTATTTACTCGCCCTGAGCTTCCACAGCTTGAACGTATTCGTCATTGCCCGCTGGAACAGCCCATTCCATGCCCAGCCTCCGACCAGGAACCAGATCAGCCAGCTGCGGTGTCCTTCCCAGATCCATGCCTTGCGACCGCGGGCCCATGGCCACAACCAGCGCCAGGGCGCCGGGCCATACAGAACCTGGGCTACCACGCTGCGAGCGTAGGCATCATGGGGCATCGCGTTGTACTGACTGTGTGTGACTCGTCGTGTAAACTCACTCTGGATAGGTGCGTACATGGAATTCGGCACCAGTGTACGCTCGGTACGTGCAATGCGAGACTGCACACCGCCGGTGACCACAGTAGTAACATGCACTCTATCGATATGGTTAATATACATTTAACACACAGGATGGATCAAAGCATACCCGAAAGGAGCCAGCTCAACTCGGAGGGCATCACTGAACGAGTGCAGCGCCGCCTTGGACGCGTTGTAAACGGATCCAAACACGTAGGGAATAATCTATCACTCATCAGTATATGTAATTTCAAGCCCTCTCGAACGAGGGAGATAATTTGCACGAACCCCAGCCACGGATCCAACTTGGACGATGGTGCCCTTGGCCTTGATAAGCAACGGCAGGAATGTCTGGCACATGGTAATCACGGCGAATAAATTGGTCTCGAAGGTCTTTCGTACTTCAGAAATCTCCGCCTCCATGGCAGGTACCGTATAGTCTATGATGAGTTAGTCTCTGGAGGGTATCCTCAGCAACTTGTCGACATACTTCGGCCGCTGATTATACAGGATTAGCTATACATACTCAAGCAGAAGCAAAATAATACTCACGCATTATTCACCAAATAGTCAAGACCCTTATCTCCGAGTCTGGTCTCGACATCTGCAAAGCACGCCTTGACACTCTCCAGGTCGTCGACCACCAAGCTCAAGGTCTCAATGCCCAGCTCGGCCAGATCGGCAACGTTCGCGGCATCCCGGGCCGTGGCCAGCACGCGCAGTCCACTCCGATGGAATTCGCGCGCAAGGGAGTTTCCGATGCCGCCGGGAGAACATCTATCGTCGTAAGCAGGGGGGGGCCGGTATCTCGTGCAGGCAGATCTCACCCTGTGATCAGCACGGATTTGCGATTATCCGTAACTCCTGGCATGTTTGATGCGTTGCCTCTAGGAGAATAACAGAGGGAAAATTTGATATTAAGTGGAGGGTTAGGATTGACGTTCGAATGTACCTGAAGTCTCATGCGATGGCGACAGCTTGAGATGCCTCGGCCCTTCCGAGCCCCTTGCAACCCTAAGCCCTACTTCTTCTTTGGGTTTATCGTTTCCTATTCGGGGGAGGAAGAAGTAAAAGACGTCGGAACTAGAATGGGATCTAAATGTGGGACCCCTGTTTCTATCTAGTTCACAGTACAAGGTAATGGCTTGAACCAACGTCAGCCAAGATCTCGAAGGAAATCCATTTCCAGACTCCGCCGACCCAATCACTCGGCTTTGGACCTCTCGTACCTGACAGGAATCTATGGAACATGAATGAATGACATCGACGATCCCTACCGAGCTCGCCCCAATCTTCATCAACTGGGCCTGTCAATCATAGCGGCGATGGATTCCCTCGAGGTCGAGTTATGCTAGGCCGATGGACCGATGGCGTCACGCCCCGCTCTATCAAAGGCCGGATCAAGAGCAAGGCACGATGATTTTCAGACACATACCAAATCTGCAATTTCCTCTACATTAGTCTTACCCAGCCTTGCTAACATGCTACATGCTAGCGACAATATTCAAGACAGCTTTGAGGAAAGACGATCGGAGCCAGTTACCCCAAGTTGAACGTGCCGATTCCCGAGCAAAACTAAACTCGACGAATCGAATCCGGCGACCCAACTCACACCCGCCCCACGTACTGTCTCCATCTTTGACGGTGTGCATTTTGACTCCGGGCTTTTAAGTTGGCCTCCTTTCCCACTAGTGCACATCGTCCGAGAGCCCGATACGCGTCATCCAAGCCCATTCGCAAAGAGGGCTACAAGGAGCGTCCCGGTTTCCACATCGAATGACCGTCGATCCCAGAATCCAAATCTGCCTCCACTGGTCTCCGCATTCGTTTCGGCCCTATGTCATATTAAAAAAAAACCCCAACCGATCCCCCGCGCTATTACTTTCCCGGGATTTCTGATTTTCTGTGATCATTAAGATATTTCGCCTCGATATATGCCCATCTCACGACAGGTGGCACCGGAAAAGGGTGGCAAAAGACGGGAAACTATCTGCGCTTTGGCTCCCAATTCCGCCCGCTAGACCGAAATCGCCATGGATGAACTTCAGGTTCCCCGGCATATGAGGACTCCGGGCGATGATGGTTATCGCACACCTACTATAGAAGACGCCGAGCATAGCCTATCAGAACTAGCTAGCGATGGCCCCAGCGGAGCTGTTCACAGCACAGCTTTGGAGGCCGCTCTGCAGAGAGCCTCGTCCCGGGTGACGGATGCTACCAATAAGGAATGCAATAATTGTCGAGATCAGGACAGTTCCTCTCCCACTCGAAGAGCCTCTGATACGCCACCTTCCCGTCTCAGCTGGAGGCAACGGATTCGCCATGTCACCTGGGCCTATTTCACACTAACCATGGCCACTGGTGGTTTGGCCAACGTCTTCTACGAAGGTAAACGCGGTTTCCTTCCCAGCTAAAGCCTCTAACTAACATGCAGTAGTCCCTTACCGCTTCCGGGGCCTGGAAACTATTGGAATCGTCGTCTTCTTGATCAACATCGCCCTTTACCTTTTCATTTGGGGTCTTTTACTTGCTCGGTTCTATTACTACCCCTATACCTTCAAGGCGTCTTTTATGCATCCAACCGAGTCCCTATTCATCCCTGCATCGGTGGTCTCTTTCGGCACAATCCTCATCAACATCTCCCAGTATGGCCCTGAAAAAGCGGGACCGTGGTTACTCGAGGCAGTTGACATTCTGTTTTGGATAGATGCCGGTCTCGCTGTAATATTCTCTGCTGGCATTTATCTCATTCTGTAAGATCTGGTGGCACTTGATGGAAGTTCCCGTCGCTAATACATTGCAGCTGGACCACCCAAACGTTTACTATCGCCCAGATGACTCCAATCTGGATCTTTCCTGCTTACCCAATGCTCATCATCGGTCCCCATGCCGGCATTCTCTGCACTAAGCTTGACCAGGCCCGTTCCCTTCGTATCATTGTGGGTGGCACTACCATTCAAGGAGTCGGGTTCTTGGTGTCATTGATGGTATACTCGGCCTTCATCTATCGACTCATGACGCAAAAGCTCCCTAAGGAAAACATTCGACCGGGAATGTTCGTTTCGGTGGGACCAAGTGGCTTTACGGTCGCCGGTCTCGTTAACATGGCATCTGGAGCGAAACGCTCTTTTCCACCTGACTTCATGGGCAATGGTCCATTGGCAGCTGATGTATTGAAGGTCGTGGTCGGCTTCTCCATGTTGTGGCTGTGGGGGTAGGTCAATTGCTTCTCTTTCGTCTACTCGGGACTAACTTCTTGATAGACTGGCAGTATTCTTCTTCATCATCGCGAGTGCAGCCCATTGGTCCGCAATCGGCCCGGGTCGATTGCAGTTCTCGATGACCTGGTTCTCGTTCGTGTTCCCGAATACCGCCTTGATTACTGCTACCTTTGCTATTGGAAAGGCATTTTCATGCAAAGCGATCAACATTGTTGGCTGTGCATCAATTCTTCCGCTGCTTCTCATGTACTTCTTTGTTTGTTATAAGATGATCCGGGCCGTTTTCACGCACCAGCTTCTATGGCCCCAGAAAGGTGAAGATAGAAACGAGGGTGGGTTTGAGATTGTTAATCTCAAGCCCGAAGGGGATGCCGTCGGCGATAACACGTTTGTTTAGACTTTGTCTGGTAACTTTTCAACTCAATATGTTCATACATCTCCTGTCATGATTCCCCCGGTTCCAAACTTTGCTTTGAGCCTTGTTCTTTATGCCTTTTTATATATTTCATATGAGTTAAAAGTTCATCAACTTCGATTATCGTTGGTTCCAGCCAACGATCTAATTTACCCATTAAGTGTTGTGCAAGTCGGGCAACTAGGGCCTTTGGTTTAACAGTTCATTTGGGTGCGCCGTGGATCTCTAGGGGAGCAAGAGTAGCTAGCAGTCATTCATTATTTATTACCTTTTCAAAAAGACACTCCAAGACTTCAACGCCACGTCGACAGGCATGAACTCTAATCGGCTGGCGGTGGCGATGGCTTGTCTGTGCGCCTGCCGATTCTTCCTTTTTCCGTTCATCCGCCATACCCGCATCCGGACGGGCCAAAAATTGCAAAAACATGGACTCGCCGGGAATCGAACCCGGGACCTCTCGCAGAATCGCTATAGGCATGCGAAGCGAGCATTATACCCCTAAACCACAAGCCCTGAACTATCAGTATGGTCAAGGCAATAAATATAAAAGAAAAGTCAATTTTGACCGTTCTGCACTGGAATGGGGTAAAGCCATCAGTCAGGTACGCCAAGGTACACATCTGCAAGGGTTCTAGTTCGTAAGAGCGATAATATGCAGGTACGCCATTTAGGGCATCTTTCTCGGACAATTTCACCGTCAAATTCAACACCTATAGCTCGTGGGAAATAATTGCGTTAGGTCGAAATCCGGAAGGGCCAACTGAATATATATGTACGGTCGGTGTAGCACGCTCTTCCTCTCGGATCCGAAATTTGATTGGCCCTGGAAACCAACGATAAAATGATCTATTATTAATACTAAAATGAAACTCCATTCGATCAATTATACATCCATCACCCCAACATCTCATAATAACCCATGTAGTCATACAGAGAGACGACAATTGACATAGAGCAGGGCAGGCAATGCTCCAGGGCTCTCTAGACAAGGCTCCGATAACCCACACACTGAAATGATTGAGGGGTTTCGTTTGCGAAAGGTAGCCAAATCTATCTTTCATGTGAGATAGACGTCAAATACTCCAGACATTCGCCGGAGGAGAAAGGCGACGTTGCCGAGTGGGTCGCAAGCGTGAAGGTCGTTACCACGGACATCAGACTGAGGGTCACCTCGGGTGTTTTTGAGGTAACCGGTGCTCGGCAACCGCGCTCAAGGTCGGCCTCGATCGGTTCTGGAGAGACATAAGAACCCACACACTCCATGATCCGGTGGCCTATGGGAACCGAGAACTGGGACGATACGTGCTCCTGCAGGAATACCCCGCGCCGTCATGGTACACGTAGACATAGAATTCGGAAGAGACAGCACAGTATCCCGTGATGCTCAGTGGGGAATCGAGTTATGAAAATGCGATGGAAGTGGTAAATGACAACGAAAACTTGATATTTCCCTACAAATCACATACATCTACCCCGTAAATGGAAAGTTCGGCGGGTGTCAAGTGTCAAGCGGAGATAAGACCCCGCGCACCGATAACGATGCCGATCCGAAATTTTCTTCTTTTTCTGTGGGATCATCTCTTCCTTTCCCTGACGCGGGTTCCTCTCGATCTGTGAAGTCTCCGCTACACTCGGCTTCTATTCTATCGGTCGCATTCAAGTTTATCTTGTCATTATAACTTTAAAATCAGCCAACATGCCTCAGAAGGTCTATGTCACCTACAACCAGGTATGCCGGGATCTTTATTGCCTCCACATCCAATCTGCGATCATGCCAAAAGAGCCCGGTCGCGGCTGGCCACAAGGTCTCCCTGGAGACCTTCGGGGTCTTAGATTGCAAATTCCGTTTTTCGAGTCCGGGGTATGCTAATCGGAAGAATCGGTAGGTGCACAAGCTGTGCCAGCAGTCTGCCGACACCATCCTCAAGGAGTTTCACCCCAACCTGATGATCGCCATTGGCGGTGGTGGTTACGTCCCTGCTCGTATTCTCCGGTATGTTGCCTGGTCTGTACCGCATTTGGCGCGTATTTCTGATATACCTCTCTTGAACAGATCTTTCCTCAAGCGCTCCGGTGACCCCAATATCCCCATCCAGGCCATCGGTCTGTCCCTCTACGAGGACCTCGGCCGTGACGATCCCGAGGAGGTCCCTGGCACCAAGGTCACCCGCACACAATGGCTTGACCTGAGCTCGCTCGAGATGGCCAACCTGATCGGCAAGAACATCCTCATCGTCGACGAGGTTGACGACACCCGCACCACCCTGGAGTACGCCGTGCGTGAGCTGGAGAAGGATGTGGAGCTGGCTCAGAAGCAGCTTGGCCGTGAGGGCGAGAAGACCAACTTCTTCGTTTACGTTCTGCACGTACGTCGCATACTCCACACGCTTGTGGACCTCGAGTCGATGCTAATTGTCTGCCATAGAACAAGAACAAGGCGAAGAAGGGTGTCCTGCCCACCGACATGATGGAGAGCGGTCGCTACCACGCCTCAGTCACCACCGAGGACGTGTGGATCTGCTACCCTTGGGAGGCCAAGTGCGTATTCCCTACCTGAAGCGCCGAATCAATATACTAACGTCTTCGATAGGGACATCGATGAGCACGACGCCCTGGCCAAGGAGAACCCTCTTGTCTGAGCAGGAGTTTGTTGCATATGCGAACTGCATTCCGTTCTGCACGGCGCTCTGATATACTTGGTGGCTTTTTGCCGCGTTTTTAGCTGCCCATTCCCCGGTGTAGGGCATAACCGGGCGTGTTATTATTACGATATTATTGACGAATCTAGAAAAGTTATCCCCTTCACCCACGAGCCCGTAAAATCACTTTTCCTTTCGGGCACGCGTGACGCATCAGAAAAAAGACGTAATGTTGAAGGGTATCGAACGGATATTTATTGATGGCGAACATAGCAATTAAAAGCACCGTGCTTCATAACGCCCGGTGCAGCCAGCTTCTAGAAGCGTAGAAGACCGTCCCGCGTCCAAACTCTAGATTCCGCAGGCGACCACGCCGGATTATCATCTCCAAAAACCAACATATTGCCTTTGGGAGATTTAGTCGACATCGACATTGCCCTTGCGCAGATCAACCTTGGCCAGTTCGATCTCCCTCTGCAGCTCGGCGTGTGCCTCGGGGACGTCGTTAAATGTGAAGATCGCGAGGCCTAGACGGCCCAAGAGGTAGCATCCGAAGCAAATGACCGCATAGAAGGGGAGCTAGTCGATAATTCAGGCGTTAGTTCCTGCTGTTCTCGGAGACAAGGGTCGGAAGGTCGCGACGTACCACGGGGATGACTTCCTTTTGGACAGTTTCGTTCAGGGGGACGAGCCCGAGGTAGAGAGAGAGGTAGAACTACATGCGACGTGAGCGAGAGTCGTGTAATAGGTGCCAGCGCCGGGACTTAGTGTCAACGTACGGAGGAGACGAGGAGGAGAACGGAGAGAGTTTGCTGAGCACGCGTCATGGTGAAGACGGACAGGGAGGAACGGCAAGCGGTTGACAAAAGAGAAGTAATGGAATCGAGGGAAGTGATACCAGACCCAATTGACAGAGTATAAAGGAGAGACGGGGTCGAGGGTCCAATGTTGACGGAACACAAGAGGCCAACTTGGGGGAAGATGCTTGGCAGGCGGAAGTGGCCCCTGGCTCGATTGTACGACACCGGGTACAATTTACTGTACAAATGTAGCAATGCATTTCATAGATCGGATATTTTGGCTCGATAGATTATCAACAGATCAATTCTTTCAACCATTTAATCATTATCAACACCGTTAGCTCGATATCGCCTCTTCCAGAACACCACGCTTTACCCGAAATGGAGATCCAAGTTGATGCCTGAGTCCACCTCAGGCAGAACTGTGATTCGGACGCTTTGCACCAAGCGAAGTCTCGCGAACCTCCCACTTGCGAAGCCACCAGCCCTCGTGCATGAATCAATGTCTACTTAGCACACCAATGCTACGAGATTAATTGACTGGGCTTCTGTCGTCTGATCGAGTAAGGACTGGGGAAAGAGCCTCCACTCTCCACTTGTTCCCACGCACTTTCGAAGGCAGCCACCTGGGCGCTCGGTCCTCCATATACAAAACGATGTCTTCAGGTGAAATATATACTACCCTGGCTGGCGATGGCTCTGCTATCCGTACTCCGGCCCCGGCGTCTGGACTCGACTTGCCTTCTGTGGATCTGGTTCTCCAAGACCTTCCCCAAATATCTACATCTCTACCATCCAGAGACACAGAGACGATTGACTCTGAAGAACAAGAGATGATGTTTCGTTCCTTGAAAAGCATCATTGAACCTGTCGAGGGGACGGCTGAGGTTGCAGGTAGCTTCGATCTCAAGGAACTTCACGCATCCCTGGAACAAGCGGATGCCGATGCACGTCGCGGCCGGCGAGACCTCGAGTCTCTGCGGAGTGTGCGTACCATTATTGACCGTCTCTGGTCCTGCAATTCCGAGTATCTGGCTCAGGCGGCTGAAGTGCTAGCCAACGGGAGTCGAGACCGTGAGTTTTGAACGATCCCGCTAGATACGTTGGTATTAACAGTCCTAAGCGTCCTGGCGTATTCCATTCGGCCAGTCCGGTATATTGAAGTTCTTCTTGGAGATCATCTCATCGAAGGAAGAAAATGATACCGGACTGTTACTTCACGCTTTGCGTCTTGTTGGCAATTCGTGTGCTGATACAGGTATGTTCAAAAGATCTGAAATTGATTGACAGATACTGAGATCCGATCAGATGAAAACAGGGACATTGTTATCAAGGACAACTATACCCTTGCTGTCATACGGCACTTCTTGAACCCGGAGTTAATTCAGGTTGCGATCCCTGTAATTTACAATATTTGCATGGATTACGGTGAGATAATATTTTCTCCCTGTCAAATACAATGAACTAATGGGAAAACAAGAGCCCGCACACTCTCAGATGGCTGCGAATATGACGGCGTATATACTGCTGAGACTCCTGAAAGACGGTGCCATGAAGGAGAACGATGCTTTACTGAGCTTTTCCTACGACTTGGTTGAGCTGGCTTCGGAGCAAGGTATGACTGCACGGATTCACAATGCTTAGTCTCTTTATGCTAACGCGAATATTTATCAACAGTGCAAGGAATTGAGAACTCTCCCGGTGGCACGATCCTGCTACTTATGGATCTCGCCCAGGACGAAGACATGACTCTCGAGTACTACTCGCCCCTGGTAAATTCTCTCGCCAAATACCTGGAAAACGAAAGGTTCCAGAATGTCTGCATTTCAGACGGCATGGTTGAAGGTGTCCTGGTTACCTTGCGCCGATCTTTCTCCATCGAAATCGACCAGTCTTCTGTGGAGGAAACTAAAGCCATTCTCCAACTACGTCTCAAGATTAACCAAGCCCTGGCCGAAGTTTCAGCATCATCGCTGTTTATGGAGCACTATCCTCTCAATTCTGCCCTTTCGCAGACGTTGAAGTCATGGGTCGTTGCCGACGATGATCAACTTCAGATCTGTGCATGTGTCATGCTTGGCAATTTGGCTCGATCTGACGAAGTCTGTCAAGTGATGGTACGAGACCTGAAGATCCACGAGGAATTGATTTCTCTCCTGAACAGCGACGCGCGCGGAGCGGTCCTTCACTCTGCTCTGGGTTTCCTGAAGAACCTTGCAATTGCTGGTGATAACCGTGTTAGCCTCGCAGAGGCCGGAATCATTCCAGCCGTGTCGCGCTTGTGGGCATATGACTCTGTCCCACAGGTCCAGTTCTCAGCCGCATCAATTGCCAGACAGGTCATTATTTCTTCCGTTGAAAATATTGCTCATCTGCTGGCGCCTCTGTCCCAGGATCCGGATTCTCCGGAACAAGAACGGACATATCTGTCTCTACTCTTGTCTCTGTTTGAGAAATCGGACTCTTCGCCGATAAAGACGGAGATCGGCCGCACTATCGCTTCTATCTGCCGGACCATCAGTCCTAAAGCCCGGGAGGGAGATGAGAAAGCAATTTCCATCTTGAACAAGCTGTACGGTTTGCACGATGGCGTTGCTCGTCCTCTTGGTGCTATGACTACGCAGACCCAATGGCCTGTCGTTCGTAGTGAGGGATGGTTTGCTTTGGCTTTGATGGCGAACAACAAGTCTGGGTGTGTTGAGGTGGTCGATTGTCTCCAGCAAGAGGAGGTGATGGAACTTCTCAAAGCGACACTGAGTGCGGACCCATCGAGCGAGAAAGAATTCGAGGAAACAAACAGCTCTCAGGTCTCCAAAGACCGCGATAATGCTTTTGTTCTTGTGCAAGAGTTGTTGAAGAACGAGGTGAGTTTCATGAAGACCTTTTTTATTCCAATGTACTAATTTGTGTAGTCTGGTGCACTTCCGGCAGGCTACCGGGATACCATTGAAGATATGGTCCGTGATGCCTCGCAACGCTTGAAAATGCCCTTCAATAGCTAGACAAGAAGCATGATGAGCAAAATGAAAAGAGCGTATTCTTAATTCCTGGATATGGTCATCGTATATTAGACACGGATGAACGCCTTCAACGCGGTGTTTCTCGTTGGCTTTGGGCTTTTCGAGGATTTCTCAAATTGCTTATCGGTAGTTGTAATCTATTCTACAATCCACGGCTCCTTGCGCTAGGCATCGGATTCTTCCTTCGGATTCACTTCCAATTGGGTAAACCCAACGTCGTTTGGAGGACGCGATCAATTCCCGACGGAGCGCCATCTTTCGTCCTTTTTGTTTCCCCCCTTTTGTTCATACCTTTCTCAATGCTTTAATGATAATCGGATGAAATGGGGAATTATCTGAATGCCTAGAAATGCTTTATTGTGGTACATATTTGTTCCTTGATAGATAGGAGAGGGATGGAATAGGTCTGTCTCTATAGCTAAGATAGTGTGCAGTATACAAAGAATTATTCTATTATATACTGTAATGCCTGGCAGGCAGGCGACGAAGGATCCTGGGTATCATTTCTTGGTAGACATCACGGTGTCTGCAGGCAAACCTTCTCCTGCGCATAGGCTCGGTATCGGTCCAAAAGATCTGTTGAGTCCAGCCCATCAAGCCCCAAACGAGCCGAGTAATGAGACACTAGACCCTTGCCATCGATAGTGACGTGCGGAAGAGAGCCATCAGGTCCGCTCCACGAGTTGGTTAGATTTTCACTGGGGTGGTCGAAAATCTCGCTAAGAGCCTCCGCATCACGGCCCCAGAAACAGCCAAAGTTCTGGCTGATGGGTTCTGTCGGATCCGTCCATAACGGGAACTTGTAATGAACCAAATCCTTGTACTCGAGATGATGTAGGAAAGAATAGTGTTGCTGAGCGCTGACGGTCCAGTCATGGAGTGAAGGGCCGGTGTCCGTGTACATCGATCCTGCAATGGGATCTCGATCTGAACCTGCTTCCGCGGGTAGAAGCCAACGATGCCCCTGAAAGGGGGGCTTAAATCCCTTTTGGACCCTGAAGCTTGCTGGTCCACGCCACTGTGGAAGACTCGAAGCGCGCCAATCCTGGCTCAGTTGTAACTTGGAACGGGAGGACTGTTTGATATGGTGCAGCTCTGGGAGATATGGAAGGGCGATACCCGGGTGACTATGAAGTGAGGCAAGTGCAGCCTCGTTCACAACGTTGGCTGACACCATCAGTGAGTTGGGTTTGTCCAGTTTCGTTTTCACAATCGTGGGGATGGTGTGGTCCTCAAAAAAGACGACATCGCCGTCGATGCGAATGTACATGACATTGTCTTTGGCAATATGCCACTCCATACCATGACCGGGCGGTGAAATAGCATACCCGGGAGTCTGCTTGACTAACGAATAGAGCCATTCCAGGCTAACTGGATCCGATGTCTGAGGAATAAAAACGACCTGGTCAAGGAAGCCGTGGTTGCGAACCAGATTTTTCTAAGAAGCTGTGAGATTGCGATGCAGGCATGCTTTCAAAATGGACAGGCCGTACCTGTAAATAGCAGTCTAGAATTTCAGTTCGCTCATGATAGTGGAAAGGGACCAGTGCGACGATCTTGACGCCGTGTGGTTTGGGGTAATGGCCCGATCCTTGCGAGAAGGCAAAGAACGGAGAAATATTCTTGTTGAACACCAGCGCAGTCGGATCAATTGGAAACAGAGACGGATTATAGTAGCCGACGACCATCACAATGATGCACAGGTAGCCCAACACACTCCAGAGTAAGACAGTCGCCCAGCCGCGCCAGGCAGACGATCCGTGGTTCGATTCAACATCTTGGGTATCTTGGGTATCCGGGCGGCCCATGGTGAACAAGCCGAGCGAAAATACTGGGCTCCAATGAGATCAAGGAAGTAAACTCCATCGAAACCCCCAGGAGCCATCCCGATCTCATTTATTGTTGCAGAGGAGCGATCCATTTTCGTAGCTCAATGGGTCTTCGGATCCGCTTTCGGGCTACCGAGGCCATGGTCTCTGAAACCGACTTAAACTCCGGAGATCAACGTCTTTGGTTTCTTTCCCAGTCACTTTGTTAGCGGCCGGAACAGGCAAAGACGTGAGTCGAGGGAAACGGACAAAAGCCGATTGAGGAATGTGCACTGGAATGTGCCAAGTCCGAGGACGGCATCCCGGCATTGAATGGAGAGTGATGGCGTATCGAATCGGTGCGTAGTAGAATATTCATTGCTGCAACATTTGCAGTAAGACAAGGTAGATTATGAAGAGTTCAAGTTGCTGTATTTGTGTAGTTCATATTTCATAGTTCAGGCTCCTGTTTACGATGACGTAGCACGTGCCGGTTATCGGGTTATCAGGTTATCGCTCGGCGCTCCTCTTTCTCCTCTCATGAACTCGACATCATGAGGGCGGTCCTCGGCCGTTGTTTCTTTCGCGGCATTCCGCGTATCCCGCGACATCATTCTGTTCCATCATGGCGGCCTATCAAGCGCATCCCGCGACGGGCCCCGGTGATCGGCGGGGTGGTCATGGCCGCTCTCACGCCCAGCGCCTTTCTCAAGCTGGCGGAGGATTCGGACGGCAGTGAAAAGACAGGAGAGATGCAGATGCTCGAGGTTTCACGCGAAGAGATTAGGAAGTCTGTCCCGGCGGGAGCGCGAGGTCTTTCCAGGCTCTGCCACTCGCTTTGGGTCTGCTGGTATTACTACGTTTACGATCCCATTGCGACTGGCTTCCGATTCCTGCATCTAGCAGTTATCTTCATGCCGGTCGTAGTGACCGTGCCTGTGATATGGCTTGGCCGGAAGGTGGGAGGCAACAGCAACGCGCAGTCCGGGACCCTGTGGTGGTATCGCTTCTTGGTCAAGGCGATGGAGCGTGCAGGACCTGCTTTTATCAAGGTAAATCGGCTATCCCAACCGATTCATCCCATGTAAAAACTTGCTAACTGGATGATCTAACAGCTCGGACAATGGGCCGCGTCCCGAACCGATATCTTCCCTCCCGAGATGTGCGGTATTATGTCCTCTCTCCACTCAAATGCTCCCGCCCATTCCCTCCACGATACTAAGCGGACTATCCGAAAGGCCTTCAATGGATTGCCATTTGAAGAGATCTTCGAGGAGTTCCAAGAAGAACCTCTCGGCGTTGGAGCCATTGCGCAAGTCTACAAGGCCAGGCTCAAACCAAGCTTGGCTAGCAGCAACCAGGAATTGGGCCAAGGACCCAGCACCCTCGGCGAGAAAGTTTGGAAGAATGTTGATGTGCTAGTGAAGAGCTCACCTCAGCGGGTGCCGTCGTCTTATGTGGCGATCAAGGTCTTGCATCCCCGAGTCGAGAAAATGATCCACCGTGACTTGCGGATTATGGGATTCTTTGCTTCCTTGATCAATGCTATTCCAACAATGCATTGGCTGTCTTTCCCAGACGAAGTCCAGCAATTCGGAGAGATGATGAAACTTCAACTGGATATGCGGATCGAGGCTACCAATCTCGTTATATTCCGCAATAAGTTCAAGTCTCGCAACACGGCTTGGTTCCCATACCCCTATATGGAATATACTACCCGAGAAGTCCTTGTCGAGGAATTCGCTCAGGGTATTCCACTGGCAAAGTTCCTGGATATCGGAGGGGGTGTTTATCAGCACGAGGTCGCAAACGAGGGCCTTGATGCATTCCTGCACATGCTCCTGATCGACAACTTTGTCCACGCAGATTTACACCCGGGAAATATCATGGTTCGCTTCTACCAGCCCAATGAACTTGACTTGTCCCTTCGCAAAGATACACGAGCCACAGATGCCCCCACCCGGGCTGAGGTGGACGTAACGGAGGCCGTCCTTGCACGACTACGCCCACATCTCAAGGACCGCGGGGCTTGGGAATCTGCTCTTGCTCAATTGAACGACGAGGGCTATCGCCCACAGCTGATCTTCATCGACACCGGCCTCGTCACTGAGTTGAACGATCTTAACCGACGGAACTTCCTGGATCTCTTCCGCGCCATTGCTGAGTTTGATGGCTACCGCGCAGGCCAGTTGATGGTAGAGCGTTGCCGCACTCCCGAAGATGTCCTTGAACCGGAAATCTTTGCACTAAAGATGCAGCATCTGATTTTGAGTATTAAATCACGTACTTTTGCTCTGGGCAATATCAAGATCGGCGACGTCCTCAGCGAAGTCTTGACAATGGTTCGTGGCCATCATGTCCGGTTCGAAGGGGATTTCGTGAACGTGGTTATTTCCTGCCTTCTCCTGGAGGGCATTGGGCGAAGCCTAAACCCTGATTTAGATATTTTCAAGAGGTATGTTGCTACGCAAGCTAAACCGCCTGATAAGCAAACCTGACCAAGTAAATCTAGTTCTCTCCCTATTCTCCGACAACTCGGCTCCGGTTCCACCTTCTTGAAGACGGTCCGCTCGGGCGACACCTCGATGCTTCGAGTCTGGATTGGCTTGGAAGCTCGCGGATTGCTGCAGGCCAGCATCGAGAGCGTAGAACAGTGTGTGAAGTACGACCAACTGTCGCCCAATATCTGAACATAATTCTTTTTTCTGTAACATAGAAACCACCATGATGTGAGAACCAAATGACATATACGTACAGTTAGAAATGACTTATAAGTAGATGTAAACAAATCATAATTAGATCTGAAATATATACATTGGAAGCTCAAACGAAGTCTGACAACGCCGGCAGACGCTCATTGCATCAATACAAGATCGAGACATCATTTTCCATTATCGCCTGGTGACGTAGGTAATCCAAAAGGTGGGTAAGGTAGTTAAAAACATGATATAAAACAGAGAGAGAAGAATAAGATGCAAGAAACCGTGAAAACGGACCATGGAACGCCTGTGCCATGTCTGAAAATGTACAATTGGGAGTGGAGAAGTATCAAACTTCGAGCGTTAGAGAATTCACCGGTGAGCTTGCTCTCTGACAGAAGCACCGCTGGCTCTCCACCAGACATCACCACCCCATCTCATCAGCCGTTCGACAGCGGCAGTCGGGGAGTCCAAAGCAGGTCGGATGTCAAGGTAAAAGACCGGCTCGCCGTTCGGCTCCGGCGGTCCCGAGTAGTAATCGATCACGTAGCGAACTTCTTTCGGACCCGAGGGAGTTTGGCGCTGGACGAACCAGTCGTGCCTGTCGAAGGGCGGGTTGGTCCTGAGTTTTAAGTCAGTATTATTACTGGAGGCCTGCATTGAGAAACATACTCAAACTTGGACGGGTACACCCATCCCAGGGCCTGGAAGATCCGAGCCTTGGGGCTCAGCTCCTGTGGACGGCCTTGGAACCTGATCAAACGAGGCTCAGTCGTCTGGTCCACCGTACCCATATACTCGGCCTTGGCCAGATCGAAGCTCAGGTTCTCTTCCCCGCGGCGGCATTTCTCCCATCCATGATTCAGACCCTTTGCGAAGACACGTTCCCAGCCAACAATTTCATCCCAGGCGCCTTCATTCAAGAAGTTGTGAACGGCCACCATGGACTCCACTGCATCTTGGGGTGTATCGGTGTGTCCTTTGCGCAGCATCGCGTTGTACATCTGCTGGGCAGACGGGTACTCCCAGTTGCCCGCGGAGTCGCCTCTTGGGATCGAAGAAACCTCACGATCAACACCAAGATCAACGGTCTGGTTTGGCGCGCGCTCCTGAGAGATCGACGCGAACATGTAGTTCAAAGGGTTCAGCTTTGACAAAGTGGAGGCTTTTGCTGGAGCGGCCGGAGCTTGCGGAGACTCCGGGGTGGACGATTTCGGAGGGACATAGAAAGGGGAGTCGGTTGAGCGCATCGGACAGTCGCCGGGAGGGTTGGCACTCTTTGGCGCAGCAGGAAGTGCTGACCCCGACTCATGCATTGGGCATCCGGGCTGTCAATGATAAGGGTCAGTCTAAGTCGAGGCCTGGTGAAATCTTGGAGGGATGTACAGGAGGAGCCGCGCTGGAAGAGGTGGGGTGCGGCGCCACAGGCACCTTTGGCTGCGAGTCTGCCCAAAACCAGCCCATTTTGAAGCAGTAAAATGACAATCAGACAAAAAAAAAGTTGAGCGAAATCGCCGCGCGATAAAAGATCGGGGAGAAAATCGCGAGGATGAGTAATCCACACGTGACGCCATCGCCCAACTATAGGCCAATCCAGCAAAGGGTATTTATAAAAAAGAAAACTTGAAAATCGAATTGGGTTGCCATTCTGTTGAAAGGCTGAAAAACGTTAGTAATTAAGGCTTATGACGGATAATTGAACTAGGCTAGTCTAGCTGCTGTAGACGCTTGTTTGGGGGTAGTATCTTAAATGGAGACCGTTTCGCTCGGTATTTAGCTATTATAATTACCATTCAAACGGGCTTTTCATATACAAAGTGTCATATAAGGTTCTTTTAAACATGGCATAAAGGCTGCACTTTTATGCTTCATCCGCGGAGATCACAAATCCCGTCATCGCCTCGTCCCAAATCGATCGCCATTTCACACCATGGGTTTCTGGGACGTAGAAATAGCCCAGTAGGATTTCAGAGACCTGTTCCCATGTTCGCCATTTGCATATCATTGCGATGCGGGCCAGCCGCTCCACAAACCAGGATCGCTCGGTTTGACCGAAAGAGCCTTGAGCTCCCACAAACAGAACCCAGGCATAGAGCCCAAGGTTTTCTTTTCGCAGTGGAAGAAGAAGAGACAGCTTGCAGCTGTCCACGGCCTTGGTGAGATGCTTCGTTAGGGCCCGGCCAAAACCCGCAGAAGGAGGTGAGACAATTAAAAAGTAGTTGAGAAAACAGATAGTTGCCACGCGTGCGACTTCCTCGATAGGGTAAAAGTCTAAGTTGGGGCTCGAGCGGTCTGAGAAATCCGGGTCTTTCGAATAGATATAGCTTAACAGTTGATGCTCTGCCTCGCAATTGAGGACTCGGAAGAGATGGTTGTCGGTTGGATGAATGATTTCAGGAGTCGTTTGAATGGTAGCGCCGTAATAAATTATGTCTCGTACTACCCGTAAGATTCGGATCAATGGAGGGCTAAGTAACGTGTTGGCGAAAAAGCTACTGCCGAGTCGATGGGATGGAGCCGAAGTGGGTGGCCGGAGTCGCTGCTGAACATCAAGGGGTACTGGCTGTGCATCCCAAACCAAAGGGAAGACAGGCTTGACTAGAAGGCCCGAAGAAGCTTTGACATCGGTGCTGATCTAATTAGCCGGGGACTCCAGTCCAGATCAAACAGCTTCGATACACCTACGTGATAATTGCGGTCAACATCGAAGCAGAGCGGATACTTTCGTCCGTAATGCCTCCTCGGAGATCTACCATGCGCCTGAGACCGGTCAAGTGAATTCGTGCCTCATCGAATAAGCCGGCAATCAACTGCAATGAATGAGAAACGTCCACAGCAGCGATTTCAAAGGGGGTCTTACCGCGCCATTTAGAAGGTTGACAATTGTATCGAAAGCTTCGTCACTCAGTGCTCGTTGAGGATCTCTTACTTTCGCATTCATTTCTCGAATAGACTTTGCTTTCATGATGCAGTAGTCAGGATCGTTGGCGGTTCTCTCAATAGGCTGGTCGGTGGGACTTGAGACGCCGAAGCGATTGGCCGATAAGGCTGCGCGATGGGCAGCACACATGCTCATAAGGCCGAAGAAACTTCCCGGATCGGAGAAGGAAGACCGTACCATGAGTTCTACCTCTTTGGTGCCCTCGTGTCCTTTGAGTTCACTCGGAAAGGTCATTGGGACAAAGACGGATTTCCCTTAATCCGACCATTAGACACAGTTCAAATTGAAATAACGGGGAGGAGTTTAAGTTGGCCACCAAACCCCCCCAATAATAGCACGGAGAAAAGGACAAGAGGCGGCTTACAATAGTATACCAGGTGCCCGACCATGGTAGGAAGCTCCGTAGTTCCAGGTAGTGAACAGAAAGGATCGAAGAACCATGAGGTGGGCAGAGAATGTGGACTCGGGTTCAGATGGGAGGACAAAGGATAGCTAGCACTCCACCTACCCGGCCGTCTTCGATGTTTTGAATAGACGAGGCTATCGTCGGACTCTATTTCGACTACAGACGAGGCAGACGAGGCAGACGACTGGGAGGCCGCTCTCAGGACCAGCCTGTGCTCCTCGGGACTTCCCACCTTACTCTGTGATCTCGCGGAAACGGGCTGGTCCCGACTTTCGCGTCTGGAACTTCTTTTCAGCCCGGCGAGTCTCTCCCGCCGGCGCACATCACGCATGACATGGGAGCGGATTGCCTTACGGGCGTTGACATCCTTGATTCGCTTGGAGGTCAAGTCATCATCATGATCGATGAAAGTGAATGAAGGCCGATCCAGCGGCGTGACGGGTTTCGTGTTTGATTCTGAACAGGGTTAGCGAATGGACCTTTATGCTTCATATCTGCAAGATCAAGGATAAAGAGAGAAAGCGCTGGACTTATGGGAAGCGTCGGAGGTCAAGCCAGGCACCCATTGAGCTTCGAAAGTTGTATATACAAGCACAGGTCTCCCAATGAGGTGGGTCATGCAGAAGAGCAGGAAACACGAAGCACGAACCGGAATGGGAAGGCGGAGGCCCCTCGACAGAAGGTTGCAGCTGATCCATCATGGGCCCGAAGGCTGAGGAGAACGAGGGCAAACCAATGAAGAGAATCGCAGCCCCGTAGTGGGGGAAGGCGGATTTAGAAGGGAAAAAGAAGTAGTTACGTTGTCAATGCGGGGAGGGCCAGCCCGATTGAAAGCCACGCCGGGGGCGATCCGGTGATGGCCGGTGTAACCGGGGTACCCCCGCGGGTATGTAGCATTTCATATCCTACCGCCACGGAATCCCTCAAGTGAAGCATTTGCCTAGGTATTTCTTTGAATGGATTCAATGCCTGATATAACCCTCTATGCGCCACAAGATGCCAAATCAAGAAAAGAGCGTGTCCCGCTAACGCAAAGTATCATAGCCGTTCTAAAATTCTTCCTTCTTTCTTATCCCTGCACGTCACTCACGAGCCGGGATAAGAGCGCATACCCGAAGAGTACGGCCAATCCGATCCACACTCGGTTTCGTCGTGCCCATCCCTGCCCGGCTTCCCGAGCCACATGGCCTCCTTCCATCACCGCTCCGAGTCCCGCTGCGCTACCGTTCGGGCGTCGGCGTAGAGCACTGGTCTCCGGTGAACATCTAGTAGGTGCATTGGGATCCGGAAGAATCTGGCCGGTGGTTGTGTCGATGCGGTGTTCTTTCATCCAGGCCCAGTTCTCCTGATCCAGCTCCGCCCACTCCGTACGGAACTTCAATCCTCCATCTCCCGCCTTCACGTTATTGATACCCTTGGATGTTTTCGTTACGCCCGGTGTGACGTTGGCGTGTGAGCCTCCGCCGGTCGAGTTCCACCATCGCGATCGGGCGGCAAGGACTCTGCGTTCGCCTTCCGATGCGCTGACGCTGCCGGTGGTCATCTCTTCGCTTGTCATGAATGAAAGAAGTCCGATCAGGATCGTCGAGACCTCCCAGGCGGGGTTGAAGGATTTCGGGTGAAAGTCGCTAATGCTTAGGCAGAGGCGAGTGGATGGCTGGAATCGACCACTGGGGGTGTGCATGCGAATCGCAGGAGGTGCAAATGGGTATTCCGGAGGGAACATCAGGGTGCCCCAATATTGTCCATTCTCATACGGAGTCCCCGGGGGTCCGGTCAAGATATAGTGCCACCTGGCCAACATTCAGTCCTAAATCTGGGATTTGCAGGGGGGAGGGGGGGAGCACTCACTCGAGGATATTGGTTTCAGAAGGATGCGCCACGATAAATGGCGGGGGGTTCTTTTGAATGTTTTGGTACTCGCGCGTGAGCTGTCGGAGCCGTTAGAAGAGAGTCCGCAATCACATATATCGTAGTGGCCACTCACCCGCTTGAAAGCCGCTTTGGTCGCCATATCTCGGACTTAGTTCAGTCAAGGTACACTGGAGAGACAGAAAACTGGATATATTAAAAAAAGAAAGAAAAGAAAAGAAAAAGAATGAAGGGAGAATCAGTCGCGAGCATTGAGGAAGGTGGAGATGAGGGCGTCGCCGCCTCCGATGCGATCGGCCGGGTCACGTGAGGCCCATTTTCCCACGCGATCTAGCGTTCGCCAAACCACGAAGGTCCTGGCCATTGCCGCCACCACGATGTCCTCCCTCTCTGCTGAAGATGAAGACGTAGGTCTATTTCAGACCCAGCTCTTACAGCCGAATCACAACGGCACTCGCTAATTGTCTTGGTAGATCTTCGAGCGCTTGCAACAACGCAAGGACCCGCAAGTGCTGGAAGAGCAGCAGCAGGCCGTGAATGAGCGGACCCAGGCAATTCTCCAGAAGGCCCAGTCTCGTCTCTCGGAGTTGGTATGTACATATATGAATCGAAGCTATATCAATGGCCGCAAACGCTGTTGGTCAGACCTGCCGAGCTCTCGGCTAACCGTTACTGTTATCAGCTTGACCAAAACTCGACCCTGCCCTGCGCCATCTCGTCGGTCCAGGTCGTCAGTGCACCCCACACACGGCGAAGCTTTCTCGAGCGAATCCTCAACCCCCTTCTGAGCGAGAACAAGGATCGGCCTCTAACCCTATCCGAGGCATTGCGGGAGATTTCGGCAACGGCAGACAAGCTTGGACGGTTTGGTTCGTAGCTCCGGAGCTGCAGGGACACAAACGCGAGATATCCTAACGTTGATTTAGATCTATTCCAGCAGCCCATCTCCGTTCACCTGGATCAGTCGAAAACGAACACCGGCACTGGACTGCGTGAAATCGACGTGATTTTGGCAACCCGAGAGAAATCCCGTGTCCTGTTGAAGACCGGCACCGATCTTGGAAACGCTGAAGGCTCCGCCTATGGTAACCTTCTCTGGCGCAATGTCTTCGGTGGCGCCGAGACACTGAACCTCAATGCTTCGCTGGGCACTCGTACTCGGTCCGCTTACCAGGCCGCATTTGAAACGCCAATCTTCTGCGACCCCGACTTCCGCCTGGAAATTGGAGGTATTGCAAGCTCCACCCAGAAGTCTTGGGCTAGTCACGAGGAGGTTCTCAAGGGAGGCTGGAGCAAACTTCGGTGGCTGTCCCAGTCTGGACACCGCCACGAGTTTGGCTACAACGGATTCTGGAGACAGACCACCGGGCTTGCTGAGAATGCCTCTCCCACGGTTCGTGCGGATGCAGGTGATAGCGTGAAGAGCAGTATTTCCCACAGCTGGATCAATGATCAACGGGACCACCCCATGCTGCCCTCTCGCGGGTACTACGCCAAGGTTTTCAATGAAGTCGCCGGCTGGGGCCCGCTGAAGGGTGATGTGTCTTTCTGGAAGTCGGAAATCGAGACCCAGGGTGCGATTCCCATCCCGATCCCCGGTATCAAGGGTGACAGTGGAGTCAGCCTCACTACCGGATTCCGTGCAGGTCTCCTGTACCCTCTGGGACTGGACTCGGACTCGCGCCCTCAGCTGTCCCGAGTCAACGACCGCTTCCTTCTTGGTGGACCTACCGACGTCCGTGGATTCCGTCTATGTGGGCTTGGCCCCCGTGAAGGACCCGACGCTCTTGGTGGGGACGTCTATGCCGCTGGAAGTGCTAATTTGCTTTTCCCGCTTCCGCGCGTGGGTGCTGAGAAGCCCTTCCGCATGCAGGCCTTCTTGAATGGCGGTAGACTCTTGCCGCTGCGCACTTCGCAGAAGAACTCTCCCACCAACAGCGGTGAGGTGCAAGATGCCATGGTCTCGACCCTCTCCGAATTGCAAAACGGTCTGCCCAGCGTCGCAGCCGGTGTTGGTATTGTATACGCCCATCCGGTGGCACGCTTTGAGCTGAACTTCTCTCTGCCGCTGGTCCTGCGGAAGGGCGAAGAGGGCCGGAAGGGATTGCAGCTTGGTATTGGCATCAACTTCCTGTAGAAACATGTTTCCTGATTAGATTAGCGGAGTTCAGTTATACCATCTCAGCTTTCATATGTTCTTCACGTAACCAAATGAAAAAGGGAGCTGTGAAACCGAGAGTGAAATAGTTAGTCACCGGCAAATTATCTAAGCGAGCTGAATGTTATTCTACAGTGCCGACCGTTATTGCCTTCCATATCTGGAAACACAGAGTATATCACATGACATGCTGACCCAATATGGATTTTGCGTAAATTACCAATTCTGTATATGTATACATGGTAAATAATACCAAACATCGTACCTGTCTGTATGAATCCAAAATTCAGGGCCAGTGGCCTAGTCAATGGCAGTTTGATTATGATTCAATCGCTATGATTCACCTGTCGCTTTGATGTTGCCAAAAAGCTTTAGCTTCGCCAGCCACGTGCTCAGTATAGGTGACAGCATAAATATCTGCACTATGATCACGACATTTGCTGTGTCTTTGGTGCGCGATTTCAATGTTTGAAGAGAATTTGACATGAGGAACCTTGCCATTGAAATTCCGAAATTTTTGCAAGTAGGCATGACATGCTTCTGCGGCTTCGTAGCTTGATAGAAGGAGAGCAAATAGTCCTGGGTCCACAGATGGGGACGTTGAATTTTGGCAGCTGCCTGCATAGTGTGACCAAGATAGTGACATGGCTTTCTCCAGCACCCGACGGGACAATTCTAGAACCGCCCGAGGAATAAAAAATCGTGGATACCCGGTCTTCAACCGCCCGTTCAGCCCATGCCAAAGTGTCTTTCCACTTTGGAAGATACACGCTGACTCCCTTTTAATCGAGTTAGCTTAAGTCCACTGGTTCCCGTAGTGAACTTTGCACAATCAAAGTCATCTCCCTGGGGAAGCGGGTCTCCGACAGTCAGCGCCATAGTTTTTTTGGTTCCCTTAGGAAAGACTAATAGCACAGGAATTTGCCAACAATCACGTAACAGGTATTCAAGTTGTCAGTTCTTGTCAGTTTCATAACAACTATGCAGCCTCCTGGCAGACCCTAGGAAATGAGGTATATTTATGGGAGTTTGAACGACAGAAACAAGATAAGCGTAGCGCTCAATGAAGATAGGCTGAGTGCAACAGCGATGAAGGTATGTAGATGATGCACATTCATGTTCTTACAGGAAATCATCTCAACTAGTTGTGTTGAATCCAGAAAAAAAAGGATAAAAACATCCAAGAACCACAACGAGAGGCGCTCTCACTATTGCCAATATAACTTTCGGCAGAAAATGGCCACTGGCGAAATATTTTGCGCTCAGTCAGAGCCTGGTTTGTTTCCAAATACGCTTTTGTTCAGTCGCCTTGTGGAACTTGCGAACCACCATCGAGAGAGTCGAATTGCGATTCTTGAAGACTTCGGACGAGATGTCGAGGCTAACCACGCGGACCTTTTGACTGATGTCCTCCACTATTACAAAGCCTTTGTGCCTCTTCTGCTCGAAACCATTCACCATTTCCAAATAACGACCAGCGATGTCGGTATCCTGCATATGCCGGGCCATTGGATGCGCGGAATATCGGGGCAAAGATCCTGTTCCTCCTGTCCGGATCTCGACTGGAATATGCGTATGGCATTTGGACACCAGAGTGGATGTGGCAGCAGGTGTTAACGGGCCGGGTAACGTGCATGTTGAATGGGGCCAGCGATTATCGTAAGCTTACCGAATACTACGAGAGCCACCTCCGCCATCTGCCCCCAGCACAATTGGTACCTTACACGGTAGGGTTGCGATCTCTGCGATTACCGTGTATTGGAGGCACACCCTTGGCCAAGTCAATCTGGGATGCGTGGAATAGCATTGACGGCAGCCAACCTTTGATCATCGATTATGGCTCGACGGAAACATTCAACCTCATGACCACCTTTCCGGCAGATCGTTCCCTTCCCACCGTGAGTATCGTTGTATCTTTCGTCTAGCATTTGAGGTTCTCTTGGTCTTCGCTAACCACTCTTGACGTAGAATTGCGTCGGGGAGCCGTGGTCTGGGGTAGAGGTTAAGCTCTCTGGAGGCGATTCAGGAGAAGTCCTGGTGCGGACGCACGATATGTTTGCTGGGTGAGTGAGAAAACCGAAAACTCCTCTGGCACCGATTCACCCATTGCTCACTAGATATCTTCATCAACCTGCCCTTACCGCTTCAACTCTAGATGCCGAGGGATTTTTTCCTACCGGCGACTCCGGCTACCGGCAAGGTTCCAAATACTTTCTCCTTGGCCGCACCTCTGTTGATGGTCCGTCTGTCTCACCGATCCTTGTCCCAGCCTATTACTTTCATTTGTGCATTTCTAGCACGTACTGATCAACCATTTCGAGTAGTAATCAGATACAATGGGTAGAAAATTTCCGCAGTTGAGGTAGAAGATGCTATCGGTGAGCTCGCATACGTAGCCAATGTCGTGGTAGGCCCGGTGTCCGACGCACTGTGTGGTCAACGGGTTGGCGCCATTGTTTGGTTTCACGAGACACGGATAAACGTCTCGCTCGCGCGGCTCCAAAGTGATCTCTATCGCCGCGGCCTTTTCCAGTACAAGCTGCCAACTGTTCTTCATCGAGCTTCTGACAATGCGGAATTCCCCCACACACAGACAGGAAAGCCGGCCAAGAAAGCGGCGCTCCAAGCGTATTTTCCCGATAATTATCAATTTGTATTTCCAGTCGGTGTGGTGGAGATATTGACTGAGGATTATGAAAAACAGCAGATTTTTCGAACCAGTTGCAGCTGTTTCGACTTCAAAGGATGTATCACGTTGCGGAAACCGTGCCTGGGACTGGGCCGGCATTGCCTAAATGCCCTCAGCGAAGCGTGACAACTGTTGGGCCAAGATGTGATCAAGGGGAAGGCTTATGTATGGTATTACTCGATGTCGTCTATAATTGAACTGGTTTTCAATATAAATGTTTCCAATATGGAATGCAATAACGGTCGCCACTGTATAGTATATAGTAACTTATAGTTAGTTCGTCGTGTCCACACGGGCTGAGTCAGCGAGCGCGACCAGCGGACACATCGAGCTTCCCGAGCTTCCCAGGCTTCAGCACTCTTTCGCAAACCCCACGTTTCTGCACCAGACGAGACAACCACGCTCATTACCTCGCCGCCCATCGACAATGGCCCAATATTACCCTCAACAGCAGCAACAGGGCTACGGGCCCCAAGCCGGTGCCCAGAATCTCCAGTTCTTCCCCTCGTCCTACGCCTCAGTATCCGGCCACACAACCCCTTCACAAGCATCTTATGGCGCCGGCTTCGGTGGCGCTCCCAATTCTTCTACGCAGGCCTACCCCGGCGGTGGCTATGGCGGATTCGGGTCTCCCGCTGGTGGTGTGAGCGGGCGCATGGGTGAACAAGGCGGATTGCGGACGGGTTGGTTGGCCGCGTTTGGCACAGAGGGCTATGATGGCGAGCCTCCTTTATTGGAGGAATTAGGTGTCAATTTTGAACATATTCGGACTAAGGTGAGGCATCTTGAAATGGTGTTGTTCTCAGGAGAACGGGGCGGGTCGACGAGTGAACATCTGGACCGTTCCCTTGATAACGTGGCCATACTTCTCTCAATTGTCAGCAAAGGTACTAACTTTTCTATCACAGACTTTGACGGTCCTCAACCCCTTCGCCTCCATTGACAACCACCTTATGGACGATAGCGACCTCTATGGCGCACTACTCTATATCGTTTTGTACGGCACGTTCCTCCTTCTATCAGGAAAGGTCTTCTACGGATATATCTACGGCGTTGCCGTCTTCGGCACCGTTGCCCTGCACCTGATTCTGAGTCTCATGTCTCCCGCGCTCGACACCGCTCCTGCCCCAAACGCCGCCGACCCAACCAACTACAACCCTCACCACAAGCCCTCCCTGTCCAGCGCCTCGGCCGCAGGTCACTTCTCTGCCACCCTCACTTTCCCGCGCTCCGCTAGTGTCTTGGGCTACTGCTTTTTGCCGCTCGTGCTGACCGCTCTCATTGGTATTCTCCTCCCCATGGATACCCTGTTTGGCTACCTTTTGACTACTGCGGCGGTTGGCTGGTGCACGTACAGCTCGTCGGGGATGTTCTGTTCAGTGGCGCGCATGAGCGGCATGAGGGGCCTGGTTGCTTATCCGCTGGCTTTGTTTTACGTGGTCTTTGGCATTATGGGTATCTTTTCTTCTCGGGGCACGGGGACACTTGCGGTCAAGACTGGCGCTGCTTAAAAAAAACGGGTTTCTTTGAAGGCATGAGTTCAAAAGGGAACTTGATGTCTATTGGATACAGCATCGGCTCTTTTGTGGAGGTCGTCCGGTGAACGAATGGGCTACACGGAAGTGTCTTGCATCTAATCATGAATATTACGAGCTTCAACCTGTGCCATATATCATTATGCATTATTAAAATCGTCAACAACCTTCTATCCAGACTCCCCGTAGATCTGTATCCTGCACGCGGTGTAAATGATCTATAATGCACGTCACAATCATCGAGCCGTCTCACCCTGGGCCGGCGCCCATTTGGCCAACCATTCTCTCGCCTTGTCCAAATCGCCTCCAGCAGCTTCAACGCCAGCCACACACCATGCTAGGCCATACGCCTTGCCTCCAGCTGCAGACCCTTCGGCAAATAACATTTCAGCGAGTTTGCGGCGGTGCTGACCCGTCTCATCGGTGCAGAAATAGAAAGGCGCCGTGTTCGGTACATCGGGTTGAACGTTGATAGCTTCGGCGAGGGGCCGAGTTACTTTCATGATATCGGCCACACTCATGCTCGCTGGAGCACCGGCGGCAGATTGCGTTTTCTGTTTCCCCGTTTTGCAATACTCGTTCTGACACCAAGGCTTTCCACATCCGGTCATCATTTGCGAAAGATATCGCCGTTCGATTCGGCGGCGGAGTGCTTTGCCCTCGGGGTCATATGTATCCACGTATAACGGCCCGAAACAGATGTTGCACAGTCCGAGAGACTCGTTACCCGTGCTGCCGAGTGTGCGGCCACAGTTTCGGTTCAAGCATATGCGGGGAGACGGGCGTGAAACGCGCTCCAGGTCATGATGGCGGAGATGGGTGTTCATATCTCGCAGCCGGATGATCTTTCCACACAGATGACACTCTGTGGTACGGCCGCCGTCTACCAATTCATGCGGGGTCAGACCGGAGAGCATGACTTCGGGGTCAAGAAAGTCTGGATCCGAGTCGCCTTTCTGTGGGACGAGAAGATGACAGAACTGACAGAGAATCAGCTTCCCTGGACACTCGGTAGTCCGATGCTGCGCAAGGGAGGGAAGACCCTCGAATCGAGCACCGCAATCAGGGCAGCCGTAGCTGTTGTGAAATATCGAATCGTGGCTGAGTTTGCTAGAAACATTATTGCCATAGGATGAGTCGTGGGGGCAATGCCAATGGTTCTCCCACTCAGATGAAGTTTTCTGAAAAACGTTGTGACACCGAGGACAGAACACATTATTGCGAAGACAGAAGTTCTCATGGAGGACTAGTGTTCGCTGAGGTACCCATTGCCGGCAGTTCTGGCACTGCACGTCGCCAGATTCATGAGCCTCTTCCGACTCGTCCTGTTCCTCTTCGGGGTCATTCGCAGTTATCCGTAAACGGTACTTTACGGGTAGGGGTTGTGATGGCGTCGACTCAGTGCCAGTCAAGGCATGGGCCGAGATGTAGAGAGACTCAGCACCCTCGAGAGCCACATTTTTTGGGCGAATCTTCACTCTCTTGGATGGTTGATCTGAAAAGTCTCCCCAGACATGCATATCCTCACGAGGTCGGCCTCTTTGGCGAGCGCCAAGCGGGCTCGCGAATACACATATGGAAGGATCATCTGCCGTGAGCTCGACCTGGAGTGTTTCATCCCGATTCCAGTCCCGAAGCTCATAGTCCACGTACTCCCCGGGTAAGACCTGGGCTGCCACCTCCTCTTCGAGAGCCAGAACTCCACCGACGGAGCTGCCGCTTGTAGTTCCTGGTGCACGAGCAGCTCGCTCCAACCGTTTTTGCAAGGTCTCCCGAGCTTGCTCCTCCGATAGCGCCACAATGTCGACCTCCAAATCCGTGTCCACGACGCAAATGCCCTCGCCTTCGGGATAAACTTTGTCGAGTAGAAATCGGAAGGATTCATTGCGAGTGCCCGGAACTGTCAGGAGCTCGCCGATTGTCAGAGTCGTAAAATTATCCCGCATATGTCGCTCTAGTAAAGGTTTCCAGTCCTCGGGATCGTATCCAGCTTCGAGGGGACGTAGGCGCACGTATGTGCCTTTCGGAAGCTGCTTCGCGTGTACTGTGACCGTAGGACCAGACCGCGCCGGCTGCCCGTCAATATTACCTACCTCCGCATCGTGTGTCTCGCCGTTTGCTTCCGACGTAAAGTCGTCGTCTTGAATACCAAGCGATTCCCGAAGAAGAGCGCTCAACGCCACTTCGTTCTCTGATGCGGAGAACTCGCGGATCCCCGCATAAACGGAGCGACCATTCTGAGGGTTTACGACGCGGAAGGTGAGGGGATGAGGGAGCTGCTGCTGGCGTTCCTCGATCTGTTGGCGGGCGCGAGCCTCGGCGGCAAAGGTGTGCGGGTTGAAGGGATCGAAGGATGTAGTATGTACGCGTGAGTTCGGAGCGACAGCTTGGAGAGGGGCGGCCGCTAATAGCTGTTCTAGCGCGGATTGCGGTAGGGTGAGTTTATCGCCAGGCAGACGAGGAGCTCGTTGTGGAGGGGCCACTGTCAACCGAGCTGACCAGGTCAAAGTATTCGCCATGATGGAGAAAAAGAAGGATGCATTTGGGTGAATATTTAAGGCGGGAAGCTCAAAAGTTCTGGAAGACTCTCCCCGCGCCCCCACAATTATTAACTACAGTGACAACTTCGGACTCCCGCTTAGAAATCCCACTTTATTGCCATTCCCGACTTCTGATTTAATGGAAACTTCGCATGCGGTGGCGAGCACTGGTGTTGCACCAATCACACTGATTACGTCAGTTGTTATGCCCGTCTACTCGAGCGAGGACTTACCATCGTCGAGGAGCAGCCCTCGTTATGGTCGATGCAATAGTCCCCCCGGCAACTCTGGCAGGTGTGCTGGCAGTCCAGTTTACAATAAGCACACTAGACACTGGATCAGTTGAAAGCTCTCATAAAAGAAAAATCCACTTACGGTAGGGCCGCATTCCCAGCAGTCTTTGCGAACACCTCGCTCGAGTCTCTGTAACAGTCAGTAAAAGCAACCAATTACCGGGTCACCGATATCTTCACCTACCTCTAGATCTGGAAGCCGAGGCCCATTTTGGTCCTCTGGTCGTACGGCGGTCTGATGTGGCGACAGATTGGCCCGTACATGCTGCGGATTGGGCAGACAGTTGGAGCAGAACCACTTGTTGCAGCGGTGGCACCAACGATCGGTGAGGCAGTCCGTGCAACGCGCAATGAGGAACGGATGCTTGCCCGGTATCATTTCGGGTCGTTTCGCGGTCGCGATACTCGAGACGTGCAATGGCATCGGGCTCAGCAGTGGAAAGTGGACGTCCGGGGACTGACCCCAGATCGCCGGACCCTCGGGGGAACTATGACATCCATCACAGCCACGAGGCCCCAGAGCCACCGTAGCCACAGCCGGTTCAAGCAGAGGGGCATCGGGTGCGGGGTTGTCCTCGTTCGCCGATGTATATCGATTGACATCGTGCCGCGGCCCGCGACAGAGCACCGCATCAAAGGCGATGATACCTTCGCACTTCTGTAGAGTTCGTGCCCAGCCCTCCTCCAAGGCGTGTTTGAAGACCTTGCCAGTGGGACTATACCACTCATTCTGCTGCTGCCGTCTCGGGTGGGTTACCGTATCTTCGTCTTCGTTGTCAGACGAGCTGTTCGACGAGCTCTGACTGGGGCTCCGTGAGCTCCCCACCCGCGAGCCCCACCAGTCTCGATAACGGCGCCGCACTACGGGGCGCGGCGGCTTCTGCATTGGGGAGAATACATAAATGCCTTTGACTCGTGGAGTCCCGTCGGGGCGCGTGGGCCGGACCGCGTGCTGAATCACCTGCATGAGCTTATGCTCGTTAAGATGATGACATTCGCGGATGGAAAGGATGTTGACGTTGAACCGGTCGGTGAGGATAATATCGGCAACCAGATCGGCCGGGACTGAGAGGCCGTCCAAAACCAATGTGCGTACATCCTGTAGTACGGATCTTTTTCCGAGGCTGGAGAAGATATGGCGCAAGGGAGCCGAATATACCTCGTCCTCTGTCTGAAAATCATCTGCTTGCAAGGTGGTGGGAAGCTGAGCGCCTCGACAGCGAGTCAGATCGAGATGTCTGAATATGTACGGAGTCTTGATGATCATATTGTGGAGGTGTCGCGACGTCATGGACAGGGCCATCAAGGACGGAACGGAGAGATAAGGCGCCATGTGATCGAGTATTAGACTATTGGTGAGTATTTCCTCAAGAGGCGCTCGGCGAAAAGGAACAGGCTTAGACTGGGGAACGAGCTCCGAGACGATCTCATCCGAAAGCAGTTCACGCACTACGGGCTCGAGACCCAATTCTTTGAGGGTCAGACGACGAGAGCCATAAAATTCGGGGGCACGACCGATGAGATTTTGTCGATAAGCGGCCATGGCGCCGACGGCGACCTCGTCACCAATGCGTGGGGGCAAGGCATGAGGTTGAATCTCCTGGAGAGCGGTGCGGGCTTTGACGAGCTCAGACTCGAGCAGGTGAATGGTAGACTGGAGCACGGCGGGCATGGCTTCAGGGTTGGGAGGAATGGTAGAGATCAAAGAGCACCAAAGGTGGTCGGACATGATCCGGAGGCGGGCTTTTATAGTATATATTCCACAAAGGGCTTCACCGGTGAAGGAATGGGTGGGGGGGATCAGGGACGCGGGTAAATTCCACGGCTGAAATTTGGGACCGAAAACGTCAAGGACAATATAAGATGGACTTTGGACAGCTCTGGTGGAGACGGAATTCGAGATCCGGGGTGGAGAACGCGGAGACAGGGGAGTTATTGGACCATTCAATTGAGTAAGACGATAAGGGAGAGCGCGGAAAGCCCAAATCTAGCAAGTCCGATTGCCGGAGGCGGCCTTTTTATACTTCAGATCCACGTCGACAGTACACCGTACTTCAGCACGAGTACCTAGGATAGGACACAAAAAATCACCAAAGCAATGGGAGTGGGCCCATTTGCAGACAGAGGGGCAGCGGTGGGGAGTACACGGGGGTACCTGGAATGTGTGCCACGGGCAGTCATTGGGAAGTATAGCCAAGTACCCCTAGGTACCCGCCAGGTAGCACCGGTCCGTCCCCACCCCACCGATCCCACCGATCCCACCGAGCCCACTGATCCGCCGGTCACGCGTTGTGCGGGACTCCACTTTCTTCTCCTTCTCGAATCGTTCCTTTTCTTTTCTCGGTGGCAACGCTCAATTCGTGTCTACGGGGATCGTTGCTCCTATCGGTCTCTCGTATTTCCATCTCTGATCTCTGTCCGTGTATCACAAAGAGTCGAATGTCTGAATCTTGCCAAGACAATAAAGCAGCTGTATGATCCGCGCCAAGCAAATGATGGTATCTCTTCGTCGATCCTGGTTCTTCTGTATCAAAAGAATGGTGCCAAGTATTCCCAAGTTGGGGGCTGTGCTGCGATTGTCGTCTCCGTTGACTCGGTATGCGCGTTCGGCTGTCTACAGTACACGTGAACTCGCCTATCCCGCCTCCCGGAATTCCGTGATAGCATCACGGCCAAGACGAAAGGGATGACGGCCAAGCCATTGAACCGGACAGCCCCCCCTTGTGCTCATCTGCAACTCCTCCCTCCAAAACCTTTTGCTCAATCCCGGCCTGCTCCAGTCCGCTGCAGTCTCCCGTGGAGTCTCAATCTCTCTAGAGGGAATGGCTTACGCCAATGCTCCGTCACCCGCAGAGATCATTGTACATCTCGTGCAATTGGCAATCTACACTTCATAATCCACAATTCACGGGTGAGAAATGGTCAGAGTAGGATTAGAACTAGTGGTACAGGATCGTCGATCATCCCCGTCTTCCGGGGAATGAATCACCTTTTCCTTCCCCCCCCGCATGCATGATGCCTACTTCCACAACTTCGACACCGCGACTTCCTTGTCGTCGTGTTTGTTGAGGATCTTGGCGGTAGCCAGATCAAAGTCCTCCTGTGTTACATGTACCCGACGCTCACGCAGTGCATACATGCCCGCCTCGGTGCACACTCCCTTCAGCTCGGCTCCGGAGCATCCGTTCATCTTCTCGGCGATCTTGGTCAGGTTGATTCCGCGAGTCAAGTTCATCGAACGAGAGTGGATCCGTAGAATGTCGGCACGGGCCTCGACACTGCAGGACAAGTAATTAGCGTCGTAAATTCAAGACTGGCAAGGGGATTGGGGGATACTGACGAGGGCGGGGGAAATTCGATCTTCCGGTCAATGCGCCCTGGCCGCAACAGGGCCGGGTCGAGGATGTCCAATCGGTTGGTAGCCATAATGATCTTGATGTTCTTGGTGGGCTCGAATCCATCCAGTTGGTTCAACAGCTCCAACATCGTCCGTTGCACTTCCGAGTCACCGCCTCCCGCCGAGTCTATCCGACTGGAACCAATGCTATCGATCTCGTCCATGAAGATAATACTCGGCGCGTGCTCTCGGGCCATGACGAACAGCTCTCGCACCATGCGGCTACCCTCACCGATGTACTTCTGCACCAACTCCGAACCGCTCACTCGAATGAATCGGCAGTCGGTGTGATGAGCCACGGCTCGGGCCAGCAGCGTTTTGCCAGTACCGGGGGGTCCGTACAGCAGGACACCCTTCGGTTGTGCGATACCCAGAGACTCGAACAGCTCAGGGTGTTTCAGACCGAGTTCGATGACCTCTTTGATTTCCTTGATCTGCTGGTCCAGGCCACCGATCATGTCATATGTACTGTCCGGCACCTTCTCCACCATCATCAGCGACACCAAGGGGTCGACGGAGGATGGCAGCATCTTTTCCAATTTGTAAGAGTCCGAAAGGAGGGCCACCCGCTTGCCGACGGTGAGCTTGCTAATGTCCACGCCATCTGCTATATCGACCACTGGGTATCGAGAACTGCATTAGCCAAGCCATCGCCCATCATTCCTCGAGTTAGCACACGTACCGTATTTCCCCTCCGGGTGTACCTTCACCAGCACCTTCTTTGTGCTCATCACCTTCACCACCTCACCGACGTAGGAGCCAGGTTGCTGAAGCAGACCGAGCTCCTCCCGCAATAGACGCACTCGTGAATTGTAGTCATTGCGCTGTGCCTCTAGTCGTCGCAGAACCGCCTGACCCTGGATGATCTCGAGCTTCATGCCCTCGATCTTGTTGCGATAGTAGTTATCCAACGCCATGATGGGAAGGATGACGCTATCGGAGGGAGGTCAAAGGTTATAGTAGTCGTCCAAAGGTAAGCTTCCGTATGACGACGGAGGAATTCCAGGTCCTCAGACGGAGTAGAAAGATAGGGGTCGAGGTGGAAGGACACGGGCGTGGACAACGATGAGGAAGACTGAGTGAGGGCCGTGTAGCTGGAACAGCTCGAAGCTGCGGGAACCAGCACATGACTAAATAGAGCCTTAGAAACGAGGCATGAAAAGTAACATCACGTGATAAACGAAGCTCCCCACATGTTGAGTCATCAACCGATATCATTGGCGCGTGCCGTCAACGGGTCATCAGGAAGGTCTCCACGCGGCGTGTGCTAACCCTTGCGCTTGCAGCATTCTACACTTTCCCTCAGCTGATGAGACGCAGATGATCTTGGATATTTTATTTTCTCGCCCCGCGATGTGACTGACTCTTTGGGTTTCCTTCTTCATTTCGGATAATTCTGAGATTAAGGGATTGGATATTGCGTTTTGTTTTGATCTGCGAACCCGACCCAAAAAATGGCGGGAGATAAGAAAGATCCCGAGAACCCAGGCTCGACTCGGCCGGCGATGACTGGCAGTGAAAACGTCGCAGGGTCTTCGGTACCTCCTATGAGGTCAACGCCCTCGGTGCGGAGAAGCTATGGTACGAAATTTGCATTCGTGTAACCTGCGAGATAACGGCGATGTTGTTGCTGATGCCTTGGGTGACAGGGACTTTGGATACGTATAACTTCGACACAGCCTCCGAATTACGCCAGGAAGAGGAAGACGAATTCTCCAGTTACGCTTTTACCTCCTCTGCGGCCCCGGACCGGCCCAGGAAACCCTCGGTGACCCGTCGCATGTCATCCAAACGACCTGTCAAAAAGGGACGGGAGTTCTCGACTGACGATGATGTCAAAGAGGTCGAGGAAGATTTCGCCCTACAGCAGGCTCCCGCAACTCCGCAGTCCCCCAGAATTCGTCCCTCGCGTGCACAGAGCTCCATCTTGAGACGACGAATGAGTGCTCGGCCCAGCCCACTGGCCAGAGCGGACTCGGACAATTTGAGTGGGGATGAGACCGGGCTGCCGGATCCGAGCATGGAGGCTTCTGGCGAGCTTCCCTCTATTCGTCTATCCGATGGGGGCAGCGATGCGGAGAGCGTCGATCACGACCAAGACATCGAGGAAGATGAAGACGAAACTAGCGATGCCGAGAGCTTTACCTTGAAGGACCGACAGCAAGCCATCAACGAGACCCATCCATTCGGAATCAGAATCTGGAAACCAGCCATTTACAAGAAGAGTCGCTCGGTCGAAAAGACTGCAGACGGGGATATTCACTCGTCCCCCGGAGGTCGTGTGCACCCCATAGTATTTTGGGGCAACTTCTTATGGTCCTTGGTTTTTGGATGGTGGCTTGCTCTTGCTGCCCTGCTGGCTGCGGCTGCCTGCTTTTTCTTTGCCTATTCGTCCAGCGCGGTGGCTTATGGCCGGGTCTTCTGGGGCCTATCGCGCTATTTGCTCTACCCATTCGGGTCCTTTGTTCTCTTGGAAACTGACGAACACTACGCGGAAGAAGACGAAGGCGAGGGACGCAGTATCAGCGAATATGAGCAGTGGCAGAACGGTGATCTGGAACATGGCCGCCTCTTCTTTGGCCCCCGCAGGGATCGCTCGCTGGTTGGGCGTCGCCGGAACAGTGTAGATTCGGCCGGAGAACAAGACAGCCTCCTGGGCCGACCTCAGCGCGGGCAGGAAGACTCGCAGTTCAATCATTCGAAACGCCGTCTCTTTGGCCGTGGGGAATGGACTCTCGGCCGCGTGGTGTTTTTTGTATTCTTCTATTTCCTCGTGGGCCCGTTGATGCTTGCCGTGTCCCTCGTCTGCTGGCTGCTGGTATTTTGGATCCCGATGGGCCGGGTGACGACCATTCTGGTGAGCCATCTCCGGCGCCATCCTCTTGCGCTATCGTTCCATTCCGATACATCCCACGCTAGACTCAGTACTGCTGCATCGTCGCCCTCTATCCTCTTGTGCACCTATCGAGCTGCCGGAACGAGATACTGGAAGTACACGATTGACGGCACAAACATCTTCTTCATCAACCTGCTCGGGCTGGTCGTTTTCGTAATTGTCGACTACCACCTCCTGAGCAAATTCCTGGGCATGCAGAGCTGGTTGACGCACCCGGGACTTATCTTCACTCTTTCTCTGATCTCCATCATCCCTTTGGCCTACTTCATCGGCCAGGCCGTGGCTTCGATCTCGGCCCAGTCCTCAATGGGCTTGGGTGCCGCCATCAATGCATTTTTCTCGACCATCGTGGAGGTGTATCTATACTGCGTTGCCTTGACCGAAGGCAAGGCCCAGCTCGTTGAAGGGTCTATCATTGGCAGTATCTTTGCGGGTGTTTTGTTTTTGCCCGGTCTATCCATGTGCTTCGGCGCCATCAAGCGTAAAACACAGCGGTTCAATGTGAAATCGGCCGGTGTAACCTCGACGATGTTGCTGTTTGCCGTGATCGCTGCTTTTGGGCCCACCCTCTTCTACCAGGTTTATGGCAGTGTAAGCGCCCTTTCTCATTGACTACGTATCGGATTACGAGCTGACTCCCCTTGTTATAGCACGAGTTGAACTGTCATGCGTGCACCGGGCCACTCGACGCGGAGAGCCGAGACTGTCGCCAATGCTACTTTTCGCAAACCGCAACGGTTCAGGATAAGTTCTTTGAGAAAGCCGTTCAACCTTATGCCTGGTTCGCTGCCTTACTTCTCTTCCTGTCCTACGTCATCGGCCTGTGGTTTACGCTCAGGACCCATGCGGCCCTGATCTGGGCCGAGCATGAAGAGAAAGAGAAAAGGGCCGCCAATATGGGTGCCGACTCGTTGACGTATGAGCCAAGGCACGTGCTTTTCCCATCCGGTGGTCCCGAAGCATCCGGCGCCAATTCCAGTCAAAAGGACTCCATTCGGGAATCCCATCTGTACAAGCGAATCCTAGGCCAATCGCTAAGATATGTTGGTTTGGAGGATGGTAGCTCGGGTAACTGGGAGCAGACGGACTGCGGCTCCACGGCGGATAACAGGGGCAACATACCCCATCTTGTGCCTCCGCGATCTGGTGGCGATGCTACTCGTCCTGCACCAAAGGCTATCCGCGGCTTGACAGGAGAGGATAACGAGCGCCTGGTGCGACAAGTCGCGGAGGTTGCGGCCACGGCGGCCGCAGTAGCTGCTCGAGATGCTACTCGAAGTCGCAAGCTTGGCCCATCACAGACTGCCGGACGACAGGCCGGCCGCGCTCTTGCCGAGCAGGTCAAGCCCCCAGGGGAAGAACAGGAAGACGTTGGCCTCGTCGTAGAGCCCACCAATGCTGGTGGAGGACATGATGCCCCGAATTGGAGTAAAGCCAAGAGCTCCATCATTCTGTTGGGTGCCACACTGCTCTATGCGGTCATTGCAGAAATCCTGGTCAACACGGTGGACGTGGTGCTGGAGAGTGTTGATATCGATGAGAAGTTCTTGGGTATCACTCTGTTCGCCTTGGTACCCAACACGACCGAATTCCTGGTAAGTTGAACTCTCGTTGAAATCGAGCCAAGTGACTAACCTCGAACAGAATGCTATCTCATTTGCTATGAATGGCAACATCGCGCTGTCGATGGAAATTGGTTCTGCCTATGCACTCCAGGTCTGCCTGTTGCAGGTGCCGGCTCTAGTTCTGTTCAGTGCCCTCTATACTCGCGGTATTGATGCAGCCTCCCTGGCGAGCCACTCCTTTAAGTAAGTCCTTTTTTTCCTTCCCTAGTTCTGGTTGGAACCACTCGTTGCTCACAGCGCACGCAGCCTCATCTTCCCCCAATGGGACATGATCACCGTGATCCTGTGCGTCTTCCTGCTGTCGTACGTCTATGGCGAAGGCAAGAGCAATTACTTCAAGGGATCCATCCTTGTTCTCACGTATCTCGTGATCATCGTCGGGTTTTACCTATCCGGATACAGCAACATGGAGAACATGGGTGTGGATCGATTCGATACTCTCGCTCTGGGTGCCAGCCGGTCCGAGAAGTTCTACACCATCGGCCGCTCCACCACCGGCGTGGCATACTAAATTGAATGTATTCTGACGCTCGGCCTTGTTCGTCCAATGGAAGTCCGTGATTCGGTCGTTCGTAACATAATCATCTTTGCATAGCGGATATGACTTGTGATGTCATGATCCAATGGCTCTTTGACTTTGTCCTTGAGACTGTTGGCCTTTTTGTTTATTTCCAGTTTCTCTTTGTCTCCTTGCTGGACATCAGATCAGACGCCTGCATCCGCCACTGATTGGCAGACCGGCATCTGGTGCGCTCGGATGGCTTGCACAAAACAATTGCATTGCTAGACTCAATAAACTCGGTTCTTTTTTCACGCAATCTGTACGGTAACGACCGGTGCCGTATAATGTTATATTACGTAGACAGTATATCCCCAAATCCCAAATGATCCCCTTATAAAACATCGTCATGTACTCGGCCTAAGCCGAGCTCCACCCCTCCACGGCCTCGTCGACCATCTTGCGGTAGGTCTGCTGCTTATAGCATTGCTCCAGGAAGACCTTGTACTTGGTCTGCAACAGTGCTTTCTCCTTGGCGTCCTCGCTCGGCATTACCTTTTTGCCGGGCTTGCTCATGCGGTCCATGATATCCCACAGATCCTCAGTGTTGCCTTGAGAATCGGAACTGGCAGCTTTGGCTCCTAGCATGGCCGCACCGTGGCACACAGCTGCGTGGATGTATCGGGGTATCACAACCGGCATGTCACAAGCGGAAGCGATGAGGCTGACCAGAATATCGTTCTGGCATTGTGAGCCGGACACGAAGATTGAGGTGATACTGTGGCCCGCTTCATTCATGGTCTCGACAATCTGCTTGGTCTGCAGTGCGATGAACTCCAATGTCGAGTAGTAGTAGATCGCCAGACCGTCCACGGTCTTGTCACTGGTTAGACCGAAGATGGAGCCGGTCATGCTGGGATCGGCAATGGGGGAACGGTTGCCCCAGAGGTCACCGTAGAAGAAGAAGTGACGGCCCAGGTAGGACACACACGGTGCCTGCTGGTCTTGTGCCATTTCCTTGAGGTGCTCATTCAAGTATTCGTAGATATTGGCATTGTATGACTCGGCAATGGAGGTGGCGTGGTTAAAGGCGGGATGGGTTTCAATAACGTGCTTGAGTAGCTCTCCGGTTGCCGACTGACCACCCTCAGCCATCCAATATCCAGGAATGATTGTGTCCCTGTACGGACCCCAGACACCAGAGACGAAGACGGGGTCGGGCGACATGGCCAAGTGACAGGTCGAGGTACCCGCAACAGCAGCCAGGCGAGAAAAAGCCTGCGCCTTGTCATTCTTGGCCGCCTCATCGTTCAGTTGGCTGGGGCCAAAGTTAACTTTGGCGCCAACGGTTCCGATCCAGCCGGCATAGGCATCGATCACGCCGCTACCAATGGCAATACCGGCCGGGAGACCGAGTTCTGAAGCGGCCTTCTCGCACAGGTGACCGACGAGCTCACCGGCACTCAGATAGTCGCCGTTCTGAAGGAAACAATACTGGTTAGCGAAAGGGCCAAAACTATCAGGAAACAAGGCTCACCACCCCGTCAACACCGCCCAAGCGCTTGAAGTTGTCCTCGGTCAGGTCACCAAGACCAATATCATCCAGGAAGTCCTCCTGCCAGCCCTTGACACTGCCGTCAACGCCAACGGGGACGTATCCCTGTTTACAGACCACACTGCAGAAGCTGCGCTTTTCGTTGCCAGTTGCGATATGTGTGAGAGCATCCGCCAAATCATAAAATTTGCATTTATCGAAGAGCTCCTTAGGCATATGGTTCTTCAGCCAGAGGACTTTAGGGATCTCCATTTCAATGGACATCTTCCCGCCGACATAGCGGAGCAGGTTGTGGTTGGTGGCATTAATTTTGGCGGCCTCGTCGACCGGACGGTGGTCCAGCCACAGGATCACATTGCGGTCGGAGTCAAAGTTCGGTCCCGTCACCGACACCGGCTCGTCTGTTTCATGGTTGAAGACGGACAGGGAGCAGGTGGCGTCAAAGCCAACGCCGCGCACTGTCTCGGGGCTAATGTTGTGCTGGCTGATAGCACGCTGCACCGCCGTGCAGATACACCGCCAAATATCGGAGGTAGATTGTTCCTGAACGAGTCAATCGTGCATCAAAGGGTGAGTCCAGGCGCAAGATGCCTTACATAGTAACTGTGTTCCGGCTGCCAGAGGCCGATATTCTCAGAAGCCAAGCCCACAATGTCACCCTTCGCGTCAATAATACAAGCTCGGGCACTGCCGGTTCCTACGTCGATGCCAATAAAATGGTCGAGGTGCACCTGCAGGTCCTCGCGAGGGTCGCTAGTGGCCTGGCGAGAGCCCTGTCGGGAGGGACGACGGTAGGGTAGAGAGGTCATGATGCCACCGGGATATCTCGTTCGAATTGACGGGAATTTGGAGTTTAGATCAGGCGAACTGGTAGTTCCCAAAAATGGGGAAAGCACAGACACTCACAAAAGGAGCTGGCAAGAGAAGGAAGAGGCAAAAAAGTGGGAGGCATCGACTTTTGGATGGAGGGGAGAGGATGACAGCATCGGTGCCTCAGAAATCCTGCGGGGAACGCGGAGCAGAGCTGACCGGGTACCCTGGTCTGCAATCCTGTGCAATCGAGATCGAACCTGTTTGAGGACTCTGGAAATCACCTATAGGATCACTGGTATCCACCATAGACCTTGTCTCCATGGTATCTATTAGCTAGAGCTACCTAATCCCCGCGCACGGTGAAGTATACCGGGAGTGGAGCCCCGGCGGTTCCACCGCTCCGGGTAAAAAAGACCACCGAAAGCTGCTCCCGAGCTTCCCTCCTATCTCTCTGTGTCCGCAATCATGCATTTCCTCGCCCTCCTGGGTGCGTTTGCGCTCCTGGTTGTCTCCGCTATTGCCGATGTCTCGACCGATGTCTTCTACTGGCCCGTTGGGGCTGCTCAACCGTCCGTTCTCGCGCGTATCGCCTACGACCGAGCCTCGTGGAAGTCCGAGCTACTGTCCTACCACCCTCCGACCGATGCCCGCGACGGTCTTGTCCGTGTCGGTCTCTACACTTCGACACCCACCAACTCCAGGCAGTGGATCGGAAGCCTCGTCTCGGTGGCCTCGTTAATCGGTGAAGACCGACCCACCCTGCGGCTTCATCTCGGCCCTGCCGGCGACGTGTACCACGTCTCGGTGGCCTCGAGCACCGGAGCCAAGGCGACCGGCGCCCAAGTGGAGATAGTGTCAAGTCAGCCCGGGGTACAACCACACCTGAACCGGCCCGTTGTCGTTAGCCCCGATGGAGGGAATACAGAGGAGGTGGTGGAGAAGTCCTTTTTGCAGAAGTAAATTTCCCTTGCCCCCGCCACGAGCCGCACTCCCCCGGACTAACATTGATTCATCGCAGGTACTGGTGGGTGTTCTTGATCATAGCGTTTTTGAGCATGTCTGGTAGCGCAGGGGGACAGTCATAAAGCCAGCTTATAGAGAAATTATAATCCATGCCTCTTGGGTCTTCAATATCTTTTTTTCTGACATTTGTGGGGAAGACACTCCACGAGAGATGCGACATAATCGAAAGCAACGCTATGCATTTGGTATCACGCATACTCCATGTTTAGATGCAAATCAAAGCGATCCCTCAGCTCTCGGGGATGTTCCTTGTCGGCTTCCTTGATCACGCAGCTCCAATTCCCCCGATTCTTCGTCCACGACCCAATCGCTTCGACTATCCACAACCCGTACCCCCTTCCCGTCGCATCTGAGATTCATGATCAAGAGCCCTCGGTCAGTGATGGCAACGAGCTCGTCTTCTTTATCCGTGAATCGCAGCTGGTGACAGACGGCATCGAGTTGGACTGTGGCAGGCTTCAGCTCGGGAAAGCCGTAAGGTGATTGCCACAACTCCGGGTAAAAGTCTTCCTCGGCTTCTATCACCACGTTGGGCTCCAGCGACCAGATGGAGATGCTCTTCCAACTGGCAATGGCGATACGAGTGCCGCGAACGGAAGTGGCAATGAGAGATCCGTGAGAAGTGCTCGACTCTTGGAATCCTCCGAGCTGCGCCATGATTTCCCAGGAGCCATACCGTCTCCCGCGGTCAAGGTTCAGGACATGTCCACAGTTCTGAGCCATACAGGCGGCTTCGGACTTTAGCAGACATGCCACGGTCCAATGTTCCACTCTGTGGGTGGCGATTCCTATTGCAAGGTATTTCCAGCGACAACGAAGTCCCTGTGTTGCGCTATCGGGTTGATGCGTACCGAAAAAGGGGATTCCGATTGAGAAATTCAACGTGAGTGAGTCTGAGAATTGCACGTTGCACGCATTATTTCGCACACCGGGATGTTGGCCCAAACCGGGGAGGAACTGGATCCTTTGGAACGAGCTGTAGAGCGTGTGAGCTCTATAATAGTGAAGCAGTTGATACCCTCGGTCGTTAAAGGCCAATTTTACAGTTGGTCCTTTTCCTTCTAGCGCGGCATCGCTGAGTCCCTCATCGTTCACCTCTGTGAGGACGTATGAATCGTAAGAAGAACCTAGTAGGGTCAGTATGCGATGTCTTGGCCCTCTCGGGAGACCGTCAAAACGAACAAGTGATTTGAGGACTCCCCGTCTCTCGACCCTCGGCCTGGTTTCCGCTTCCCTCGTCTTCCTTTTCGTCTTCCTTTTCGTCTTCCTTTTCGTCTTCCTTTTCGTCTTCCTTTTCGTCTTCCTTTTCGTCTTCCTTTTCGTCCTCCTCCTCCTCCTCCTCCTCCCCCTCTTCGGAGTCATTATCGTCTTCGTCAGATGCAGTGTAATGAACAACTTGATGGTCATTGGAATGATTTATGTGTTGCCAGGAGATGACAAACTTCTCCTCGTGCACAGCCAGAGCCAGGGGTTCGTAATCTTTATGGTCGGGAAAGGCATAGAGCCGGATTTTATTGGTTGAAGACCCCGGTTTATGGTAGGCCAGGAAGATGCTCCCATGAGCATTGGATTGCAATGCATGTTTGACGAAAGGATGCTCGGTGTCCAGATCCCGATCAATGAATGGTTTGAATCGATGAAGCACATAGATACCGTAAGGATCGAAGGCAGTATGAAGAACTCGGACGTTTCCAAAGCAACTCGCAGGCGACTTGATGCGACGCTCCAGGGTCAGGTCCCCATCCCCGACGTTGAAGAGGTAGACAGTCCTGTGGCCTTTGAAGGCAAGCAATACGCGGTCCCGGGTACCTGCAGTCTCCAGTGTCGAGGCTCGGCTGTCGATCACTTGGCCGTGGAAACCGAAGAGCTTGCGGTCCCCATCGTGCTCAACACCGAACAACTCTTGACGGGCTCGAGACATGAGCTGTCGGAAAAGTTCTTCTAATGTATAAGAGTCAATCCCATCATTCCGACCAGGACTCTGATACAACTGTTGGAGGATGAGATCGCGGCTCTTCGATGCAATGGCGAACAGAGTGCGGTTGCAAAAGGCCATCTGCAGGTAGGTCGGAGGGTCGCAGCTCCGAAGAATGAGCTGGACCAGCTCGGTTGGGAGAGTGAGAAGCATCTCAATACTGGTGAAATGGAATGGCGAGAGGTGGAGTGGAGGGTCTTTGCGGTTTTATAGAGTCGGTGTTTCCAGCGCACGCGCCTCCTGCTGCCTACCACCGTTCGATCGGTCGCAGGCAGAGACGCGGATTGTCGGTGGAGCCAAGTGTCTTTGTTCCTGACCTTCGCCTATGAATTGAAGGATCTCCCTATCACATTGAAGGCATCGTAGGAGGTAAGTGGGTTACGCGAACCATTGGGAAACACCGATCCCTAAGGGTCCTCGGGTCCTGCCGAGCACAACAATTCTTACAGCTCCCGCTCACCTTCGAACCCTATTTCCTTCCAGCGTATATAGGACGATTTCTCCCCGGATAATTACCTGGTGTTGTACCCAAAAAAACGTATTCTGTTAATTCCGTTAATAAACATCTGCAAAACAATACTTCCCCAAATGTGCAGGTCTTGGTAATACATATACACCTGAACGAGATATCTCAAATGGGCCTAAACTCTTTATTTACTTAGTCCCGAGATCCCTCCCGACCTCCCCTGGGTATTTATTTAAACGTCCTGCTTGACATCTTTGCTCACCTTTTTTACGCAAGATATCTCTTCTAAACGTCTCTCAGAATATGCCCGCACAGATCATCATGGCCACCTCATTAGGCCTGCCTACAATGTCTCCTTGATCCGGCTGTAGGTTCCGACGTGAGATGGAATAATTATCAAATATTCATTTCGGAGTGCTACTCGAGTGCTAGCGTTAGGTTGCGAATGCCCAGGTGGCATTTATAAAGTAGTATCCACTACAACCTCGGAAACTCTGGAAGCCGAAGAGAAATGTAAATTGAAGAGAACGCGAAATTTCGTTTGCTTTGATGCTTCTATCCAACCCAGCCAGGTCCGAACACCCAAGAATGCAATCAAGAGTATAATGAATCTGAAAGAAATAGGGGTATCTGCTATCGGTTGGGGATTCGACTTCATCCACTCCGGTCTGTCTGTGAGACGAGCCATTCGAGTACGCTTTCATAACAAAGGACAAATTGACTGAGGTTCTGTACCATGCTGGGCCTCTGGGTTCGAAAGTCCTCAACGGTCTTCGTGATAAGGTCTAGAGTGGGGTCCCGAGTCCATCCAGAAGAATCTGTGGCCCCGGCAACTTGCGACCGCTGTCGCTTTAGCATATCCAGCACGCTGTCAACCGTGCAGAAGGTACCCGTGCGACCACACCCAGCACTGCAGTGTACTAGAATCGGCCTCTCACCACTCGGCTCTGCTTCCTGACTCCCGAAACCTCGAATGCTGTTGTGGCGAATGACTTTATTGCACTGCTCGATCAAATGGAGGAGGTGGATCGGTTGTGAAGTGGTCCCGAAATCAGGCCAGTAAGGGTACTGGAGCTGTGTGATATCTCGGAGCGGCTGGAAAGGGAAAGAAGTGTGACAGAGGCTGAAGTGCCGGACGATGATGACGGGATTCTCATTGGAGTCGTCGGTACTTTGTGGCGGCACATCCGATATCGAGGGCGTCTTTATCGTGGGGTCGCTCGATCGACCTTTGGATTCGACGTGAATGAATCTCTCCGAGTAGGCCTTAACCTTGAATGGCCCGTAGTTTCCAGACCTCCAGAACGGATGACATTTCACCTGTCCTCGCTCGAGCTCGGCGGTCAACGAGACGATAAGCCGGACATCTTGTTCCCATACTACGCGCCAAAAGTCCTGGTCGGTGGTGTCAGTACTATGAAGAAAAAGAAGTAAAAAAGGTACTCACGTTGAATGTATCGGGGACGGGGGCTTGGGTGGCAATGTATCGTCGATTGCTAAACTCTGCCTGAATGTGATTTGCGTTCACATAGTCACAGCTACCCGACGGGATCCCTTCTAGCCGAACCCGGGAATGGTCGAAAGGATAAATATCGTTATAACGGTTTTTGGTGCCTTTCTCAATGCCGGCGACGCGATATTTTTTCGAGGCTCCGCCAGCCGGAGCCGAGTTTCCTTCGTAAGACAACGCTTGCTTCATGCGGTTCAACTCTCTCTTTTCTAGGCCCAAAAATCTTTCCGAGACTATTCGGCCCTGATCTTTGACATCGGAAGCTTCTCGTAACCAAGCAGGAAGGCTCTGTCTTTTGGCTTCGGTCAAATGATCTGGCACTTTGAGAGGAATTTGTCCAACTCCCCCCATGAGATCCATGTTCTGACGGATGTTCCCAAAGAAAGGGTTCGCGGCTGATGATGATTCGGGAAGAGCACATCCTCCAACGACCGGAGCAATAGAGTGAATATCAAGGCTCATTGGAGAACGCTTCTGAGGGGATACTTCTGTCCGTAATTGTGGCCGGTGGATCAAGCGAGGAAACCGACCCGAAAACCCCTTGAAGCCATCTTGCAAAACCAACCCTTGACCATTCCAATCTTCTGCTTGGAATTTGTTAATCACGTTCAAGAGCGGTGCAGCGTCTTTAACGTCGGTGGTGGCTGCGTCATAGACGATGATTATTTTGCATTCTTTCCAGCGGCCAAATTTCTCCTTATCGACGTCATTTGTGAAGGTGTTCGCAAGCTTTTGGGTGTCGAAGGAGCGGCGCTTGAGAAGAGTGGTGGGAATGCATAGATTCAAAGATCCATTGATGTTGGCCTGGGAAAAATGGGCATATGGGCGAACATCTAGTAATAGGACTTCTTGTGGGGAAGTTTGAAGTAGATGAGCACACTGCTCGTCAGAAATCCACTGAGATGGCCCAGGTAAAGAACCTTTTCGAGCAAATAATTAGAACTGTGCTTCGTGTTTCAGGGTAAAGAATGACTTACCCTGTGGAGAGGAGCCAGGGTTTTTCTTGACCACGGGTCCACGCCCATTTGGGTGTTCTTGCCCCCGACCAGTGGCCTCGCTGTGTTGCACATGAATATGGGAACTCTGCGACCCCGTTGAGGTTGTCTCTCCCTCATTATTTGAAGAACGGCCTTGAAAAGCCGATTCTCGGCGTCCCTTGTCGGCCTTGGACTCGGTTCTCAACAAATTTACCAATCCCTCTGACACTGATTCCTGTGAATACAGTTGCAGTTTCGGGCTAGGGAGTGGCATTGAGCCCCAGTTCTTCTGTGTGTGCAGTCCTGGGCTGGAGGTGGGTGGGTTTGCGGAGTTATCAACCGCGATACCGAAGTAGTTGGGACTGGGACGTTCAACGCTGGACTGCAAGCCCGTGTTGGATGGAGAGAGGGCGGGATGAAAGGGCTGTACGGTCCTGCTGTCGCGGGAACATCCCTGTGCACTCTGCACCCATGGTGAAGAGGGTGATCGCCCGGGGCCTGTCATGGCTGCTGGGTGTCCCACCGCTTCGGATACAGGTGGTTTGTAGGAGGAACAAGGTCAGTCAAGACACCATCGGATCGACTCCTGCACGATTGCGATTAAACGATTGTAGGAACAAGGCTTGGGATTGGGATCTCGGGATCGCAAGCTGGAGTGACAGATCACGACCACATTTGCAGGGCAGTGAGCAAAAGACTGACGTCAGATGGAACCGAGTCGACGCAGAAGAAGGGGGAGGGGGAATAATGGAGTTTGAGGAGGCGAAAAGGGTCCAGCCAAAATGGCCAGCAACGACAGACCAATGGATTGGAGGAGAACCTAACCTGATATTAGAGAATTCGGTCCTATGTCATTCCATGATTATTAAGGCACGGGGGTGGCTTTCGAGAAAAATGACGTTATGTGTGGGGATCACGGGAGCCCGCAAAACCCTCTAAACCCTCTCGGTTCGCATCGCAAACAACTACAGTACTGTAACCACAGCCTGGACAACTTGTAGAGACCGGGAAAGGGAAAAATAACGAGACTCGATTTTTATAGGCAGATGGTTTACGGGCATCTTACTTTAGGTCCGACACCAAGAATCAGGAACAATATGAACCCGAGGAAGTGGTAGCAAACACATATTGAAAGTAGAGATATTCTGCTCGAACAAATACAGGATAGTTAATCGGGTGGAACAGATTCATAGGCCGCAATTGACAGCGCATTTTACAAGTCCACCCGTGGACATGTCATAGGTATACACGAGAAAACCCCCCGGGCAAAGCATCCTGTTCATACTTCACGGTACGTTGTTGAGACTAGCGTCGCTTCGTTCCAACCTCTCGAATTATGCAATATCAAGCTGTGCAGTGGGTGTTTGAAAGCAACTTCGAAAACCTGAAGCGAGCCGTCTGACGGCACTGGCTCTCCCAGAACAATCGATCCTGGACGATCAGCGAGGGCGAGGCCGTCATCCGAGGCGAAAGGAAAATTCGGGATCTCCACAGCTATACGTCAATAAGACGGGCCACCAAAAGAGCGTACATAAGTCCATAAGCAATTATTATAGGCCATGAAGATGAGCGAGCTCATAGACGCCGAGTGACCCGAGCAGTCCGATCACATTTCGGCCAGCATGAGAACTTCCCAAGGCCATTCGTGATGCCGAATATAGCGTTAAGTCTCACAGACTGGTTGGAAAATATTGGATCGAGCGTAAGACGGGCGCTGGATACGACGTCTGGCAATGCGCGTGGTCGCGTGGTGTCGTGCTTTGAGATGTGATCCATCACTCGATTGCTATACCGAGTTCCATTTTATATCCTCCCATCTGGCTCACCCTTGAATCTCTGTACTCGCTTTTGTTCCCAGTCGTCCAGGTCCTTGGCCATCAGCCTCTGTTACCAGGTCAGTATTTCATCCAACCAATTGTTGCCCATGATGTGCCAGGAAATCTCCCTACATAATACTCCTCGCGCTCATCTCCGATGACTCTCCTCCGTGGGTTTCGCTTGATTCCCTCTTCTCCATCAGGCCCCTTGAGACCGAGCTTGAAAGCCTCTTCTTGACTGACTTGCTGGACTTTGCGATCGTAACGTTCATACCGCAAAGCCGCTGCGGGGGTCAGAACGAAAGAACCCGCGACGATGACGGCAATGAATGGAAGTCCGAACAGGAGAAAAGGGTGCCGAGAAAGTCTTGCCCGATATAACGCGCCGATTCGTTCTCCCAGAGTGGACGTTGCCGTAGTTGCCCGGCGAAAGGTCTTGGACTGGAACGCAGGCATTGTCGTGCCCGAGTTGAACGAACAAGGAGGCACCGAACAGTAGAAGGTGGCCGGGAAAAGAAGAGAAAAAGAAGCGTACAATAAAGAAATGAAATGAATGAGACAAGTAGAAAGAGCCAGCACCGGTAGACCCGCGGAATATCAATTGTCCGGCCACCGGGACTGAATTGTTTGGGCTCCGCGCATAGCTTGAGCTTCTTCAGTCCCCTTCGAGGTTTTGGGATCTTGCGGCTGGCCATTGTCGCTTTGAAACCAGTTTCTCACAGTGTGCTTTACATTCTTATTCACTTTTCCTCCGGAATCAGAACCCCCACCGTCTGAACCGCGCGCGCAGCTTCCTTTTTTTCCTTCACCAAAACACTCTTGCTTAACCTCGAAACACAATTCCTCCACCACTACAGGTGGTTGCACCGCTAGTCCAACATGTCCTCCAATACGGGCTCTCTCTTCGGAGGAGGCGGTCTTGGTAGCTCAACCCCACAATCGACCAGCCTGTTTGGATCAACAAATGCGACGAGTGCGTTTGGAACTACTTCTGCTGCTGCTCCGCAGGGCACGCAAACCTCTTCGCTGTTCAACCAAACCCAGCCTCAGCCTCAGCCGCGGGCTCAGCAGCCATCCGCCCAGCCTTCCGTTCTAGGGCAGACCCAGACTGACTCTGGACAGGCTCAAGGACGAGTTTCGACCCAGTCAACTCAGCCAGCGTTCTTCAACAGCTTGTTGGAGCGCGGGAAGAAACGGCCACTATCTGCTACGGGACAAAATGGCAACGGCAACTTTGAAGACGTCCCCAGTCTGCAGTTGGGTCTTGATGACATTCGAAGAAAGGCAAGAGAGCTGGGTACGTCGGGAAACAAAGATCCTCAACAGAATGGCACAAAGGCGTAAGTTTGCGTTTTCTCCACTGTTCATCAATTTCGTTGGCTAATTCTCTGCTTGGCTCAAATGTAGTCGCTATCTACTCGCGTCTTCCGGTATCTCTCCAGGACGAGCGTTACGAGACCTACGCTCTCTAGATCCACAGGCATCTTTGGCTACGGCCAGAGAAACTGACAGTTTCGACCCTGATAACCAGAGATTTCTGAGGAACATTCAGCAGCGTGGCCGGCAGGTGATGATTGCGGAGAGCCTCTCTCGGGCTCAGAGGGACTTCGACACCTTCTTGGAAGAGAAAGTGGATATGGATTGGGAGGACCAGCGTCGGAAGATCTTCCAGCACTTTGGTCTTTCTCAAAGGGATGGATCCACCGCCGGAGACCTGAGGTCGACGACACGAGGCGCCTTTGGTCGATCGGCGAGACAATCTAAACAAGCAGGCGCTAGTCAGACACACGCCCCTTCAGGCGCATCCCGCCGCAGTGTCTTTGGCCGCTCTGCCCTGGACAAGTCCGTTATTGGCACACCGGGAACTGGCTTGGCTAGTCGACAACTCTTCGAGGACCCATCAGAGCGAAACGAAGGGCCGGCTGTGCCGTCACCTGACCTGCGGTTCTTGCGGGAGAAGATGGGCCATTACGCTGAAAAGGTTCAGAATTTGAACGTGGCTCGGCTGCAGGGGCAGGCCTACCCCATTCTTCATCAGTTCGCGCAGGTTGAACTTCAAAATGGCGGTGATGTAAGACCCAGCAATTCCTCACCTCGGCCAGATATCGCTAATCAACGTCTACAGGCACCTCGCCAGCTCCTTGATGCGTATCAAGCTTTGATACGAATCGTTCATGAAAATCCGGCTACAACCAGCACGTCGGACCCCGGTGCTGTAAGAGAACGACAGTTTGCCCGTGATTATCTGGAAGAGTCATCCAGATCCCAAAATGGGACCAACCTGAAGAAGCAGATTATTGAAGGCTCAAGGGGATATCTTGAACACACATTTTTCCAGGAGGTGGAGAATGTCATCTCCAAGAACCCGCGAGAGGCACAACTAGGTGGTATTCCAACCGTGATCAATAAGATTCGAGCATACATCCGCGTTCGTGCCGTGAGAAAAGATCTCGCTCCGGATGGAACGGAACTGCAGATGGTCGGGCAAGACTATTGCTGGATTCTTATCTTCTGCCTCCTTCGATGCGGCTTTATCACCGAGGCGGCCGAATACGTGAGCCAAGATCCTGGGTTCCGGTCATTGGATCATAAGTTCGTAACCTACATGACAACCTATGCTCAGAACAGGCGACTTCCGCGGGATTTGCAGCAGAAGATCAACGGCGAGTATCAGCAGCGTTTGCGAAATGCACCCGACAACACTGTTGACCCTTACCGGATGATTTGTTACAAAATCATCGGCCGCTGCGATCTTTCCCGACGCCGTTTGGACGGTGTGAACCAAAGCGTTGAGGACTTCATGTGGCTACAGTTCAGTCTCGCTCGGGAGGACGATCGCTCCGAGGAGGTAGCCGGCGATGTCTTTGGGCTGGAAGACATCCAGACCGATATCACCGAAATTGGACAAAGGCATTTCAACAAAAACCAGGATGGACCGGGCGGACATGGAACGTTTTTCATGCTTCAGGTTCTGGGAGGCATGTTTGAGCAGGCCGTGGCCTATCTTGGTACCTATTCACCGGTCACTGCAGTCCATTTTGCCATCGCTTTGGCATACTATGGTCTTTTGCGCGTGTCGGACTTCTACGCGTCTGGAGAAGAAATCCGTAAGCAACCCCATCAAATCTCATTCTATGAGCATTTTGGCCTCCAATCTCCAAAACCGGCTTGCTAACCTCACGCTTTTCTGGTTTCATACAGTTTCTTTCACTGTGAAGCAGTACCCTCAAATCAATTTTGGGTATCTCATCACCCAATACACTCGAGAGTTCCGTACTGGCAATGTTGAAGCTGCTATTGATTACTTCGCCTTGATTTGTCTCAACGCCGATCTCCCGGGCTCTTTAGGGAAATCTCAGTCATCAGTGTGTCACGAGGCTTTGCGAGAGTTCATCCTCGAGACTAGAGATTTCGCTAAGCTGCTGGGCGACATCCATGCGAACGGTACCAGAATTAAAGGCGTCATTGAGCAGCGTCTCGATTTGATCAACCTGGTGGATCAGCAGGACTTCCTGAAAAACATCACCATTCAAGCTGCCGGCGTGGCGGACGACAAAGGTCTGATCACCGATGCAGTGCTCCTGTATCACCTTGCCGAGAACTACGATCGTGTGATTGATATCGTAAATCGGGCGCTGTCGGACGCTATTGCAGTTGAGCTGGGAGGTACCATGCCGAAGCTACAGCCTCTCCGCCCTAGGGTTGAGCAGTCTCAAGCAGACGCCGTGACGCCTGGAAGCAGTCTTAGCTTGACTACTGTTGACGATCCTGTGATACTGGGTAAGAACATGATCGGCCTCTACAATTCGAACCAGATGTATTTCGACAAGATCCGCCAGATCAATCGGGATGCTTGTGGGCTCCTCCTCCGCATGATGGAGGCGAAGATGGAAGTTGAAGCTGGCAGATGGGCGCCGGCACTTGATGTAAGTTTTCTATGTATACCAAATCACACGCCAGTTCCAAGCTAATGCATCATACAGCACATTGACCGACTGGGCGTCCTCCCGTTGCAAGCCCAAGGCTCCATGCCATATATTCGGAGTGCCGCTCAGGCATTTTCGTCTTTCCCGGATATCATTTCGCGCAATATCGGTCATGTTATCATGTGGAGCATTGCGTGCATCGGGCAGGAGCGTCACAAACAAGTTTCGGGGCCCTATGAAACTGACATGCACCATGGATTCGCAGAACAGCTGCTCAGCATGGCGAAGGATCTCATGGTCTTCTCTGGAATGGTGAAGTACAAACTGCCGCCGAAGGTCTACGAGGCTCTTGCCCGCGCTGGGGCAGACATTGGGGCATACTAGGTTGCAGATGAGCCCGCTTCATGTACTTTTCCCTCGATAATGCAGTATTGATGCTTACTTCAACCCATCTTTTTGTGCTAAGCTTGTATTCCTTCAATGATTTGGTCAACGGACCCTCTTGTTCGAATATCATGTGGTCGTAGCTGGCTGATTTACGGACAAGACTTAACAATCTGCTTAGCAAAGACGGTCTTTGTCGTTTTGTTCTAGTGGCCGCTATTCCCAACATTGCTGATAACCCTTTGCCTCCCCGAGGTAGACCGCCGTCTCCAGTCCCATGCTGAGATACTTAGAAGCGAGGCTTTTGCGTTAATAATAACATCGGAGGTTTTTGCAGCGGTCAAACGTCGATATATATAGACCTAGATAAATCTGTATAAATATAGAAGGGAAGTATCGAACATTGACATGTCAAGTCTCCGTAAACCGAGTTCCGCGGGTGCTGGGCGTGCCAAGCCTCCGGGGATTTCTTCGAGATAACATTGCACACCGTCCGCAAATCTCACTTTTATCTTGACCGATGGAGCCCCCAGTCGCCCAGATGTTCCACCGTTCGCCTCGATCGGGAAATCACTGACCTATCTCTGCGTGCTGCTGGTCCCTGCACAACATGGACCATGTCTCCCGCGCGTCGACCTCGAGCCCACGGGCGATGGCATCGGCAAGCGGCTCGGCTTCTCCGCGAAATGAAAACGGACTAGCGAGAGACGAGGCGGAAAATGCAGACAATGAGTTCGAATACGCACCAGAACACGCGCGAGAGGATGCCATGGATGAAGACCCTCCACAGGCCGAAGATGCCACCCCTCCCATGAACTTGTTTGGCGCGCTTGAGAAGCAAGCCCGACAGGGCGATATCCACGACTCCCCCCTTCACACTGCATCCCATGAAACCAGCGAGACTCAGCCGAGGACCCCGGATGTGGACGCAGAATCTGCCCATAGTCTGTTCAACAACCCACCGAACCTGTCGAGGATTCGCAGGGTCTTGTTCGAGTGCAGAGACCCGATCGAAATCAGCCTCGAGGAGTTTGAGACATACTGGCCGTTTATTGATAATGTATGGGTCAAGCAAAGGTCAAATGCGAGTAAGGAAGGCCATTGTACCACGGACTATTACATGTGTCGGTTACGACGTCCAACACATCGCACATCCGATTCGCGTCCCCTACCGGAGGGAAAGCGTCCTCGCAAGAAACGTGTACGAGAAGGAGGAATGTGCAATTTTCAAATCAAAGTTGTCCGGTTTGAAGGCGCGTACTCGACGGTCACGATTGCGAGAACTCCTGGAAGCAGCAGTGTTCATTCTCATGACCTCGACTACATTGACCGCGTGAAGCGCAACTCGGGACTCATGGAATCTGCAAGGAAGGAATCCGTGAAGGGTTATTTACCCTCTTCGATCTTCACGAAGTTCCAAGAGGATCCGGAGAAGCTTCATGAAGCGGGAGGTCGGTTCCTCACCGTGACAGACGTGCGGAACGTCTCTGCCAAGTGGCGCATACAAAACCCCGAGGTTAAGCTTGTTCCTCATGAAGGCTACGAATACCAGAAAGGGTATGGGATTGTGAAGTCCCAGAATGCCGACGGTACCAATGACGCCGCACAGCAAAAGCCCGTTCAGTCGGGGTCATCACCTCTGCTCCCACCGGATACTCTATCTTTTCCTCAGTTTCCCCTCGATTTCCTACAGCCGTATCTTCCCAATCACTCCGAGCGGCGCGAGTTTCCCCATGTCACGTTATCCTATGCCTCTTCGATGGACTCGAAAATATCGCTGTGCCCGGGGATGCAGACGGTCTTGTCTGGACCCGAGGCAAAATTGATGACCCATTATCTCCGTTCCCGCCACGACGCAATTCTAATTGGCGTTGGAACCGTTCTCGCAGATAACCCCGGACTGAACTGCCGCCTCGAAGGAGCTGGTGGGTTTGGCGGGTTGGGAAGAATGTGGCAGCCACGCCCGGTGGTTGTTGACCCTATGGGCCGTTGGCCCATTCATCCAGAGTGTCGAATGCTTCGAACAGCCGTTGAAGGCAAAGGAAAAGCCCCGTGGGTCGTGGTGTCACCTGGGGCTCAGATCAACCCGCAGAGGCTGATGATGCTCAAAGGCTACGGCGGAGACTTTTTACGGATTGTGGAATATAACCAGCACTGGCGCCTACGGTGGGAGGGCGTTCTTCGAGCCTTGGCCTCCGAGGGTATCAAGAGCGTCATGATTGAAGGAGGTGGCACCGTTCTGAGTGAACTGCTCAATCCGGAGTATACAAACTTCATCGACTCCATCATCGTGACCGTGGCCCCGACGTATCTCGGTCGTGGGGGCGTCGGCGTCAGCCCCGACTCCAAACTCGACCAAGAGGGCAAACCGAATGCGGCGTTGAATCCACGCGATGTCAAGTGGACGCCGTTAGGACAGAACGTCATCATGTGCGGCAAGATCCGCGCACAAGATACCCCGTGATTGATTTCTTTTTTTTCCCCAAGGAATTGAATATTCCGATGAATGGAATAATTAATACACGTAATGATAAATGATATAATCGAACTATTATGAACTGGACCGGTAAATCGGGCTTCTTCGAGCTTTCGGGGGCCGGGGGGAATGCCGCATTATTCATTATTTACCTTTTTTTTTTCTGTCTTGGCGCTCTTCCCTTTGTCCCTTTGTCGCGTCTTCCCTTTCCACCCTTCCAATCTTTAAATTCCTCCGACACATTCCCATTCCACACAATGCCTCCTAAGAGGGCTGCTCCGGTCAAGGCTGCTGCTAAGAAGGCTGCTCCTAAGAAGGCCGCTACTACCAAGGCACCAGCTACTACAGCCAAGGTATCGGCGAAGGCTGCGGCTGCCAAACCCTCTACCAAAACCGAGAAGCCTGCTGCTACCGGCCGAGGTCGCACCAAGAAGATGTCCACTGAGGACACGGTGAAGAATGAGCCCGCTGAAAATTCGCGTAAGACGAAGACTCCGGCGCCTTCCGCGTCGAAGAAGCGCAAGGTCGACGATTCCGACAATGAGGAGAAGCCTCGCGAACAGGAGGAGAAGACTCGCCCAGTGAAGAAACCTCGCGTCACCCAACCCCGTGCGCCAAAGGCTCCCAAGCCCAAGGTCGTCATCAATGAGGCTCCCAAGTCTCGCCTACACGTGTATGTCTGCGGTGAAGGAAGCTCCGGTGAGCTTGGCCTGGGCACGGCCAAGAACGTGATTGACGTGAAGCGGCCACGCCTGAATCAGCTCCTGGCGGCCGACAAGGTGGGCGTCGTGCAAATTGCCGTCGGTGGCATGCACTGCGTGGCTTTGACTCACAACAACGAGATTTTCACCTGGGGTGTGAACGACCAAGGTGCGTTGGGACGAGACACTGCCTGGGAGGGTGGATACAAGGATATCGAGGACAACAGCGACTCGGACTCGGACGATGAAGATAGCGGATTGAACCCAATCGAGTCTACCCCCACTGCAATTCCTTCCAGCGCGTTCCCCGAAGGAACGGTCTTTGTCGAAGTTGCCGCTGCGGATAGCGCGAGCTTTGCTCTTACGGATGATGGTCAGGTTTATGGCTGGGGAACTTTCCGAGTAAGTTGAAAACTGTCCTTTGTGTAGGGATCCGCGCTGATCGCATATTCTACCCTCAGAGCAACGACGGAATTCTCGGCTTCGACACCACCCATCGGGTTCAGAACACTCCAATCCTTATTTCGTCGCTGAAGAACATCAAACACCTGTCTTGTGGCGCGAACCACGTCCTTGCTCTGAACGACAAAGGCAGCGTTTTCTCGTGGGGCTCCGGACAGCAGAATCAGCTCGGCCGCCGCATCATTGAGCGTAACAAGCTTCATGGATTGATCCCTCGAGAATTCGGGCTTCCGAAGAATATCGTGCACGTTGGCTGTGGCTCCTACCACTCCTTCGCGGTTCACGCGTCCGGAAAAGTCTACGCATGGGGCTTGAACAGCTTCGGCGCAACAGCCATTCGTGAGGGTGCCGGTGACGACGAGGCTGCCATTGTGCAACCCACAATTGTCAAATCACTTACCGGTCGGAGCATCACACAGCTCTGTGGTGGCTCTCACCACTCCATGGCACGGACTGCGGATGACGAGTGCCTGGTATGGGGCCGTCTGGACGGCTTCCAGAGTGGCTTGAAGATCGATACCCTTGAAGATGACGTGGTCATCAAGGACGAGCGTGGACGTCCTCGTATTCTCATCGAACCCACCCTGGTTCCGGGGATCAAGGCTAAGGTCGTTTCGGCTGCTTCCGATCACTCCCTCGCCATTGATGCCGATGGCCGTGCTTGGTCGTGGGGCTTCTCTGCTACATATCAGACTGGACAGGGCACTCAGGATGATATCGAAGTTGCCACCGTCATCGATAACACTGCCGTCCGTGGAAAGCAGTTGAATTGGGCCGGCGCCGGCGGTCAATTTTCTGTTTTCACGTCACCTGCCAGCGAGTAATCCTGGCTTATCCTTGGCTTTCTGCTCGATTTCTGAAGTCAGGTGTTGACTAACATTTTTTTTTATTTCTGTTTCCAATATTTTCTCCAATGTTCGGCGCGTCAAATGTCAAATTAGCTCCACTCATGTATCCCCCTCGGTCATAGTAATCTTGAGCACAAATTCCCAGACCCGGAGTGGAGTATCGGGTCCGGCGAGTGCCTTCAACGGAAAGTGAATGCATCAAATACCGGTCATACTTCTACTGGGTAATGCCCTATAGCTAGCCGGGCAGCTGTTTCTGGAGAAAATAGAATCCAGTAGGCCATAGCCTCTGAACAGCAGCTCGTTAACGTAAGTGAAAGTCGACTACCTACGAGAGGTAGGATTGGTACGGAGGACCCTTAGTTCATTGCTGTCATTAGGAATTACATATTGCTCCCTTCTACAATCCCATTTCATTCATGGCTTCGTATTCGGCATCAAAATCATCGCGATTATCGTTCGCCGGCCGCGACTTCGGTTCCGGCATCCCCAAGATGGTCTCGTCCTGTTCTCTTAGAAGGTCTTCCAGGTCGTCGTCGTCAGGTTCCGGATGGCTGGCCAAAGGCCGGGACTCCCCCTCGGGGTCTGGAATGAATAATTCCGGGTCCGCAGCCCCCGACACATTTTGCCAGGGGTCCGAGCAGGTCGGTTCTGTGGGTTTCGTCGTGGCGACGCCTATTTGATCGGAGGAAAGTCTTTTGGGAAGGTCACGGGTGTCTGGCATATCTTGAGAGACCTCGCGATCACCGAACAACGTCGGCTTCTCCTCGTCAATCCATTCCCGTCTCATTGTTTGGATGCGTTTGGAGTGACCCAATTTTTCAATCATCGTCAAGCCATCGGCGAATTTTGCGCGTGGAAACAAGTCATCGAGCCATAGTTGGTAGAAGTTCAAAAGGCGTGCTGCATCCGAGAACTATCGAGTAGGTCCGTCAGTCCTGTATATGCATATATATATATACCAGAGTATCAGACCAACCTCGTGTCCTTTGCCTTTGAATCTGAGTTTTTGTTTCGCTGCACGTCGTAACTTGGGAATTCCTGGTTGTGAAAGCAGACTTGAAAAGAACGGTCAATTCTGGCCGATGACCCGTCGGGCAAGCTACTCACCGACCCTCGTCCAGCTTCGCTACTGGTTGTCTTTTCTTGGTGACTTTGACCTCCTCGTCGAGCCCCAGGCCGAGTGAGGTGGGATCTCCAGATGTTTTGGCGTCCGCGGCGTTGCTATTCGAGGCGCCATTGCCCTGAAAGATCTCATCTAGTCCAACGTCGTAGTCAAACAGATCGTTCAAGTTGACGGGAGAGCTGGCCCTTTCATCATCCATGGTGAGGCAGAGTTATGTTCACGTATCTCAAGAATACCAAGAAAGACGCGTCCTTAGGTTAGGGAACGCGACCGGTCATCACGAATATGATTGGCGGTGGAGGAGCTGTCCGCCCGTCGTGCGCTAAACCAGGAATGGCTAGCGCGGCCACTCTCCTCCAACTTCCGAACTTCGACTCTGCACAACGCTAGGTAAACCCCCCTCTCATCGCTCTCTCCCTTGACCACATCATGGCTTCCGACCCCAGCACGGCCGTTGTGCCCCCCAAGCGGGCCGTCACCGACTATCCCGTACGAATTGCCCCTCTCCGTTTGTTTGCCCTTGGCTAATCCGTTCTCCAGCTCATTGACTCCGACCCGTACGACCTTCCCCGAATTCTCCGTATTTGGACCGAAAGACTTACAATAATTCCAGGCATCTGCGACGCGTGTTCGGATATGCTCGTCCCTCAGATTACGCCGTGGGTGCTGGAGCGGCAGCTGTCTCTCCCATTGCCTTTTGGGTCATGGAGCGAGTGAGCCCGTCGCATGTGGGCCGCGGTGGCTTCTCCCCTGTGATGCGCCTGGCAACCGCAATTGGTCTCATCGGTGGACTTCATGTGTTTTACCAGCGATCTTGCCGTATGCTTTCCAGGCCCTTCTACCCCAATTGAGTTACTCATCAGATCGCAGAGCGTTTCTACGGATTCACCGAGAATACCCGGGAGGTCGAGATGGACATGAGGGAAATGGTTGATAAGGTGAAGAAGGGACAGCCTCTCTACGGTGCCTCGAAGGTCTCCGACTATATCCAGGGTGTGGCTGCTCGTAACTCTCGCTACTCGGAGCTGTTCATCCATGTTCTTCCGTGGTTCAACATCGTCAACCACGACCAGGTAAGCCTTGACCTTTACGTGCCTCTTCGGATTTTGATTATCATTTTCTAAACTATCGGCTAGCACGGTGTCGACACTGCTAAATACTACCAACAAGCGGAGCGGGAATTGGAAGCCGAGCGCGTCAAGGCTGCATGATCGCTTGAAAATAGGTCGAGAGTTTGGCCTGGAGTTACAAACTTTTTGTACACATATCTTTTTTTGTGTTTTTTCCCCCACGGCGCAGCTGCAATTATACAACTTTTTGTTCTGATGAGGCGATCTACACGGCTGCTTTGCACGATTCTTCCTTTCTATTAATCCACGTAGTTGGAAAGATATTGATTCGTAGGCTAGTGACATCATTCGTGAGTTTGAGAGAGAATGTTTAGCTATGAAATTGGTGGGAGAACTTCCTCGTCCTCGAATCTCGTGTTGAGTTCGCGATTCTTTTTCGGCCGCGGGTTGGGCGCTATCAGGAACGTTAGTATTGGCTCTAGCGTGATTCGGTTCAGACTCTGACCTTTCTCATTCTCTTGGATGTAAAAACGACGGAGAAGCATAATGGCTTCCTTTTGATATAGCCCACCATACACGGGGTACGGCGGGTCAAGGGAGACACTGCATCAAATAATCAAAAAATGCATCATTTCGGTCACAGGATAGGTGGTCACCAACTCGGAATGAAGTGACAGCACGCCTCCGGTACCTCCGAACCGGTCATTAGCACAGCCGTAATACACGCTGCGGATGCGATACTGCTTGAGGGCTGAGGCACACATCACACAGGGCTCCACGGTCACGTAGAGATCTGTAGACTGCAGAGTGGACCTGGGGTAGGTTTGAAGTAATTCCGCAATCGCAAGAAACTCGGCATGTCGGGTCCCCTTGAGTCATCAGCGACCTTGTCTCTATCGCCGTGCACGGCCGGAGAAGACTTACGTTCATGGATCGGTTCGTGTCATTCATACCCGATCCAACGATTCGGTCGTTGTGGACCAGAACACATCCGACCGGGGTCTCGCCTGACTGCAGTGCTTTTTCACCCTGTAATATATGTTCAGCGCTGAGTGCGTTGACACGGGGAGGGCTACTCACCATCAATAGGGCTTGCTTCATGAAGTAGGAGTGCCGCGAATCCTCCGCCACTGTGGACGGCACTAACTCACATTCCGCGCTGGGCGGATCCATGGGGATTAGAAATGGCAGGTGGAATTTTGCCGAGTGAATAAGTGTTGAGGTTACAAATCCATGGCGCTGTTGGGGGGCTTTGGAAGTGAGTTGAGGGAGAAATGAACCACACGCGGAGATTTCCATCGGACCGCCATTGATCAAGGGAAAGCGATGGCCTCCCGCATATCTCTGTCCCCTTCCCCAGACAATTGAAACCATCATCCTATCCAGTTTATGTAAATTAGAGAGAACAATATTACTAATTTAGGAATCGAATCAGAAAAGTTGAGGGTCATGTCCTATTGAAGCCAAATGGGAACTTTCTGGTGCGCTTCAGTTCATCGGATTCCCGGCTGCCAGGTGCATAGGTTATTGAATTAGCATCCTAGTCACCCGGGGTAACGTTACAAGAGTTAATTGATACATTATCCAATCGACTTTTTGAATGCAAATCGAGAACCGAAAGTCGGTGTTATCTTTTTGCTGCCTCAGGTGTCAGTCTCATCTATCAACTCCGCGTATCTGCCTTTCTTCACCAACCCGCGTCTACCAGCCTCTCAGCCCAGGGGCCATGTTTGATCTCGATGGCAGCTAATGGAGAAAATGCTCCGGGCCAAGTGCCTGAAAATGAGCGGAGGCCCGCAGAACCAGCCTCGTCCATCCTCGCGGCACATTTTGCCCCGCGTCTCGCATCCCAAGGGCACGAAGGGCATGAAGCACAGCGACTGTCGCGAGAAACATTCTCACAACTTCGTCAAGAACTTCTTGGCGAGAAGCACAGCCAGCTGCGCGTTGATGAAGGCATTACCGATATCAACAAACTAGTTTGTATCGTTCTCCAGGCCGGCCTGGAAGCTAGTCCTAACAGTAGCGCCTCGGAAGAGGATCTGGAAGGGCAGGTCCTTGACTGTCTGGATATCATACAAGCAAGCATTGAGAAAGCCCCGCAGGCTCTGTGGGACATTTCGGACCCGCTCATACTGGGCGAGGAAGTCCAAGCGCCGCTGTTTGCATGGTTGATTTTACGACTGATGAGGTTGGCCTGCATCTGGCAATCTGAAGCCGCTCAGGAGAAAATTTGCCTGGCTCTCACCAGCATAGCTTGCCTGCAACATAAACAGGCTCGTTCATCTCCTTCATTCAATGGCATTCCGGCATTCCTCCGGGTTTGCACGTCGGGTCTGTCTACGCCTTACTCCTACCGTCGATGGAGTTGATTGAACTGGGCTGACAGGAAGCAGATATACTATGCTCACTGGAAGCACCTCAGGTTCATTATTGGCGAAATATTCGTCCCGCGAAGATATCCATGCCTGCGCCAAATGGGTCTCTTCTCACAGACTTGGACCATCTGCGCCTTCCTCGCGGTCTGCTGGGAAGAAGTCTGGTACTGGGTACTTTCCACCAGGCATTCACTCTCACCCTTACGTTGCTGGATTCATTCAGCCCTAAAGTGACAAATGAGAGCCCCGACAAGTGCCAAGATCTCATTCTTCGTCAAAATCTCCCCTGGGTGCTGAACGGATACAATCGTCTACGAAAAGTATTAGTCAGATGGTTGCGGATTACAGGATCGAAGTTGACTCCAGAGGGAAAGAAGGCCTGTTTACAATTTTTAGCATCCACCCGCCGTCTCTGTGTGTGTCGATCTGCACCGACTCTACCGTCAGACATGAGCTTGGCTTCAACCTGGACCCAATGCATAAGCGAGCTCATTCATCCAAGTATCAGCAGCTCCTTCCCTGCGATGCAAGTTGAACTAAGCAACTATCTGGATGAATTTGTGCAAGCAACGGGACGGTCCAAGTCATCTGCTCAGCTGTTGAGGGAAATATTTCTACCGGCCCTGGCAGAAATCGAAGACCTGAACTTTAGCCTCCAGTCAATGGAGTCTTGTCTATGGGTAAGTATCGTCTCGAGCTTTATTATCTCAACGTGATCTAAACTAATACCTAGGTCTCGCTTCAATCTCTTCGCGCTGAACTGCTCGCATCGACACCCGCAAGATGCCCCTCCGGAGTTGTATCAGGAGTTCTGGATGAGAACTTAACTCTTGCCAGTCAGATACATGGTGTGACAGGCCAGGAACAGGATCAAAATGATGAAACACGCGCATCGAAGCGGATATGTCTTCTAGTTGAGCCCTCCGGTCAGAATCTTCTACAAATTTTAATGGCAAAAGTCTCTTCGCTACTGGGCTGTGATTGTGTTGGAAACTTGACAGATTTGCGCGCTGCCATTCAGTGAGTCCTGAAACCTTACCAGTCTTAATCCCAGCAATAGCATATGATCTAGTATTAACATTCGACAGGACCACATTCGAGAGCCTCCCTGAACCCCGCAAATCAGATATTCTGGAGGTAATGGGCAAAGTTTCCTGTGCCATCACGGAAAATCTGGCGCAGAAGCCGTTGGAGATTGGGACCCGAGAGATTTCTATTTGTCTCGTCTGTGATGGCGAACATCTTCAACCTGGAATTCTTCCGGAGAAAGACATCCCTCAGTTCGAAGATTTGTGGTCAATATTCAATTTTATCTTGCCGAAACTCGCACGCACGCCTGGTCCACGCATCGCTGCTATGGTAGCTTTGAAGAGAATCTTGATGCACTTCCCTAGCTCAAACCAGATGCATCTTTCATCATCTGCAGCTGGGGAATTCTGTCTCCATTCCCTTCGAAGCTCTATCCGAGAACTTCGGGTCGCGACCGGGTATGTTTCGGATACTACTCGACACAAATGAATATGCTAATCTGCAATCAGGCATTCAATGGTAGCATTTGTGCGGTCAAATCTTCAGCCGGACATTCGCCGAGCAAATTTTGTTGTCGTATTGGAATGGTTAAAAAACCTGACCGAGAAAGATGACATGCCACTACAAGAAACATGCGTCCTGACATTGTGTCGACTTGCTAGGTTTGTCCATGTCCTTACCTTGCTCTCAGACACCCATCTCACTGAGTTCAAAATAGTGTCTCAGAAGATGAAGAGAAAAACATCATTCTCCTTCGTCTCTTGGAGTATCTCGGTCATCCAAACCCCTACGTCTGTGCAGTGGCCTACAATGAGGTACGTGAAGCACGCTCGATTATCGCATTGTCCATTTAGCATGGATTAAGTTGTTATCCTTTTCTATGCGGCTTTGAACAAGCTAACAGACTGAAATAGCTGTCTAAGCTTGCGCAGCAACTTGCATTGACGCCCGCTGGCTTGTTTCGGCCGTATTGGAGGACCCTATCCGTGGTTGTTGTCAAAAACCTCCAGGCTCGGCCACATATGGCAGAGCAGCTTTGCGAATTGCTTGGTATGAAAGTTGACGGCTTCCTTCGCTTGACAGAGGTGCATGTTCTCCCATACTTGGTTCTAACAAGAAAACGGGACATCATTTGCAGAATCGGGGCAAGTCGCAATGAAGGTGAATCGCCATTTGACGTCTGTTCTGAAAAGAACAATCTTGCTGCGATTCTTGCTTTTCTTCTGTCTCAGCAATCTAACAACCCAGAGGCGATGATCATGTCTTTATTGGCTGAAATAGATCCTGCTTTCAAAAGTCGGACCCTAGCGGATCTGGTGCGGATCGAGCCAATTCTTATTGCCTGTGATTTACTGAAGAGCCTCGGGGATGCTGGAGAGCAGAACAAGGAAAGGGTGAGTATGCTATGTTTTTCGACTCGCTATAAGGTAGCAATTGTGAATTATCTGCTAATCCTTATCAAATTCAGTTCCATCAAGCACTGAGCCGCCTGGCCACATTCGTTCCGCGGAAGTTTGCCCATGGGAGTTCTTCAAAGAAGACAGATTTATTGAGTCACTTTATTGAGGAGCATGTTCTCGGCATCATCACCCAATTCGCAAATGCGATTAACGACTTTCAAGTGAGGCAAACTTTGGCGGAAAAAAGGCGAAATCTCAAGGCAATTGAAGAGATGATCAACATTGCTCAAGGCCATGTTAGCAATGCATTACCCCAAGTCTGCGCCTGCCTCCGGTCTGCACTTGATATTGAGGAGCTATGTGACCATGCTTTTGCGGCCTGGAAGACCTTAATCGGCTCGCTTAACGAGGAGGACATCGAACCGCTCATGGATCAGACATTGGCGATTGTCATCAGGTACTGGGACAAATTGACAGGAGAAAGCCGAAAGCATGCCTACCAGCTCATTGACCATATCTTGACGAATCACCCGAACTTGGTACGAGATACTTTCAATACCATGCCTTCGCTAGCGTCCATCCCTGAGATGGCTCCGTTCGAAGCGAAAATCAATGAATTGAGGACGCAAATGGACGTTCGAAGCCAGTTCCTAGCCCTCATTCGGCGCTGCCAAAGTGAAAATGCCACAGTCGTTGAGCAGGCTCTGGAGGAATTACTGCCTTTTCTCTCGGGCAACGAGGAATTCTTGCATGTATCCGTTCTCAGCGAGCAACCGGATCCTGTGATCGCACAATTAACGAGGGCATTGCTTGACTGTTGCGTCAAATTCAATACCAGTTCGGACTCGATCACTTTATTGTCCTCACAATGTTTAGGTCTCGTGGGATGTCTTGATCCGAACCGAGTAGAGACAGTCAAGGAAAAGAGAGACATTCTTGTTCTGTCAAACTTTGACCGAATGGAAGATACGGTAGAATTTGTTCTCTTCTTCCTCCAGCATGTTCTAGTGGAAGCTTTCTTGTCAGCGTCCAACACAAGGGCTCAAGGATTCCTGGCATATGCCATGCAAAATCTTCTCAAAATCTGCAATCTGAACATGGCAGTCACTCAACGGACTCGAGATCTTCAGGGTGATGAAAAATTTCAACGGTGGATGGAGCTTCCGGAAAGCGTCCGAAACACTCTCACGCCCTTCCTCACCTCAACGTACACTGTCACCGTCGTTGGAGCGACCTCCAAGGTCGCATATCCTTTGTTATCCACCAAAATGACCCATAGCGAGTGGCTTCGAACTCTTGTACAAGATCTGCTCCAAACTGGGAATGGCGACAATGCAAAGCTCATATTCGCAGTATGCAGCCGAGTCGTGAAAGGTCAAGATATTTCGATTTCTTCATTTCTCCTACCTTTCGCCGTCCTCAATCGCATTGTCGGGGGGACCGAACAAGAGTTGCAGGACCTCCAGCTTGAGTTGATGAACGTTCTTTCGCACCCCCTTCCTGATACTAACAACAGTGTCCGCGAAACCATCATAAGTAGTAGCCAGGTATGACTTTTCCGGGCGTTGAGATTGAATTTTTGAGTACTGATTCCAGTTTACTTTCAGAGCGTTTTTGAGGTCTTGGACTACTTGTCGCGATGGCTCCAGGGGAAAAAAAAGCAGCTTAATAGTCTGAACTATCAGTCTTACCAATCCAGTCGCTCCCACAGAGATGCCAGCCGAGATGGGCTCCTTGACAAATACACGTCGCAGGTCAAATCTGTCGAGGCCGTCTTGGCTTCAATTCCGCCAGAGGTCATATCCAAACGGGCCGTTGAGTGCAAATCATTTTCCAGGGCTTTATTCCATTGGGAGCAGTATATCCGGAAATGTAAATCACAGCCGGAAATGCAAGAACGCTCCAGCACCGAGCCTCTTTACCAACGACTGCAGGATATATACAGCCAAATCGATGAACCTGACGGCATTGAGGGCATTTCAAGCCATTTATCTGCGCTTAACATTGACCAACAAGTCCTGGAGCACCGCAAGGCAGGAAGGTGGGCCACTGCGCAAAGTTGGTACGAACTCCAGCTCGAAAAAGAACCAGATAATGTCGACGCTCAATGGAACCTTGTCACTTGCCTCAAGGAATCTGGCCAACAAGGTAGCTTCAGCACACTATCTTTATCTTTCTTGTCAACCTCTTGCTTATCCTAATTAGATGCCATTCTCACTCGCTTCGAGATTGTAAAGGACAACGAATCTGCGGCGTCCCGATTTCTGCCTTTCGCAGTAGAGGCATCATGGATAACGGGCAGGTGGGATAAGCTCAAGGGCTACTTGGAGCTATGTGCGAAACAAGGTGCTGGGGACTTCAACGCGGGAATAGGATCGGCTCTCAACACTCTTCGGCAAAGAAAAGCAGAGACATTCACCTCTATCATCAATAGGCTCAGGCTCAACGTTGCGAAATCATTGACTGCCAACTCCGTGGCCTCGCTGCAATCCTGCCATGACGATATGCTCCGGTTGCACGCCTTAGCAGACGTCGAGTCCATAGCTAATGCGGGAGCTGCGGGTTCCCATCCGAGCCCAGAATTACTTGGGGCCTTAGATCGACGTTTGGATGTCCTAGGCGGTTATCTTGCGGACAAGCAGTACCTTCTTGGGTTGAGGCGAGCAGCAATGGAGCTAGCGTGAGTGAACCTGGTCCCCATAGCCACCACACTTGTTAACATGTCCTTCAGAGGCGGTTTTGCCAACTCTGACATAGCCTCAGCCTGGCTCACCAGTGCTCACTTATCGCGAAAGGGTAACTTCACCAGCCAGGCGTATCACTCAATGCTCAATGCAGCTTTGCTGAAAGATCGATCGGCTACCATTGAACATGCCAAACTTCTCTGGAAAGATGGACACCATCGCAAAGCAATTCAGACGCTGGAGGGTGCGATATCGGCCAATGAGGCCACCGCCGCTACATCTTCCTCGGCCGATTCCGAGGCAGTGTCATTTATCTCCAGTCGCGGGCAGAACGCAAACGTCACGGCTGCCAGGGTAGGACCAATCAATCAATGCCATCTAAAATCAAGAAACTAATTCACGTATTTAGGCGCATCTTTTGCTGGCCAAATGGACGGACAGAGCTGGTCAAACTCACTCCCAGGCCATTGTTCAACGATATCGAGAAGCCATCAAACTGTATCCAAGGTGATTTGAACCAGCTAGCCGTTGGCAAATATTGGCTGATTTTGGAGTTTAGGTGGGAAAAAGCGCACTACTACTTGGGAAAGCACTACAACAAGATCCTCGACTCGGAAAAGATCAAGCCCATGGGGAAGGAGGCTCAGATATAGTACGTATATCCTTTGCCATGGGCAGGGCCAGTTCACTATTAACGGACTTGTTCAGCTTGAGTGGGGAAGCCACGAAACTCGTTATTGACAACTATCTTCGCTCACTGACCTATGGAAGCAAATACGTCTTCCAAACGCTGCCCAAACTGCTGACACTCTGGCTAGAACATGCTTCAATTGTTGACCAGCCAATTGACCCGAAACGAGGGGACAACGAGTAAGTGGCCCTCGGTAAATCTAAACAATACCTCTGCTTTGCTAACCATGGACGGTGGGAAAACAAACAGAGACTTCCAGAGACACACCAAAGCTCAGCGACAGAAGAGCTTGGATGAGATGCATGCTCAGCTCAAAAAATACATCTCGTCTCGCCTGCAAGCTGCGTTGGTAATCAAATATTGCATAGGAGCTCTTTTTTTAAATAATAGGCTCACACAAGTATAGCTCTTCACGATCTTGCCCCAGGTGGTCGCTCGCATCTGTCATCCCAACAGCACAGTTTATGACCTTTTGACGCGAATTGTGGCCAAAGCCGTCCATAGCTTCCCACAGCAAGGACTATGGACCGTCCTAGCAGTGGTCAAATCCTCCAGCAAGGACCGCGCCTCCAGAGGTTACAGCTGTCTGCAAAAGATCACGGTATGTTCGGTACTCCCGTGGATGACGAGAGAAATGCTAACTCAAACAGGACTACACCAATAAGCACAAATCAGAGTCATCATCGTCCGACATTCGCCGCATGATCAGCCAGGGCCAAAAGTTCTCGGAGGAATTGCTCCGGCTATGTCTCGCACAGGTTGAGGAAAAGGTTTCTCGGGTCGATCTTGCTCGTCACCTCGGGTTTAACCACAAAGTTGCCCCGTGCCGCCTTGTAGTACCGTTCCAAGCAATGCTAATCCCAAGCCTGCCCACCAGTCACGATTCAGAGTACCTAAAAGGGTTCCGGCCCTTCCCACGGGAGCCGACAACCATAGAGGGCACGTTGAGATCCACTGTTTATTTGCGAGGCCGAGCTAACTGGTAACAGCCGTCCTGGACGATGCACAGATCTTGAACTCACTCCAAAAGCCACGCAAGATCAGTATTCGAGGATCTGACGGCAAAATCTACAATGCACTTTGCAAGCCCAAGGATGATCTACGCAAGGACCAGCGTCTCATGGAATTCAACAACATGATCAACCGATTTTTAAAACGAGACGTCGAATCAAGCAAGCGGCGAATGTGTAAGTCCTCTATTCTCGCCCAGCCCATTATATGTGGAAAACTAACACAACGGAGATATCAAAACCTACGCTGTGACACCGCTAAATGAGGAATGCGGCTTAATTGAGTGGGTTGACAATCTCCGAACCTTGAGAGAGATCATCATCAAAATTCTGCGTGAGCGCGGTGTTGCACCAAATGTGAGGATTTTCTGTTCACGGGCTTCATTATTTGACTAACGAATTCACGAAATAGTATACGGAGATCAAACACTACCTGAACGAGATATGCGCAGACCGCTCGATGTCCAAGTTGTCACTGTTTACAACAAAGATCCTGGCCAAGTAAGACAAACGCCTATTTATTATAAAGACTACTTGAGGCTGACGAGGTCGAAGGCTTCCTCCCGTTCTTCATGAATGGTTTATCGAAATGTTTCCCGAGACCGAGACCTGGTTCACGGCAAGACTGCGTTATACGCGGTCGTCGGCGGTGATGTCAATGGTTGGATACGTTCTAGGGTAAGTATCATTATCGGCCCCAGCTGTTTCGGTCCGCTACGACATACTAATCAAATGGTTCGTCTGAGTAGGCTTGGAGATCGACACGGAGAGAACCTGTCGTTCGAAGAAGGAACAGGTGGTATCTTGCATGTTGATTTCAACTGTCTGTTCGACAAAGTAAGAAAGCCTCAGATGCCCGTTTTTGCTACGCAAGTGCTCATAATACGCAGGGTCAAACATTTGAAAAACCCGAGGTGGTTCCGTTCCGTTTAACAAACAACATGGTCGATGCCTTTGGCGCCTATGGGTACAATGGTAGGTTCGCTAGAACTCATGTGTGGGGAATGGCAACTGAATATCGCGACATAGGGCCTTTCCGGAGAACCTGCGAAATCACCCTCAGTCTTCTGCGACAAAACGAAGATGCTTTGATGACCGTCCTCGAGACTTTCTTGCATGACCCGACCACAGACTTCATTGGGAAAAGGGTGAGTCCAATCCGTTCCGTCGCAAAGGTCGACCACTGACGCCGGTTTCATTACAGCGTCGCACCCATGCAAATGTCCCCGATACCCCTGCCGGAGTTTTGGAAGATGTCCGGAACAAACTTCGGGGTTTTATGTCCAAGCAGCCTATTCCACTTTCGGTGGATGGCCAAGTGGACGAGCTGATCATGCAAGCGACCGACAAGAAGAACCTGGCATCGATGTATATCGGATGGTGTGCCTTTTTCTGACGCGGCACCCCGATTTTTTTATCCTTTCCATGTAGTTTCGATAGTCTCAAACCAGTGCCATGCCAGATATTAGAAAGTCTCCTACCATCTTGATCTTATTAGATACCCCTGGAACAACTCCATCATTTATTCGATATCTTCAAGTCCGTGCTGGACAAACAGGGAGCAGATTCAAGGAGCACACGTAAACGCGGTCAGTGGGGATGTTGAGATTTCTTGAGGGAGTCTAATGACGATTGTGGCTCCGGCTTCTGTTCGGGCTTCGGCTGCCACTGCGGCTGCTGTATCCGTAACTACTGTAGCTGGGACTCCGGCGTCGGCGCTGCCGTTTGCTTTCGGTGCGGAGGCTGCCTTTTCTCGGTGGGGAGCCTGAGCGAGAAAACGAGCGGGAGCGCACGGGGGATCGTGATCGTGAGAGAGAAGGGGGGCGGTAAACATCATGTCGTTCAGCAGGCCGCGCCCGACCATGCCTTCGTGGCGGGGACTTCGCATACGATCCCTTGCCGAACCTGGGGCGACCGCCATTGCCTCGGTTGGAGGCAGGGGGAGGTGATCGTGAGAATGTCCGACGTGGAAGAACAATCGAGACATTCAGAATAGCCCCGTCCAGTTGAGCTTCGTGCATGTGAGCAATGGCAGCCTCAGCATCCGCAGGGTCGTAGTACAAGATGTAGGCGCTGCCTCTATTGGTCATGACTAGATATAGCCGGTCAGAAACACACGATTCAAAAAGAACGGAGGCGAAGCTTTCAATTCTTCGAGAAAAGAGTCTCACAGGATCTGTTCATGGGGAGGTCGAGGTACTCGATCTCGCCAAAGCTTCCGAATATTTCGCGGAGATGATTCTCCGTGACGTTCTTGGTCAATTTCTCTACCACAATCTATCAATATACCTGTTAGTAAAAAGTTTTCGCGGAAGAGGTTGGAAACCCTCACTTTTGCGCTCCGCGGGGGGCTTTTTGGGCTGGGCGTTCTGCTGTAACTCCGGCTACGGTAGCGTCGACCACCTCGACTACGACTGCGAGACCGTGATCGGCCACGGGAAGAAGATCGCGATCGGCTTTTGGGACGGTCGGAGCGATCCTGGTCGCGCCCCGGAGACGGGCTTCGCGTGAGACTTCGTCGCGAGTCTCCACGCGAGGATCTGGAGCGACGCAAGGAATGAGAGCGCGCCGGGCCATGCACGGAGCGCATGGGCGATTTCCCTCGAGGTGATCGCACGGACATCGGGTGCCAGATGTGGTGAGGTTCTTTGGGGGGTAGTAAAGAAGGCGGAGGCGGAAATACAGGTGGAGGTAAGGTAAGGTAAGGTGAAGGTGAAGGCGACGGCAGGCGCAAGTCGCGATTCAAGGGCGCAGCTGCAGGTCAACGCTAGCCGCATGAGGTAATCACCTCTGGTACCTAAATCATACTGCAAGAATCCCATGTGGTTTGACAGACAACATTCGAGGATATAGTTTCTCTATCTCTCTCTCTCTCTCTCTCTCTCTCTCTCTCTATTTCTGGGCTCTTTACATAGCCCATCCTATCCTCCTAGGACTGCGCATCTCTCCATCGCTCGTACTCCGCAATGACGCCGTTGGTGATCTGCCGCCGCACCTGGCCCAATGCATATTCAAAATGCTTCAGTTTCACATTTTGCTCTTGTTGGGTCTCTTCCTCTTCGTCCAATGCCGCATCTCCCGCAGTCTCACATATGCTCACCATCTCCGCTCCCGAATAGCCCTCGGTCACGGTCGCTAGTTCGTCCAGATCCACGTCCGGATCGACGACGGATTTGCTAGACCAGATTCGAAGGATTTCCTTCCTCGCCTCGAAATCTGGCGGTCCAATATAGAGGATGTTATCCAAACGACCGGGACGCATAAGGGCTGGGTCTAGAACGTCCGGCTTGTTGGTGGCCGCGATGACCAGTACATTCCTCATTTCTTCGATACCATCCATCTCATTGAGGAGGGTCGTTAGAACATTGACACCCCCGTTGGAGCTGCTGCTGCGTCGCGCAGCTATGGCATCGATTTCGTCAAAGAAGATGATACTGGGCCGCGCCGCTCGAGCCTTTCGAAAGATCTCTCTCAGCGATCGCTCAGACTCCCCAACGTACATGCTCAGAATTTCCGCACCCTTGACTGCCAAAAAGTTCAGCCCAGCTTCTGTAGCCAGGGCTTTGACAGTCAATGTCTTGGAGCAGCCGGGGGGGCCGTAAAGAAGAACGCCCTTTTTGCTCTTCACGTTGAGCCGCTGCATCCGTTGAGGATACTGCAATAGATCGTTAGCCTCAATATCGGCGAAGTTAATGCTGACACTTTTGTCTTACCTTAAGAGGTCTCTCGACGGCTTGCTGCAAGCGCTTCTTCACTTCATGCTGCCCGCCGATATCTGACCATCTCACCTTTGGAGTCTCCAGGAATACCTCGCGCATGGCTGTAGGACGGATTTCTTGCAAGGAGGACATGATATCTGTCTCCTGTATCGCTAGGTCGACGCTGATCTCCCGGTCGCTTTCAAGTCTAGCGGAGGGATCAGAGTTCTGGGACAAAGACAAGGGTTTAGAGTCCTGTTCGAGCAATTGCCTTTGCCGGGCTTTCCGGCAAATCAATTGCAGTAAAGCAAAGAGATCGGCGCCGACGTATCCATGTGTCTTCTCTGCGAGAAACTCAATGAAATCATCGGTAAGTCCAGCAGAAACGGGTCCGCGAATGGCGCGAAGAATCTCTGCCCGATCCTGGGCCGTGGGGACCTGTAGCTCGATCTCTGCGCCAAACCGATGTGGGGTTCTGAGCGCATCGTCCACGTTGTTTGGATGCCGTGTTGCGGCCACGACCAGAATAGATGCACTCCGAATCGCATCCAAGTTTTCACAAAGAACGGAAGCTAGTGACTGTGATTCCAAAGAGGTCCGTTTCGGTGCGACAAAGTCCAGCTGATCGATGATGATGATACTGGGCTTTGAGCGCGCGGCCTCTTGAAAGGTATTGCGAAGCTTCAGCTCACTTTCGCTGATGCTTCGACCAAGCGATGAGGTGCCAATTTTAAAGACTTGTTTCCAGCCGGCCTTTTCAATCTGCTCCAACAGGGCCGTCTTGCCTGTTCCCTTCGGTCCATAGAGAAGAATACCGCGGCTGTGCTCGTAGAATGATGGCATGACCGGTTTGCGTGGATCAATGTGAAAGTCGGACAAGCTCTCGTTGATGTCTTCGATTTGCCGCGCGAGACCCCCTAGATTCGTAGCTTGAACAGCAATTCTTGAGGAGGAAGGCTCTTCGGGTGCTTCCATCTCCGTTCCAATGCAGACCTTGGTAGTCTTCGTGAACCGAAAAATAGTGCGACTGGTGCTTGAATTCTGGGTTTGTATATTGACCAACTGGAAGCTCCTGCGCTGACCCTTGAGTTCTAACTCGAAAGTGAGGCCGGTAGCGAGGACCTCGCATCTCAAAAGTTGAAATTCCAACGCCCATTCCCAGTGGCACCGTTCCTCGGCAGCTATGGGACCATGTCTCGCGAATTTCTCGGAGTCGGAACAGTCGAGCAGGAAGACTGCTTCAATATCTTCGAGAGCGCCGTCAATCTTACTAATGGTGACTTTTTCTCCGATCTTGATTCCGTAGCAGTCCTGGAGAGCCCTCGAGGTTTGCACCACGGTGCTTTGTATATTCTCCACTGCAGTCCACGCAATCGCGGTCTTCGGGGTTCCTTCGGCCGATGTCAGGCAGCAGAGGTCATCAGCGCGGAGCCTCAATGCAGCTAGGGAGGATGAAGATAGGTAGACTCGAAATGCATCCTTGAGATCACTCCGGGCCTGTTTCGACAGCGGCCGAGCCGTGAAGCTGCGAACCTCGGACATCCCGCGCAGCTCCTAGCAGGAAGGCGTCGAGGTACGTTGCGGCATACGATTATCGGTAGTGTGCAATCATGTGTTCCTAGAATCTTCTGGTGGTAAGCTCAAATAGTTCAGGCATGCGGGCCGCGAAGGCTCCCGTGAGAGTTTTACGCTGAGGTGACCAAGAGCACAACCGACTTGGGCAAGGCGCGAGAATCGAAAAAGGCTCACAAATGTATAAGGGCAGCGTACAAAGGGGCGACGATTACCAGCAGACACAGAAAGACAACTAGGAAGATTTAATCGATTCAAATTCAGATGGTGGGGGAAAGACCTTATCGGCAGGTTGATAAGCAAAAAAGTGGGTCGGGAGAGAGAAACACGAAGTCGAGTGCTTTGGAGCTATCCATGGGGCTACGTCGATCTACATAGGATGATCTCCTATACTCGAGGGCTATTCCCTGTATCTGACCTTGTTCCCATTTGCAACCAGGAGGTCTAAGAGGGTTGGAAGACACGTTCTAGCGTTGAGAGCCCAGGTGGAAAGTACGCGGCAGGGATAATGTTTTCTTAGCGGGAAGAGTCACAAAATATAGACAGATATGTATGATACTTGGGGTGCAACGGGCGCCAATTCTCCATGAAACTGGATAATCAGATCTTAGAATATGAAAATTGCGAGCAAACAAAAGGATATGTGGTAGCTGCGTAGGAAACCAAGGGCGTCACGAGAAGAGATCAAAGGTAAAGGTAAAGGAAAAACTCGCGCAAAGGTAATCAAGGACAAGTAGTGGTACAGAGTTTAGCAACACTTCCCCCCAGTGCCGCCATTCAGACCCGAGCCCTGCTGGTCTATACTGACTCCCGGAGCAGACTGTTCGGTCTTGGAGGTATCCATGCCCTTCTTGATGTCCGACGCAAGGCTGTAGAATGCCTTTTCGATGTTGATGTTATTCTTTGCAGATACCTCAAGGAATGGAATGCCGAGTTCGTCAGCCAGCTGCTGGCCTTGTTCGGTTGAGACGGCCCTCTTCTCCTCCCAGTCGCACTTGTTTCCAATGAGGATTTTGTGTACTCCTTCACTGGCATGTTGCTCCACGTTTGAGAACCAGGTTCGAATGTCTTTTCCAGACGGTCAGATCAGTCTACCTATACTCGGGAGAAGGAAAGGAGGAGACTTACTGTGGAAAGATCGCTCGTCGGTCACGTCATAGACAAGGAGGATGCCCATCGCGCCGCGGTAGTATGCAGTTGTGATGGTACGGAAGCGTTCCTGGCCCGCCGTGTCCCAGATCTGCAGTTTCACTCTCTTGCCATCCAACTCGATGGTGCGGATTTTAAAATCGATGCCGATCGTGGTGATGAAAGACGGGGTGAAGGAGTCTTCGCTGAACCGCAAGAGACAGCAAGACTTGCCCACGCCCGAGTCTCCGATCAACAATAACTTGATCTGTGGCACCGGGTTCGATTAGCAAGTGGGTCGGTCCGATCTCGATAGAACTCACCAGGAAATCATAGTTTCTTGTACCCGCCATGATGGGAGTTTTTTGGTGGTTACTGCGGTGAACCGGGTGAGGAGAGGGGTGGTGGTGCCGGATAGGAGAAAGTCAAAATAGTGGCTGGCTACGGAAATGAAACAGACCAGCGACCGTGATCAAATGGCTTGAAGAGTCACTGTTTTCGTAGATGACAGTTCGGCGGCCGCAAGGTGTGGATCGCAAAAGCGGAGGGAGAAGGTGGACAGGTTGCGGTGTCTCCAGGGACTTTATCAGGAGGATCGGGGACAAGGGTGCAGATTGCCCACGGGCACAAAGACAACAAGCACGGACACAGAGTCAAGTGGAGGAACCCTCTGGATTTAAGCAGGAGTCCGGTCAAAGTTCAGCGACAAGAGCAAAGGAATAGTCACAGCCACAAGGATGAAAAGGGTGGTCAACAGCGAGTGGAGGTGATGACGGGGTTGGACTGGGATCGATGACCCGGTTACGTAAGCCGGCCATGAGGCCGTCTACATTGCCCACGGGGACAATCGGGACTTTACAGATTGCTCAACTACTAGATATTCGAGGAACGATGTTGTACTCGGGTAGATTACGTTGATATTATCCCCATACAAATACCCGGCGCGAGAGTCTAATGGAAATGCGCCCATCGCATCCTCTCCACCACCCGAAGCTGCCTGTCGACTCCCCCCTCCACGTCCAGTAGATCTTGGATATCTTCCCGGAACTCTCGGTACTGCATGCCTCCCAGTACTCCCTTTACCTGCTGAAGAAGGGCCTCGGCTTCGTAGAGAAGTCGCCCCGAGTCCTTGTGGGAGATCACCCCGTCAGAAAGGGGCGCAGAGGTCAGCAGCCGAGTGACATTTCTGGTTCCGTTAGCACTGTACAATCTCTAGTTCTGCGTTCCATAAAACCTACCGTAAGCCACGTCGCAGCTCATGCTGTCGCTTGCCTCTTCGAAGACCTCGTCGGTTGCCGAAGAGCCCAGCCATCCACCGTAGAGTGGCATACGAGACCAGAATCCCAGGCGTAAGCCCAACAAAGCTATATGACTTTTGTTTAGTACATCTCACGCGGGCGAGGCTGTTGCATCAAAGCAAAGGAGGTGCTTACCCAAACACAAGCTCCTGGCTCTTCAGAAGAGCATTGATGCCGCTGATAGCGATCTCCACATCCACCTTGGTTTTCTGGATCTGGATCAGAAGAGCGCGAATGAGATCGCCTCGAATTGTTCCAACAAAGGGGGCACGCAGGTCCCTCTCGTAAGCCTTTAGCACTGGCGTCAGATCCCCCTCCTTCACGGCGTTTGCAATAACCGCGGTATCCTGCCCGGCTAGGTGACTTTGGTCAGGGTCGGGATGGTCACGGACAAAATCGATCACCATTCTCTCCAGGCTGGTTCGATCGGCCACCAGGCTGTCTTTACTCATGATGGCAATCTCGCTTTTCTCATCGTGTCGGATCGTTCCAATAAGTTTGTGGATCGGCTCCACTACCCAATTACTGCCAAAGTCGATGATGGTGGCCCCGATGTTGGCAATCCATTGAATGATCTCGTCCTGGCGATGAAGTAACAACCGCAGAGATGCACTACTCGACATTACCGCCGTCAATACCGGTATCCAGTACCGGGTGAGTTTTGATGGGCGCCCGTGATCACTGATGAAAGCGGACATCGAGGTTTTATGTTTGGGCAACTGTTCCTGAAGAATGTACGTGAGGCGCTGGATCAGATGCATGGGCTGGCTGGAGGAGAAACCGCTCTGCATTTGCAGGCTCGTCGTGTTTTGGTCCAGAGTTGCAAACACCCGTTGTTCGAATTCAACGGTGTTGGGCTGGCTTGCCACCTCCTGCAGGATGGCTTCGGTCAAAACAACCGTCCTGTTGACTGAATCCTGCCACTGTCTCCGGTCCGCGGTAGAATCGGTGGTGACGAATTCCTTCGCTTGGAATGAATGCCATCCCTCCATGAGGAGTCCCAAGCTACTGGTATGAATATCCTTCATCGACAGTAGAAGATCTCTTTTTTGACGGATTCCAGACCGGCATGATCGGATGGGGGAAGACAGGGTGAGATGAATGGGATATTCGGACATTCCCTGCATACTTTGTCGCGCGATTTGGTGGAAACGGGCCCATCTGGCGGCAATAGATCTCGAGAGGGAAGCATGAGCATCATGGGCATTTCGCACTGGAGAGAGATCCTTTGCCCAGTGCCATAGGCGCACGGGCGATATCTGAGCCGCGTAGAGGCCACTGTACCACACGGATCCCAGTACCTCATTCCAATAGTAGGTCTCTTCGTGGAGCTGCAGGGTGTCATCAAGTAGAGTATTCATGACCAGACCTGATGTCTGGACGGCCGCCTTGGCAGCGACCAGCCACAGATAATCGGCTGCATCGTCCGTCCAAGCCTCCGCGGCGAGTGTAGAGTGCGATAGGGCAGGATCCGACAATAGTTTCACCAGGCGACTGGGTGACAAGAGCGGCTGCGTCTTTGAGGTCACCGAAACAGAATTGACAACATTCTGCAGACGGCAAACGTGCGGAGTGGGAACATCGTCGGTGTACAAGAGCTTCTCCGGGGGGGCGAACTGCTGCTGGAAGCGATCAAGTTGGGCGTTCAGGGCGCATGCATTTCTGGATAGAGTCAGACATGGAAGAATTAGGAATTGAGCCAGCGGACGTACTCCTGAACAATCGACATGACGCATCTCGGAGACGGCTACACAGCTCTGAGTTCGGAGGTGAAAGTGGGAGAACGTCATGATGCAAACACGGCACATGGTGCAAACGAGACAAACGGCGTACTGTTGAGTACACGGTAGGGCGCATACCATTTGGAACGGTTGGAAAGTTGGAAAGGGGGACCGAGTGAGTTGCCTGTTACACCCGGTATGAGGTTTACTGTGTACATGCAAGTGATTCTCAAGGGGAATCCACGTTTCCTCGTGATAGACCATCATTACCGTTACTCCTAGGACACGAACATGCCATGCAACAGGCCGTGTGGTGTGACCCCGGAGCATCAGCCATACACAGGCCCGGCAAAGCCCATTATCCCCTGAGTGGGGCTCGGATGGAGATCGGCTCGCAGTGGTCTTATTCCTTTCCCTGATTGCTGGTCTCGCCACTCCGGGATTTCGTCCCTGCGTTCGTTCTCCGCCAAAATAATTGCCCCGTTCCGCCCACCTTTTTTTTCCCTTTTCTTCAACACCTTCTCTCCCACACCTTTTCTCCTTTCCCTTCCATATTGGAGAGAGAAAAAACCGCAATGTAAGCATCCCCTTTCCATGAACTTGAACACGCGCTTATTTCCGCAGGAATTCGACCGTGTTAACCTCCAGTACCTACTGGGGCCAATTCGAGGAAATCGGCAAATACAACACTGAGCTTAATGTGGCCGAGCGCCTCTGGGCCGCCTGGTATGCCTGGATGCAGAATGATGTCCTGGCCACGGGAATCATGTCGTTCGCCATGCACGAGCTGGTCTACTTCGGTCGGTCGCTGCCGTGGATCTTCATCGACACCTTGGGTTTCTTCAAGAATTACAAAATTCAGAGCGTGAGTGCACTCCACAACGGAATTTGCAGGCAATGGAAGTCTAACCCCTCTGTAGGGCAAGATTCCTTCATTACGGGAACAGTGGGATTGCGCTAGATTCGTCCTCCTGAGTCACTTCACAGTTGAGCTGCCTCAGATCTGGTAGGTTTCGGCATTTTTGTCTTGTCTCCGATCGGTGATCTAACAACGTTGCTTCTACAGGCTCTTCCACCCTATGGCTCAATTCTTCGGTCTCTCCACCTCCGTTCCGTTCCCTTCCATCTGGACTATGGCTTACCAGATCGCCATCTTTTTCGTGATGGAGGATACCTGGCACTACTTCTCCCACCGTGCTCTTCACTGGGGTCCGCTCTACAAGGCGATTCACAAGATTCATCACCAGTACTCTGCACCTTTTGGCCTGGCCGCGGAATACGCGTCTCCAATCGAAGTCATGATTCTGGGATTCGGCACCGTCGGTTGCCCCATCGTGTGGTGTGCGTTGACTGGTGATCTGCACATTCTGACCATGTACATCTGGATCGTCTTGCGCTTGTTCCAGGCCATTGATGCCCACAGCGGCTACGAGTTTCCCTGGAGTCTGCACCACTTCCTTCCTTTCTGGGCCGGTGCTGATCACCATGATCTCCACCACGAGAAGTTCATTGGTAACTACGCGAGCAGCTTCCGCTGGTGGGACTACCTCCTGAACACCGAGTACACCCCGGATGCCCTGAAGCGCCGCAGGGAGCACAAGGCATCCGCGAAGAAGGCTCAGTGAGCCCGCATCGACCCCTTGTCACGGCAGCGTGCGGTCCGGGCACAAGAGCTTTTTTATCTGGAGCACGGGCTCGTTCGGACTCGATATGCCTTTCGTGCTTTACTTTGTACGAGATGGGGCTTACCCAGTCGACTTTTAATGTATCTAATATTACGGTGATCTTGCATCAGTTGGGTTTCGCAGGATTCCATTGGAGCCGGAACTCGTTCGGCGTTGCCCGTGAAGCGACACTTGAAAGAACCCACGGTTATTTGAATAGAGATTTTTGCCATGATTCTAAAGAGGCAAGATGAAGACAGTAATAAAAACTTTTTCTCACTTTTGTCATGACCTTAAATTGGGGGACCAAGGAAATGTTAAAAGTGGGCGACCCCTTAGAAAAGGAAGATATATTAAATAACTTTCTCCTATCTGTTATTAGTTCAACAGAGAAGTGGAGAGCTAGGAATAATATAGATAGATTTAGGGGTCTAAATAGGAGACTTGAGCGATTATTAGATGTAATCTCCTTAGATTGGGCTATAATTACCGCAGACTTCCACCACTTATATTATCTTGATATGGGATGTATACCAGGGGGAAGAAGAGACACGAGAGAAGGATAAAAGGGGCCGGGATGCGGCGTGATATAGTGCGTACGCATCGTTGGCTACGATTAAGGGATCTGAGGGATACAACTGGGAACAAGATAGGGCGCGCTGGCTAGATGCAGTTAACGATTCAAATTTTTACTATATAGAATAGTTAGAAGCTATTACTTATAGGGGAAAGAAGAAATAGGAGATTAGAGATGTGAAAAGGATACTAAGAAAGAATAAGCTCTTTTATACTACTTATAGATAATTCGCGTATTTTATAGAAGACTAAGATACTTAATATATCCATACTAAGTCGATTAAATCTCGATAGATATTATATATAGACTAATTATAATTACTATAGTAGTAGAAGACAAAGAAACGCTAATAAGTAGTTACAAAGAAGAATAGAAGACGATCGCTCAAGTGTCGAGATTATAAGAATATAAAGACGATCGCTTATTATTAGAAGAAGATTTAGGAAATAAGTAGCTCTTACTGAAATATATAGTTAAGAGCTACCTAGAGCTAAGAAGCTATTAAAATAAGAGAATTATCTCTTTATTATTAATTTACTAGTAAATAGAATTTAATTTATAAAAGCACTAATTAAAATAGGCTACCGTTCGTATATAACTATAAATAATTCTCTTATTTAGTCTCCTAATCTTCTATATATTTATATTCTGTAGATGACCTTAAGTTCAAGGTTCTAGCCAAGAGAACCCCTGGCTTTGTAGGTGAAGATCAAGTTGAGTGAGAGGGGAGAGCTAGGCATCTAGAGTCGTCCAACAGCTCCACCACTAGGCAAATAAGCTATGGTATGCTCTATGACTCCCAATAGAGTGACGTTCGACCGAAATCACGATATAATGGCAGACCTATCTATCCAGCCAAACCCTAGCTCGAAGCCCATAGTGATTCACGCCGAGGGCTTAGACATCCTGTCAGGATTTTAGGTGTCTGCATTTATAACTGCAGATTTCTAGAGCTTCCAATTCAACATAGAAGTTCCCGCTGAAATTCCCGTTCTGCCATTTCTCACCGCCTTTATCTGATCTTGCAGTTATCTCTCATTTATCTCTCACTTTGCTCTCACTTCAGCCTTTACTATGCTTTCTCTTTCCATTTGCCTACCGGACCGAGGTTATTAGGCCTATCCTGTCTATAGCCGCGGGTAACAGCACGTTTACCTACCTCGGGTAACAGCACGTTTACGGCAAGATTACCTCGGGCGAATATTACCTTAGGTAATTAGCCAGATGAACTGAATATTTCTGTCTATAAATATAGCCTAGAAACCAGACTAAATAAAACAAGAGCTTTCATCTCAATTCTCCTCTCACTACCCTTCCTCTCTATTAGGGCAGACCAGAGAGATTCTCTCTTATTATCTTTATCTTTATTCATCTTCCAGGGGTAAGTTACTACGCTGCAGTAATAGCTGACCTCTACGGGAGGTAGTATTTCTCTCTACAAATATTTGTCCTAAGGACTGCCCTGCCGCATAGGGACCCTTAGGCATTTATTTATCTCTCTTATTTTCATATACTACCAATCCCGACACATCCTAACTAATATAGGCAAGATTCTATAAGAACGTTAGATAGCGTTATCGAGAACTAAGGAAAAATTAACTTTATAATATATTTTAACATACACCATCTCACGATCTATAGCTACTAGTAAGAACAAGTATATATATATATATATTCCTCCTTAATAAATAGATAAGATAATCCTAGGAAAACCCTAGCCTAAGGACGTAAATAAATAGTACCTAGCCTAAAAGGGTTATCTTAATATTCATATAAAGAACGGTGAATAGACTAGATATTAAAATAGAGCGAATCCTACTATTAGAACTGTTAGAATAAAGACTCGAAGAGTATTAGACGTAACCACTTAGAAGCTATAGGATATAACGTTAAATAAAATAAAAACTAAGTAATTAAGGATTAGAAAGATTATAATACTAGATATTAAGAAAGCTGTATAAATAAAGCTCTTTAAATATTATAGAAATAGCTTAAAGTATTCGATTACTATCTTATAGAGAAACTCATAAATTATTAGCTAGAGATAGATTATTATATCCTTTTAAAAAAGGATAAAGCTAGTAATAAAGTTTCCTCTTTATATAGACATCTTTATATAATAAATTAAAAATAATTATTTATATTATAAAGACGCTTTTAGACCTATTAAGAAAGAAATTTATATAAATAAGTAAATTATTAGCTATATCTCTAGTGATATTAGTCTAGAAACCTAATAGAGGTATCTAATTCTACATAGACTACTAAAGCCTAAATAAACTACTTATCATTAAGGACTATTATCCTTAATTAGAGAGACTCTATAGAATATAGTATAAGCGAGATAGCTTATAAAACTATATATTATTATTATATTCTATAAGATATAGCTATCCTAAAGAAGAATAGAAAACTATCCTCTAGACTATATTTTAATAATATATTAATAAAGTCTTATAAAAGTACCTAAATAATTTTATCTTTATATATATAGATAATATATATAGATAATATTATTATCTACCTTAATAATAGGTTACTTAAAGACTATTATTAGAAAATAAGTAAAATCCTCTAAAATTTATAAAAATATAATGTTATAGCATAACATAGATAAGTCTAAGTTTAAGTAGAAATTAGTAAAGTATCTAGACTGTATCATATATAAGCTAAAAAAGATATTTATAATCTAAAGAAAGTAGAAGCTATTTAGTTGTAGAAGGTCTTAAAAGATAGTTAGAGATATATAAAGCTTTTAAGCTAATATATTAGGCTATCGAAGTAGAGATATACTATCTTCAATTTAGGAAGATAGAACTTTGTAGCTATATATCTATCTATTTTAGAAGCCACTATTTATAGAAATAAACTATAAAATCTATCATAAGAAATTCTTATCTATTATTTATAGATTAAAGAAATAGCGCTCTAAATAAAAGATAGATTTACGTTTTAAAATTATTATATCTATATATAATAATTTAATAATTTAATAATAGATTAATCTATTAGCTAAATTTAAATTTAATTTATAGTTTTAGTTTAAGAAACTAGCTAAGAGACTAAATACTCTCTCTTAGAAAAAATAGAATATCATATAAAATATAAAAGATAAAAGGCTATTAAATTAGTTCTATTTAATATTTAAAAAGATATAAATATAGACTAAAAGAGTTAAAATAAATATAGATATATAGCTAAATAAATTTATAAAAGCTAATATTTATATTTAAATATAAAGCTCTATAGTGTTAATAAATAGAAATAAGAAGGAATAATTAGGCTTATTAAGCTATTTTAGAACCGCTAGAAAATAGTTAATAATAATTATTAACTAAAATATAGGTAAAAATAAGCCTTATAAGGTATTACTTAGATAAATAAAAGCTTCTTTCTAAAACTATATTTAGATTCCTAAAGATAAATAGCTCTAAACTAATATTATTTAATAGATTTATAATTTATATATTACAGGTTATCTAGATTAGGATATAACTTATTTAATCCTATTAAGGAGATTATTTTAGCTAAAAATAAAAAGATATATAGACTCCTATAAAATTATATTATCTATAGACAAGGTATAGTTAAACTTAGTCTAATATAATAGATTTTAGACTATTACTTATAATTATAAATAATTAAGATTTTAATTTATAAATAGATTTTAGATAGAGATTTATAAAAAGTTATAGATCTAATAAAGGCTATCTATAGCTTTCTATCTATAATTAAATAGTTTAATAGAATAAGCGAATTAAGAAGTTAAAAGGATATTATAAATATCTATAACCTATTCTTAAAAGGATTAGGCGCGTTAATATTTATTATAATAATAGTTATTAATAATTATAATATAATATTAATTAGATTAGTACACTCCTAACTTTTCCTTTATAAACACTATATTAATTCTATTAGACCAGAAGACTCTAAATAGCTATAAATTAGTCTAAAAACTATTATATAGGTAAAAAGGTATTTATAGAATAACTATAAAAGTAACTAATTAGACCTAAGTAGTAATTAATTATAATAGCGTAGGGTAGATAATAAATATAAATAAATTAAGAACTATTAAGCCACTTCTATATATAAACTAAAAGATAAGATATAGCTAAACCTTAAAAAGTCTAATTAGAGAGATTATTAAAGAAGTTAAGTTAGTTATATATATAATATAAAGTACTCGAGGTTCCCTCACTATATATAAATAGTATAATTAAATATCCTTTTAGAAGTATATTTAACTTTCTATATAAATTTAACTACGCTAACTACTTTTAACCCTTTATTATCCTAAATTATAGACGATATATAATATTAGGACTAGATAGAACTATAAGTATATAGATAAAAACTTTAATCCTATAATTATAACTAAACTAATCCTTAAGAAAGAGAATTTATTAATTATAAGAGAGTGCCTTTTATTGCTTTATATAATTATATAGCGTTCACTTTTATATAGGCTTATAGGAAACCCTTTTATATAGTTTCTAATATATCTAATTAAGTATCTAAGTTATCTTATATTATTTAAGGGCTATAATAACTATCCTCCCTATCTAAAGGTCGTTTATAACCCTTTAAGGGTTAAGATAGAATACTAGGATATATTATTATTATAGTTTTAGTAAAGAGAAGTATAGTTAAATTACTAAAATGTCTCTTTATTAACGTAATTCACTACCCACTCGGCCACACCGCCGAGTCGGCCACCCAACTATCCGCTTTTTACTTTACATCTATTTTTTTCAACCAAAACGCCTTTATATTAATTATTCTACCTAACTGGGCATCTAGGGGCCTTATGCCCTTTCTCACCGTATATAGAACACGTAAATTGACGCCTTTGCGTTGGCGCTACCGCTGGTTGAATAGGCTACCTAGGGGTTGCTAGAGACGGTGCTATCGGCTATAAACCAGCCTTATAGGCTTGTAAATGCCCCTGAGCTTCTAGCACTAAGGTCCCAGCATTAATAGCTATATACCTATGAATACGAGCACGCTTTTGCCTCTGTACCTCGTTAGTGGCCCGTAATTGCCTAACCTCTTGCTTAAGTAATATACCGTTTTGTATAGCGATCTAATAGCCCTTGATAAGCTTATTTAAAGCGGTCTTTGAGGGTGTTAGCGGGCTATTTGAGCGTCGTTTTAAGAAGGCCTAGATTAACGCGCCTTATTTTAGTAATTCGGCGACGGTTAAGGGTATTTTTGGTGTAAAAACGCTAGATCGGCTAGATAGGCGGCTTCCTAGGGGGGTAGGCGTTCGAAGCTAGATATTAAGCTTTAAAAGCACTCGTTCTAGGTCGAATAGCACTAAACCCCCCTACTGCAAAGCTATTTTTTATTATAAGCGCTTAAAAAGCGCTATCGCGGGCATTTAGGTAGGCCATAAGGAAATCAAGTTTGTCGATATAGTTAATACTAAGCCGCATTTTTTGATTAACTAAGCCTCCGTAAGAGCGCTTTAAAATAGCAAAATAACTAATATCAAGCGGCTATAAAAGATGCGAGCTATACGCTAGCATATAGAGAGGAATTATCTCGTTTTCTAAATAAATTTAGTTGAATTGGGCGATTAAATAGCTACCGTGACCATTAAGGACTAATAAACGATATCGGCCTTGCGTACGCGTATTCGTCGACGGTATAAATAGTTTTTGAAGCCATCGAAGGTATATCTCGTCTATCGTCCACCCGTTTTGACTAACTTCGAAGCGCTAATCCCCTAGGAGGTCCTCGAACTAAGCCTAATTGTATAGTTTGCCCTTAAAGATAATCGTTGGCGGAAGCGCCCACCCAGAAGCGCTTATAGACTTAATTGTAGTCACCTACTCCCGGTTTCCTAGCTATAAAACTGATCGCCGACCGTAGTATTCCGATCGGGTAATAACCTTTGCGGTCGCCGTACGGCCTATCGCGAAGCTAGTCTCGTTAAAGTTATAGATATCCTTCGGTAGGATACCGTATTGCTGAATCGTAGCTTATATACGATTAAACCACTCTCGAATAACTTTTAGGTCCTCTTATTTTGCGCGTTGATAGTCGTATCGACGTGAAAAGCGAGATTTTAGCTTAGGATGTCGTCTAACAAATTTTGTAGCCTAGTTTTGACCGATCGGTGCGATAACGTTCGAACCGCGCTTTATAAGTAGTAAATTAGCTATTTCTTGGACTGTAGACGGCCTAGGTGCTCCACCGCGATCATCTATAGAGAGTATCTATTTTAGAAGCATATCCTCTTCAATTTCAGACAATTTATGGCTATTGGCGCGTCGTTCGGTGCGAAATAGGCGGCCATTAATGCGGTCGGTGAGCGTGGAACGTGGAACGTTAAATTGGCGCGCTGCGGTTCGAATAGAGCTAATTTCTTTGTTTTTAATGGCTTGTAGGGCTAATAGAAGGCGCCCTTCTTATTCGACGGAATTTCGGCCTAATTGAGCACGTTTTGGAGGCATAGTGGTTGGTAGAAAATAGAAGCACGCGTTGGGGCGCGTAAATTTAGTTAGGTGGCCGACTCGGCGGTGTGGCTAAGTGGGTAGTGAATTACGTTATATTATTATAGATTATATAATAAGTGTCTTTTTATTTTAATTCTATACTTTATTACTTTTCCCTCTTTCTTCCTTTTTCTTCTAACTCTCTTTCTCTAACTCTCTAATTTATTTATATCCTATATTTCGCTATCCTTTCGCGTATATTTCTATAAGCTTTTACTATTATTTTATCTTTATTTCGCTTATATTATATTTTCTTTTTTAAATTTATAATATATTAACCCTATTATTACTATTATATTATAATAGTAAATCTACTTTTAAATCGCCCTTAAGGATTATAATATATCTAAGGATATCTTTTTTTATATCTTATATTTAGAAGGGCGTTACTTTAACTATATATTAATATTATTGTTTAATAAAAGTCCTATAAATAAATATATTTTAGTATTCTCTAAATATTTCTAGCTATTAACTTTTCTTCTTATATAAATTACTAAGAATATAGTTAGAGACATCCTAGATTTATAGGCTTTATTAGCATAGATAGAGATAATCTAGGATTAGATATACTAGGAGGGGCCTATCTAAGATAGTACTAAGATTAATATAATTTTTCTTCTAGAGCTTATAGAAGCTATAGTTTAGCTTTACTAAGCTTTTAAAGTAGCTAAGAAAAGCTACTATAAAATCTATAGTTTAACTATAACTATTAGGATTTTAGGTATCTATATTTATAACTATAGATTTCTAGAGCTTCTAATTTAATATTGAAGTTCCTATTAAAGTTCCTATTCTACTATCTCTCACCGCCTTTATCTAATTTTCTAATTATCTCTCACTTTTCTCTTACTTTATTCTTACTTTAGCCTTTACTATACTCTCTCTTTATATTAGCCTATCTAACTATAGTTAGTAGGCCTACCCCTCATCTCCCTAACGTCTATAGCCTTAGATAAATAGTATATTTACCTTAGGTAATTAGTATACTTATTTTAGATAAACTAAATATTTCTATCTATAAATATAGCATAAAAACTAGACTAAATAAAATAAGAGCTTTTATCTTAATTCTCCTCTCACTACCCTCTCTTTCTATTAGGGTAGGTTAGAGAGCCCTTTATCTTTATCTTTATCTATCTCCCTAGGGTAAGCTACTACGTCGTAGTAGTAGCTAACCTCTATAAGAGGTAGTATTTCTCTTTATAAATATTTATCCTAAGAATAGCTTTACTATATAGGGACCCTTAGGTATTTATTTATCTCTCTTATCTTATATACTACTAGTCTTAATAGTAAGTTATAATAGAGAGAGATAGAAGAATTTAGAAAAATTAAGGCCTTTTTATACCTTTCTATAAGTGCTCTTAATTAAAAAGAAAAGATCGTTTCTAGGCGAGCGTACATTAAGCGTTAGCACCCTCTCCTAGCTAACTATAAAAGATTAGCTATATTAGGATATGCTACTAGATAAGATTCTTAGGCAAAAATAGTATATATTAATAAAGATAGCTGATAATAGGATAAAATATATATAGGGCGGTTAGAAAGGTAGTGCTAAATAGTAAGTAAAAAGAGGTATAAAGTTAGTATTATAGCTATAAACCCTTAGTAAGATACTCCTATTATCACACTAGTCTTTTAAGCCTATAAATTTAGCTTATACTATAGCTTTTCGTCTTTATATCTCTAGGTCTTTACCTTATATCTAATAAGTTTTTATTTATAGGTTAGGGCTTATTTTTATCTTAAAAATACTTATATTCTCTAACACTTTTATTATATTTAAATAATACTAAAAGAACGTCTAGTTATAGTTTAGGTTATTCTAGATAGCCTAAGTTAGCTAATTCTATAATAGTTCCCTTAGGATCCTTTTTATAATATAAATACTAATTAATATTTCTCTTAGATAGTTCTATTATCTCTAGCCTTAAACTAGATTTCTAGACTAATCAAGTCTTTAATATATAAAGACTAAATAATAGCGTTTAGTTAGCTAACGTAATTCACTACCCACTTAGCTATATAACCCTACTTAGCCACTATAGAATACTATATTAAATACTATTTTTTATAACCTTATATCTTAATAACTATCGCTCTTATTTATTCTAATATAAGTACACTAGTATTAATAAGCATTATTTATAGTAGATATTAATTTTAAGCTAGTCAAAATATCTTATACTTAGAATACTATAAATTACGTTATAATTTAGCTAAATAAACTAAAAATATAGATACTCGTCTACCGAAATTTCCTAGACTCTATTTAAGTACTATATTTACTATATAGAATATAACCTTAGAGTTTGCTATCTATATAAGCCCCGATTATTAAGATATAAGGTTATAAAAAATAGTATTTTAATATAGTATTCTATAGTGGCTAAGTAGGGCTATAGTGGCTAAGTGGGCTATATAGCTAAGTGAGTAGTGAATTATACTATATAATATCTTTTTATTAGCTAATTTCTAATTTCCCTTTTAATAAATAAATAAGATTAGGATCTTAGACGTTCTTAGCGTATTTAAATATTCTTAATAATATATCTACTAAGTTATTTTTCCTTAATCTATATTTAATTATAAAGTTAAAGAGTATTAAAAATATATATTATCTAGTTTATCTATCTCCTATTAAGCTTAGGAAGATATGAATATCTATAGATTAAGTATAATCTAATTTAATTTAATAATTACTTCCACCTCGAGACAATACTATTAATACTTAAAGAAATAAACGATTAAAATAGCTTCTAGTTTAGTATTTTCTAGTTTACTCTATATTAATAAATTTTTAGAACTAAAATATAATAAGATATTAGTAACTTTATCATATTATATATAATATTGCACTAAGTATTCTATATTTTAAAATATTAAGCTTAAGTTAGATAGGTAATTATAGATTGAAGTATTAGAGTAACGGAGTAAAATAAAGGTATTAATTAAATAACGAAACACTTCCTTTTAATAAAGTATTAAAGGATAAGTAATTCTAGCGAAAGCTTAAATTAAATACTAATAGAAGTTATAGAAGCTAATAAATACTTAGATAATAGTAACTCTTAAAAAGCGACTATAAAATTATTAAATAGTATTAACTTATTAGGAGTTTATTAAAATACTATCTTATAAGATAATATATCTAAGGAATTCTATATAATCTTAGTAAAAGATATATTTATCTAGCTTTATAAAGCGCTCTATGTTTTATATTTACTTTAAGATTTATTAGATATAAAGAGTGTAAGGTCTTTTAATTGAGTAAAAAGATTAAAATATTATTAAGAGTGATAAATAATATAATAGATATTAAATAACTTATAAAGAGCTATAGAAATATAGTTCTAGAAGAAAGTAAATATATTAATTAAGGTAAATAGTATAACTATATATTTTTTAATATAAATACAATAATAGATATATACCTCTAATATTAGTCTTACTAAAGAATTTAACGCTAATTAATTGGTCTAGAATCTCTATACTAAAAGGTAAAAGGTAAAAGGTATTAATTCTTAACTAAATCCCTATTTAACCTTTAGTAATTAATATATAATTAAAAGCCACTATTCTTTTTTAGAATAAAGAAGATGTATATATATTTATTAGACTTTTAGAGAGTTAAATTCTTACAGGGCTTGGAGTTCTATCTAGGATACAAGATATATATATTTATATAAAGATTTCTCGTCTAAATTAAGATTATATCAATATAGTTAGTTATATTTTAAGATAGGAGATTATTACATTATTTAGCTATAAAATTATCCTAAAAATCTACAAGTTTAGGGGAAACTTATATATCCATATCTTCTAGTTAAGCCTTAGAAATCTCTGCGGCTTCGGCACTATCGGATAACATCTGCCAGCGTCAGCGGTGTGGTAAGTTCGGTAAGTGCAACAGCAAGAGAGCGTCCTGGGCGCGTTATTGGATAAAGATGAAGTGCGGGAGTGGTTGGAAGCGAGAGAGGAAACCCATAATCATGTGATGTAGCTTTCCCGGCTGCCCTAGAGGTTCTGCCGGCAAATCGGCCTTGCGGCTGACAGATCCGAGAATGAATAATCAATCAATCATATCTTCTAGTTTCTAAACCTCTTTAACTAATTTAATTACTATAAATATATATATTTAGTTTTAGTAATATTAAGCGAATTATTTAGGTATATATATTTTAAATAGTAATATTTAATCCTATTATTTAAAACTGAAATCTATTACTAAAAGGATATTAGAATGTTGTAAAAAATACAGTTATTATTAGAAGAATTATGCTTACTCTTGGGAAGAGAAAACGATTAGTAACTATACAAGATTATATAAAAGACTAAAGACCAAATCTTTTCTTAGATGTCTATAATATTATAAAGATATTAAAATAATTTATAGTCAATAATAGATCCTATGAATTTGATCTATTTAAAATAATATTATTATATAAACTAATAGCTATCTATATTAATCTTAATGTAACTATTAAAGTCAGTCTATAATCATTTTAATATTATTTGAAATAGTAATTAAGATATAAAAGTAGATAATGGTCTCTACTTATAGATACTAGGTTGTTATTATTGAGTTTACGCTACTTAGGGTTATTTCTTAACTATTTTATATTTTATATAATAGCCTAAAACTAAATATAATAAAGGTAATTTAGTTTAAAATAATTAAAGTTATTGGAAGTAAAGTACTAAGAAGTAGGATCATTCTATTTAGTTTATAGATAATATAAAGAATTTGTAGATTCTATTAGTTATCTTAGACCTTAGTTTCTTTTAAAGATTAGTAACTATAAGACCTAGATTAGTTAGGTATAAGGCGCCTAAGGTCTTAATCCTATTATAATGCTATATTAGTATCATTATAGGAGCGTTTAGGTACTAAAATAGGCTATATAATATTCTAATAGTATATTATTATAATAACTATTTCTTTTAGGTTTTTAGTAAAGGGATACTAAAGCTTAGAATAGCCTTTTTTAAATTAGGGTTATAGCTTTATAAAGAAAATAAAAATATAGTTTCGCTCTAATTCACGATCTAGATATTACTCTCTACTATAGAGATAGAAATAGAATTATAAATATTTTAATATAGTAACTAGAAAGCTTTCTTAATTTAGTCTTAGATATTAGCCTAGAGGCTAGTGAAAGTCTATAAAAAGAAGAGTATTTAGTCTATGAATATATCTTAGGATTTACTATAATCTTCCTATTATTTTAAGCGGTTTTTTATTACTCAACTTAGTCTATTTTACCTTATAAGATAAGTTTATAAAACGCTAAGCTTTATATATCTTTTAAGCGTTAGTATTATACTATCTAAGCGCGACTTAAATTATAATATTAAGATTAACTAGCTACTCTTACCGTTTCTAAATAGAGATCCCCATCCTAAAGGTAAAAATATCATTACTCTTAATATCTCTTTTCTAATCTATATTATGGTTAGTAATCTATTAATTTAATTTTGTTTAGCTTAATAGGGGTTTTGCCTAACTTAGCTAAAAGCTTATTAGGATAATTACGCTAAACTTAAAGCTTTTTAAGATATTTAATATAAAATTAGATCTCTTATTCGTTAGCTTATATATACGTTCGATTAAGCTAGCGATCTTAGAAGATCTTTACTAGTGTAAGGTCTATTAGCTAGGGGATCTAATTACGTTAGCTAACTTCTATATAAAGGTATTTTAATACGTAATTACTATCTTTATTTTAGGTGGTTAAGGGGAGAAGGATTAGAAGTATTAGGGCTAAGATTACACTAGATAAGGAACTAAATATAGTTATAAGTATATAGATAAGAACTTTAATAATACTATAATTATAACTAAACTAGTCCTTAAGAAATAGAGTTTATTAGTTATAAGAGAGTGCCTTTTATTCCTTTATACGATTATATAGCGTTAGCTTTTATATAGGTTCTTAAGAAACCCTCTTATAGAGTTCTTAGTATACCTAATTAGGCATTCGAGTTACCTTATATTATTTAGGGACTATAAGAACTAAATCTTTAAAAGAGATATAACATAGGCGAAATAGTAATAAAATAATAATAAAAGCTTATAAAATATATATATAAAATAATAGCGAAACGTAGGGTATAGGGTATTGTAATAGGCCAGTGCCTGGTTGAAGGTCACGTTCGAGCACGTGACTGATCGCCGCCGACCGCCTCTTTTTATTATTGATTGTTTACTTTTCTTTCGTTTCTCCTTACGCTTTTAGTAAACTGCAAACGGCCTAGTTAGGTTGAATTAATCTAGCTTTAGCCTTTTATATACTAAAAGCGTCCTCTTTCTCAAGAGTAGACTGCGCCATAACCCACGAATGGGTTCTGGAATCAAAACCCAACCCAACCTGTCGGGATTGGTAGTATATAAAAATAAGAGAGATAAATAAATGCCTAAAGGTCCCTATGCGACAGGGCTATCCTTAGGATAAATATTTATGAAGAAAATACTACCTCCCGTAGAGGTCGGCTACTACTGCGGCGTAGTAGCTTACTCCAGGAAGATGGATGAAGATAAAGAAGGGTCTCTCTGGCCTGCCCTAATAGAGAGGAAGGGTAGTGAGAGGAGAATTGAGATAAAAGCTCTTGTTTTATTCAGTCTAGTTTTTAGCCTATATTTATAGACAAAGATTGCATTTCGGCCGAAATAATTCGGTCGAGATAATCATTCCTTTCGGTCGAGAAAAGAGGGGTAAAGTGAGGGGTAGGCCTACTAACCATAGTTAGGTAGGCTAATGTAAAGAGAGAGCATGGTAAAGGCTGGAGTGGGAGCAAAGTGAGAGATTAAGAGATAATTGGAAAATCAGATAAAGGCGGTGAGAAATAGCAGAACGGGAACTTCAGCGGGAACTTCTATGTTGAATTGGAAGCTCTGGAAATCTGCATTTATAAATGCAGACACCTAAAATCCTGACACAACCTAACGCGGGTTTTGGGTTCTACACCTAGAACCCAACCTAACATAATAGGTTTTAAATCTGAAGTTGAAAACCCGTAAGTAACCTATTTTGACCTATTCTTATAAAAAATCCTAGTCTTAAAGTATATAATTCGGCTGATTTATCTTAATTTAATACTTTTCTTTTTACACTTATATTTATAACTATAATAATAATTTATCGACTTTCTCTAAAATATATTAGTAACTTTAAGAAATTCACTTAAATATATATTTATTAACGTAATCGGCAAGCGAGCGGCCTACCTAGCTATCTATTTTTATTTTATATCTAGTTTTTTTAACCAAACCGCCTTTATATTCACTAAATTATCTCTAATTATATTGATTTGCCTTATGCCTAACCACTAATATCGTCGCGCTAGTGCTACCGCCTACTAAATAGGCTAGCTAAATGCTACTAGAGATAGTGCTATAGGCTATATAATAGGCTTTAGGCTTATAAATACTCCTAAGCTTCCTACACTTAGACATTGACACTCCTATAGGTATTCCCATTTAGGATAGTCCTATCCCGCCTATAGGTGGGATATAGGACCGACCCTTAGTCCTATAGGTAGGTAGGGAAAAGGCCGTCCTATCTATAGGACTCCTATAGTCCTATAACTACCTATAATATAAAGAGGTATAATTAATGTATATTATATAGGAATTTTTAGTATTTAGGTAGTAAAATTATAGTCGAAAGGTAATAAAATAAGAAAAGAAAGTAAGGTTTAAATAAGAGAATAATATCTATATTAATCTATAGAATTTTAAAGCCCTTAAGCCCTCGAGGACGTCTTTTTATCTAACTAGAGGCCTAAATCTAGCTTTCTAGTATTATAGGTAGAGAGACTAAATTATTATTACTCTTATTAGATAAAATACTCTTTCGTCTCTTACTAGCCTAAATAAAAGATAGCCTAGAAATATCTATTTTATCTATATTATCTATATTATCTATCTTATCCTTAGTATTACTAATTAGCTTAAACCTTTCTATTTACTTAGAAGGTTTATCTATTTTATCGTCCTCGTAGATAGATAGAGATTAGATAAAAGCTAACTACTAATCTTCTATCTTAAACCTTATTATATATATAAATATTATTAGGTCTTAGATAGTTAAAGAATTTAGACGACCCCTCTAATAATAATAGATATTCTAGGCTAAATTAAATAATCTTTCTACACTAATACTAATAGTAGGGATAGAGAAAATATCTTATACTATATATATTAGTGTAGGGAACTAATATATATAATCTTTCTAGAATAGATAAGGGCTAATTAGGACTAAACCTAAATAAACTAAAGAAATTAGACTAAAAATAAGACTAGAAGTAAGAGAAGAAGTAAGAGAAAAGTAAGAGAAGAAATAAGCTTATCTCCTTAGAGAAATTAGGATAATTTATCTTAATCCTAGGTAGATTTAGGCTTAGAAGTAAGTAATTAATTAAGCTTAGAAGCTTAGATAGAAGCCTAAGATTTTAAGATTAAATCACTCTCTATTTAATATATTTTTATCTACTCTTAAAAGCTTACTTAATATAAAGAAATATAGTCTTTATCTATCTAGTTAGGGCTAAAAAGAACTATAATTTATATTAAGAGGCTAGGATTATACTATATATATAGATATTACTAAGTTCTAGATTATCTATTTTTATATAGTACTCTCGAAGCTTATTTTTAGCTAATTTAAGAGCTTTAGGTATCTACTATTTCTATTTAGCCTAAAAGAAAAAGTAAATAAATAAGACTTAAATAAATCCCTTTTCTACTAATCCTAACTTCGATTTTTAACTCTTTAACCCTTATTATATACGTTAAAGTACTAAAAGTAAGAGTTAAGATTATTAGAAAAAGAAAAGAATAGAGAAGACTAACCTTTTTCCGCCTTAACTACTAAATCGAAGCTTTAAGGTAGTTAAAAGGCTTATTATAGATACTAAAGATACTATAGATAGTAATATCTTTAGTCTTAGATAAGATAATAGTAAATTAGAAGAAAGGCTTAGTTAAATAAAGAAGATAATTAATCTAATACTATTCCTCTAGATTAATTATTAACTATTTAATCTAATAGATAATATAATATTAATTTAGATTAGATTAAAGCCTTTTAGCTTAGTAAAGTATTAAATAAATAGAATTCTAATATATATAGATATCCTAGATTAGGACTAATATAGGCTACTTAGTCTAAAGCTTTAAGAAGTTATCCTATCTCTATAGGCTTATATTAATATAGATAGTAGGACCATAAGCCTTATAAAGGGTATTTATAATATCTAGCTTTCTAGACCTCTACTAAGCCTAAATAGTCTAATTAAGCTCTTCTATCTAAATTATTTCTACTATATTATTCTATAAGTTTACTTTTATCTAATTAAGAAGCTATTTTAGACTAAGCTAAATAATATAAGTAAGGTAAGAAATATAGATAAAAGGTAGACTAAGATAACTAGCTTAGATATTTATAATTATTATTTAGTTATTTAATATATTATCTATAGTAATATCTATAACTTAGTTTATAATCTAATACTTTTAAAAGGTCTTAAATAGGACTAAACTAAGATTTAGTCTAATATATATATCTTTTAGAGGTTCGAATCCTAATAGTATCTCTTAATAATCCTAATTTTAGTTTAGGAAATAGCTAGTTATAGCTATAAATACTTATTAAAAGAGGGATATTTAATAATCTAGACTAATTAAGAGCTTTAAATAGGGTAGAACTATTTAAAAGATATCTTTCTATTAATCTTTAACTATATTTTATAATTAGTACTATATTATATAATTAGTACTATATTATATAATTAGTACTATATTATATAATTAGTACTATATTATATAATTAGTACTATATTATATAATTAGTAGAAAAGGTTAAGACTAAAGGGACTAACTATATTAAGCGTAGTAGCTTCTAGAAGTATTTACTCTTAATAATTTAGAAAAGTAGATATAGACTAGTAATAGTGGTTAAAAGTTATTACTACTAAAGCTCTTTAGACTAAGGTTAGGATAGATTAGAGTTAACTACTTAGTAAGAGAATAATAGGTTAGTTTTCTTTTATTTTACTCTTACTTTTCTCTTACTTTTCTTTATCTTTTCTCTCTCTTTTTAATAAATATATTACTTTTTATATTAAGTGCTTAATACTTATTTACTTACTTTTTATCTAGTAGGCACTATTTTTTAGATATCGTCGTATCCTAGACGTCCTATCTTTTATAGGATACTTTATTATTATACTATACTTTTTATAAGTAACTATTAATTTCCCTATATTAATATATATAATCTAGTTAAAATATATCTATATATTAGATTAATAGCCCTTTTTATCCTAATAGATATATTTTACTTTAGGTTTTATTCTATACTAAATAGTAAGCTACTATTTAATAAATTTAGTCTTAGTTATTTCCGTCTAAAGTACCTACTCTTTTATCTAGTCTCTAATATATTAAATAGAGAGTGGTAGTAGTAATAGTGGTATAAGCTTAGTTATTTAGCTTCTAGTTAGTTCGTTTAGTTTAAAAGAGAAATAATTAGATAGAAGAGGATTAATACTATCACTATAGATAGATTAGCTTATAGGGTCTAAAAGGTATACTATACTAGCTAAAAGTGAAGATAAACTAAGACTAAAGTAAAGAGAAAAAGCTTAGATAGAAGATAAGGCAAGGTAAGGTATATTAAGGGGCTTAGGCACGTAGCCTAGACCTAGCACTCACCTAACCTATAGGTCTAAGATCGAGAACCGTGAACCTACCTACGTTGGGTCTAGGTCCAACCTTATAGACCTAGACCTAGACCTACCTAGGTTCCCTTTAGGTCACCCACGATAGGTCTAACATACCTACATAAGCTACGCTTTACCTATTTAGGACACGCTTCACTATTTTAGGATGAATGACTAAGCGAGTTGACACCTAAAATATGATTTTTTGACCTAAAACGTGACTTTTCTACTAAAATTAGTCACGTGCGGACCCTATAGGTTATCTATAGGTGAGTGCTAGGTCTAACGTAGCCTAATATTATTGGTTCTTTATAAGCTAATCACTACTAGGTAGGTCTAACTAGCCTATCCTATTAGCCTAAATCTCTATATTTTATATAGGTAGTCCTATAGGAGTCCTATAGTCCTATAGAACTTACTAAGAGCTATACCCCCTAGCAATTTCTTAACTTTTTCTCTTAACTCTAACCTTTTTCTCTTAACCACACACCCTACACTAGTAATTAGGTATTTATAAGATAAGTATATATGAAAGAAGCTATAATAATTAAATTAACTAATAAAATAAGCCGTAATAACTAGTATTATACTATAATAAAATTAAAGGAAATGATATAGTAGGGTGATTATATATAATAAATATATATCTTAGAGCACTAATTATAATTTCTACTACTACTTTTTTACTTTTACTTCTATAAGCCTATAATTAATACGACTAATAGAACCGACCCTTAAATATATAAAAATAAATTTGTTTCCTATAATTACCTAGTAGGTAGGTTAAAAAGTAGTGATATTACTTATTCTAACTAAAATAGACGTAAATAACGAAGATTAGTTAGTGATCTTATATATAAAATTTAGGCTAATTTAGGCTCATTTAGGCCAATTAAGGTAGAATTAGGTATATATACCTATAGGACCTATAGGTATTCCTATAGGTAGGTATACTAAGGGCATACCTAATTAGGTATTCCTATAGATAGGACATAGGATGGACCTTAGTCCTATAGGAGTCCTATATTAATGTCTACCTACACTAATATACTAGCTTCGTATGCTATATATCTATTAACCTATATATACTTTTGCTTCTATACTACGTTAGTAGTGCGTAATTCCTTAACTTCTTACTTAAGTAATATTTTATTCTATATAGCGAGCTAGTAGCCCTTAATAAGCTAGTTTAACGTGGCCTATAAGGGCGATAGAGGGCTATTTAAGCGTTATTTTAGGAAAGCCAAGATTAATACTCCTTATTTAAGTAATTTAGCGATAGTCGCTAATATTTTAGGGGTAAAAATATTTAATTAGCTACTTAGGTAGCTTCTTAAGGGTATAGGTATTTAAAGCTAGATATTAAGTTTTAAAAGCACTAAACTACCTACTATAAAGCTATTTATAATTATATTTACTTTAAAAGTGTCGACGCGAGCTTATAGATATACTATAAGGAAATTAAACTTATTAATATAGTTAATACTAAGCTATATTTTTTAATTAACTAAGATTCTATATGAGCGTTTTAAAACTATAAAATAACTAATATTAAATAGCTATAAAAGATATAAGCTATATACTAGTATATAAATAAGGATTATCTTATTTTCTAAGTAAATTTAGTCGAAATAAGGCGTAAGTTAGCTACTATACCTATTAAGGACTAATAATTAATATTAGTCTTATATATAGCTATTTATTAATAGAATAAATAGCTTTTAAAGCTATTAAAAGCCTATTTTATCTATTATCTATCTATTTTAACTAACTTTAAAGCGCTAATCTCTTAGAAGATTATTAGTCTAAGCTAAATTATATAGTTTAGCTTTAAAGATAATTTAATTATAAGCGAAAGCGCCTATCTATAAGCGCAAATTAACTTAATTATAGTTACTTACTCACGATTTCCTAGCTATAAAACTAATCACTAACTATAGTATTCTACTTAAATAATAATCTTTATAGTCGCTATAAGGCCTATTATAAAGCTACTTTTATTAAAGTTATAGATATCGTTTAGTAGGATACTATATTTCTAAATTATAGTTTATATATAATTAAATTACTCTTAAATAATCTTTAGATCCTCTTATTTTACTCGCTAATAGTTATATTAATATAAAAAATAAGTCTTTAGCTCTAACTATCTTTTAATATAGTTTATAATCTATTTTTCGCTAACTATCTAGATTAGAGTTAAACTATATATTATAAGTAAAAGATTTACTATTTCTTATACTATAAAGAGCCTAGGGGCTACTTTACGTATATCTATTAATAATATCTACTTATTTAGTGATTCTTCTTTAGTTTAGGTTAATTTATAGCTATTAGTGTATATTTAAAGGTGAAATAGGTAGCTAGTAATATAAGATATATTAAAATGATATACTACCTTATGGATAGAAGTAATTTCTTTGGTTTTTATAGCTTTATATAGCTAATTTAAGGTGGCCCTCTTACTTAATAGAATTTTGGCTTAATTAAGCATATTTTAGAGATATAGTAGTTAGTAGAAAATAGAAGGATATCTATAGATACGAAAAAATTGCTAGATAGGCTACTCGCTTAGGTGGGCCGCTCCCTTATCGATTACGTTAATTCTAGTAATTAGTTATTGTCAGGATTTTAGGTGCATGCATTAATTCATGCAGATTTCCAGAGCTTCCAATTCAACATGGAAAGTTCTAGTTGATGTTCCCGTTCTGCTATCTCTCACCGCTTTCATTCTCATTTATCTCTTACTTTCCCCTCACTTCGGCCTTTACTATGCTTTTCATCTACGTTAGCCTACATAACTAGAGGTTATTAGGCCTACCCCTCTTTTCCCGACCGAGTTATTTCGGCCGAAATGCAATCCTTGTCTATAAATATGGCCCAAAAACTAGACTGAATAAAACAAGAGCTTTTATCTAAATTATTCTCTTACTACCTTTCTCTCATAAAGGCAGACCAAAGAGACCCTTTATCTTTATCTTTATTCATCTTCCTGGGGTAAGCTACTACGCCGCAGTAGTAGCCGACCTCTACAGGAGGTAGTATTTCTCTCTACAAATATTTGTCTTGAGGACTGCCCTGCCGCATAGGGACCCTTAGGCATTTATTTATCTCTCTTATTTTTATATACTACCAATCCCGACACTATCTCTTACTTTACCTCTCTTTTCTCGACCGAAAGGAATAATTATCTTGACTAGAAGAAATGATTATCCTAACCGAATTATTTTGGCTAAAATACAATCTTTATCTATAAATATAGCCTAAAAACTAAACTAAATAAAATAAGAGCTTTTATCTTAATTTACCTCTTACTACCCTTTCTCTCTATAAGGGTAGACTAGAGAGACCTTTATCCTAAATCTTTATCTTTATCTATCTTCCTAAGGTAAGCTACTATATTATAGACTATAATAGTAGCCGACCTCTATAGGAGGTAGTATTTCTCTCTATAAATATTTATCTTACGGATATCCCTACTATATAGGGACCCTTAGATATTTATTTATCTCTCTTATCTTATATACTACTCATCCTAATATATAGGTTAAAGAATTAGACCTAAAACCTAACCTACGTTACCGTATAGGTTAGGTTAGGTTAGGTTTTAGGTTTTATAGGTTATAGCGTAGTCTACTTAAGAGTATCCCACTAAAAAGGATTAGATAGTTAATAGAAGAGTCCTTCTAAGAGGACTATATATTAATTAAACGCGAATCCTCTAAATCGCTCTAATTAGAAGCCCTAGCTATTATACCACTAGGTAATATCGAAAATAGAAGAGAGCGTAGAACCATTAAGCCTACCCACCTAGATATAAGTATTACTCTAATAGTTAGTTTAAATCGTAGCTAGTTAGGAAGAAAAGGCGAGGATAATAGACGAAAGAGCGAGAATATAAAAGGAGAGGTAGACCTAGCACTTACCAACCCTATAGGTCTAAAGTTAGGAACCTCCACTTATACCTTTAAGGGTTAGGGTCTAACCTTATTAACCTAGACCTAGACCTAGACCCTCTAAGGGTCCCTTAAGGGTCACTCGCGGAGGGTCTATTTAACCCTTAAATATATAATTTATCTACGCCTTTCCTATTTTAGACGTATAAATTTAATAATTTAACTTAAAAAAATACTATTATTTATAGCTATTCTAGTATCTATTTTTATTCTTCCTTAATTATATATTATTATCTACGAAATTTAAAGAAAGAAGATTATAAATAGATAACTTATATATAGTTAGTTACCTTAGTATTATAAATTTTAACTTAAATTACGTAGTAGATAGCTAGTTTTTAAGGTTATAGAAAGTTAAGAGTTTCCTTATAAAAATATATATTAAAGGTAGAGTGAGACTACTAAATTTATATAATAGTAAATATAGTTTTTTAATTTAATACTAAAAATATCTTAAATCGAAAGCTTTCTTTAGTTATTAAATTAATAGAGAGTTATTTAAATAATTCTTAATTTAGATTTTTTATAGGCGTTCTAGTTACTATGTAAAATAAGTTTAAAGATCTAGATTATTAGACTTGGATATTTTCTATTATAAAACTAAGATAATATAATTAGAGGGTCGAGAGGGTAACCCTAAAAATAACCCTAAGAGTCTTAAGGGTCACCCTCTCTATAACCTAATAAGATAAGAGAATTTTAGCTAAATAGGGGCTTATAGTATAATATATTATCTTATATCTTCGCGTGACTAAGGTAAATAAATTCCTTTTATATAATAGCTTTTTCTTATCTAAAATCTTTATAAGTCTTTATTCTATCTCTTTATAACTAGTATCTACTATATCTTAAATCTCTAATCTATACTTATCCTTAGTAATTAAAAGGGTTAGAATAGATAAGTTATAATACCTTATCCTAGATAATACTCTATTTATAAGCCTATTTCTATTAAGCTAGCTTATCTTTAATATAATACTTAATTCTTTATAAAAAGTACCTTTAGCGCCTAAGAGCCTTATATAAATTAAACTTACCTAAGTAAACTAATTCCTATTATATAAAGATAAAATAAAGAAGGAGTTTATAATTTAGTAGCTCTAAATATAGTATAAAAGAAAGAAATAGATTAATTAGAATAAAAAGTAATAAATAAGTTACTAAGATGGTTTTAAGTAGATAGCTTATATAAAAAATAGAAAGCTTAATATAATATATATAAGATACTAGAAGGTTCTTAACTATCTAGCTATTAGATATATTAGTACCTTATTAATATATAAATATCTTAAAGGGCTATAATATTAAAGGAGAATAAATAAGCTAAGTATCTATAAGCTATTTATATAAATTATATATATAACCTAGACTATCCCTTAGCTTTAAATTAATTAATTATCAAACTAATAAGGTTAGTGAGCGTCTATATAGGTATTTAATTAGAATATCTAGGAATAGAAGCTTCTAAATCTAGTTATTATATTATATCGATCCTTCCTTTTCCTTAAGTATTAAGAGTTCTATAATCTTATCTTATACGCGCGACTAGCTCTAATAATATTAACTATTCCTTCTTAGAAGATAATATATATAAGGCTCTATTAATATATTACTAAAAACCAAATAACTATCCTCTAAAGCCTATCGCTAGATATAAAGCTATCTTTAGCACTTAATTATTAGATATTACTATTCTAGTAATTATTTATAGTAATTATAGCCTACTTCTTTAGATTAAGACTAGGCGTACTGCGAGGTCCTCCTTAGCTTTAAACGTTTATCTAATATTTATTTAGGCACTAATCTAGATAAGATTATTATATATATTCTCTAATAGTATAAAATTACTGACTACGTCCTCGCGGTTACTATTAATAATATATTAAATAATATAATACTTATAGCTATAGTAAATATTAGGATTTTAGGTGTCTATATTTATAAATATACATTTCCAGAGCTTCTAATTTAATATAGAAGTTCCTGTTGAAGTTCTTATTCTGCTATTTCTCACCGCCTTTATCTAATCTTCTAATTATCTCTCACTTTTCTCTTACTTTACCCTCACTTCAGCCTTTACTATGCTTTCTATCTACGTTAGCCTACATAACTAAAGGTTATTAGGCCTACCCCTCACTTTATAACGTCTATTTGCTTACTTTATAACGTCTATATCTTTACTCTATAATGTCTCTTACCTTGGGCAAATAGCACACTCTTTTTATGTGAACTGAATATTTTTGCCTATAAATATAGCTCAAAACCTAGACTGAATTGAACAAGAGCTTTTATCTCAATTCTCCTCTCACTACCCTTCCTCTCTATTAGGGCAGACTAGAGAGACCCTTTATCTCTACCTTTATCTTTATCTTTATCTATCTTCCTAGGGTAAGCTACTACGCCGCAGTAGTAGCCGACCTCTATGGGAGGTAGTATTTCTCTCTACAAATATTTGTCCTAAGGACTGCCCTGCCGTATAGGGACCCTTAGGCATTTATCTCTCTTATTTTCTATACTACCAATCCCGACACTACCCCTATTCGAGAAAGAATTTATAGATTTAGAAGTAATAGTATAGCTAAAGGACGCAAAAATATTAATACTAATAGGATCGTTAAACCTAACTATATAGAGATATCCCTAAAAGCTTCTCAGAGCTTATCTTACTATTATAATAGATAGATACTAATCTTAACCTTTTATCCTCTAAGCTAAAGCGATCTAAGAACTAGCACGAAAAGTAAATAACTCCTATAGTCACTATATATAAATAAATAGATTAGTTCCTAATATCGTTGGTTATTATAAATACTTCCTAGCCCTAACTAGAAGGTCGAAATCTTTATAGACAACGAGCGAAATAGGTCCTATAGTAAGACGATGGAACTCTATGGCTATACGCCTACTTATCTTAGAAGCTATTACCTATAAAAGCGAACTATAAGATTTACGATAAGGAGCTATTAGCTATTATTTATAAGCTAAAGGAATAGCGTCCTAAGTTAAAGATAGTCTTACGCTTTAAGATTATAACTAATTATAAGAACTTACGTTATTTTAGCTATATATAATAACTTAAATAAAAGATAGATATAATAGGCTAATCTACTAGCTAAATTCGACTTTAATCTATAATTTTATCCTAGGAAGCTAGTAGAGAGACTAAACGCCCTCTCCTAGAGAGAATAAGATATTCTATAGAACGTGAAGGATAAAAGGCTATTAAATTCATTCGAATTAATATTTAAATATATATATATATAGATTAGAAGGTGTCGGGATTGGTAGTATATGAAAATAAGAGAGATAAATAAATGCCTAAGGGTCCCTATGCGGCAGGGCAGTCCTTAGGACAAATATTTGTAGAGAGAAATACTACCTCCCGTAGAGGTCGGCTACTACTGCGGCGTAGTAGCTTACCCCAGGAAGATGGATGAAGATAAAGATAAAGGGTCTCTTTAGTCTGCCTTTATGAGAGAAAGGTAGTAAGAGAATAATTGAGATGAAAGCTCTTCCTTTATTTAGTCTGGTTTCTAGGCTATATTTATAGACAAATATTCAGTTCATCTGGCTAATTACCTAAGGTAATATTCGCCCGAGGTAATCTTGCCGTAAACGTGCTATTGCCCGAGGTAGGTAAACGTGCTGTTACCCGAGGTAGGTAAACGTACTGTTACCCGCGGCTATAGACAGGATAGGCCTAATAACCTCGGTCCGGTAGGCAAATGGAAAGAGAAAGCATAGTAAAGGCTGAAGTGAGAGCAAAGTGAGAGATAAATGAGAGAGAACTGCAAGATCAGATAAAGGCGGTGAGAAATGGCAGAACGGGAATTTCAGCGGGAACTTCTATGTTGAATTGGAAGCTCTAGAAATCTGCAGTTATAAATGCAGACACCTAAAATCCTGACAGAAGGGTTAGAATAAATATAGATATATAGTTAGACTTCTAAACGCTAATATTTATATTTAAAAATAAAGATCTATAGTCTTAGTAGATAGAAGTAAGATAAAATAGTTAGGCTTACTAAGCTATTTTCGAAGCGCTAAAGAATAGTAAGTAATAGTTATTAGTTAAGATATAGATAAAAAAGGGGCTCCTTTACTTCTAAAGCTATATCTAGATTCCTAAGAATAAATAGCTCTAGACTAATATTATTTAATAAATTTATAATTTATATATTATAGGCTATCTATATTAAGATATAATCTATTTAATCCTATTAAAGAGATTCTTCTAGCTAGAAGCTATTAAAGAGATTCTTCTAGCTAGAAGCTATTAAAGATATATAAAGATTTCTATAAAATTATATTATCTATAAATAAAGTATAATCTAGCGTAATATAAAGTATAGGCATTTAAAATCGCTACTTATATTATAATAAGTATAGGCAGAAATTTCTATAGATTTTATTACTAATATACTAAGTAAAAATAATAATATTATAAATTACTTATAACTAATTAACTTATTAAGAATATTATAGTAGTCTTAATAGAATTAATTACTATAGATATTTTAATCTATATATTTTTTATATATTTCTATATATACTATAAACTATTACTTATAATTATAAATAATTAAGGTTCTTAATTTATAAGTAGATTATAAATCTAATAAAGGCTATTTATAGCTTTCTATTTTTAATTAGATAATTTAATAGAATAAGCGAATTAAGAAGTCGAAAGAATACTATAAATATTTATAATCTATTCTTAAAAGGACTAGATAAATTTACTACCTATTATAGTAGTAGCGATAAATAATTATAATATAATATTAATTAGACTAGTCCTCTTTTTCTTTACCTATAGATATTATATTAACCCTATTAAACTAAAAGACTTTAGATAGCTATAAATTAGTCTAAAAACTACTAAATAAATAAGAGAGTTATAAAATAATTATAAAAAGCGACTAATTAGATCTAAATATAATTATAATAATATAGAATAGATAGTAGATATAAATAAATCGAAATTAATAAACTACTTTTATATATAAATAAAGAGATAAGATGTAGCTAAATCTTAAAAATATCTAATTAAAGAGGCTATTAAAAAAATTAGATTAATTATATATATAATACGAAGTAATTAAGATTCCCTTACTATATATAATATAATTAAATATCCTTTTAGGAGTATACCTAATCTTCTATATATATTTAGTTAGGCTAGCTACCTCTAATCTCTTACTATCCTAAATTATAGATAATATATAGCTATCGCTAATCTTAGTTAATAATAAGGCTAAATAAGAGATTAAGGAAATTCTCACTATAAGAATAAGAACGATTAGAAGAGGGAGCCACTAAGAGGTCTTAGTTAAATAGCGAGGCTATACTAAACGCACTTAGTAAGATATATAGATACTAAAGAAATACTAGCGATATTAGATAAGTTTAAGGAATATTTTAGAAATGTCTAAGAGAATAATAGCCTATATAATCTTTACGAAATATATATAAGACGCTACGATTAGGTATAAGTAGAACTTCTATATTATAGACCCTATTAAAGGGGAGGAGGGATATTATAATAGGCTAATGCCTAATTAAAGGTTACGTTCGAGTACGTAACCGATCGCCGCTAACTACCTTTTTTTATTATTAATTATTTACTTTTCTTTCTTTTCTCCTTACGCTTTTAGTAAACTATAAATAGCCTAGTTAGGTTAAATCAATCTAGCTTTAGCCTTTTATAGGTATAGAATTAAAATAAAAGACTCTTATCGCGTAATCTATAACGATATAATAAAGAGATACCTTAGTAACTTATTTACGTTCCCCTTTATTAAAACTATAATAATATATCCTAGCTATTCTATTTTAGCCCTAAAAGGGTCGCGGACGACCCTTTAAATAGAGGGGATAGTTATTATAGCCTCTAAATAATATAAAGCTACTTAGATACCTAATTAGGTATACTAGGAGCTCTATAGGAGAGTTTCCTAAGAACCTATATAAAAGCTAACGCTATAATCGTATAAAGGAATAAAAGGCACTCTCTTATAACTGATAAACTTTTATTTCTTAAGGATTAGTTTAGTTGTAATTATAGTATTATCAAAGTTCTTATCTATATACTTATAACTATATTTAGTTCCTTATTTAGTCTAATCTTAGCCCTTGCCTCTTACCTACTCTTTGCCTAATTTTGCCCAAAACTTTAGGTGTACTTTTACCGCCTTCTATATCGCCTTTTATCTGTCCTTTTAGCTACCCATAGAACTATAACTTTACTAGTAACTTTTATTTTAAGATAGAATCACTGCTTATATTACTATATTTAGATATAAAATGCTTATTACTCCTATAATATAATTTTTAAAAATAGGTTTCCTATGAGGAATATATGTAAAAATACAATTAAAGTTTTTCTATATTTTTAGTCCCTTTCTACTATTTAGTTTAGCTTATTTAATATTTCTATCTACTTAAAAAATTAATAAAATATAGTAAGCCCTATATAAGTTATAGTATTCTAAAATTGAATCTAAATTTTTTTTAAAAAAAATGAAAAATAAAATTTAAAGATCTTAGAGTTCTGGCGGAAAAAAAGGGAACACCTAAAACATCAGGGGGGAAGCGAGGGGGGGGTTACCAAATCCCTAAATATAATAAAACTAAAAATATGTGTATAAAAGGTAATAAACGCTATAAGCTACAAAAAATAATTAATTTTGGCAAGGTAAGAGAGCTAATAAATAGCCTTACTTCCTGCATAGAAGCACGAATAGAATCTAATTATCCCCGTTAAGCAATACACATGAATAAAGACCTGATAAAAACATAATTTGATGACCACTTGTAGTTTTACCTGTCTGATCGACTATAATATAGCAATAGTTGTTTTCTTTTTAATATATTCCATATACTCTTCGGTATAGATTGATATGGCAAATATTTCAGATATAGATCAGTCTGGGAGGAACTGAAATCTATAATGCTATGCCCACTTCGTCTTACTATAAGGACATAGATATGCATCCAGACTTCCTCTTTTCATATTGACAGCATTAAGCACTCACATTTTCAACTCGCTCGTCCCGAACCGCAACCTTTTCAGTGTCATCGATGTGCGCGAGAATGCCTGTCTGGAAGGGCAACTCCCGCGCAATGCGGACAGTATCGAAAACGGAACTTGACATGATGAAGATCTCGTCAATCTCCTCAAGTGTGCGGCCCTTGGTCTCCGGACAAAAGAGGTAGAAGCTCCCACATGCAAAGGCGCTGATACACGCATACACAATGTAGTATCGCCACTGAATGGTCGCAAACCCGACCGGAGTCACTTCTGCCAAAAGGAAATTGAAGATCCAGTTTGCTGCTGCTGACATGGCAGTAACCTTGGCACGGGTACGCAATGGTGCAATCTCTGCAGCATACATGAATGGTACAAGGAAAAGGCCGATGGGAAAGCAGAAGAGGGCCATGAAATAGAACAGAAGAGACGCACCGGCAGCGGATTTGTTGCTCAAGTCGGAAGATAGCCCAGCGAGACAAGTCTGTGCAATAGTCATGCCAGCAGCGGCCGTGATCAGCAGTGGGCGACGTCCAAGGCGATCAATAAGCAGGACCGCTAGGCCAGCAGCCAAAAACTGCCAGATCTGGAGACATCCAGTGATGATCCGCGACAAAGTACCAGAATAGTGTAATTCGCTTTGGAATATGGTATCGGAATAGAAGGTGATGATGTTCACGCCGGTCATCTGCGCAAGAATGTTGACCCCGACGGCGATCATAGTACGGTGCAAGTGGCGGTTTTTGGTCAGAGCGAAGGGCGAAGTAGAAACCGCGGATTCATCGACCTCATCCATAAACAACGACTGTCGGATGATCTCCAGCTCCTGTGCGACGTGCTCGGATTCGACCGGGACGTCTTCCAAGCGAGCCAACACCTCAGCTGCCTCTTCCATTCGACCAGAGCGGGCAAGCCAACGAGGGGACTCGGGCAGAAGCAAGATGCATAGTACGACAACCAAGGCAAAGAGGCCCTGAAAGGCGATCGGGAAGCGCCAACTCACCGAGTTGTCACTAACGTAGTAGAGACCGAATTCTAGCCATGTAGCTAAGACAATGCCACCGATGGCGAACCATCCCTCTAATAAAACCATGCGTCCACGAGCCTCTGCTCCAGATGATTCAGAGACATACATTGGAATCGTAGCAGTGAATCCACCAACTCCGAGGCCTGTAGGTCAAACCCATCAGTATTTTCTGTTGATTTTCTGCTTTTTTTTTCTCCCTTTCTCTTCCTCTTACCATCGGGGACGGGGTATATATGTACCTGTGATGACCCTACCGGCAATGAGCTGACCGAGTGAGAAGGGGCTGGCTTGGATAATGATGCCCACAAGAGCAATGCAACCTGCAAGGAAGATAGTCTTGCGACGACCAAGTCTATCTCCCAGAAAGACACATGTCATGGCACCCAGTGCACAGCCGACTTCATAGATAGCGACCGTCGTTCCTGTGGTTCACCCATGTCAGTACACTGACTCTCAGCGGTCCTTGGACACAGGCATACCCTGGATAGTGGAGTTATGTGCCTTTTGACTTCCTTTGGTGTTGACCGTATCAATTTCCGGAAAGACGGCGATGAAGGAGCCCAGCGTCAACAGCCCGTTGGCAACGGCCTGGTCATACCCTTGTAGAACAAACCCGACAGCGCCAACGAGGCCGATGACAAGGCCGAGCGACCTTCCTCTGAGTGTGGCAATTCCCATGGTGGAAGAAAACGTTCTCGATATCAATCAAAAGGAGATTCGCACTTCCCGTGAATGGAGGAGAATAGAAAGGAATTGAAAAAGAAAAGGGAGGATGGTTCCCCCGGGCTCCCCTCACTCCTCCACGAGGTAAATTTCGTGGGGGTGGGGAAGGCTCGGAGGTTGACCGAGAGGCAGACTGAAGCTTTTTGCCCAGTCTCGACAGATGCTTAGTTTGGACCGACCTGGCTTGATAGGCGGAGGCCATGAGAAGGTGGACCCCGGAGCGTCGCACCAAACATGTACTCCGAGTGTCGGCGCGGAATCAGACCGAGTCTGGTTACTCGGAGGCAACGTCAACATTCCGGGCCGTTCATTCGTTCCGTGTTGTGCTCGAGCCTCGAGTCGGTCCCCAAGCCGGGTGTTGATGAGGCGGGCCCGTCAGAAACGGCCGCAGCCACTGTCTTGTTCACTGCTTTCTTAAAAAGGTACAAAGCTGGCAAACCAACATCTGAAGGCGAAGCAACGAAGAGAAGTAAAATGAGTGCGAGAGAGGGAGGAAAAAGCCCTGGAGGGTAAACCACTTGGGATTGCTCCGAGTGAGCACGGCAGACCTATACCCAGTAGTACTAGGATGCTCTGTGATGAGTAGCACTACGAGGCACGCAACAAAAATGCTACCGTTCTAGTTTAAATCACTCCCTCAGAAAGGGAATCAATTTACTCCCGCATGATGCCGCTGTCGTTGAATATGGTTCCATTATCGAGTAAAAAAGCTCAAGAGATTGGGTCTTCGTCTTCATCTTCGCTCCGACGCGGTTCGTGCTTCCACAGTTGGAGAAAGGAAATAGGTGCCGCCCCCGGGATGCTTCTCAGGACAGGGAGATGACCTCGTTATGTTTGGATGATCACCCCGTTCCGGCCCATAGCCTCCTCCATATGGAAACCGAAGACGAGCCGGTAGAGATCCCGCAGCCACGAGTACTGCCCGCTCTGAACCATTGCTTGACATGCACGTGCTACCTCGATGGCGCTGACGCGATCCTGGGATCCGGCGTTCCTGAATGCCGGATCAAACGACACCAGCTTTCGATAATTCCTCAATAACGATGTCTGCCAAGGGACTGACCCAAAAGCATCCGAGGGAAGTGACTTTACGAACGAGGACATGTTTTGCGGGCCGCTTCGTTGATAGCCACTATTGATAGCAGCCTTCGTAATAAGTACCTTTAGTCGGGTGAAATTGGGATCCTCTGATATAGTCGTCACGGTATTGGCAGACGAAGTGGTCTGTGCGGACGACCGACTCTTCCCCGAGATACTCGATGCACTGGAGGGCCACTTGGATCGCGACGAATGTGAGGCATGTCCATGTCCATTTCCATGCCCAAGGACGAGGATATTGGGGACTGGTGCTTCATCGGGGGAAACGGTTGCCGTGTCTTCAAAGATCGTCGTTGGTGTCTCAGGATTTCCGACTTGACCCAGCACGCCATCCGCAAAATCAAGTTCGGACTGCTGTGTCGCTTGCTGGAATGCCTGGGCAAATGTCGTTTGGCTTGGTCTCGGTGTTCCTCGGTCCGAGTTGCGCATGCTGTGTAGGGTCCAGCCCTCACGGAAGATGTCACAAAGCTCCCAGCAAGCCTGCACCGCAGACCCCAGGATTTCTTCATCCAGACTTTTCCCTTCTCTTTTACTTTGACGCATACTAAACAGCATCTCAGCCAGTGTCCAGCAGGCGCTGAGCAGAGAATCGGTTTCGGTCAAACGCGTTCGTTGCTTCATAAGACGATGACATAGGGTTATATAGAAATCCAACGTTCGCTCACGAAAGGCATCCGGGAGATTGCGGTCGTGCGTATTAAAAAGGTGGTTGTTGAGCTCAAAACTCACTCGCAAGACCGAATCCGCGAGACCGTCTTCGCACACGCGGACTTCAAAAAGAGCCTGGCAGAAGTCTCGACAGAGATCGAGAGTCGGGTTGACCTGCAATGCGTAATCATCATCGCGCGTGTCATACAACTTCTGGCACAGCCTCCAGCAGGACCTCCAGGCATCCTCCTGGATCTCGTCCTCGTGCGATCGGAAAACCCGTTCTCGATTAATGTAACTTAGACCAGCCAGAGTATTGCACAATGTCCAGCATTCGGTGAGGGCTGCTCGCAGAGCACTGATTTCAACCTCTTTCTTGCCGAAAGTACCTGCTGTCGAATTAGCCTACTTGCCCCGGTGGGTAGACATCTCCCTGTACGGAGGGGTTTGATATTGGTATACCTTCTGGGATATCTGAGAGAATAGTTAGCGGATCCACCAAGATAACAATTAACATGGAGCTGGGTACCTTCTAGACTGCTTGACCGCGTACGCTGTTCGGACTCCTCAAAATCATGTCTTGTCTGTGCGCGTGGCGTCGCTCTCTCAGACCAGTCTTTCGCAGGCGTGACGTCGGTTGTCAAAGCAGGTGGTGATATGGGACTGTTCCCGACCTATGCAACATCCAAAGATTTAGTACGCCTGAATTTTCAAGACCGCGCTTTACAGCACCTTTCTGGGCCTTTCTGGCAGCTCTATCGATTGGATATGCTCCAAGCCCGGCGAGGGCGTTTCGTCCCCTTCACATGTCTCATCAGCTTGCATATTTGCCTGGGGCTCAAAAATTAGCTCCATGCGCTGGAGAAGTCTCCGTATGTGTTGCAGTATGGGAAGGATCTTACAAATTCCCCAAATCCAGGCGGGGCATGTATGACCGATTGAGGGGGTTCGTCCTCGTCTGATCTTGTGCTGGCCCCAAATTGCTCTGAGTGTCCGGTTTGGATCTGATCGAGTCAGTTACCAACTCGGACAAAGCGACCACATTGATAAATGCTCTCGGCTTGTTGGAGAGACATGATTATATGGACATACCGTCAGTGCAGGCTGCGACTCTTCAGGTCCCTGAATTGATGTCGCCGTGGCCTTATCATCGGTCTCTGCATCGTGCTGTCCAGGAGAAGTCGCTGTTAGCGCATCCGTTGCGCCTATCGGATCCGAGTTGGAAGGCGAATAGTTCGAATTCCTCGCGCTCGGAAAGGGGGGTCTTTCAAGAGACCTGTATACGCGTGAGCAACTGGGATCTTCGGGGCGCATGACATCTTACATATGGTCCGGCCCGTCATACGGACTGGAAGTGTCGCGATACGATAATATAGACAAGGGCGACCTGACGGCCATCATGGCCGTACTCGTGGGCGAATTTGTCTACCTCTTTGACGAGATCAAGGCTGGAAGAGAAATGAGATGCCCCCGCGCAGACGGGGACGAGCTCAGGCGTACAGAACGGGATTGGCCCCGGTATTCCAACAGCTTGGGCACCGGTCAGTTGGTTCCAATGGAGCTCTCCTATACGTCTCCTCTCGACGGCCCCGAGGCACATGGAGCTAGGCGCCTGGGGCGTGACGAACATGCATCCCGCCCCTCAGTGGCCACTCGCATGTCGCGCAGCGGACCCCGACTATTCCCTTTGAGGTCGCTGGGCGCTTGCGCTCCCAACTCCCAATCGGCGACCATCAAAAAACCAGGACCCGGTACAGAATAGGAGATTCCCATTGGGAAGATGTTATATAATTGGACGGATTGGAGTTACGACAAGCTGCGTTGGTGAAATGCCCTGTATTTCGGGTTTGTTCTCTACCAAAATAACCGAAAACGCCAGTTCCTGTGTCGTGTGCAACGCCACCCCAAATGCATGTTGGCGAGAATGACGAGTACGTTCTCGCTCAAAGAAATCCAGTCTTCACCCTTGTCGAGAAAGGCCCCCGAAAACAAAGAAAGCAATCTCCTGCGCCCTGCTTCAATCAGTCGCGAAAACCATGGCGGAAGTAGCGGCGAAAGGCCCCCGACGGCCCCCGATGGCTCCGCAGTTCTTTCGTCTCCTTCAGTCGATGTCGGTGATATCAAGTGATGGGTAGGCCAGGAATATGCGCCGGGGTTGTCGGTGTAAATGAGGCAGAGCGGAGTTTGAATTCCGACCCACATTAGATCGCATGTAATGATCCACGAAAGAAGCAAATGCGCCAATTACACCTGGGCTTTGGACCGATCCTTCTCAGCAGAGTTGTATCTGAGAAAACCGTTAGCCTAGTCCTCGAGCAGCTTGCAAGCTCGAGATTGCGGATGTTTACCGGAGGAGCTTCTCGATCAGATCCACGTGGGTCATGATCATTCTGCGGCAGCAGTATCGTCGGCAGCCGAGTGTGTCCATGGCATCACTGGAAGAAACGGTCAAAAAAGTACCGTGCAGAAACCAAGACTCTTCTACATACCCATCGGGAACACCCTCATCCAGCAGCTGCAGATAACGCTCCCACAGGTCACCGACGACCTAGTCTGTTGTTCAGCGAGAGCTCGGACTGTACGGGGATTGGTCACATACCTTTCCACAGGAGAAGCAGCGCACGGGGATAATCATTGTGGCCGAGGGTAAGGAGCAAGGATTGGAAGTGAAAAGCTAGTGAGGTGAGGCCTTTCAAACTTTTACCGCGACGGCGGTCAACGAAGCATCTGTTTTCTGCCACCAACCTCCGCCTTATTTTTCTCCCGCGAAAAAAAAAGATGCGATGCCACTTGCCTTGGCCTATCTAACTCGATCGTCCGCACGAAGCCTCGCACAGGACAGACTTGCTCTGATCCATACCCCATTTTCAGCCTAACGGTCTTACAGATACTCTGATAGACCGCAAAAATGGCTGGAAGCCAATCGACAAAGCACCAAAAACGAGCCCGGGGCAATGATGCCGCCGAAAAGGCATCGCGATCCGGTGATGAACGAGCTAAACGGCGCCGAACCTCCGAAGGCAACGGTGACCAAAAGACTCAGCTTGCGAATTCATCTGGTGGCGATACCACGTCCCAACCAATGGAAAAGCGGAAGGGCTCTGTGCCTTGGTCGTTCTCGCGCCCAGTGGGTGGTCGCTACAGCAATTTGGACCCTATTTTGACTGCGAATGAAGCGTGAGTGCCTCATTTTTAGTTTAGAAAGTGAAAAGTCTCGCCCATTCTAACATAGATATCATAGATATCTATTCGTGGGACTTGACACAGCTGTCCAAGTCTTTTCTACTTCGACATCACGTCTGCTGCGCACCCTGCAGATGGAAATCGGCCAAAAAGTGATTGGGTTTAAACTTTGTCCCGCCGATCAAGATATCCTCTACATCTTCACCTCCGGTTTCGTGACCAAGTGGAACTGGGATTCTGGGAAGCGACTCGCCCGCTGGGGGACAAACTTTCCGGCCGTCTCGATCGATTTGCCGTCGATCGAGAATGATGAAAACTCTGCGATGTACTTCTCTATTGGAACCCAAAAGGATGGGAAACGGGAAATCTCGATCAATGCACTGAATGAGAAAAAGCCTGTGGGCAGCACTGTTCTCCAGACCCATGAGAACCTTAATGCCATCGCAGTTGCATATGAGGGACGAGTCATCTTTGCCAGTGATGGCACTCATCTTTTCATGGGCACCACAACCAAGTCCGAACTTGAAAACCCGGAATCTGCCCAGTATACGTGGAGAGAGGCCACCCTCCCGGTCACGGCGACCAGTCTTCATCTCCGGGAAAGCTCTCCCACGAAAGGTCCGGAGGCAGTTGATCTGGTAGTAGGAGAGAGTGGTGGGTCTATTCTAATCTACCAGGATATCTTGAACACCCTATTTGGTCGCAATGCAGACAAGAAGTCATCGCCCAGAAAGCTCCACTGGCACCGAGGCCCTGTTAGCACGGTGCGATGGTCTATGGATGGTATGTTCCAAGTCACTTCAGCGCGGTAAAACAGATGCTAACCCGACATTCCCCAGGCAATTACATCATTTCGGGTGGTCAGGAATCGGTTTTGGTCCTTTGGCAGCTGGATACTGGTCGGAAGCAGTTCCTGCCCCATCTTTCGTCTCCGATTTGCAACGTCGTTGTCTCGCCAAGTTGCAATTCCTACGTGGTGAAGTTGGCCGACAACTCCGTTATGATCCTGTCTGCCAGAGAAATGCAGCCTTCTGCCAACGTCACCGGACTGCAGCTAGCTTCAGAGGTGGGCGGCCACAAGGATCCTTCCTCAAGAAAGCCCTTCGGTGCTGTTGCAGCGTTGCACCCGCAGCACCCCGAGCGCCTCCTTGTTGCTGTGCCTGCATCTCATCACTCCAGTCAGCAAGGCTCCCAACGATCAAACTCTGCTGTATTGCAGACGTTTGATATTCGTGCCAACAGTCACATCTCTCGCCAGGCTCTGGCGCGGACCAACACCACGACGTTGAATATCAGTCCTAAAGGGTCTGCGATAGTCGCACCTGACGTTCGGCTCATGGATATCATGCATGATGGAAAGTGGTTAGCTACTGTCGATACTTGGACCCCGTATCCTCAAGATATCGAAGCTATTGCTTCCAGTGGCTCAAACAGCGACTCGGCATCTTTGCGATCAGAGGTGTTCCTCAAATTTTGGAAGTGGAATGCTTCCTCTGATATGTGGGAATTGGTAACTAGGATTGATGCACCTCATTTTTCTGAAAATCGTCCATCGACCGTTCTCAGTCTGGCGTCTCGTCCTTTCTCTTATGAGTTTGCGACACTTGGAACTGATTCCATCGTCCGCTTTTGGTGCCCAACTACCAGACACCGCAGTGGCCTCAAAACAAACCTCTCCGAGCCTCACCTGGATACCTGGAAGTGTCGAAGCTCCGTCGATTTGACGGGATGCCTCGGTGGTGCAGATGCCCCGTTGCAATCGGCTTCTATCAGCTTCTCCGAGGATGGCTCTGTGATGGCTATCTGCTTGCCATCGAAATCGGGCGCCAATGACGGTCTTGTTCTACTCATTAATGCCCAGAATTGTACCGTTCATTACCGACGGACGGGAGTGTTCTTCGGAAAGCCCTGCTCAGTCAGATTCCTGGGAAGATATTTGATCGTTGCCGCGACAGGATCCGTGTCTGTTTGGGATACTGTCGACGATGTCGTCAAACCAATTCAGCTACCCGACTCTGTCGATTCAGTTGATACATGGAATCCGCCTCTTCTTGCGGTAAATTCGAGGACTCAGTCCTTTGCAATTGCTACCCGAGGCACGGACAGTAGCTCGGGCAACACGCACAAGAGACGACGGAGACCCCGCTTCCACATCAAGATATATGATGTCCCGTCTCTTGACTTGGTGTTCCAAGAGACCTTGGTGAGCTGTCCACTCGCTCTTCTTTCCGATACGTACTCCGGCGACTACATAGTCGTGGATGCTACGGCCAGCGTGCAGCGGCTTGGCTGTCTGGATAAAGCGTCCCAAAAGAGCCTGCAGCCTGACGAAGTGACCAGTCACCTGAACTCGGGACTGGCGAGTATCTTCAGCCGCGGTACTCTCTCCTCTATCCAGGCTATCGACGAAGAGACCTCCGCCGGTCAAAGTAAAGGACTGGCCGGCGTGTTCGGCGAAACACCATCGTTCTCCTTGCCCTCTATTGGTGTTCTCTTTAGGAACGTCGTGCAAACTTTGGGCTCCAGCTAGACTTGAGATCTACAGGAATCGAATGGCGTCGATGCCATATGTACATGTGAATTAAAGCGTTTTGGGACTATACGGTATCTATACCTGAATTTAAAGTTCTCATATTATTTTCTCAGGGCGGAGCTCATAACCCGCAATTTGAAACAGATATGGTTGGAATGAAGACATCCAGAGGGAAATTGGCATTATTTTTTGTAGATTATCTTGGATGGAATTTTACACAGCCTTTGGCCAAGGTACTCAAGTACGGACACTTTCTGGATACCCTTACATTTGCCCCAACGTCAACACGAGCAATGCTTTTCTTCCGTGAACTTGGGCCAAATAAGTATCCAATTCGTGGTCTTCATCAATGTGGAAAGAAGAGTCGTTTCCATGCTCATCCTTGTCGATACCCTCGATCTTGCTGATGATCGTGTAAGGGTATTTGGCAGCGATCAATTGTCTTATTTCTTCAACGGACCGCGTTGCTAGCTTCTCCACCCAAGTTTTGGCCGGTATTCCCTGGACCTGGGTGTGTGAGCTGATCTGGAGCCAAACGGGGGTATGAAGCAACGTGGTATGCAAAATGGGGTCCATGTATTCAAAGGCGCTGCCCGCCTCGTGCTGTGCGTTAGCTGAAAAGGAGGACGGATCGTTAGCTGCCTGTAGCAAAGAGGGATCAATCTGCATGTCACCGATCTCGCTGGCGCTGATCGGGGCGCTTGCAAGTGCCTGAGATGCAAGGGTACTGATTCCATTATTGATCCCGTTGTCAAGGATGTTGCCTGACGGTGGGCCATTTGACGCCGGGTTCTGCGAATCGGCACGTGGGGTAGATCGCTTGCGAGCAGGATCCCGCTTTGCTTGATCATCACGGAGACGCTTCATCACATCACGACATAGGACCTCTAAAGCTTTTAACCGGGCCGTGTGCTCAGGATCGGCCGTTCCTGGTTCGAGGATTCGTTGAAGCAATGCTGAGTTGCGGATCCATTGTGCCTTCAGTTCCTGCCAGTGTTCATCGCCCGCTTCCAGTTTGCTTGTGAAATGATCTGCTTTGAGAGTGTCGTAGAAGGCATTCCGAATCTGGCGACTTTCCTCCGGGTTAACACCCAGGACGTTCTTCGCCTCGGCGATGGTCATTCGCCGCTCCAATGTTCTCATCCGCTTGGTGACATCCATACAGACAACGTCGAGAGCCAGAGCCTTCGCATCGCGCTGATTGGGTTCGGCATTGAAAACCTGCTGGAGATGAGGAGACTCCTGGATCAATTTGTCCTTGGCCGCTTGCCATCTTTCCGGGCCAGCGATGGTTTTCTTGATGAAACCCGCTTCTTCGCATATCCTTTGGAAATGATCTCTGAGCTGGCGGTACATATTATTGTCCAGATTTAGATACTGTTTACTCTCGTCGATCGTCGTCTCCGAAGGGAAGCGAGGAGGTCCAGGCGGATCGGCTGGCAACCCAGCCCACCCACGAGTGCGGCGCCGGCGCTTTCGGGAAGCCCATCGTTCGGCACTCTCCGATTTCAGGTGGTCTAGACGCTCCTTGCGCTTTGCTATGACCTCCGGAGACAAAGCGGCTAACGTTGGGCCTCCGGGGGTGGCGGATGGATCACATTCGGGAGGAAGAGAGTCAACGCCATCAAAGGCATCATCCTGCTTATAGACTTCCTGCTGCAGTGCAAGAAGACCTTCATCCTCAGGCTGTTCGGCTCTACTTTCGGCATGGGATTGTGCCTTCATGCCATTGGGGACTCGGAGCAACCAGCGGTTCTTTGCCCGCACACGCATCAATTCGCGCTCCTTGATATCAAACCCCTCGTCGTTAAGCAGACGAAGCATATCGCGTTGGTTCGTGTTCCGTTCCCAAAGCTCCTTGACTCGAGCGACCAGCTCGACATTTTTGTGTGCTGGGTTCTGTTTGGATGGAAATCCCCATCGCTTGAACTGGGTCTGATACGCGCGCTTGCTGGGAGCGGATCATAGTCAGTCTCGTATGGTGCGAAATTGGAGGGTAGGCATCAGATCAGAGCCAACCGAAAGCTCACCTTGGTGCAAACTGATAAGCGTTCCGCATATACTCCATAATCTCCTCCAGGGGTTTTTTCTCCTGAATGTACAGCTGGTAGCAGATGTCCCGCTTGCCAGCCCAGTCGTAGACCATGGCGGCGAACGCGCTCCTCCAAATGGAGGCGCGTCTGGGATGAAAAGGATCCCACGTATGGAGCAACGGAGCTGTCTTATCAGACGTTTGTTGTCGCTGCTGTGCGCCGTAGCGTTTACAAGGGCAAAAACGACGGCAGCGCAGAGCGACAAGTCGCGCATTTCTTGTGCCACGTGATACCGCTTACACGAGCGCCCCCAAAAACAACGTCGAACGCGAAGTGTTAATTTGACAATCATGTGTAAATGATGTTCCATTGAGTTTACTAAAATCATCCAAGAATATTCAAAACGCCGAAGCCATACGCCAGGTTGTGCTGTAAAAAAAAAATCCACAAAAACTTGCAAAGATGCCCAAAAGAACATAGACAAGATCGCTCAAAGATTGGACTATAAACAAGGATGATCCGTGGGAAAAAGCAAATTGAATAAACTCGGTTGAACTCAGCCCAACTCAGCTCAGCTCAGCTCAGCTTAGCTCAGCTTTCGGAGCTTGCGGCGAATCTTGAACACCCGCGTGCGAAGCCACGTCATGAAAAGCATCCAAGTGCTTTTTGATTGTGATTTCCACGAGGTGGGCGGTCGCTGATCACGCAATTCCGGGTGTTTCGATTCCTTCGATGGTGCCGGTTTCTCCGAGAGCCTCTCGCGAGACTGTATAGCCGGAGAGTCCGGGCTTTCGGACTGATTGCGCTTCACGCGGCGCCACGTTTGTTTCTCTTCAGCTTTGGTCTGCTGTCTCTCAAGCCGACGAGCCTTGGCGGCTTCTTTCTCCTCAAATGCCTGTCGCGCAGCTTGGATGGTAGCCGCCCGGGATACTGGGTCTGTGCTGGTCCGTGTGCGAGAACGGAAGACAAAGTCAAGAGAGGACCGAGAGATCGGGGATGCGGTATCCAAGGTACTCCCAGTATCGCGGGAGTAACCAAAGGACGGACGACTGGCTACATTAGTCTGTGATTGATTCGGGACCACCTGAGCAAAAGAGTCGTTTTCAATCTGCAAAGAGAGCCGTGAGACTGGCCCGGAGGCAGCATGAGCGGGGCGCTGTGTCTCCGGACCCGTCAGGATTCGTGATTCGACTTCCGGGCTGCCATTATCCTGGTCGCTCTCATTGCTCGATGTCTGATACGATTGACTCAAAGGCGGCGTATACGCACGCGGCGTCGGGCGCATAGGATGCACGTACTGTGATCCCCGTCTACTAACACTGGAGCCAGTTGCCGTCGAGAATTGGGATGTCCCGCTGATGGACCGATTGTGAAGACCGGACGGCGTTCTGCGGTACGTCACCCCGGTCAGCGAGTCACTGCGTCGCCGATCCCGATCGAGATTCATGTAGATGCCTAGTCCCTCCTGCTCAGTTGATGACCGAGACAGATCAATGGACGTTGACGGCGCCTCGTCGCGCGACATCTTCCGTAGCATCGGTTTGATATGTACTTTTGGCTTCACGGGCTTGCTCTTCTGCGAGCGATAGTCGTGGCCATCGGGAGATTCATGCAACCCCGTGGGAGACACCATGTGGGTGGACTCGAAGGCGCATGGTGGTTCGCTCGGGGTGATGTTCGGTGTGGTATTTGAGCGGACCCGGCCGCGTTCTTCGTACTCCGGGGCATATGACTGTTCAGAAAACTCCGGAAACAGAGAAGGCTGGCGTGAGGCATCTATATCTAGATGTGAAGGGGCCAGCCCCAGCCCGGGATCATTGGGAACCCATCGGCCATCCATGCCCGCATGCGAGGCGGAACGGGAATCTTTTTCGGAGCGTAACAAAGACGTGGAGCCACTAGACGTGCGACCCTTTGAGACATGGGGGACCGGCTCCCGGGCATGGTGAATGTCGGTGCGTGCCATGGCAACGGCCTCCTAACTGTAGCGAACTAAGAAACTTAAGACCGAGTCGCGGCACGCATGGTTGTCGTCGGCGGCGGTACCGGATGAGAAAGGCGGAGAGGGTCACAGGAAGGAGCACTCGGCGAGCAGGCTGGAAAGACCGTATTCAAGAGAGCGGAGGCCGAAAGAGTGAGAGTATCGGGCAACGCAGTGGAGAGAGAGAGAGTAAGCGCGGGGAAACAATCATGCAGCTGAGGACCGTGGGTTACGGCGCATGTCCGATACGCATAAGCACTAAGGGCCCCCTGGTTATAGACAAGGCTTTGAGTCCGTTGGGAATTGAGGAAGAAAAGCGACAGGAGAGCGTGAGGAGAGAACGCGAAAAGAAAAGGGAGCGGTGAAGCCGAAGCCGAAGCCGAAGACGGGGAACGCGGCCGCATGCGGATGGAAAGTCTACCTGGCGAAAGATATCTTTGACTCTTTTCCCTTCCTCTTTCGTCCTCTCTTCCCTCTCTACTTTCGAACCTTTTTCTTTTCTTTCACGCCGGCTCTCCTTTCCGATGTCTTTCCAATCTTATTCGATAGTACTCAATCTCACCTAAGTTGCATTCACTCCCCTGGCTACTCCCCCTTACCCCCAGTCATCATGAAACAGTGACCCTGGTTGACCCTGTGGCCGAAAGGCCGGTTCCTTATAAACCCGGCCATCCCAGAGCATCTTCTACGCATCTCTCGGGCTGAACATGCCAACCCAGGCGCCAAGAGCCAAGGGACGGGCACAGCGGAGCTATTGAGACGCTGCGGCCAAGCGTAATGGTTGTCACCCCACCATAATGCGTGAAATAGTGAATGGAATTTCTTTTCTCTCCTGACCCTCCAGCTTTCCAGCTTGTAATCACGGGGATGACTTTTCAGCTGCGTTTTTCTCTTCTCATTTTTCTCGCGATCTCCGGTCAGGCCTACGGCTTCGGCGCAGGGAATATCGCGTCTCTCTCTCGTATTGAAGGCCAGAACTGGCGCCATGGAGACATCGAGGATACCCTTCTCTTTCTTTTCCTGGCTCGAGTGGCCGGTGGCCGCAAGTTTGGGAAGCTCGATGTGAAGCGAGTGTACTTTGGAAACTGGCTTCGCGACTACAGTCAGGCAGTCGACGTGGGCACCGTCAAATACGTCAGTGCCGAGGCCATTCGCATTCTGATCTGGGTCTTGGGCTTCATGAGCTTTGGGTATGTTTTGTGGTCTCTGCCATTGCATACCTTGGAGATTAATATCGGGTTGACGTAGATACGGAACTCGGGAGTTCGAGGTTACCGCCGAGCGTCTTGGTTGCTATCAACCTACCGAGCATATCGATAATCCTCAGGGTTATGCCCAGGGTGAAGATGCGCGCTGCTATGATCGTCGTCTCCGTGGACCCGTGGATGAAGAGCGGGAGCTGTCTATCGACCCGCGCACCGGTCTTAAAGCGTACATCGCTTCCGAGGATCTGGACATCGACACTTCCGCCGCTTTGATCCGCCGGGTCCTCGGTCGTTCCATCCAGCTCGGCCGTCGCTATGCCCGATCACGCAACAATGAGGATCTATACGAGGCACTTCGCTTGCTTGGTACTGGTCTGCACTGTCTCGAGGATTACGCTGCTCACTCGAACTATATCGAGCTCGCTCTTATCGAGATCGGTGAAAGAAACGTTTTCCCTCATGTTGGACGCGACACCGCGATTGAACTGCCGGGGGCTCAAGACTCCGTCTATCCCATCGTCACTGGCACCTTTGGTGGCGTTGATTTCTTCCATTCAGTTCTCGGTGAGCTTTCCGACAAGACCAAGCAGTCCGAACTCCAGTCGTTGGAAGGTGTCATCACAGAGTCGGAGAGTGACAGCCCCTCGGAAAGTCTCCTCCAGGACCTGCTCAACAAAATCCCCAGTGGCCTGATCGGTGACAGTGATGCCCAGGCCGGTCAGATGGATGACTTCAAGGCCAAAGCGGATGATGCACGCCAGAACAACCAGAACATTACTCCCCGTGAGCCCGAGGAGTGGACTCGTTACCTGGATGATGTCCAGAAGCAGATCTATCCCGTGCTTGAGTGGCATGATCAACTCTTGAAGGCGATCAATGAGGCTATCGAGAAGATTCCGGTGCTGCCGGAGCTAATCGAGCAGATTCAAGACCAGATTACCGTATTTGTATTCTCCATCCTCGCCCCCTACGTCCTCCCCATCATCAAGCAGGTCAAGGCTGAACTGGAAACCGGCTCTTCTGAAATGATTCAGAGTAGCCGGGAGCAGCAGCACATTGTATTCAATGATGACTCTTCGTCTAACCCCACCCACTCCATGCTTTCCAAGGACCACTTCTCCAACGTCCTCAATGAGCCTGCTGGACGGGTCGCCTCTCAGTGTGTCAAGTGGGCAGTGCCTCAACTGATGCAGTGTTGGGATGACGAAGATGTCGACATTGACCGCACGTTGAACCGAATCATCACTGGTATCTTCCATCACCCCTCTCAGCGAGAGCACGGAGACGATGGTGCGATCGACATGCGGAATACCATGTTCTCCACGGTGGTGCAATGGTGGAGTGAGAATAGTGACGAGAAACGTGACTCTCTTCGTGAACAGTTGAGTCGCGATGGCGTTCTCGATGGCAAAAACCACAAAGAGGGCGTGCAGGATTGCGGACACGGCTGTGGCAAGCCGCTCACTCTGCCCAAGGGCCACAATGCCAGCGCCGGAAGTTTCCAGTCCGATGACATCAGTCTCCAAAATATCGCCTCCCAGGCCGTAGGAGGAGGTGCCTTGGGTGGCCTTCTCGGTGGTCTCGTCGGCGGCGTGGGTGCGATGATCCTCAATGATGGTGGTTCAGACGACCGGAAGAGTCCTAAGCCCAAGAAGCACGACAGTGACGACGAGGATGAAGGCTGCGGGCGCCGGCGTCGTCACCATCAGGAACGCCACGAACATCACGAGACGGAATCCCATGGTGGCGCGCTCCCTCCTCACGCGGAGGGTTACCAGTATCAGAGCGAAACGACATACTACGGTGACCGACCTGCGCCTCGAAATGATTACCCTGGCAGTGAATACCCCCGCGCTGAGTATGCTCCCAATCCTCCTATGCAGGGTTACCATCGCGAACAGTATCGGCAATACGAACGGGAGGACAACGGAGTTTACTATCAGCAAGAAAGACAAGAGACCTATGAGACTGGTCATACTGAGTACCAGCGCACTGAAACGCGTTATGACTACGGTCCTCATCAGCCGGCATTCGGATCCATGCAACAGAGTGCCTACGTTCGTGGAGGATTTGAGCAGTAAGTTACCATCTGGTTTACATCGGTTGGCCATCCATACTGATCGAAAATGCGTCATAGGGAATACCAAACAGGGTACGGTGGCATACCGGAGTTTGAGCAGCCTAGCTACCGGCCCCAAGGTGAAATCTACCAGGAACAGGGCTATGGCCAGCGATTCGAAGCCGCTGGTGATGAGCGTGAGCGGCGGCACCATCGTCACCATCACCGGCGACGCTCCAGCAATGGTTCTGGTTCCGGCAGTGGAAGCGATGAAGAGCGACGCCGGCATCGTCACCATAGGCACCATCGTCGGTCAGGATCAGAGGATTCGGACTAAGTGAAATCCCTATTTTCCCGGTTCGATATACAGAGAATCAAGCAGCTCCGCCTTTGACTTGTTGACAGTTGGCGTGGTGTCTATCTACATTGCATATTACAGAAGGCATTTCCCTGAATCGGCAGTATAAGATAGGACATGGCTTTTAGAACACCGAGAAGTGCTGTGAGGCAGATAGATAGCTCGTGTCAAACATCTACCATAGTGCTTTACCTTGAGGTGTTCAAGCTGTTATCTCCCAGACCAAGGTTCGGAGAACTGCCCAGTACTTATGAACGTAGATATTTGGTCATGTGGACCGTCGAAATAATATTAGAATGTTATGTACAATCAGATTTTGATATCAAGGACTACCATTCCTTGACTTCACCCGGCGCTGGCTGCTCAGTTCGAACAACCTTGTCCGGGTTAAGCAAACGAAGCGGGTCAAAAGCCAATTTCAACTAGAGTTCACAAGGCATTAGTTTTGTTGAACAAATGGATGCGGCTCTGCAGACTTACCCGGCGCATGGCATCCACCGTAGATTCGCCCAACTCGTGTGCGAGATAGTCTCGCTTGACAAGCCCGACGCCGTGTTCGCCCGTCACGGTGCCCTCCATCTCCACGGCTCGTTTGACCATGCGGTGAACCACGCCCTCGGCCACCTTTCTTTCACCGTCGTTGAACAGGATGATAGCTAGTTTGAGTTAGAAAAAGACCTCGCATCCCGGACGTCCAGGGAACTTACCGTGGAAGTTACCGTCTCCGACGTGACCGCAGATTCCAGCCAGCAGTCCGCTCTTGGTCATATCCTCCTTGGTGGCTTCAATGATGTCGGGCAGTTTGCTCATTGGCACCGCTACGTCGGTGGTCCAGACGTGATCCATGGGACTCCTACGCATCGCCATCACACTCCACAAGGCCTGCTTCCGCGCGCTCCACAGTTCCTGCATTTCTTCCTCGCCTCGAGCAAACTCAAAGGACTTGCCCGAGGTGTTTTTGACAAGCTTTTGCACCATGCCAATCTGTTCCTTGATGGCCGCGGGCGTCCCCGTGAACCTGAAGAAGATGGTAGGGGACTCCTTCCATTGGCGACTTGTACTCTCGCTGGCATTGATGCACTTCATCTGAACATCGTCGAGGATCTCGACTCCGGCCAAGGGAATGCCGGCCTTCACCACTTGGGTGACGCACTGAGCGGCGCTGTGGATACTGGGGAAGCTAGCCACGGCCACGTTTTGGCTCTGAGGTCGGACCGTGAGCTTCAGCGTCGCTTCTGTCACCAGTCCGAGAGTGCCCTCGCTTCCAATGAAGAGCTTGTTAAGGTCATAGCCTGCACTGGACTTGCGCGGGCGCTGTCGGGTCTGAATGACAGTTCCATCGGCGAGAACCACGGTCAAAGACAAAACCCACTCGCGCATTGTCCCGTAGCGGTAAGCATTGGTTCCCGAGCAGCCAGTGCCCACCATACCACCAATCATAGCTCCGGGGCCGGGGTCTGGGGGGAAGAAAAGTCCATCCTTGGCCAGCTCCTCGTTCAACTCCTCCCATCCAACGGCCGGTTGCACGACCACGTCCAAATCATCCTTGTGAAGCTTCAAGACCTGATCCATGCGGCGGAAGTCAATGCACACACCACCACGCGTGGAGGCGAAGTGGCCCTCCAAGCTCGTGCCGCCGGAGTACGGGGTGACTGGGATCACTCGCTGGTGACATATCTTCATGATGCGCGACACCTCCTCAGTGGTCGAGGGATAGAGGATCAAGAACGGCTTCTCATCATCCTTGCGGGTATAGGATGACCAGTCTGACCCGGAATGCATTTCCACATCGCCCGGCGAGGTAGAGACGTTCTCTTTACCCAAGATCTCGACAAAGTCAGTCCATGCAGCCTGCAGGTTGGACGGGGACACATTGTGCTTCGGCGGACCGAGATCTGCTAGAGAGGTGGTCGATGACTCGGGAAGGGAGGCAGGCTTGAGGGAGCCCAGGTAGTATGCACCGGTCGAGAAGAAGACCAAAGCTAGAGACGAGTTAGCGACGACCCGGGATCGGGATCGGGACCGGGATCGGGGCCATGGGACACACCGAACATCAAGGCAGCATAGCGACCGCCAGCTGACTGAGGCTGATACTGGGCGAACCGCTCCTGCTCGGCCCGCTCGCGTTTGAGTCGCTGCTGGGTGCTCTCGTAGAGCTGGCTCTTGAAGGACGCCTGCTTGTCGTTTGCCAGACACCGGGTGGAGGCTCCAAATACTCTTTGCTGCGACAGAGCAGATACCGGCCGAGATCGAACACAGCGTAGTGCCCCACGAAGGGCTGGTGTGGATGCGCGAACCATTGTGAGATGTGACGATGCGCAAAAGCAGAAGAAGTTCGGCAGAGCTGGTCACCTCCGCATCGGGTCTTGGCGGTCGAGACCGACCGGGCCGAAAGATTGTTTTCTATGATTCCGATACATTCAATACCTCGTGGGATATTAATCATGGTATCTGGATCAAGCCATGAGTTAATACGAGCTAATATGGACATCCGTCATTCTATCATGCAATTGGATCCGTGCATCTCAACCCTGGTATAGCTCGTGCGCGGTGGTATATACTGGACCTACAACCCTTGTATGGCATAGGGGCGCAGCATACATAGCATACCAGGCTCAATTCTAGAATTTTCATCACGATCCACGTGGAACCCTCCCCTGGAACACAGCCAGAGGGCAGCCGGACAAGCGTGGCGTCGCGGTGACATACATAGGCAAAAATCGGGTAAAAGTCCCCCGCGGTTAAAATCCGAATTGGATCCACCGAGGGAAAGTCGCCCGAACGTGGTCACAGAACTGCGGGGAGCTCAGCTCGGTTCATTACACACATTTTGCCGGCCTTTTATCTAAAGCCCCTTCCATCCCTCTTCTCTTTGATCTTTCTCTTTCTCAAGCTCTTTCACATTATCCAACATGGCTACCGCAACGGCTCAGGTAGGTTGAGGTCCGTTGTATAGACCCCGGGAGACTGTTTGCTAACGTAGCGGGATGTAGAACCTTTCCTTTGTCCTAGAGGGCATCCACCAGGTCAAGTTCGAAGATCGCCCAATTCCCGAGCTGAAGAACGCTCACGATGTGATCATTAATGTCAAGTACACGGGAATCTGCGGTAGTGATGTAGGTTGCCCGGCCCAATGCGGGCGACCGAAGGGAAGCTGACCGAAACGCTTGTGACAGGTACACTACTGGGAACACGGTTCGATCGGTTCATTTGTTGTCAAGGACCCCATGGTGCTGGGACACGAGTCGGCGGGCGTTATCAGCAAGGTCGGATCGGCCGTCACCTCGTTGAAGGTGGGCGACCGAGTCGCCATGGAGCCCGGCATCGCATGCCGTCGATGCGAGCCCTGCAAGGGTGGCAAGTACAACCTGTGCGAGAACATGGAGTTTGCCGCAACCCCGCCCTACGACGGTACCCTGGCCAAATACTATGTCCTCCCGGAGGACTTCTGCTACAAGCTCCCCGAGCATCTCTCGCTGCAGGAGGGTGCCCTGATGGAGCCCCTCAGTGTGGCCGTTCACATCGTGCGACAGGCACAGGTCAGCCCCGGCCAGTCGGTCGTCGTCTTTGGTGCCGGACCCGTGGGCCTTCTGTGCTGTGCGGTAGCAACCGCTTTTGGCGCCTCTAAGGTGATCGCGGTGGACATCCAGAAGCCTCGCCTGGACTTTGCCAAGGACTATGCAGTGACCTCCACCTTTATGCCCAGCAAGGCGCCGGCGACGGAGAATGCCGAGCGATTGAAGCGAGAGAATGACTTGGGCGGCGGCGCCGATGTTGCCATTGACGCTTCGGGTGCCGAGCCCTCCGTCCACACGGGTATTCACGTCCTCCGTAACGGCGGTACGTACGTGCAGGGTGGCATGGGCCGCAGCGAGATGAACTTCCCCATCATGGCAGCTTGCTCTAAGGAGCTGAACATCAAGGGCAGCTTCCGCTACGGCAGCGGAGACTACAAGTTGGCGGTCCAGCTGGTCTCGACCGGAAAGGTGGATGTCAAGCGGCTCATCACCGGCACCGTCAAGTTCGAGGAGGCGGAACAGGCGTTCAAGGAAGTCAAGGCTGGAAAGGGCATCAAGACGCTGATTGCGGGCATCGACGCGTAAAGCCCAGGTTAATGTCTGATGAAAATGATGGGTGGTGTTCGCGAGGTGCTTTTTCGAATGAGAAATGGAGTTCAAAAGAGAATATGTCCGATTGATTGTGCCCTTTTGAACCTCGAAAGATTTCAAGTAACGTGGTTTGATTTCCCTCACAGGGGAATCCTGCCCGAGAGAGATGCAAATAAGGAGTATCTGTAGAACAATTATGGGGGTAAAAACGAATGTCAGAAGGGGGTATCGTGCAAAGCATTGAACGAAAGGGGGAAAAAAAAAAAAAGTGAAAGAAAAGACCAGCGCAGCATTTAGCAACAACCCCGGTTCCTCCGAGATTGAGAGCCACCCAGGCGAAACACGTCTTCCCATTCCCTCATGCCACCCTTCCAGCCTTGTCCAGGCCTACCATGTCGTCGCGAGGTGCGGTGAAGGGGCAGCGCATTGTCATCCAGCGTGGCTCTGCTTCTGATGCTCGAGGCGTCGCTCGTTCCGTGGCCATAGAGACCGCCATCGCCGTACTGGATGCCGCTCTGCGGGTCGTCGGGGTCGATCTCACCGAGCTCGATTTTAGTCAAGATGATGCGGGCCAACCGTTGGAAAACCTCTTCCACCCCTTCACCGGTGAGTGCCGAGACTTCCACGGCCACTGGGATATTCGATTGCGCCGCCCAGCGAGACGTATCCTCTCGGCTGACCTCTCGACCCTCGGCAAAGGTAGCGGTCATCCTGGTTCCGGAGCCCAAGTAGTTGGCTGAGCGCACCGAGCCGGTGGCATCAAAGGGGAGAGAGGACTGTCTGCTCGATGTACTCGACGGAGTCGGTGGAGGCCGTCCCGCATCGTCCGGGTCGGAAGCTGTCGCATCAGCCAAGTCGGCTTTGTTCCCAGCCAAGAGAACCGTCAGGTTGGGCGAGGCCAGCGCTCGTGCGTCCATGAGGAAGGTAGGAAGGGCGGCGAAGGAAGAATAGGAGGAGACATCGTAGATGAGAATGGCGCCGGCGGCTCCACGATAGTAGGAGCGGGAAACGGATCGGAATCGCTCGGTACCCGCAGTGTCCCAGAGCTGCAACTTGATGCGTCTTCGCCTTGAGCCGGTACCTAGCTTGACGATGCGCGAGGCGAACTCGACCCCGATTGTCTGTGAGGACAGTACTCGCCCTGGCAAAAGTTAACGACCGTGAACAACTGGGCGGGGGGTGTGGTCGTACACTCGTTCTTCACGAATCGGTGTAGCACGCAGGACCTGTTTACGACAAGGAGCGTCAGCCACGAGACTCTCCAAGTGATCAAAAGCATGTACGACTTACTTGCCGGCGCCACTGGGGCCTAGAAGAATGACTTTGGCCAAGTAATCGTACATGCTCCCCAGCTCCTAAGAACGAGTTAACAAGGCGCGGGGTCCACCGGGGATAGAAGAGGAGCAGACCTGATCCTGGTCAGGAACCGAGGAAACGTCGGACGTGTTAGAAAGACCCCGCGGGCGCACCATGGCGCGCAGAGGTGAACGATGGAATGCGGGAGAAGAGAGAGAAGACCGAGTAGCGCCAAAGGTACTCGGGCCAGTCTCCGACCTCCGACCGCCGACGATCAACCGAACTCTTTGTTGCAAATGCCCCTCTGCACTATGTACGATGCGTATTCCCCTGGGATCCTACAGACCGTAGCTACATTGTTCGAAGTCATTTCCATAACGCTCGGCTACACGGTTGTCTCCCAGCAGTACTGCAGGGGGGCCAACGAGATATCGTACTTTGAAGAAACGGTAGATATATTACCAATCTGACATTTTTCACGAGACACTCGAAAGATTCCGTGTAAAATCAAAGCAAATGAATACCAAAAACAAAAACAAAAACAAAGAGTTGCGTAGGAAGAGATATTGAATGAATAAGAGAGGGTGTTTAGGCCCACCGGCTCTCTTTCTTCGGTCCCTACGTTGGCGTGTGGCCGTGCCATGAAAGCACAAATAAACTCGCGGGTGGTGAGGCTTTGTCAACGAAGGCAATGCGAATGTATGGACTATGATTTGGGGGCTGAGTATCGATGGACTTGTTCGATGAGTCGAAGATACGAGACTGCACACTGCCTCGTGCACACGGCTTAGCTACTTGGCATCTTTAACCTCATTCCCCAGACCCTGTATCTTCAAGCATCTTGCATCTTGCATTGCATCTTGCATAATGTAAGTGGTTCGATCGTACGGGTCCCCACGTCCCCACGTCCGCAGCGTCACATCATACATATACCATGACGTATTTCGTACTCGGATCGCTGGGGCCCTGAAAAGGAGGCTGTGCGCTCCGCTCTGGATTCAGGGCGGAACTCAGCCTCGCGGGAGGCGCAAAGGGTAAAGCTTTTTATTTGATCGCTTTCCACCCCCGTCTTTGCTTTTTCCTCGCATTGTCTTTTTTTGGTCTTCTCTCATTCACATCATGAAGTTGACCTGGGCGACATTACTACTCCTACTCGGTTCCACGGGGGTCTCTTCCCTCACCATCCCCTCCGAATCATCCGCACTCGTCGAGCGAGATGACGCGCCTGTCTACGGTGAATTCCTGGACTTGGAGAAGCGACGCGGAGGTGGAGGAGGAGGAGGGCGTTCCAGCAGCTCCGGAGGATCAAGTGGAGGCCGTAGTGGCAGTTCCAGTTCCGGTTCCGGGAGCTCGAGCTCGAGCTCGGGAGGCTCGAGCCGAGGTGGAAGTAGCGGCGATAGCTCGAGTGGCAGTCGCGGTGGCTCCTCCGCTTCGACGAGCAACCGGGGAGGCTCAACAAGCAGAGGATCTGGCACGCAGGCCTCTTACGGCGGTGGAAGGTATGATTCAAGTTCCTCCTACGGTCACGAGCAGTCGTCAAAGACTAAGACGCATGACAGATACTATGCCGGTGGCGCACGTACACCCTACACCGCTGGCTCGAGGTCTCCTCTAGGGATCACGCCGTTCCTCTTGCCAGTCGCGGCGCTGGCCTTCTTCCCCGGCATCTGGCTATACGGTGCCTATGCCTATCCGTACCATCACCCTTATTACTACGAGGACGAGCAAAACCACCGCAATGAATCAATGCCCGTGGTTTGCGTGTGCCAGGAGTATCAAGAGTGTGGCTGTGATGACAACAACAACAGCACCTACTACGAAGACCTTTTCAATGGCACCCAGCCCAGAAACACCACTAATACCCACGTGGTCGATGTCAACGGCACCGAGAAGATCTATATCAACGGTACGCTGGCCAACGGCACCACCGCTGCGGACGGTTCCTCATCGGGAGCATCGGCCTCTGCGCAGACTTTGCTGCACGCCAGCGGATACTGGGTTACTGCAGCCCTGGTAACTACCGCCGTGTGGATATTTTAAATGATCTGAATGATCCTTTGCCCTGTTCTCGTGATTATGGGTTGCTCCCGTCCCTCGAGACGGCATTGATATTGATATTGATACGAGCTGTACGGATATACGACTTGCACTTGCTTATTTGAAGAGTTCGGCGACGACTGGGTGGCTGTTTGTGATTTCTAGATACCCTTCAGGCTGGTAATAAAATTGCTTAATCTCTATCTCAATGTGTAAAGTCATGGTTCACTCGGTGGAGCATCGCATTCCGCCCGTCGCGCGGTTACGTAGTCCGACCCCGCTAGTCCCCAAATGGATAAGCGGCCTCCCTTAATGTCGCTCTTCATTTCCCTCAGATCTTCCCTCCTTCACTGATTTCAGTGCCATTCGTTTGATCCCTGACACGGGCTGTCGCGTTCTTTTCTACCAGCTCCATTCATTCTTTACCCTTGCGGATCTTACCAGACCCTCGTCAATCTCGAATAAACAAACCCATCTACAAACGCGAAACACCGTCAACATGCACTTCACCAAGGCTTTCCTTTTCCTCGCGGCCGCCCTGGCCCCCGTCGCGTTTGCTGCTGAGGCTGCGCCCATCACCAAGACTCTGACTCTGGTGCCCTCTGGCTACACCCCCCGACCTCGACCCCGACTCCGACTCCGACTCCTTCGTCCTCGTCGACTTCGACTCCCATGCGCACCAGCACTCCCTACTCGAGCGCGACCTTCAGCGTCACTCCCAGCTCTTCCACCTCTCTGGAAAAGACCACCAGCACTCCCCTCGTGGTTGAGTCCTCCACCCACACCGCTGCCCCTGCTTCGGCTTCGTCTACCCGGGCCAACGGTGCCGCTTCGCTCCAATTCCCCGGTGTCGTGGCGGCTGGTGCCATGGCTGTTGCTGGTTTCATCCTGATTTAAATAATCAAGAATGAGGCCATCGACTAGTTCGCGCAAACAGTATGCGCAAGGATCCTGAGGATCCCCCAGTCAGCCCCGGTGCTGTCAAACCTAACCATCTTGACCGATGGTTACCACATTCAATTTCTCTCATATTGAACCCCAGGGCCGCTTGTTTCTCTTCTTATATATTCTTTCGATATACCTTTTTTCAATACCCCTCCGACGATCATGGTTGTTGTGATGTGTTCTCCGACCTTCTTGATGCCTATACCCTTTTCTCTTCCCTTCTCTCTCAACCCGTTTTACGACATCTGAGATTTTTGTCTTCTAATTTTGTGTTTACTTCTTTGGTTGATCCTGGAATTAACTGAACTAATACCGACGTGGATGCGCGCATCTTATGCTCGGGCTTGGATGTCATCTTTGTTTTGATGAGCGCTTGTAGGACTTGCTGTACTTTGTTGCAACATTTGAACTGATTGCTGCTCCGTGATGTGATAGTCTGTACAAGTACGCGTAGTGGACATAGTTGGAGACTCGTAGATCACCTTCTACTTTCGTGACGGACAAGCCTTCTCAATCCTTCAAATGGGTCAGAGAATCTTCTACCGTTCGGAGTTCAATGGTTCAATAATTTCAGAGGAGAGGACTAAACATGGCCTATCTACTACATGGATCCCAACAAAAACCGGAGCCCAGCAAAAAACTATATCATACAGGAAGTGGTGGCCGCACCTACTCCGCCTTAAATGTGGCCTCGTATCTGCGAATGTTAGCAACCAGGCCAAACTTGCATTTGAGAAAGGTCGAGCAAAGACATACCTCTTGCCGCGGAACGCCCACAAACCCCAGTTTCCACACGAAACATCATGAGGGTCCAGGTCGTTCAAGTCCCAGCGCAGACTGCGGAAGATGTTCTCCCCAGGCTCGAGAAGAATATCAAACTCCCCTGCACACTTGTCATGAACCCAGTTGATATCGCGCTCCATATCCCACTGAGTGTATCCGGTGCACAGAACGGGGACCTTGGTCTCCAGGAGCTGGGGAAGAGTCTCAGCCCACTCGTGCGAGCTGGCAGGGTGGCCCAGACCCGGGTGGAAGAGCATGAAGCAGTCCAGGTAAGGGTCAAAGGGCTGGAAGTACTGGGCCTTGTACATGGTGTGGAAGTAGTCGACGTAGGTGGTAATCTTCATCTGGCCACCCAGGCGGTCCTCGACGATCCCGCCGAATGGGTTCTCGGGGGTGCGCTGGGGCAGCGGGAACTCGGAATCCCGATTGGCCATGCTTTCAGGGCCGATGAAGATGACGTGAATAAGAGATTGTGGGAACATGTAGGAGAGCTGCATCCAGACCTCACGGGGCAGTGAGGACTCGGCCCGCGCGCCCAGAATGAAAATCCGGACTGGAGGAGCCTTCAGACGCAGGCCTTTGATATCGATATCTTCACCGGTCTTGGGCGGGTGTAGGGAGTATCGAAGGGCTATGTAGAAAAGAGAAAAAAAATATTAGTTAATCTCACGTGTAACCGCGAGGAGGATATCAATTGGTTCAACATACCGGTCATGCTCTTCAATCCCTCAGCTGTCAAGCGGTTATTTCCACGCACACTGTAAGGGCTCAACTCATGCAAGACACTCGCAATGGTCTGCGGGTAGGTGAGCATGCGGGTGACCTGGCGCATGGAACGGTCAGAGTTGATAGCATCAAACTCGCGAGTATACATGTAGGTATCCCAATTGGTCATGTTAATCACAAAGTTGTCATCCTGCACGCCCGGGTAGGAGAATTCAGGGAAGAAGCGGCCGGAGTGGAGATCATGGTCATCCTCGTTGATCTGGCGCATGGTCTCGCAGACCTCGAGGTGAGCCTCGAAGTCGTCCATCCAATGGCCTTCAGAGCAGTAGACAGGAACACCACAGTCGGGGCATTCGAAGTGCGAATGGGCCGGCGGCTGACTGGTCTCGTCGGATGTCTTTCTCGCTTCCGGGTCGTGCGGCGAGACGGGGGCGCGGGTCTGCTGGTGGCTTGGGTGAGGACAGAAAGCATTCTGCTTAATGAATGCGGCACGTTGGCGGATCGCAGGCGAGGGGGAGTTCGAGAAGGAGTGAAACAGGTTGTTGGGTTTCAACAGAGCTCGCGTATCGACGGAGGGACCGGCTGACGTGGAGGCCGCTCGCTGCGCAAACGGCGCAGGCGATGATTTAGCAGGAGTTTTTCCAGAGGCATTCTTCCCCTGCTCGGTTGTAGTTCCTCCCACAGAGCGATTGTTGCGCTCCGAGCCAAAGCTGCGGATCCACGACGGAGACACAGCGCACTTCCGTCGCGAATTGACCAGGCTCTGCAGGCGACCTGGAGTACCGGAAACCCGGACCCCCTGTCGGAGCACATGCAGGCACTGGACACAGGTGTATCCTCCTGCCATTATGTGAGTTCGTGGTGGTGTGAGATGGAGAGTCCTCGGTCGGTCGATTTTCCTTCAAGTATCCGTGCACGTGACTGTGGAGCTACATGGATTCGATTTCACTGCAGACTTCATCAGCGTTGATAGCGGCCACTAAGAAAGAACGACATAGGCGGTCTTGTGAATACGAGAATGCTAGTCCAACGCAGTTGAAGAGCCATTCAAAATCAGTCATGGAAAGAACTCTCAACATTATTTCCTAGCGGCCAATCTTCACGCTTGTGTACGTCGGATAAAAAGGTCCGCTGAGAATACACATTGAATATCAACAAGTGCTCATCCTTTACCGTGTATTTCTGAGCACTGCAGTGTCTTGTACAAGCAAAGTTACAATTCAAAAATTCCCCATGCTTGGGGCCGAACATCTCAAAATCAAGCCACTTCCTACTCTTAGAAGATATCTTCCGAAAGGCTCCAGTCCTGCGCCTCTCTGCTGGCCCAGTATCTGCCATTGTGAGCCCAGTAATCCTCGCCGGTGGTGGGACAAGTGGCACGTATGAACCACTGCGGTTTGTAGACATCGCCATTGGTTTCACGCTCCCGGCGCTTAGAACGCTGCTTCTCTTCGACCCGGTGCTTCTCATTAGCAGCAATGTCGTACTCGCCATCCTCCATAGCCCTCTGGTCGGGACGCAGTCTCGTGTCAGTCGGAGGCAACCAATCCTTCAGACCTTCAGGAAGGGCGTTCAAAGTAATGACGAAGGGAGTAAGGTTGAAAGGCACGCCGGTGGGACGAGGATGGGCCTGCCACACCAAGAGTGTCTTGGCCGACTCTGGATCCTGACCGGACACCGGAGCCTCGAAGCCGGGGGTGTGGCGGGCATAGATCTTGTCATTCCAACGCCCGCCGATACTCCACTTGGGGGAGCCGTCCTGGTCGACCACCTTACCGCTGACCTGGTAGGCCGACGACGCTTTCCACCCGCGCGGCTTGAAGTCGAGGTAACAGACCTCTCCAGTGGTCCAGTTCTTGATCTCCATCAGACCGTAGTTGTCCACGGTGGGATTGCCAGTGATGATGCCAATAACGGAGGATGTGACCTTCTTCCAGGTGTACAGCTCCTCCCCACCGGTGACTGGACGCAGCTTCAGGAACCACGTGCCGAGAAGGTTGATATCGAAGGACTTGCCGTAGAACTTGGATTTGAGGGAGGATTCGCCCCAGTAATCCCACTTGGGTGACTCGGCCCACGCAGCGCCAATCGGCGGGTGATGACTGACTTGTTCCACGAAGAATCGGTAGCCCTTGTCTGGCCGCACGTACTCGAAAGTTTCACCAAGCAGGGGATTGAATGGCTTAGCAACACGGCCGATCGTCGAAGCATATTCACTTGCGGCATACGAGGCCACATAAACCAGACGCTCCATTGAGTCGGTTCGGTCAGCAGCGATATCAAGAAGGTCAGTGTACTCCAAGTCTTCGGCGACTCGCTGAAGCAACGAGGTCGGCTCGTTAAAAGAGACGGGAAGGGTCATCTTGGTCATATCCTTGCCAATCATGGATTTCAGAATACCCTAAAAAGAAGGTCAGTGAGTAAGTGTCGGACCAAAGTAAATAAAGGGGGAAAAATTACTTACCCACAGAGAGATCTTGGGCCTATTATCATTGTCCATCTTCAACCTCGTTCGTACGGGCTCCTCATAACCCTTGAAAGAGGGCTTGATCACAGCCACCTTATCATTACGAGCCTGACAACTTTCATCTTCCGGTTTTTCCGGTTCTTTAGGCTCAACCTTGGTGACATCCTCCACCTCGATTTCCCCGGCATCGATGGCGTCAAAGAATTCGTCACCGTCCGACTCCGAGTCGTAAAGGCCGCTGATCTGAGAATATGTGGACTTCCCGGACCTATTGCGAGGGAGAATAGGCCGCGCTGCCTCGCTTGGCTGCTCTCCTTCCTGGTCAGCTTCCGAGGCCTCGGTCTGGCCCTCCGCGGTGTCTTGGTCTTCGGCCGGCATGCGAGAGCTTGGACCGCTGATTTCGCGGCTACTACCGGTAGCATTCTCCAGAGCCTCCTTTAGAGCCCGCTTAGTACGTTTCCGCTTTTCCTCGGACTCGCCCATCTTGGACTGGAGATCCTCGTGCTCTTGGGCGACGCGCGCCATGCTCTCTTCCCACATCCGACGAAGATGTTCCTCTCGGTTCAGCCGGTATTGCCAATAGGAATCGCGGTCTCGTGAAATTTTGAGAAGGTTTTGAACCAAGCCCTTGAGGCTACTGACGGCACCCTCATAGGCACCAAGGGCTTGCTCAAGTGCTGGATCCGCAATAGTCATATCCGGGTTCCTAGACCTTTCTGCCTGTACAGAAGCAGACACATTCGCCAGAAGATCCAGTTGGAGTTTCGCGGACTGTGCGGTGATGTTGAGAGCATCCTTGTCCTCGGTAGGCATCTCACGGCTGGAAGCGTAGTCGCCAAAGTCATCGTCATCATCATCCATTTCAGGCCCAGAGGTGACATGGCTGATCGATCTGTTCACCTCGTTAGGAGCATCGAGCGATTCATAAGCCGAGCCTGCTTCATCCTCGGGGGTGACCTCAAGCGTGGTTCGGGAGGTGTGTGTGCTGAGCCTAACGCTACTGCTGCTGCCAGGCACTCCGAGAGAGGGAGGCGCAAGACCCTTGGTGCTGGGCTTGTGACTCACTCCAGACTCGGAGGGTGTTCCGCTCACACTTGACTGGTCCATCTTGGCCTGGCGAAGAACCTCTGCATTTTGTGAACGTTGGCGCTCTTCCTCCTTGGCCTCGTCCTTAGCCCACTGAATCGCGTTGTTCAGAGACCAGAACCAACGTTTGGCCTCCACAACATGGTTTGCCTTCAGGTGGTACTTCACCGATGATTTGCCGTGGATTTCGAACCGAGTTTTATCTTGAGCATCCATGCTTAGTCTGGCAATCTTCATGTTGATTGCTCCACGACAAGCGGAACCGGCATCGTCTGCATGAAAGAATTAGATCAAGTCGACATAACGAGACCAGCGCCCAAACAAGTCCCTTTAAAACACAACTTACCCTGGTGCTTGTAGTAACTCAGAACACCGTCCTCGAGAACAAACCAGCGCAACTTGTAGCCGGTTGTGTAGTTGGTCCATTTCTTGAGATAGCCACGCATCTCCCGGGCATCTTTACCAGCCAGAGGTGCCTCGCCAATGGACACCCGACCCGACAGGCCCTGAGCATTACTGTTTCCGAGGATAGCCTTCTCCTGGATACCTCGCTGAGCAACCGCGGCGGCCGGGGACTTCTTCAACATCGCCCGAGTCTTGTCGTCTTTGGTAACATCCTGGGGCAGCTTTCCTTTCTTATCACGTCGGAAAGGGTCCGCACCATGTGTCAGAAGGATCTCAATGAGTTGTACATCTTTATTCCGAGCACCTTCATGCAGCAGAGTGCCGCCAGACTGCAAGGTCGTTCGCTCGGTGACCAAGTCCAGGTTGTTGACGTCCAATATGCCTTCCGCGCGAGGCTCTTCCAGCAGCTTCTCCAGTTCATCATATTGCCTTTTCGCGATCAGGGCTTGTATCTCCTGAGTCTTACCGTCAATGAAGAGGGACCGGGCTAGGTGGAGTTGCTGGAAGATCTCTGGCGTACGGGCGAGGTCGAGAGCCGTTTGACCCCTGTAGTTAACCACGGCATCATTGACTGAGGGCCGGTTCAGCAGTTCCCGAACCAAGGAGGTACGTCCAAGCTGAGCAGCGAGATGAAGCGGGGTGTTCCCCTCGCGGTCCCGCGCGTTGATATCCAACTCCTCGCTCGACGACAGCACGAATTCCACCACCTGGGGCTCTGCACACTGGAGAGCCAGATGGAGGATTGTGGTCCCATACAAGCTGTTCGCCACTTGAGTATCCCCGGATTCCTTGATAGCCTTGGCAATGGCGGTGGTATCACCACTGCGCAGGATCTCAAACAAGCGGAACGTCCGCACCGACTGGTCGAGGGACAGGCTCCCCCCTTCCGTCTGAGGCACCGATGGCTCCTGCGCCATCGTGTCCGCGCCCTGGTAGCTTTGATAGGTAGCAACCTGCTCGAGGGGATTTTCGGGGACTGAGGTAGGATTCAAGTCCTGATTTTGCTTGCGACGACTGCGACTGAAGCTGCGAGTATGTGTCAAAGAGGAGCCATTCGTGGAGGCGGAGGCGACTGAGGTGTTGTCGTCCTCCTTGTCCTCGCCTTTGGATTTATCGCGATACAGGAGGGAAAGCGCTAGCGCACTCCGAGAGCGCTTGTGCCTGCGAGAGAGGGGCATGTTAGTCACAGGTAAATCTCCTAGCTATTCCCAGGTTGGCTGGTCATGTAAATCAGGACAGGGCCAGCACCCAGTCAACTCGTCCCAACGGAGGGCGTGCTGTCATCACCGACCGCCGCGGCTCATGAACCATGGGTCCATGCACAGTGGGGATAACGTACCCTTCAGGTCTGTCGGACATTGTACTCGAGTGCTATTGCAAAGGCATCAATGTGCGAGGTCTTGAGGGAAAGCGTAATGGCCGCGTTGTTCGGGGGGGGAGGGGGGCAAAAGCAGCGCCGATCACTACTCCGCCTTGGCAACTGGCTGACAGTTTACTCGGCTCCGCTCGTGTATACAGGACTCTAATATTGATGGTATACAGTTTCTATAGTACAATGGTCAACTCCAACTCTAGCGAGTCTCTCCGCTGACCAGAATGACAACACTTCCTAGCTGCCGCTTCAGGTCCTCCTTGTCAACATCGTGAGTATCCTCTACCTCGCCCCACATGTCCGTCTGCCACTTCACCTCCAAACTCGAGGCCTCGGCGGCATCTTCAAGACCAAACTTTTTGGTCTCGTGATTTTGAAGATGACGGAAGTTTTCACTCCACTCGACCAGTAGGCGCACCGCGACCAGGAGACTCTTGGAGGCCAGAATGCCTCGCTCCAGACCGGCCAGGTCGTGAGGATCCAGTTCCGAGACCCAAGTGCGGATGCTGTCCTTGGTCGCCTGCGGTTGGGACAAAGGCAGAATGCTCTCCGTGTCAAGAATCGGCACGATCTCAAGACCGGGCCAGACCTTGGTAGACAGGAAGCTCATGATATCCTTGGCAATCCTCATCTGAATTTCTCGAAGACTCTCGGTCTTCTCCTCGCCAACCTTGCGGTCTAGTACATGATTCGTCCGCTCTGGCTCCCAGCAGAGGAGAGTATCGGTGTCCAAATAACGCATGGCAGTCGTGATGATCTGTTCGCGGGTAGTGCTATCGCCCTGAGCATCCTCCCGAAAGATATCTGCCGCGCGCGCCGAAAGGGAGGTCAGGGGAATCAGATGGCTCTTCAGGGCCTGTTGCGCAGAGGTCATCACATCCCATTCCAGAGCGATGGCGTACGCTAGGTGAGGCTTCGTAGCGGGGATGGTGAGGATTTCCTTGGTGGGCGTTCTCACGGGTCGCTTGTCCAGCAGTACTTGGTACTCGCCTGTAAACCAAATTAAAAGTCAGTCCACGGTCTTAGATAGCCAGTTCGTAATTAGTGATGCATATTGACAGCTCAACACTTACCGGGCTTCCCATGGACGTGAACATTCTTCCAGAACCGCTTCTTCAGTGACACGGAAGCCCTCGTGGGTTGTGATTGTGTTTCACTTGCTGGTGCAGATTCAGCCTCTTTCACCTGCTCGGCATTCTTCTTGAAATCCGGCGATGGCGCAGGAGGTTTGGGTGGGGGGCCATGGGCAGTGACGGGGTGTGCGACGGCGGCCCTCAAGGGCGAGGAGTGAAAGCGGCGACACAAGGGTGCATTGTGTCGTGCGAGGGCGAGAAGCTGCGAGGGAAATGCAGCTCGAGGAAGGCCAGCCATATCTAACGCTGCACAGATTCGAGGTTGGAGGTTGTTGCGGAGGACGCGGAACTTTTCGAAGTCTCGGCCCGATCGCCACTCACAGGATCTCCTGGCCCGCGCTTCGCTTACCCTTGGATTCTCCGTAGCACCTTCAGCGGCACCTGATCGCCAAATTGACGCAATGGTTCTTTGAGTTTGACCGGGCTGTAACCACTTGCTCAGGTTTCGGAGGGGGGATAAGGCTACTGCACTATTGCATCAGGGCTGAACGCTAATGTCTGGATGTTTATGTACGATGATCCCAATTCGGTCTCGAGCTGAAGCCTGCTTCCTATGCGGGAATGAAATGACCATTATGCATGTTCCAGCTGATTAGGAATTATCAACATAATTCGAGAGAAAAGGAAACGGTCAAAGATAACCTCCATGTTGCATCTAGAGCCCAGAGAAACGAACAAACATCGAAATGATAGCACCAGAAGGGGGAATCAAGCCAGCTGAGGAGCACATCGAGATGCAAAGCGCGAAAAAATCAAGAGCAAAACGACGAAATCCGCCCATGCTTTTGTAATTTACACAAGAAAAAAAATGAAGAAACCTTCAAAGCTCGAGGTTGGCCACCCATTTTTGAAAAACCAATCATGTGGCAGAGAAGAGGAAAATTGAAGATGGGAGATAGAAGATGCCGGCACCGCCGATGTGGTACCACGCATCAGTTCCGTCGAATCTCACGGCCGGTACGAGGGGAAACTGGGTCTTCGTCTTTGCAGCTGTTGGGATGCTGCAAAGCCGGCCTGAAACATAGGACTCCCCTCGATCCATGCCATGGAAGGTGGCTCGAAACTTGTAATTTCGAGCCACGGGCAAAAAAAGAAAACGCATAGAATCAAATCAAGCGCTGGACGCATCTAGAAGCGGGACCGAAACACAAAGCAACACTTCAAGTCGAACATGGGTCGAAAATATGGTCGTCACGGCATTTCATCGTAAAAGGGAAAAGGACGCTGGAGTGATCACCAGCACCGCTCGTCCAGTCCAAACTCTCCAAATCCCCGATTCGGAGACCTGTGGTCTGTGATCCCCGCCATCGCAGAGCACATGTTATTATCTGCGAAGGGAACAGGTATCGTCTCCGGTAAAAGATCCCACAAGTAGAATTCTACTTGGTGAGGTAGCTGGGGTAGTAGGGCTGCTTTCTGCGATCGGCATCGGTGAGTTTCTTCATACGCTCCGCATCATAATCATCGGCGCCGTCACGACTACCCCAAGTAGTCTAGGAACAAAACCGGTCAGCCAAGGGAAGATCCAGGAAGAGGAGACGCATATCAAAATGAAAGAGGGAATCGGAAATAATATCAGGCGAATCAAAGCGACGCGTCACAAAAATGGCTCGGGCGGGAAGTACAGTGGATAAGATGCAGGAAGGAGGAGTCGTGATCAAAGCGTCGTGATACTAGCGTGTCATAGGGGAAGGGAGGGGCGAGCGACGTTTCGCCAGCCCACCCCCTGCCAGACCAGTGAAAATGGGCGAAAATGGAAAAATAAATAATAAATAAAAAAAAATGGCGCGAAATGGCGAAAAAATACGATACAACTTACCACATTCAGTGTCATCACCGCGTACATCTTGATTGCACCGTGGAAATATCCGAATAGAATAGACACGGGCATGAGGAAGACGTCGACCGGATAGCGGATGTAGTGACCCAGTAACTTGATCCACTTGCTGCTGAATATCCACAGATACAGCGAAGTCATGGCGCGGTCGTGCAGGGCATCACCCCACGAGACGGTCGCCTTGTGGCATAGCCAGACCAACAGCAGATCCCCCAAGAGGGCGGGAGGCGACAAAGTAGTCAAGTGTACGGCATAGGCGCTCCAAGGTTGACGACTGGCACAGGGAAGAAAAGACAAGGGTTAGCTGCGGCTGAAAAAAAAGAGGCAACTTTCGTGCATAATGCAGCGCTCTTCCCTTCCCGAGTTGGAAATCACCCACAGGCTCTCCGGTTGCACGAGATGTCCGATCGGGCTCTGCTTTTTCCAGCGGACCAACAGGACTTTTCATGTCTGGTCTTGCTCGGGGAGGACGGCTAGTCGGCCTTAGGAGATTCGGGGGGCAAGTGGGAACCGATCGGGGGGGGGGGGGGAGGAACGAGCTGGCCCAACAGGGGAAAAGGAAAGGGTTTCACTTACTACCAGATGTGCTTCTCGTGGAACATGCTGGTGAGATTACTCCGCCAGTTGCTTCGAGACCAGCGGGCGCATTGCTTCAGGAATCGGGGATTGTCCTCCAGAGTGGTGAGCACCTCCGCCTCGGGGTGGTACTGCATATAAGTCTCCCAGCCATGCGAGACCATCCAGCGAGTGATGAAGTTGTCGTCGTCTGCATTTAGTTGATATTTCCCCCACCACCATTCCTCGTTAGTGAACGCGTAGGTAAAGCCCTCGTCCTGGAGAATCTTGGTCCGATAAGCCACCGTACGGCCGGACATGCATGGCAAGCCGCCGTCCAGATTGGTCGTAGCCCCGCAGTCAAAGTTACGTCGCTCAAGGTAAAGAGCGCCCAGGTATCCCCAGATGCGCTGCGAGAGGGTCGGTGCGACAGCGCGACGCAGTCGCTGGCAAGTCACCACGCCTCCGTAACGGTCGTCCTTCTCGAATGGGGCCAGAATCCACGGCAGGACGGTAGACGGCCAGCTCACGTCGTCGTCGGCAAGAATGGTAATGGCGGTTCGTACTTCCGGAATGGCTCTGGTCATCTGGCGCCGCTTATTGGGATGCGTGACCGTGAACAGACGAATTCTCGATTTGGACGCCGGCATCGCACTCAACATCCTCTCGGCCCTCTTCCGATTGGCCTCGATAGTCACCAGAAGGATCTCGTAGGGTTGGTTCTCCAGGATGGATCGAATCGTCTCGACCAATTCCTCGCCACATCCCTCCAGCGTAGGAATGATTACCGTGACATCTTGACTGGTCAGCTTCGGGGTTTCCGGGGGCGGGATCGGCCGGAATGACCAGAAGGAGATCAAGTTCACGACGAGGCGGAAGTAGCGATAGCAGCTACTGGAGAGTTAGTGGTTCGTGTACGGTTAGGGGAATGGCATCACCCGGCGGGGAAACTGACAATAGCGCGACGAAAGCTCGCAGGAAAGGAAAAGCCATTTTCGGGATTGATTTCTCTGGTTACCAATCCCGGGAGGTTTCCTAGTCAATCTGTAATTTGACAACGAAACGTTAGCGAAGAGCCTCCCGTGTTCCATATAGGACATAGACTATATACCTCCACGAGCTGAAACGGGGGGGTGACTAAAGTCAATCGGCGATGCCGATGAGAGTGGGCTGGTAGTAAAGAGCCAGGAAGCAAACGAATGTCGGGGAAGACACAGCTTCCTCAACCAGCCCAAAGTAGGAAAGGGGAAAGGGGAGGGAAAGCGAAAACAAAAAAGAGGAAGAATAGGTACTTGGAGGGAGTGGAAGGAGATTAATTTGTAGGAGAGCACATGCCTACCGATGACAATCCTGATACTAATCCGCGAACAATTGAGCCAGGAAAATAATAATAATAATAAAAAAGTACCACGCCAACGAAAATAAATAATTTAAAATAGGTGCCCCAGTCCCGTTGTCGTTTTGAGTGTGCTGCAGGTGTAGTTTTGCCTCGTGCGTCAGAGACCCTGGATCTAGATGGAGGCATTCGAGAGTGGAGAGGGATTGGCGGCGGCCCATGCAGGCAAAGTGACATGGAGTGGAGACACCGGGTAAGGTACATTCGGTAATGTAACCGGATTGTACATTACGAGGGGTTCATGCTCTTTTGCCTTTCTCACCTCGCTCCAGCTCCGGTTTGTGCGCATCATGCGCCATTCCAGGCAAAAGCTTACCCTCCTACGGGTGCGAAAACATGTACGTACCGTCATCCCTATCTATATATATAGGCAACCCGGCCACGGACGCGCTGCGATCCATGGATCCGTGGATGCAAAAAAGTATCAGGAGATCAGCTGGGGCCAGTGGCGCGTGTCCATTCCTCGCCGTTTCAAGACGTCCATACAACATTCTCCTACCCCGATAGGTTTATACCACGCATCTCATGATGGAATCCATTCCCAGGCAACCAGCTCGAAGTCATTGGCTCTGACGGGTCGTTCTTCCAGTCGCAGGTACGAAATCGCGATCGACTAGAGTCACTTTAGTTCCGCCGTGGCATGCAGAGCGGCAGAAAGGTGGAAATGAAGGTGTTAACAAATGGGGACCGAGGAGAACTTCTCCGGTGATGCACGCGAGATTCCTCTTTAGATGGTCCCCCCACCTTGCTAGAGCGGTTGCACTCGGACGGAGTCACTGCTCCTTCATTGGTGCCCAGCCCATAGCCGGGAAACTTTTTTTTTTGCAGCTGCACGGTCGGTTAGCCGGTGATCCACACTGATTGTTGATTTGGATTGTCTAGCTGTATGTAGCTTTGCGTTCAGCCCCGAATCTTCACCAGTTAGCTCTTCACTCTAGGATTACCATACTCGGGGAGAATTAGTAAAGAACCAAAAAAATGGAGCCCGTATCGGACCGAAGTGATTTGTGGAAGAACCCAGATCATCGACAAACCCAGACCGTCGTGGACAAATGGCTAGCGCCGCGATGGGCTCGTCACTGGCTAGCGCAATGAACATCCCCCTCCCCGTAACTTTTTCAGCCCCGGGTTGCCAATCACTGGATATCGATCGACCGTGATTCGCACGCCCTGTGGTACAAGACGGGTTCCTTAAATTTAACGTGCAGCGAAGGAAGACAGAAGGCCGCGATCGAAACCCACTCGGAGAGTCGGAGAGAGTTAGAGCAACCGGGGTGCGACGCTTAAAAAGACCGTGATGAATGAAACGGGAATCCTAGCGGCGATCGCCACACGCCGTGTAACTAAAACCGTGAACTAAGTCTTGTCTTGGGGGCCTTTGGTGCGTTTCGAAGCTTGAGTGGGGCCGAGATGAAGGCAAAGGAAAAAATTACATACAGTGTTCCGTACTCCACCCGAGAGGCAAAGTGGGAAACTTGTAAAGTGACACTTGGGGCCACTCAGTTTTGAGCTCTGGAAAAAGCATCAGCAGGCAAACAGAATCAGCATGTGCTCGCGTCCGAATAGTTTCCCCCAAAAGGTTTAACGCGTCCCAGGTGGGTGGCGGGTAAAGAAAGCATTTCGGTGCGGACTATGGAATTGTTTTCTCGGCCCGTGCCCGTGGGAGTTTCTATGCGATACTAGCTTTGCTATGCTGACCACGGGCTACCAGAAAGGTAAATGGAAAGGGTCCGCTATAATACACTTTATGCTGAACAACCTACTCCGTAATACGCTCTATAGCTCCCGGACACCCCGGCCACCCCGAACACCCCGAAAGGAACTAATTGGTACCGCGTTCCCCCCCTCTTCCCAGAGGCTCCTCGACGCCGGAAACTACTAGACTCCTTCCTTTCTGGCTCACAACCGCTTCGCGCCCGTCTTTGGCGTCTAATTCGAGCAGAGAGCCCCGTGCTGACACCGGAATCCGCCAGCCTTAGCGGGGCCCCGGCAGTCTGCAGCAGGCCCAATACGGAAGATCATTTATCAACCATGCGGTCGAGGTCGATCGGCTGAAAGTATATTGCAGAGATCAGACATGCACAGCCCGTACTGTACACGAAAAGGCGCCAAGTTGCCCGAACATCCAACGCGGTCCACGCAATCTGGTACCTTTGTCACTTTGCACCGTTTCGCTAAGACCGTGCAGCACAGGCCGTTGCATTCTCCAAGTGGCAACGGACGCAACGGACGCAACGGACGCAACGGGCCCCCTCTCTCGCTGGTAATAATCCCCATGTACAGTACCTCACACGGCTACGAGACGTGCATATCCTGGAGTGGAGATGTTTTCCGTTCCATTTTTGGCCACTCGACGGGTTCTGCAGTTCGATGCTCGGCCGAATCGAACCACGAAAGGGCCGATTCGCCCGTGCACATCATGTTCTGAGTGAAACAAACGCGTATCTCGGCTGCACGGACTCCCCGGTCCAGTCTTTGCCCAGAGCTCCACCTTTATAGCTCCGAGCCCACTCAAATCCCGGGAGCGACCGGGCCCGTCCTGAGAAGTAGTACCCAGTCTTTGTCTTCGAACAGACGGAAACCAAGGGGGCAAGCCTGGATGAAACAATGGTCGACAGTGGGAGAGGGGCAACATGCAGACGGAATGCACACATTATATCACCATCCAGGGTTGACAGGACGCGGGCCAACGGAAAAGAGCGATGACATGCAGCTTGGAGGTCGATCAGACGGGCTTTCCCCTCTCGTCCCAGATGAGCACTTTTGGCGCTGACGAGCCGATTAGCCAGGGTCGGCCAGTATCGCACGGCGAATGGCGCCCCCGTAACCTCGCAGCACGTCCATTTGCAGACGCCCCCTCTCCGAACTCATTTCTTCCTGTTTCCTTTTCTGGGATGGGAAGCGGCTGGAGAAGCCAGAACACAGGAACGCCATTCAGATCGGCCGGTGGGGCTGGGAGTAGTACATTACAAGCGCGAGCGTAACGGTGGATCGTAGAGAGGACTTGAACCGTGCTCGGTCTGCTTTTCCCCCCAAACTCTCTCCATGGACTCCGTTCCTTGCCCTGCAACTCCACCCCTCTCGGGTCCACCAGTCCACAATACCATGGTCGACGTGGTCGTGGGCGTGTCAGCATCCATAATTACAAATTGATGCACGGGATTGTTTTGGTGCAAGATCTGGTGGCAACGGCCGTCCTCCACCTGCAACAGCTGCAGAGGCCCCATCCGCGCACTGTCCCGTGCGAGATCCCATCCGTTCTCCGGAGGCTCAGGACTTATTCCGTGTACAGTCCGATGCGACCGTGGCCCTCGGGGGTTTCTTTGACTATTGCACCCTGGTCCAATATTCCCTTCCCTTAGCTGCAGCTCGGCTGCATTCTACTGCAACCGTCTCAGGATAGTCCCGGGTTAATCACCGAACTCAGTCCCCACTGGCGTTCTCAAAAGGACTAAATCACTTCTCCGGGTAATTCAGATACGGGGAGATCCACACCGAGAACGTTGGACTACGACTCATGGACGTACTTTTCCACCTCACATCAGCGACTGGTAAATGTGGACACGAATCCTCAAACTAACGAGAAGAGATCACTTGATGATCCTATTGCGCAATCAGTTCCTAAGTCTCGCGTGGTAACGCAGGACTGGAAAGGCATTCCCCTTCTTCCGCTTCAATTGCCTCGTCTTTCATTTATGTGCAGAGTAGAAGGAGAATACCTCAATTGCGAGATCTATTGACTATCATCACACTCGTTCTTTAAAAATTGCATCCGTAGGTCGCATGTAGAGTCAGCTCACGATCACCGAAACCCCCTGTCCTCGGCGAGACCAGATACTGCTTTCGTCAGTGCGCATCTCCGACATTGGATATGCGGCCATTGCGTTTCCGGGAATAACATCCAGCTCTATGCACAGGCCGCTATCCGATAGAATGGGACGCGAAGCATGAGGCTGCTTTGAGAATGTGAATTCAATATCATGACCCGAGTCGAGTGTGGAACTGCCCCCATGGCCTTCGCTACCAGACTTTGTAGCCGTAGCCTCGTCAACAATGCCTCGTATTCACAAGGCAAACACGACCTCGCAATTGTCGCATAGTTCCATTTGAGCCGATCATCCCGAATCTTTACGATGGACGCCGAAACGGGACAGGGGGTCAGCTTCCGTGACGTCAAGTTTCTTTCGGCTTTTCATGCACCTTTGATTAACGGGGGCATCCGCCCTGGCGGCCAAAGGAATGCCCCTGCTCATCGCCCATGCCAACAACTGTATTGCATGACGGAACTGCAGCAGGTGCTTCCCCCGAGCCGCTAATGCGCGCATCTACCAGGCCGAATCTTGGAAGGTGTGTGGCCGCTGCCTTTCTAGAACCATGCACGATGAAGTGAGACCCGTGCAGGCGCCTGCATGTGCGTAGTTTGATCCTCGGCAGGCCATCGAAATAGGCGATGCAACGATGTACGTACCCCTGTGCCCAATATGCCGCCCCCGATATAACAGCAGCGTCGGTCAAGGGTACTTGATACCACCCGTTCTCTCAAGACGGCCATTGAACCGAAATGCTTTAGCGTATGGTAGAAATGTCTTATTCATCGTAGGAACAGCAAAAGAAGCAATCGCAGCAACGCCCGTAACCAAAAGCCAATCTCAGCCCTACGGCCTCTCGTGGTCTCTTACTAGACTTGGCATCAACGGTAGACCTGCATGGGATACGGATCTATTCGGCTCTCCATAGCCAAGCTGCAGGGTCAAAGTAGGACTCGAAATCGACACCGCCAAAAAGCCCGATGGCCCCATACAGGTCAAAGTCACCCTCCAAGCCTTCGATCCCACCGGATTCCTCATCCGTCTCTTCATGCAGGCTCCACCCTCCTGCCCGCTGCCCGTTGCGGGTAAAAAAGACCTCCACTTTGCACTTCTTGCGGCCCTCGAACAGCGCATCCGCCATGGCGAGCGGGTTCTCAGGAAGCGTGAAGAACATACCCAACCCGACGGTCTCGCCCGCATGGATTGGGGCTGTGAAATCACGACCGCCCCACGAGTCATTTACAAACCGACATCCGTCATCGGAAAAGACTCCTAAGCTGCCCCTTTCCCAACCAGGGGATCGCCAAGAGGGATATGGCCCCGCTGCGAAGCCGATGGAGAACCCGCTGGAGTCATTCCCAGGACCAGCACGCAGGCCTAGCAGTTTCACTTCAAAATAGATCATCTTACGTTTTTCCCTGATGAAGGGCGAGTCCTCGGCGGCGAAATAAAGAGGCAGATGTGTCAAGGCCACGCAGTCTCCATTCCGGTCGACTGTTCTTCCCTGCCATCGGCCACGGGCCGATGGAGCAAGCTCTCCGACGAACTCACTCTGCTGCACAGGTCGTATGTCATACTCGCAGACAGAGCTATAAACCGCCGGCGAGGGCCTCTCGGGGATCCAGAGCGGTGTATTGTCGCAGAAGTCGTGAGCCCGCTGTGCGTCATCACTGGATGCATTCCCTGCTCCTGAACAATAGTAGCCCGAGATGGGCGGCGGAGGGAAGGTCGATGTATCCGGCACGGCTTCCTGCCAGTTGTGATACGGTGGCAGATCATCCTGCCGTTGCTGCTGTGCGTCGACAGGGAAGCGCGAAGATGATTGCGATGCCTCGTAGCTCGGCGGCGGCGTGTCACTGTGGTGCGCCATCGTGTCTGGAAGAGTGTCGATTCTGCCTGACTGCAAGTCGAGATGTGAATGGAAGGCCGAATTAAGGTTGTCGCGTCCGAGTTCACATCCACGGTGCCAAGCGGGGCTGTGCCGAGTGAGATCCTTGGGTTCGCGCCGTCGTCCCAGGGATGTTGGATGTTTTTCAATGTTTGCGACATCCGTGACATTCTTGACACTGTTGGTCTCGTCTTGGATCCTCCCAAGCGTCACAATAGTGCTTGCGGTGTCGATGTATTTTCAACCCGACCGAAGGCCCGCTGGGGAACCCTGGTTTGGATTCATCGTGTGAATCGGTAGAATTAGAGAAAAGAATGGAAATCAGTCACTATTTCTAGTCCTTTAAAGGCGAGATAATAATTGGAGAAGTCACAAAGGCGGAACGGGAGGCTAAGAATAGTCGACCTGCAGGTCTCAGTTCAAGTGCGAAGGGAAAATGCAAAATGCACCGCAGTGGCGAGTTTCGAATTCCTTTTGTTGATTCCGACTGGCCAACTCTCGTACAGAGAGGGGAGAGCTCTTAAGTGTCTGCTCTCCTTTGTTTCCTTTTCAACCTTTCGTCATCACATCCCCATGGCCGATCCGCCCGGCCGACGTCGATCCTCCATCTCGGAGCAAATCCAGCGAGTCTTCAGCGTCGATCGTTCAGACAAGGTATGTTTTTCAGACATTGCCAGAGCACACTCTTACTGGTTCCAGAAACGTAGGAGCGTTCAAAGTGAGTTTGGCTTGTCTGCTGTGCTCGCTCAGCCGAAAGATGGACGCGAGAAGTCAGAGGCGACCATCAGCCCCGAGGCGCCCGTACAATATGGGCAGGATGAGACTAGACCCAGCTCATTTACTTACTCTCAAAACTCGGGGTTGCCATCTACAGCCACTCCTCACTCAACTCCCCCATTCCGACCTGTGATCTCCGTGGACCCTACGTCACCGCAGGTGGCTTCCGAAGCAAAGAAGCGTAACGCTGAAGATATCTGCAAGTCTCCTACATGGGACAGTGGTCGTAGAGAGAGACGTGCCACCAAACGACTGGAGGCCGAGAGAAAGGAGCTCGGACAGCGTCTCCTCAGGCTGGAAGAGGCCCAGTCCAAACTGGACCAGGGCGTCTTCGACCGAAATTCCCGCCGCTTGACGAAGAAACAGCCACTGGACAGCGCAAGCCGGTCATCTAGTGCGGATAGAGAAGGAAGAAGATCGTCAAGTGTCTTTTCAGGAATCTTCTCGAGATCACGACGATCATCTCGGTCGCGCGCAAACTCCAAAGACTCGGAGTCCCGGCGTCAGTCGAGCGATTCTCCTCCGACATTGCCCTTGACACTTCCGGAACGCTTCGGTGCTGCTGTATCCAGAGAGCTGGCCATTAAACATGGAACCAACCTGGTACCATCTCACCAGATGGAACGAACAGTTCACGCACTTCATGCCCTTCACTCTTCACCCAAGTCGGACGACCTCCGAGAGAACTGGAAGATGGCTGAAGCCTGGCAGAGGAGTAATGGGACCCATGATTCGGGCCCTCCAAGGATTGCGGCCTACAAACCAGGGATCAGTGGGATGGGTCAGCTTATATCTGAGAATGTTTCACGCAAGGATCAACCTCAGCCACACGTCCATGCAACGGAGCTTTCAGCAGACCTGGACCGCGAGACATTTACTGCGACGCTCAGGCATGACAGAAGACCCGTGGGGAACAAGGCTATTTCAAACTCGCAGGGAACGATAATGACGCGCCCAAAGATGCCCTCAAGGGATCGGGCGCAAAGTGAAGCCAACCTGCATGCCCCTGACGCCATATTTACCAGAGTCACTACAGCACGCCAACTACATGATCTTGTACCACCAGAGGTTCTGCAAGGCCCATACAAGTCCTTCCAGTCCTCAATTTCGACACCGGCAATCCCGAAAAGCAAACATCACAAGAAAAACCGAATTTCTCCTGGCTTGCAGGCAACCCCAAAGTCTTTCAAATCCTCTCCGCTCTCATTGAGCCCGTTTACAACTGATGATCCCGGAGGAACAGAGAACAATAACATATCAAGGGCTCCGGAAGTGCAGAATAGGGACCCGTCAATCATTCCACCACCATTACAAATCCAGGTACAACGCCAGAATGATGAGTCAAGAGGAAGAAGTCGACAGGTGGTGTCCGTTTCTCCCACCAAGATTGTTCAGAGCTATCCCAAGAATACTAGTCGCAGTGAGCACCAGCAGTCCATTCTAGGACCAGCACTCCCGTCTGGGAACAGTGGTGGCCAACAGAAAAGCTGGCACCCAAGACCACCATCAACAGCGAAGGATGCCCCGCCAACGCAGGCCTCTGAAGAAGCCAAGCCACGTTGCAATGATGGACCTCCTCTGCCGATTAAACACGCAGGCCGGAATTCTTCTCTCGGTAACAGCTCTCCAAAGTCAGTAAACCCTGAGAGCCAAAAGGAAGCCAGCGTCACAACAGACGCACCGGCCAATCCCTCATCTGAACCCAGTGGACAAAATCAGTGCAATACGGAAGAGGTCCCAGAGAGCAAACCCGTTTTGAGATGCTTGAATCCACCAGTACGCAGCCGCGCATCATCGCAAAGCTCTTCGCAAGCAAGTTATGATACGGCCGATGAAGAAGTACTCGACCTCTCCAAGGCCCTCCGGAATCATATAAAGGCTAAAGCCCAGTCAGAGACAACCCTATTGACGCCGACACAGGAGGGCTCTACATCAGATCAACGGCTTTCCAATGATATGGCCTCGCAAATTAACACTGCGCCGCTTGCTCATGATATCTCTCTCTTCACGTTGCGAAAAAGACCTAAGCAAAAGGCCAAGGCACCACTGCCAGAGCAACTCATTGCTAAGCTGTTTGTCATTTGCTGCCATTGCAGGTACTGGCACGACATGCCATCGGAGGTATACGCAAAGCTCGCATGCCCCGAACGACTCCCCTCCGAGTCTCTTCTATCACGAACCTTCTCTCGCCGAAACTCATCCCGTCGCAAAGCCTCTCTGAGAAAATCGTTACTGTCTTCAGACCCGCCTGACACTCGACGAGATTTGACTACAGAGAGAAAGAGTCTCGACGAAGACTTGCAATCCAGTCGCCAGACTCAAGCAGCGGCTGGGATGCCTTTGACACCACCTTCGTGCTGTTGGTGTGGACACGGCATGAGCCGAACCTGCTGCCAGGGATGGACGACACTTGTACAGATGGGTGAGAGACATCATTGAGCGAGACACAAGCTTCACAACATACTTCATCATGACGATATGAATTAAGATTAATGACGCAGCCAAACATGCTCTGTTTTCTCTTATTGCCTCTGCATTTTCCTGAGGAATTTTAGCGCTCATTCAGATGGAATTTCTGTACAATGATACTTGAAATCAGGTTTACCTCCATTCTCTCTCTTTTAATTTCCCAAGGCCCCATCTCAAACGCACTAGTCCGTACTAGAGTACCTTTCCGCCCGCCTTGCAAGCATTTGTCCATGTATATTTGATGAGTCACTATAAATTCAGATCATCTCTTAACAATTCTTGTTTGTCCCGGTGGTTTTATTATCTCCAAACTTTATCGAATTGATCCCAAGTGCTGGGTCGAACCACACCGATATAATTTTAGTCCACCCCTCAGTAATTGCCTGCAGGTCTGTATTATATCCGCTGGTAACCATAAAAGGTCTCATTGTTGTAGCATCGTTGACAGCGGTAAAATCCCGTGGAAGCTTTCATTCAACCAGTGCAACCAGTGCAAAAGGGAATTTGGCTATTTACCAAGATTACCCTGCTACCTATCTCATGTCTATTGGCTGCTAGTTATGTTAGGGTTTGGCTTACTCCTTGACTCTATTGTTAATATCAGAAAATACCACAAAAAATCTTGATCACCTCAGGCTATGAAAATTTCCAACTGACTGATGAGTTTATTTGTTTCTTTATTTGTTTTAAGTGGAGCAAAGCCATTGTTGAATGGCCATGCCTAAGTAATTTGCACTACAATTTGCACAAATGATATTAAAATTTTATGTGCTTTATTACTAAGGCCCAGGCATTGGCTCAACTAAATTATTTAATTAAGGGTTCTTTCTAGGCACTCTTTCGATACCCCCCTAGGTAGGATGTTCGGTATTGAATATAACAGTAATTTGAATTATGGTAGCACAACCACAGAGAGAGCATAGTTTCGATGTACTGCAGTCGGATAATTGACGTGACAAAATGCCAAGACCTTTCGGAGCGGACTGGCCAGGTTTTGAGCGCGGGGTTTCAAGGGGCTCTTGGCATTACCGTGATGACTTGCGGCAAACCTGATTAGACTCTCCAAGAGCTACGTGACACTTGCCCTCTGATTTGAATTCCAGCGAGTCAGAATATCCATAGTTCATGTTCGGATCTAAAAATACTCTTGACTCAGTTGACTTTTGCTTTTTCTTGGCAAAAGCTAGTTCTGGCCTGTCCTGTGCAGGTTCGGACAATATTATACAAATTTGGATTGATTATTAACGCCTTAAGAGATAGATAGCTTTCAGTTCAGCGCCCGTCACCTGGGTTTGCTTGGAGGTGGCCTGTTATTACCAATACTGTACTACCACCTTTAGAATAGTTCATGTCAGGTGTGGCCACTGGGAAACAGTGTGAGGGAGAACAAAGATAAAACTGATTTCGAATATCACTGTAATTCTCTTTTCAGTACCCAGTCCATCATATTTGCGAGATAAGTATCTCAAATATTAATCAGGCAGCGAATGTCCGAAAGTTTTATAGTTCGTTACCCTCTAGCAGGGTTGAACAGAGAGTCAAGAACAAAGACAAAAGCAAAACAAAAACATACAACAGAAGGGATTCGCTAGTGGTCACCCACCTAACTACTAACCTGCCGGCGTGTGGCTTAAGTACGGCTGAGCGGACGGAAAGCCCTGTTCTCCACACCCTATGGTCGTATGTATCATGTGTCTATCTGAATGGATTCATCAATTACATCCCTTTTTAGCTTTCAAAGCTTGCTTAGAATGATGGACAATTTACGATAAACGCCCTGTAGGCTCTAAGACATTTAATCTCAGCCAATCGGCTTAGGCAGATCAGTAGAAAAAAGTTTCAGAGTTCCAACAACAGGGGTTGGATATAAGCACCCACCGGTGGATAATTAAGGTGCCTCCGATCGTACGGTTCCAAGGCTATGGCTGTTTGTGGTCGTACTGAACATTTTGTAGCAGTGATCAATGACCCAGATGGGAAGAATCTTATTCTATCGGGCCTGAAATATGACAGGGGTGTGTACGTTGACAGTAGAACAGACTGAGCCCCCGGGATATACAGATATCTGAAATAGCGCAAATCTTCAGCGTCAAGAGTCCTAGTCCTTGAGGTGTTGGTTACTGCACATTTTTGTTATGGTACAGTTTCGTCCTCCAAGATAACGATTGCCTTATCACTCTTCAGAATTCCTCTGTCTGTAATATCGAAGCCCTCATCATCAGCAATTAAAGGTTGACTCAGTACTAGGAGTTTTTCGGCATCAGAAGGCTCTTTCTTGACTGAATGTTCAACTAGACAACCGTGGATGCATGCTTTAATCCGGTAGACACTTCCATTGGAGGGGACATGGATTGCTGTTGATGTAGCCCCTTGTACCTGCATGTAAGCAGGATCAAACTTATCGCCGGGTTTGAACTGTATTAGCTCATATCTAACCCCCCTAGGTGGCACAAACCGAGCGCGGGCTTTGAAAGCATCTGTGAAAATGATCCCCAAGTCTCTGTTGATCTGGTCTTTGATATCTTCGAGCTCCTGAAGATCTAGCAATGGGCCAATTAGCTCCAGAAAGTGAGACTGAGTATCGTCCACTTCTTTTTGGATCCAACAATGCTCAAACTGGTGGTTGTTGTTGAGCATTGTCTCAAGAGAGACTTTGTGAAGTGATTCCAAAGTGCCAGGAGGGGCTGTTTTTTTTCAAATGTTAGTGTGAGTCGGAACTTTTCATTAGAATTTTGTAATAACGCACCCGCCTTTTGAATAATTCGCTGTAGTTCCCGCAGCATATAGCCCTCAAAATGCAAAGCTGTCCAGCAGTCTGAAAAGAAGATTCGATCGCGCACAAAACCAAATATTAATGCACGCATCGCGGCGATTGGACTCGAGACCAAGAGGCTTATTTTCCCAAGTATACCCTTGATAAAACTGCCGAGCTCTTTTTTTCTTCGTGGCTTTTTGCGTAGCTTTTGGATTTCATGATTTGCTAGGCATTGCGCAAGAAAGCTTCCCATACGGCGTGTCCCTCGTTCAAGCTCGGCCAATCCTTTTGCAAAGTTTGAAGAACAAGTAAAATCAAACTTCATATCCTCGAGAGTTCTATAAAGTCTTTCTTGAGCGCTAAGCTGTTCGTCAAGCGCTGCGATCTGATGAATTTTTCCGTCGATCTGCTCGTCCCTCTGCTTGAGTTTTGCAGTCAACTCTTTCACCTCATCTGATAAATCTCCTGATTCGTGAGATCTGGCTCTCTTCATATCTCTATAGTAGCCCAGCATTGTGTTGAGTTCTCTATTAGCTTCCTGGAGTTTCCTCACATCTTCCTGCAAAGCTGCCATCTTCCGGTCACGGTGCATGTTTAGGAGATCGTTCTCCCGTTTCAGCAGGTCGTTCTTCCGCTTAAGGAAACCTATCTCGGAAGAAGGGCCCACTCTGGGTATCGAAATATCAAGTGTATTGGGGCCTCTAAATATATCGTGGGATCGATTGGCATTTTTGGTATTCGGCTGGCTCGCATCTGCCTCATAGGTTCCCGGCGAGCTGTCGCCGACCCGCTCAGCTTGCCAAGGCTACCGAGCCATTACTGGTTAGTATTGAAGTGCCAGATTTCACAAAACTAGTTGATCTGCGTACCTGAATTTTGATTTTAGATACTCTTCGATTCTTGGCCAACACTAAACTTGTACCAGAATCTTCTGAGAGCTCTCTTTTTAGCCTATGCGCACCATGAGGCACCGGGGTCGAGTGTTTCCCGCGAGTGCCTGCTCTGGGACGAAGTTTGGTGTCTAGAATGAGATATGGATGGTGGTCACTCTGATCCGGTATCGGTGGACTGGAGTCGTAATGCCAACGATCTGCCAATTTGAGGTTGGAACTGACGGATACCGAGCGCGATGATCCACCACCGGATACGCGCACTTCTAAGCTCATCTTGATCCCTCGCAAGATTTTGAGACTTGTTGAATATGGCGAACAGGAAGAATCACCCGGAAACTTCTTCACCTATTAATCGAAGAGTCACGCGTATATTGACTTGCGTCGGAGACAGTCATCTGAACCAAGCACGTTTATTTCGTCTGGAGGCAATCGTCGTACGCTCAACGCTTTGATTGACGGCTGAAAACTTTTCAAGGGGGCTGGGAAAAGTCAGGAGAGAGGGTGGGGGGCCGTTTCCTGAGCTGAGTTGTGTTGGCGGTGCTTTGCCAACTTGGTCACAATCATACCCCTGCTAGCGCATGCACCGATTGTGGCTATGAAATCGCCCCCACGGTAGCCTGGCGTTGGATCGTGAACGTAAATAAATATTTCCCCTGGCAATCCTTTTTTCCGAAAGCATAATATTCCAAGCAAATATGCCCCCTAAGGCGAGCCTGTCGGTACCTTACAGAAAACGGCGATTCGAGGATATCACGGCCGCTCATGATGAAGGCGCCACTTCCTCAAGCTCCACCAGTGACACGGTCGGAGATCAACCAACAGTTTCTCGCAATCCGCGTCACCCGAATGGCAAAGACCGGCAACAAAAGCCAACGTTTCTTGTAGGGATCGACTTCGGGACCACTATGACCTCGGTTTCATACTACAAATTCAAGCTTGGCAAACGACCAGCAAACGGAATCTCCAAGGATGCAATAAGATCAGTCATTGGATGGCCAAATGCAGCATCAGGCCAAAATAGGGGCGAGGTCCCTAACGAGAGCTTGTACCTTGACCAGGAATATTACTGGGGATATGGAGCCCGGGAGAAAGCACAAGAGGTCCTGTCCAGTGAAGACTTGAATTTGGCCCATAGGCCCATTAGGCTGACAAAGCTCTTTTTAGCCGATTGGCTATCCAAGAAGAACCCCCAAGGAAGAGATACATGTTTGCCAGATGGTCCCCATTTCGGTCGACGAGCAAATAAGGCGGCACAATACGCAGAAATAAGCGAAACATTAGTGGCCTTGAACAAGGATGTGACAGACGTGATTCGAGATTACCTGATTGAGGTTCTCAGGCACACCAAAACGCAGTTAGTTGAGTATGAAAGCTTCAAAGATACAAGCGAGGTCGAGCTAGCTCTGTCTGTTCCTGCTGGCTGGCCTCTCAAGGCCTCGTGGACCCTACAGGAGATCTTGAAACAAGCCGTGGAAGCAGTCAAGTTCGGTCAAGGATTTGATTTATTTTTTGTCAATGAGCCCGAGGCGGCCTCGGCTCTCGCTCTTGAGATGCTGGTTGGTGCGAAAACGCTTGCCGTATGTATTGGACCAGGAGTCAAGATTCGTTATATGGAGGCTAATAAGCGAGGATTCAAGACAGGAGAAACATTTCTTGTGTGTGATGCTGGGGGCGGGACTGTGGTTAGTTGGCGTCTTCTCTTGATTATGTATAATTGTGTTGAGCTTACAATGATGCATAGGATGTCACTACCTACACAATCAACTCCAGAAGCCCTTTTCGATTCAGTGAGGCTGTTCCCCCCGCTGGTAGGTAGTTCTCTCAGTTTCAACTATTTAATTCTTACCGTTATTACAGGAGAAAATTGTGGCTCCGTGTATGTGAATCAAGCCATGGAGCGTCATTTCACAGCACTCCTTGCGAACAATGAATCTTTGGAACGAAAAAGAATATCAGCAAAGGAACAGCTCCTGCATAGCATTCTCCCCGATTTTGAAGGAGGTCTAAAAAGGGTGTTTGACACTTCCAAAGGTCTTAATGGGTCTGAGTCTTTTATCGTTCATGGCTTGGAGGCAGATGAGTCCAAAAACTTTGGAAAAAATAGGGTGAAAATAGGGTGGTAATACCCCCTTCTTATGATCTCCACCACCTTTCAATAGGGTTTGAAATCCATGCTAACTTGTCAACATTTCCTAGGGGTGAAGTGGCTGGCTGGTTCCAAGAAAGTCTCGACGGGATTGGGAAGCTGATCCGAGAACAACTTGACGCAGCTAAAGAACAAGAAAAGTCTGTACAGGTAAAGACACCCAGGATTGAGAACGTTGTTAGGACTCTTTTTGATGAAAGTCCTGGGTAATTTAGAAAGTGATCGTGGTCGGAGGCTTCTCCCAATCACCCACGTTGAGAAATTTCTTGAAAGACAAATTCCCGTCTAGTATGCGATTCATTTATCAACCGGATGGGTACGATCGATTTCTTGACTGATGGAATCTGTCATCTAACCCATTTATCTCAGGGAGGCAGAGACTCTAGTTTCTCGAGGAGCGGTTTATCGTGCTGCAGACAAGCGCTATGGACCTTCCCGCCACATCATGGCAAATATCGGAATTCTTCAAATTGAGGAACTGGACCGCAAGTGTGCTGCCCATAGAGATGCCAGACCGAAGAAAAACCCCGTGGATGGGAGATACTATATCCATGATTGTGTCAATTGGGTCATTAAAAAGGTGGGTATACTATTAATTGTCCTTTTCCTATGTCAATGGTTTCGCAGATTAAGTGGAATAATTCCAGTTGACACCTGAACCTATATTTAGGGACGAGTAGTTGGCTTTGATGAATCCTTCACCGAAAGGCTGTCTCAAATTATCGAGGAAGACGAAGATTGGGAGTTTTCGCAGCGCCTATATTATTCAGTGACCGATGATGTTCAGGACCACTACAAACTGGATCACCCCAACAATAAAGGTGAGTGGATTTCATCTCATTATGTGGGATGATTGGTCATTGCAGAGCTGTATTAATTCCTATATTTATTCAGGCTGTGAGGACGCCGGAATGGTCAGCGTAGACCTGACAAGGTGGAAAGAGGAGTATCCCATCCCACTGAAAGGCCGAAAGGGGAGGAGATACTGGGAAATTCAGTATGACGTCCGTATGGAACTTCATGGTCGGAACCTCAAAGTTTCTCTCGTATATCCTCCAGGTGCAGAGGTGCAGAGCTCTCTCGATATTTGTATTGCAGCATCATTTGTGCCGGGCACGGAGTAAACTTTATTGAAAATTCAATGAAATGGAGCTTGGAGTGGTTTGTTTGTTCTCGAAGAGTGACTCCTGCGACAATTATATCTAACGGTCAGGTTAGCCAATTTCCTTCGTCGCCTAAATATTCCATTTATCCCATGGGACTAATATTACATTTTACAAATATCTACGTACTCAGCCATCCCTATCTGACAGATGATAACATAAGACTCAAATCAATTTCAGCTTTTGTGTTGCTGCCGCCCTGGACACCATTCCAGATGCCCACTCAACTGCATCTTGCTTTCAATCCCATTCTCCGGTACATTTTCAGATCATGGTTACTTCAAATGTTCTGTCTTATTCCTCATCCGAGGATATAATCATGGGTGATGATGGCCTTCCTCCTGACTGGTGGTCTTGCAGGCCGCCCATGTTTTCTAGTTTTTCTCTCCAGGACAGAAATGATAACGGATCGGCCCTATCCTTCCATTCTTGTTTGAGCCTAATGGGGCTATTGAGGTGACGAAAGAAGCCTGCCAAAGGTAGAACTGGACCAAGCTGCATGGTTTTGAAGTAGACACCGTCCCTTGATACCCTATAGACGAAGCTGGACAGGCTCTCATAGTCTGGTAGCTCACCAAAAACAAAAAGTCCACGCTTCGGTGAGTCATTCCGGTGAATAATTCCATCCACCAGAACTCCTCCATCTTCGCTGTCGACTAGTCGGGGAAGTTGAGGTCACATCTCAACAGTTGCGCCTCTATACTCAATATATTGCTTGCTTTGAAGTCGTGAAAAGCAGATATAGGGGTCTCTTGGCTCTCTTTGTCCAATTTTGTGACTCAAATAGACGCTGTGCACCAATTTTATTAAATGTGGTGATTTATCGATTTGAAACCCAGCACTGAGCTCGCTTGACCTCTTCACCAGGAGATGATACGGTATCGTCCGATCTTCCTTATAACAGCAACTCGACATACAAAGCATAGATACTGCTGCGGTCAGATTATCCAAAATTGACTGTTTCAAAATGCGCTCAAGTATACTCTGGATACTCAGTTCTCCTACTTCTGGGCAGCCGTCAAAGGGGAAGGCTGTGTCGCATCCGGCCTTTACCAAGAGAACCTGTAAAGCGCCCTCGGAGATGGCAAGACAAGTCAACTGTCTTACAGGCTCCCAATTCTCGGTCATGAACAAGAGTATCACGACACTAATATAGAATACCTCCTCTTGGCGGTAGTTCGCGCGGGGTGGCCTGGGTTTCTCTGTCCAAATGCTCTCTATGGCATTGATGGTTTTGGAAGATACTCTCCAAGCATTTGAGAGAATTTTCAACACACTTTGAAGCCAGTCCTGAGCCTCTTGTGCAGATGGAAACGAGAGAAGAAACATATCGATGTCATCCTCAGTAATTTGGAGCAAGAAGTAACGTGATTCGATGACCGAAGCATCTCGGATCACACCCTCTTGGAAAACGATATTCAAGAAGCCCATCTCTTGCGATTCAGCAAGGAAAGAAGTCGGTGTGGATTCTCTGCCATCAGGAAAATTTGTCCAGTTGGATATATGCGACATTCGCCGGGACATAGTAGAAAAGAGATCCGGATCCTTGTCACTGATTTCTCCAGTCGATAGTGTATTCAGCTCATTGATAATAGCGTCTCGGTAGATATCGCGGGCCCAGTCAAAGATGTAGTCAATAATCAGCAGAAGCTGCAATGCACCATCTAGACAGCGAATATCTCCACTCCACAGATCAATAACAGGCTGTCGACGGTAAGTAAGTATTGCCTCCCATGGAGGTATCTATGGCAAATAATGATTCAGCTTACATAGCGTATGATCCCGCTGTCAATTTCCTCCACAAATCCCGCGTACAAGTCCCACTGCTCCCCACGCGTACCAATAAACCATACGAGCGGCCCACTAGCCCACTGTGTTTCCTCTCCTGTGGCAGCCACAAGATCATGCTGGAGTTTCAACAAACGTCGAAGACAAAATGCAGACTGCATGTGTACCTCAGCTCGATCTGCTCCACTGCTAGACTTGGCCTCTATCATCAAGAATGGGAAAAGTAGCGGTTCAGGTTCGGCACCGAATGGACTATGCTCTAAGGATTCACGCAGAATAACGTTGGAACTTTCCATATGCCGCTTATCTGGCGAATCCAGAAGAAGTCGTAGATTGTCAGTCTGTCGCAATCCGTAAATGCGGTCAGGGGCCTCCCAGTACTTGAATTTAACTGGATTGGTAGATATTTTCAATGGGGGGTTATGCTTAATCCTGGCTTCTGCTCGATCCGAAAAAAGCATATTGATTCCGCCGTCATATCTATGAACAAGTAAGAACTTGAACATATTGATTTATCAGTTTAAACATACCGATTATCGCCTCGGGCCCTTGGACACCGGCAAGGCTTGCGTTTCTTGCGTCGGTCGTCTAGTGAGTCTGCTTGCTTCTGGATGCTATCCGTTGCCGCGGGTATTTCGGATTCCCATAGCCTGTTGCGACAATGGGGGCTGTAACAAAATATTTAAGTGATAGTTAGATGGATTGATATGTGTTTTTCCTTACCAGGCGACCTCCACCGAGAATCGGTACATTATCTCGTTTTCAACAGCATATCTCCATCCGCTTTCGTTTTTCTTCTCGCGATAACTGATTTTTGCCACCTGTGCTAAGCGGCTAGCACGCGTTGTCGTTGTTCTTCTCCATGGCTTCTCAATTGAATCTACGGTTATTGTCTCAACGAATGACTTGAATTCTGTACCGCCGAGCTTTTGTACATCCTCAAACAGTCTTCGGTGGGTTATTGGCCAGTGATCGAACTCATCAGGACCAAGAAACTCGATGCACAATTCCCGCGCATAGTTCGAACGATTCGCAAATTCGGTAGGGTCCATGATGTGGTACGTAGTAGTGAGGGGGTAAAAGTCTCAACCCCTTTTCTTACGATAAGCGGGGACAAAAGTACCAACCCCGCACTGGCGTACAATCTCCTCGCTTGATCGATGCGTCAAAGCATGCTGGACTGAATGCACCGGTTAATTGTTCACACCCCGAACTTCAATTGCTCTCAACTTGACACGTGTCTAAAGTGTCTGAATTCCCAAAGAGTTTGTGTATTTTTGGAGCGACAACCGCGGCAATCTCGACAACACAGGCCAAAGCATAGCTCAAAAGCCCGAATTTGTACGCTGGAGTCGAAGGTCGATAACCTGATTGCTTTCACTAGTCAGTCTCAACCGATTCACGGGCAAGTACCTTCACAGAGTGAGGTGGAGTTTCTGGAACTTGGCTTGTCTACCAATAGTTCATCTTCTAGCCACGGGGAACGAGATTCCACGCCCAGCAGCAGCCATAACAACAGCACAAGCTCAAACACCCTCAATTGGCCGCTTTATAGATGGGCTGGCTATCCGAAAATCAAAGGCATATCCTGCCCTGAACTACTGCTTGAGTGTGGCCTGTCTATTGAGGCTGCTGAAGGATTCCTCAGACGGTTTCGCAACATGACCTCTTACTTTCCATTTTTCATGTTTCCCAGGAACGCTACTGTTTTGACAATGTGTAAAGAACAGCCTTTCACCCTAGTGGCAGCATTGACGGCAGCGACCTCTTCAGACAAGAAATTACAAAAGTCCCTTGGTGACAAATTTAGAACCTGCGCTCTCCACACTATTATGATTCACAATGAGAGAAGTCTAGATCTCCTGAATGGAATTCTAGTATACTTGGCCTGGTGAGTAGACTTTATTCATTAAACACTCTTGGTTTAACTCTGCTAACCAATGCTCATTTTAGGTATCGGTTTTATTATATTCCCAAGAAATAACAGTTCAACCAACTACTCCATATCGCAACTGCCATGGTTGATGACATGGGCTTGAACCTCAGACCTGCCGAGGCAATGGATAGGAAGATAGGACTTCGACTGATGCATTATCGCAAAGCCTGTACACCTTCAGCGAGCCACGATGAATTTTTCAGCTGAGAAGCCCGCCGAGCATACCTAGGATGCTTTTATCTTGCGAACATGTAAGTAGTTTCCCCAAAGAAAGGCATTCGACTTTTGAACCTCATTTTCCTAATGAACCTATCATCAAGTGTATGACTAATTAAAGCTGTCGTCATTAGCACCGGCTGGGTCACAATGAAGCCAAACATTATCCAATTTCAAAACTATATGATTGAATGTGCGAGATCGTTGGGTCAAGAATTGGAGCATCCAACGGACGCATTGATTTTACCACTAGTCCAGCTTCAAAACATGGCGGAGGTGAATCACCGCAGTCTTTCAACTGTTGAAAGCACTATACGTGACCACATGAATGGCCTAGATCTTGAAATGAAGGTTCAATCTTTTCAAGCCGAATTCAAGCGGTGGAAGCACTCGCTTCCACTTATCTGTCAGCAACCAAGTAAGTTCAATTGATTGAAATCCAATGGAACCGATGCTAATGTGCCATAGGTGGGATGAACCTGGCCTGTGAGGTTGCTGTAATGCATGTCTACGAGATGGATCTCGTCAATATCTCTGCAACGAAAATGCGGCCAAAGACTGAATCTTTGAAAGATTCAACGAGCTTGTCTTTTACGTCTCAAATTCGCCTTGAAGTTCTCTTTCTCTGTTTGAAATCGGCGGGGCAGCTTGCTCAGAGTTTCCTTTCCATTCCAACATCTGAATACGGCAGACTTTCTTACATACAGTGGTCTGGCATGATATATGCTATCACTATCATTTATAGACTGACAGTGGGGATTCCCCAGCTTCGTGACTGGGATGTTCGAGTTGCCCGGAAGACCATTGACTTAGATTGTGTTCTAGACGCATTCTGCAGACGCTTCAAAAGTGTATCGCTTTGTGATCACGCCACATTGGAGAATAGAGACCTATTCTCGATGATGGGATCCATTTTTGAAAACATTAAGCAGACCTACGACAGACTCAAGCAGTTGCCGCAGAATGTTAGTGCAGACGACGCCAGCCCAGTTCATGCCACTAGCTTTTTGGCCTCTACGCGCGAATACCAGCACCCGTGCCCTACGTTTCAGACCTGGAGGACAGACCGACCAGGATAATATGTCAGTACCACCGACGAGAGAAATTACATTGCCACCCCTCCTGTTCACACGACTATAAAGCAAGTACATGTATGCGAGTCGAAACATTTCTTGTCAACTGTGATCGTTTCTATATAGTTCAATAAATTTTCAACAGCCGATGTAAATTAATTCAGGAAGTCTATTGTTACGATACTAACCAGTCGTCCCCCTACAGGGCTCTGGCTCATTGGACTAAGCTGATGCAACAGGTTTCAAACAAAGTATAGAGCGAGCCGCATTTTAATTTTCCGTTTTCAAGTCCATTTGACAGCGCAGAAGTAGAAAGAGAAAAAATTACTTTTTATTATTCAGCACAATATAAGTAGCTCCCCCAGTGGGCTTGCACTGGGCAACAGTCCTCGCCAAGGTGTTGGGACGATGGATTAATACTTCTCGTGGTGGCAGCGTGGGCAGCACGTGGCAGCCTCACTGCAGATGTAATCAAAATCCAGGTACAACGTTGATCAGCTCCCATTCAACCTGCTACATATCTCAATACAGAGATGGCTATCCGAGATGTCTTGTTGGCCAGATGAGCAAGATAAAACCGACAGAATCTTGTGGCGAATTTGTGGGGTTTGATTACATCCGCAGTCAGACTGTAGACCTCGCCACGACCCGCAGGCGCCCCGTATGATAGGCCGTCATTTATCCATAATGCTGCCAAAACCCTTCCCGGTTGCTTGTAACGCTGGCGATGGATGGATTCCAAATAATTGGTCTGTAATGTTAAAGGTATGTCTAGGTGATGCCATGCGGGACATCATTGCCTTGCAAATACCCCTTCTGGGTGGCCTAACGACAAATATTATGGCTATTACACAGCCGCCATGAAAAACAGGAGTCGTCCTGTCTGGCACAGAAGGACAAAGAGAGGAGGAAGAGCCTATGAGTTATCTACGAGGTGAAGGGCTGCACGTCACCCAACACCCTTGGTGTCTGACAGTAGGTTGAGGATACTCGGCGTTGCTGTCATGCGACAACAGGTTCGTAGCCAGCACCGTGTACAGGTGGTTCTCGTCGCTGGCCTGATGAGCGATCAATATCTTAGGCCATGTGGACATTTCCACTAGACGTTCAAGCCAGTCAATGTTGTACTATTCCTAGCGTATCGTTAGTCGAGCGCTTCTCTGTATATTATAAATGACAGATAAGGAGGGGACAGTTCATATGTCTGCTTAATTATGTTGGATTTATCCTTCATGAATATCGGATATGTGTGGATGTGTAATCATGTCACGGGGTAGTAGGAAAAAGCGACGTGAGCGTACGTACCTGACTGAGTATGGGAGAAGGGAAAGAAAGGAAAGCAAAGAAAAGCAAAGAAATAAAACAAGAGAAAGAAACGAGGCTTCACTATATATACGGCGAGGGCTTTCACGTGCCAAACTTAGTGCTAACAGGGGGTATACCTTGTTTGGGCTTAGCTAGAGCGTCACGCTTTAGGCAATAGTACGTCTTGGCGGGTCCACTACCACTACTACCTTTCGTGAGCTCGATAGCCTCCAAGGCATTTTCAGTTGTGCGATGATCAGAACCCCACAAATTGCAATTGGATTACATGATGCCGTCGTAAATTCCTAGGCGCTGTGACAATAGTGACACGAAATAGAAAGAGATCGACATTGCGTTGAGTCTACCCCCGCAAGGCCCTTGATGGGCACCCCAACCCCTTCTCAACCTGGTCCGAGGGTGGGTACCCGAAACCTAGCCGAAAAAATCACTTAGATTGCTCGAAACACTTTCCTGGTATAGCCGCAGTGTGCTGCTCCGCACCCAAGTTTCGCTAAAAGGCAGCCATTTCCCCAGGTGGGTCATGTCTCACCCGCACAAAGCCAGTGGCGCCCGCCACGTGTAACCTTGGAATACCCGAATGGACCTGGCCATGACTGTATTTTGTAGGAGCTCTCGGCGGTATAACAAGGCTGATTCCTCAACATTTCGCTCATCCACCGTGTGGACCCCATCATATGCTCATTGCTCACGACTGGATGAGAAGTATTGTTTTTTCGACGGACACTATAATTTCACTCGAAGATGAGGTCCATATATAATGATGCACGCCCCAACCAGAGTCAACACTCCTACAATCAAGGCCGCACCTGCCCAGATCTGTCCAGAAAGATAGCTACCTCCCGTCCGAACTATCAGCGCCCCCGCGACAGAAGGGCCAGTTAAGGGTCCGAAGCTCATCAACGTGAGCGCCATTCCAACTCGAGTTCCAATTTTGTTCAGGTCTTCAGTCAAGGAAGGTACAGTACCGGCGAACAAAGCCATAGCGGCTGCCGAGACCAGACCGTAGAATACGGCAAATACATAGAGTTCGGCGACAGTATGAACTGCGGCCCAACAGAAAATTAGAATACCGCATAGTCCTATCCAGGGAATCAGACAGTTAAGTGGGCCAATGCATCGATCGGCCAAGTATCCGCAGGGCGCGCGAATTGGAATACCGCATGCATTGATGACGATAATAAGGTTGACGGCAGCTGAATAAGAAAGGTGCGGCTTTTCCGTCGCATAAACCTGAACCTAAATTTGGAAATCTGGTCAGCGTCACGCATCGACAATAGAGTTCGAGAGTATACGTAGAAGAAAGCGAATTACAGTGTCCAAAATGGGAGAAATACCCCAAGGGTGAAAAGCATATAAGCTGGCTCTTTGAATGCTCCTCGTTCAACAAGTGGATCTGACTTGCGGGGAGGAAGCCTCGGACGTAAGAGCGCGAGAATAATGAGAACCATAATCAGGGCGACAAGTCCCATACAACGAACAGCCCAAAAGAATTCCGTGGCGCGTCCATGCAGTAGATTAGCAAAGCACTAAATTTTCGTTTGCGATGATGCAACCCACCAATTTCGACCAGGTGGCCCGATACAACTTGGGCCGACACCTGGAACCCGTCGTCCGGGGGTGGTTCAGTGGAGGTCACTGTTGCTGATAGATGAACCGGTCGGTCGGATGTGTCAATTGTAGACGAGACCGAGATAGCACCGTCTCCCTTTGTGAATTCAATTAGACTGAATACAATTTTGGGGGTACGGTACTACCTTTCCCAGCTATACTGCACTAGCATTGATTGTAAGTGATCCTTTAGATCGAGGAATATTTAACCCAATTTGAAAAAGGCCGAAAGACCCACTGCGGGATGCTTAATTCAGCGTCTCGCCGTTCCCGTTTAGTGTTTTCCGAAGTACGAGAGCCTTGTTGAGATTTTCCACTTCCCAATCACATGCGACCCTAAGCAATACAATCCCGAGGTTAATGAAAGAGTTGATTTTGAGTCATATCGACGTTTTAAAAAGCCTTATCCCATTTTGATAGTATCTGTTACTTTTACACCAATTCCTCAGGGTAAAGTTATCATTTTCTCTTGTAAGGCATCTTTGAGGCCATGGTGTTTCTGTAACTGACGACGAATCAGCTATACTTTTAGGTATAGTCTACAGTTTATACAACAGCCTTCATTTGTTGGTATCTCTCAAAGAATCTTCGATAAAGATGCCACAGGCTGGTTCCCCTTCAATAATATTTTTCGATGTCTTGGGGACAATTGTGGAATGGAGACGTTGCATCGCAAACCAACTGAACGCCGCAGCACAAAGGACTATACAAGATCACAGTCGACATCTAAGTGCTGATGTTCAAGCACGTGTCTCTGATATGTCCATTTCGAGCTGGCTGGAGATCTCTGCGGAATGGCATCAATCATATATGAACTTTGGAAACACTTACGATCCATCTAAACCCTTTGTCTCGGTAGATGAGTACAATCGCGTTTCTTTGGAAAAGATTCTCATCAAATGGCTTCTCCGGGATTTATTTAATGAGGACGATCTCAATAAGTTGACACTCGCTTGGCATAGACTTGACCCATACTCTGATAGTGTGCCAGGCCTTTCGTTGCTGAACACCAGATTTTCAACCTCTACTCTATCCAATGGCAATATAAAGCTCCTCGAGGACCTAAAAGAACATACTTCTTTGCCATTCAAGCATATTACCAGTGCGGAGCATCTAGCTGCTTACAAGCCATCGCCAGAGGCTTATCATGGTGCTGCTCGCAGATTCGGGTTCAGGAATTCGCAATGTTGTCTTGTCGCAGCCCATCTTCAGGACTTGCAGGCCGCCAAAAAGTGTGGGTTTCAGACAATCTATATCGAGAGAGAGTTGGAAGAAGCATGGGATAGTAAAGACGTTGCACGAGCCAGAGAAGAGGGGTTTGTCGATTTTTGGGTTAGAGTTGGAGGCTCAGGTCTGATTGAAGTCGCTCGGTATTTTGGGATAGAAAGTGAGCTTTAGATGAACATTGAGTTATCACCGAGTCGGACCCTGAATCTATAGATCCACATCCTTCATCTGCTTTCGTCCACGCACTTACTCTCCACGGTGACACGTGATGTACATAATCTGTCGGAAAAAACAGCCATGGAGACCGGGATTGGATGCGGGCGACTTACAAGCAAAGCCCCCCGGATATTGGGGGGGAAATGTAGTTAGATCCCACACATGGTCATTAATCACAACCCAGTAGTATCCATAGATCTTGTTGACAGATCAGCTCACTGATCTGATCCAGACGTAGCCATACTACAAGGTCATTTCTTTGAATAAAGCGCTCCTATTCTTCCAGGGTTGCATCAACTCTTAGAGATTTTACCGAAGTGTTTCATACTGTATTGTCATCTTGGGTTTTCAGTAAAACCAAAAAAAAAAAAAAAAAAAAAGAAAAAAAAAAAGAAGCAATGACTGTTGATGGCGTGAGAAAACCTACACCTGCACCAGGAAAGGGAAAGTAAGAGTGCTTGGAATTGGAATTGTATTGGCTGGCCACGGCCAGAACGGGAGCGGATCAGTCCCGTCTGACTGCATCTACTGCTCCGCTAAGATGCATGACCCACCTGATGGCCGTCGGGGACCGGACAGAGTCCCAAAGGAAGGCCCCGCAGATGGGGGCTGCAATCGGTATTATTCAATTTGATGTTACACCAAGAGCCGGATAAGGCTTCCTCCATATGTAGGAAGCCTCGGCCTTCGTGAAGCTTAACGTCAAGCCTATTAAGGTAGTCTACGCCACAAGGATCTACAGAAGTGACGGGATGCCAAGGCTTCTCTTTCGGCCAGATGAACCTGCTAAAGCAACTTGCGCCGGCAGCCCAACCTCGGCCAAGGCCTCTCAAATCAGTAACATAAATGTGGGCAACCAATCGGAGATCGAGTCTCGAGAAGGGTTCTGGTTCCACGTTTGCGCTATAGAAGTTTTGCCAGTCGATCTGTGATGTCAATTCCATGTTGTGGCCGTAGCTACTTCGGGACGCTTGGTAGCTTACAAGGCTTTTCAACATCGCTTCCCTCGAGTTCCAAATTCTTTCCCCTTCTTGCCGACCATATCGCCCACGACTGGGCCTCTTCCAAGGCACCTCAATACACTCCATATTATGTCGGCCGCATCGGCAACAAATGGAACTTTGGCTGAACCTAAAATGGACAATCGGAGTGAATCCCAACCTCGTGTGGAGCAGAAAGCCCCGGAGGATAATGCTCACCCAGATAGCAATGAGGGAACGGGACCGACGAACGCCCCTATAGTGATTTTGATTTTTTGCATATCTTGCATCACTTTCTTCAGCTCCTACCTTGGTGGCCTTGCTACTGTGTCTGTTCCACAGATTTCATCCGATTTACACTTGAGCCCTGGAATGGAGCTATGGTATGTGATCTCAAAGCTGGGTCGTACCGTCGGAGCTCTAAACACCTTTAAATTCATGGAAGATACCATTGAAGCTGAGGCAACTAACATGTACCGGATTTCTCAGGCCAGTTCAGATGTACACTCTAGCTACCGGATGTACACTGCTCATTTCTGGCGCCATGTCGGACGCGGTGGGCAATAGAGTACTATTTTTGTTGGGGTGTTTTCTCCTCCGCATCATCTCCATGGCCAGCGGTCTTGCGCGATCGGGTACCGAGCTCGTTATCTTCCGAGCTATCTCTGGCGTGGCGGTATCGTTCTGCTTGCCATCTGCCATGAGTATCATCGCGGAGCACCTTCCCACCGGGAAGCTCAGAAATTCCGCTCTTGTTTTGATGGGCTCTGGTCAGCCAATTGGTTTTGGGGTCGGACTCATTTTCGGTGGTATTTTCGCCGACACTGTTGGCTGGCGCTGGGGCTTCAATAGCGCGGCCATTGCCAACGGTCCGGCTTTTCTCTTGTCGTGGTGGCAGCTGCCCAGGAACAAGGAAGGCCGAAGAGGCGTGTTGTGGACTCGTATGGTGTTTGGCATTGACTGGGTGGGAGCTTTCATTATAAGCCCTGCATTGGCTCTGTTATCTTATGCTTTAGCGTATATTGAATCCACATTAATGAAATAGATAAAGAGGAGGTTGCTGACTTGGACCTTCTCCTGATAGAATTATAACCGATGATGTAGCCAATATTCATGAAGCGGCCACCATTGTGCTCTTATGCCTCTTTGGCGTCCTACTTCTTGGCTTCGTCCTGTGGGAAGGCCGACAGGAGCGCCGCTCTAAGCCTACCTTGATCAAGAATTCATTGTGGAAGCAGGCTGCCTTTACATGTATCTGTGTAATTGTCTTCATGATTTGGGGTTCCTTCAACGCTTTTGAACAAGTCGTTAACTTTTTTTTCCAAGATGTGCAGAGATTGTCTGTGCTCAATACTTCATTGAGATTTATCCCGGTCTCCGTTGTTGGCTTTGGGGTCAGCGTCATCACAGGCATGATCTTGCATCGTGTCCGGGCTAATATTATTATCAGCATAGCTACGGTCATCTCCTCTTTTTCTCCACTTCTCATGGCGCTCGTGAATCCAGCGTGGACGTACTGGCGCTATGTATTTTTCGCCATGTGCATGAACCCTGTTTCCGCAGACGTTCTTTTCACCGCATCAAACATCATCATTGCGGGCATGTTTCCCGCTGAGACTCAAGGTCTAGCATCTGGGGTGTTCAATACCGTCTCACAAATCGGCAGAACCATTGGTCTGGCTCTGGTTGCCCTAATTTCTAATAGCATCACCGAAAGAACATCTTCAGCAGAGGACAAACAAAGTCCAGAATCTTTACTGTCAGGATACCGTGCAGCGTTCTGGTTTCTATTTGCAATGAACGTGTCTAGTTTGGTCGTCGCTCTTGTTTGGTTGCGTAAGGTCGGCAACGTTGGAAATGGAAAACATATATGAAGTGAGAGAATAAAAAGACAGTTTGTATTTTGATCTTTTAAGCTTCTCGTGAATTTACAAACACCAAGTCTCTTCGGTCATTCAGAAAATTGATGTAGCTACTGGTAATAGGATATCCGTCTCCTATCGTTACCAGCCAACAGGGGATGACAAGGGGATAATGGCGGTAGACCGCCATTTAGGTAACCGGAGACAAATATGACGCAATTACCGTCAGTGGTGAGCGGGAGCCTAATAGATTCGGTCTTTCCTAGGCAAATCCGGGGCGCTCGAGGAGAGAAAACCCAGACTTCCAAGGACGTTGTTTGTGTTAGCCATTTCGCTAGAATTTTTGGCTTCGGGTTATGATCAGTGTTTTCTTTAACGGAAGAAGGAGGAAATTCGATGCTGCCGCTTCGTCTAAAGATGACGTGAGCTGGATGATCAGCACAGGCTTCGCTTAAGCCCTGTCTATTGTTCTCCTTGAAAGTGCATGTTAGGAGTGCAGTTGATGATTGGCCAGGATATGCAGACCCTGCAGAGCTCTAGTTGGGGAGTTTAAACCTTGTTAGGGTCCTTGCTTACAATGTGTATCGGGTAGTAAACACAGAAAATATAATAAATATCAAGGGCATCGGACTTCGGAGTAACGTTTGAGGTTAAATAGCTAAAGGACTTACGAAATTCGGAACCCGTGAATGGTACCTACGCAGTAGCTGAAGGATCTGCATAGTCATCTTGCCCTCCGCCTTCGTTTTGAAGGCCCGTCGGCAGGTTCGAGATGAAGATAAAGAAGATATCGGCATCCCGAATTAGGTAGGTCCGAGTTAAATGACGTCACGGTCCTCAATTCCTGTTTATATCAAAACCCCTCTCAGGGGGCTAGGATTTTAGGGGAGACAGAATTAAAATCATTATCATCAGTATAAATGATTCCTCGTCGGGCACTGAAGCCATATCTGGCTGAATTTCTCGGAACAGCCCTGCTCATCGTCATCGGGGATGGAGTCGTCGCTCAATGCCTGCTGTCCGATTACCAGTACGGCACCTGGTTGTCCATCAACATCGCCTGGGCCTCTGCCGTCTGCCTAGCTAGCTATCTGTCTGATCCCAGACCGACCATCAACCCGGCTGTGACTCTCTGCATGGCTTTTGTGCGTCCATCTGCAGGACAGTGGAAAAGCATCCCGGCCAAGCTGGTTGCACAGTTCCTGGGCGGGTTCGTCGGCGCTGCGATCGTGTATATAAATTACCGCTCGGCCATCAACGATTGGGATCCCGAATATACCATTCCCGGCGGATCGATCCTGAGCCCGCGCGGTCACCATTCAGCGGGCATCTTCTCCACCTATCCAGCTGCATTCTTCCAGTCGAACTGGGAGGCTGTGTTTTCTGAGCTGCTAGGCTCAGCTGTGCTGATGTTTGGCTCTCTCAGCATCTTCGACCCGGGGAACACCCATCGGTTTCCTGCTCCGCAGCTCTCCCTCTTTCTACTCCTGTGTATGATTGGAGCGGCATTGGGCTGGCAGACCGGCTACGTAGGTTCACTAGCTCATCAGGTTATGAAATTCCACTAATAATACCAGGCTCTTAACCCCGCTAGAGACTTTGGCCCGAGATTATTCTCTGCTATCATCTATGGCCCAGAAGTGTTTACGGCGGCCAACTACTATTTCGTTGTTCCCCTCTTCGCCCCTATTGTCGGTTGCATTATAGGCGCGATGACTTACGACGGGATGCTGTTCGAGGGAGACGGATCGCGCATTGCCGATGCGCTAGACAAAGCCGAGGCTTACGGATCTCTTCGACTGGAGTGATCTTGGTGTTTTGAGGATTCAATGATAGACTTGCTAGAATAGAATTAGATTGAGAACTATATTGACTAGAGATATAGACTATGGGGTTAAGTGAGGGCAAGGTTATAAGATTCAAACCTAATATGCAATCACCCCTTCTCACTTGCGGGTCTCCTGGCCTTTTAAGGCAGTATTCAACTATTTAAAGCCCTATTGGTGCCTTCGTGCACTTATTTTCTATCAATGATTTTCGCCACGGCATTTAATCACACTTTCATCCTGTAATATTGTTGACAGTAAGGCTACCGCCTCGAGAAGTTACCTGCTCCCGGAGCACAAGGTGATGTTAGTCACCCGCCCTGAGCGGGTCACTAACAACCCGATCGCTCACCCCAATGTTTGAAGCTGGTTGGCCCATTCCATCTTACCTTGCCTTGCGCTCTTTGATATGCTCTGACGGTAACCGCACTGCTGCCTACTCGTGCTCCTAAGGGCGCCAGTAAATGATATTTTCTGACATTGCTATAGGAAGCCTACGAAGAATACCCTCGCAAAGCGGTGAACACCAATCGGCCCGTGCATCAAGCTCCAAGAAAAAGCCAAAAATTCTGTACACAAACACCTCCTTATCCACAACCACCAAAATGGATCTACCACCACCCCCCTCAACAATGAAGGCCTGGCTCTACAGCGGCACAGCCTCCGGCCTGGAGAAGAACATGTATCTGGACTCGTCCGCGCGCGTCCCGCCCCCTCTAAACGGCGACGAGGTGCTCGTTCAAGTCCTCTCAACCGCGCTCAACCCAGCCGATTTCAAAATTCCCGAAATGGGCCCGCATGTCCGCCACCTGGTTATCGGTATGCCCGCGTCCCCCGGAATGGACTTCTGCGGGCGCGTAGTGAGCACCGGCCCAGGCGCGCCTTTCAAAACAGGCCAGCTTGTCTACGGGTGTCATAGTATGCCGGTGAAGTTCGGTGCACTTGCTCAGTACCTCTCTATCTCGTCAAAACTAATTGCGCCTGTTCCTGAGGGCGTAAATGTTGATGATGCGGCGAGTTTAGGTATTGCCGCGCAGTCGGCGTATCAGGCTTTGGATGGGTATGTGAAGGAGGGTGATAAGGTGTTTATTAATGGTGGATCTGGAGGGTGTGGAATTTTTGCAATCCAACTTGCTAAGTACATAGGATGTTTTGTTGCCGTGACTTGTTCGACGAAGAATGTTGAGTTGTGTTATAGGCTTGGGGCCGATGAGGTTATTGATTACACAGCAGTTGGTGATCTTGTTGGGGCATTAAAGAAGAAGGGGATTGTCTATGATCATATTATTGATCATATTGGGTTGCCGTCGGATTTATACTTCCAGTGTCATAATTTCTTAAGACCTGGCGGTGTATTTATGCAGGTTGGGGCCTCGGCTTTGACTACTTTTGTTGGAAGAGTGGGTTGGCCTTCGTTTTTAGGTGGTGGAAAGAGGAAGTACGTCATCTTCTTCTTTAAAAATACCCAGGAGCACACTGTCAAGCTCGGAGAACTAGTTCAGAAAGGAGCTCTTAAGCTGCAGTTTGATAGCAAGTATGACTTCGAGGATGCCGTGAAGGCATTTGACAGACTTCGTTCAGGGCGTGCCAGGGGCAAGGTCCTTGTTCATGTGGCTAACCCTCAAGGCGCGAGTGCGGTTGTCAACGATTTCTTGTTTCAATAGCTACTAAGGTTGAGGTGGACTAAGACATGATGATTTGACCTTAGACGAAGTGCACCGAACAAAACCTACTAGTTGACAGGGGACGGAGACTGTTTAAGTGGGTTTCTATATGTACATACACGGATATTTGTAATGATTGTTGTATCCTGCATATCGTTGGCGACGGCCCAGGGTAAATGATTTCACCAACCCCCCCCCTCCTCTCTCTCTCTCTCTCTCTCTCTGAAAAGTTTGGAATGTACACCACTCATCTTTGAAGGAAAAGAGACAGTTTTCGTAACCACCGTATGCTCTGAGGGTCCAGCATGTCATAATGCTATGTTCAAGACAAAATTCTCTCTTCATGTGCACGTCTATCAATTTCCGGATAAGTTCAGTTCCAGCCGGCATCAATAGACCATGCGTAATCAATAAGCGTCATGAGATTTTCGCTGCTTTCGGTAGAAGTATTGCAGGATGCCAAGTTCATAGTGAAATTGCCTAACACGTCGTCTGCATCAACAATGGCACCTGTCAGCTTGTATGGAGGCGCTTAGTAGAAGGCGCTAGGGTCAGGCTGAACAAAGAACAAAAACAAAAACATACAACAGCAGGGATTCGCTGGTGGTCACCCACCCAACTACTAACCTGCCGGCGTGTGGCTTAAGTACGGCTGAGCGGACGGGAAGCCCTGTTCTCCACACCCTATGGTCGTATGTGCTGGGTTATTCGGTACAATAAAACCTATTCTGCTTCAAAGGAGAAAGACAGGGTGATTATACGGTGAAAATATGGTGGACACCAATTGAGCGTCGTGTGACCCGGTTGAGAAGTGTGAGTGCGTAATAGACAGGTTGGTAATCTGGGGGAGAACAGGCTATGGTGGTTGATCATTGGATGTGAACGCAGACTCAGAAACATTGGCCTCAGCCAAGCCAGAGATTCATTGATTGGTGGCTTAAGGCGTAGAGCCTTCGGGCCAACGATTATTACCTTAATATAGGTTCCAGTTCCACCAACAAATAAAGAGAGGTCTAAGTGGCTGAATCCCGGGCGCTTCGTTATCGCCAAGAAGTGATCATATTCATCGCACGGTTGTTCTAACGTCATATAACTGATGCCGGTGCTGAGTGACACTGAATCAAAGCCTAGCTTTGAGACATTGTGCTTGTATTGCGTCAGAATGCGGATAACAATTCGAACCCCGTGCCATTGCTCTTTATATGCCTCTGGCGCCTCTGACCATGGAATCGGATCCGGATACATCTCTAAACCCGCTCCAGGCCATCCTCGCGGAATGGGATAGTTGAGCCCGTAAGGCAGCGACCTAATCGTAGGCGTTTCATATAGGGGAGAATAAAGCCACCCTTGTGCCGCGGGTGTAACGGTGACTCTTTCCAGGGCTGGAAATTGGTCAAGGGCATAAATAAAAGCATTCTCGTCACGCCGAGAAGATATGGCCTCATCCTGCTGCTATAATAACTTCTGATAAAGTTTCTAGCAATCTCATAGGGACATCTATGCATCAACTTGTTTCTGCCGTGCGATGTGGTGGGGGAGATCCCGGTCGAAGTTCTTTCGCTGCCCTATAAAATCGATGTTCTCCTTATACCCTTTTACGAACCAACGGGGGCAATTATATTCAGGGTCAATCTTTGGGGGTCGAGGTTTTGGGGTTTGAATTCCACACTCTATCATATCGAACCATTCGTCTTCTGAGAGGGCCGGTGTTGTAATAAAGCGCGCATCGTCCCAGATTATCTGTGACTTGCTGACGAAACCTGGGATGGTCTGCGACAGCGTGTAACACCTCAATATCCAAGGGATTAGCGGATAGAAACATACGCGAGAGACATAACGGCGTGATCTCCTCAAACACTTTATATGTCAGTCGCAGAGACTTTCGATCCCGATTGGAAAGAGACGATAGAATCAGCGACAGAATCTCAGGGGGGATGACAGCGAGCCAGGGGAGCTGGCCTTGCGCTAAGGCCCCGGCATCGGATGCCCGAGATAGCATGAGCTATGACTTGGATAAATTGTTGGGGTGTGGATGATTTGTTGATGTGGCGGATGTGAGCCTCAGGGGCGGCCAGCCCCACTGTGCGAGGGCGAGAATCTTGGGCTACAACTCCAGGGTCTTGTATGATGGTTACCACTAAGGCACCCCTCACCTGCAAAGTTTGCTCGCATTTTGTCTCGTAACCTGCTCATTATATGGGAACTTTAGATTCTTGGAGCCAGTGATATCCACCCGCATCTGTTGCCTGGACTGTCGTGAGAAGGAAGTATAGAATTAGCATAACTATTTTTTAGAAACCTCTATGCATTGTCCGAAGCCATATTTTTATTTAGGTAATTAACAAATTTAGACAATAGCGATAGAGCATGCGATAGTTGGCTCATACCTTACGCTAGCCCGTACATTCGCAGCGCAACAACATATTACAGAAAGCCAAGGAACTCTTCAAATATCCGCTACCATTATTGATCTATTTTCGTGCTATAAATGCATCCAGCTATACATGCATTCAGCTACACAACTAAGGTTGTATATTTCAACTTCCTTCTTTGGGTAGTTAGCTGGCAGAGGACTAGTCGTGATGACTAATCCCTAAGCGAAGGCCTTTCCCGCGTTGACTGGATTTTCCATCTTCACCTTCACTTCGTTCCATCCGGTGCTTCAACTGCATGTTGGCCAGAATCTGATGATGCATTCTGCGCCATACACTGCATGTCATCCAACTTACCCCCGTCTATATTGACTACTGCTAGGACCGATTTACCCCTGATCGACTCCGTATTCTCTCATCACTCCCCCACGCCAAACATAACACACGCCGCAACTCCTCAATCCAGCTGTCCCAGTCCTACCCGGACGATCCACGGACCCTTCATTGGACAGTCACCACAGCGCCACGTCTTGTGGCCGTGACCGACTGGAGCTGGATTGCGAGTCGGAAGAACCTCGTCAGAGGGGACCTCGACTCTTCTTGCTTCGAGTTGCTAGAGCAAGAAAAGGGCCTTCATAGTTCATGTTACACTTGCTCGGTCTCTTCTTCGGAAGAATTCGTATTTTACTACGAGAGCATGACTCCTTGCGCACCTACATCCAAATCTATACTCTATGCACGTTTCATCAATCAATATGCATTCATACATTTCTCTCGTATATACTCTTGTATCCGTAGAGTGCTCCTTCAGAGCTTGCTCTTGGCCTTCTCATTGCCCACCACGTTCACAACAACCTTACCCCAGGTCTCGCGGCCGCCTAGCGCATGCAATGCCTTGGGCACACTCTCCAGGCCACTGAAGCTCTCATCCTTGAACGCAGTGCCGCGGAACTTTCCCTGCGCAACAAGATCGAAGATCCCCTGCCAGACAGTACCGACGGTCGGGGTCTCAAACTTGGCATACTGACCCCAGTGCAAGCCAACAATACTGACATTCTTCAACAGCACGCGGTTCAGCGCGACCTTCTCGATCTTGCCAGCCGCGAAACCAATAACCAACAAGCGGGCATTCCATGCAACACACTTCAAACTAGTCTCGATCATACCCACGGGGTCGTAGACAATATCAACGCCAGCCTTGCCGTTACCGCTCCGGTTTGCAGCGCAAAGCTTCTTGACCTCCTCGGGCCAGCTCTTATCGGTGTAGTCAATGACATAGTCCGCGCCAAACTCCTTCGCGATCTCACGCTTGCGCGCCGTTCCCGCTGTGGCGATGACCGTCGCGCCCATGGCTTTAGCTATCTGCACGGCGGCCAATCCGACTCCACCGGCCGCAGCGTGAACCAGCACCCAGTCACCGGCCTTGACGCCGGCGCGGTGGACTAGACCCCCGTAAGAGGTGGGTGCGGTGACGAACAAACCAGCGGCATCTTCAAAGCTCCAACCCATGGGGACGGGGAGGAGGGTCTGCTCGGTGGCGAGAACATGAGTAGCATATGCACCCTGAGTTGCGCCGAAGACACGATCGCCGACTTTAAACCGAGGGGAGTTGGAGGAGGTTGGCACCGCAGTGACGGTTCCGGCGAACTCAGCACCTCCGACCCATGGGAGGGGAGGCTGGTGCTGGTATTTGCCTTGAATCTGAAGGATGTCGAAGAAGTTGGTACCGGCTGAATGTATCTCAATCAGGTATTTGTCTGCAGCTGGAGTTGGTGTCGGGACCTCGGTCACCTTGAGATCTAAGGGTCCCTGTATTGTGTGTGAGCTCTTTTGTGGTGGGTGGCGGACGTGTATCGGAGATAGCGGAGTCGCGCACCTTGACATATTCGCTGACTTGGACAGCGCGCATTTTTAAGAATGACCGTTTGCGACTGAATTGCCCTGCAGAGGAACAAAGGAACAGGGCTCAATGATAATGGAGAGTGACAAGATGGAGAACAATGGAAGCGAGATTGGGGAAGCTTTTGGGGAGTTTTTCCCCGCGCCGGATGCCGAGGTTCAACGTCGGATAAAGCAAGACTTGGCAACGGGGAGGTAGATCAACGATGAAGGTTATTTGGACCATTGATTATGTAGATAACATAGTAAGACAAATCATATCATAGTGTTCTTCAGAATTTCAAAAAGTACACGAATTCACAAAGAGGTATCAAAAGAGAAAAGCCGTGCCAACGCCGCAAACCCAAAAACAAAGCGACCTCCCAACGCAACACCGAGTATGTTGTACACCAAAGAATCTATTAGATACAAAGCGCCACCCATTTTCATAGGATCCCATAGAAAAAATCAAAAAAATCAAACAGGGTATAAAGGTATCATATGCCACATATCCACTTAGTATCCCACACCAGGGGGCTTCTGCGCCATCGGATCCTGGCCCATGTACGACGCCAGAGGTGCACACTGGGAAGGAGGTAGCGGCACCATGCCCGCGGGTGGGTAACCATAAGAGGGCATGGGTTTCTTCTCGTGGTCGGGCCTCCTGTAGTAATCATACTGTAGAGACATACCACGCTTCCAAGACTTGGAATCGTAGCCGAGGTATTCGGGGGTCTCTCCATAGTGAACGAATTCAGGAGGATAGACGCCGTGATGAGCGACCATGGGCATCTCATCCCGGTATTGCATATCATCCCGGTATAACACCTCATCCCGGTAGAGAGGTGCAGAAGGAGCCTGAGGAGCAGAATGAGGCACGCCAGCCGGGGGAGTGATGGGTTCAAACGGCATTTGGTACCAGTGACCCGGGTGCAGAGCAGGGTTGAGGTTCATGTCGGCCGAGAAGGTGCGAGGAGGCCACTGGGCCAATGCGGGCTCAGTCGATGATCCGGGACTGGGAATGCAGGATTCAGGAGAAAGAGGGTATGCCGTGTAGGTAGGCGTCGCGGCAGAGGTGGCGTTGAGCATGAGGCTCTCGCTCACGGGAGAAGTCTGAGCGGGCAGCTCGAAAGAGGCGGTGGTCGGGCTGTACTCCGAGAAAGGGTGGACGGCATGTCTGTCCGAGGCAAGAACGTGCTCGCTCGACAGGGTGCGCGTCAACTGCTGGGCAAAGGGAGCGTTCCACTTCTGATGGTCCACGGAGTGCACGTCGGACGAGACGTAGGCTGGGTGTGCAGGCCAGTCCGAACGCTTGCTGGATATCTCCTTGGCGGCGGGAGACATGCGATTGTGAGACAAGACAGACGAAGTACTCTTCATATCCCTTTCAGACTCGTCGTCACCCGAGATTGATCTCTGGGGTTGCTTGCGAGTCTGGCGAGACGGCTTGGTGACTCGCCATTTCTTTAAACGACTTCGCAATTGAGTCTCGCTGGGATCGGAATCAGAACAAGAACCGGAGCTTTGAACGACGATCGCACTCACCTAGGATTGAAATCATCGGAACGAATCTGCTTGATGACCTGCTTGAGGGGCCATTCCTCCTCCATGTACAACTTGGCGATCAAGGCCTTCTTCTTCTCCCACACATCCGAAGATATGGAAGTCTTCATTCTGATAGGCGATGAAGGATGTCAATGAGTGTGTGATTGTATACCTCCAAGTAAAGTAGAGGTACAAATCAAAAGCGAGAGAGGGGATGGGGAGGAAAGAGGGTTAAGTAGAGCAGTGAAAGTGGAAACCGAGGGTCCGGGGAGGCGCGATATAGACTCAACAAGTCTGGAACCAAGGCTGCGGCACCAATCTCCCAGACGGGCCTGTCACCAAACGCTCAGTGCGTTGCGCCCGCGGCCTCCACGCATGGTCGATCATTCCGGGATTGACCATGACGATTCTTGACGTGGTCCGTGGATCGCCGAGGATCCTCATGATTGTGGGTCATTGACATATGGCACCATCAACCTCCAATTCTGTCCGGCCCTTGGCGCATCGGCGTTCGTGAATGAAACCCCTCCCCTGCGATGGATGAGATGGCCCAGATTCGACTGGTCATCTGCCACCCGGCATTGCTTTTGCTGCGCGAACTGAAAGAAACCGCCGAGAGTTGATCTATCCATCCTTTTCCTGGTGTACTGCTCGTTGCTCTTCCTCCGCTTCCTACCCCTGTACACAGGTTGGAACCAACGACCTTACACAACGTGGATAGCCTATCCCGGTCATGTGGTGATGCACACTTGGATCTCCGGTACCGAGCTAGCCTTGTGGATCGAGCTCCGCAGCCTGATAAGCCCGGTTCTCTCCTCACGTTCCTTCTCCACCAGTCCGAACGGGTTCCACTCGTGCGTTCGGCTGGCTCTGAAGCCCAAAAGGTCCGCCGATCATCGCCGATCGGGGATCCTCACGCGGTGCCTTGGAGTGGACTCTTCACCGGACAACTTCCCAAATAAGAAAAACAAGAGCCGTTGGGCGTTCCAAACCTTCGTTCCGATAGAATTTCGACATGTGCGCAGAGCCGAATTTTGGAAATGGCATACTGGTGCCCCAATACGGTAAACCTCCTACACCTCTGAAACAACGGCACGGTGAACTCACTGCCTTGGACCCTGTCAATTCTCCCCCTCCTATCGCCTCCCTCGAGCTTGTTCATCCATATCGCATCGCGCTTGCTGCCGCGCTTGCTGCCGGTGCTTACTTCCCCTTTGCGGTCAATCGAGGGAGTCTCCCAGGAGCGAAGACGCTAGGAAGCTCTCGGGGCGGGTGTGCCGTCTCGTGGGAAGCCGACTCCTCGCGGACAAAACCAATAATGACGCTCCGAGTGGGGTACCAGTTCGTGGTTGCGCCAATCGATCACGACGTGGATCGCCCGAGATCTTCCCGGGTCCTCAATAGTGGACGTGGTAGATATCCACAATCGACCTCAAATACCCAGTCAGGACAGAGCCTCCCTCACACCCGCAGTGCCGGTATACTGTACATACGCCTCACCTGGGGTGAGCAGATTCCCGCGAAAAGCAAAAGTCCAGAAGCTCGGTCCTGTCGCCACTTCGTAGAGGTGCTTTTGTCACCCACCGCCAACCACTCATGTGGGTGTTCGACCTCCATATTGTCCCACAATCTACGAGCTGTCAACCTTGGATCCAGGGGAATATTTTCCTTTTCATCGAAGTATAGAACAATGCAACACCACAATTAGGGTTGCCTTCTCGCCGGGGCTCTGGGACCATCGCTACCCTGGCTCGTTCTACGGGAGGAGTTGATCTTTGATCCCAGTTTGTCCACTTTCATTTCCCAGTTTCCACCGGCCGAAAGCCCCGAAACCCTAGAGATTTCTTTTGTCGAAAGCTTAGAAAGTTCCCAAACCGCAGCGGCGCCTCTTGCCGTCTGCGCTGACTGGCAGGCTATAGCGGCGTGATCGGCGAAGTGGGGTTGGGTCTACGGGGCCTTTGACCCCTGGGGCGTTTTGCGCCCACGATAAACGATCAAAGATCTCACACACTGCCGCGGAGATGTAGAGGCGCTGAGACACCAGACACCGCAATTAGCCATTTAGGCATAGGCTTTCTTCTTGGCACAGCCCGACTGCGTCTAATCTGCGCCTAGGCTGCCTCCGATCGGGCCATTGTTAATCCCAGTCTTTTCGCGCCATTTCGCCGACCCAATGAGGTGACCGGCTTGCGTCGATTTTATGAAACCGGGTCAATCAGACCGGTCGATATTTTTAAGAGATCTCCGCACCTCTGATCTCCATTGGTGCAGGTCCCGGGTAATGTCGCCCTGCACGGTGAATTCTCCAGTCACATCACGCGCAGGATCCAGTGGAATCTCCATTTCGCAATAATTTGCATCTTCTCCAGCCCCGTCGAGAACACTTCTTCATTTCATCGCGGGGAAATCATCGGTCCTTGGATTCACTTGACATCCTCTGCAGAACGTGAACCGTGGAAACCGGATTTGCAACAAGGTTTACATTATGGTTCTTACTCCAACTGTCTCCATCGACCCCAGGCCTCTGTCGTATTCCTCTTCACTTTCACCCGCCCCACTTAGGTCCCCGAAAGGTGGGGCGTGTTTGACGAACATCGTCCAATGGCTTGGCGAGAGATCAACTCGGCATTGGTTCTCGGCAGTCCGTCCGAGACTGGGATACAGGGGGGAGGATCGACGGAGCCCCGAGAGGATCGTCAGGTATTCCTGGTTTCCCTCCATGTGGTAGTGGATTATCCGTACTCCCGGCTGCGATATCCTTCTGGCCTAGAAGTTACCCTGCCATTGATCCAACCTACACCCATGGTAATGCTTCACCCTGTCTCCAACTCGAACCCATCCAGCTATACACCGGGGCCTGGTCTGAAACAAACAAATCAAGGAACCTAAAACACGGGGCCTCGCTACGAGAGTGAACACACGGACCCTTCTTTGCCTCCGTGATACTCCAAGACCGGGGTCAAAAGTGCAGAAGCCAGAAAGTCTGATAACGAAGATCAGGGTCCCGAGCAGCTCCGAGTCGTCGATCCATCGTGTCGGGGAGAGCAAAGTTCCACTGGATACCAAAAGTAGTATATTCTCCGTGATTTTAAGTCGAGAGGGGGAATTCTATCGAAAGCCTGGTACCAGGATAGGCTGGAACGCATTCGACCGGAGCCGTTCTGGAATAGGATTCCTACTAAGGAAGCAGCCTGTAGAAGCACAGAACCGCCGTGACCAATCCCCAGAAGGAAAGGATGAGAATCTCTGCGCTATGCAGTGGAGTGGATCGGTGGAGAAAAAGAAGATCAACGTAGATATTAACACAGCATTATACAAAAAGAAAAAAACGAAAGGAAAAACAAACAAACACGCTAATAAATTCCAGTAGTGTACAGATGAGATGAGCTCTCAGCTCAGGCCTCTTCTTCATGTCTTTCGCACTGTCTGTCCTCTTTCCTTCCACTTCTTCCTATCCCACTTCGTTCGACACTATTGCAAGGAACACCAGAAGATGGAAGACTCCACATACCACATGGCCAGGGGTCAAAAACGCCATGAGGCGAGGAAGGAAAGTTCGGTACCGATTAACGAAAGATGCGAAGTGCAGCTCAATTGGGTACCCGAAGCCCGGCTCAAAAGCCCGACTCAAAAGCCCGACTCAAAAGAATTGAATTGTGAAACGCTTGAGTGGAGCTTATGTGGAAGACAGGGAAGTCCCTGCCAATTTTAACCCCCGAATATGCAACCTTCCAGGAGAGGTAAGAGGCTGAGGGTGACGGTCTCAGCGCCGCCGTTTGAGGTGATGCTCCTTGCCCTTTTTGGACTTTTTCTTGCTTTTGTCCCGGGGTAGAACCAGGGGCTCGTTTCGCATGTTCCATTCCATGAAACGAAGCAAGTAGTCATCGATGTGACTAGGCTGGGGCTCACTACCGATGCCAAGAGCGGGCGTACCATCGTCGGGCCCGGCCCCGGCCAGTGGTGTGCCGACCTGGGCGGGCGTGCCATGTGAGGCACTGCGGTCCTCGAAGTCGCCATCGTCGGCGTGCTCCAGCTCCTTCTGCGCATTTTTGGCCGCATCGATATCCTCCTTATCTTCGGCCTGCTCGAAGGCACGGGTCCCGGTGGTGACACGGTTACCGAGGACCCGATCCATGGCTGCGCTGGCTTCGTCGTGACCATCTCGCTCGTCACTTTCGGCCAAGCCCTGCGTGTCCAACTTTGTGAAGTAGTCCGTGGTGAACTCGCCCTCCTGAATAATCACGTCATCCAGCATGCGTTTCTGATTGGCCTTGCGGAGGATGTTGGACTCGATGGTATACTCGGACACGAAGCGGTAGATGTGGACGTCGCGCGTTTGCCCGATACGATGGCAACGGTCTTGACACTGCTTGTCCATGGCGGGATTCCAGTCCAGATCATAGAAGATGACTGTGTCGGCACCCGTGAGGTTGATACCAAGACCGCCCGATCGACTGGACAGGATGAAGGCTAGGATACGAGGGTCGCTGTTGAAACGCTCGGTCAACATCTGTCGCGACTCGACCTTTGTAGTTCCGTCGAGACGTAGGTAGCGGTGTCCGTGGATGTTGAGGAACTGCTCCAGGATATCGAGCATCTTCGTCATCTGTGTGAAGATCAGGGCTCGATGGCCGCCCGCTTTGAGGTCCCGTAGCAACTTGTCTAGGCGCTGCAGTTTGCCACAGTCGTATTGCAGCAGTCTCTTGTCCGGGAACGCGATAGACAAGCGCATCCGCGCTTCATGGAAGGGATCATACGGCTGGTCTTTGGAGGTGTTGGTCAAAAGTCGTGTCTCAACGGGTGTCAACGCAGCTTCCGTCATGCCAGCGGCGACGACAGCAGGGGTGACGCAGGCAAAGTGCTGTACGTAGCCATCCATGTCGCGGGAACGTTCCTCAACGGTCAGGATCATCGACGCAAGGACTGACGACCGACTCGATAGCCAGTCAGCCATGTTGCGTTTCCTCAAGGGGGCATTGGCGAGGGCGTGCTCCTTGGTCCCAGCTCTTAGGAATTCGATCAAGCTGCTGCCGTACACAGGCCGGCGACCGTGGCGTTTGGACTCAAAGTAAAGACATCGCTCCAGTTCGGCCATTCTCCTCTTCCGGGCTGCGTTTTCTAGGGACTCCAGGATGTTCTCCATGCTGGACCCGTCAAACTCCATCTTCCAGTTGGTTCGCTGGTATTGACGTTCACGAAGGGCTTTGAACGGTCCAAATGCCATCAGGCGGATACCGTCATCGGCGAGTCGTCGCGAGATATCCTCCCTGGACACGGGAGCCAAGTTGAGGAAATCAAGGTCAACCTTGGTAAGAGGGTGATCAAACAGCAACCGACGCCGGACAAGGCTCTCCTTCACTCCGTATTCAAGAGCCACGGACCGGGGCATTGCGAAGGAGGTGGAAATAGGTCTTGTTTCGAAGAGATCTGGGTGGTTGCAGACCTTGCGGAGCTGCATGAGGCAGTGGATGATAGAGAGGAAGTTGCCAGAGGCAAGGGTCTCTTTCGTCTGGGCCATCGACATGAAACCGTCGTATAGGAAGCGCTGGCGCTTGGACAGTCGACAGTAAACGACATGCTCGTACTTGCCGGGCATCTGTTTCTCGACATCGGCCTTCATTCGACGCAAGAGATAGGGACGGAGAACAGTGTGAAGCTTGGTGACCACCTGCTTGGCTTCATCGTCCATTGTCTCCCTTCCATGCTCGAGAATTTGTTCCACCGGCCGCCGGAACCACTCAGAAAAGTCCCTCAAATCCGCGAACCCTTCAACGCCGGTACCGGGGCCATCGGAGGGCATCAGGAAGAACAGGAGAGACCACAATTCGGTCAAATTGTTCTGAAGCGGTGTCCCTGTTAGAAGCAGCCTCGCGCGAGTCTTAAACGTGAGAAGAGCCTGCCATCTCTGCGACCGGAAGTTCTTGATGTTATGCGCTTCATCCAGAACCATATAATGCCAGTCTTTTCGCTTCAAGGACTGCTGATCTTGCAGAACCAGTTGGTACGAAGTGATCAGCACGTTCCATGCGTTGTCATCAGTCCAGCCCTTTCGCTTCAACTTCCGCTCCTCTTGATTGCCGTAGTATGTCATAATTTTGAAACCCGGGCACCATTTCTTAAACTCCATCTCCCAGTTGAGCATGACACTGGTGGGGACAACAACCAGATGGGGACCCCAGACACCATGGTTTACAGCAAGATGTGCAAGCAGGGCAATTGTTTGGATGGTTTTACCAAGACCCATCTCATCAGCCAGGATGCCGTTGATATGGTTGTGGTAGAGGCCAGCCAACCAATCCAGACCGTAATGTTGGTACTCACGCAAAGTACCGCGCAGGAGATGCGGAATTGGGGTTTTTAAGCCGGGGGCAGGAGAATGGCTGGTCTGCAGTGCCTTTTCGATTGCAGGCTCGTACGATGAGACAGATTCGGGTTCAGATGGTTTGGTGGCGAAGGTTCCGGGAGAGGCCTCGCTGGATACCTCTCCACTGAGTCGCATGTCATGTGTGGACTCGACATCAACGGACTCCGACAGGACAACATCCTCAGTCAGCTCCGTGGCTTCTGGAACAGCAGTGGGCTCCATAGGTCCATCCTCAATGAGCGTGTCGATCATGGATGCGTCGTCAGTGCCAGCAGGAGTTTCTTCGGAGGCTTCGACAACTTCTAAAGGTGTGCCCTCGGCTGAGATTCCATCGTCGAGTGTCATCCCATTAGGAACAAGGGAAACCTCATCGGGATCCTCGACACCAATCTCCTCAGCTTCTGGTGATTTCACTTCTTGGTACTTCTCGACATCGAAGGTTTCGTCGTCCTCCTCTTCCCCTTTGCCTTCAGGCACAGCAGCATCTTTGGACGAAAAGAAGCCGAGCAAGCCAGATCCACCGCCTTCTTCCTCCGATTCTTCCTCGCTCGATCCTTCTTCTTCATCGCCGTCACTGTCACCCATATCATCGTCCATGTCGGTAGATTCATCGCTATCATCCATCAACACAGAATCGACGTCGTCTAACTGAGCATCCCCAGAAACTGCCTGGGAATCAGCTTCGTCTGGCACGGCTTCACTTGCATTGGGATCTGTGGCTCCTGAAGTCACGGACATCTGGTCCGTGTCCTCGACGGGTAGATTGGCGTACTTCAATCGAAGCTCCTCGGCGGTTAAAGAAGCATCAGCATCGACATTGGCTTCATCGTCAGATTCAGCTTCCGAGTCGGACATGTTACTTTCGTCATCTTCCCCGGAAGAGTCCGATGCAGAGTCCACGTCACCTTCATCGTCGCTCGTAGCTGGAGCATCGCTGGGAACCTCGCCTAGGATTTCAGATCGGCGCTTCTCGAAAAGCATCGTGGACTTCCTAATGGCCCGGTCAAGAGCCTGCTGGTCCTGCACCTTGCGCTCTTCTTCCCAACGGGCCAGCCGGGCGCGGTCAATCTCGGCGCGTGCTAAATCAAACATCTTCTGGAGATCCTTGGCCAGCTGCTTGCGCTTCCCACGGACTTCCTCTTGCTGCTCACGAATAATGTCCTCCGGGTTCTTATGGCGTTTTCGATAAGCGTCGGCACACCATTGCGCAAATAGCTTAGCCGTTTGCCGATGGCGCTTTTGTTCCTTCTCCAGAAGCTTCTGAAAGTATAATGCGTGGTTCACCAGATGGTCCTGGTGCGAATACTGAGGCGGGGGTTCCTCCTGCTGGTCTGTAATATATGCCGAGCAAACCTCCTCGCTCAATGGGCCACCAGGCTTAACTGCATTCAAGACTTCACGACGCCGCAGGGCCTCCTCCAAAGCCTCTTCCGATGACAGGAGGTTTGGAGCATCCTCGCGATCCAACCATTCTCTGAAAGAGTCATATTTCTTGCCAGACACGTGTCCTGGATGTCGGATTGGAAGAATTGGCTTCTTCACTTTGATTCGGAGCCGCGGGACAACCTGTGAACCTTCCACCTCCTCAACATTTCCATTGGTATCATCCAAGCCGCCGGCAGCCGTAGGGGAGGTATTCGAAAGGGATGGACGATCGCGAAGCTGACGTGGACTGGTGCCGTTCAGACTGGGACGAGGGCGCTGCGAGATACCGGAGCTCCGAGATCCCGCTCGCGCGCGTGTTGGTTTAGGCATTGGTGATTGCGAGACCTTTTGTTGTTTACTGGCGACGCCCTTGGTGGAACCAGTCCGAGGTGACCCATTGACAGCTGCTTTGCCACCAAGCTTACCGTTGAGACCGGCACGCGACTGCGTCACAGCCAACGGTGAGGACGTAGCTGGTTTCGCGCTGCGAGAGTTCTTGGTCACATATGTTTGTTGCGCCGCGCGTGTCTGTCGCTTATCGGACTGAGGCTGCAGATCCAGAGGGAGCGCGTTCTGCCGCCCTGATCGGCGTCGACCCTCAACAACGAATGAGGTTGGTCCTTCTATCCCGGGCTTCTTCCATGGCGGCGAGGATTGTCGGGGAGTCGAGCGGCGCGACGGAGTCGTGTCTGTGAGTCTCCGCTTCTTAGATGGAGGGCCGTCTAGATCGTGTGTAGCTTCGTCATCTTTCGGCTCGTCTTTCGGGTCGGAAGGGATCGAGTCGTAGGGGCCAGAATCGGGCGGATTTTGCAAGACCGAATCTTCGCGACGTGGAGAATCAGGTACCGGCGTTAAGAGTTCATCTTGGGGTGATGGGCCGTTGGGGCTGCCGTTTTGCATGGCTTAAGCCGCAGACGACAGGGGCCTTCTGCGTAGCTAACCCCAGTTATCGCAACGATGGCGCGCTTGGAGTAGGCGATATGGGCATCAACGGGTAGATATGATCGATTCAAGTTGCCACCAGAAGTTTGGCATGCTTATCGGCACGTTGGCGCGGATGGGGACGGAAAAATCGGCAGGATGGGGTAATGCGTGATGATGGTTTTTTCTCGTCGGGGAACGACACTTGGACTTGTAAGCGCGCCGCGCCTGGATGCCTGTTGATGCCTCAGGCATCCATGCCGCAAACCTCCGTTTCCATCATCGAAACCCTGTCACTTCACCTCAATCCCTCCTGTCACCCACCGTCCCTTGATTTCTCCGGTCTTTTGGCAGAGCAGTTAGTATCCCACTTGATCATGACCGATCTGATCCTGCTATTTTCATTGTTACTGACTCCCAATCGTAGATGCTGTCCCAACGGATCTTAGCCCGGCGGTTGCCCCAGGTTGCTGCCCGCCACGCTATTGCCCCCCGCGCATCCTTCTCCCAAGTCGCGGCCCTCCGTGCTGCCGAAATCGAAGACCCTCTTCAGGTACGGCGTCAATATGGCCGCTGTGCCATCGCTCTGATGGGGCAATGACGGTATTCTAACTGTGTGTGACAGAATGGCGGCTACCAGAACCCTCCCCGCGTGAAGCGATCTTTCAGAGATCCCTATGGCGGCTGGTGGGATGCGCAGGAGAAGCGAAACTTCGGCGAGCCGGTCCACGATGACAACGAGGTTCTCGGTGTCTTTAGTCCCGAGCAATATACCCACGTCTCCTCCCGCAAGGGCTTCTTCCACCTGGGGGTCTTTGTGGTTACCTTCCTGGGCCTTTGCGGCGTTGTCAGCCTCTACTACCCTGACAAGCCCAGTGCTCCTAAGACCTATGCTGATGGTCTGGAGAAGGAGCTCGGAGGAGCTCACGCCGTGCCGGTACGCCTATCATACATCCACTCCAGAACCTCCCGCTATTGAACTCCAACACTAACGTATTCTGACTAGGCTCGCAAGTCCGGTGAGGACAAGTGGTGATTCACATCTGCGTTTCTTTTTGTTGTTGTGTAAATACCAGTACGAATTGTTTCCTATATGCGGCGTCCCTTGAAGGTCTGATTGTCGATTGGCCGAGAAAGTGTTTCTGGCTCTTCGATACATGCTAAATCAGTCCAAGAAAAGAACTCCGACCACAATCCAACCCGATTTCATTTCATTTGATAACATTCCAACCATTGGGAAAGGCTGGTGCCGCCGCTCCCCTCGTGCAGCAGCAGGAGACAACGTTGCAACATCCGTAGAAGAGCTAGGACAATTCAAGGGACCGAAAACCCAGCAAATTCACCAACCAGAACCGTACGCGCTGCTCGCAGAATTCGTAGGAATACATACAAGGGGTCCAAGAAGATATTGTAAGTTGGCCAAAACACCTTGTTCTCTTATTCCTTCTAAATCTCTCAAGACATTTTTTGAAACTCGTTTTTTAAAACGCCTTTTTGGACAGTGTTATATATATTGTCACGATATCTTCTTACAAGTGTCTTTAAATATGTCGAAATAATAAGATATCTACTATTTTTGAAAGTAGCCCACAACACAATATCATCGCCTTACCCCTGTTATATGATGCACCCTTGCATGACCTCGGTATCGCGCCCAAGGGAGAGAGCAGAGTTGCCGCAGGAGCACGAATAGTCTGGGCTTTCAGAACGAATCAAGTGCTGGTTCATGGTTCAAAGGGCATTGTTTACGGTGCGGGCGCCTACGTCAGTTGGTTCGGCAGCTTTTTGGGGTTTCATCTCTTCCCCCCTCCTTTCTTCTCCATAAACACTCGAGACATTTTCCTCCCCTCTGCCCCTAAGTTCTGCCAAGGTGTTCCCACCCTTTCTGAGACACCAGGGAGCAAAAAAGTTCAAGGCTTCTTCCGCCGCGGTGGTCTGCTTTCACCATCCATGGTCCCGCAGTCCTGCTGTCCCTTCGAATCGTTCACGCACCCCCCGAGCGCCCCATGTCGACAGCTTCCAGTCAGTCCCGAGGAGTCAACCGACGGATCAATAGCATCCAGAATGAAGGGCGCCATTCGCGCAACTCTTCTGTCTCCCGGCGCCGGCCCCTCAACGCCAACGTCGCCTGCAACCATGCCCTCCGCGTAGCCTACCTCTCCTACCTGCTGCACCCTCGTTCGCGTCGCATTCAAAATGCGCCCGCCGCGTCCGCGCCTGCGCGCCCGAAGCGGGCGTCTACGTCGATCCATGATTTAATGAGTGACTTTTCGCTAGTCAGAGACTCCAAGAGTACGAGGATTCCGCATGGGTTCTTGTCCGAGCTGGAAAAACGCCTAACGGGTGTTTTAATGGGTAAAGAGAAGAGAAAGGAATACCAGGATCACTTAGTGGTGCGCACGTTCGCCGTCTTTCTCAACGTCCTGAAAGAAGACTCATTCCGCAAGCGCATGGAAAAAGACAGGCGCGCCGAAGATCTGGTCCTTATCTTCTACTCAAACGCCATCAAGGAGCTTAGCAAGGGCAAGGAACACGACGATAGTGGCTGGAAGCTTATGGTGGACCGGCATGTTGCTCTTTTTGTGCGACTCCTTGCCCTGATTCTGAAGAGCAATGACTGGGCCAAGGATCGCCCCGAGCTGGCAAACCGACTGTCAGTACTGGAGAACAAGCTTCTGTCACAGGACCAAGATTTGATGGAGGTGAATGGCATGGCATCAACCACCGAGGTTGTGGCACCATTGAGCTATGATGTCAAAGACATGCTTCTTGTGCAGCACGTGGCCAAGGTCTTTGGAATGACACTGTCCCAGGCTCAATCCGAAATTGATAAACACAAGTCTGTTTGGACCGAGAAGGCAGCGCTGCAGGATCTCAAGACCTATCAGGCCCACCTCAACCTTCAAACCCGCAAGACTTTATCAAGGGAGGACTTTGAAACGGACGATGCTTATGAAACCTGGAAGAAAAGCGAAGGGCCCGATCTCTCGCAGATGATGCTTGCGATTGTGCAATCTAATCCAGAACTTGCAAAGAGCACACCAGGATCTCTACCTCAATTTAATCCAGCTTCTCACGACGAGGACTTATCAAGGACATCTTCTGGCCGCACAGATAGAACATCATATGTCATTGACTCACCTGTCGATCTCGGCTCTCTTTCTTTAGGAGGAACTGATGGTGACTCGGACGAGTCGGATACGTACACGTTCATTCCATCCGACCCCCGATCCGTTTACAGATTCATCCTGTCCCAGACCTTGGCCCATGACATGCGCGATCGGGAAATCGAAGCTACTCAGGCTACATCCGAGGCGCCATCGATGAAGCTGCTTTCGAAACAGTCCACTGAAATGCTTAATGAGATTTGTCTCCGCTGGCGGATTCCCAACTTCTCCCGCATTGTTCTCTTCCTCGACGTCGTTCAATCCAAGTTTGTGGACAACGAGATTGATCTCAATACTCTGGATTCGGCCTTTACTTTTGTGAAGGAATCACCACCTAGCGAGAGCCGATCAAAGCGAACCAGTTTCATAGCATCCTCCGTCTTTGACAGACGCAAATGGACTGTGCATGATCTTCAGACGATGCAGCAGCTTCTTTCCAAGATCCATGAAGCGTTATTACGAGAACTTTATGATGTGATGATGGACTGTTTTGAGACAAAGCCACGGCCCATTGGGCCTGTGATGTACATTTTGGAGAATCACATCCAGATGGACCCGAACTATACAGAAGACCCGGAGGACATCGATCGATTCTGCTCATATGTGCAGGATGGCCTTGCTCAAAAGGCGACTGAGAAGTACCAGAGTCTTCTTGGTCAATTAATTCCCATCGATCAGGAATCTTGGCAAGTGGACAATATCATCCAACTGGGTGATGCAATTTCGAGACTTGCGCAGAAGATTCAAAAGCGGTACAGGAACAACCCTGAGATCATGGGGTATGTTATCGCAGTAATTCCGTGGCTGTAGTCGGACTAACAATGGATAGCGTCAATCCCTACACCACACTTTGCCTCAATGTTCTGCCCATGTTTGCTGAAGATGCGCATGAAATGGTCATCCGGATCATTGATCAGGCCAAATCCATGGGTGAAGAGATCGCCATCGAGGATGGTTTCGATTTGTACCGAAAGCTTGCTGAAATCAGGACTCTCTTTGTGAAAACGATACCTGAGTATGAACCATTGGAAGCCCCGGTCACATTTTGACATTCGACTGACTGATATCAGAACTCCTTTCCCATTCCACGTGGAGAGCCTACTGGAAGAATTTGTCTGGCGATGGCTCCGTCTGACAGACCAGAGCGTCATGGAATGGGTCAACCAAGCCATCAGGCAAGATGTCTTCCAGGTCCGCGCAAATGAACCAACGGACATAGCTCCGGAAGAAAACCGCCACAGTGTATCAGTGATTGATATTTTCCGATCATTCAACCAGGTGGTGGAAAATCTTGTGCAGCTCGAATGGGACGATGATCTTCAATATGCGAAGTTCATGACAGCTCTGTCCAATTCGATCGGCAAAGGTGTCGCGAAGTACTGTGAATCCTTGGAGCAGATGTTTGCTCGGGAATTGGACCGCCTTACACCGGAGCAAGAGGCAGCACTGAACCAAACTACTCAGGAGAAGCTCATGCAATTTGCCAAAGACACTTGGACGAACAAGGAGAAGATCGAGCCCTTCCAGTTCTCCTCGGAGGTATGTGTTAAGTATGCATTTGGTCATTTTCCATTGCTAATTTAAGGAACAGTCTTTGGTCAAGTTGAACAACATCGAGTATGCGATTGCGCAATTGGACAGACTCGAAGGTGACATCAATGTGGATGGATGCGCAGATGTCATCGCGAAGAACACACCTCCGCAATTGAAGAAGGTACGAAAATCCACCACCTACGTCTTCACGATCAAGGTCGTGGAGGCAGAAGACCTGAAGGCGTGCGACATGAATGGCGGCAGTGATCCGTACGTCGTCCTGACCGACGAATATCAAAAACGGATTGCAAAGACGCGTATCATCTACAACAACCTCAACCCCCGTTGGGAAGATGCAGTGGACATCACGACACAGGGCCCGCTAAACATCATCGCTACGATCTGGGACTGGGATGCGGTGGGCGATCACGACTATGTCGGTCGAACCTCAATCAAGCTCGACCCGGTCCACTTCAGCGATTTCTTGCCAAGGGAGTACTGGCTCGATCTTGACACTCAAGGACGGCTTCTTCTGCGTGTCAGCATGGAAGGCGAGCGCGACGACATCCAGTTCTATTTCGGCAAGGCTTTCCGCACCCTGAAGCGGACAGAGAGAGATATGACTCGGAGAATCACTGAGAAGGTTTGCAAACTCTATTCGCAAATGCCGAGCCATTCTTTACTAATCTTCCGTTGTTAGCTTTCCGCATATATCAGTCACTGTTTGTCGCGCCGAACGCTTAAATCCTTGCTCTCTCGTGGGCTCAGCATGTCGACCGTCTCCAACTTCCTGAACAGAAACCGAGGGCAACCACAGGTCTCCACTGGACCAAAACAGGAAGATATTGAGAACGCATTAGATCCACTGTTCAACTACTTCAACGACAACTTTGCCATTATGAACAAGACACTTACCGGTGAAGCCATGAGAATGGTGATGGCGCGTCTGTGGAAGGAGGTTCTCGCCACTATTGAGGGCCTGCTCGTTCCACCTCTCTCAGATAAGCCGTCGCACCAAAAGCCCCTGACAATGCAAGAAGTGGATATTGTCTCACGCTGGCTCGTGTTACTTCTCAACTTTTTCCACGCAGTCGATGATGAGACTGGTGAAGCAGGGGGTGTCTCCATCGACATTCTGAAATCCACCAAGTACCACGAGATTCAGACTTTGAATTTCTTCTACTTTGAACCCACGGATAACCTGATCCGCACCTCTGAGCGAATGGCCTCGGCGACTGTCAGCCACCAACAAGCCAATCGCAATCGCATCTCTGCACCCGCACATCTCGGCGCCACCGGGCCGGGTCACGGCGGACTAGGCGTCCCCGCAGCCCGGCGCGCTAAGAGCATCATGGTGTCCCGCAACCTGGGAACCATGAAGAAGGCGAAGGAGGAGAAGCGCAGAGAACAACAAGCCCAGCCCAACGACGACATGATCCTGCGCATTCTGCGTATGCGGCCCGAGGCAACCGGTTATCTGCGCGATCGCAGTCGTCAAAAGGAAAGACTGGCCGCAGCTGCTGCCGCAGATGCCATTGTAAAGCAGAGTCTGATGGCCGGTGCAGGAAGCCGGATGAGCGGGATAATTCCCAAACGTTGAACCGAATCTCTTTTGTTGCATTATGTTGTTGTTTTTTTGTTTCCAGCGATTGAAGGTCCTGATACCGCGCATGTGTCTCGTAATATCCCTGCACTTTTATACGACTGGATGAGCAATACAACATTTATACTATGCTTCGTGTGTATGTAGTTAATAAATGTATCATATTGGGTTATAGATCTTGTATATATATTCCAATTCTCGAATTCAAGGGCAAGTTGCGGCAAGTTGCGGAGCTGAGTCACTGCGTGGAGACCGATGTCGACATCGGAGCTTCACAACTCTCAACTTCCCATTTCATACTCCGAGGGACATTGGATAAGTCAATCCTTTAATCACCCAGCAAAGTCAAAATCCTCGCCCTTGCATTTTCTCCTGACCTGCGTACCCGGAAAACCTTATTTCAATATAATTTACCCACCGGCGCAGACACTTCCCCGCATTCACTCAACCCCAACATGCATATCACCATCGGCCTCAACACGCCATCAGAAACACTATTCCCAGTCTCACGAGCAGTCTGCCATGACCCAAGCACAGGGCAACCTCTCGCTCCAGAGCCAGAGCCCGAGGTCAAACGACACCTGTATTTCGCGTACGGGTCCAACCTATCACCAACACAGATGAAAAAGCGCTGCACTATCAACCCCGCTCTATCCAGCAAACCACTCGCCATCGCCATCCTGCCCAAATGGCGCTGGCTTATCTGCGAAGCGGGGTACGCCAACGTCCTTCCACCGCCTCGGATGCGCATCGGAGCTCAAGATAGCGATGTCGCGCGCAAGATCCCTAGGTCCGGGAAGGAAGATGCCGTCTACGGTATTCTGTACGAGATGGATCCAGGCGACGAGCTCGTTCTGGACGGGTATGAAGGCGTAGACCACCGAGCAGACGAAGCAGATGGGGATAAGCTCGGGCTTGATATTCGGCCCCGAGAGCAAGGGGATGGGGATTACAATAAGTGGTATCTCCCAGCGGAGGTTGTTGAGTGGATCGGTGGAGACGATCATCCGCTGAAGACGGGGAAGGGGGAATTGGTGCCTACGCTCGTGTACGTGGATGAGGAGCGAGTGGTTCTCGGTCCTCCCAATGCGGAGTATATCCCTAGGATGAACCGGGCTATTCGGGAGTCCGAGGCACTTGGAGTTCCCGGGGATTGGCTGGAAGAGGTTCTGAGGCGGTTTATCCCTAAGCAGTAGGGTTTGCATGACATAGATCTCAGACTAGAAGCTAAAGAGCTAAAGAGCTAGAGCTGAAGCTTGAAAAGGGAGCAGCAATTGTACCGAGGTATCCGTGGATGATCCCCGATCGAAGCCCGGGTTTAGAATTCATAGCACGGAGTTGAAATGAGCCAAGCTATCAACATAAGACAGCAAACAATTCGAGGTATCTGTCTATAAGTAGGGATAATATTTTCATTAAGTGGGTGAGAGCCCGGCTCTACTCCAGCGCACAGTGGGGAGACAATATAAACAGACAAAAACAAACCGCACGACGTCGGATCGACTCGGTTCGGGAGCGGCTGTATCCGGGTGCAGGGTGGGCTGTTCGCCCCCACTGCGCGAGCAAACTTTTGAGAGGGTCTTCGAAAGTGGACCAATATCGGTGGTCGCTGGTCACACGTTCACGGCGTGCCAGTTGAACGCAATTAGGCCTGACCGGAGAGGAGAGTGTAAACGGGGGCCGGGAGCTTGTCGCGGCCGTGGAGGAACTCGAGCTCGAGGATGAAAATGAAGCTCAGCAGGTCGCCGCCCATCTTCTGGATCATCTGGGCGCCAGCGAGAGCGGAGCCACCTATATCCATTGTTAGCAGTGATTCATCTTGCCTATAACCTAGATCTCACGTACCAGTGGCAATGATGTCGTCGACGATGATAACCTTCTGGCCGGGCTTGATGGAGCCGGTCTGCATCTGGAAGAAATCCTGACCGTACTCCTTCTCGTAGGCCTGAGTCTCACAGGGACCGGGCAACTTGCCCTGCTTGCGCACGGGAACAAAGCTGGCGCCGAGGCGCAGGGCCAGGCTAGGGCCGATCAGGAAGCCGCGGGCCTCAAGACCGACGATAACATCGGGCTTCTGGCCACCGTAAGCCTCGAGGATGTGCAGCTCGAGGGAACGGATCAGAGCCTCGTGCAGGGAAGGGTCGGCGAAGATAGGCAGGATATCCTCGAACAGAATGCCCGGGGAGGGGAAGTCCGGGAACTGGCGAAGAGCGCCGCGCAGCTTTACCTTAAGACCGGCGAGTTCGGCGGCGGTGGCGGGATGGGAGGAGGGGTGTCCGGCGACTTGGGCGGAGACATCGGGGGCGGTGGATTGGGACATGATGAGAGAAAAGAGAGGACGAGAGCGAGAAGGAGGGGGAATAAAAAAGACGAAAGGTTTAAAAATAAAAAATGAAATTCAGTAGGTAAAATTACCGGTCTCCGGGACGAGAGCTGATAAGCAGATAAGTTTGCCCCTCGATTTGACCTACGTTACCCGGCGAGTCTGCATCGTTACATCTCAATGTATTGTCCCTATGCTGCCGGGGTCTACTCGAGTCTACTGGAGTCTACTCGAGTAGACTCGAGTCTCTTACAGACAGAGGTCTGGGCATGGTGAGATGGAGGCATTCAATACGAGATAGGAGCGGTCAGACAATCGCGGTCAGTGCAGATCGATGGGGCCAGAAACCAAGGACAAGTACGAGGTAATCAGGTACGTAGAGTCAATCGGTAAGTAAATTTCTTGACCGTCACGCAATTCGCGTTTCTAGAATCTGCACATGCAGCTAAGGACAGGTGGACGTGTGTCTGGCTGGGGAAAGGTCCCGCTGCGGGCCTCGACGCTTGGTGCAGCGCACCGATGTTCCTACAAAGAACTGATCTGCGAATCACGTACGAACCAGCTTCTGTTCTCCTGCGTTGTGGTGCTGCCTCGAACTTTCTAGTGACTCATATCCGACACCCGGTCTGGATTCCAGACCGGTCGGATAAAAGCCCGGCGATGGTCGGTCTCAGACCATCGACCATTGAGATGGGCGTCGACTCCTGTAGGGTTGACACATCTTACAAAGGCAGTGGCGGGCGAATCACGGACTGTAAAGAGCAGTGTATCTTTGTTTTGAAACTGGTCACTGTAACCATTCCAGTAGTCTGATGCAGACATGCAACACTAGTGAGGGGTTCTACTGGAGGGGCCGTTGATGGCGTCGACAAGGAAGTCTGTTCTGCAGGGCATGGAGGGGTAATCTCGCTCCCGGTCGTACAAATGAGGGGTAATCGGGTACCTTTGCACCCTATCTATCTCGATCTGAGTTTAATTATGACCGGCAAAAAAAAAGGAAAGATAAAGAAGAAGTCCGATCCGGATAAAAAAAGAAATATCTCAGGTTATTTGTAGGAATAGCCGAACGCGGGGGTCGAACCCGCAACCTTGAGATTAAGAGTCTCACGCTCTACCGATTGAGCTAGCCCGGCAGGGCTTGGTGGCAGGGTTTCTCCAAATTGGATTCATCAACGAAAACGATCAAAGTCTATATCGGGATCGACTAGATGCGGGCTACAAATTAAAGAACAATGGTCCCCGATCGGTCCGAGATAAAGTTGTCGGCAGTCCCGAATCGATTCATTCTGATCATAATCGGCATTACTTTCGACGATTCCCTTACTTTTTATCCACATAAATTCAAAATGAGTATACCAAACTAGTTCGAGATATGTAAATATGGATCGAATCTATAAAGGAATATATATTGTCGAGATGGCTGCTCGGAATCAAAATTCCCACCAACGGTGTGGGACAGCCACAGCAGTTGCCTAGCAGTTATATAGCATGCAACTGCTGAAATCCAGGATAGACCAGAATGATGACACCACCGCATATAATTCCCGACGTGTAGATCATGCGTGGCAGCCATATGCACATACATGACGGGAACTCGGGCATTCCCAATCGGGAACACACGTGACACAGCACGGGCCACCTCGCTTATTGTTTTTCCGAAACCGCCCCATCAGGAGGCAGCTTAAAATGTCTGCTCCTCTTTCTCTTTCTCTCCTCATCCTTCGTTCGGTCTTCGCGCCATCCCATGGAGTCGAGATCTCTTGATGCTAAATGAAGCTCTCCGACCTTTTGTAATTATTTCTGCTACACAGCGACATGTCGCCAGCTCCGCTCGCCGAGGAGGCGCAGCTGGATCCGCATCTGGACCAGCTGCAGGCCGTGGGCAAAGCTTTCGATGCCCTCCTACTAACACTCTATCGGCTTACCCACAGACACAATGAACTGAAGCAACATACCGAGGAGGTCTTCAAACAGGTAAATACCCCTTTCTGTCTCTTTGCTTCTTGCACCTTCCCCTCCCCCCCATCTCAAATGATGAGAAATTTTGATTAGCTCTAGATCAGTAGTCACATATTTGTGGCGGTGACGGATTAACATGTATTATCTGATTGAGATTTTCCTTTCACTTGTTTTGACAACTGGATCATACGTGGATGCTAACTCGCATTCTCTTCAGTACACCAACGCCACCAGGCAGGTGCCTCCCCAAGATAGACCGCATGTGATGGAAGTGCAACAGAGGTTACTGGATCAACAGAAAGAATTGTGTCTAGGCCTTGTGCACAAGCCCCGCGTCGAAGAACAGTCGCTGAATTCAATGGAAGTAATCAAGACGCTCGTTTCACACCAAAATGTAGACGAAAATGCCACTCGGGCCATCGTGAACGGAGTCAAGGGCTACAAGGCATTGCTTCGGTCCCAAGATGGTCTCTCCCAAATATCCTCCGTCAACTCCTGCATGTTTGCACGCGGTCCGGACCCTTCGCTGGAGCAGGACTTCACTACAAATGGTACCCAGGGTAACCTGCACTGTCCCTTTTCCAAACCGACGTCGCCGCGGCCAGGAAGCGAGCAGAGTGGGAAGATGGATGGACCCAAGATCCGAGTCGATAGCTGTGGACACGATGATCTGGACCCGATTAAGGCCGAGCAAGATGAGCGACGCTCGAGTACTACGCCGTCTGCCGATCCATCTGTCAACTCATCGGGCCGGTGTCCCGTTTCTCGCTGCCCGATTCGATATCTGGACAAACACTCGCCGGAGGAAATTGCGGAATACGTTGAAAAACACAAGCATGAAATCCCCCGGAGCCATGCTATCTGCGTGAAGCGATACCAAAGAGATCCCCAGAACATGCGCCAGCTGGACGCCAAGTACGGCGGTCTGATCAACATGATCAGTGGTCTTTCCGCCAAACACCAGGCCTTCCTGCCGCAACGTCAGACGAACGGTGACGGCGAAGTCGAGCGTGAGGACGAGGACGAAGGCGAGGGTAAATCTACCCCTTCCGCCCCAACAGAGCGGGTCGAGAAATGGGCCGAGAACGTGGATCCAGAAACACCTGGGCCGAACGACGAGGACAACCGGGAGAGTCGCTTCGACCGTCCGCTTCGTGAAATTCGAGTGGGTGAATCCCCGAGCAGGCCTTGGGGTATCCCCGTTCCTCTCACTCAACAACCCTCCGCCTCAGTACCCTTCCCCGGGTCGGCATCTATCCCCGTACCCTCGGATGCCAACCACACCGACATATCTATGAAGTCGCCGGCGGAGACCCCGGCCAAACCGGCCGGCCGTTGTCCGTTCGGGCACGATGCCCCCAAGCCAGAACCCGCAGTTGAACCCGAGCCCGAACCCAAACTCACACCGAACCTCGACTCGCCCTGGAGTAACTGGGGTAATGGCAACCAATCTCAATCGCCATATGACTGGACCAAGGATGACAAGATCGCCCCGGGGAAGACGGGCGATGCTGGCCCCCAGATGGCCGAGACGACAAAGCCCGACGTCAACTCCATCCCAAGGCATGTCATCTTCAATGGCCCCGTCTTCTTTGGATACTCAGCCGAGCAGACGGCCAGCCTGATGCAACAACTGGGACAATTGGGCAAATCATGACATTGTACTACACCTGTATTTGGTTACCTCATCTGGGATATTTATCCAGACGCAAAGCGAAACACGACGAAACGAAACGACTAGCTTTCATGTATCATAGCGAATCAATTAGCCACATTCCATTACCTGAATTGCCGCAAGTATCCATCTCCAGCACCTTAGAGCGCCTTTACTTTCCCGACGACGTAACTGTCCGCGGGAAACCCAAAGCAACCCCACCACAAAGCGGGGCCCGGCGGCAGTTCGTTATAACACCATCCCACCATGTTGCGCTCTACTTCTCGTCTTCACGCTCTCGCTCGTACCTTCGATTCCCGTGTCACTTTACCTCGTCCTCAATTCATTCCTAACATCATGTCTTCCAACATGTCCATCATCTCTGCCTCGGCTGCTTGCCCTCGTAAGTGGTAACCCAACTGGAGCTGGAGCTGCGTTTCCCGCCCTCGACGATTGCTTGCTAACGGAGATGCTTCTATAGCTGCTGGCCCCTACGTACGTTCCAATCCAGATACTTTTCCCCTACAGCCCCTTACCGCACCCTCTACGAGCTGCCCTCGATGAGAACCCTGAATCCCCAACGAGAACCATCACACCCGAATCATGAACACTCCCCAACACAAACCACCCGGATTCCACAGAACACCAACTAACCCACCGCAGTCCCAGGCCATCCGCGCCAACGGCCAGATCTTCGTCTCCGGCCAGATCCCCGCCGACTCCTCGGCCAACCTGGTCAAGGGCAACATCGGCGAACTGACCCAGGCCTGCTGCGACAACATCAAGGCCATCCTGGACGCCGCCGGCTCCAGCGTGTCCAAGATCGTCAAGGTCAACGTAAGCCACCCGAAACAAAAGACAAAACTACCAAAAGAAGGTGCTGTGGTGCTGACGTTTCCAGGTCTTCCTGACTGACATGGCCAACTTTGCCGAGATGAACGCCACCTATGAGAAGTTCTTCGTGCACAAGCCTGCCCGTAGCTGCGTTGCGGTTCACCAGCTGCCCAAGGGTGTGCCTGTTGAGATTGAGTGCATTGCTCTTGAGTAAATGCTGTTCAGAACATAAGAACATAGAAATTGAATGAATTACACAGTTGTCCACAGTGCTCGTAACTGGGTTATGTATGGCCCTTGTTTAGATTGGTCTTGTTTTTATGGTTGAGTGAAGAACGCTTGGATTGTAATTTCCTAATCTCCTTTTAATAAACGTGGACTTTGAATTGAAGACACATGCATTGATTTATTTTACTATCGCCGGGTATATAATGCGTTTAGATGATGTACAGGTTTGAAATAGGCACCCCCCGAGAGCGCATTGAATACCGTCGCTTGATGCCAATGCCAGTCGCGACTTGCAGAAGTGCATAAGTTTCGTCACCGCCACCGACCATTAGCAGGCTGACCGGTTTGCTGCGCGGGATACCACTAGCAGTCATCTGGGTCTCATCCAGATGGGGTCGAATGAGATATGGTTCAGCACGGAGAGCGGCAAAGGGAGCAGGGTGTTGGGAGCCGTCTGTACTGGAACGTGCCTCGGGGTCTTCCTCTGAAGCTTCTGCGGGTTGTGGAATTGGGATCTCGTCATCGTATGAGACGACGACTACCAGTTTGAGCGACGAGCGCGAGGATCGATAGGCGGCGATATTGCGCAGTTTCTGGGAAAAGGTGCAGCCCCCGCGTTTGATGACGATAACCTCGTGGCTCTGCGCAACGTCGCGGAGAATACGCTCGTTGCAAAGGTCGCCGGCAAAGTAGATCGATGACCAAGAGAGACGGCTGGTAGTTGGATTGCCGAACATTGACAGGGTGAGGGCGTCGTCCACGTCGGGAAGCGGGCCCGCTCCAAGGCCCGTAGGAAGAGCAGCAGGGAGACTGAGCCGAAGAGGAGCGTTCTCGCTAGGCTCGTCGCGGAGCAGAGACGAAAATGAATTGACCAGGTTCGACAACATGCTCCTTACGGTGGAGTCGGGCGGGTCGACGACGGAACTTTCGTCGACGGATGGAGCAGGTCTGCGGCGGCCGAGGTGAAGCTCTGAATCTTCTTGATGGTTTGAGCTTTCTGATGCAGGCTGTTCAGCTCCAGGAGCAGCTGAGCCATTTTGTCGGCGATTGGGCTCTGCGAGAACGTCAACGACGAGGTCAATCATGGCGGTGTCGCGGACTCGGGTGAAGTTGGGGTCATAGGGATCGACAACGTCAAAGGTGACCTGGCGCGAGAGATATACCTTCTCATCCTTTCCCAGAGGCACGTTGTTGACCACTTGCACCCGGTATCCATCATCTTCGGCTCCGACAGAGCCTGCAAGTGGGACATCCTGAATCATACTCAACCGCAGACCTCCAATTGTTTTGACAAAAATGCCATCTCGGACTCGTTCCAAGGCTCCGGACCCCAGATTGACTCCACCGGGGAGAGATGGGAATGAAATGTCAAGGGTTGGGCGAATGGCCATCGGCGCGCTGGTGGCGTTGAACGGGATGAGCTGTGGTGGTAATGTCCATGGGTAGAATGTGTAGTTGGTCGGCGACGACAGATCAGACACCGACACACTGGGGTGATCAGGTGAGTTCTCCATAATAGGACCACCATATCCACGACCGGGTCGGAGATGCAAACGTGCCAAGCTGGCCGCGTGGAAGATGTCAGAGCGAGATGCAGTTGATGACACGCCAAAGTTCATACTCGGGATTGCTTGACAGGTGCCTTCGATGTCACTTGGAGCCGGCGATGGTTGCCGTTGACGACGGGACTGAGCCGAGGTGGTCTTCTTCGGAATAATCAAAGGATGGCCTTCAGTGGAAAAGACCCACGGAGCATCAATCTTGTTCAGCGGGTGCTCCGGGGTAAACAAGAGGAACATGTACTTTGCTGTTTCACCAAGGAAGAAGCTCTCCATCCGATCGATCATCTCACCGGTTTGGACATCTCGCAAGCCTGCCCATCCGCACTTCGTCCAACAACGTCGCTTGAGGTCGCGGAGAACCATCTCACCAACGTGCAAATACCAAGGATCCTGGGTGGCGCGGTAGATATAGTAGGTCGACTCGATGAATTCAGGTCGACCTCCATACCAAGAAAGGCCACCATCGATATCTCCTGTAGCGACATTCCATCGCTCAGGAAGAGCAGAGAAGCGTGCCCAAATTGCAGTAGTCAAGAGGTGAATTTGAATAGCTTCATCCACCTTGCCGTCGAGCGCGAGCAGACCGGGATAATATGCGCTCAGACTGTCGATCCAGAATGCGCGCGTGGCACCGGTCATCACGTCTCCGACAACGAGATGGGGATGCTGATAGCCCTCGCCTCGGTACAGATGGCGGTTGATCGACGTATGCGAGTCTTCCCAGACCTGGAGGAATGAATCCGGGGAGTGCTGGTCATCCGTCAACGGCAGATAGTATTCATCCAGCTTGCCCCAGGGACTCTCCGAATTGAAGGGGGGCCGCTCTCCCTGGGAAAGCAGGACGTGAGACTTGAAGGCATATTCATAAAAGCTGTCAATTCCAGCGCCAATCTATCATTTTCGTTAGCCTGCCATTTCCATTCTTTCTGATCTGTCTACTTACCCCGGAGTACGATCCCACCCATTTTCCAGACTCCACATCGATGCCGAATCCAACCAAACCAATTTCACTCCGATGGGACCAAACTGCCCAGAATGCTCTCTTGGCCAATTCTTCGTACCGCCCATCTCCGGTGAGCCTACTCAAGACGGTGAATTCGAGGACCAAGCTACCCGCACCGGCACTGCAGGTCTCCGTGACCTCGTCAGAGGAAGCCAAAAACGAGTATTTGGGCTTTTGCTTGTCTTTCTTGGCCTTCTTGGCCTTCACATTCAGAGGAGAGTTCTCGTAGAATGGAATGCCATGTCGCAAGTTGACTCGAGGGTACGGGAGGCCGGTTTCTGTATAGAATGTCGGCATAAGACGATTTGCCAGATCAACAGCCAATCGAAGGAGTTGGCCATCGTAGACAAAACCATTTCCCCATCTGATGCCATGATCCTTCTTCGAATATGTGCGTTTGTCCCATGCGCCTGCGAAGGCAGCATCTCGTTCCGAGGGTTCGTATCCGGTGATGGGAAGCTCGCCAATGGCGAAAAGATGTGCACTCAGCAGTCCGCCTGATAATCCATTAGTCATGAATCTTCGAGGAAGTTCCGTTACATACCGAGTCCTCTAATAACAGCCTCAAATACCTGTACCTTGCTATCGATATCAAACCCTCTCGCCCTCTCTCCCTGACCAGCAGGACCGGGCGAGCCATCTCCATATAGTCGAACAAAATCCTTCACACCATCTTGAAACTGTACAAAAGACCGATCACCACTCTCAGGACTCGAGGACAAGATGGCCAGAGTGGACAAGCTGTCAATCAAGGTCAAGGAATAATTACCCAAGACATCGTTATGCTCCATATTCGTCTCGTCGCGGGTCAAGGGGCCGCAAGTAAGCGGGCGCAATTCGTCTTCAGGAAAAGCATGTTCAAGGTAGTTCTCGAAGCCATGGTAGAACATGCGCTCAGTTTCTTGCCTGGAACGAGCGAAAAGGTTAGCGTCAGGACAACTGAAGGTAGCACACAAAACCGTACCGGAGTTCCTTAATCTGATGATCCCGCATCCCATGCGCCAGGGTAAGCCATAGCGACAGTAGGACGGCCCAGACCACCATCGTGCACGCGTGTCGAGGGTTGAACATGTGTAAGCTCCAACATCGCGTGCGCATCACCAGAGCGAGCCGCAGGGCATAGAAGAAGGGCAGACGGAAGTGTCTGTCAGAGCGCAGGGATGAAATGGGTTTCCCCCAGGAGAGATCAAATGGACCCAGGGCTGGTGGAATGAGAGGTGGTCGGGGGAAGCGGGTGCGGCCAGATAAGCGGTAATCTTTTTTCGCGGATTGCATCATCTGCCAAGTCCCCGGCCCCCTTGGAGTATACAACTACTTACGGTCAAGGTCAATTACGACGGCTCAATAAGCAGGAAAGAAAGCTATTGCTAGCCATTGTAGCCTCGGGTGCTCATTTGAGAAATTATTAGACTATAAGTTGTTCCAATTGATGCAATTTAACAGTGCTTGATGGACATGCTGGCCAAGTCAAAGCGTCACGTATTTCCAGTGACATACCCGCAGCACTCGCTGGCGATCTTCACATCCAGATAGAGCGTGCGTTGTAAGATGAAGTTTTGTCATGACCACTCTCGATACCAAAGCGACGACACAACTCGAAGGACCATGGAAACGCCCCAGAAGGTCGTGACCACCATCCAGAAATAGATAAAGAGGTCATCAAAAGGTGTCAAAGGACCGTTGAACTGGATAGGTATCACGATGAAGAGGTCTGGACCATTTGATCAGCTTGTCCTTGCAAATCAGCATCTGAAAAGCGGCAGAGTCCTTACACATCAGGGTAAACACCCACATGAGGAAGTCATTGATTCGAATAACTCCCTCCCGAAAGATGGGTCTTGGTTCTGGCTGAATTGGGTCCATCTCATTCTGTGGAGCTATAACGACAATGACAGCTGAAAGTGCTGGAAGAGGTTTGAAGTCAAGTTGAGGCGTGAAGAGGCGGAGACGGAAGGAGTGATGGAAGGACCAAGTCGAACAAGAGAATAAACTTTCCAAAGTTCTTGGGGCACTAGTGTACATGTCGCAGTTTAAGAGGTTTAGATGTTCATTGTGATCAAATCAACGCCCGCTTATCCATTATTACAGGTTTTTGGTATCTCTTATGCTCATTTGCCAAGTTCTCCGAGCATCAAGTTTCGATCGGACGAGCAAGAAACAACTGCAACCCGTTAGTTAGAGCTCCCCAATATCTGCAGGTCAAGTACTTACTGATTGGCTCATCGTTGGGCGAGAATCGTACGTCGTTGACCGTTCCCTTGTGGCCGGGCAGTTTGTACAGAAGCTTGCCGGTCTTGGCCTCCCACACCACCACACTCTGGTCACCGCTCCCGGCGGCAATCTTCTCACCCTTGGGGTCCCAGCTGGCGCGGATGAGGTTCTTCTCCAGACCCACGGGGGCGCCGTCGAAAGTTCTGACCTGCCGGTTGGTCGGAGCGAAGGGCCGAATATCCCATGTCCGGACAGTCGAATCGTGCGAGTTGGATAGGAGGGTCTGCGAATCGGGTGAGACTTGTAGCGAGGTAATGGTGTCGGTGTGTCCGGCCATCGAGTAGACCACGGCCTTCTTGCGCAGATCCCAGACATGGATTGTGTTGTCAATGCCACCACTGTAGATCTCATTCCCTTGCTCAGACAGAGCCACCGCCGTGATGGGGAGTTCCGTCTCGAGGTAATCCAGAGCGTCCTTCTGTCGCGGATCCCAGATACCAATGCATCCATCATCACTACCACTGATTAACAATTCTTGCCCCCGCTTGCTAATATCAAGGCAATTGATAATCTCTTCATGACCGACGTGACGGCGCACACGCTCGCCAGTTTCTACATCCCAGCTTCCGAGTGTTGTGTCTGCTGATGCCGAAAACAATGCCCGAGAATCGCGTGCCCATTGTAGGTCCAGAACTGCTCCTTTGTGGCCCATCAATTGACCGTAGTTTTCGCATTGTCCGTATGTATTCCAGAGCACTATCAGAACATGGGACGGGAGGTCAGCGAAAGGTTCTGCGGGTTCGCAATAACGGGTGAAACATACAGATGGATCGATCCATCGAGCCGGATGCGATATGCTGTGCGGTTGGGTCAAATCGCACTGTGAAAACTTCCCCAGAGTGACCTAATTCAATTGTCAGACCGTATATTCGAATTATTTGAGAGCGCATCTTACCTGTAAGCTCCATGATAGGCGCATCGAGTCCACTGGTGCGAGGAATCTGCACACGAGGTTAGCCGGCGTTCCACATTTCAATCGCCCTCGACTAGGAAGCAAGAGTGACATACAGATTGGATCAGAGCTCCATTCTGTGCCGACGAGCCCTTGACCACTGCAGTGCCGGGGTTGAGGTCGGCGTCGGCTTTATTTCGCTTGACCACGAGCTGGTTGGCAGACCCGAAGGCCGCCTGGGCAGGGCGTTTTTCTCCCGACATGATTGCAATAGAAACCCGTAAACGCCCTCGGCAAAAAAGGGACCGAGACCGAGTAAATGGAGGGTTCGAGAGTGGTCGTGGCAGAGTGCAGAGAATCCCAGACGAGGCCTTGCGCTGGAAGAACGATGATCCCACCAGCGGGCGGTGAACGCGAGTTGTGTACGGTGCCAGCTTCAGCAGTTCGCACTCCCCGCAATCAAAACTACATCCAAGATCGACTGTCGCATTTGCCTGTGCCTGCACGGAGACTGTCATTCATTCCCCTGATCATTACCTCCGTGGCTCCTCTTCCACCGAAGCAGCCATGTCAACCACAAAGGCCTCCAGAATAGGAGAAGAGTAAGTTTACCCCAATGTCGCATGAATGCTCTGTGCTGACCGAGACTTGACAGAATATGGAAGTTAGTACCCCGAGACCCTCTTTTGATAGCGCTTAAGCAACACGACCATTTGATTCGGCTGCGACAAACCCCGATCACACCAGTCTAACCATCTTTCTCCACCAGAACGAGAATCGATAAAGTCAATGCGGAGCTGGTCACATTAACCTACGGCACCATTGTGGCACAATTATGCCAGGACTATGACAGTGACTACCAGCAAGTGAACCAGCAATTGGACAAGATGGGCTACAATATCGGAATGCGATTGATCGAGGACTTCCTGGCCAAATCCGGGGTGGGACGATGTGCCAATTTCCGAGACACAGCGGATATGATTGCAAAGGTGTGTACACCCAGAATGACGAGGGAACAAGCTTATATCTGACGTTCCAATCAGGTGGGCTTTAAGATCTTCCTGAACGTCGCACCGACGGTCACCAATTGGGCGAGCGACAACAACCAATTCTCGCTTATTTTTGACGAGAACCCCCTGGCGGACTTTGTGGAGCTTCCCGACGACGGGCGGGCGCAGGACGAGCTCTGGTTTTCGAATATCCTTTGCGGTGTGCTTCGTGGCGCACTAGAGATGGTAACTTCCCCTGCCGGACGGGTTCCTTCGCGCTGGGTCCGATCGCTGACCCGGACACCAGGTACAAATGCAGATCGAGGCGCACTTTGTAAGTGACGTGCTCCGAGGTGACGACACTACGGAGATGCGGGTCTCACTTGTACGATACATCGAGGATGAGATGCCGCCGGAGGAGGAGTAAAATCGAGTGCATCCAGATCGGCGTTTAGGCTTTCTACACTATTAGGGAATTGCAGGGCGAAATCCAATTTAATCAACTGCATCCATCCGGCGCTTTCCAAAGTTCTGTACCTGTCGTTGTCATTCCGAGACCTTAGGGTTTGTGATCTATCGCTATGTAGGAAGCTCCCCGCCACGCGTTTTATCATCGGCATGGTCAGGACCCAAGTTAGACTTTGACAGGGTGAGACAGTAAAGGCCGGCCAGCCTTAATATCCCTAGCTACGATGTAATAAGTGTACTGAATCCTGAACACCGCATCATTGGATTATGAGGGGAGACCGAGTCGGGGTGAAGAGGTGTAGTGTCGGCGTGGGTGTAACATTACCGTATCTTTGATACTGCGATCTCCGCCCCTCCGCCCTTCGATTTCCTACAGATCGAATTTCTCTCTTCTTCTCTTCCCACCGTCCATTCCCCAAGGCCATTTATCTTTTGGTCTGGATTTCCGATTGGTTCGATCGTCGATCTCTGTTACGTGGAATCCCAAATTACCCTACTTTTTTTAGACTCCCGCTGGGATCCATCGCAGGGCTCCATCGCGGCATAACATCATATCGCCATATCTCTCGCCTCGCGCTGTTTCCTCTTCGCCACCACCTTGGAATCTTTTCTCTTTTTCATTCTCTGCTATAGACTCTTCTCACCCCGTCTGTTCACGACTTGAATCCCAGCAAAACGAGCAGCACATTCAATGCGCCCACAGGTGCATGCCCAGAAATACGCCTGACAGCGCCGTCACCAGCCCCGGGCTCCCGAGTTAATCCGTTCCGAGCAAGCGATTCTCCCGCTGAGCGCGCAGTGTCCGCCCGTACCCCCCGGCTCCCTCCCCTTCCACTGTAAGAAGATCCACTCTCTTCGCTGCTTGACCCCCCTGGTGCTTCTCTTTTCCCTTTCTTTACCCTTCTGTCTTCTACTATTGCATGTCAACTTCTTTTCTTTCTGCGAATCTGCCCGATCGGGCGTGTCTGGCAGTGCCGCCCTCCCAACCTCCTCGCCTGTGCGCTTTTCCCGCCTCCCTGTACTTCCGTCGTCGCCCAAACCCTATCGACCGCGCATCTACCTTTACGGGTCTTCTTTGAGTCTGGCCTTTTTTTGACCCTTATCAGAATACAGCCGTCGGAACATACGCCGCGACGCCCTCTGCGCCGTCCGCGTTATCGAGATCTTTCGACTCTTTCCCTATCTAGTCGCGTGGCTCGCTAGACTCCCGGCACACACCTCTCCGGCCTCTACACATCTTGATCGCAACACAGCATCGTTGTCGATATCGAAGTTACACTTGCGCGGATACCTTCCACGCGGGATCGTATATCAGAGCCCCGTTCGGCTTTGATCCCAGCCCTGAAACGCTCACCGCTTCGGCGCCGCGCTCGGTTCCCACGCGTTGCTCCCTCCACCCCGCGTTAGGCTTGATCGCCTGAGTCGGTGGATGCGCGCTCGGAACTGCCCGAACATTCGACTTGAATCGTCCCACAGAATTTAGGCAAAGGTGGCTGCAGTTCCACCATTCGCCACCATGAACCAGATGAACGTTGGTGGGATGAACCCAGGGGTTGGAGGCCCTGTCGGCGGTGTCCCGATGATGAACAACGGCTCCACGGCCCCTCGAAATGACGGCAATGTGAACATGAACACACCCGAGCTCATGATCACCAACCTCAACACTTATATCTATGACTACTTTTTGAAACGTGGCTACCACGAATGCGCTCGCGCCCTCGTCCAAGACGAATCGATCAAGATCAACACCGACAACGGCCCCAAGACTAGCCCTGGCAGCGGAGTGAACGGCATTGATGCCGATTCCATGATGACCGACGGCAAGGACGGCGAGAAGATTAAGATCCCTGATGATCTTCCCCGGCCTAACCTGCCCAACGAAAGCAACTCCTCCTTCCTTCTGGATTGGTTCAGTCTCTTCTGGGAGTTCTTCTGGGCCCAACGCCGGAAGGGTTCGCAGAACGATGTCAGACAATACCTACAACACACCCAGGTACGTGAGGAGGGGAAGGCTCTCAGTGCAAATATGCCAAAGGTTGGTATCTAATTTCTCGACAGAACATGATGCGCCTTCGGGAACAGCAGCACAATCAGCTCATGCGGCAGCAGCCAATGATGCCTGGCCAAGTCCCGCTGAACATGCGACGCAACGGTGGCATGGTCCCTCCTAACCTGCAGAAGACAGTGCTGCAGAATAACACCGCCGGCCTGTATGCTTCACCTCAACAACACTGTAGTAGGTGTGATACTGACACAATATTCTTTCTTTAGCTCGCAACAGCAACTCCAACAACAAATGCAAAAGACTCAGCAAATGCAAATGATGCAGCAAATGCAACGCGAGCAGTCCGATATGGATATGAACGGGAATCGGCCGCAGTCACCTGCATCCGCTGACAATGCTCCTTCGCCATCGAAACGCCCGCGCCTCGAGAACGGACAGCAATTGGCACCCAACGGCCGCGGACAGGGACAAGGAATGCCAGGACAGTCCACGCCGCAGGCCCTGATGATGCAGAACGGGATGCAGAACGGAATGCGGGGCATGAACCCAGCGCAGTTCCAGCAGTTCCAGGGACAGGCTGCCCAACAGAAATCCATGCAGGTATATGCTCAAAACTTGGCCCTTCACCACTCGCGCTCAACTTCAAATTCCCAGGGTATTCCGAACGGTGGTATGATGAACCCCGGCATGATGCAGAACCAGGCGGATCTAGTGCCGATGCCGGATGGCGGGGGAATGTATATGAACCCCGAGTACTACAACTCCAACGGTCAAATGGCTCAGGTCCGTCCTGGTGGTATGCAGACACCTAGCGGTCAGCACGGCAACCACGCTCTCCAGGACTATCAGATGCAGCTCATGCTGCTTGAACAGCAGAACAAGCGGCGTTTGATGATGGCTCGTCAGGAGCAGGACACCATGGCCGGCCGTGACGGCCAGCCGATGCCTGGACAGGGAGGCATGCCGCCAGGTACTTCCCCGCAAGGTAGCAGGACCGGCGCATCTCCCAACCCGAGCGAGCAAATGAAGCGGGGCACGCCTAAGATGCCCCAGAGCGGTCTTCCTGGATCGCCTAGCGCCGGCGATATGCAGAACCGCGGCTCACCGGGTTCTATGAACCTCAACGGTGGACAGATGCCACCCGACATGACTGCTAACTTCTTCCCCGGTGGACCAGGAATGCGTCCTCCGAGCTCGAACCCGGCCTTCACCGGGCCCCAGATGGGTCAGCCGATTCCTGCCAATGCCGCTAATCGACAATGGCAGGCCGGTCAGCCCATGCCGCAGCATTCGCCTGCGATGCAGCCTCAGGCGGGTACGCCTCAGGAACGAGGCGCCATGCCTCCGCCCCAAGCGCCACCCGGTGCGGGTCCCACGGGCCGCACCCAGCCGCCATCTCCTCAGACTGCTGGCAATGCACCCCCCACACCCCAGCAGGCCACTAAGGCAGCACCCAAGGGCAACAAGAAGAAGCCCAAGCAGCCAGCCAAGGGCAACAAGGGTGCCAATGCAGGCAACGCAGCCGGTGCCACCCCGTCCAACGACTCGACCGAGCACGCGCAAACGCCGACTCCGTCTACTCCCGCCACGCCTCACCCTCCTCAATCCTTTAACAAGGGCGGAGCCAACGCAAATGCCAACGCGCCGCCTCAGCCGACCTCGGCACCTGCTCAGCAGCCAATGGCCCAGCCGACCCCTGACCAGGGCCAGCAACCCTTCCAAGATCTTAACAACATTGATGTACGTCCGTATAAAACCGAAAACTATGAATCGATTGCTAACATTCACAACAGACCAATGCTTTCAGCCTTGACTTCAGTGCTCTGGACAACCCCGACATTTTAGAGAGCTTCGACTTTGACACCTTCCTCAACACCGATGCCGACGGGACTGGCTTCGGTTTCGACCCCAACCTGCCATACTCCACGGACGGTGTTGAGACTGGGGCTGGCGACGGTCTTTGAATGATGAAAAAGTCTTGACGGTTCTCTTCAGGTGTTCCACCTCCCAATATACCCTTGTTTTGTGTACATTTGATTCGATTTACATGCGTTCTGATGTTTGCACTCTCCGCGGATACTCGATACTCGATTCTCCATTCTCGCCTCTGTTTATTCCTTGTTCGTTTTCCCACTCTTGAATATGCGCGCGCATGAGTGAGATTGGCGTTCGTGTACTTTGGTCAGCATTACCATATCCCCCTTGAAAGCCAGCCTCTTGCGACGCTGGGGAGAAATTATCCCTGTATTCAAGATTAGTTGCACTGTGACCTACGAGTTTCCGCTTCTCTTCTCTCTTTCTATTACTACTACCTTATTCCCCGTGTGGTTACTTAATTCTTGCTCATGGCACCCTCCATGTCAGTATCTCAGCTTTGACTCTCCGCTATTTTCCTTTTCCCTTTCCTCTTTTTTTATTTGCTACGGGACCTGCTTGCTTTTCCATGCCCTGTTCCTGTGACCTTCATTTCATGTTTCTTTGGCTCGACATTTACCATGGCCAGCTCCACGCTGCTTTCTTTGAATCATTTTTCCTTTCCCATTTTCCTTTCCGCTTTGCTCATCTCGATTTCTTGAGTCGAGAATACTTCACCAAAAGTGAACCGATCCGAGGGGTTCTATAGGGGGGATATATGCCAGGACAAGGGACCTGGACTTAGGGCTTTACGATTGATGGGATAGGGACGAGTGAATACTACCTTGTCTGGTGTTGTGCTGTTGGATACTTAGCGGAACTGGATTCTCGCAATGCTTTGTCTTTTCATGTTTGGGATTGAATTATAGCGTGAATTGTGTCGGGAGTAGATTCAATCAAAGTTCAATTATCCTGATATTAGGGAGTTTTAACACGATGTTTTCTAAATGACGGACTTTGGTAGAATAACTGGCGAGACTGCTGTCGATCTTGGATCTACTTCCACCAGGCGTGTGGTGTGATACCATGTAAAGAATAAAAGTTGTACATTCAGACTCAAGAGCCAGACACAATGCATATCCTATCAACCGTCTCAGTCCTCAACGCAGCCGTAAAAGTACCTGAACATGAAATAAAACGCCACGTCAAACAGCCAGTGAGACAGCCAAAGACAGTCAAAGACATCAATGAACCAACGCCGTCAACCCCATTTCGGCAAAGACCTCAGCAGCGATCCTCAATCTCGAGCTCCAAGTTACGCAAAAGCGACAGCTGTCCACGGTACGCCTCACTCGAGACATCGATCTCAGCGTCCTCCCTGAGGATCTTCAGCAGATACACGATGACCTTCTGAACACCCAGGGCGTGTGCGGCATTCTCCGACATTGGGTCAATGTCGGCAATATGCACGGGACTAGCTCTGCTGAGGTAGGGGTTGCTTCCATCAAACCAGGCACGGATCAGGTGGGAACGTTTGGGGTTGTCATTGCAGTTTTGATGCTGACGGATTTTAGGGACTTCGATCTTCAGGACTTCGCAGAATTCTGGATAATAGTGTTGTTAGTCAGGTCAACGGAATGAAAGTCATGAGTGGTATGAAACCGATAAATGTAGGGCTGCCAAGTTCAACACTTACTGTTCAGCAAGCGCCAGTATGAAGCTGTAGCGTGCAGCTCATTCAAGCCCGCCTGGACTGCCTTGAGCATGGCCAGCTTGTCTTCGGCGACATCCGGTTGCTCAAGCAGAGGCAGCCGGTTGTACCTCAAGGGAACCATGTTCGAGTTCGACTTGGTACGGTCTTGATTCACTGGAGGTTTGGCCTTGTTCTGGGGCCGCTGGGCCACGGGCTTAGCCTTCTGCTGGGGTTGCTCGGCTGGAGGTTTGTTCTTGTTCTTGTTCTTGTTCTTATTCCTCGCCTTCCTCTTCTTCACCTTTTGGGGCTGGAAGGGACCCTCAATCTTCGAGGGCTTGGGACGCTGGGCACGCTCCTGTGCACGCTTCGGATGGGAGTCTAGAATCAAATCTTGCAGCTCATCCTCCAGTGCAACCGTAAATCCCTGAACCTGGGGGTGAGACACACGCTCTCTCACATCAAGCAGAGTATTTCTGCTGTTGACATGGATAGGTCGCAGCGGAGGTCCAGCAGGACGAGCATGAAAATCAGCAGGAAGATCAAGAGGAGTATCAGCGGGCAGAATGGATCCTTCCCCAAAGAGCTCCTCGGCAGTAAACAGCTGATGCAGTGCAATATGCGCAACCGTATTCTGAGCCTCCTCTGCAGTGGCGCACTGCCGAGCCGTGCGGAAAACCTGGCCATTCACAAGGACATCGCAGAAGTACTGCGCATCCAGGACACTCCCGTTATAACCAGGGGCCGACCAGGCCTGGTCACTGCAGAAATCTAATTCATAGTCAGCACCATTGAAGGGAGCCTTCCAATGGTCACCGTCCATCCCCGAAAGATTGTTGAGTGCAAAGCAAGCGAAGCAGAGAGACTCACCGTAAAGAAGCTGTACCCAGCTCCATGCAGGCCCAGAAGGACCTTCCATAGGCTGGGGAGGCAGAACCCATTCCGGGTTAAACTTGCGCAACTTCGCAAGACCACGACGGCAAGCAATGATGCGCATAGAATGAGCATCCAACGCAGAAGGCTCAACCACCACAGTATGGCCATAGAGGGAGAGTCGAACACCGATCTTCTTCCCATCAGAACCATACTTGTAGGTGAAGATTGGCCTCAGGTTAGCCATGAAACCCAGAATGCCAAAAGTAAACAGGACATTGCCTGCCGTCATGGTTTCGATATCAAGGGAGCCAAGACGAGCCTTGCAGTGTCAGCCAGATTGCCTTGAGCAGCGGGAGGTACTTCTTACCGATCCCGCGGTGATGATACTTGACTCAAAGATCTGACCCTCTTCCAACTTTGTGAATGGATCACCACGAGAGGCCAGAACAAAGGCAGCTGAAGCCGGCTCCTGTGGGGGAGTAGAGATGAGGTGGGGGAAGATTTGTTTGAAGTTAGTATCAGAAGCCTCCTGCACAGGCTGAGGAGCCTGAGAAGCTTGGTGAGTCTGAGCAGATTGAGGAGCCTGGACAAACTCAGGAACCAGAACAAATTGAGGAGCCTTTGGAGACAAAGAAGCCTGAACAGACGGGAGGGCCTGAATAGGCTGAGAAGCCTGTGCAAGCGGAGCCTCTGGAGGCAGAGGAGCCTGAACAGACAGGGAACGTGCTCGAACCGGAGAAAACATGACGCAAAACGAAAAAAGGTGATTGGGGACGGAGGAAGAAGATGGGAAGAGGGAAAAGGAAGAGAAGAAGTGAAATGTCAACAAAGAACTGCACGTCCTGATTGAGAAGGTGCTCGTGCCAGAACACTTCTGTATTACTGAAAGGATTGAGAGGCACTTGAGTCAATCATTGCATTGCATGCTCAACCTCGTATCCCATCATGTACTCGCGTCCTAAGAATATCTTACACTCCAGCATAGCACTCCAGCACAATAACCAGTAACCATAAACCCATCAGAACGCAGCCCTACAACGTGGAAATAGAGGTATCATCCATCTCCTCCGAGACCTCACGGCTGTTCTCCTTGACAGCATCCTTGACAACCTGCTTGACCAGTTTCTTAGGCGTCTCCTGAGTATCATCTTGGAACGTTTCCTTCTTACTCTTCACATTCCCACTGGGGCTCAATCCAAGCTTTGCTGCATTCACGGTGGCCGATGGGGTATTGGATGGTGCACGCACACCACCGGATTTAGTGGGCGTGAGGGCCTGGATCAGCAGGTTGTACTGATCATCGTCCATGTGCACTTGGTCGTAGCTGATACCAGTGCCGCCGGAGATGGCGCGGCTGCTGGCAGAGCTGGAGTAATCGGGCATGGGGATATCTTCTCGAGATGACCGAGCACCACGGTGGCCCCAGCCAGCTTCGTTGAGGAAAGATGGGGCTGGTTCAGCGAACGGCTCAGGGAACCGGTGATGGTTCACATATCGAGAGTCTTGGTAGCCATGCTGCCATACAGGCAAAGGGAAAGCACGGTTCGGAGCCCAGGCGTTATAGACGTGGTGCGGGCCACTGGAATGGTTGCTCATGGCTGCTGCGAAACTCGAGCCAGCCGAGGCAGACTTAGTGGGAGAGTGGCTGTGAGCATCATCGGGCGCTTTTGAGTCGCTGGAGGAGCCAGTGGTATACTTGAAGCCGGCTCGGGAATGAGCCCACATGCTCGGGTTGGGCCAGGCGATGTTGGAGTACTCGAGTATATCTGTTCATGTTAGCAGCCCGTCCAGTGTGCAAGTGCAGTCTTGGACTCACGGAGAGGAGCATGCTGGAACGAGAACACGATGGTATCCTTGACCCTTTCAAAAGGAGGCGAGCGAAGTGGACGAGAAAAACCCTCCGCAAGAACAAGTCTGATCCGACCATTGACATCACCAGCATCCCAATGACGCTGCTCCAGGATCTCCCGGTGGAAAGCAGGAAAGCGAAGCATGTCCTGGTTGCCGTCGCGGTCGATGACAGAACTGAGGTCTGGCCCAGGTCAGAATATTTGAACAAGCACAGCGAAACACAAGGCTCACCCATCACATACGGCCACTGAGTCCTCTGACTGAAGAAACCGCCACTGGTATCATCAGCCCCCGAGTCCCATCAGGTTCCGAGCTTTGGTACTCACGCAACGCAGTCACCATCGACAAACACACGCGCTTCGTACATCAGAATATCATCCGGCTGCATCATGCCCTCAATCAAACGACTCGGACGAGGCTTCTCCCAGCTGTGGATGGAGAACCGGTAGGGACTGTCCTTGGCCATACTGGGCACGAAGGTGGTCAGAACGGGAAGCTGGCCGAAATTCCCCTGAACGGGGTAGTAGGAAGACGGGCTGGTAATGGTTGGGTTCTGCAGGTATGGAGATCCGGTGTCTCTGGTAACGAAGCATTGTGTTTTGAACTCCTGGACGGGGACTTTGGAGCCCTCGGGGAAGAGGAGAACATCCCAGTTCTCGTAACGCATGGTGACGGTGTGGACGATGTTGGGATGTAGAGATGCGATGCTCGAGGGATCTCGGGAGCAGATGCTCCTACTTGAAATCCATTGCGGAAGGAGTGTGTTGAGGGAAGGAGCAATCTACATAGTACTCACATTAGGTACTTCAGTTTGTATGTATAGGAGCCATACACCGGGGTACCACGGCACTACAGAACATCATTACACAAACTACACAGGACACAGATCACAGAAGATAAAATTCTCGAACCCTCAAAAGACAAACTCAGCGAAAGGGGGGAATCATCCGGCAAAACGCCGACAAGACGCACTGCACCAAGGCCAAGATTACAGTACGGGCCAAGCTCAGGTCCAATGCAGAAAAAAGGCAAAACTCCGCCGTAGCTACAGTAAGTCGTACCGACATCAGAGGCGAGACATCAAAACGCAGAATCGACAAACGCAAAGCAGAGCGTGTTGTACAAGCCGTCTAACAACCAAAAGAAAGACAACTCAGCGAACATATTTCAATTTGGCTGCTCGATGTGGAACGGACAAAAGGAAGGGGAAAATGGAACTTTTCGCAGAATGCCTGCCCAAGGAGTATAGAGTAAAGAAGAAACGCATGAACAATACGGACTTTCGTTACACGCGAACAGGACCCCCTAGGGCGGGGAGAAATCGTGGGGGAAAAAAGAATAACAGCATAGCATAAGGTTTGGAGAGGGACATCGAGTAGAAAAAAGGAAAAAAAGGGGGGAAAAAGAGCAGATACGAGGGGATAGGTGGAATACAGAAGGTTAAAAAAAAAAAAAAGAAAGGAAAGAGATCCGGGTGAACATAGGGGAAAATAAAAGGGAGCTCAGATCTTGCTAAAGATAAAAGCGCTCAGGGAAATGCGTAGCACGGGGAAGTAGGAGAAAGATGCCCATCAAGAGCTATAGAAGAGCGCGAAGACTCGGTAAAAGGTAACTCAGGAATAGCAAATTTGTCATGACACAAAGGATCCATCATTGGAATGACGCAAACAACTCCTGCTGGTGCTTTCAATCAAAGGAACGCTTACTGGAGAGAGAAGAAATGAGTCAGCCGACCGAGCCTGTAACTCAAGAGTGTTCTGGTGCCGGGCTGCCGGGGTGGCTGCTAACCTTCATCGGGGCAAACCCGCCATACTGGTGGGCCGGGGGCATGCCCATGGAGGGGTACATGGGAGGCGGTGGGGGAGCGGGACGGTAGGGGCTGCCGGCAGGGCCGGAGTTGTTCTGGGAACGGCCCCAGCTCAGACGAACGCGAGAGTTACCGATGGGGTAGCCCTGCATCTGGTTGATGGCCATCTCGGCAGCGTGGCGCTGGACGAATTGAACGAAGCCGCAGCCCTTTCCGGGAGGAATCTTGACGTAGGTGATCTCTCCGAAGCCCTGGAAGAACGAGCGAAGCTCATCCTCAGTCACGTAGCCCGACAGGCCACCGACGAAGACGGTGGTGTTGTTGGGGTCGGTGAACTGGTTCATGGGCTGGGGAGCACCGTAGAAACCCATGGGGGGACCGCCCATAGGAGGGTACATGCCGGCGGGGCCGGGCATGCCCATGTTGGCAGCACCGACACCAGGACCCTTGTTCTTGGGGGTAGCGGTGGAGATGCGCATGGGGCGGTTGCCGCAGTAGACACCCTGCATCTCGGTGAGAGCACGCTGCTGGTCGTTCTCGTCGGAGAAGCGAACGAAACCGTAGCCACGGGACATGCCGCTGATGGGGTCGGTCATGATCTTGGCGGACTTGCACGAGGGGAAGCGGCTCTGGAAGAGCGAGACGAGGACGTATTCGTTCACCTCGGGGCCGAGGTCACCAACAAAGATGGAGTACTCGGGACCACGGTCGTCACGGCTGGAAAAAAGTCAGTATAAGTTGGTCATAACCATTTGGATAGTGGATGTTTCTCACCTGCGGTCGGCGAGGCCGCCACCGGTAGCCCAGTTCAGCTTGAAGACCCGGTTGGTGTTGGGCATGGGGGTGCCGTTCAGAGAGAGGGCCTTGGCGGCGGCGGCGGGGGAAGCGAAGTCGACGAAGCAGTATCCAGCATTGCTCCTACTACCAACATTAGGACCTAGGTATCTGATATGGGGTTTGAGCGGTTCAGTCTTACCCAGAGAACTTGTCGCGGATCATCTTGACGTTGACCTGCTCGCCCATCTGGAACCACAGGTTGCGGATGAAGTTCTCATCAATCCAAGGCTCAAGCTCACCCATCCTGAACGCGGAGTCAGCAAATCGTGCACGGATACTGGCGGAACAGCACTGGAGAACGAAACATACCAGAGGGTGGTCTTGCCATCGGCACCCTGCTGGGGAACGGCGGCAGCAGAACCGTCACCGGAAGGGGGGCCCTGGAAGGGAGCACCCTCACCAGTACCAGCCATGGCAGTGTCGGCGGGAGCCGGGGCACCGGCAGCGTTGGCAGGGTCCTGGTTGGGGAAAGAATCGAAGTTCTGGAAAGACATCTTGAAAAGCGAAATCCGAAAAAATCGACGTAAGAATATAAAACGGTCTGCGACTGAAACTTCGTGGAGTCGTTAAGGAAAGACCGTAAGATCAAGCACACTTCGTGATGAACCCAGGAACAAAGGACGTGAATGTTATCTGTGTGCCGAAGAAAAACGTTAGACTTTCTTTGTCTTGGAAATGATTCCCGAGGCTAGTGGGAGAAAATAACAGCCCCAAAAAAAGGCGCCTGGAAATGCAGAGTGGACAAGAGAGCTGAAGAAGATTGGGGGCGGAAAGAGGGCGGAAATGAGGCGATTTCAGGCGAAGATCGCCCGTCGATGAATCTCGCTAGGAAGTGCCGGGAATCGCCAAGACCAGCTTGTTCGGGGAACGCAGCGCAGCCGATCGGAGAGTCGTCGCCGGGACAGGCAGGGCAGGGCAGGAAAACCGGGCAGGACGGTGGTCGAAAGCGAGTCGGATGCGTATGTTGGAGCGATGGGTCCGATGCGCCGGCCGTTTCCGTCTTCCCAGCGTCCCAGCGTCCCAGCGTCCCAGCGTCCCAGCGTCTCAGCGCCTCGGCGCCCCGGCAATTGCGACGATCTACGCAACGCTCCACCCGTCGCCCATTCGACCGATGCGACCTGCGAAAGGATTTCCGACCAAGGCGAAGGGCGTCGATGATGGGGAGTCGAGCGACAGGGAGGATCGAAGGCGGAGCGACAGACGCTTGGCGGGCCCGAAAAAGCCGATCTCAACTGGACCCAAATGGCGTTTTGTGACGAGCGCACACAGCGGCGCTCATCGTTCCAGGCAAGGATGATTACAGGCGATAATGACGATGCGCCATGGAGCTGGGTAGGGCGGGGGCAGAACAGGACGAGGATCACTCACCAAGGGGAAACAGAAGCTCGAGAAACTAAAACAGAGCGTCTGAAAAGCAGAACTCCCGAAAAGGCGCAAGAACGAAATCCGCAAACCGTGGGAACAATAGGAAAGGGGAAGAGTGTAGGAGGGGAAAAGCGATGAAGAATGAAATCTCAGATTCTGATGAGGGAGGGGAAACGAGAGTGGGCTCTGCTCGCCCGTTACTGGAGTACGACCCGTTACGCCGTACCGTATCCGCGTTATTTTACGTGATATCACATATATGCGGGGGCTACGCCCATCTTACACAGTTCCAGGATCTCGGGATTATGCCTAGGGCTAAGGAGTCTGCATAGTACTTGAAGGTGAAGTTGGGGATGCAGATCTAGGGTGAGCATATCCCGCTACTTGTCCTGCTACAGTGCGGAGCAACCCCAAGTGCATTCCCGCTATATAAGTACTTACCCTAGGGTAAACTATCAGGCAAGGTAGGTAGGAAAAAGGGTGAAGGGTGAGCTGCAAGGACCGAGCTGTCGCCTTCCTTGCAATGTAATGTGACTAGTCTAAAAAGCGCCCGTGGACCTTATCGAATGTAATTGCGATCATCGAATCAGACTGTAGAGTGCAGTGAGCGATCGGCTAGTATTGTACATCGGCATGTAATTCAGGAGTGAACTACTCTGTAGTCACATTGGGCGTGTGACGATCCAGTATATAGTACGAGCCTGGCAGCAATGACGATGTCGGATAACCGGCTGAAAACTTGCAGACAAACGGCTTAAGCTCCACCGCTGGACATGCCGCTGAACATGCCGCTGAACATGCATGTGCCGTCCCGTACCCTCTTCATATCTACTCCGTACCCGTACCCAGGTAGGTCCTGCATACGTAGTACTACTATGACCTGCAGCTCTACCTTCTCGAAGCAAGGTTCTACTTCTCAGATCCATGTCCAAGCCCAAGGCAAGGGATCGATACGTCACACGCGTCACGTAAAAAGCACCGAACCAGAACCACGGGACCGTTCATCGGATTGTGTTCCTGATTGGCCGGGCTCGGGCTCGTATCGCGATTACGCAGAGATTTCAGATTTGCTGTTAACTCCGGAAAGTTGGAGGCAGCTGGAATCTCGCTTGGGTCGCGTGTTTTCGGGCTTCTTTGCCCTGAGCAAGGGCGCGCTGATCGTGATGCCCGATGTCCGTACTCCGCTCCGTATTCCTCGGCACTTTACCCTTGCTTTCGGTTGCATTGTCTCAATTTATCTGAGCCTTGTGGCAATTAACCTATGTGGATTCGGCGACTCTGCAGCCATGCATTACAATAGATAACCTAGGTTCGCCGGAGAGTACCGAGAACACACACGAAAGCTCATCGCCAGGTACACGGAAAACGCGCTCGCCCTGGGCATATTAATAATTGCGCGAACCATGGAACGCAGCTTCACAGCCCACCGTGCCCTACTCGCACCTTCATGCACAGCTAGCTATCCAGTCATCACCGTCATGAGAGTGCAGCAAAATCACAGCAGAAACCTGGAAAACGAAGAGACTGAATAAACAGGAAAAGACTCGGTTCATCGTACGTGGTGGCTCAGGCCCGAGACTGAGCCCCCAAGGCCCAGGGGGCTCCACATTCAAGGGCTCGAATCCACACTAGTTCGCGACGCTCTATCCAAAGAGCGTGCTGGGGCTCGCTTCCTTCAATACACAGTATTCTGCATACACCGGTCTCCGTGCATACTGCGCCTTACACTGGGTAACTTACTGGGCCCGAAGACCGTGTACCTGACTGACTTCACCCCACTGCATTCTTTTTTTGGGCCGGTTCGTCGTTTTCTAGAAGGTTCGTGGTGGGACCCTTGTCGCATATCTGATCGAGAATGTACTGTCATAGGATTCATAATCAATCCTTACCTAGGTACTGTTCATGTAAAGTTCATCTCATCCCATAAGGTTTCGACTATCTTTTGTGGGAATGCTTACTAGTATGTCACAAGTAATGGTATAGGACCTTCGGGTATTAAGTTAGCTCTAAGTTCCAGAATACATACACCGTGCCCAAGGTATTTTGACCATCATACACGTCAATCAAAAAGCCCCCAGATATACTTCCTCATTCCTCACATACCAATCGAAACTTCCAGGAAAATAAATCCGACTCCATAGTTAAAGAACCCATGTCACATTCTCAATGCAAGCTAAAAAAGCAGAGTTCAAATTCCAAGAACCCAAACTCTGAACACCGCCAGACCGCCAATCACCGTCTCATCTCCAATTCCACTCCGCATCGCCAACACCCCCTTCATCCGCCAAAAGCATCAGAGTCCGATCGTAAACCTTCGTGACCTCAATCAACCAAGGCTGCTCAACATCCTCATCCTCCTCATCGTCCGGCAACATCGAAAAGAGCTTATTCCTAGTCATCTCCGCGAGACTGCGAATCCGCACCTTCTGAGTCTGCGTCACGGTCTGCGAACGATCCCGAGCCCCGGGAATAGGTTCATTAGTGAGCGGATGCACGCCCGTGCAAAGAGCCTCGAAAACACGGTCGAATTTGTGCAGGATCCCCAATGTGGATTCGGGATCGAAGGGGTACGATTTTAGTGCCATTTCGAGAATCCCCGCTAGTGTGATTAGACCTTCTACTTGGATTGACGCTTCGTGTTCATTAGTCGTGTTCATTAGATGGAGGTTAATAGGTGTGGGTGAATTGGTGAATTGGAATATTGGAATTGCGGACTTACGTGTTGCAGATACCCAGAGCATGTCGACCATGCCCTCGATGTCATCGGCTAGTTCTTTGAAGTTCTCGTAGCGGCGGTCGGCATGCGGCGTACCGGGTGCGTCCATGCCCATGTCGGCTTTCATTTGGCGGTAGGTTATCCGCTCCAGGCCGGTGGTGAGGCGGCCGCGGAGTTGGGTTTCGTCTTCTGAGCCTGGTGCCACAGGGTCGGGTAGTTGGTTTGGGAGGGTCAGAGTTGGCGTCCATATTTGGTGGGCTGGCGTGCCATTTTGGTCGGAGTTGGATTGGTTGGATTGAGGGAGAACGTCTTCGAATTCGACGTCAGAGTCGGAGTCTGGGTCTCGGGCGGGCATTTTGGGGGTGGTATGTAGATGTGAGAGGTTGGATAGATGGATGGAGGTTGCATAGGATAAAGAAGTCCGTGGACGATATGAGTAGAGAAGGGGAAAGATGATGATGAATCCCGGAACGAGATACACTCGCCCAAGAGATATATCGGGATGACTTTGATGATGGAGCTTGGAGCTTGGAGCTGTCGCCGAGTGGGGTATCACTGGTTAACGTTCAGGTGGGGCAGTCACAAGTAGTACATCGATATCCTGCAGCTAGAAAATCAAACTTTGGAACATCCATGGTCATTCAATGAAGCTCGAGGTGTACAGAGAGATGGGTTGGATTACAAGCTCGGGTGGGATGCCATGCCAAGCCTTGGTCCGTGCGGGAATTCTACTGTACTCGATGGGATTTATCGACCCCCAGATAATGGAGTTGGACTTGATTGACTATTTCCATTGGTATTCATGTTTTGTATTCACAGTACCCCTAGATAATACAGTAACTCATCACTGGCAAATCATCAGCATCCGCCACTCAAATCATAGACAAGACTCCAACAGAAGCCGACTCCATTTCAGACAGGTGAGAAGATTGGTATAACGCTGGTTTTTGTTGGCATGGCAGACAGCGAGCTAAGCGCGTCTTGCTACACTGGCCCCAGCGAACTCATCTCGGAGACAACTTGACAAAGATTTGAAAGAAAAGCAGACCAAACTTACTGCATAATGAAGGACTCAGAACAGCCCTGCAGAACTCCCAAAACGCCATGCTGATGCCATGCTTCACTCCGGCTGTTTCAAAAAATTAGCTCAATCCCTTCCAAACACAAGAAAAGAAGATACTCACGCGAATCTTGCCCCTCCGATTCTTCATATCCCGCAACTTCCTCTTATCCTCATCAAAGCGTCTAAGCAACTGGTTCTGCCTCTCCTTCCTCTTCTCCCTAGACTGGAAGCGATAGAAGTCCTCCAAGCCCTCCGCCTTCTTCTTCTGCCTCTCAACCAACTCGTTCATCTCATCCTCACGAGCAACAGAGTTAAGCTTCGGCCCATGCACGACAGTAACGAAACCGTCCTCATCTGGCTCAGCCAACCGCTTAGTCTCCTCACGCTTCCGCGCCTCAGCAACTTGCGTGAAGACAGTCATAAAGTCGTTGACGGTTCGCAGCATCGTTGCGCGGTCCGGATACCGCATGCGCTCGTGCGCCATGTACCGGGGCAACCCGAGGGCCGGGACACGGTCTGAAGGGAGACCTTCGCCCCAGACGATGGTTGTGCCCTTTCTAGCAGCCTTGGAGGCGGCTTTCAGACTTGATTCCATGGAGGGTTTATCGGCGAAGAAAACGATAGCGTGGGCGCCGCTCTTCTGGAGCTGTCTGTCCCAGGTGGAGGGGAGCCAGATATCGTCCAACTGGGACTGGAGGTCGTCGGCGGTGACGCGCTTTCGTTTTTTATTGCGGTGGGCCAGGTTACCTTCCGTAGCGGCTGGGACGCCGCGTTTCTTCACGGGGACATCTTCGAAGGAGACGCGCTCAACGCGGCCGGCGGAAAGCTGGGTGCCGAACAGGTGGCGGATGTGGGCTTCTGTTGTGTCGATTGGGACGTTGACGATGAAGAGGCAGCGAGACGAGTCTGGGTCCGGGACTCTGGGTTCGTGGGGGCGGAGGTAGAGGTAGTGTGTTGCAGGTGTTTTGATGGTTTGTGTGGAGGGGAGTTGCAGTGGAAGGGTGGTGTACCCGGCCACTTCCACAGTGTCTTTCTTCATTCTTGGGGATGGTTGTTGGCTTGCGGAGTGAGTTGGAACTTTTTTTGAAGTTTTGCGCTTAGCGTGCAATTTTGCCGCATGGCGTGGGCGGCTCTGCGGGCGGTGAGTGTTCTATATGGTTAGGGCTTGAGATGGATTGTATGAACTGTATGAATGATGGGTATCTCTGATAGAATCTAATCATGTATCTGTTGTAAAAATATTTACCGATGCCTATAAATATGCGGTGTTCCCATTCGAACCTTCCTCCGTTGGTGGATCATCTCATCATTCAGACTTTATCAGGATCACTGATACCCCCGTTGGTAATAACATAAATAGCCTCTCGCTCGGGACAGTCTGTAACAAAATCAGTAAAAATGATACAGAAATTGGAAGTTATTTACCGGGCGAGTCCTGAATCTTTGCCACGCGCTCCTCACCCCGGCCTTTGCGGAGCAGCACCCGAGTCGTCGACGCATGAGCAAGAACGTGTCCGCCGACAGGCTTGCGACCATCGGCACCAGCAAAGAGTGCACTAGCACCAGGGTCACTTTGGACCTGGTTTGTCTAAGACAAGTTAGCAATCCGGCGGATCAGCAGAAGCCGGGTATACTTACCATCAAGACACATACATTAAACTCTGATAAGACATTACAAGTCAGCCCAGATCCACAAACCAATCACTCCGACGCGAAAAAAGCAACATGTCAATCGACTCCTTCGTAGATAGGAAAGATGTCTTACCTTCAGCCATATGCGCCAGTTTCATCAAAAACTGATTCAACTTTTGCTGTCTCTCCGCCAATTCACCACGTCCACAATAATCAACGCGAAAGCAATTCATAATACTGTCAATAACAAGCAACCGATAATCTCCAACCACAAATTCGCGGCTGAGCGAATTGAGCAATTCAAGCTGATGCTCGCTGTTCAGAGCGCGGGCATAGGCGATATTCTCCTGCGCGGTGTCTGGGTCGACGCCGAAGCGTTCGGCGATCTGCGCGATACGCTCGGGGCGAAAGGTTCCTTCGGTGTCGATGTAGGCAACTTTGCCATCTGCGCCGCCAAGGGCTTTAGGAAGTTGTGCAATGACGGCCATTGTGTGGGAGAGTTGGGTTTTGCCGCAGCGGAATTCGCCAAAGACTTCGCTGATGCTCATGCTTTGGAAGCCTCTGGTTTTGTTAATTGAGTAAGTGGGTGGGAAGGGGGTTCAGGCTTACCCGCCGAGGATGGAGTCAAATTGTTTGCTGCCAGTTGAGACGCGGACGACTTTCTTGCGTTGGTGGAATAGTTCCATGGCGGTCATGAACCCTGATGCTGAGGGCTGTAAGGAACATTAATATGTTTTGCTCGTACGAACGAGGCCAAGGAGAGTTACCAGGCACTTCTGAATCGCTTCTTTGACCTTCTCGACTTTGACTTCGCTGAAGCCTTTGATCTTCAGCAGCGTCTTTCGGGTTGCGCCATGGACGGACTGTCATTGTCAGATTATGGACGCGAAACTATTGATTGATTGCTTACGGCCACAGTGTAGAACCCGTTGGCTTTGAGTTTGGTGATGTCGGCTGCACCGATGCCATGGGATTGAATGCTATCGATGTCGACGATGAAGTCCTTGTTCGTTTGCAGATTAGCTCCCTGAGATCAGAACATCAATTGGAATAAACCGTACATCGACAGTAAAGTCATCACCAGGGTCTGAGCCGGGCATTGTGGCGTTGGTGATCGTTGATGGGGCGTGGGAAGAGAAAGATGGCGGATAAGTCACGAGCTCGACGGTCAGGACATAGTAACACTTGAACCTTTGACTACACACCACTACAAGCACAATGAACTTTGGAAGATAAGATTTGCGTTTTCATGTTCTCAGCACCGAGGAATCTTCCCACCGGAAGGCCCCATTCCAACACACTTCGATCCCATTTCTCTGCAACCACACTCAACCTCTTCACATCATCTCTCGTCTCCTCTCTCTCCTCGGCCTGGAAAACCGCAATCAAGAGTAGAAATTCATCAAATCGAGATAGATCATCCGTGGGAGAACCAATAGACAAGACGCCAATCATGAGACTTGCTCATCAAGTCAGGGGGGTAGGGCTTCGTGAATCAAAACGGAAAATTTTGTTTCGTCGTATACATAAAAATAAAGAGACAAGTAAAACAAAATGGAAAGGGCATGACCCAGGGAGTTGGTCAAATATATGCAAAGGAAGAAAGGGTGCAGGTGCAGAGACTCCGGAGAGAAGAAAGAATCCCAGGGGATCGTTTGGAAAGTGACCGTAATACAGAATGGAAGAAAGGGACTCCGGGCATTCCTGAGGGGGAAATGGTACGGCGGTGAGACATAGGTTAGGTAGTTATTCTCAAACAGGTCGCTTACGCGACAGCGGTGGTAGGGGCAGTAGCCGCGACGGGGGCAACCTCGGGGCCAACCTCGGGGCCAACCTCGGGGCTAGCCTCGACGGCAGCAGCGACAGCCGCAACAGGGGCACCACCGGGGATAGCAGCTTCGGCAACGACATCGGCAGTGGGAGTAACGACAGCCTCAGCGGTGTTGGTGGGGCAGTCGCGGGAGATGTGGCCAGCCTGGGCGCACTTGTAGCAGACCTTGCCGGCGGAGCTGAGGGGGCCACCGTTGGGGGCGGTGCAGTCGCGGGAGATGTGGCCGCGCTTGCCGCAGGCGTAGCACTTCATAGCCTGAGCCTGGCAGTCACGGGCGAAGTGGTTGGGACCGCCGCACTTGTAGCAGGTGGCGGCACGGGGGTAGCCCTGGAAGCCGCCGCGGAAGCCCTGGAAGCCACCGCGGGGGGCAGTGGGACGGCCAGCGCCGGGGGCAGCGGGGTTGGTGCAGTTGCGCTAAAAAGTCAGTTTAATCGTCACGCCATGACGGAAAGGCTGGACATACAGCAAGGTGGCCGGGCTGGCTGCAGTTGTAGCAGCGGCCGTTCGCACCGCCGTTCAGGCGCAGGGTGGGGCAGTCAGCCTGGACGTGGCCGAGGCCCTGGCAGTTGTAGCACTGCTTAGCTGCAGAGAGTTAGAAAGGTGTCTTGAACACGGGCGAGGGTGCCTTACTCTCGGTGGTACGAGGACGAGGGCAAGCGCTAGACTCGTGTCCTGTTTTGAATGTTATGAGCTCGCTGTTCACGTACGGTGACACGGACGTGTAGCTGGATGGACATACCAGGCTGCTTGCCTATGATATCACCGTTAGTATTTTTTTTTCTTCACATAAGAGAAAGGCGTTACTCACAGTTGTAGCAGAGACGCTCGGAGGACGAGCAGACCTCTACGTCAGTTAGCGGGACTGATTCGAATGTCGAGATCCAGAAATCCAAAATAACTAACCAGCATAGTGGCCAATGTTGCCACACTTGTAGCACGCACGACGGGACAACATCATCTCGAATATCTACCACATCGTCAGTCCGAGGTCCTATGCTGCCCAAGCTCCACGTCGTATCGGTTGCCCCTCCATGTCCCCAAATGGGATCCCAAGTCGAGCAACATTCCCACGGTGTAATCGTCAAGCACCACGTGCCGTCCAAGTCCCAAAATTGTAGCGTTGTTGCAGACCCAAAATCGGCATCCCGGGATGGAGGGGAAACGTCGATCCGTGGGGGAGAAACGTGCGAGCGTCGGCAAGGTTCTCACTCACACTTCGTACACTTCAGACACTAGTCAATCAAACTAAGCCAGGGCCTTGTCAGCAAAAAATTGAGAACCTTGGAGAAAAAGTTGGGGCAAGAAAAATAAGCACGTTCACACGTTCACTCGTTCATCACAGCCCACCAAAGGGAAAAAAGACCCTCCGAAAAAGTGGGACGCAACAAAAATCAAGCCCAACGCACACAATGACGAACTGGAACTTACCAACTCGACAACTCGACCTTAAGAGCAACACACCTCGAAAATAATGAAGAGTCTGTGAGCAGAAAGAACCCAAGCCGCGGAGGGAAAGTGGGTGCAAACTCGTCAAAAGTTTAGCTCCCGGGCTTTTCCGTATTGCGTAAGGTTGCTGATTTACCGCGCTGCGATTTGATGTTCCAGTTGAAGTGTCGTATATTTAATAATCATAAGCTATAGCTATAGCTAGCTGGACAAGCTACCTCTCTCTCTGCATAGGTGAAAATACCCATTGTTGGACCCCTACATTCCACGCCAAAAGCTACTTCCAGTGCTTCAACTATGTCGATGCAACCCTCTTCGCAGATCAAAATGCACTTTCATTTCGTCGTTTCCAATATTTGTCCAGTACAGGCCCAAAAATGGCAAAAATATTCTAGTCATGGGTGATTTTTCCTTTTACTCCTCCCTCTCCAAGATCGCGGGAGCCTTGATTTCCCGTCCCTTGAGGAATTCGAGGTTCTCTCCTCCCTATATGTGTGTTAGTTGTTGATCGTGAAAATGAATAGGAGGGCTATCACATACGTAGCTGATGAAAGGAGACACCTCCACGCCAAATGCATCGGCCTCGGTAATGACAATGCCGCCGGCAGCCTCGATCCACCGCTGGCCCAGCTTCATAATGTCGTCGCGGCTGGTGTCGGGGTCGTCCTCGCCCGTGCCGCGGGCGTTCTTTAGCGGGGAGAACTCCTCCTCGCGACGGACTTCAATGCTGGCAAACTTATCCAGAGGGGTTATGGGGAAGACATCAAACACGAACTGCTCGAGCTTGATACCGTTGGGCTTCTCGGGCTTGACAGCCTCTCCGTTCTCGGGGTTGACACAGCCAATCTTCTTGCGAGCGACGTGGTGGGGCAGCTTGTGGGCGAAGTTTTCAATGGACTCGAAGAAGCGGAAGGAGTAGTAGTGGTTGACGATGTTGGCGGCGCGGAACTTCAGCACGTCGGGCTGCTTGGGGTCCTTGGCCTCGGCGGTTTCCTTGTCGATCTCGGAGTACTCGACGACATCGGGCTTGCCGTTCTTCTGGACGATCAGGCCGACGGACTCGGTGGCATTGCGCTTGCGGACCACCTTGGTGGCAATGTCGACGTCTTTCTCGGCTGAGAATCCAATGAACACGGGGTCGGCCACCTTCACCAGGCAGTTGTCAACACCGTACAGGTGGATGTGCTGGATACCGCGGCGGCGCATGTCCTCACGAGCACCGCAGGTGATGAGGGCCTGGTAGATACCTCCGTTTCCATCAGGAGCGACGGCCACCTGTGATTGTATTAGCTTGAGTTCCAAGGGAAACAGAACATGTTGCACGCACCTTGCCCTTGCTCTCCAGCATAATCTTGCCGTCGTTTGAGATACAGGGGAGCACACCCTGCTCGAAAACGAAGACATTGCTCTTATCCAGACCGAAATAATTCTTCTCCGCGAAGTATTCCTCCGTCGGCTTGCGGGTAGGTCCACTGGTCATGACGTACCAGGGAATGGTAGCGGACTGGCCACCGTGAGCCTTAAGAGCCAGCTCTTGGAGCTTAAGGATACGCTCAGCCTGGAGCTGGAAGAGAGACTTCTGGCTCAACAGACCGATATCAAAGCAGCCCTTGGGGGCAGAGCTACCCAGACGGGTACCCTGGCCACCGGCCATCAAGACAACCGCCACCTTATTCTCTGCGACCTGCTTGAGGCCGGCATCGTACCATCGCTTGATATCGGCGGGGTCGGAGTCGAGAATGGAAGCGGTCGCCGAGTCGGGCAAAGGCTCGAGGGTCGCGGCGGCGGCTTGTTCGGTCTTGGGCGGGTTGAGGGCGGTCTCTGCCAGCTCGTTGATGCGAGTGGAGTCGAATTTGGCGAGCTGGTGGAATAACTGGGTTTTCTCGGCGGTAGGGATCTCATTGACGAAGGCGAAGACGTGGCCCTGGCCGGCATCGTCATATTTTTTCTGAAGCTGCTGGAACTCCTCGGCCGAGGGCTCGCGGGGAGCTTCCTCGGCGGAGCCCGAGAACCTGCCGATGAGGTTGGAGACGGTTTCTTTAATTGCCTCGGCCATTTTGAATTGAAGGTGTGGGGAGATGAAGAAAGGAAGAAAGGAGGAAAGAAAGGGGAGGGAAGGGGGGAGGGTAAATAAAGCGCGGGGTGAAGCTTTCAGCTTTCTCTACACCGTAAAGTCAACGAAAAATGTACTAGCAACCAGCAGACTAAACTAAAAGTGTCGCGCACTGCCGCGTATTATTTTTAGTTCAACACAAATCATAATACTGAGACCAGCACTAGTAGCAGTCGTAAGTGAGACCTGTCCACTGATTTATTCGCTACCATTTGCCGCGCGCCCCTCAGCGGGGCCCGATCCGGATTTTGCCAACCAGGGGTTTTACGCAGGACTGTGGTACATGCTGCCGAATTTAGCCAAGTAATTTGATGATACACTTTTTAATCATTTGGAAACATTCATCGTCGGCGATCATCATGTCGGTCACGGTGTCCTCGGTCCCGGTCACGCCGTGAGTCTCTTCGTGGACTTCGACTGTACGATCGCCGACGGTATCTGTCTCGAGAATCTCGTCCGCGGGGACTGCGACTACCTCGTCGATCACGATATGAGTCTCGTTGAGGACTGCGCTGACGAGGAGGGGGACCTGATGGCCGGTCTTTTTGGTCTTTCTGTTTGCGCTTGTCGAAGACCATCCCGTAGGAATCGTCGTCCTCGTCTACTCGATCGTATTCGGACCCTCGGTACTGGCGTTTCTGCTCGAGGTCTGCGACACCTCCGAAGCCGCCTCGCTGTTTGCGCTTGGTGACGGTGGCATTGCGCCAGCTCTCGGACAACTTGGAGACCTGGTCTGTTGTTAGCATAGCTTCTAGAAAAAGAAGGGGAGAACGTACGCTCTGGGAGAAATCAACGTGGATGCGGTGGTCGTCAATCAGCACGCCCTGCATCTTGAAGTAGGCTTGTTCGCAGTCCTTCTGGTTGTCGAACTCGATAAACGCATACTGCAGGCTGTCACCCGTACGCTTGTCTCGAATGACCTCGCAGGACAGGATGGTGCCGAAGCGACTGAAGATCAGATTGAGGTCCTCGTCTATCATCGAATTAGCATACTCCCAAGGATGTCGAGAAGCTGTCTTTCAAGCATACCTTGCGTGACCGGGTTCAGTTTGCAGACAAAAAGGACATTCTCCGGAGGCTTGACATCGGCGAACGGAAGGTCACCCACCATCTCCAGAGTCAAAGCCTGGGCACGAGCTTCGCGCTCCCGGCGCAATTTCTCCATAGCCTCTTCATCCATATCGTCATCTAGATCCTCATCATCTGCGATCCGCACCGTATCCAATTGCGCCTTCGACGGCACGGGACTCTCAGGCGGTTCCACCAGCCCAGGAGGGTCATCGAAGGGATCGTCCAGCACAACTGTATGACGGATGCGAATGTCCTTCAAGGGCCGACCACGATCATCGATGAAGGACTCATTGATCTTCTCCAGGACATCAAAGCCCTCAACCACCTTGCCAAAGATAGCCGCTTTCCCGTCCAGATAGTCTAAATTATCCCCGAGCGTGATCAAGAACTGGCTACCGGCGAGGCGCTGATCCGGATCGTTGGTCGCGGGTACTGTCGCCATGCTCACAGTGCCGCGATCGGTGTGCTTGAGTTTCGGGGGGATCTCGATGGGGAATGTTCTTTTCGCAGGGCCGCCCAGGACTCCCCAGACGGAGGAGCCGCCATCGCTCTCGGGGGCGTCGGGGCCCAGGGGATCACCGGTCTGGAAGGAGAAATTTTTCTGGACGCTATGCACGGGGGCGAAATTGTAGTACTTGAGTTTGCACAGCTTCAGGAAGCTGGAGAGGACAGGAACGGGTTAGTGGGAGGATGGAGGACCGGGGTGAAGGACGACGACATACTTTTCACAGGCGCGCGGGGAATCATCGACCAGCAGGTCGATGACGATGTCACCCAGAGAGGTTTCCAGTAGCGCACTCATCTTGGCATTTAACTCGCGCCAGCTCAACAGCTTCACGAGTAGAGAGCCGTTCAGGTCGCACGTCGAGAGATCCGCGGAGCTCGGGCCAATCAGGCAGATCCACAAGCTATCGTTCCAAATGTGGAAGACCCGGCCTCCAGGCGCCTTTCGTCACTTTCAACGACTATGTCCTACCGCAGTTGAAAGTACCGGTGCAGACATACTCATTTCTCCCGCTACAGTGGCTCTTTGAATGCTGGCTGGCCAGGACTCTAGCGACAGAGCTCGGTCCTCTCCCCCTACCTGCTTTGTTGAGTGATTGTTACTATATATAAAACACTGCTTCTTAATGCCATTTTTCTGTATCAAGCCGGAGGTCTCTAGAAAGCACTTGAAACTATAGAGCATTCATTTCATTACAAGCCGAATGCGCAACGCATCGAGCGCGCAGAAAAGGCGCTTAAACCCGGTCAAGCGTACAGTGCCGACCGTTATTGCCTTCCATATCCAGAAACACGGAGATGTTCTTTCAAAACCTAATCACATGATACGCTAAGCCTTATATAGAAAGGTTCGTATGTAAAATTTTGTTCCAGATTTAGACGGTAACAAGTCTGAAAGTATAGAACTGTATAGTCATGTACTGTCCTGCTACGTGTCCAAAAATAACCACCCCTCTCTCCATGCCATCGTTCGTTCATACCCCTCCCAAACTAGCAACTGCATTCCCCAACCTCCTTACAAAGTGGCCAGAAACGCCGATTCTTAGCAGCGTAAGATGATTATTTATCTGTGCTCCTGCGGCGCTTGAGCTGAACTGGCCCCTATTATGATCCAATCCCTGGGGGCTGCCAAGCTACAGACAGGGAAAGTGTACGCTCAAGCGCGACTGTCATGCCACTCCATTCACTCACCTGGGCTACCTCAGAGCCGTGATATTGTTAGGCGAGCTATTCTCACTAACGAGGGCCAGGGGTCAGACCCCACATTTTATTTCACGTTCATACCCGTGGACACCCGCTCGCCACCTTGTGCTTATATACAGAACCGATCTTCGCCTCGTTCCAAAGTTTTTAGCAAGGCCTCGTAGCTATCCATAACTAAAAAAAGCAAAATTCGGAAGCGCCAACGATATTCTACCCCCGAAGATAGCCTGCGAGTGACGCTGAAGGGTGAGAAGAAGCTGTCTTGGAAGGAGGTCACAGCTCACTTCCCGGCCGCAAGTTGTCATCATTGCGGGTGCACTATTCTACTAGATTGAATTCCCGAGAACCCAACGAACCTCGTCGTCATCGCGGGAAACGAACATGCAAGAGAATGAGAAGTGGGGCCCATTTGCTATGAGCCCCGCATTTAAGGGAAGCAAAAATGAGCTAAAGCCATCTACTTCAACACATACGACGGCGAGACAAGCGAGAAATCATGTTAAATACACAGAACGTTGGTCACTTCGCACCTTCACTAGTACTGCTTTATATTAGCTTTTTAGCACAGATTATAGCCGAAACGAATTCATACCACGATGGCAATGTTGCATTCAGGTTCTTCAACGATTCTTTCCATCTTGGGTCATCATACACATCTCCGTGTGTCTCTCGATGAACCATCTCCTTCGCATAGTCGAGAGGAGTCTTGCAGGTGAAGTCGGTGGCCGTGAGATAATGGTCTAGGACACCTTGGCAATTAAGAAAATTCATCAGATCCTCAGTAAAAGCACCATGAAGAGCTCCGTGATGCATTAATGTTCTCCCATCAAGATCTCTGGTAGCTGGATCTATACCCACGGTAAACAAATACTCAAGGATCGTGGTATCTGCTCCCTGGCGATGCATGATAAGATGTGCTAACGTTTGTCCGTTTTCATTCATCCAGTGCGGATCGGCACCTTTCTGAACAAGCAAAAAGAATATCTTGCTCCGAATTGATAGGTGAAATGAGCTCACATAGAGGCCCAAGGGTGAGTTTCCGGCCCTGTCTGACTGACTAACATCGCAGCCAATTTGAATTAGGAAATTGATGACTTCAGCTGAGCAAAAAACAGATGCAACATGATGATGTAACGGAGTTCTGCCAAAGTGGTCAAGGGAGCTCCAGACCTCTGGAAGCACACGATCGCAGATTTTTGACATCAAAGATAGGATATCCAGGCAACCCCTGGAGACTGCATAGTAAAATGGGCTGCGACCGTGGGAGTCCTCCAACATAATATCATGACCTTCTTCCACGAGTTTGCAAACCACGGCCAGATTTCCTGCTTTGCTAGCGAGGTGAAGACACGTCTGACGATCTCCGTTTGGTTGTAATGCATCGGCTCCATTTTCCATAAGCTTTTCCAAGATAGACAACGCCTGAGGTCGATGGAAGTCGATCAAATGTTGAGGATAGTCCCCATGATTGTTAGCCGTGTTGACATTGATAGATTCGCTTTCGAGGAGTATCTCAACAATGCGTATCCTAGTATTGCTGATGTTTCGATAGATATCAGAAGCTTCCGAACCCTCATGATCCTCAATGAAGTCAGTCAATGACTCGACGGCATACCGACCAACCTCCCATTCATCATCATTCCTGCGGCCAAGAAGCCCGTGCCTAATCCCAAGATGTAGAGGAGTGTCTCCAAAATCAGAACAAGCGTTAGGATCGGCCCCACGCTGAAGCAAGAGGACAGCCATCTCTGTACATGCATTGAGGGCCGCGAAATGGAGTGCTGTTAGCCCGGATTCCATGTTCTCATCCTGGCCCTTAACCATTCCATATGGTAAGCTGCTCACTGTGATTCGTCCGGGCCACGACCGCCTTTGAACCCTAGATTCCAGGTTCAAGCCATAGTTGAGAAAGGTTTGAGCAAGTTCTGTACGTCGGTCCCCAATTGCGTAGAGGAAAGGCGTCATGTTGCCTTCATCACAGATATATGGGGAGACCCCTTTGTTGAGTAGAGACTTTACCATATCATAATCAGTAAAGCTACCATTCATGCTTGCAATGTGAAGTACGTTTTGATGCTTGTTGTTTAAAGAATCCAACCGCACTTGAGAATGAACTAAGACACGCATGGCTTCAATTTGAGTGTTTTCAGTCGCAATGAGCAGTGGCGACTGTCCGTGGTCATCGTTGTCTTCCCATGCACCTTGAGGGGCGGTCAAGAGGAGGGGTATAATTCCCCATCGAGCTGCGACATGACTGACAGATATTCCTGTTCCTAAAGCACCCCATGATCCTCTTTTCAAATGGTTATAGTTTTCCAGCCAGCATTTCCATGTCTCGAACTTGTTTTGGAAGAAATTTCCATGTTCTTCAAGGGCAGTAAATTCTGTTTCGGCCAAGCTTGCATGCTTCGGCCAATACAGTACAGAATAACCCAGAAATCCGTAAGTCGGCTCCATAACTGACTTGTCCATACCGGGCCGACAATATTGGGAAATCAGCTCAATGCAGCGATATGACAGAACAAGATTGGATTTCACAGCTGTGAAATTATCCATCTCAGTCATGAGAAAATCTTGGACAGACCTATGCAGCAGTCGCACGTAGCTTTTATCGATGACAATCAAGAAGTGGCACGACTCAATGACCTCTTTGGTGAACTGGAGGCGAGTCCTGATATCCTCATCCAAGTATAATCGACATGCTTCGGCTATTTCCGCTATCTTCAGTGGTCGCAACGAAAATGTGACTATTATCAACAACATCTTCAGTTGTGAATCATCATGTGAGTTGTTGGCCTCGACCGCTGCACTGAGCAGATTTTGATATAAAGGATACAATCCACGAGGCTTAGCCAGTAGCGTCTCAACTGCCCTGCTTGAAGGTATCCCATGCAAGTCGCGACAGGCAATTCCAACCCATAGAAATGTTCCGTCCGCCTTCTCTTCCAATATTCGTGGCACCTTCTGCATAACAGACTCAGGATATTTCTTCCGCTTTGCAAGGTCCTGTACTTTATCTTGAATCATGGCTCTTAAGTCATTGGCTATCTCCTTGCACGAGCCGAGATCAACAGATCGAAAGGTGGATAGAAAAAACTGGATCTCGGGGTACGGACGACTGATGATTAAAAAATGAATTTTGCATGCGACCAGACTGGTCTCATTCGATTGTTTGAATGATTGATGAATTTGTTCAAGTAGTGTATCTTGCGATTCAGTATCACATTCATCGAGAGCGTCGATAATGCAGTATATCTCGGTACCGTTCAACGCTCGGCCGAAGTCCATTAGTACCGCCCAAAGTGCGTCAAATGACGTGAAAAGACGCTTTCCCTGAGCTTCATATCTTGGCATTATTTGTTCCATGAACGATGGATGTTTCTTAATGATTTGGTACAGGAGACCTCGTAACACAGAAGTTGCCGTTCTGTGATTCTCAGAGCTGGAATCACAGAAAAAAAACGAGAGAATACTATCAGTTCTAGAAAAATAACCCTTCTTGGGTAATTCTTCAGCAAGCATCATGGCCATTGTGGATTTGCCGATTCCCGGATTGCCGTGTAGCCACATGACGTTTTGTTCTATATTGGTTGCGGCCTTTGCCTGCCGAAACCAAGATATGACCTCTACTGATTCCAAGAACCAGCTGAAGGTCCCTGAGGTACGAGGTCCTTTCCTCCGCTTCCACATATTGAGATCCTCTTCCGGGTCGGTGACGAACAGATTTTCAAGACATGTTCTATGGTCCTTTTCCTTGGGTCCTTCAATGGACGGGTGGAAGTTATTGACGACCGAGCCATGGTTCAGACCGATCTGGAACCCCGAATTCGAGCACCCAAGTGATATTGTAGACGCCATCCTTCTCACGGGGACCGGTTCCATTCTCCGTATGGGTTTGTGAGGAAAAATGGCTGGTATTGATGCCGCGAAGGTCACGGTGAATGGGCAGAAATATAAATATGTCACTTAGACTCGAAGGTGTCGGTAGGCTGGAAACTCAACCGTTCAACAGGATCAGACAAGGTGAGGGTTGAGGGGTAACAAGGAGTTTCGCGACCGCATCACCTAAGCGCGCGCCCGCATCAGGGAACGGGGCAACTTCGTCCGCGATTGGGCATACGAGTGTGTCGAACTGCATGAGGTACGTGGTACTATTGGTGAACGAGTTGTGACTACGCCTAGTTTGCTTGCTTTGCACGGAGCCTTCTAGTCTTATGTTTCCGGATATGGAAGGCAATAACGGTCGGCACTGTACAAGGCCTGGTTAGAGCAGAAAAGCAGCTCTCACAACGCTTCCGGAGCACCCAAGCGACAGAGAGTCAAAGAGAATGCAAAATCAAACGAGGATGCCGCATCTAAGGATACGTATATGACCGAAATCACCTCCGATATAGCATTTGCGGTGTAGCTCGAAGCATCTCAGAAAATCTCGGATTCAGCAGGCCAGCCACGACTCTCTCAAAAATCACTGGACTATTGACTCTGGTTATAACGTCTATATGTGCAACGATCGTACCAAATTTGTGATGTTTGAGAGTCGAAACAACCGTCTCAAAATTAGAGATGCGCTTACAGGAACGAAGGGTGTTGGGAAACCGTTTCTGTGCCCGACGACGTCCTCTCTCCTCCTTTGACCGCCGCACCGGAATAGTCGGTTATTTGCGATACGGACGATGCAAAACAGGATAAGGGTGGAGATACCCTTATGTTGGTACCTCGGGATATCGATAGAGATATTCGGAACGAAATATCGTTTCTGGAGCTAGAAAGCGAAAGACAACAAATAATAACGAATGGTTTACCTTCCTTATAAACCACGATCCGGACGATAAAAATCTAGCATCACTTTTGCAGCATTTGCTGCTAGATTGACCGATGCACCACGATCTAGAGTATATCTTAACGATCTGCTACCTAAGCCGCGGAACTAGAAGGAGATGCTTAACCACCTATTAGGCGAAGGATTCCTGAGAGCAGCTGCTTTAGAGATTAAAACTCTAGAGTCAAAGGATATATTCGATGTTATTCAACGCCCAAATAACCTCGGGAAGTAGGTTCTCCCCTTATCAGCTAAGGTAGGATTTAGGCTATTCTACGTCGCGAAATCCCTAAATGTCCTTATCGTCACTGGCTTTCTTTATTATGACCTACGCCTCTTCCGGAAGCTTGTCATGGATATGATTTAGGTCGATCTTTCGCTTCTCCTTGTATTCTTTGACCCTATGTCCTGTTAAATCTTATTATTCCCTAGCCTTCTCCATTCAGTATGCAATCTATATGTACCCTCGTTCTTGCAATTTTTGCAGACTGGGGGTCCTTTCCTAAGCTTAAGAGTGCGCGAGCGCTCTTAGTCTATACGGTAGTGTAAGAGAAAGAGGGAGTATTAGAGTAAGAGGGAGGGATCTCCATCGACTATAACACAAGGCCACTCGAAACGATAGACAAGAGGGCGTGTTAAGACGGTTGAACCATCTGTAGATTGCGGCGAAAATTGTCCGTCTGGCTGAGTTCTGGGGTGACATAGAGAAGACGTGTGTGGGGATGACCGGACAACGGCGCTCGATGCCCCTGCTCTCGCATAACTCCCGCACAATCCCAGTGTTGACTTCGCGGTCTTCTCCGACAAGTCCAAGATCGTCAGTTCTAGAGCTCGGGCATGGAAGAAATGACTCGACTTGATCATAAGTCGAGCGAATTTACCAAGTTATCCAATTATCTTTTAAACTCACGTGGTGCAACCCACAACCTCCAATACTAGGTGATCGACATTTTCCGAATCGAGCGTCAGGGCGAGAATAATCGGTTCAATACCTCTTCTTATACGAAGGTCGAGAATAACGACCGCAGACTTCTTTGGCATAGCTCACGCAGCACCGAATTCGGTGGCATACTAAGCCAGGGTCTTCGAATTGCATCACCAGAAGCCCCAATCAACGGGTATATATTCGGAAAAGGTGTTTACCTAGCAACCACCTCAAGCAAGTTAGCAAACTACTGCTGCCTATACAACAGTGGTCATATAGGGTTGCTCCTCCTAAACGACGCCGAAATTGGTGACCCTATATTAGACCTTTTCGACGGTGATTACAACGCCGGCGATATCTATCCTATATGAAATTCGAGATAATCCAGTTGAATTCAGGTTTGAATCTTTCGTGCAACCCGTTGGTCTCTTCCATTATTAAAACGCGCGGACGGACCCGCTTGATCAGGTCACTGCCAGTGAAGACACAATTTGAGTTTGTCATTTTCCTTGATTCTGAGGAAGTCGATAACAGTTCAAGATGACTAGGTCGCTGCCAGTGAAGATACAAGCTGAGTTCCGCTTATCGTTGGTCTGATTGCTCACAGTATGCGCTGGCGAGAATGGCTGGCAGGGGGGAGAACAATGGGCGATATCCACGCGCAATTCAGACTCCGGAATGGTCATCAGCTAGAAAATTCGGCCTATTTATGTTCGCCAGGCTTGATGCGGATCTTGACTAGAGGACTATGGTAGAGCGGGAGGAGGCTAGATGACAAAGCCGTTAGCCGTGATTTTTCCCGGAATGGCAGCTTACTTGCGTTCTCGTGAACTCTTGAGCGCTTGCGTTCGATACTTCTGGCATCTCTGCTAGTGGTTCGGGCATCACTCTGGCCAGTGAAAGCTTGGTAGTAAAGAGAATTCCGAATACGAGGCTGGCTAGTGTCACCCGAGGCTGGAAAAGTAGGAAAGAGAAGAGAAGGGTGTTGAGAATTGGATGCCTTTTGAGAATTGGATGGCTTTATCATAAGGCACCAATCCCGGTCGGAATATCTCTGAATCCCGTCCGTCTTTCCTCTGCCCGAAGAGCTGCTGAATGGTCAGAATAAAGACCTCAACAGCAGCTGAACTGTTTACCAAGCATCTTCTATCTATCTGCTTCATAGATCATTAAGTAGCGTTGAAAGAAGCCCCTTTTGTACGCGTTTTTCATAGATAGGGGCTCCCAAAGAAAGGGCATAAATATCCCTTTGAAAACAGGTAGAAATATTATCAGAATTTTTACAGCCAATTACCAGGTCCATCCTTTCATCTGATCAATTGCCCCTGATTTGCTCAACAAAGGGGAGTGAGAAGGGGGCGGGGGTGAGAGTGAGAGGAAGACCCTGGGTAATCAAAATATTCAACCGTAGCGAAGCTAGGAAATTGAAAGTGCCATCGAAGTTCCAGTGATAGGTATCCACCGCATGACTATTGATGTCCGATGCCTATATGTTGATCAGCCCGGCTTGTCACACACAACTTCAGCCTTCAGGAGCTTTTTCGGATGATCGTCCCCGGGGCCTGTGTAACTGGACTTGTCAATCTGGCGGCATATCTTCCGAGTGTCCTTATGGATCAAAGATCTCTGTTTGTTCTGCTGCAGTCCTGGAGATGATGATTCTCGAGACTTGGACCTCCCCTTTTTCCTTCCTGGCACGAGGTCTCACCGTCACTACAAATGACTCGTCCTCGTTGCACAAAAACGGGGAGGCAACGGGCGGCCTCCTGCAGCGGCATTTCACCAGAGATTGCTCTCTTCCCATACACGTGGAGCGCCGATGAAGGCTTTCCCCAGTCTCTTTTGACCAGGGATGGCGAACCCGGTCTTCATTGAGATCTCGTCTCGCGATTGCTTCAGATTCACGGAGTCAACTCTCTGAATGTCGCGCATGGCCTCTGAATGTGTATTGGAGGCCCGTATCTTTCCCGGAGACAAGCCAAGAGTTCACTCTCAAGTCGAACAAGACCGGAGACCTGTGTAGCTATTCTATCTCTCTCAACATTTCCCACCCACAAACCTATTCCCCATTCCGAATGTCATGCATACTCGGCCTCTTCCCTCCCCTTTTCAGATCTACTCCGAACTGCCCTCGATTGATGGTTCGCCGGGTTTGCTTCTTTCCCTTCCCTTTCTATCTAGCTGCAGCGCGCTAAAAAAGCGCCCAAACGGACTTCATCCATATCGTCGATCAGGGCGCAGCGCTACCAAGACACTGCCGGCACTGATTTTCCAAAGCGCGCTCCAAAGCGCGCTTTGCGGGGTCAAGATCCCAGGAGGCGCTTGCTGATCAAAATGACAGGTGTCAACCTGTCATTTTTCATTTTTTTATTTTTGCTGCCTAGCTTTTGGGGGTTTGGGAGTTGGGCCCTGGGTTGAGACATGGCTGCCCGAGACAGCCTGAGAGGTCGGCGTTTGTTACCGTTGTCACTTCTCACTTGTCACAGACCTCGTCAAGGTACGAGCGAATACAAAGAGTACAGACAGTACAGACACAGGCCGAGACCTTTGGAATGCCTCAACGTTTCCGAGCAGACGCCTGTTTGATGCACCTGGAAAAGGCACGATGGAGTTGCAGCAGCCACGCCAATCAGCGTTTCGACCGGCCCCATGAGAAGAGCAAACATTTTCACATCTTGATCGATCCACGGGATTGCAGTGCCGGATCAACACCAGGAACTTGCTGCAAACGTATGCGGCGGTCTTCCGTTCCCCTACACTGGGTCTAGATCTGGGTCTAGCAGAGTCCGACAGAACCTAACAAAGCCCTAAAAACCTGGGAAAAAATAGGTGAAGATTGGCTGAAACATTTCTAGCGGAGAGGGCTCTCATCTCCCCGTCTGGACTTGTTCTCGTCATGGCCATCAGGTAATGTCCCGTGTGACGTTACTTTGTGAAACAACGCCTCTAAAACGCCGGAGCCGTGCTGCCTTTCGTCAGGGAGGAATCTGGTTAGGATGCACCACGGTTCCGTGCATATAATTTCCCCTGGGTACACCAAGCAGAAGGGAAATGTTCGAAACGGTGGCCCCATTTGAAGGGCCGTACTTTTTTCCCCGGGGTTTTACGGTGTAGGAGCCTTGTCCCCAGGATTGTAGAGAAGGGAAAACGCCTAGCTAGAAAATCAAAATCGAAATAAAATACCAGAGGGGGGGATGAAGGCAATCACACCGATTGTTACCAAAACATGGCCATAAATCGAACCCTACTTCCAGAGAGACATTCCTTCTCTTCTACTTCATTTGCGTTTCCCTTTCCCAGACATGACCGTCATTGACTTCTAGGAACATCTGTTCTACCTTGAGCCTCCTGGGCGACGAGTGAGTTGGGCTGTTGAGTTGTGCCCTGTGTAAGCGTGCTGACCTCATGGCAGCAATGGACTCCTTCTACTCTGAAAAACAGTCCGGGTTTGAGCCCCGACATGACACTTCCCTCTTCATGGCCCGGTCTATGCGCAGCATGGCCCAGCACGAACTGAATGACCGATCTTCCGGTTGTATCAGCCCTGCAGCCGATGTGGATAGCAAGTTGCGCAACCCCCAGCGACGTCGAGTGCCCGTCGCGGTATGTACACTCCATTCTTTATAACCTGGAAAGCCCGTTCTGACACATCTACAGTGCCGCCGGTGTCGAAAGAGAAAGATCAAGTGCAGTGGCGACACTGGTGACGGCCAGGGCTGTTCCAACTGCCGTAGTGCCGGCAACACGGACTGCCAGTTCCTACGAGTAAGTATATCTCCGGACCAGGCTGTGATGCAAACTGACTTGCTTCAAAAGGTCCAGTCAGAGAGTCTGGGTACCTTCAGCCAGTTCCCTTATCCTCCCCCAGGAGCAGCGATAGCACCATCTCATCTTGGGGGAATGTATACATCTCAGACTTCCAGAAAGCCCAACATGCTCTCCATGGGCTCGTCTCCAGCCCGCATGACTGGTTTCCCGCGGACCCACGAGTTTGACCTGGGCGCCGATTCTCACGTCTTTCCAAGGCCCGTAGGCGTGGATTCGATCCCATACGAGAACGAACAGTCGGTCAACTATAGCCAGTCTCCAGCATACATGCTCCCCAGTGCACCATCTGGGTCTACTCTTGACTATGGGGCGTCACCATGGAGCCCTAAGATCTGGGATTCTATGTTCAATGTCAACAGACAGACCAGTGGAGTCATCTACCCTGATCTGGAGACCAACAACTCTCTAACGCAATCTCCCTACTCCTCCTACATGCTTCCCAGCCAAGGAATCTCACCAAACGAAATTTCCCAATCCGCCACTGCCATGACTGCGGTTTCTTCGGCAGATGGCCCAGGGACAGATCGGACACTCCCAACTCCAACCTGCCACAGCCAGCAGTTGCCCAGCAATGCAGCAAGTCTGAACGTGCTATCACCAGAATCAAACCTTGCCCAAATGTCCGAGTTTAAGGACAACTTCTGGAACCAGCGATGCGACACCACGCCCGATCAACGGATACACACTGTCCCACGCAACGCCCCCAAGTGTAGCCATACCAGCACTGCCCCAGAGCTCCTCTTCCCATACGTCCCTATGCCCACTACCAATAATGAAACAACGCGACCACTATCCTCCACAGCTACAGGGCCGTCATCCGCAAACAGTGCCGCCACGTCATTCGCAGGTCTGGAGACACTCGACCACGACTACAAATGTATACCCAACGAGAATTTTCGCCGCAGTTTCTCCCGCGAACAAAGCGCCGGTCAGCGTCTCGCGATGATCAACGACTGCACACCCGAAATCTACGGATACAGCAGCGAAAAGAAGAGCCGCGACAGCGACAACCGCTTAATGAACGGATTCTCATATCAGCGCGTGAGGCACTCAGACCCACCCGGAGCTTTCTCCTTCAATCTCCTCCCAGACACACTGCCAGAATACCACCGGTCCGTGGTCGAGAATGTCCACCGGCCCCCAGTCTCGCCGTTGGGTAACCAGGGCGCTTACTAGTCAGTCTTCACGTGGATACCGATTTTATCCCATAGAAAAACCTCACATCCCTCTGGGATACGACATGTAGACCCCTGCTGCTCTGTCGGGGGGAAACCGGACCGGCCGAGGACAACAGACCCGTCAGAAACAACTCGTCTTGGATGTTTCGCTTCATGCGGCTTATTTAGTGTCTTTTTACCTTTTTACTTTTGTTCCTGTAATTTGTGCATGTGCTTGATGCGAGGGTCCCTGTTTACTCCTTTTGATTCCCCTTTTCAATCTCCCCTTTGCTTTACCGTGCCTTTAACCTGTCAAACCACATCAAACCTCATCCCCAATATCAAGCTTGTCCCACATCAATTACTCTATTTGTTTCTATTGGAGGCGGGGATTTCTTTTCATCCCATTTCCAATTCCAATTCACCTAATACCCAAATTCATACCCACACCCTTACCTCCGCATGTGTACGGCGGTTTCTATAATATTTATCTTTGATCTCTTTCATTATCTGCCATATCCCAATCCCGAGGTTCCGAGGAAGTTTGTCCACCGGCCGGTTATTTTTTAATTTGCGGTTATTTTGATATCAACTCTGTTTTCAAAGTTCCCAAGGTTCAGGTTCTGCCGTACTAGCACGTGAATGAGAAAATGAAAAAAAAGATGTGTCGGACAAGTGAGAGTCGAAGGACGGGGGCTTTTGAGTGGCTACTTTTGTTTCAATGGAAGGCTGTTTTGATTTGGTTGAGGTAGGGTAGGATATATGTATTGTTATTTAATATCTCGTTAATGGGGAGTTTATCTCTCATGCTTTCCGTCTCGTGATAATCAAATGACATTGACATATCGTTCAATCGGTTCTTTGTTTTTGTTAAATACTACATCGCACAGATATGGGGACTAGATGAGATTGACCGCACGACTATATGTCTACCCATGTCCGAGAGGCCATGTCATATTCCGCTAGGCAGTTCCTGACATTCCTACTCTCGTGCCTCGTCCCGAATAGAATCATTTTCTGTGTTGGGTTTCCAGATAGCACCATTTCGATCCCACCTATCCTCAGAGACTCGGGTAAAATCGGCTCTGTGAGGCCCTGCGATCCCCAACAACTAGACAGTTTATTGGAAATAGATGCCATGTCACCGAAAGAGCCTCTTTCCTCAAGCTCCATGACCTTGCGTGCAACCAATGCCGCTATTGCTGAATCCCAAATACCCTCTCGATGGGTCCAGCTTCCAAGAAGTGCGATAGCTCGAAGTCTTATTCGGTGAACCCGACACTTCATAGTGAGATAGTACAGTGGTGATATGCAGCCCAAGTCCATGACCGAGCTGCGCGAATGGACAATTTCATCAGGACCCATTTCTGATGATGGGAAACTGTGGTCGGCTCGGCTAGTATCGGATACCAATTGAATTTCATCCAATAAGTGAGCAAAACGATAGATTTGGGAGTCATAAGCCATCTCATCTTCGGAGCACAGGCATAACTCGGCCATAATTGTCGTCATAGTGTGATGTATGGTCAATATCTGAGCTCCCCTCCTTCCAATAATATTGGGCATATTTTGGATGAGGCTCTCGTGGGAGCATTTCCATGTCTTTAGCCATCTCCTAAGTGCCCTCAGTAACTTCTTTCGTTGTTCAATGCGGGATTGATGGCTTGGGCAGGAGTCCCCCTCTTTGAGCTGGCAGCCGGTACTGCTCAGCAGCAACGCATCGTCTGTTAAGATGTCTAAGGTTTTCCATGCTGCCTTGAAACAGCGAAACTTTTGAGGAATAGAACTGCCATCGTCTCTTTGAAAGGATGGGTGAGTATTCGAGCATGATTGCTGGGACAGTCTGTATTGAATATCCAGCCTGGAAACCGCCTCTACGATCCAATCATCTGCCACCGTGGGCTTCTGGATTGTAATAACTGAGCAGTCACGGTCTTCGGAGACTGAATTGGCCTTTTTGATTATTTTTAATCCGTTCTCGATGTGAGCTTGAGCGGACTCCAGATGACCACGGAGGCATTCCAACGAGATAAAAACAACACAAGCGATGAGAATAACCTGAAAAGAGACCTTGTCTTTCTTTGCCAAGTGAGCTTTCAAATAATGTATTGCCTTGACGTAATGACGCAAGGCAAACTGGTCAATTGTGGCTCTTTCGTCGGTTGTTGTATCCAAAGTGTCCGTTTTGTGCACAGCGCTAAGCGCAAGACTGGCATGTAAGATTGCAGGCTCGCTTAGACTAGCCTGTAATAACAGGTGGGACCAAAACTCGGACAGGAAAGTGCCTGGAAGCTTGGGCACTGTTCGGATCTTGAACCAATCAAGGTATTGCTTCTCTTCCGCGCTCGCAGCAAGACACAATGTATCTATTGATTGTGGGACGGTGATCCCGTAGGGCGGAAGGACTCTAGGCCGTGAAAGTTGCGTTCCTCCCCCCGAAATGCTGTACCAACCGCACGCGCGACCTGTCGACGCGCATCGGTGGCAAGCCGGGTACACCTCATCGCACTTGACTTTACGGATCCTAGCGCCATATCAGTCTTGCTATGCAGCCCCAACGGGCCATAGTTCGAATAGGTACATTTTTAGACTCACTTGCAAGTACGACAGCCATTCTTGGAATACATCGCCAATTTGAAAGGCTAAGTTAGGCAAAAGACGTGGGAGTCGTCCAGGATGCTGGACTTTAGCGGGAGTGCATGTGGCAGTGGTTGGCGATGAGCTAGAGTCACCACCGGAATTTCATTGTTCCTTGTCATTCTGATGTTTATTTGATCAGGTGCTTCCCAAACACATTGCCAGAGGTAGTAATACAGGGCTGTTTTCACCGCTGATTGGGCACACATAGTAGTCGCGACAGACTTGACCAGAGAGCCGTTGTGGGGTCGCATCAGGCGTGCTGCGCCGTGATTCGTCCGCTCGGGATTTCGAATAGTTTTTCGGGGCCTACGCATCGATCTAAATATTATTGGCCCGTTCGGAAAATTGTCTATAGATCAGCGACGTTATCCTTCTCAAGCCTTCTGTATTCCCGTGGAGCATCGAGTGATAGTTTAATATACTCGGAGATAGGGGATAGACGGACGTTAGGACGGGGACTACTAGATATAAAATCCCCTTCGTGTCTACTCTTCAACCTGAATTCTTCGGCTCGAATCTGTTTGACAACTCAAATGGCCTCCAGATTCACTAACCCTCGCCGTTTGGGCAAGCACGGTCCTTTGGTCCCAGCCATGGGCTTTGGTCTGATGATCATGACCTCTACCAGCTACGGAACTTTGCCTGAGGATGACCAGCGTTTCGCCCTCCTTGATCGTGCGGTTGAACTAGGAGCAACCTTTTGGGACACTTCTGAGTAAGTTCTCTCACTACCTCGTCGTTGCGGTTCTTTTTTCACCCAGCTCACCGGTTATTTGAAGTATGTATGGTGACAACGAGGAGCTGTTGGCTCAATGGTTTAAGAAGACTGGAAAGCGTGATCAGATCTTTCTCGCATCCAAATTCGGATATGTCACTCACGGAGGGACCCTGGAGATAAACAGCTCCGCCGAGTACACCAAGAAAGCTTGCCACTCAACGCTGAAGAAAATGGGAACCGACTACATTGATCTATGTGAGCCTTGGCCAGGGGCAGAATATATCTATATCTCTATATCCTCTTTTGTGTAGGCCGATCTGCTCAGGTAATAGCGTCTGCTAATAGACTCTTTTCGATAAGACTACGTGCACAATGTGGACGAGGTTACACCTATTGAAGAGACCATGTGCGCTCTTGTGGAACTGCAAAAGTATGTCAATCCAACCAAGGTGGCGTCCAGAGGAACAACCCTGACTTATTGCACTTAGCGAGGGAAAGATCAAACATATCGGTTTGTCGATGGTCTCCTCTAAAGCGCTTCGTCGCGCAGTCAAGATTGGAGTCGTCGCCGCATACCAACCCGCGTACTCCCTCTTCGAACGTGGGATCGAGGGTCCCGAGGGAACCGATGCTCTGGCTACCTGCCGTGAGCTCGGGATTGCAATCGTATGCGCGACGCCTCTGGGTAGAGGGATCCTCACCTCCACTTTCAGCGAAGGCAATGCCGTCGGAGATAACACTGATATACGACGACTGAGGATGCCTCAATTCCAGGATGGGGCGCGGGAGCACAATGCCAAATTGGCTGGCGAAATCAAAGTCATTGCCGATAAGAAAGGCTGCAGCTTGTCTCAGCTGGCACTCGCTTGGCTCCTGAAGCAGGGCGATGATATATTTCCTATCCCTGGTACCAAACGTATCGAGTATCTTGAAGACAATATGGGTGCGCTCAATGTTAGTCTCACGGACCGAGAGGAGGCGGAGATCAGGGCTATTGTTGATAAAACTCCTGTTGTTGGTGGGCCTGTTCCTGATGCTTTCAAGAACATGATTTATCGTGATACCAAGGAGGAATAAGGGTGCCGGTACTTCAATGTCTGAGACATGCAAATTTCCTTAATATGACAGTTAACCCTGCTATCTACCCTTTTCTCTCTCTAAGGACAGACTTAGGAGATTCTGTCGGGATTTGGAGCCCTTGGTAAGCGAGTGAGGTGGATGAGTTATACAAAGGGTACAAAGTACACATCATGGATCTAGCCTAAGCCGACCCCGGATTTTCGTGGGACTTTTGTGCTCCCCTCCAGGCTTCATGTGGATAGGCATCATGTCCATGTCCATATTCCAGAAAGTAAGACGGGGGCTACACTACGACTGAACAGAGAACTGAACAGAAACAAAAAATATGTAATTCATCCCGGGGCAACAGCCGAAGCCCGGATTCTCATATCCCTCGCTGATTCGAAACCGATGATCCAAACCACGAGGAAAGAAACAACACGACGCCTTTTGGGGGGATCATCGAGCTCCACGGATCCAAAGACTCGATCCTAACAACATAAGGGGGTTTCACACAGCCTCCAGGAAAGATGGCCGAGTCCGAACATTTTTGTTTTTTCTGCTTCTAAGTAAGCGCAGGCCACCCTTCCCACACACACCACAACCCATTCCAGAAGAAACCAGGGCTGAAACAGGCGGGCCACCAGACCAGCGTCATCCTCGCCATGCCAATACCATCCATCGGACCATGTATTATCGTGCGGGGTGAGACGTTTAGTCCTTGCTCTTCTTGGGGCCCTTGGTCTTGGCAGTACCGCGGAACTTCTTGGAGCGGTTCTTCCGTTGCTTGCCTGTGGAAGAGTTAGATTCGATCGAGTCTGACAGTGACACTTTAGTGAGGAGTGGAACGCACGCTGCTGGCGGGAAGCCTTCTCGATCTTGTTGGCGGCACCGATGCGGACCAGGCGGTAGTGAGGCTCGAACTTCTTCAGGGCCTCGGAGGAGTCGTAGACCAGAGCGAAGCCGGTGCTCTTGCCACCACCGTACTGTGTGCGGAACCCGAAGACGGAGACCTGGTCCTTGTTGGACTTGTACAGGTCGGCCAACTTCTCACGGAGCTCATCCTTGGAGACGTTGGGGCGGTTGGGGTGGAGGACGTCCCTGGAAAATCAGAGATGTCAGCCGCGCGATCATTAATTTCGAGTTGTTCATTCCCCATTTCTCGTTTCGTTTCGTGTATGTCGTGTGTGATGTCGTGTGGGCGTTGAATTTGTTGTGTGCCAATCCTTCGATTCCTCCTCAAATTGTCGTCCACCGGGGTAAAAAGAAAGGGGGAGCTTACACGACCATCTGCTTGCGGGCAAGCAGAGGGTTGCGGATGAACTTGCGAGTCCGCAGAGTAACGGGAGTGTCGGCCATTGTGCTGGTGAGTGGTGATGCAGGAATGGGAAGGAGTGGATGTCGACTTTCAATTTTCGTGCGGTGCGCTCGGCTATGCGGTGGCGCTAGTCCAGTTAGGGTATGCTGACCTAAGTACGCTTATGTCATACATTAGGGCGGAATCGACACCCGGTTTAACAGGTGTCAACCTCGCCTTATCTCTTATCGATAATGCTCTCTTATCGAACACTCGAATTATCTTCAGTCTTTCCACTTTGTACGGTGGACTCGCCATGGCTGACTTGATTCGCACACTAGCTGTGCAGTACTTCCAGCTGGTCGATCCACCAACTCTGGCGCTACCACCAGGCAATGTCCTCGTCCAGCCAGCCGTGCAGCAAGCCCTATACGAGCACATGTTCGACGAGACACTCACCCCACTCCCACCAACGCCGTACCGAACACGAGTTCTAAAGCAGATACTCGCGCGGATCGAAGAATCAATCACAGACCCGGAGGAAGATGTAAGGAACCCATTGAATCCCAGCTAACTTTACAATCCACAATCTCCACACCAATTGACCTCCCATCTAACATATACCCCAGGAAATCCTAGACAGTCTAATGGACGCCTGGGGCAACCTAGTCGTCCAACCCAAACCCTCCGCCCTGGAACAAGCCCAACAACTCTCAACCATAAAATACACAGCTCCCCTCCAATCACCCCAGACCCGGGAGCGCAACGTAACAATACTCGAATCCCAAGGCCTGATTCTCTCCGGTGGAACAACAGGTAACAGAACATGGGAAGCAGCGCTACATCTAGGCTCTTTCCTGGCCTCACCAGCCGGTGAAGCACTAGTCCATGGGAAAAGGATTATTGAGCTCGGCGCGGGCACGGGGTTCCTTTCGCTATTCTGTGCGCGGCACCTTGGTGTTCGGGGTGTTGTTGCGACGGACCGTGAGCTGTTTCTCATTGAGAACATGCGCACGTGTGCCCGACTGAATCAGGCGGATGGGGATATACCGTTTTATCCGGCTGTTTGGGATTGGGGGACGAGATTGGAACAGACGGATGAGATGTCTTCGATGACGGGGGGCGGGCCGTTGGAGTTTGATGCTGCGCTCGGTGCTGATTTGGTACGATCCCCAATGCCGCCATATCCTAAAACATGATTTTGTATTAACAATCCCAGGTCTACGACACAGACCTCGTCCCCCTCCTCATCTCAACGGTGCGCGACCTCTTCTCAAACTACGGGGTTAGTCAGTTCATTACCGCTGCGACATTGCGGAATGAGGATACGTTCCGGACTTTTTCGAATGCTTGTGAGGAGAATGCTTTTAGCGTTGAGGCGTTGCCGTTTGAGTCTACGCCTGCGGAGGAGCAGTCGGGGTTCTTTCATTCGACGAATATTCCCATTCGGACGTTTAGGATTTCGAGAGCGTGATGAAAGAATGGTTGGTTGTTATGAGATTATGAGCGTAGATGAATACCCAGTTGAATTGACGGAGTTTGCTTTTGAGTTGTTGTATGACTATGCATGACTGGGTTCCTTTGGCTTTGGGGGTGCGGGTCATATACTCCATACCACCATTTTGCATAACTTGTAACAGACCATGGAGTTACGATAGCAAATGAAGATAGAAATGTATATATTAGGATTGTATGATTGTATAATCAACAAGAACATGACAAGGGAAAAAAAGGAATGTCTCGGGTATCATAGATCAGAAACACCACGCGCGCAACTATATGCCAAAAAAACCATTGTAGATCGGGATTAAATGCAGGGTATAGGGCGGGAGAATATCCAAGAGACAGAACTGGGATAGTAGCCAGTTCCTCAATGTGCAGGTAATTTCACTCGGCGAGACTTTCTCGTAAGAGGTCCTCGTCTACATCCTGCGGGTGAATGCGTATAGGGGGTTGAGGTGGAGGACGGAGACCCATTATGGGGCCTTTCTGGTTCACGCCTGGGAACCTGAAGTGGAGGGGTGGGGGGTTTCTATTCGTTGAAGCTGTAATCGGCGTTGAAGCTGCATTCGGAGTTGGCGTTGGAGCTTCCGAGCCAGCTGGTGACTCGATAGGTGGAGGTTGGCTCCCATCTGATGAGACAGGCGCCATGCCCCAACGCCCAAGGACCCAACCTCCCACGCGACGGCCCAAAGTGGCTGACTTGCGTGGGACTGGGGTTGCGGTGGAGCTGGTGCTATCTGTCGACCCGATGGAAGCGGATTCAGAGGCCAGGCTGTTTCCTGCGGCCATGGAAGCTAGCAGCGAGCGAGACGATTGATCGGGTGCCTTTGCGCGGTCTGCTGTGATGATGGGTGCTGAGAGGACGGGTGGGGTCGAGACAAGCGCGATGCAGGGAGAGACCATGCGTTGGGGGATGCGCATGCCGGGGTGCCAATCGCCCATGCGTGCGTGGCGGGTTGTGGGTGTGTGGATGTCCATTCCTGCTACGGACAATAGACTATCGTGCGATGCAGACTTTCGGAGAGGTGCGTATTGCATTTGCATGTCGAAGACATTTTCGGACTGAGGGTCCCCTGCAATAGACTGGGAGTATTCTCCTGATGGCGATGACTCGGATTCTTCGGGGATGGCAGGGTGTGCAGTAACCCCATCGCACAGATCGAGGTAGGCTGGTCGGTCGTACTGATCTTCATTGAAAAGACCGGATGAATCGTCGGGTGGTTCGGTATCGAGCCCTCCCATGGGCCGAATTGGCATGTCGAAGCCTTTGAAGTTGCGTGCTGCCATCAGAGGAGAAGAGAAGACGGTGCTGCCGGGGCTGGTAGGTTGGGAGAATTCGGACCCATGATCCATGCGGTCAAATATAGATGATGCGCGGAACGCGGATTGCGGAGAGCTTGCCAATGAGTCTGCTGGGGGTGTTTGCAGCGACCAGCGGCGGGAAGAAGATGGCGGTGGGATTGAGACGGATGTTTGAGACAGGATAGTGTTCATAGATGAGCCGGAGGATTGAGAGCGATGGATAGAGCGTCGAGGAGAGTGGGTTCCCATGACAGAGTGTAAAGGCGCAGGGCTTCCGAGATTAGGTCGTTTCTTCTTCACGCGACGGTTGAGAGTGGCTTTGTCCTTTTTCGATGATGTCGGGGTATGATAATGGTGGTGGATGTGAAATTCTTGTGACACACGACGCTCTTTCGACTCCAGTTCCTCGCTCAGGGTAGTAGATGCAGAAGGCTCGGCGTTTTCATCTTCACCAATGCCGGCCAGCGGCTGGTGAGACAGGACTTGATCACGCAGGTTTTGCACCTCGTTATTCGAACTCTCGAGCATTTCTCGCAGTTCCATTATCCCCACCTGCAAGTTCGCATTATCCTGCAAGATATCCTTGACGAAGCGTGAGACCACATTTGTACCTGGATTCCGGCCGAGCTCTGATGCAGCTGCAGCACCCTTCAGACGCCCAGCCGCATTATCCAGCTCCCGCTCCACAAGTCGCTTGCGCTCCATGCGTTCGACAAGTTCTTCATGTCGTTCACGCTCTTCCCGAGCTTCGGCTTCAATGCGTTCAACCTGATCACTAAGATCACGCAACGTAGTCTCAGCATTCCTCCACCTTTGCACGGCCGATCTCTCATCTTCCTGCACCGAAGACAAAGTGTCCTGCAACCTCGACTGGTCCGTCTCCATAAGAACCAACTGCGCCTCCAGGTCCGCAGCCCTAGACGCAGCAACAGTCAACCGGCGCAGCTCAGCCTGAGTAGTCTCCAGTGTAAGCGTCAAGGCCTGAACATGCTCATCGGACTCAGCAACAGCCTTATTCAGACCATCCAGCTGCTCCAGCAGCGAGCGGTTCTCCTCGACAATACGCGCATTGTCAGCCTGAACCTGGCGGTTCTCGCGCTCTAGCGCATCAACACTATCCACGAGCCGCTGGCGGTCCTCTTCCGCCTCGGCCATGTAACTCTCATGACGATGGAGAAGAGCCTGTAAAGAAAAGGTCAGCGACGAGGACCCGATACAGTCTCCCGTGGGAGCGTAATCGAAGAAAGTCAAGGCCATGACGAACGCCAAAACAGCGGATGAGGACGGGCGAGTCCATAGAACGAGAGCAAGTCATGGGTGGCCCCTAAGATGAGTGTAGAATGAAAGTAGGAGGGAAATCCAAAAAAGCCTTCGCAATACCTCCGGAATGACCAAAAAAATGATGAATCAAACGTGCAGTCCTCAGCCAGCCTCACCACACACCGTGTTCCCGCCGATCACCAACCCATAAGATGTGACCCTAGATGCATATAAAAAGAAAAATCTCCATCACGTACCTGACCTAGTCTTGCAGCCGTTGCAAGATCCTTTTCCAACCCCTCAAGCGCAACGTTATTATGCTCGAGCAGTGCACAGTCCTGGCGGCCACAGCAGCAACGCAGAGACGCGGGTGCGCTGGAGTGAGTGGGAATGCTGGGGAACAGGTCCCGGTCCTCGGTATGCGGATGGGAATCCATGTCTGGAATGTGGCCCCTTCAGGGAGCGATGGAGGGAACTGATCATCCGCGAGCTGTCCAGCGACAGGGATCTCTCTAACTGACTGGCGCGGATGCAGTGTACAGGTCGCACGGCAGAGCGGAGAAGCTCCCTTGGAGTCGGGCAGCTGATGGATGAGTAAGATGGGCTCCAATCGGTGCCTGATTATGTAAGGGTACACAGATTGCCCGATGAGGTTATATTGGGTTATTTTGGATTATATTGGGAGATGGAGGAGGGTTAGAGTAAAATACAGAATTTAGAGAAGAAAATATGAATCCCAGCCTCTTTGATTACAGAGTTGGCAACGATCGGGGAATTATCCGGTGAGGGCAGAATGGGCGCATTCCATACCCATACCAGCATGGGATCCATCCCTTCAGGTACCTAAATTTACCCATTCGATCAGATAAAGGGACCGGTATATTATTCTCTCCTAAGACCAGGGACCGCTGTAATAGAAGCATACGCATGGGCATGAGCGGTCTCGACCGAATCAAACATTCTGGCTATCACGCAGAAAAAAGAAAAAAAAAAAGTCAAAACGGGTCAAATGGATCCAGACCCATAAGAACGAAGCCCAGCGCCAGATTAATTCTCAAATCTCAAAGCTCAAAGCAAAACGTCATTCCGAACATTGATGAACGCCCCAGCGCCGCCGTCTTCGCTAATCTCGTTTACTAGGACCTCCGTTTGCTGGTACAGGCGTTCCAAGGCTGCAGAGGAGGATTTCCCGAGGGAGACTATACAGATCAGATTAGTACGAGTCAAAGCAGGCAAAGAGGGGAATGGGGAATGGGACAAACCTAAAATGGCCGAGTTCAGTTCCTCGGCTACAGCCACTCGCCCCGCGGGGTCTAGATAATGTCCGTGCACAGAGCGCTTGGGATCGGAGTAAGCTACGAGTGAGAAAATATCATCGAGCATCTTCTTGTCGCCGCCGTTTTCGTCAGAAGGGTAGTCCATGCGGAGTTGCTGGCCGTACTGCACTGCCTCGGTCAGGAGCTCGTTGAATTGCGCCGTGGCCTCTGGTTCCTCGGTGTCCATTCCATCTGCGGCCCAGCCGTCGTCGAGTTCCATTTCCTGATCGAAGACGGCGTGCTCGTCGGAGATACCGGCGGATGTGGAATGGCCTTTGGAGGAGACGTGGGGAGCGGAGAGCTCGTTGTATCGACGCATCACTTCGAGGAATTTGCGGCAGCGGAGTTTGAAGTGGATTTGAGGGTAGTCTTCGAGGACGTTGGCGTAGTATGCTTTTGTGTGCTTGAGGGCCTTGTCGATATCACCGTCGAGGATTGCGGCGCGAATTTCTGGTTTTGTTAGCGTTGTAGCTGCCACGAGTGGACGACAAGCTTACTGTTACGTTGGATGGCTTCGCGGTCTTCTTCCACCTCGTATTTCTTTAGCGGCTCCTGCTGTCCATTCTGCAGCGCTGCGGTCTCGGTGGCTACCTCTCCGGCGAATGCACGCGCGGTCTCCACGTAACCATCGTGGGCAAGAAACTGGGCAACTAGCTCCTGGAGGAGCGTGGACTCGTCCAGTCCTGGCTGTAAGCTGTCGGTACTCGTGCTGTTGATCTCTGATTGAATCGATGCTCTCTCTTGCTGTAGAATCGTTAGGCTCTCGCATCACAATTTGAAACATACTGCGACACATACCCTGACCATGCCGTCAATGTCAAATACGAATGGCTCCTGTCCAAAGTTCGCTTTCAAGTGTACGGGCGGTTGCTTCTTCATCCCGACAGATGGATACAGCTTCACATTGCGCAAATCATGAAAAGCATTCCCTAGTTCTGTCAGTTCTGCATCACTTGGCAGTTGATTGGGCTCTTACCCAGGAACACCCCATTCTTAGTAAAGAATGCTGACCCCGTGGAGAAATTTACTCCACATCCAACGGTATCTCCAACGCCAAACGTCGGCCCATATGAACGACCTTGTCCTTGACTCTCGCCGAAAAAGGACTTCCCATCATCACCGTGATAGGCCCAGGATTCCTGCTCCCAGCCCGGGAGTCTCTCGACCGAAGCTTTGGTACTGGAGAATCCAATGCCGATCATTCTAGACCATCAATCAGTATAAAGCCGTAGATTACCACGAAACCATACAACGTACCCTTCCTTCGGCTTGGACTCAATCTTGATCTCAAAATAGTATATACCACATTGTGGCGGCATGGGGTTATCAGCCCTTAGCGCCGCAGCTTCATGGTCGTGTTTGTGCACGGGACCCGTGTATCGCACATCGAGAGAATCGTTCGATAGCTCTAGACCGGCGTATTTGTCCGATGAACTCCACTGGGTCGGCAGCGGTGAGAGGGGGTCGGCGGTGGTCGGAGGTTCCTTCTCGATGATCTCGTAGGTCATGCCACGATGGGATGGGGCCATGCGGGGGAGGTGGACATTGCTGGAAGAGGTAGAGAGGGGAGGATTCGAAGTGGAAGTTGTAGAGGAGGCGTCGCGCTGCTGGGCCGCATGTTTAGCTCGATGGGCGGCTTCGAGGCGATAGATGTAGCGGGAGTTGCGGAGGTAGGAGGGGGTGAAGAAGGCCGGCCCATCGGTCAAACCGAAGCCCGAGTTAAACTCCATCGGGCGCAAGTAGCTGGCATACTTGCGGGAGTATGAAGGCAGGGAATCAGGAGATGAGTTGGATCTCCAGGCGGGGTTGAGCTGCATATCGGCATCGAGGCCGGACGGGACCCGGTGGAGTCGGCCGTCGGGCAGGGAGGGCGGCCGGTAGGAAGAGACGGGATTTGAGTTGATCAGATGGGAGAACGAGCTTGAGATTGGGGGAGAGAAAGCGGTGCCCGAGACGACGGAGGCGTAGGAGGAGCGGCGCTGGCCGGATGAGATGCCGTATGTTGGAGCTCCTCGAGCTCCACCGGGGAAAGGAACGTCGGCCATGGCTGCGGGTCACGCCCACCCCAAATCGATGACCGTGGATGGCTTCACAACCCAAACTGATCTGCAAAAATAGATGAATTCTCTCTGCTGAAGGGCTTCTTGCTAACGTTGCGAGACGAGCGGGTCATCTGGTGACCGGAAGCAGCGAAGGCCGCAACAGCCACGAACACCCGAACAGAGGTGAGGGCTCGATGTCGGGACCGAAGTTAGCGTAGCATGAACAAGGGAAAAAGAAAGATAGTAACGGCTCGTTGAAGGCTGCGGGGAAATATCCGGGTTAAGCTAGGAAAGGAGGGGAGGGAGAGTGTTGTCACGAGGATCCCTCCCCGATGTGTCCGGCCTCTTCACAATGGCTTGAAATTCACTGCTTATTCCTTCAGTCATTTTTGACATCTTTTTATGTGGCCACTATTCATGCTAGTATGATAGTCAAAGTACGCGAGCAACAGTTATGATCATCCACATATCCAAGGCCATTTACAATATTTCCTCGGTCTCTAGTTCGGTAAATTGTATAGAAACCAGAACAAGTTTGGCATGTGCTATGATCCTATCACAGCAAAGGTCTTCCAGTCCGATAAAAAATAAAGTGAATCCGATCCCAAGATATCCCGAATTATAATACAAGAGAATGCCCAAAATCCCAGCGCAGCAAAACAAAACAAATTGTGCCAGACAGGCAACATGCGAGACCATGCCATCATACCTGTAGCCATATCCACTTTCCAGAAGACGCCATTTCATAAAAACCCAGAGCCAAAACAAGGTATGATCCAGAAAAGTGAAAAAAAAAACAAAGAAACGAAAAAAAGAAAGAAACGAAAAAAAGAAAGAAACGAAAGAGTCTAATATACAACCTCATGCACATTAAGCAGCCATAGCGATGGCGGGCGACGACGGCTCGACAATGTTCGATGGAACGGGGGTGACATCTCCATCACCGGAATTGCTCTTCTCGCTGGGAACAGCACTGCTGCCATTGAGGGTGTCGGTACCAGGAGCAGTAAGTCCGGCCTTCGTGTCGCTATCGCCGCTCTCAAGGGCAGCAACCTTGGACTCGCTGGACTCAGACTTGGCCAGGTGGTGGCCGCGCCAGGAAGGCAGTTGCCAGAGAACGCCAGTGAAGCTTCTCAGCTTCAGAGGCTGGCGTTCCCACTTGCGGCAGGGAGCTCCGGTACGGTCGAGGGCGCGCAGTCCAGCATTGATAGCGCCGGTGTTGGCCTTTGGTCCCAGTCGAGTTGCGGCCGGCAACTTGGCAGCATCGGCACCTTCTTCCCTGTTATATGTCAATGTCATTCGGCTCATATTGCGTTGGGTACGACTTACAGTCGCGGCTTCTTCTTCGGCCCTGGTCTACCTCTAGCACGTGCGGTGGGCTCGGTCTGCCCGTTTGCGCGCTTGTTGCCAGGCTTAGGACCCGGAACACCCTTCCGGCGCGGGGTATCGGCGGCTGGAGTTGCACCGGCGGCCGGGGTCGAGTTCGCATCGGCGTTGGAGTCATTGTCCGCAGAGGAAGGACGAACGGCCGGGACTTCAGTAGACGAGGCCGGCGAGGAACGTTCGAGACCCTTGCCGGGAGGGAAAAGATTCGAGGGCTTTCGGTCGGTGGCATTGTCCATGAAGGACTGTAGCATGTCCGGGGACAGCTTAAGGGTCACCACTAAGGAGCTGGGTGTATTTTTAGAGCCCTTGGAGCGACCGTTGGGGGTAGAGCCGGCAGCAGGCATGATGTCGGAGCGAGGCGCGAAGTCGGCCTTGGAGATGTGACGATGGGTAGAGTCTCGGAAGGGATTGAGGATGATGAGCCGTAGGGGCGGCGATCGTGACGTGGTCTTCCACCGCCCAGGCTATTTTCAGCTGTAGATAGTTTCAAATGTTCACGAGGCTGAAGTGTTGGATGGTTGGATGGATCATGGGGGGAGGGGGAGAGGGAGAGGGAGAGGGGAAGAGTCGAGATGGAAAGGGAGGGAAGCGGGAAGGGGGGAAAGGGATGGGTGTCCCGGCAGTGGATAGCATCTCGTTTAATTTTCTGGATAGCGAAGGTTCTTCTGAGAGAGACACAGGAGGTGCGAGTCGTGGTGAGGCCTCGCGTTGTTACCGTATCGGTATTTACGCCCGTCGGTGGCCACGGACGGGACTGGTTACCGTACCGTTACGCCTGCGACAAAGGAACCCGACTTTTGCTTCACCGTTTCTATACTTGTATTCGATACCTTTTTGGGGACTTTTTGAATATCCATTCCTTTGACACGTCTTTTGGGATCTCTTCTTTATCATTCATAGGCATCAACCATTCTATATACTTGGCACGGTGTGTACTGCCAAACACATTCCTGATCGCCCCCGATTGATGGATCTCATTCCTGTCTCCGCCGAGTCCCGAAATTGGTTCGCTAGTGGTCCCGGACAGTTTCGCAATGGCCTGATCCAAGACTGTACAGTATTATTCAAGAGCCTTGCAGTTTTACCCCCGTCACCAAGACCTTTCAGATGACCGACTCGACCTGGCGCCACCGTGGCCAGAGGCGAGATGAGAATATTTTGACGCCTGACTCTTACAACCCGTAATACGCCACAGATCAACGGATTTGATCATCCGAAATCTGTGCTCCGCTGATCGAATCATGGTCCTGTATTGGTCCTGTACAAAGTCTAATTTACAACAAGGTCATCTAAGCGACTCCCGTCACTAATCAACTTTCCTCTGGCTTTCCATCTTGCGCCGTTCCACGACCTGCGCGACGGCGCGTTGCACCTCGGCACTCGAGCGCACTCCGCCCAAAATCAGCCCCTCTTTCATGCCGCGACGCAGCGCAGACACGCTCTCGCGATCACCGCGGAACGGCGCCAGGCCGACCTGCAGCACCCGCGTTGCCTCGAGATCTGCCTGGCGCGTTGCTACTACCAGCTGGCCCATTCGCTGCATGGTCTGCGGCGAGATCTTGTCTCCACCGCCGGGTGCGCGGGCGCTTGGCGGAGCGATCTGGGAGATGAAGATGTGTAGTAGAATGGAGGCGCGACGGGCCAGAGTTAATGTCTGGAAGGGGAGAAGGTGGAAGGCCGGCTCTGGCATCCAGGCCCGTAGCCATGTGGGAAGATAGGTCGCGGGCATGAACACGGCCTGGGGGTGGGTGATAAGCGCGAGTTCAAGGGTTAGCATGGCGGCAAAGGTATAGAAGCGCCACTGTAGAACCGTTAGTGCCTGTCCAAAAAAAAAATCCGGGTCTCATCACTCACGTAGCGTCCCCAGTTGGCCCACCACAGCCAGTTCAGCACCAGCATGGTCACGAAACCACCGACGTAATGCGGGACAAGAGACCGGGTGAATGACACGGTGATAAAGTCGCCCATGGTCTTTTGCTCACCCCAGCTGAGCATGTCGGGACCGAAGCGGTCGTACGCGAATCGCCTGACTGGGTTCGCGAGCGTTTCCTGAGCTTGACGCAGGTACATGAAGTATACCTCTGCGCCGCCGTCCGGGCCGATCTTATCAGGGTGATGCTGGGCGGCTAGTCGGCGGAACTTCGACTTGATCGTGCGCTCATCGGCGAATGGTGATACTCCCAGCGCTTGGTAAAAGTCTCCCGCAACCTGCACTTGGTGGAAGGTTTCGTACAGCGTGTAGAGGAGGTAGCTCGTGACCACGAAAATAAAGATACGGCGACGATGGAGATCATGACGCGGGGTTCCTGGCATAGGGCGAGGGGAGCCGGCGCGAACAGTAATGCCATAGTAAACAGTCTGGAGAAGCGCCGTTGCGTACTATACCGGTTGTCAGTATACAAAGAAACACGTCCACATCGAGGGTTTCACATACATTAGGCAGGACAGCCCACCCGAGATAATGGAGCACCGAGGCCATGACTGTGAGAATGGAATCACCAATCCCAGATTCTTTGAGGCCAAGCTGGCTGATGCTCGCCCCCAAAACCGGGGCGGTTAAACTGCGTCACCGCCCGCCTCCACCGCCTTCCCTTCTCTGCGCAAAATGAAGAAGAAAAAAAGTTTCTCGAAGTCTTCGAACCATAAAAAAGATCAACCATCCACCATAATTTACAGCTCTGCGGAGCCCCAATTGCGCCATGGCTGTCGACGCAATGGAAATTGACACCTCACCCCGGGCGACCGACGAGCGCAAGCGCAAATCAAAGAACAAGGATGCATCACCGTCCAAGAAGCGCAAGCAGACCGACGAGACGAAGAGCAAGAAAGACAAATCCAGCAAGACAGCCTCGACATCGACCTCGACTGAACATTCCGAGTCCCCATTTTCTCTCGCCACGGCTACACTGTACTTGCCGTTGTCGCCCATCTCCATCTCGCCCACCCATGCGCTGGCTTCGCTGATGGCAGAGCACCTCTCGCCGCTGCTCTTGACCTACTATCCCCCGCTGAAGGGTATCGTCATGGCTTATTCCAACGCTTCAATTTCTAGCCACCCGCCCTCATCTAAACCCCGCAACTCATCTGACCCGAACCCGCAGCCTCTGACGCTCGCCAAAACCGCCGACGAGTACGGCGTGCTGTACGTCTACCTGACAGCAACCTTCCTAATCTTCCGCCCCAGACGAGGCCAGAGCCTCGAAGGCTGGGTGAACGTCCAATCCGAGGGCTTTTTGGGCGCAGTCGTCTTCAACCTGTTCTCCGTCGGCATTGAACGCAAACGCCTCCCCACAAACTGGCGGTGGGTACCACCCGGCGAAGAAGCCGAAGAAACCGAGACCTCAGCAAACGCAACTACAGACGATGAGTCCGCTACCGGGCGCGCACCACCGGGCTTCGACTCCGCCAAGGAACTCTTCCAGCCCGCCCCAGTGGCTGCAGGCGATCTGGACATTGACGGCGAAGACGAAGGCGAGGCATCCACAGGCCACTTCCAGTCTGTATCTGGGCACCGCGTGCGGGGCAATGTTCGGTTCCGCGTTGTCGACGTAGATATCATCCCAGGCTCGGAACGGGACCGCGGGTTCCTGAGTATCGAGGGGACGATGCTCACCCCGGAGGAAGAGGAGAAGCTTGTACAGGCTGAGAACCAGGGCCAGTCATTGCCTCCATCGTTCCTTTCTTCTCCGACCAAGAAGACCACTCGGGTGATTCCCATCTCGGCGACACCGGCTGCGCAAGAGGTCTCGGTTGTGGAGATCGAGCCGGAGGAGAAGACAGAGAAGAAAGAGAAGAGAGAGAAGAGAGAGAAGAAGGAGAAGAAAGAGAAGAAAGAGAAGAAAGAAAAGAAGTCCAAGTCAAAGAAGGAGAAGAAGGAGAAATAGAGCTGTATACATGTCCTTCATACATTTCATTCTCGGCGGGCGTTCCGGGCAAAAGAGTTTCATTTTCAATGCCAAACGTGTACATGCAATCAATGCTTGAGCTATCCATTACTCCAACATATCCAACTAAACACCGACTTGCAAAACATCGACTCCGTCCTTCACCTCCTTCTTCGACACCATTTTCCCACCCCTCATCAGCTCCGCACACTTGCTCATAACCGGGTCCATCCCCATCGTAGCAACCGCCACGACAGTCTCCCCCTTGGTATAAAACGCCGTAAACTTGGTCTCCTCCGGCTGCCTCAAAACAACATCATCAAACCCATTCACCGTATTCCCACAATACCTCAACTGTGCGCCCAACGCACTCCAGAAAATCGGAATAAACTGCTTCACCGACGCAGACCTCACAGGCGCCCGCTGCGCATGCACAATCGCCTTCGCAACGGCCCGCCCCGAGTTCTGCGCTACATTCCAATGCTCAATCCGCACCGGGGCCCCATTCCCTCCAGGCCCGTTATAGGGAAACGTGGCTATATCACCGATAGCAAAGACATCCTCGGATTCAGGAATCAGGAAGTGCGAATCCGTCGCGACAGACCCGTCCTTCTCAAGCTTGATAGCATCACCCAGGAAATCCGTCGCCGGACGGACTCCAACGCCCAGAACGACGACATCGGCCTGCAGCACGGATCCATCTTTCAAATGAACCGCGCCAACGGTCTTCCCATCGTCGGACGGCGTGGCTTTCTCAACGGACGCAGAGAGCTTGAACACAACACCGTTCTTCTCAAGATTGCGCTGGAAGATCCGCCCGACGTCCGCGCCCATGACTCGTTCCATGGGCGCGTTCTCCATGCCGACGATCGTCACATCGTGCTCCTTGGATCTGAGCGCGTTGCCCACTTCCATTCCGATGAATGAACTTCCTATCACAACCACCTTGCGCTTGGAGTCGCCCAGGGCGCCCAGAATCTTCTGGACATCTTCGACGGTGCGCAACGTGAAGATGTTGCCCAGCTCTTTGAATCCCGGAAGTGGGAGGTTTCGGGGTATACCGCCCGTCGCAAGAACGAGTTTCGTATACGGGAACTTGGTTCCCGATTTCGTCGAGACGGATTTATTCTTGAAATCGACGGATGTCACTTCATCGACGACCTTGTCGATGGAAGCTTGCTCGTACCATTCCTTTGGACGCCAGAGGATCTTGGAAGCGTCGGGGATGAGGGCTTTCGAGAGTTTTGTACGGTCGATTACGTAGTCGGACTCGGTGGAGATTATGGTTATTGAGCCGGGATATTTGAGTTCGCGGAGGGTTTGGACGGTGCTGATGGTGCCGCTTCCTCTGTTTTGTGTTAGTGAGGTTCCTTTATAAGGAAACGGGAACGGATGGAGGGATGGAGAACGAACCCTCCAATGACGACGACTTTCTCCTCGGCCTTGGAGGCAGCACACTTTAGAACAGGGTCCCGCTGTCCGGATTTGATATCGTTTTCGGTGGCGCGGATGTAGACGGCGCCGTTCTTTTCAAAAACGTCGAATTTGTTCAGCGCATTCAAGGCTGGTGCGTCTTCGACGTCGCCGGATGAGATTTTGAAACATGCTTTATACAATTAGCATTTCCGTTCTTGTTTCCCCAAGATATACACCGACGTAGGTAATGGAAGGGACATACCGCCATGCCAGGGACATGTAAGCCGGCCATCCGGCGTGACCACGCCGTTCTTGAGGGGCGCACCGTAGTGCGTGCAGCGCGGGCTGAGGGCGTGGACTTGTCCGTCGTGGTTTAACAGGAGGACCTTTCCATCTTCGATACCTTCGACCTCGACCTCGCGCTTCTCATAAGGGGAGACGGAGGCCAGGGAGGAGATGTCTTTTAGTTTATACTCTTGGGACATTGTGGAAATGGTTCTTTGGGGATTTGAAAGGAGGTGTAGTCTTAATAAGCTTTGGGCTGTTGTTGGGCGCGTGAAGCTTGGGATGTGAAGAGCTCTAGCTTGGGGACGTGCACTGGGATTTAAACCCCCGGGAATGGATCTGGAAGCTGGGAAATGAACACAGCAGGAACACGAGCATGCACTTGCTGAGCGACAGCCACACCGACAGGTCCGGACTCGTGAAACACTTGTAGTGATTGGTGATGAGCGTAGACGTGGACGTGGCAGGGAGCGGGGGAGTGAGAGGGGCATTGAGGTCAATTGCATGGCTAGCAGGGGACGGAGGTAGCACTATTTAAGGAATTGGACAGGTAATGCATACCAAGTACGAATACCCAAGGCGATTAAACGTGCAAGCGGGATATAGTTCGGTGACATCACGGTGAGAGCGGCATGGGCCAATCGGAGGGCAGCTTTTGTCACCGAATCCTGCCTTTTGCTTGGTCGCTAACAAGCTATGCAGCTATTACCCTGATACAGCTAGGTACTTTGGACATAAAGTGATGATGTAGTACAGCTTGCAGATTGTGTCAGATAATGAACGTCCATATTTGGTGGTCGATGCTATGTGTGATATCCGGCCTTGACGCCTCTCATAGATACAAAAGAATGACTAGTAGATACATGTAGGCTTTATGCCTTAGAACATAGAATGATTAGAACTTTCGCGACGATCGCTTCTTGCTCTTCTTGCTGGCCTTGCTCGTCGCCGGACTGATGCTCACTTCCACGCGCTGCATCGTGTCCGTCGACAGACGAGTGTCTGCGTTGGATACCCGGTCAGAATTGTCGCTCCTTGCAATTCGGCTCGGCTGGCTGGGTCCTGCCGATGGACTGGACGTCAGATCAATAATTTCTGATAGTTGTGAGCCATTGGGCGGGGGAGAAGCAACGGGTTTCTTGGAGCGCGTAGAACCCGCCGGTGTTTCAGATGGCTCTGGGTTGGATTTTGGGGACTGCGGTCGCTGGGCACTAGTAGGCGGCTTGCGTGAAGAGCGCGAGCTGGATGGAGGAGATGGCTGTGATAGACGGAGACTCTGCTCGCTATGGACCAGGCTGTCGTTGTCTTCGTTGTCCTCGTTCATTTCGTCATCCTTATCTTGATCCGTGTTGTCCAGCTCTGGGTTTCCTGTTCTCAGCATGTCCAGAAGTTTCTCCCAGGAGGCCGTGCCCTTGGGTGTGTTTGCTTTTTGTCCGCTCGGGCTCCGTGTAATGGGGCTGCGAGCGGGCCTCGACTTTCCGGAGAGGCTGTTTTCTTGGGGAGGCACTACAGACAGCAGCGAGTCATTGCCGCCAGATCCATTCGCAGCCAGAAGCGACTCGTCAACGACTTGGCGATCTTGATGTTGGCTTTCAGACGGTTGATCGGAGACGAATTGGTTGACAGATAAGAAGGACAGGGCTAAGTGGTCCTGGTTGGAATTATCCAGAGCGGATGGTTCCTCGATCAGAGTGAAAGCGGACGGTTCTTCAATCAGAGTGTGGCCATCAAGATTCGTTTCTTCAATCAGGCCGTCGAAACGGCCGCCTAGCCTGGCTCCAGGAGACGAGAACGCCGAATGGAACCCAGAGAACGAAGGAGAGGGCACGGCATGGGTGTCACTGTTTTCATCGTCTGCATCATGGCCTTGCGTTTGTGGAAGCCGCACGCTACCGGGTATCTGAACAGATGGCACATCCGATCTCGCTGGCGAACCAATCTGACTAGCTGCGGTCACGAGGGTGACGAACGTGGTTTCATCGAGATCCATATCCGCCGGATCGATAGCGAGAATCTGGGCATTCGGCATGGAGTCCTCGACTACAGAGACACTTGGAACGGGTAAGCGCATGAAAACAAACCGATTTCAGTTCACTGACAAGCTACCTTCTTGCGCGTCTTTGTCCACGCCATCGCCGTCAATGACTGCTGGCGCCGGCCGCAGAAGCTTTGAATCGCTGAGTTCTGCAAATGCAAGTTCGCGATAGCCATCATCTTCTTCCTCGTCGTCCTCGAATCCTGGCATTTCGAATTTGTCGTATACTCGGGGCCCGTCGTCCTCCGGGTCAACTGGCTCTGCCTTTGGTCGTCGGTCGCGCACCGCTAGTCGCACATTGATCATCCCATTATCCAAGACATCGTGAACTTCGGCAACTCGGTATTCGGACATTCGGGGCTGCCAGTTTGTCGCTTTGGACATGTCCAGCTGTCGGAATGCGATGATTGCTCCGACCTTTGTTTCGGATTCGACCAAATCTGGAACAGAACTCGGATCCGCAGGAAGTGTGGGAAAGTCGTCGGAAGGACCAGTGATTTTGTTCTCAGCGAATGCAAGCTCTTCCTCGTCATAGTTGAGTTCCATACCCTCCTCGTAGGCGGGCCATTCATAGTTCGGTTCTTCATACTCTTCCTGGTCTTCATTTTCCTGGTAAACCTGGATTCTCTGCTTTCTCTTTCGCTTCTTTCCCCAGCCATTCCGCTGTCTAATGATCGCATCCGCATCTGCGTCCCAGCGGTTCTCGAAGGGGAATGGTGGTGAACTCAGCTCGATATCATCGTAAATACACTCGGTAGCTTTGATGACCAGCTTGTTTTCCCAGTCTACATCTGAGTCACTCTCCTCTTCTTCAACGGGTTGCTTCTCTGCGGTTTGACGTCGGGAATGGACAGTGCTAGCTTGAGCAGCTAGTTTTCGTCGCATCGCCTCTTCCTCTTCCTTGTTTTTAGGAGTGCGCACTCCCAAGGATCCGAAGAGCAATCGCTTGGAACTGGCGATGTCAAGTTTGCGTCGAGTTGAAGGCTCCACCTCAGGGGGTTCGTCAGCTTCATCAGCTTCATCAGGCACAGCCTCTTCTGCGGCGACTGATTTATTAGGTGGGACATTTTCCTTTTCAGAAGTCTCATCCACATCAACGCCACCAGAAGCGAGATCCCGGAGTAGTTTCTGCCGCCTTGCCTCAAAATCCAGCTGCTCTTGGTCCTGCTTTTGTGCCTTGGTCGTTGTTGTTGACATGACACTGGACTCATCGGGGAAGTGCCAGCCTCCATTTGCCTCCTCCCATTCATGCAAGGCGGCGAAATCTGCTTCAGCAGGCAGCAGGCCGATTTCCTTCAGCTTAGAAAGACGGCGGCGGAGCTTGTAGCGATGGTTGCTCTTTTTGGTCCGCACAGAGCCACGGCCAGGAGGGTTCACAATGGGAACGTGGTTCGATTTAGCTGGGGGTGGGGAAGCTTCTTCGTCTTCGGAGCTCGAATCGGAACTGGAGTCGGAGCTGGAATCGTCTTCAGAGCTGGACGGGGAGCGTTCCGCTCTGGTGGCTGGTTTGATGGCTGCTCCGTTGACTGTCGGCACATCTTCATCAGATGAGTCTTCTTCCTCAGATGAAGAGTCGCTCGAGTCGCTGGAGTCACTCGAGGACGGGGAGTCTGACTCGGAGTCGGAGGTTTCAGCAAAATCTTCGTCAGGCTGCAGGGGTTGAGATCCCAAAGCTTCAGGTGCGTATTGGCCTCCATTGAATCTCACAGCCTTTGAGACTTTTGGAGAAGAGTCATCCCCGCGAGACCGCTTGCTGGAAAGAGACGAGGCTCCCACTATTGATTCCGAGGAGTTTGGTCTCTTGTCCGCAGACGAGGGCCTCTTGGCAATCAGACTAGAGCGCAATGCAGGGCCAGTAGGCACTTGCGCCTGTTTTCTGATGTCAATAAATTGGGACTCGGGCTCCTCGAAATCCGCCTTCAAAGCCTTGAGCTCAGTATCCAGATCGTCCTCTTCAGGATCAAGGTCAGAGGCGTCTATTTCGCTGTCTGAACCATCTGAATGATCGACGTGATGCCTGATGACAGTCCCCATGTCGGATACTTCATGATCCGCCGGTATAATGGAGAGCTCCTTTCCAAAGCCAGTGTCGCCCGGTGGCAGCCACTCCCCGTCACCCTCTTCATCGGCATTGGAATTATCGTGGGCACCCTCATAGTGGAGTGTAGAATCAGGCCCAAAGTCCCAGCCAGAGGAGAAAGCAGTGCGACGCTTCTTTCTAGGAGGAATAGTAATCGCAGGTCGAGAGGAAGTACCGCGCTTCAGGAACGGAGACCCGAATGCAACGCCATCAATGAGATGCTTGCCCTCAGCCGTAATCTGATGTCGACCGCACAGTCGGCGTGCCCGGAGATCTGATAATTGAAGAGCTCGAATACTGCAATGCGAACGTTAGTAACTTGTCCCATTCATGTCAAACAAAAAAACGCGCCAGACGCGTTGAATCAGGGGCACGTACACAACCTCATCTCCCTCGCGAAGCAATCCATCGACCTCCATGAAGTGAAGACACTCTGATCCGCCCACCTCAACCACGTAATCCTCCAATCCCCACTGACCACCGAACTCCGGGTCGAACATACTGGGTTCCGTCTCCAGCGGCACGACCTCATTCACATCTTCTAGTAATTGTGCGACTGTGTATCCACCGTTCGCAAAGGCAATGTTCGGTGCGCGAGTCGAAGCTATCGCGGCCGCCGATGCAGCGCCATGGACTCCATATTCCGCAGAGGAGGAGGAGGTGGTCCACAGAATGCGCGTGACCGGTAAGCCGTGCCGCGATATGACTAGGTGAAGGCGCATGGTGCCGGGGACGTGCGCTAGATCATCGAGGCAAGAAAGTGGAGGTGGTATTCAGTTTGAGAAATTGTCGATGGTTTGAGCGCGACGTTTTGCAGCTTCTTTGAAAGCAGCGGTGTGCGGGATGTTGTGGAGGAATCGCGCACAACAGAGGCGCGCAAAAGATGTCTAGTGTTCCGAGATATGAGAAAAGATCGTGGGGAGTACCATACGAGGTGCATGGACGTGGGGAAATCGAGAAACTGCCTCGTGCAGCTCCGAAGAACTGAGCTCGGCGTGGAGCAGGCACTAACCTCTTTTGGATGGTGGCCTTAGGCGCCACTGATCGACACAACACGATCTATAGCTCTTTCTGATCATTTATTCTCACCGTATTCTGGAGACTTTGTCTAGACCTTTTTACGGGCATCTTCCTCGGTATCCCTTTTCAGCATCTTTGTCACTATGTCAACCCGTGACTTGACTCCTTACGGCAGAGGATAATACACACCAAGGGGGAAAATCAAAGTTGCCTGGCCAGATAATAGTTCATCTGGAAAACAGCACTCAAAAAGTCGCATACGAGTTTTTAAGACTGGGAGGGAGATTGAGTAGAATGTAAGATTGCCTCTCACAATGTATTATGTAGTTACTGCTGAGAGTGTGATGCTCGAACGCAAAAGCCCGATGACCAAATTATAGGCTCTAAAGATATCATTGAGGAGGGGTATAAGGATACAATCGACCGCAAAGATGATGTGGTACTTTGTGCGCAATATTCGCCTAATTGGGTGTTTTGAGCTTGATCACTCGAGGGAATTGCAGCTTGTCTGTGCTCTCCAGCTCCAGGCAAGAACCGTGTAAATAGCCACGAAGCAGATATCAGGATCGTCTGTCTGCGCTCCGAGGAACGGGTTTCCGATTAGGCACGCCCAGGTTCATTGAACGCATATTGGTATTTGAAGGCCGGCGGTTCACACTCGGAGTCTGGAGCTGCTTATCCGCGACTTGTTGGTACTGCGGCGGGCTTTCCTCTTCCGCGGGGTTCCGGGGTACCTTCATGGTACTTTGAGGGCGTCGTACGGGCGAAGCGGGAGGCGATCCGGAAATAGATTCAGGCGGAGTGGTGGGCAGCATGTCAAAGGATTCGGAGGACGAGCGGCGGTCTTCACGGGGGAGCGCGGAACCTTCTGCGCCGCGCCCGCCCTCACGGACCCTTTCCATTTGGACTGGGGATTTGGCATCAGTTCCAGATTCCACTGTGCTGGCGTCTGGTGGGTGATACTCGCGGCGTGGTCCATCCACCGGGCTTAAATTTTCTGCCATTGTGTCCTCATAACTGGGAGGTGCGTCATCATACGCGGCTCCGGACTCCGCTGATACTGGAATTCCGGATGGCCGTGGTGGTATGGTAGGTCTGCTGTCTGTGGCCGTGGGGAACTTTTGTCCGGTTGGTTTGGAGGGAGATGGTTGTGGTGCTGAGGCGGCTAGGGCATCCAGGAGGGCCTGGGGGGGAGCGATACCAGAGTAGACCTTGACTGGCATCCGCAAGGGAAGGACAATGAGTTGGGGCTAAAAACGTCAGTACATTGTAAGTGAGAGTGGCTGTGAGAGTGGCTGATCAAAGCGTACCTTCATGTTGCTAGCAGTGCCGTGGGTGATGCCAACTCGCACCTCCAACTCGTAGGCTCTTTCAATATTGCAGGTTTCAAACGACGGAGCCACGGAGTTAGGTAGAGGCAGATTGCCCCACAACTTCGGGTCGATATTCCATTCAGTACCCGCAGGATCTTCTGGCTTGCCCAGTGGTATTCCCAAGTTACTGCGACTCATAATGACCCAAGAGCCACTCTCATTCCGAGTAAGATCATGCGCCAGAATCTTGGTAGTAGAGATCAGCTCGATTTGCAGCATTTCAAGGAAGATAATGTCCGACGACTCTGTTAGCTTTTTGGCCATGAGACGGAGCGGAACAGGTTCGTTGCATGTGAGGATAGAAGGATTCGGGAGTCGAGCGTCCACAGACACACGCGGAGGCTCCGAGGAATCTCGGAACGGATTAGTCCCTTTTGAGAAAATACTCTTCTTCCGGCTTTCCTGAAACTTGGAGAACTGATGTTGGCGTCGAGCATATGTTTCCTCGTTGGGGTTTCCTGCCCGAGGCGGCTCAATGGGGAGGAAGTTTAATGGCACAATCTGTAGGATTCATTAGCCAGGTGACATATACTGCGATTGAATTAATACCCACTGCTCGAATGTTCTCTTTGTAGAATTGTGGCCTGATAACCGTAGCCTTCACAAAGTACTTGATGTCGGCCATACCAGGGAAACCGCCGAAGGTAGGAGGAAGGGTCTTTTTGACATGGCGATTGCTATCGCGGGCCATTTCCACCTTCAGCCCACTGAAGTTGAGATTGGTGAGCATGCTGTTGCTTGGGTTGCACGCATTGTTGAAAGGAAACTAGGCGGATGTTAGCTTCTGCCTTGAAGCACGTTGTAAGGGCGGATTGACCTTGAACTGGAAAGGATATTCATATGATCCCGACGCGAAAGTGTAGGAGGATGCGGGCGATCCGGATTGCATGACCGCCGCCGTGGGGAAAACGGTTTCAACTTTGTAAAGGATCTGTACTGGTCAGCAGCTATCTAAGCAGACTATCCACCCTTGTTTCTTACCTTGTGCACCTCCAGCTCCGTGCGCTTCTTCTCCGAGTTCACATTGAGTGGGTTGCGAGGACCAGACAGCCTGGTACGGCTCTCGCCCTCCAGCTTGACCTGGATACCTCCAATGGCGGCTTCGGTAGGTAAATGTAAGATGACCTTGCCCGAAAGGAAATCGAGATTTGTGTAGTGGGTGTGCTGGCTGTCCAGCACGATTGTCGCGGACATAGCGGCGAGCGCCCGGGGCCCCGGACTCCGTATTCCCTCCGATCGGTCAAGCTGAGCCTCTGAGCTGGTCGCGACGGTGCTCAAGCCCTCTGGAGGCGTGTTTGGCGAGGGAAGGGTGTCGGGAGCTGACGCGATGTTTGATGAGGGAGGAATGCGGATTAAATGCGAGAGGAACCAGAATGACGTTTTTTTCGGGCCGATCAACTGATCCCCCCACGACCCTCTTTGTATGAAACAGTGAGCCACAACAACTCAAGTTTATAAGAGTGAAAGCTGCGCCTCAATGCACTCAGCCACACTTGCTTCCTTGGACTCAAGAGCCTGGTCCCTGGTAACGCGAAAAATAAAACACAGAATGTCTCACGATCTCGGTTCAAGTAGATCCTAGATCCCGATCACCCCTCTCTAAAAAAAAAAGAATATAGCCTCAAATGTTCGATGGAAAGAGTGCGTATTCTATCTAAATTCTATTATTTATTTCTCATTAGAGAATCCTGATTTCAGCCCTACTTGAAGAAATTAAATCCGAAACCCTCGGCTGACGATACGGCAGTCTCTCCAGGCACCAGAATTTCCATCTCATCGTTGGTTCGTTCCTTCGTTCCTTGGCCGGCACCTATGGCAGGTGCAATTGCGCCCCGCCCTAAAATAAGTAATCCCTAGATATAGAAGATGACGTATAACTGTGGTGGAAACATAGATCAGTCGACGTTTTGTTCCCGCCTCTCAACGGGGTAAACAAAATCTGGTCTGTGCCGGACGATCTTTGCTCCATTGTGATCGCCGACAGCCGACATGTCGAGTGGAGCCTATTTGCATACTCTATTCTGTGCGCATAAATTGTCCATTGTCCGATATCGTCGTCGTCAAAGATCTATTTGACCTTACCAGGGCTTAACAGCCAAAGTACCTAGGTAATGAATGCCAAGAAATGCAAGACCGTTTATGCGCAAATATATACATCAAACAGAATCTGGCTAAAAGTACAAAAGATAATACTGGGTATCTCAACAACCGGTCAACTATCAAAGACCCTCCTTCGACAACATATCTAGTGTCACGATGTCAGCCAACACACCTCAAACCAGCCCTGGAGTATCGCCTCTCTTACCTGCAATATCCAAATAAAACGCAATAGCGTTAAACTTGCGCGGATGCCCCATCAAATCCCCGGCCATCCATTTCAACCGATTTGTCCAATTAATCAGATCAAGATGACTGACACCCATAAGCGTCCCCTTGTAACCCTCGTCACCTCCCCATCGACTACTCGCCACGCTGACCAAGCCATCATTGGGGCCCTCCATCTGGGCTAGGATTTTGTGGGAGAGCCGGAAGAGAGACCAGATACTTGGCTGCACTGTTGCACCGTAAGAAAAGTATCTGTTTACCAATGCTGTTAGTAGAGACATAGCGATGACACTACCGGTACGCACCGAACGTCGTCCACATCGGGTGTGTTGGGATTGAAGGTCTCGGACATGTATTTCCTGGTTAGTTGGGAGAATGCACCTGTTTCGACCTTCATCCGGTTGAGCGTGTAGTAGATTTGAGGTAGACGGTCGGCTGGATATTCGTAAGTCTTCATTCCGAAAACATGGTTTTTTAGGGATATCGACAAACCTCCAATCTGGTCCAAGACGTAATCCGCCACGGACGACCCTATCCTATCGTCAGCAAATGGATGGTTTGCAGTTAACCAGGGCCGGCAAACCTCGATGGGGAGTTGCAATGGTGGTCAACGACAACACCTTAAACTGTGGACGGAGTCTGCTGATCATGTATCGGGAATCAAGACCACTAGTCCTCTGTCAGATCTTGAATTGAGGGTTTTGGCCATGACATCTTACCCCTAATTATCTGTTAATATTGTGTAGCATGAATCGGAGCTATAAGAATACTTACCATGCTATGTGCAATGATATTGACATCTCTGCCCCGCGCCCCGATTTCAATATCACGCGCCAATTCCTCTGCGCGCTCCTCTATCGTCGCCGATGCAGGCACAGATGCTGTAATCACTTCGACACCTCGCGTTGAAAGTGCCTCTCTAATTCCACGCCAATATTGCACGCTGGGGAGGAACCGACCAGCTAGGCGCAGTTCATCGAAGCCGAGGAGGCCATGAGCAAGGACGACGGGGTGTTTAGGGGCAGCTATAGAAACTGTGAGCAGAGTCAAAGGAGCTAGATGCGATCAAATTTCAATACGGACCATAGTTGTCTCGAAGCACGGAGTATTCGTCGCGGATAACTCGGCCATGATCCTCTAGACGCGGCTCGAGGATGGGCTTGGGGTTCCGCGGAGTAGCGTGGAAGGCTTGACGTGTTGTGAGCGGTGATATGAGGTGACTATTTACCGATTTCCTGCTTATTCTTGGGACAGCACCTGCATATCCCATGGTCTTGATATGCGCAACGTGGTTGTAGCGTCACAGAATGACGCAGAGGGAACATCTATTGGATGCCTCAGGCTCCCAATCCCGGGGCATCAGCAGTGTTGGGTCGATCTATACCTCTATGATTTCGCCATGCGGTGGAGAAATAACTCGGCGCCGTTGTAAAGTGTTATAAAATTATTGATGGAATTCTTCGTAATCAGCAAAGAACCGATTTGTTCCAGACGTGAGCTCAAGGTTCGGAAATGGACTACAGTTCTAGGTTACGATTCCTACGTGTACACCTCAATCACGCCAATGCATGTGGACTCTGTTCTATGTAATAGCCTCCCAAATGAAAGTTATATTTCCGAAACAATGGATATCGCTGAGCAGCCACGAAAGCGCATCTTTCTAGTGACAGCCGAAAAAAAAGCAGAAAACGAAATAGTCAACTCTATGCCGCAATCTTCTCAGGCACATCGGGCTTCACGTCGGTCGTAGCCTTGATCAGGTCCGATACCACCTTGTCGCCCTGCTTCTTGCCAGCAGCCTGAATCTCCTTCAGCTTCTGCTCGGCTTCCACGTTCGCATCGTCTTCGGCCTTCTTGAATCCGCTCGAGTGCTGGGAAATCATGTCAGCGAGACCGTTCTCAAGAGGGACAGCATTCCAGGAATATCGTTTTTGATCCTCCGGGGAGCGGTGTCTCACCTCAGCCTCGAACTTCTTGTATTCTTCTTCCTTCTGGTTGCGGTACTCCTCAATCTCCTTCTGAGCCTCGGCCTTGGCGTCCCTTATCCGCTTGGTGCGGTCTGTCATAAATCACGTTAGGTCATGTATTCGGGTGGTCGGGGAATCGTAATCTCGTACATTCGCGCGCTGTAGATGATCGAGTATCAGTAACGGTCCAAGCCAGACAACAGGGGAATCGCATGACGCATACCTTGCTGAACAATCTTCTGTGCCTCTCTCTCTGCCTACAGTCTGAATTAGTACCAACTGAGCATACCGCATCACCCATCAGACGTACGTCGAGGAGGGTTTGAATACCCGCGGAGTTCTGAGCCGACTGGACAACCTAGGATATTAGCGACTGAAACACAACCTGGAGTCCTGCACGACAGCAATCTCACCATGTTTGCTCGAGAACCCTCTTAAAGTGTGATGAAACGTGGGGAAAGAATGGGATGTGAAGAGAGGTCGGAGCTCGAGCTCGATCAGCCACGCATGACCCCCCCCAGGGCGGTGGGGCTATTCTGCCACCACCGACCGCATCGATAACCCGATAATCCACGCGCATTTTCGACCTGCGATTCTTCATTCAATTGCCTAATTCCACTGTGTTGGACTGTGTCTTTTGCCATGTCTCGCGCATCAAAGTTGACCCTGGCAGCCACTGGGCTGGGCACTGCGGGCATTATCTATTTCGTGCACTGGGCACAAGAAAACGACAGGGCGGTATGTACCGGGATTCTGGTTCTTTGGTGTTAGTTTGCTAATGGTTCGATGTGTGACAGGCTATGCACAGAGGTGTTGAGCGCGATATGGAAAAGCAACGCGTGCGGCAAGAACGCCAGGCCGAATTTGAGATGCAGAAACGACTCGAAGAGGAATACCTTAAGCTCCAGACCGTCACGGCTATCACGGACAATCAGAATCCAGCAGGGAATAGTCCAGGAGGGAATAATTAGGGATAATGATATGGGACTTAAGCTTGTGAGAGCTGGCTCCTTGTCCGTGTGGTCGACTGGGCTGCCGGAATGCATATTTGGTGGGCTGATCCATCCTCGGGACCAACAAAGGTCTTTTCGCCGATTATTTGCTAACTGCTGGCTTTAGGAGTTTGAATCTTCTGCGATGCACGTGTATATAGATGGTGTCTTGTACGATATACCCTGATGTATTATAACACAACAACAACTCGCCTCTATTCTCGAATAAATTATATCGGAAGAAAGATGTGGCCGGTGTTTCCACCAGAAAACTGCACTGAGCTTGTTTGAGAGAAAGATGCAAGTCTCCTCTTACACAATAGCTTGGTCGCTTTGCTTACCCCATCTCTTGGTGGTGATAGCTTCATTGCGATCCACGTGGATAGAGATCACGGCTTGCATCTCGTTGTTGGAGAGTAATAACCAGCGCGCAGCATCATTCTTGGGCCTTGATTCAGGCTCCGACCAAGCGGTTTTGACAATGACTGTGGGATATTCTCTTCCTTGAAGACACTTTTTGGACGAAAGGACTCATCGGGGCACTTGCTGTTTGAACCCAGGATGCCATTCTATCGCGGTCTTCGACGCATTTTGGCTCATTGGAAGGCGAAGTTTAAAGAATAAGGGTCGAGCTCAGTAGCTGCGTTTGGAAACTTCTATGTTGATGCAAATTGCTTTCCGTCTGAAGACTCGTACACGAAAATAATGTCTTTGCTTGAGAGAATATCGACGGAGATAGCGACTTATATGACTCGCAGAGGAGAACTATCTGTATTGTTTTCGAAGAAAGACGAAAGTTCAGATAAAGAAACATATACATGAAAATGCACGAACAACTGTATTTAAATTAATACTTTTACAGTAGACATGAGCCTACTCTGTAACCAATGGTGCTCTTTTTTGCATTATGCATTCTCGCCGCTCGGGCCGGTAAAAAGCGCCGTCACATGTACTTGTTTTCAGATTCCGACTTCTCAAGCTTTGAGATTGCATAAACAACGCCAATACAGAATTACTAAATGACAGAATTCTTTATCATCGACTCAACAGTATCAACGACACTGGTTTCCAGGTCAATGTACTCCCACTTACCCTCCTTGGTACCGTCGGCGAGGATTCTCAGACTCTCGCGCATATCCCATCCCGTGGGATGAACTCCAGGAGGTAAGATCTGGGGGGGATTGCCCTTGGGGACGCGGCTGGCAAGAGCAGGGAAGTTCTTGCGGATGGCGTTGGCTACTAGTTGGGGTGATATGAGACCTGAAATGAGGAGAATCCGATGGTTTGCCGCCGAGGGGTTTTCCAGCGCATCTACAAGGCTCCGGGCCACGTCTCGAACATCCACCTGGATGTATGTAAGCATAGGAGCCAATTTGTCTCGGTTTCAGTTTACATCTTGCCAGACGACAAGAATGTAAGCTCTGGTGGACAACTTACAAAGTGGTAGAAAGGGAAGGTTACACCTTCAATCTCCTTGTGAGTTCCATCAATAAAGCTCGCTATGGCAAAATGATTGGTCTGATTAATAGATTCAGGGCCTGAGATCGGGTGAATCATTGGACCGGTGATGATGTCCGGATTGATTACGGCCAGGTCAAAGGAGGTAGTACTCTGCTTCATGAAATTCCATGCAGCAGCCTCGGCTCTTGTCTTGGACACGTTGTATCCCAAGACGGGATCATTTCTGTCAATGGCTTGCTCAGCCGTCACCTGTACCGGGTCAGATAAAAAGAATATATTAATCAAGCAGACGCCAGCAATCTTTACCGGGTTCCAATCCTCCTCCGTGTACGGCTTGCCTTCCTTGGACATGTCTTCGAAGGAGTTAAGCACGGATACGGCACTTCCCAAGAGAACGAAACGCTTTAACGCGGTACCACCATGCTGGTGCGCAGCCTTTAAGATCTCGGTGGTTCTTGAAATGTGAGCTGTAACCCATAATGGAACGTTTTGACGGTCATCTTACCCCTTTTCCGCAGGCTCGATCATCTCTTTTTGGATATCAGACACCTCGAACTTCAAAGGAGATGCCGTGTGGATCACATAGTTAAAAGGCGTCTTTGGGCTCTTGAAGAGATGGTGGAAAGGTTTTGCTGACGTGAAATCAGCGACGATTGCAAAATTCACTTTGTTTTTCCAAGATGGATGTGTTTTGATGATATCGTCCGCTTTTTCTTGGGAGCGCACCGTTGCAGTCACGGCGTATCCACGCTACTGGTTAATCAGCCAGCTGGCATCCAGGAGAACGAACGAAATTTGCCCACATTCAGCAGGATCGCCAGGACGTGAGAGGCCACGAAGCCATTGGCGCCCGTCAGCAAGACGTGTGGGTTCTTTTCGGCACTTGACATTGCGAGAAGCAGATAGAAAAATATTGTTGAGGACGTTTTCACTAGATCATGATCCTTTATGATTTCGGGATAGGACGAACGCACTCAATATATAACAACCAAATAATGGGAGAACCTTGGAACCTAACGGATAGCAAATGACGCTTTATTTTCTCAGAAGCACTTTGGCCTGCTGAATGTGGCGGGAGATAATCGATCGATCGAGAATAAGCGTGACATCATCCACGTCGACTTGGATGTTTTTGGTTGCATCATCCCTACAACATCAACATGATGTTAATCAGGAAACATCAGCCTATTGCCACTTGCCATTTATTGGTATCCTACTGGTATTACCGATGAGAAGACTAACTTTCTGGGTTGAATTGACTTGAAATGGAAATTTAAGAAATGTAAAACAAAATCATACATTTTGAGCTACGCAGAAACTTTTAGAAAATGGGCTAAAAGTCGCGACGGAGCTGCTCTGCGGGCGGTAATACTCCCCCTTCTTCCAGTTCTCGGAAGGTATCTTCCAGCTCCTCCCACGTATCCGCATACCCTGTCCATCCTAGCTTCCGGGCCTTGCTCATACTCGCCACACAGCTCCAGTCCCGGCCCATGGTCAAAACTAGAAAATCCCAGGTTGCCTCATCCCAGGCCTTTTGGTCAAGATTGTACTTGTCTCTCAGGCTAGCCCAAGCCTCATTCACGTCCTCTCGACGCGCCCACTTCTCAGGGTCCACCTGGAGGAAGAGTTCGGGGGATTTTTTCACCAAAGGATCCGACGAGAGACCCAGGGACGATGCACTCGCCTGGAGAGGCGGCCTGTTCTGCAGGGGAATCGTCAACGACTCGTAGGAGCTGTACCCCTTAGTATTCAGCACGCCACCGTTAGGGAACATCGGGTCTGGGATCTTGCATCCAAATCGGGTAGCCAGATGAGGCCACAGGTTTTGAAAGGATTCTGTGTCGCCGTTCATCACGTTGAAGATGTTATTGCCTGCGCCGGGGGCCTTCGCTGCCCAGAGGCAGAATTTGGCGTGTAGGTTTGCCGATGTCCAGCAGTTGAACGTGAAGTAATTGGCCTTGCTACCCGGGAACGGCAGCTCGGATCCTGGCAAAGCTTTGCTCACAGCACAGTAGAGCCCAATGGAGGAGGCCTCGTTCATGAAGTTTCCCCGCGCATACCCAAGCACGTCCTCGGGCAGCGTGGCGATCCATTCCCAGCCGCCTTTGGCGGCGGCTTCAGTAAGTACTCTTTGTTGCTCGTAGTAGAAGTTAGGAGGCCAACTGACCCCTTCTATATTCTCCAGCAGAGGGTCGTCTTCCAGGAAAGGCTGTTTGGCCTGTCCGAGGTGGACGCCGTACTGTTTGAAGCCACAAGTGAGGATAAAGCGCTTGATCTTTTTGTCGGCTCCAGTAGCTTTGAGGGCTTGAAGAAAGTTGCTCAGAAGCGTCACGTTTACATGCAACAATTCCGTTGGATCATCGCGCGCGAGATAAGCACAGAAGTAGATATATTCTGCAGAGACTCCATTGAGGCTGTGTGCCATGGCCTCTACCGAGCTCTGAAGGTCCATGGGAACATGTTGGACCTTCGGGTGCTGGTTACCAGGATTGCGCCGAGAGAATGAGTAGACTTTCTCATAGGAGCCATCTTTGATCAGATGGTGAATAATGGCGCTCCCGGTCATGCCTGTTCATATTGTTAGCTTCACAGATTTAATTGACAAAGATGTGGAGATACCGGTGGCGCCTGTAACCAAAGCAGAAGACATTGTCAATGAAATGAATGATTCTGAAGTTTGATCCTCCGGGACTAACTAGGTAAAAGGATGAGTTTTATAGGCTGTCGATATCTTACGTCACCGCTGTATCTTAAGCGTATTTAGAGGACAGGACGGTTTTGACGTAATGCTTATTTTAACAACATACTTTCAAGTTCTATTCACTAAGCCCCGGGCTATTACGGTCGACGATAGCGAAAACAAAAGAAAGTTGTGGTAAGTACAAATCAAAGCAGATCTCTCCACCATGGCCTTGGAGTGCGATGGAGGCATATTGTCGTAACAGCGAACCCCTCTCCAAACTCCGAACGCGCTAGGCATTCAAGATACACCTGGTGAGAGCATTCTTAACCAACAAACACCAGGACGGTATTCCCGTAGCCATGGCTTTGGTGGCGGATCGACGACTTTGACGGACGGACCGGGACATTTGCAGTCCAGCGATGGTCTTCTAGGCAACTGAAGCGCGGGGCATTTCTTGCAGAACCACGGATGCACCATTGCGCGATTCCGCCTCTGACCTGCCATTTGAAGACACCTAGACCTCATACCTGTCCTCGTGATCGGTTATTGTGACCAACCGATCATGGAGGGGATTTAGGCGCCCGCGAACATACAGGCAACTGGCCGCGATTGTCTTTACGAAGGATCCTCCGTGGAGGCTTATACGCATGATGCTTGGAAGTGCGAGCTGACTTCCAAACTGGAATTGGTGACGGTTTACGGACAGAAGCCGAGATTCGACATCATTGTCGAGTTCCTGGACTGGTACAGTAGCTGGATAGAACATTTAGACTTGGACCACGTTCGGGAGGATACCGCTCTAAACTTTGACGAGGAATGTTGAACGCTTCATCCCTCATGAGTGGATGGATGGGGGTCACGCATTTTTCAATACTATCACTCCCGTACGAAGAGTCCTCCAAGTACATAGTAACAGTATGACGGTATAGCTGATTTCGAAAACTAATGTAAGGAATGGAAAAGAGATATCTCAAAGGCATCCATTGAGCTTGAAAAGCGAACTCTGAACAATATCAAGCTTTCAGGCTATATACTAGTCATAGTCAGTCGGTAAAATCGCCATGTTGTACAATGCACAGAAGATACCGGATCCGCCCGACGCACCCACCCAAGGCCGGTTACAATCGGAGGCCGGCTGAATTCCGGCCTCCGTGCGCTAATAAAGCCTATCTGTACCTTATCATCCAATAGAAATCCAGGAACCGGGCGCCAAGTCTTGGCACTGGGTGAAATATAGAGCGAACAAAAGGACCTCTGTGAGGAAAAGCATGTCTATTTGCCCCTATTCTCGGACAAACGTGGCAAAATTTGCCCATTCAGACATCTAGAGACCTATCATGGGGTATTGATTACTCACGGAGAGCCCCAATCCTTGGTAAAGATGACTTTGCGGCTTCTTTATACACTGCTGGAAGAGGCTTAGCGCATCCCCGTGACCCCTGGCTGCCCTTCTCCGCTGGGCATCTGTATAGAACATCTTGAACTGTTAGTGATGCTGGAATCTCTTTTTTTGACGTAGGGTGTCTATGCATGACCCATTTTTCCTTTGCAGAACCTCGCAGAACCTTCGAACAAAGCTAAACGCCCGATGTCACCGGATCCACGCTATGTTGCGTTCTCTTTGGTAATGGTGGGAATGAGGCCGGAATTGATACCGGCCTCTGAGTATTATAAGAATCGCCTCCTTTCCCGCCCAAATCCTCGATCATTCTGTTCTTCTTTCATCTCCAAAGAAGCCTGAAATCTTTCTTCTTCTTTTTTGGCCCATTTCCTTTGCTTCCTTGGTTCCTGACTTAGTCTCTTACCTTGGTCTAAGCCCTCATACTCCTAAATACCTACCGCCCCCCTGCCTGTGGCACATATTACCATCCATCTACTTGAACCTTTGATCCTTATTTGTCCCAAATAATTGGTCATCGTCGTCTATCATCATGACTCGAACTCAAGTGCCCTACCCCTCCCCTACTACCCTGAAGAAGTTCCCTCATGTCCATGATGACCCTTCATCCATGTCCCATGGGCTGGACCCCTTCACTATCACTACCTCTACTGGCTTCATGCCCTATGCCACTGCCCCTACAGAACTCCCCGAGGTCTTCAAGCCTCTTCAGACTCTAGTGGAACGCCTTCCTGTCGTCAAGCTCGACGGGAAGCCCGGTCTACTGGCAACGTATGAGCTTGGGCCTGTTGTCGAGACGGAGCTCCCCGATCTGACTGATGAGGTCAAGAAGCTTGTTATGTCTGATGGCTCCCCGGACAAGTTCAACATCGCTGCCGTCTTCCGGGACTACACTTTCGTGGCCTCGTCGTACCTGCTTGAGCCCTGCTGGGAGAACTGGAACAAGAATGAGGACAAAGGATACGGACTTGGTCGGGACTTCTTGCCCAAGTGTGTTGCTCGTCCTATGTACCTGTGTGCTCAGATGTAAGTCCTTGCCTTTCCATCTTATACTCTTGCATACCCACCCCCTCCGGATGTGTATAGATGTTGAACCCTGCTGACCCTTAACTTAGTCTGGACCTTCCTCCATTCATGTCTTATGCTGCCTCATATGCTCTCTTCAACTATACCCTTGCAGACCACTCCAAGGGCCTGGAGGAGTACTCCAACCTGCGTTTGATCCGTGGATTCGAGCGTGGTCTTGACCCCAAGAGCTCCGAGGCAGGCTTCATCCTGACCCATGTTGATATGGTCAAGGAGACCGGTGCTCTCATCAGCGGTGCTCTACGTGTGGTTGATAACATTGAGCAGCATGGTCAGCGTGAGGATATCAACGATGGCTTCCGCGAGATCCTCCGCGCCATGGAGAAAATCGAGGCCTCTATGGAGAGTATGTCATCCTCAACCTGATATCTCAACAACGCCTCTTCACTATTATTGAAATATGCTAACACAACATACAGCCATGTGGGCAAACTCCAAGCCATCCGAGTACCTCTCCTTCCGTGTCTTCATCTTCGGAATCACCAACCAATCTATGTTCCCCAACGGCGTGATCTACGATGGCGTCGAAGACAACAAGCCTCTCCACTTCCGCGGCGAGAGTGGCGCCAACGACAGCATCGTATGTATTCCACTTCACTTTGTATTAATCGTTAACTAACCAACCAAAAGATTCCCCTTCTCGACCACCTTTGCGAGATCCCCATGCCCTCAACCCCCCTAACCAAAATCCTCCACGAGTTCCGTGCCTACCGCCCCCTTCCCCACCGTGAATTCCTTACCTACATTCGCGAAAAGTCCGAGGAGATCGGCGTCCAGAAATACGCAGTCCAAGACTCCGAGACAGCCGTTCTGTTCCTGAAGACATTGAACCATGTTCGCAGCTTCCGCTGGCGCCACTGGCTCTTTGCCCGCGAGTACATCATTCGTCGCACGCCTCACCCTACTGCTACTGGTGGAAGTCCCATCGTTACTGTGAGTATATCCAGTCACATTTTCTACGCAGTTACTAACGGATTGTTCTAGTGGCTTCCCAACCAGCTTTCTGCCGTCATGGATCTCATGGTTACTATCTATGATACCCACCTTGCGCCTAAGGAGGGTGTTACTATTGTGGAAGGACATGAGGATTTGATTGCCTCGCACCGGAAGCAGGTTGAGCCTATGATGGAGCTTGTGCGCGACCAGAGAGAAAAATTGGCCAAGGAAGTTGAGCGATGGTGCCAGGAGCGTGGTGTTTAAAAATGTTCAAGTTTTCTTTTTGTGTATAGAGCATTACGACTTTCCTTGTTTGATTTGGCAATTTCATGATGGATTCCATTTGCCAAGTATGGTATGGTCGTAGGTAATATGCCGAGATTAAATTGCTGGCTCGTGGGTGATATAATCAGTATCCATTCACACATTTCTTATTAACCGTCATATGCCCTTGGAATAAATCATCAGAAGTTATCTTTTAGTGTTTAGTTTAATACAAAGCGTGACTTTGGTTCCTGGGCTGCAGCGCCCTCCAGATCCGCAACCGGCTTACCCCCGCGGAGGTTATCAATATGATCCTTCAGCCCCTTGTTGAAGTTAAGGATACAAAGAACCGAGTTGACGATCGTGAACACCAGCAACAAGATAGCTATTGATGCAAACAAGCCCAAGGAGACCTGGTAAGAGCTCAATCCATCATTATCGCTTGTGCCGTACAACTTCAGCAGAGTCTTGACCAGACTGGCAATCAGACCGCACATGCAGATCTATGAGAGTTAGATTGTAAACAAAGATAGATGATGACGGAAGACTTACTATCGGAAAAGCCATGGACTTGGTCTTCTCATTCCGACAGAAGCGCGCAGCCAAGGCCAATGCCATAATGGCAATGGGAACCATAGCAGCATTGGTGATGAAATCATCATCGATGACACCCACGGCGAGGAGAACCTGAAGCTGACTTCCGAAAATGAAAAAGAAGTCGAATTTCAGCAGGGCGATGTATACCTAACGATGAAACCATCAGCCACAATTATCACAGCGATCCTGAAAGGAAGACGGTTCGAACCTGATAAATATAGTACCTCCGATTCATCCTCAAATCCGCACTGATATCCTTATAAATCGACCATGAGAACTCCGCCCTCAACTTCCAGGTAATACCCATCATGACTACCGCGGCAACGCCCAATATAATCGGGACAAGCAAAAGCTCGATATGATACTTGTCAATGATGTCGTTGCTAAGGACGCCATTCTTAGCGAGTTTGGTAACCGTGTCTTTGATTTCTGAAATCTGGATAATTCCATACGTCAAGAGACCCAAGTTACACACGCATAGTCCGACGAGCTGGAATGTATTCTTGCGGCGCAGCGCATCGTAGGAGAGACCGAGTTCGTAAAGGAGGGCGAAGATGTAGAGGCCGAGGAAGGAGCGGAGACGCAGCGAGCCGTCGGTTTTGCCCAGGTGGGTGAGGTGTTGGGAGATATTGATGAAGACCCAGCTTTTCACAACACGTTAGCAGTGACGCGATAGGCGGTGTGCGGGATCCTACGTTTCGATCGCAACGGTAGCGATCGTCTCGATGATCACCGTTGCAAAAAAGGCACGTGTCCATAGGGTATTAGGGAAATACACTCTGGACCGGCGCTTGCCAGAAGCAGAGAGCAGGTTGCCGTTCAGGACGGGCGTGGGCGATCCGGGCCTTGAGAAGTCGTCAAGCTCAATGTACCGGCGATTCTGAGGCAATGGTAGTTTTGCATAGGGGTCATTATGGAAGTTGTGCGCGTCCGAGGACACTGTGTCTCGCATTGCGGCGACCGAGCATTCCCAGGTCCGGGTGCGGATCGGGAGACATTAGAACATTGAAGAAATAAAAGCAGAGATGGAGCTACAGTAAAGAAACGCTAACGGCAAGGCCACAACAAACCTTATTGCGGGGGAAAGAATGGTGGAACCTCACGTTGACTATCGACACGCGTACCGACGCGCAGAATTCTCACCGCTCCCACTAGAGGTGAGGAATCCGTAGCCAAATCGCGAGCGTTACTTCCTATAATTCCCTTCATATCATTATTCTTATGAATGCAATTGCTCCGTATTTGATCGGTCTCACTCGCGTAAAGAATTCTCTGTGTGGTTCAACTGTGTCTGGTTGTACACATATCTTCCCATTCCTTAATCTCTTCTAATTCTACCCCTGTGCCTAGATGGGCCGATTAGATTGGCGTCCCTGGGAAGCGCTATTTATAACAATCCCTCTTATTCGCCTATTATTATCTAGTCCCTATAGTTTCAATCTATTTTTCTATATTCCTTCTACTAGGATTCGCTAAATACTACTCTTAGACTGCGCCAAAACCAAAACAATTGCGGTTCTGTGGGTTTTGGCGCACTCTACTGCTGGGCGGGACCTAGGATTTTCTGGGACCCGGTCAACTTTTTCTGGGACCCGCTCAGCCGGGGCCCGGAAATCAGCCATAACGGGGTGCTGAATATTCCCCGGGCGCACTAGTAAAATTACAAACTCAATCCCAACCCGAATACGACGATGTGGAGGAAAGGGTGTATCAAAGGCGCTAGCATCGAGGGATCCTGAATCAGGACGGTAGATCCGCAAGAAAACCTCTGTCATTCTTTCTTGCATTTATAGCTCTGCTGTTAATGGTATTTTTGGTGTCCTTAGATGCCACCACGTTGGCTGTTGCGATCTCTGTAATTCTATTTCTATACACAGCCCTTCGTTCCAAACGTCCACTCAGCTCACCTAAGACTTTTCTCTCACAATAGGCCATCACCGGAGATCTATCAGGGAAGCGGCTGAGCCATCTAGAAACAAGGAAAATCTTCAAGGCCGTGAACCTAGAAGTAAGCGGGTCCGAACCCGAGCCGTCACATCAACCGATGATCTTTGCCGTACACGCACCCATTACGGCACGCACCGATCTACGCTGAATAACTAATGATTTTTGCTCATTTTCTCGCGGAAATACTAGCCCTAAAAATTACTCTCTCTTCGAAGGCTTCTTTAAACTAGGATAAATTGGTTTGAAAATAAGTTCATTTTTTACAACTCAATGGCAATCTGCTACCGGTCTCAGTATTTAATTGCTGCTTTGTACAGTACATGTGACGCGGTAAACCTCAGAATCCCTTGGTACCCAAACCCTATCAACCACCGTCTGACTGAATTATCTCGATACAGGAAACTCTCACCTACAGCTGCGTCTGCAGCAATGGCGTCTCCCCCAACGTCTCCCAGTACCCCCTGACCCTCCCATACTTCATCTGCAACACAGCCAACAACCGATGTGTCGCAGCCTGCAGCGATTTGGCATGCAAGTCCAATTGCCGCGCCGCTCACCAATGTGCTTAGCAGGGCCTGTTCCTAGCAATATCTATCGCAACGTCATATACGTAAGGAGTTTCAGGTGCTGATGTTGAAGTTTGCCAGATCTTAGACATCGCTGCAGCAAGGTGCTCCAAGGGGTGCAATGTTTCATGTAGATATGAGCTCAGAATTCCACGGTAGTAACATAAACGCAGGCTGTCCAGAAAGAGAAACTATCTATATCAGAATGTGGCGTGGAGACGCCGAAATTAAATGAGGTGGCGGTCTCGCTTGACCCACGTCTAAATAACCTGCCACAGAACGAGAACAAGCGGTGTGTGAGGTTACAACTACAGTGTAATAGGGCTGAAGTTGATTTGCTTTTAAAACCCCTCAAAAATAGAAAGTGCATTTTATTGGTGACCTCACTCAGTTAAGAGGAGCAAGAAGAGTGTAGTTTGGCCATAACGGGTCACCTGTCGCTGCGGTCATAGACCGTAGGGTCAGATAGGGCCCATCCGCGCTCCTTTATAGGGAGGCAATATATCTATATTGTAGTAGATTCTATGTACAGAGGGAAGTCGGGAGGAAGAAATTGAGACTTAACTGCGTGAGAGACGACGAGCTACCTACAGAGGCAAGCAACTGACTCTCGTGAGGCATTTATAGGAGGAAGGGGCCCTCAGTAATATCGATTTAGGCATCACGTCCATATAACTATAAAATAGATATGAAATATCAATCTTCCTGTATCGGCGCGTAGACGGTACCTTGCTGACGATACCTTACTGCCAATATCACATGAGTCATATCGGGAAAGTGTGTGAACGGCCTATAGTGGCTAGAACTTTCAAAAGAAATCGTCATTAACCCGCGAACACGCGGTTATCTAAGTGAAAATCTGGGTGTTTACTTGAAATCAGATTGAGTTGACATTCTATCATATCACGGATAAAAATCAACGCGTTCTATCTATAGTCACTCAGATAAGCCAAAAAATTGGGAAATGTAATATCACGGGCAATAGTTCAAGTCCCCGATCGATCCATTCCACTCAAAATGTATTGCGTCAACGATTGGCCGACAATGGCGAGGGTCGAGTAAAATACGCGTGGAATCAGCCAGCCAGGCGATATGAGTCTCGGAGTCCGCCCTGTACAGACAATAAAGTTTGTCTAGATCCGCACGCGTCATGTCAAGACGTGGGCCATGCTCCCGTAAGGTCCCATATGGAATAAGAGCTTCAACAAGTTGATCATACAACTCCAGCCCATCATATTTGCAGGGTGGGTTTTCTGGGTTAACTGTAAATCCGCGAAGCAGCTCGAAAATCTTATGGTGCGAGCCCAAAATACACCAGTTGCAGAAGGCCATGATGACCAGTGCGGAAACCTTTTGCTTCCTCACGTTGACCAGTACTTTCTGATAGCACCTGTAGATTTGGTCGTTCAAGCTTCGGCATACGGATTTGCGGATACCCCTCAACACAATATTTTCGCGTTGTCTCCTAGTAGTGTCGCTGCGGAAATCGACAAGGTCGTTGAGTAAGGCGCAGGCCTCAACAATGTCGAAATAAACATGCTTATCGAACGTCTCTCCCGTTCCAAGGGAGGAGCACACAATCTCTACCATGAAGCCAAGGTCTATATGCCGGTGGACACTATTCCCTGTCTGTCTAGACCCAAAAAGCCCTTGCGGTAATCGAGGGTGCGCATGGTCCCGATAGTAGCCCGTGGCACGGAATTGCAGCACACTGGCAGCCACAACATTAAACTGCCAGTCTGCTATAAAGCCAGCCATATTACATAGTCGGAGAAAGGACACCGCTGCTGCACCGGTTTTCTGGAGAAGAGCGATTTTCTCTTCGTTTGCAGCCTCGCAGTAGTCGGCAATCAAGATATCGTTTCCCATGTCGGCCAGAGCTCTAGAGATACCCTCATCGCAAAGACTCCCTCCACAAGCAATCGAGTAATAGTATTTAGCGTCTGCGCAGAGCTTGATATGCTCAAATGTTGGATACATTGCATGATGTACGTCTGCCGGGGTGTCGCAATGAGGATTTGGTCGGCGATCGGGGGCAAAAACGTTTGGCAAGGATTTGCAGGAGCCCGGATGACAGTCTATAGGTTTCTGCCATTCGGTGTTTGACAGTGCCAGTTCGACGGCGGCTTTCTCTAGAGCTTGTTGAGTGAGAATGCCATGGCCATTCCATTGGTCTGGCTTGTCACCTATCAGCCGGACTAGTTCCAACATCTTTTGGATCGCATTGCATCGGCAATTCTGGGCAAGGGTCTCAAAGTCGGTATCGAAAGAGGCACAAGTGGGGCCGATGCCACAGCATTCACAAGGCGTTCTGGGGTCGTAGTTCTCAGACAAAAGATTTATTTGATTATTCGAGGGTGGTCGACTGCCGCCCAGGGTGATTCTGCCTTGTTTAAACTGCTCTCGGAATACGATCACGGCGCTTTCAATTGTCTCAAGCGAAGGAAGTCTCGTGTCCTTCTCTCGGAAAATTTGACAGACTTCATCAAGCGTCATACTAGTTAACACCGGACTAGTCGCTTGAGCTTCCCGGACAGAGCACCATGCCTCCACCCAGGCCAGATAAAGCGCGAGGGTTCTCTTTTCGTGAACAGGCCCCGCCCCCATTGTGACGGTACTGTGCAGATATAACCGATGTCGCAAATTGTATGAAACTTGAGTATGAAACTATCAAAAGGACCTCTACAAACCACTGGGGAGTGGGAAATACAAATATGAATGCTAAGAAACCTTCTCCTGCCCTAAATGTCGGTGTGCAGTGGGGCAGAGCGCAAGGGACGATGAATTTCGAGATTGGCATTGAGGTGTCTGGAGTATCGTCAATACAGGTGAATACAACAGGCTACAGTCCTGGTCACGATTACAAAATATGAAATCGTCTCCATAGTTAGATAGGGGTAATCCGCCAAACATCCCAAAGTAGACTAGAGGATCTTGGCAAGTGGGTCTGAGAAACAACCGCAGAGTGTAAGTAGTGGCACCGATTTCGAGACGAACTGTACCCCTCCTTCCGCTTCCGTGACGACGACCTGTGCGTGTGCGGTGAGCGGAAAGTATCACACATGTTCTGCTAGATTGTCCTGCGCTCAGAGACCTGCGGCAAGAGCTTCGGGGGAAGATTGGCGAAGCATTTTATAGCATGTCAACCCTGCTGGGAGGACCTGGAGACGGAGGGAGAGGTAAACTCGATAGTGCTTCACGTGCCAAAGAAACAAACGTTAGTCCCCACAATAGTTCTGCCGGCATGTACATACATGAAATGCCGGCAGAACTATTGTGGGGACTAACGTTTGTTTCTTTGGTTGAGGATAAGTCTGAGATGATCCACGGCACCTACATGTAGGCTTTTTGCCGTAGGGGGATTTCCAACATCTTTGTCATCCTGTAAGTTCGTTTAGGAAGGGGTGCACGACACATGTACATACAAGGATATATATAGTTGTAGTAGCCTACATATCGCTTTTGCGAGAGGTCAGTATAAATGACATCAACCAACCAACCAACCAACCAACTGTGCCCCTCCCACTCCTTCGTGTTACTGTTCCATGACGTAATCTAAGCGGCCTTGTTATGATTGTGGCCGCCAAATGCGTCTATCTACAACCATCCAACCACCCCTGTGCCCCGCTTGTCGATTACCTTGTTTTTCTCCTGTGCTGGAAACACATCCCTGTTTGAACTGCCATATTCTAATCCCTGCACACTCAACAAATATCCGCTCTACGGGCATTAATCATTCTGATGGCTTTCCTCGTTGGTCTATCTTGGTTGACGTACATGTTGATTTTACGACTCACCAACTCAACTCTCTTAATCTTTACTTTTTTACCACCCTTTTCTTTTCATCGTTTCAGGGCCGAGGCGCGCGTCACGCGCGTCTTCCAGTCGTTACCAGGGAAGACAATACAGTCTGATAGGGATTACTGGGGAATGGCTAAAATTAGACTAGCGTGTTTGAAGCTAGGGTTGGGGAATGAAAGTCTAAGAGTGTAGAGGTAAATCTGATTTCGAATATTACTGTAATAAGTAGCCACTAAACGAATAAGATGTCACAGACCCTACTCCATGCTGTTTTCTAATCCCATGTTTTGCTAGAACATCCCACATCCCTTTGCCCATCATTTCCAAAACACTGATATCGAACCGGAAGATCTGTTTCCACCACATACAGATCTCTATCGCGACTAACGAATCCGGATGACGGCTTACCAACACGGCGATACCTCGCTCCAGCAAACGATCGTTGGCTTCGCTCAGACTTTTGTCTGGGTGTTGACAGAACAATCGCAGCATCAAGTTTTATCGGATATAGCAGGATTAAATATTTGGTCATGTGGCTTAGTATCTCAAGTCGTAGGGTCTCTGCAACTTGAAGTCCATCCCACATCGCTGTGAAACCTCGGAAGCGAAAAATTTAGATGGCTTGCCATTCGCTTGGTCACCCTCGGGCTCAGTAATATATTGAAAGAAATTATCTCAATCAACAGCATAGTTGTGCTTAAATTGGTTCTGACTCCATATAACCTGAAAAGCAATTCTCTACTAGTCTATAAATGGGATTTATCTGATGGCAGCGATGATTCTTTCCCGACCATTCACCCTTGAAAATTCATAGCAGCATCAACCACCTTTGCTGCCAAGGCATTGATACTGGTACGTGGATCCAGCAGATCTACCATGCTGATTTTGGATCTCAGCGCCAAGTGGAACCAGTTGCGTAGCTCTGCCGCAATCAGACTATCCACGCCATGATCAGACACAGCGCGAGCCGTATTGACAGCTGATATATCCATCAGCAGCATTGTCGCGACTGTGGTGGCAATTGAACTTGAGGTAAGCTGCAGCGCCAAGGCGCGCAGTTCAAGCTTTTCATTTCCGTCGGAAGTAGTCCTTGCTTTGTGAACTGCATCATCAAATTCGCGCCGAGTTCGTGCAGTGGCTGATCTTCCACTTTCCAAGTCTCCGGTGGATGCGGTGTTCTCATCTCCTTGATTATGGCGCATCGCGTCCTCAAATCCACGAATTACGTGCGATACCCGCGCATCGCCGTACCATCGTGGCTGGGCTGCACTGCGGACTCCCATTTCGCTATTCTCTCGCTCCTTCTGGGCCATGTGCGCCGGGTCCATGTAGGTCACATATGTCGCAGCTGCTAATGGGTCAACTTCAGCCCCGGTGGATTGCAAGCCAACATCGCCGAGGAACGCTGGTTCGAGAAGGCGAAGGAAGTAGCTTTCTGGCACGGTAAGAACCTTATTCCGAGTCATCAAGTCGAGTGTCAGGGCATCAGCGCTAAGGTGACCAACATCGTTGACCAATCCGAACTGGGCGGCTGTAGCGGGAAGGCCATGGCGGCTGCGATAGCGCGCAAACTGATCCTGGAAATTGTTGGCGGCTGTGTAGGCACCCTGAGTTGCGAAGCTGAGGACGGAGAGGATTGAAGTAGTCATGACAAAGAAATCCAGTTGGAGAGCCTTCGAGGCCTCGTGCAGGTTGCATGTTCCACTCACTTTGGCAGCGAGACCATCACGCCAGCCCGCGGGGGAGATCTTGTGGAAGGAAATGTCCTGATAGGAAACCGCACAGTGAACGATCCCTTTGACGGGTCGAATAGATGATGCTTCGTTGATGGCACGTACAACCTGCTCCGAGCTGCTCAGATCACAGGCGACAGGGTGGACACGCACCCCGCGCTTGGATAGAGCATCGACGAGTGTCTGAGCATCTGGAGCTTGAGGACCACGACGAGACAAGACTACAATTTCTTGAGCACCTCGGCTGCCCATCCATTGGATGATCGACCGTCCCAAACCACTCAGACCGCCGGTGACAACATAGCAAGCTTCGGGGTCAAATCGGGCCGCCGGGGATGCCGGCACCATCCGGACGAGTGTGTTGGAATCCTGGAAGCTCACGACTTGCTTACCAACATGAGTTCCCTTAGAGAAACCGAGAAGCGTCTGGTCCAGCTGAGAGATATCTGAGACTGTCATAGGATGAATGGGACGGATGTTGCCAGCCCGATAGTGCTCATCCACAGCTTGCATGAGGTCAGCTCCAAGCCCCAGGTCACAGCGCACCAGCCGAGCGAGATCGAAGGACGAAAAGCTGGCACTCTTCTGGAACAGTTCCAGACCAATCTCCCTGGCACCATTGACATCCAATCGACTGAGATCAATGAGATGGCCCAAGGGGGCAAGCGCATTGATGGATTCATACAACCCGTCATCCTGGGCTGTACTCAAAATCACATCAAAGCCATCAGTGGCAACGGTGGCTCGCGCCAACTCTTCCGGCTCACGCGTTAATACATGCGAAGACGGTAGGCAAATCTCTTCGACCAAAAAGCGCACTTTTTCTGGCGTACCGACCATGGCATAAACGTCTGCCCCCTTGGCTTGTGCCAATTGGATTGCACCGAGACCGACACCACCGGACGCAGAATGGATCAGAACTTTTTGGCCCCGGCGCAGACGTGTCAGATGCTCAAATGCATATACAGCCGTCATGAAGACGACCGGCATTGTAGCCATCCCGAGCAGATCGTCTCCATCACGCGCCTTCTGCGCAAGGGCACCAGGCACGCGCGTATAGTTGCCAAAGTGGCCCTCGCCTAGACCATATACCAAATCGCCCACGGCAAAACGAGAAGCTGCTTCCGCGCCGACGCTGGTGATGACACCCGAATATTCAGAAGAAAGGTTGTTCATATCAAAGCGACCCGTTGCGAGGGCCAGATCCTTCCAATTCAGGCCCACGCCGGCAACTTTGACCTCAATCGAATCCCGCGGAAGAGGCTGGGTCAGCTCGGTGTAAGGCTTGAAGTACAGCGAGCTCAGCATTCCTGGCGTCTCAAAGGCGGCGCGCACCGCTTCATGGCTGTCAAGAGGCAAGAGCTGGGCGTGGTGAGTTGGTGGCATCTGATCGCGCTCTGCATATCCGTGCAACGCAGCCTCGGGCACCAGCCGACTCACCCACAGGCAGCCACTGTGCCAGGCGAACTCGCGATCTTCACTTTGGTCATCATTCGGCCGCTGAAGTTCTTGTTCCTTGTCCACAAGAGTCCGAATCAGCTCGCTTGTATCAGCTTCTCCGACATTGAAGTGATCCGCATCGATGTCGATAGAGAAGAAGCGGCCTGTTGGTGCCTCCGTTGAGATCGTGCGTAGGAGGCCTCCTACCACTGCTCCATCGGGGCTGCGGCCCTGAGCCATGCCAGTTGATGTCAACCACACCATACTAGCCGTGTTGTGTGTGAGGTACTTGAAGATGTCCAAGGTAGAGTCACTGGCATCCAACAATAAGTTCTCGTCATCTAAGAAGGCAATCACTCGTGCATCGGAAGGCAGCTTGGTCAGGACGCTATCTAGCGGCACTGTCTTTGTGACCAAGTTGCGACTCCCCAGCTTATTTGCGAGCTCTTTCAAAAGGCCTGGAATTATCTCTCCATGGAGCAGCCAGACCTCCCCGGACGAAGGAGAGGTGTCTGGGATGATGCGAGTCGAAACCAGGACATTCGAATGCACTGTCGGGGATGGATAATCATCCAGAGACACATCTACTCCTGAAAACCCAGCGGACTTAAGGGCTTCATTCCACCCGTTGATATCCAAGAATGGGCTGTCAATGCGTCCATCCCCGACCCCGTGCCAGTAGCCAGCCTGGGCACCGCCGATGAGCCCGACCCAAGCGCTATTTCCTGTGACCTCAGCAAGAATGAGCTTGCCACCAGGCTTCAGTAGTTTCCTGGCATTTTTCAGAGCAGTAACAGCCGACGAAGCCGTGTGGATGACCTGCGAGGCAAGAATCACGTCATAGACTGGTTCATACCCCTGTTCAAGTGGGTCCTGCTCGATATTCAACACAGAGAACTCGACATCCTGGTAGCTGGTAAGCTGGCCTTGAGCCCTCTGGAGTGTGGCCTCGGATTTGTCTGTCACGGTGTAATCCTGGTAACGCTTGATGCCGTTGGTGCTGCTAAGGGCATCTAGCACTAAGCCAGCCACACGTCCCCGTCCTCCCCCCAGCTCCAGGATTTTGTTGTTAGGCTCAGCATGTCCGATGCTGCCAAGGAGCTCTGTGATCTGGGGATAGGCACCAGTGAGAAATAGGGCATCATCGAAGAAATCGGCCAATAGTCCATCCTGCGCTAGGACCTCTTCGCCGGTTCTCTTGCCCTGCAGAATATCGGACATGCTTTCATGCAGACGCCAAAGAGCCTTCGCTTCGAGTATGTCACTGGTCTTTCCGTAAAGCTCTCTGAGCATTTGAGCACGCTGCGCAGGAGGCAGCGCTTTTGCTTCGATCATCTCGGGTGATCCAGATTCATCAACAAGTTTTCTTAACCATGAGATGTAATATTCCAAAGTTCCTGACGCATCCGGTTCAGTGCCTTCGGTGCCAGCCTCGCTGATTAACATTTCATATACATCAACAGCAATGAACGCAGCAATACTCTCAAGAGAAGCCAAAATCGGGACCCTGGAGGTGTTCTCTGTCGGAGGTGGGAAAAAAGCGCGTGCCTGCTGGTTGCTCAACACACGGAAGTCAGGTCTATAAACCATACGCATGAATGGACTGGTGTACGCCTTGCTGCGGCCCTCGGGCGATTTGTTCTCCAGCATATAGCTGATACAGCGAAGATTTTTAATATTCAGGAGCAATTCGCCTGCTTGGCTCTGTAGTTGGAGCTGAAGGTAGGCAGATCGCTGGCCCCGAAACTCTCCATGAGCGAGGGCGGTCCTCCGATCCTCATTATTGCCGATGCATAGATACAGCTCCGACAAATGAATGGGTACAAATGCCGTAGTGGCCCGTTCTATTTGTCCCCCGTGGCACGCAAGCAGGCCAAGCTGGATCATGGCATCCAATGACGCAGGATGGATTGGATACACGGATTCGCCTCCTTTGACCATGCCAGCTGTTGTCTCCAGGCCGAGACTGGCTGACGCCAGATTATCGGTGGGCGCTGCACGAATTGCTGAGAGTGCTTGGAAAGCAGGCCCGTAGCCGAGTCCGATGGATGCAAAAGTCTTATACCACGCTCGCGAATCCACTGCTCGAGACTCGGTCCCCAGGCTCAATTTGCTGGCTTCGACGATATTGGAGACCTCCACCTTGACCTGGCCGGTGCAGTGCTCGGTCCATTGCTCTGAATCGCGAGTGACGGAGCTAACAGAAAACCTCGTCCAGGATGGAGACGTTGCAGCGCTTCCACTGGTCAATTCCAAACTCAGCATAACTTCCACTCCATGCTGATCCTCGGGGATTTTTAGTGCTGTCTTGATGTCCACATTGCGAAGAGAAAAGCCCACGATGGGTAGTGCATCTGGGAACTCCTCATAGAGCTGCGAGGCGGCAACCATAGCCATGCACATATAGCCAGCTGCGGGGAAGACTACGTCTGGGATTAGACGATGATCACCAAGCCAGGGTAAGTCCTTCATCCTGAGAACATTGCGGAATTGAGGACGAAGCTTTGCATTGCCCGCTACCTTGGCGCCTATCAAGTCGTGCCTTTGCACCCTGCGAAGGCGGAACTCCTTACTAGCGCGACTCTCATAGTAGCTCACTGGTCCATAGCCGTACTGATACGGTGGAAGGTCGACAGCCATAGTACCGTGTATAAGGACCGGCTTATCGTGACTGGTACCGTCTGTGGCGTTCACCGCGGCCAAATTGATCTTTGCATTTATCCCAAATAGCGACCCAGCGAGTTGCCGAATGGATCGTCGACTGTCCTCTCCTCGAGTGAGGGACCCGGTGTATGGGAGAGTCTTCCCGAGAGTTTTCAGTATTTGGTTCACGGGGCCTTTCAAGGCGGGGTGCGGTCCAATCTCTACCAGAGCTCCAATATTCAAATTTTCGTCTTGGACTAAGTTCGCAACTGCATCTGCGAAGCGAACGGGAGACTCAAGATTGGATCTCCAATAAGCTACCGGGACGCTATCTGCAGTGATTTCCTTATGGGGTGTGACTGATGAGGCCCATGGAATGGAAGGATATCGATCCTGCTTTTCGAGGAGTCCTAGGCTTTGGAGACGGGCCAGACCCTCCGAGAGTAAAGTCTCGAACTCTCCACCGAGTGCGACCATGTGGTGTGAGTGGTAAGCATTGTCGCCGGTCTTGAGCAGTCTATTGAAAACTCTTTCTTCATTGAGTGCTGCTGAGAGCTTCTCGACAGCCTCTTGTTCACCGGACAAAGTGAGACTTTCATAGGAGTTGATGGCAGCAATTTTAACCTCTTGCTCAATGCCCTCAAGATACTTGGCAGCCTGCTCCAGACTCATACCAACAGCCAGCATCGCACCGTGTTGTTTGTTCTGAGACACAGCCTGGCCGCGGTAGTACGCAGCTGTAATGGATTCAGCGGCGCTGACACGACCGGCAGCATATGCAGCTGCCATCTCACCCGAAGAGTGACCCACCACTCCAGAAGGATAGACAGACCAAGATGCGAGCAGGTTCACCAGGCCGATTTGCACTGCCGTGCATACTGTCTGCGAAACTTCGCTCGTTTGCACTAGGTCGGGCGCAGACTTACCCGACAACACTTCTTCAATAGTCCAAGGTCGAGTTCCAGCAACAGCCGAAAGAATACTGTCTAAATATTCGATGGAAATGCGGAATACATTGTATTCGAAAAGCTCGGCACCCATAGCAGGCCACTGGGCTCCCTGTCCCGTAAAGATGAATCCCAGGGCTGTTGTCTCCGGCGCAGCTGTGAAGGTCTTTTGAACGTCATTCAAGAGCCCTTGCGCGGGGTCGATTTTATCAACAACACGGAAGGTTCGCTGGGAGAGCTTCGACCGTTTGAGTCCTAGGGTGTACGCAACATCTGCCAAGGAGTGTCGGTCAATGACACTAGACAGAGCCTCAATATTCAACTTGAGAGAGGCATCTTTATGCGCTGCAAACGGTAAAAGCACAAGTTGGCGAGTGCTAGCATCCGATGATGCCTTTGTCTGAGGTTGGAGAATCGAAACGTGCTTGGTTGTCGTATTTCCGTTGCTGTTCCCATTGACGTGACCACTTGCAATAGCATTTGCATTGCCATTTGCATGGCCGTTTGCATGGCTATTTGCATGACCATTAGTATGTCCATTTGACCCATTTTCAGGTGTTATACCATTTCTATTGGGAGCAGAGTGTTCGGTAGAATTGCCATTTAGCGTTGTGGTGCCCAGAAGTCCTGGCTTCACATAATCCGGATATAAAATATTCACATGGTCAAGGACACAGTGTCCAATTGAACCACCGAAGCCTGCAGATGTGACGCTTGCTCGTCGTAGCTTTCCTTCAGGCCATGGAATAACCTCAGTGACAACTTCAGCCTTGGCTTTCTCGAAGTCGATTCTGGGGTTCAGGGTCTTCACTCCAATGCTAGGCGGAATAACACCAGCCTCCAAGGCGAGAACAGCCTTGAAGATCCCGGCAAGAGCTGCTGCTCCCTCGGTGTGGCCCAGGTTTGTCTTGACGGATCCAATGAGTAGGCGGTCCTCAGGCGCGTCCGATCGTCCAGGTCCAAAAACTTTCCCAGCCGCTTCAACTTCAAGGGGATCACCGACACGCGTACCTGTACCGTGGCATTCAAGAAACGGTGTCTGTGAGGGGTCCAGACCAGAATTCTCATACGCTTTCCGAATGATTGCCTCCTGGGCAGAACCGCTGGGATGGGTGATGCCGCTTGAACGGCCATTTGCGCCAATAGCGCTCCCACGAACCAGTGCGCGCATAGGAGAGCCATCCTTCATGGCTTTCTCCGGTTTCTTTAGGTATATGGCGGCAAATCCTTCACCTCGCGCATAGCCATCCGCAGAAGCATCGAATGCGTGACTCATGGATGTGCCGGACAATGCTCCTAGCTTATCCATGGCTATCTGCATGGCTGGGTCCATAATCCAATTGGCCGTGGCCACAATAGCGGAATCACAGTCTCCGTCACGAATGGCTTGCATTGCCATATGAAGGCCATATAAGGCTGACGTACAAGCACTATCAAGAGTGACACTGTGATAATTTAGCTTCTGGTTTAGAGAGGGGGGAATACCTGAGGAATGGTGCTACTCACCTTGGGCCGGATAGGTTAAAAACGTAATTGATCCGATTGCTCAAAATATTGTGGCAGACGCCAGTGGTGGCATGTGGCCTTGCATACTCCCAGTCCCGTGTTTGTGCATATGAGTTATCGTATGAGATGTCGGCAACATATACTCCCATTCGTGTTCCATTGACGCTCTCCCAGGTATCTCCGGCGCTTTCAAAGGCTTCATACACCACCTCTAGAAGTTTGCGTTGTGACGCGTCTATAGTTTCTGCTTCAAGACCGGAGATTCCAAAAAACGAGGGGTCAAAAAGACGAGGATCCTCGGTCACAGTGTAACCACCCTTAGCAGCTGTGGTCCCTGGACGCTCTGGGTTCGGGTGATAAAAGCCTTTGGCCGAGAAGCGAGGTTCGGCCCAGTCTTGGTAGCCAGATCGCTTGTTGATCAAAATTTCCCAGAGACCAGGAGTATCACGGACGCCTCCTGCCCAACGGCAGCCTGAAACAGACATGAGTGATCATTCAAAGTATTTTCAAGATTCAAATCACGCACCCATGCCCACAATGGCGATCGGCTCTGGTTCATGCTTTTCAGACATATCTGGTGGTGGAGGGTTGCAACAATAGTAGTAAAGAAACCTTGTGTAGCTTGATAGTGCTTGAGTCTAGTTTCTCAAATGTCTAGGTTTTCAAGTGACGCTGAGAAGGAGCTACCTTGCCCGAAAATATTGAGACGGAGATGCCGTTAAGATGATGATAACAAATACCCGCAGAATATTAAGACGGAGATGCTGTTAAGTTGATAGCAAATGCCCGCAAAATATCGGCCGAAATTTATCGGCCATTGAGTCCTAAGTAGGGGTGGGCGACGAGCAACTTTGAATTTAAACGTCAGTCGACTAAAAATCCCGAATGGAAAATAGAGGCCCACGATAACAGAGATAAAAGGATTCCACTAGTAGCTTTGACCCATGTAGTAGGGCTCCATACATGGGGTGTCTGCCATGCACGAGGCTGGCCGCGTGTCCGGGATCCTACGTGATGAAAATCCTACATGCACTGGCCGATTAGCGAGAACGACAATTGTTCTACGTTGGTCTTATTCGTCAAGATAAACATGTCATAAGAGCCCCTGCTTGGCATCCATGCCCGTAAAATATCGGGGCCTATCTGATCTTTAGCCGATGTCGTCAGCTTACGGGGCGGACAGAAGAACAACCGAGGCCGGAAACTCCGCAAGCTGCCAACCGCCATGAATGCTCTGTGGCGTGAAAAAACCGGAGCTATGATTACTTGGTACATTTCATGTATAAAGTCGTGGTTTGATCTAGGCACATCTAGATAGAGTTGGTTGGATGCTGCTTTCACCTCTGTTCCTCGGTATTCCAGACATCATATCCAGTTCCCAAAGACCCAAAGATCTAACCATGTCACACAATTCTAATGGAACACGTGTTGAGAGAGTTGAAAAAGCTACTATCCTTGCACTCGCCGAGGACATAACTCAAAAGACGAAAGACATTACGGAGTACCTACAAGCCAACGGATATGACCAACCCACCGATTCAGCTACTTCTTCTAGGTACCCCGACACGGTCGAATATGCTGTGCTATACGGAAAACTCAAAAGATGTCTTGAAGATCTCAATTACCTTGTTGAAGGTCCAAAACGCCACTTCCGTGAGCTTTGTTGCCAGGGATACGAGCTTGCAGCAATCCAAGTGGCTCTAGAGTTTGGATTCTTCGAGATCGTTCCCCTCGAAGGTCAAATCTCAATTGAGGCCTTGGCAGAAAAGGCCGGTGTTGATTTTGATCGGACATGCCGTATTGTCCGTCTTTTAGTCACAGAATTCATTTTCCAAGAGCCAGTCCCGGGGGTTATTGCGCACAACCCCAGTTCTTATCTCCTGCACGTGGACGAAGAAATTCGTTCAACACTGCATTACACGTATGTCTACCCATATTTTTTTGGAATATCACCTGCTATGAGAGCTTTGGATGATCGATATTTATCTCGTACTGACAATTGTATTCATGTAACAGCCTGGACGAAATGCTGAAGGCTGCCTCGGCCACTGCTGATAATGTGAAGGCATCGCCGCTCGAGTATGACAGCGCCCTTACCCCATTTGCGACACTGCATGGCATTCCCATCTTCAAATTTTATGAAAAGGATACTCAACGATCCATTCGCTTTGCCAAAGCCATGGCTGGATGGGCAAAATGTATGTTCATCGATTCCCCTCTGTGGTATGCTTATTTGACCCATCATAAGTGAATCTCAACATCAATGCCCTCAAAGAAGCATTTCCATGGGATGAGCTCAAGGGCACTGTAGTGGATGTCGGCGGTGGAAGTGGCAAGGTCTCCATCACTCTGGCCCAGGTAAGAAACTCAAAAAGAAAAAGAAAGAATAGAAGATCTCCGAATTACGTGCTGTGGAATTTGACTAATCTAATCTCGTTAAAGAGCTTCCCTGGCCTCAAATTTATTGTTCAAGACTCAGTCGATATGCACGCGGCCGGGCAGGCGCTTCTGACTGATGAAACTAGAGATCGGGTCTCTTTCATGCAGCACAGCTTTTTCGACCCACAGCCGGTTGGGGGTGCCGCAGCATTCATCTTACGTGCCTGTGCATTGAACTGGAGTGATCGCGACGTTGTCACCATGTTCCGCTCGTTAGTGCCGGGGCTTGAGCGTTCGGAGTCCACTACCCCACTACTTATAAATGATTTAGTCTTGCCGCCACAGGGGACATTGACGCGCGATTTCGAGCGGGGGTTGCGCCAGATAGACCTTATAATGCTAGTGGGCTTTGGTGGAAAGCTACGAACCCAGTCTGAATTCGCGGCACTGTTGAAGGAGGCAGATGAACGGTATGAAATTCGCAACTTCTACCCGGAAGGATTGATGGGTCTCCTCGAGGTCTATTTGCAGCGCTAGGAAGTTTCCTGAGCAACAAATCCTTCTAGCTAAATTGGTATTTGGGTTACGATTGTCTTCCATATTGAAAGCTTGCCTAGACGTTTAGCTCTTTCAGCTGGAGAAAAAGATCACCCTTCCCAGCCCGTTTTTTCCTTTTATAACTGCCGAAGCGAGAGTGCATGGAGAACTATGTCAGGTCTTAAGTGAACTCAAGGTCAGCCTCAGAGAATCTTCGAGATCTGGGATATGGCTGCCAAGGCTACTTGACAATCGTACCTTCAGGCGCCCTATTGAGAAGGCACTCTACGAGGTAAACGAACTCCCTAGAATACACGATATTGTGAAACTCGAATTGTGAGCAGCCGTGCTGACGTCGATCCGGCAGTCAAGCCTCCAATGATGGGATCTGACCCTCAACATAATCAAGGCCCTGCAGAGCCGCCAAGTTAATTAGGTAGTAGTACCCTACTATGGTAAGTATACGCGGTCAGTGCGGGCCCAGGATCTGTTTTAAAGTTACGGTGTGCTATCAAAGAAAAATCTTCAAGCGATTTGAGCTATACTGCGTATATGCCACCGGGGTCCTGCTGGTTCCTGCTGAAAGGGAACGAGATAGAACGTAGTGATATTGACAAGGAAGGAAGCTGGAGCGTGAAAAAGAAGCTATCTAAACACAGGATCAGGCTAGTCCTGATATGGCTACGACAGATCCTCAAGCAGTTCCACTACTGCATCTGCTAGCACATTTGGCGTTGAACCCGAGACCAGGCCTTTCTTCGAAAGGATTACCCCCATATAAATGGATGACACCTTGCCCCGTGTTCGCCCCCAAACTTCTGCAGATAAGAGAGGTTGGCCTTAAAAGTACATTGCGGGAATTTTGCGACTGGTAGAGCTTCCTTACACTTGCATCCCGTTAGCACAGCCCTGAATCCATCTTACACCCTTAGATCAATGGGCTCGCTCTGCGATTTGATAGAGGACAATGGCGAAATGCTACCCCTGGCGTGTCGTCTCGTGGTAATTGCGGAACGGAGTCCAGCAATATATGAGTTGGAGAGGGTTTCAGGTGGGCTATTTTGTAGCAGGGCCGGTCCTCAGAATGGTGGCTTCTGATTGATTGATTGCTAGGTGTGTGTTATTACGTGACTTGCCGATCCTGCTCGGTCGCCACCTCTGTTTTTTGGCCTACGGAATCAGACTACGAACGTTGCAGGGGTATGGGGGTTGATTTCGATTATCACACCCACTACCGGATTCGGCTCGTTCCGCAAATTCACCTATCTTCCCTGCCCCACCAATGCCTCCTCCCCATGGTCAGGCGTCCGGGGGGCGCAGGCCCTTGGTCCCGGTCCTTGCTGAAGTCTAGACGTGGGGACCACAATGATGTAAGCACAAAGGACGGGACATCGACCCCCTCCTATTTCCTACCACTATCACGACTTCAGGGATTCGACAGCACAGGATCTTCAGATCAAAGGGACCGAGGCCGGTAGATTGCCACAGGTGCCAGCTTTTGCTCCCATGATGCAGCCCTCGCGAAAACGCAAGGTGTCCTCTTGCATTCCTTGCTACACCAGAAAGCAAAAGGTATTCGTGAAAGAATCAACGTGGTCCTGATAGGAATCCCAGGACAAGCCCCCTAACGTGTTCAGTGTAATCGTCAATACCCTTGTAACCACTGCACCCGCCGCCGTCGCCCGGAAGACTGCGCATACTATCCATCAGAAGACACCCAACCCCCTTCTAACCCGCTATTGCAAACCCGCAACCGCCATAATGAATATGACCAAAGGAGCTCCCAAAATAGAAACGTGAGCCTCTTCTCTTTCGATACCATTTCAGAGCTAGAAAATATGAGGAGTCCGACATGCAGTGCCATGCCTTCGTCTCTAACGGATGTTTTCGGCTATTCTGAAGACAGTCAAAGCAACACGATAGCTCTTGTGCGGATGGTAAGTCTATTCATGATTCCATAACCTGATAAGGTTTAATGAGGAGCACTATTTTAACAAATTAATATCTTATCAATAGGTGAATCAATGGGATGGAGAGGACCAAAATCGCAACCGTCAAGCACCGTTGAGTCAATGTGATTCGGAGATTCATCAATGTCTAGACAAGATTCCTGATGGGCCAATCTTGGACTTCTTAGTGAAATATTTCGTGAGCGCAGTGAACTGGTAAGTAGCGCAGATAAACCCCAAAAACTATACCAGGAATGCCATATCTAACCAACTCCGTCTGTGATGCCTAGGATGGATCAGCTTGTTCATATTCCATGGATTCTAAACGAATACCAACGCTGGCGGATCGTCGAAATTCCATCATCTCTCTTTGAGGTTGAATTCGCGGTTCTCATTTTGAGAATATGCTCTTATACAACTGAATATCTCCCCTCTCCGTCATGTACCATTGAAAGGATCCGGGATATGTCACTGGCGGATATTCGCTACTCGTGCGACGAAGCTGCTGACAGTCTCGCAGAAATATGTCTCCGTCTCAATCCTAAGGGAAGCCTTCTTCGCGTACAACACTTGGCCTTTGTTGGGTTAAAGGCGAAGTGTCAGGGCTTTATGAAGGACTTCCAAAGTGCACTCCGGTCCGCGATAGAGGTTGCTCAAAGGATTGGGGCAGATAAAGATGTTTCTTCAGACGTTCCGGATATGAGTGAGTTAGAGAAAGAAACTCGCCGCAGGATATTCTGCAATCTTTATATATGGGACAGGTGAGTGGCCGAGGATATATTTTTCTTGCCGTGGCACCTCTGATTAATGGCATGTGCTGACCTTGCAGCTATTTATCACGACAATTGGACCGTATTCCTACTATACCCAGTTGGATACAGCCGGAGAACATGCCACGCATGCGCCTTGGCACCGATATCAATGACGCCCATGGCCTCGAGGAATTCACTGAGCGCATCCTTCAGGTTCGCCTGGCCAATTTCTGGAGGAGCATGGGTCCAACATTAGGGTCAACTTATGATATCGTCGTTGCCCAAGAAAGATATGAAAGCTTATGTGGTAAATTTCTGACTACGCTGCCATCCGCTTTTGCTCTCCAGCCAAACAAGCAGTGGGATGAACGACTTCCGATGCTTGCAAAGCAAAGAGAGGTTTTATTCATATCAATATTTGAGTCTCTTTGTTACAATTTCCGGCCGGCCATTTTGCTGGATGCGAGCCATCTTCCTAAGTACAAGCAAGTCTTGCTCTCATCCCAGCGAAAGGCTCTGGCAGGTGCTGCACTCCAAGTTCTGCAAGGGGTATCCAGACTACATTCCCTGATCGGAGGTACTCAAACACGGTACACAGGGATCATTCAACCCACTTTCGAAGCTGCAGTGCTTCTAGTATCATTATGCATGGATCAAAGCTTCCCGGGAGATGTCGAAAACCACAGTTCAAGGATCACCAAAATGGATCCTCTTTCGGCCGGGATGGCAAACTTGACATGGGCGGACTGCATGGATGCTATACGAGATGCACTGAAACTCCTCAAAATGTTAGCGGAGGTCAGCAATATGGCAGACGTGGGAGCACAGAGCCTTGTCAAGCTGATCGGCAAAGTCGCCAAACAGGCCAACGGCGCCTCGCAAATGGAAAACCCCTCCAAGCCAGACGACGGAGCTTTCTCTCGAACAGGGGGAAGTTCGGCTGAAATTGATTTGCCAGAATATTCAGAGTCGGATCCCACAGTCTCTCTGGCTGAGCTGGTCTCGATGGCGGCTTTTGATGTTGATATGAATATGAACTGGGATGCTTTGGCTTCAAATATTTGAGCTCTATGATCTTGTCCGTTGTGGCTCTCAAGAACTCTTCACCGCGTAAATTTATTCCCATTTCACCATGGACGTCTTGTGAGAACTCATAAATCAAGGGCTATTTTCAATTTAGTACTTTTTTGGTACCTATCACGTCCCAAGCCCAGTTAATATTTTCTTTCTTTCTTTTTCTTTTTCTTTTCTTTTTCAAAAAGACAGAAGGAGAACTCATGTTGTCGTGGGCATCAAATCAGTGTTCCTGATTCGTAAACACTCCTCGTATTCCTGTGAGTTGGAAGTTGTCGTATTCACCAGTCGTCTTGCATCGAAGCGTGGAGGAGTGAGGGTGGTGCTGATAAGGACGTTTTGGCACGCAGGCCCATGTATCGATATTCCCGACAATCGGGTGGCTCTTTCTAGGCAATGACACGAATAGCTTGATAACGAAATAGAGATGTCCATCAGAACTTTATTCCACCTGTAGCATTGGTTGCGACGGGAGTTTAGCGATGAATACGGTTTCGGGCGCTCGGGGCTGAAGCCAAAGGGGTGACGGATTCGTCAGCATCTTCGGCCGAAGGTTTTCGGCGTATCCTATTGAATTAGGTGTATACCGGGAGGGGTTTCGGCCAAGGGAAAAACGTCGGCCTATGTGTCGGTGCACCGGCCATCCTTGCAGGCCTTTTCGGACAGGGAGCCGGACAGGGAGGAATCCCCCTCCTCGGGCCTTCACGCTCACCTGAAATGAATTGATGAGAGTGTCTTCAGCCAGGACCACAGAGCCTTGTCCTATCTGGACCTTCTGAATGGAAATAAGTATCTGGAGTTTGCACACCAATCCCATCTCTAATTCCTTTTCCATTCAATATTCCCTTCAAAAATCACCACGATGGCACTTTCAGAAACAGTTCAATTAGTCAGTGGTAGTCTAGCCTTAACCCCATGGAGAATTCTTGCCGTGCTTGCGACATTTCTCGCATTATACTGGCGGATGATGCCTCACCCCCTCCCGGGGATTCCATACAACAAGAAATCCGCACGGAAACTGTTAGGAAATGCCCCCGACATGATGAAAGAGGTCAGCGTTAGCAGAGAGCTCAATGTCTGGCTGGTCAAGCAAGTCAATCAACTACAAACCCCACTATGTCAGGTCTTCGTGGAGCCATTTTCTAAGCCCTGGGTGCTCCTCGCCGACTCAGCCGAGGCTCAGGATATCATGACACGACGGCCGGAGTTTGACCGTTCCAACTTTATCACTGACGGCTTGGGCCCATTGGACGGCTTTCATGCCCGTATGAAGACTGGTTCAGTTTGGAAGACAAGTCGATCATGGTTGCAGGACCTCATGAGTCCGAGCTTCCTGAATAATGTCGTCAGCCCAGTCATGTACGACAACTCGCTTCATCTCCTGAACTTTTGGCAGGAAAAGGCTCGCCTAGCAAATGACCGGCCCTTTGACGTCAACGAAGACTTGAATCATAGCGCCCTCGATGGTATGCTTTCTTTTGTTTTCGATCGGCATTTTGAGCATACTGCCCTTGGCCCTCAAGTCGAGGCTGTCTCCGAGCTTGACCCTTCAACTGTCAAAGTTGGCACCCTTGGAGAGGTGGAATTCCCAGAAGGAAAACACCACCCGTTCATCAGCGCGCTCTATGAGACGGTAGATGCAATCGATAAAGTGACCAAGTCCATGTCACCAAAATTTACTATGTGGTGGCTGCGTCAGACGTCTCGGTATAGAAACGTCACAGCTGTAAAGAGATGCGTTGTCCAGGAACAAGTGCAGAGTGCCCTGGCTAGATTCCGTGCGACAGGGGAAACCAAAACTGCGATTGAATATATGTTAATGCGTGAAACAAAAGCTGCTGAAAAGCAGGGCCGAAACCCGGACTATGAAAATACTACCATGATGGAAGAGGTGAGATATGCTTACTTTCCTTATTCACCTCCTAAAACTCTTGTTACTTCTAGGTACCAGTCAATTTCTACTCAAATAATAATGCGTCTTCTTCCAGATTGCTGGGCAATTTATCGCCGGTCTACATACAACCAGCACCACTCTTGCTTGGTCTTTTATCTACATGACCCGCTACCCGGAGATTCAAAACAAGCTACGAGAGGCGCTGTTTTCCACATATGCAGATGCCTACGCAGAAAAACGCCCTCCTTCACTGGCAGAGCTGAACAAAACGCGAGTTCCATACCTAGAAGGTACATTGGAAGAGGCTCTTCGGTTGCACGCGACGAGTGTAGCGCGACAAGCCATTCGTGACACTGAAGTTTTCGGCCATCATATTCCCAAAGGTACCAATGTTATCATGATCGCCAACGGGCCCGGATTCCATGCACCGTCACTTTCTGTCGACGAAAAGCTGCGTAGCAAAACCACCAAGGCGAATAACTGGGATGAACGCGACCTGAGAGTATTCAACCCGGAGCGTTGGCTCAAGTACAAGAAAACAAGCTCTGGGGAAGATGAGGTTGAATTCAACGCGAACGCAGCTCCTCAGATTGCCTTTGGCTTGGGTCCGCGCAGCTGTTGGGGTCGTCGACTCGCATATTTAGAGATGCGCATGGTAGTAACGCTTGTTATTTGGAACTTCGATCTTCTTCCGGTTTTGGCGGCTCTGGCGGCACCAAAGGCGAGCTATGGTATTGTTCACAGGGCGGATCAATGTTTCTTGAGGCTGAAGAGGAGGAAATAGAAAATACGTAGTGAAGAAAGTGGATAGGTGGCCCAAGTGTTGAACTTTGAATTTGGCAGGTCTCAAATTATGACGCGTCGTCACTGTAGTTAATATAGCAAGATTTTAGTACCTCGAATCTTCTGGGTGTGCGTTGGTCTGGGGCTCTTATGACTAAGTTAACTAGATCAAGTAACATCTCTAGATTACGATGCTTTCAATAAGGAAATACGGTTTGAATCAACAGACTAGCAACACAGGTCTGCAATATTCAAGCTCTTTTCTTTCAAATCAAGTCTACTTTCTCATTCTTCAAAAATCTAGTATCCGAGACAAAACCATCAAAAAGAATTAAGAATCTAAAAAGTATCACAGCCAGGAGGACAACCACTAAAGCTAAGAATTATAACTCGGATTTAGTTTAAGAAGTTGAAAGGAATACAATGGGAAACAGACAAGTCTTTTTGGGGTCTAAGTGTCGTCAACCAATACATTGTCTCATGCCGCATTAACGCCACTCGCTACACCGAACAACTTGTTTCGAGGCAGCAGCAAACTCAATACAGCCACAAGAGCGCCACCGGCAATGGTAAGAATGTAAGTATCGCCAATAGCATGGACAATAGCATCAAGCACGCGAGTCCTGAGTGCCGGGGACAGATCCTTTACAAGGTCTGATTGGGCACCTAGGATGGCAGCTTGAATTTGGGCCGAAGGTACGTTGGGCAAAATAGCCTCAATTTTGTCAAGACATCCATTCAAAAGAACAGCGTTGGCAATGGCAAGAGCGATAGTGATTCCCACGAACTGCGCCAGGGTCATAAACCCAACGGCGGGCGCAATATTTTCGGGCGAAACGACGGCTTGTGTCACTGAGAATGAAGCCTGCAGAAACATGCCAACGCCAACACCCAGCGGAACGCTGGAGCCGTAAACCCAGCTCGGTGAAGTGTCTTGACGAACGGTGTACATGAGGGCTGAGCCGAGCACGACCAGCAGGCCACCCAGTAAGTACCAGGGCATGTAGTAGCCCAGTCTTGCCATCAGGTTGCCGTTGATAAAAACAAATACCACCATAAATACCACAAATGGGAGAAGCCGCACACCTGCATCGAGCGGAATGTCGTTGCGTGTGAATTGGAAAAAGAGAGGAATCATATAGATAGGGATGAAGGCGCATGCGCCCCCTGAGGCGCAGGCAGCGAAGAGGATGAGAACGATTTTCGATCGGAAAAATTGCACCGGAATGATGCGACGGGCCGGGGAGGTGCCAATTGCCCAGACCTGCTGGAAACCCAGAGCAATAAACAAGACTCCCACAACAACAAACATAGCAATAATACGACCAGAGTTCCACGGGTAAGTGATGCCCCCCAGATTGATGGCCAGAATCAATGTAGTCAAAGCTCCACATTGAATGACAATACCGGGGTAATCAAGCTCAACAGCCCGCTCTTTGATGGAAGCACCCGGTCGAGGATCCTTGTTGGGGATCAGGAAGAGGTAGAAAGGTGCACAGACAGCGCCGATGAAGAGGTTGATATAAAAAGCCCATCGCCAACCCACCGAGGATTCGCTGAAAGCGCCGCCAATCACCGGGCCCAGCACAATCCCCAGACCCCATGATAATCCAGTACAGGAGATGTAAACTGGGCGCTCGGAAATAGTTGTAGTCATCGCAATAAGCGTCATACAGCCCACGTAAAGACCGGATCCACCGACGCCGGCAATGGCGCGACCGAGGATCATGACATTTATGGAGGGGGCTGCACCACAGATTGCAGAGCCGACTTCGAATAGAGCCACGTGGAAGATATAGAACCACTTTGTATTGAAGTGACCATACACACGGCCCCAAATCAAGTTCGTGGCCGTTGCGCTCAGCAGGAACGCAACGCTGAGCCATGAAAGCTTTGTGACACCACCGAGATCCCGAACAATCACTGGTTGGAGATCGGCGACAACTGTCGCGTCAAGCGCATAGAGAAATGTAGATGCTAGGATAGACGCCAAGGTCAAATACCACTTCCAGCCATTGATGTCCCTTGGCGGGGCCTCTGGCTCGGCAAGGGGAGGATTGTCATTTCCTGGTGGTGTCGGGTTTTCATCATCGTAGCTGTCTTCTGCGCGACTATTAGATCCTGACTCGTCCAGCCGTTTCTCTTCCAGGTTCCTTCCAGCCAATCCCTGGTGTTTGTCATCAATTACTACCATCGCAGCGACTGTAAGACAAATTCCAGTTTCAGGTGAGATGGGTGTAGTGTCGACACTGTAATTGGAACGGAATTTGGTTTCCGTCCTCTGGAAATGGAGATAGTAAGGAGCGGAGGGAGGTGGAGGGCCAAAAAGGCGGAAAGTGAAGCTCTTCTAAAGCCGTGAATATTGTTAGAAATTGATATCTTCGAGGCAGAAGTTTCTTGTAGCGCTTACCTGTTTTCTTAGCGAGGAGAGTGTTCTTAATAACAAGTCCACCAATATCAGCTTATGACGGTAGATATTGAAGCTTTGTATTGATTTGTAAGGGATATTTTCAATTCCTAACAACCACCTTTGCACTGAGCAGCTGTAGTAAATGGGATTGCTGATCATCAAACGAAGCCTAACCTAATCTGGTCTAGACCCCCCCCTCCCTTTGTTGGCCCTATAGGGGCTTTGCTTTTTTACTCAGCTTGATGTTTGGTTGGGACCCACTCTCTTCGGCCGACATTTTTCGGCCCAAATTTATAATACTTCGCCCGTGAATCGATAGGCTGTGAATCCATGCCGGGTCCTAGCTGAGCGGGACCCAGAAAAAGTTGACCGGGACTCAGAGAATTTCTGACTAATTCTGAGTCCCGCTCAGCTCCAGCACCTGAGCGGGACCTAGAAAATCCTGGGTCCCGATCAGCTATTATACCTAGTTTTATATTGATAATGTCTAAATTGTACTATATTATCTAACTCTACCACCCTAAACCCTACTTATTTTCCTGCCTGCCGGTAGATAATTAATATTAGGTCGTAGGTCTCAAGACATATTTTCACTAGTATATCACTAATTTTTCGTACATTATATATACTTTAAGGTCCTACTTTCTAACCTTGCATTAAATTCAGTTTTTCTTATCCTATATATAATCTTTATATCTTATATTATATATGTTGTCAAATTCTAACAAAAATTCCTGTTATTTTTAGGATCCTGAAGCGGGACGACAGAGCCGCAAGAGAAAACCTCTGTCATTCTTTCTTGCATTTATAGCTCTGCTGTTAATGGTATTTTTGGTGTCCTTGGATGCCACCACGTTGGCTGTTGCAATCCCTGTAATCCTATACCCAGCCCTTAATTCCAAACGCCCACTCAGCTCTCCTAAGACTTTTCTCTCACAATAGGCCATCACCGAGGATCTTTCGGGAACGACTCTAACCGCTTTTTGGGCCAACATCTCTTTTACGGTAGCAGTCGTGGTCATTCAGCCTATTTATACCAGTTTCTCGGAAATTTTGGCCGTAAGATCCCTCTTTACGCGGCTTTTACGCTATTCGGTATTGGATCTGTCGCCTTTTCCGTCGCACACAACATGACAGTCCTGATTGTAGGACGTGTGCTACAAGGACTGGGTGGAGGAGGACTCGATGTCCTGAGTGAGGTCATTATCGCCGATATCACTACCCTGCAAGAGAGGGCTGTGTATATCGGATTACTGTCCCTTCCAATGGCCGCAGGATGTATCGCGGGCCCCATTCTTGGTGCAGTATTCAGTGAGTATGTTACATGGCGATGGATCGGTTGGATTAATCTGCCTGTGATTGGCGTTGCCCTCTTTCTGGCTATCTTCTTTATGCGTCTGACGCCCATTGACCAGCCCCTTCGCGCCAAGCTTGGCCGTATAGACTGGATTGGAATGCTAGTCTTTATGGCCGGTTGTATTCTTTTTGCCCTACCACTAATTTGGGCTGGGAATATGTACCCTTGGAGCTCGTGGAGAACTATAGTCCCGCTGGTCATTGGTGTTTTGATTTTAGTGGGGTTTGCATTTTACGAGTCTTATCCGACTGACGCAATGTTTCCCTACCGTATCTTCCGCTCACGCACGGCGCAAATGACCCTTCTTGGAAGCTTCATCCACGGCTTCGTGCTTTATACACTGCTACAATATCTTCCACTGTTTTTCCAAGCGGTCTATCTCCAAAAACCGCTCGAATCCTCTATCTCGATCCTACCATTCTGTTGCGTGGTCTTCGTTTTTACAGGAATTGCGGCCTTTGCAGTTGATTTCTTCCGGAAATACAGGTGGAAAATTTGGACTGGATGGGTATTTCTCGCCGTTGGATGTGGTATTTTCTCATTGTGGGACCAATCCTCCTCTCCCGCCATGACTGCAAGTTTCCAGGTGATTGCAGGGATTGGCATTGGCACAATATTCAGCGTCCCTCCAATCCCAATGCAAGCCAGTGCTGCACCCGAGGACCAGGGGCTCGCAATGGGCATAATGGTGGCGTTCCGTCTATTTGGTGCTCTTATTGGTCTTGCGGTCGGTGCTACTACATTCAGTAGTGTCTTCGCCAACAGGATTCACGATATCGCATTGCCTGCTTCTTTGGCATCGTTGAAAAAGCCCAGTGAGGCCGTGGGCTTTATTCCCCATTTGCGAACAGTTGACATCTCCCCTGCTCTGCGGGACCTCATTCGAGAGGCATACAAGGACGCCATGCAGACAATCTGGTATGAACTAGCTGCGTTTGGAGCTTTCGGATTCTTGAGCTCTCTATTCGTGGAAGAATTAACTATGGAGACGGAAGAGCTGGGTCGGCAATATTTTGAGCACGAGTCAGACTGAATGGACTTAGAGGGTCAAGCGTGTGAATAGATTTGGTACTGTTTATGTTTAATGCAGTATATGGCAACGAATAAAGCTCTTGCAAAGAACTACATGATGGATTTAAATTAGATCCCATATTGTGCATCGGCAAGGCTGAGGATACATTTCGTAATTGGTTTCCACGTGTAAATGACGGGTTGATAAACTGTATTAAGCTATCTATTGATGTCGTGATAAGAGGTACAGAGGTACCGGGTCATCATGGTTATGGATCATTCACTGGCCGGCAGTGAAGATCCGCCCCCACGGCAGATTCAGGTTATTACCTCCAATCCCCGCTCGCGTCCATAGGCTACTGCATCGGAAGATACATCTTCGCAGCCTCGGACAAACAGCCGATCAAGCTTGACTCCATCCGCACTAGCCCTCGCATCAGCACACATCCGGATGGTGACACCGGTGATGCGCGTGTGTGATAGATTGAGGACTTTGAGGAGAGGCAGCTTCTCGAAGAGGGTTCGCACAAAAGCATCACTCACATCACGCATGTGAGAGAGACTCAATTCAGACAGCTTAAAATTGGGGTTGATATGCTGACTGTTCAGGACGAGTAGAAGATGGGAGGCCCACACATTGAAGCACTGGTCAATGTGCACTGTCTGGATTGGTCCATGCGAAAGTATGAGGAATGTGACGAGTGTTTCCGTGGTTACGAAGCCCGCATCGCTAAATATGACTGTGTTCAAGTTTGTTAAACGACTCTCCGGTTCATCTAAAATCTGGGGCGTGGATTTCCCTCCCTGGACGCAGAGGTACTCGAGGCTGGTGGGCAAGTGGACAAATGTATCCCGTTCAATGCATATTCCACGAAGATCCAAACGGCGGAGTGGTGGATAGAAATCCTCGTAGTATTGTAAGAACAATTGCTGGTATTTTGGTGGGTCCCAATCAAGCCGAAGCTCTTCCAGATTCGGATACACGCGAGGCTCCATGTCCTGGGTACACGTTAGCGCAGCAAATCGAACAGAATAACAACACATACGACGAGAAGGTTGGGCAGAAGCACGCCGGGAACGGTTATAGGCGGCGTCGGAATCTGCTGAGTGGCCAATGTGATGCTCTTGAGATTAGGTAGAGTTTTAGGCCAGTGGCCACCCTCAATAAATGCCAAAGACGACGGTCTAACGTTCCACAGAGCAATGCGTTCAAGTCGCGGGAGTTCAACCAGAAGTCTACCAAAATTGTCGTGTGACACTGAGATGTCAGGCGAAAGGGTAAGACTCTTGAGCTGTTTGTGCCCTTTGAACTTTTGGAAGAATTCCTTAAAGTCGTAGTCTACCCACAGCTCGAGATGTTCAATGCGCGGGCATCTGCTCAGGAACTCTATGCTTTTGGGTGTAGAAGGTGTAGCGAGGTTTTTGATGATGGCACGGGTGAGCATGGCCTTTGAGCGTCGAATGTATGACCGGACTGCCGTCCATGGCACTTTTCCCCGAGCCCCAGACAAATCGATCTCCATCCAAAGGTAGGTCATGGAGCCGAAGAAGCGTTCCCAGTCCTTGCAGACGCGCAGAATTGCCCTAACGGGCATGAGCTTGCTGAAACGTTGATGGCCAATGAGGACTCACACGATGTTTTTGAAGGAGAAATGCTGGATCACCATGGCTGCTATCTCAAGGGGGAGCATGGTGAAGGGGTCTTTTCGATTGAGCATCATGCGATTCTGGAGCTTCTTGTGTAGAAGTTCCATCATCTGCACCGTCAGTATGGGCGATCACAGATCGTGGAACAAGGCAACAAACCTCTCGACGTGGATGCTTGCTCGGGAGGACTTTCAAGCCATACGCATATATCTCCAAGGCCTTTTCAGGCTTTCCCTCCAGCAGAAGGACCTTGGCGCAGCGCAGATAACCCTGGAAATGGTTAGATTGGTAGTCGGAAATGCTAGAGAATCACACTTACTCGCTCATCCTCCTTGGCATTTTTAATCATATGTTTTGCATCTCGGCGCGCCTGGTCATACTGTTCTAATTTACAGTATGTAGCAGAACGGTTATCGAGGATGCCAATTGCATCGGCGTCTTTGTGATTCAGCGCCTGGAATGGGTGATTAGCTGCCATTTTGGGTTAGGATGGTTGATGGAGTTACCTCGCCAAAAGCCTCGATCGCTGCCTTGAAGTCGCCCTTCTGGTAGAGTTTCTGGCCTCGTTGATGCGGGCCAGATACAGCAGACAGCATTGTTCCAGAATTCCATCAACTCGACTTTGCAGGTTCGTGGTGCAGATGTCGAGCGCGTTAAGGCACGGAACGTGTTGCTGCGCGACTGGTCGCTGTGCGTATCCGGAGCGGCCCATGTTTACTTTCTTCCGCTTTGGTTTTGGATCTTCGGATCTTGCGACAGCTCCACAACACGACATGGAGGCGCAGAACTTGCAGGCCGCTTCGACTTATGTCAATAATATATTGCTGGCGCGAGGATTGCTGAAGACTGGTCATCCGATTGACTTTGCGCAGCCTGATAATGAAGATGGGGGGACTGAAGCTACCATGGCGCGGGTTATTAACCTGGTCAATGACCTCGTTTTGAGGAGAGATGTCAGTCGATGAGATTCCTGTTAATCGCATTGCTTCTAACAATATTCTAGCGCGAAGCTGAGCACCGTGAGAACCTGGCGACGACCATTCGCACGCTGCGCGCGAGCGAGTCGGAGCAGACTATGGAAATTGTACGTGAATGGCGGATAGAGGGGCCAAATAGCTTGCTAACCCGTCTGTACTGCTACAGGTAAAACTCAAAACAAAAGCATCCGAGCTGAGCCGCTCCCTCGCTCTCGCAGAGGCTCAGGAGCGAAACCTCAAGTCCAACATGTCCAAAGCCGAATCGACCATCCGAGGACTGAAGGAACAAGTGCAGCGCATGAAGACCACCGTTCAAACAGTCCGTGCACAGTGCGCCAACGACATCCGAAAACGCGATCTCGAAATGCAAAAGCTGAAGTCGCATCTGGCCGAGCGACAAAGGGGAAAGCGGGAAGGATTGGGTGTCACGACTATCAACCTTAACCCCGGCGCAGACCGGTCGCGGTTCGGAGCCAGTGGCGGAGATCATATCAATGACCCCGGATACAGCCTTAAGCAGGAGACGACCGAATTCTTGACGGTGCTGTGCCAGAACCTTAGCGACGAAAACGATACCCTGATTGAGCTTGCCCGAAACACTGTTGGGACACTGAAGGAGTTACAGGGATTGCCGCTGGCTGAGCAGGAGAATGACGAGGATGAGGTGTCTGGGATGTCCCTAAATCTTGGGCCGAATAAGGCGTCGGGGCCTGTCTCTACGCTTCCTACGTCTTGCGAAGAACTGTCCGCAAGCATGGAGACCGTGTTGGATCACCTGCGCACATTGCTCACCAATCCCTCCTTCGTGCCATTGGAAGAGGTTGAAGTACGGGACGAGGAGATCAAGTCCCTTCGCGAGAGCTGGGAAAAGATGGAGAACCGGTGGAAGCAGGCCGTTTCCATGATGGACGGTTGGCAACGGCGTCTTGCTGATGGCGGCGACGGGGTGCGGGTGGAGGAGCTAAAGCGAGGCATGAATCTTGATCTCAGCTTCAACTCCGCCGACGATGAAAGCATGGTCAGCAGGGCCGAGAACAACATCTCACCAATCCTGGAAGACGAACAGGAAGAGATGAGCGAGTCTGAGGACCGAGTCCCTGAGGAAGCAGAAGCTACACAAACCCGATCCAAGCTCCGCAAGGTGCCCGAGCGCTCTGAGCGGGCCCTGCAAGAGCGCAGTGATAACGCCCGGCCCAAGCGACTCCGCAAAGTGTCTTTCACACCTGGTCTACAGGGATCACCGTGTGAAACTGCCCCCGATGATGAAGAGACGCTACAGATAAAGGCCTACAAGTCCAATACTGTGGCCTGCAGACCATCGCGACGGAAGACTGATACCAAACCCACTCGCCAGGTAAGGAATCGTGAAACGACCACTTTGCAGTCGAGTGCTAACGCATCTCAGGCCAATGGCGCCGAACCACGAATGAGCGTCCGCCAGAAACTAGCCGCGGCCGAAGGTGAAGCTCGCGACGCCGAGCAAACGCGCAAAGAGCAGGAAACTCGCAAACGTAGCAGACCCGAGAAGTCATCGAGCCGATCGGGAGGCCGCCGGCGAAGCACACTCACCAGCGACGAGCTGGAAGATCTAATGGGAATGTCGCGGTGAAGGATAAAAATTGCTCACGTTAATACTGTACATATCCGAGCGGGCATTGTAAATACGGAGTTGGGTCTATGTTGGATTTAGCTTCAATCGCATAATTTCGGTGTTGCCACGAACTTTGAACCTCGGCTCAGTCGGTTCTCCGCATATTTCAGATGTCGGCGTAGATCCCCAGAGAGCTTGCAATGACCTCAGTATTTCTAAATTCCTTTCTTCAATCTCTTCAATCCCTTGTCTCCATAGCCATTCTCTATTCAACCTCGGAACCAACCTCACATCTCACATCACCAACCAACACCAACACCACCGCAATGACCGCACCAGCAAAAGACTTCCACGGCTGGGTCGCCCACGACGCCAAAAGCCCTCTAACATACACAACATTCACCCCGAAACCATTTACACCAACCGACATCGAAGTCCGCGTAACCCACTGCGGAATCTGCGGCACCGACATCCACACCTTGCGCTCAGGTTGGGCCCCAGCCGACTATCCCTGCGTCGTAGGCCACGAGATAATCGGAATCGTCGAGCGCGTCGGCTCCGCCGTGCCAACCCTGCCCTCGTCTCCTGCCTCCCGATCCATCAAACTCGGCGACCGCGTCGGCATCGGCGCGCAGAGCATGTCCTGTCTCAAGCCCGATTGTGAAGCCTGTGCCGACGGCCAGGAGAGCTACTGTGCCCGTATGACGGGGACTTATAACGGGCGGTATGCGGATAAGTCGAAATCATACGGCGGGTTTGCGGAGCGGTGGAGGGGGCCGGCGCATTTCGTGGTGAAGATTCCTGATGCGTTGCCTTCTGCCGAGGCAGCGCCGTTGCTCTGCGGTGGTGTTACTGTTTATGCACCGTTGAAGAAGTACGGCGCCGGGCCTGGGAAGACGGTTGGTATTGTGGGGATCGGGGGCCTGGGACATATGGGTATTTTATTTGCGAAGGCACTGGGTGCGGATCGGGTGGTTGCGATCTCGAGATCGAGTAGTAAGAAGGCGGATGCATTGGAGGGGCTTGGGGGGGATGCGTTCATCGCGACTGGGGAGGAGAAAGGGTGGGCGAAGAATCACTCGAGGACGCTGGATATTATTCTGTGTACGGTTTCGGGCCCGGATATGCCTTTCGCGCAGTACTTGAGGTTGTTGAAGCGGGATGGCACTTTTGTGCAGGTTGGGGCACCGGAGGATGCGTTGCCGCCGCTTATGGCTTTTTCGTTGATTCAGAAGGGTGTCAAGGTTACGGGGTCGAGTATCGGTTCACCGGAGGATTTGAGACAGATGCTGAAGCTTGCGGAGGAGAAGAGGGTGTTGCCGTGGGTTCAGAAGAGAGCTATGGGGGAGGTTAATGAGGCGTTGGTTGACATGCATGAGGGGAAGGCGAGGTATAGATATGTGCTGCAGAATGGGGAGGCGCAGGCGAAGCTGTAAAACCTGTCAGTAATTGCCAATTATTGTCGTTTTGTATATAGCAGTAAAAATATCAGGTCAAAATATTCAGTTGGATAGCTTAGACTGAGGCCAGCTGGGAAACAATTCAAGATCTGGGACAGGAGGGGTTTAAATACGACCATCTATTTTGAGTACCTTGTTATCCTGCACTCCACAAAGTAAGCTCTTTATGCGGGAGCTGATGGACCATAGACTGGCAGATTCGAGATCAGTGGTTACTGGAACCAGTCAAGTAAATATATTAGATCTAAGGAAAGAAAGGGGTTGGATCCGCAGAATGATCAATTCGAAGTAAACCCCCGCAAAGACTGAGAGCAGCTGTCCAGTACATAGACACTGAGTAAATTGTCGCCGAGGTGCTCAATATACACGATTATTCCAGTATCTCTCAATTACTTCTAAACCATTTTCTCTTGTTTCTCCATTTCTCTCCTTCCTGCAGTCTTCAGTTTTCTTGTGATCAATATGATAAAGCAATTGGCCTCGATTAGTTCTTGTCTTCTTCGAATCCCTGCAATGCTGAACTGTGGCAACGTTTACTTTTTATTGCCCTCAGCTATTCTGCTGCTATGGCTGACATCGGAAGGTAATCAACCGCTCTCCTGCGTCTGTCCGTCTAACCGTGTCGCAGTTACGACCATGTGTGAGTGTGGCTACTCGGTCAACTCCACTTCCTCTCAGCACCAGGTCTTTACCGACCTGATCGAGTCAGACTTCCTGACTATCCAGGATATCTTCCATGACACGGACTGGCAAATTCAGGAATACGCGACCCCACATGGCACGGATGCCGGCCCTTTTGGAATGAATATGACTGGCGCCAATGTCATCTCCAACCCTCTCAAAGATAACTCTACACTCTCCAGTCCGAGCAAACTCGGCGGTGATGCGGGTCTGCAGCTCTGGGTTCGCGGGGGGATTCCATCTAACGGCCTGGTGCCCTCAGCTGAGATGCGGACAGTTCGGAGAGATCTCAACTACGGTTCATTCCGCGCCGCTATGAAGTTGACTCCAGTGAATGGAACGTGCAGTGCTGTCTTCTCTGTGAGATCTTTTCTCTTTACCCATCAGGTCCTACCACTAACGGATGCCTGGTCCAGTACTACAATGACACTCAAGAGATCGACGTGGAACTTCTCTCCTACCAATACATCAACTACACCACCTCCAGCCAAGCCATACCGTCCTCACCCATCAACCTCATCTCCCATTCAGATCAGTCAATTCTCACCGAGTATTCACGGCCGAACACAACCTGCTACGGCAAACCCATCCTCCCCAATTCGCTGACTGATGAGTTCCACGAATACCGCTTCGACTGGATGCCGGACCGGGTTTCCTTCTACTTCGACGGGCAGTGGCTATGGGATCTCATCGACGACATACCAACCTCCAGCTCTGCTATGTTCTTCAAACATTGGAGCAATGGCGCTGTCGGTTGGTCTCAGGGTCCTCCAATGAAAGATGCCGTCACGACAATCGAATATTTCAAGGCATACTTCAATAGCAGCGACCCGCAGCGCAACGTTGATTACAAAGGTCGCTGCAAGGATCCATCAGCTGAGGGTGCTGTCTGCATTATCCCCGACCAGACCGTCCCACCAGATCCTTCTGTCGTCCCACCTGGACTAAGTGGCTCTTTGGCGAAAAATGGGTCGGCTAGTACGTGGTTCTTCTCGCAGCACCCCAATCAAACTGTGAACCAGACTGTCTACACCGGGCAAAAGAATGCAGGGATTATCCGAGGACCAGTGGTGGAGCGGCGTTTCTGGATCACGGGGGTTGTGATGCTGCTGATTAGTGGCATGTGGGTGGAACCATATATGGTACGTCCGATCGGAGACTTATGTTTCCTTCCCCTGTAAGGATTTGGGACCTAGCCACCCATGATCATAATAATGCAGCAAGCAGTTATTAAAATTTGTATCAAACACAAAAGCTTTTCAATTCCAAAAATTATTTTGCTGTAAAGAGCTTGACGATGTATCAAGTGGACCCAGAATTCTACGCGTCTTATGCTACTATTCGCGATATTTCTATCCATACGCGTGAGAAACAGGAGGGCAGGTTATTGCCTGCTATTCAGACTCCCCAACAGGACGAAAATTGACTGTTCGTTGCGCTGCAAATCTATATGAACTTCCTCGCACTACCCTCCGCGATCGCCGTGTTGCTGGTGGCGGCGTTTGGGGTGGACTGCTGCCGTACCCTTCATCACCAGATATATTGAACTCAAACTAGAAGCCTTCTCCAGTTCCAGCCAACGGCAACAAAGCCGACGAGTAGAGCACCCAGAACTATGCCCCTGCTTCCACTATCTCTTTTTTCTTCCGATGGCGTCAAATCCTTGAACGGAACAGTACCCTGTTGTGATCTAGCCGGAGGAGGCGAACAATCCAGCTTCGCCGCACCAATCATAAGGGCAGACGATTTGTTAATGAATATACCCAGCAAGTACGGAAGCAGATAGATCAAAACCTTGTGCTTGAGTGTTGCCTTTGTCTCAAGGCGTGTCAAATCACAAGCTGAATACCAGATTCCGCTAATACGTGGCTGGACGGTTGTCTGCCAGCCTTGTAGACAGCGACGGATGTCTTCGGGTTTGCATGCAGGAGACTTGGTCAATTTTGCAAGATAGTTAGCAAGCATTGCACAATTTTCGATGGCGGAATTGGCTCCTTGGCCCATGTTTGGGGTCATCTGTGAAAGTGTTATAATGACAAGACTGACGGCGAGAGTTTGAAAGACGCACCTTATGTACCGAGTCTCCAATACAAACCATACGACCATAGAACCAATGCTTATACAAAGACTCCTCCAAAGCAAGCATATTCCGGAAAAATGCCCTCTCATAGATCTCCGAGAAACGCACAGATCTAGTTACCGGTGTTGATAAATATGGAAGAACATGTTCGTCCATATCACTCTGTTTGAACCGCGGGATTTCTGACCCGTTGTACTTCCGACTCATCTTCGTGAAGAGGAACCACCAAACCCGACCTTCTTTACCGATAACGGCGAGGAAAGAGTATCCTTGGCCGTAGGTTCGGTGAATTTCTCCTGGGTTCAGTCCTGGAGTTGCGGGGGCTATGCCAAAGATGCAGTTGTATTCGGAGATCATTGCTATGTGTGTTAGCTTATGACAAGGAAGAATGGAGGGATTGGCAAGGGGTTGATATACTTGTTTTCTCTTTTTCGACTTCGGCTTGGAGACCGTGTTCATCCATGCTCTTCCACATCGACTGTCTCACGATGCTTCGAACGCCATCGGCTCCTACAACCAGGTCGCCTTCATACACGGATCCATCTGCACAGTGAATACGGATACCATCTGGAAGATTCTCGACGTTGATGGTCTTTTTATTAACCAAGACTCGGTCCCGATGATCTCCAAGCTTACTGTACAACTTCTCCAGAACGCGCTGGCGATCCATAAAAGCAGAGCAATAACCATGCCTATCAAGGCTTAGTCAAACAACTCAGAATATAACTCAGTCAGTACTCTTACCTCTTCTCAAATTCCACAGGGCTATCATCTTCTGCAATAAGCTCACCATCCTCAGACCAAAAATAGCATTTCCGAAGTGGCTGCACCCCCTCAATCAGATCATCGAAAATCCCCAACTGATCAAGAATCCTTGCTCCATTAGGCAGCATCCCAAGCGCAGCACCATCCTGAGCATGAACCTCCCCCCGAGACTCAAGAACCACGAAATTAATGCCATTCTTGAGCAGACAATGCGCAAGCGTCAACCCGGCAATACCCCCGCCCACAATCACCACATTCAAAGTAGGCGTAGATGACTCCATGATGCCTATACTGCCAAATATCGTAGCCAAAAGACGAGTAAAATGAACCAGAAAAGTAAGCAAAAGCAAAAAGCAAAAATAAAACTGTGAGACACCGTTTTCCAGCCGCATGCTCAGGCCCCGTGCTCAGACCCCGCTGTACGCCTAACTACGCCGCACCCCATTCCGAATGGACGGAGCAAGATGACAGTGGGCAATGATCAACAATATAACCCTTGCGTCATACGAGCTTACCAATGGTGTTTCAAAAAGTGTGCGGCTGATGGTGTAACAATTGTAGTGATTACACTCATAGGTAACAAGTCTGCTAACACCCGAGATTCCCAACTTTTGTGTGTAACCCACTACAACCAAATATAAATGGGTTGACCAAAATCTATCAAAATTGCTTGCTTTTTACATATATCGCATATAGCAAAACCTATTATTTTTAAGACTAATATCGCGTATACCAAACTCACAGCACGCACAGCCTTAATCCTGCGCGGTATTGACCGAATTAAACTTTTAATACTAGCCTGATCTACATAATCCCATGAATCCATCAACGCTGCCCGGAAATATCCCTAATCAACCTATCAACGTCGTTGTTTCGCTCTTCTAGGGTATTGATTAAAAGGCTTTCTTTTTTTAAAAAAAAGTGCCTAGACGACCTCAATCGGGTTTAAATCAGGCGAGTGCAGCGGCCGTCCGATAACGTGCATACCCGAATTTTTAAAACCACTGTTGAGTATGATTGGCTATGTTAAATCCCGCGTTGTCTTGCAAAAATATAATTCCGGCCTCGTAGACTAGAACTAGAGCTTCATCAAGCGCGCTAATAGACGAAATGGCTAAGTATCCGTTTCGTGGTGTGTCTAGGTCACGTTCCATAATGAACAATTTTGATTGGCCGCCAATCGAGATTCTACCATAAATTACATACGAAATATCCTCAGACTCAGGCCTTAGCGGAATGCATTTTTTGGTTTCCACTTTTCAGACCGTAGTGATTCAGAATCTTTCGTATAGTAGATCGTGACGGAGAACCAGGGGTGTTTGCGAGCTAAGCAAAAGACATGTCGCTTAGTTTAAACACTAAACTTTGGCGGTCGACCAATTATCGGGTTCGATTTAATTAAACCGTGCTATTGGAGGCGAACTTTGGTGTTATAGACCGTGTAGCGAGATACATGATGATATTGGGCGATTTTGGTAGGACTGCCCGCCATGTGTACTAGGTCAATTAGAACTGTCATTAGGCCCATTGATCTGCCACGCGAGTCTATGGAAGCTCACGGTGACAGATTGATATGAGCGGATGACTTGGGGCGGATGTGGATGACACGCTCAGCAAGATTGAGAGACAAGAAATGGCTTCTTTATTGTAGTCTTGGAAACCCCACCTTCATATCAGATTTCAAGGAGAAATGTGACTGGTATAAAAACCAAGTACTTGACTAGCTGGTAGTCATTGCCAGCACTGGCCCCCTACTAGTGATCGTCGTAATAGAGACTTCAGTCCCAATACACACAAACTCAAATGCCCGGAGTCCGGCACAGTTCGTCCTCACAGCTGGGTTCCAGCTGTAAGAGTCACCGAGCGCTATCCCTGCATCTTGAACAATATCGGGCAACATCGTAACGGCCATCATCTGTCTCAACCTTGTACAATTGAACACAGCCATTGGTCATACTAGTCATGCCAGTCATTCTGGGCCGAGGGTGATCACCGAGTCTGTATAGTCACCACGTGACCCCATCTGAAGCCCACCGTAAAGTGGGGGCCGCACGGGTTGGTCGGCGCAGCGCCCTGCACTGCCAGCAAGATCGCTGTCTTTGAGGCCATGCGGCGCATCGTGCGCCCGACCAAACCAGGTTGGACTAGCGGACCGGGCGCATAGGCTCAGCCCTGCGGTCATCGTTTATTTTCGCGCCTGGCAATTTTGCCATATAAGAACCACGGCTGACCCGAAGAAAAACTAACCATCTCAAATTAAATGCAACCCTTGGGTAACAAAACGATGCAATCCCACACGACAAGTCTTTCGAGCCAGTACCACATCGTCCACGGCGTCTGGCGCCACGACTACGAAATCACCGGGTCGCACGCCTTTCACGTGGACAACTCAAGTCTTCGACCGGGAAAACCAGATCTGACGTTCCACGCCGGCCCGGATACTAATGCACCCGTGGCGGGGGTTTGTAAATTCCGACACTTTTCATCCGACACCGAGATTGCTCTGGGTGACCCGACAACGCCTGGGGTCAGCTGGGAGCGCATGAGCCGCGAAAGCCTCCGCAAAGTGAAATACGCTTTCTGCATGAACTTTGACGGCCGGCAACGCCGCTTCACCTGGAAGAAGACTAGCTCGCTCGGAGGCAGCCACTCTGGCAATTTGAAACTGGTCGAAGAGCCGAGCGGGAACGTGGTGGCCATTTTCTCGTCGGGCGGCTCGTTCTCCAAGAAAACCGGACAGCTGGACGTTCATGCAGACTACGGTGAACGATTCTCGGTCATGGTCCTGATCACGGGCATTGCGTTGCGCGAGAAACTGAGACGGGCCAGCAAAAATGGCGCGGCCGCTGGTGCTGGCGGTGCGGGCGGTGCGGGTGGGGGTTGCTAAGAGTCAGCCAAGAGCCAAGCAACCGAGAACCTGGATTATACGAGGAAACGAATCACGGTGGAGGGGGAGGGGGGGAGGAGAGGATGGATCTGCTTCTTATATATCGTTTTCCCACTTTTCTTGCGTATACCAGTCCCACGATTAGCCAACCTTCAATTTCGCTTAACCAATCATGAGTGGATCGAACCGTAGAAGCAGGGAAAAAAGCTTGGAAGACGGTTAGCTCCGTGGACCCTGAAAACTGGACCTTAATACCAAGGGAGGCAGTGCAGACCAGGCAAGACAATGTTTCAGACGGTGACAAGCTTCGCGGATTGATCGACAGGGTTCGTTATGTAATCCTGGACTCGGGGAGTATATCGTGTGAATCCTGTTGCCTACGTCCCTGCTCCATTCGTCAGGAGAAATTTTCTTAATTCCGTACCTTAATCTCGTTTCTTATTTTTGCTTGTGCCGAGCCTCCGTCTACTCAGGCCATGAATATGAAGCCCGTTTCACGACCATGGCGCTCCGACGACCGCACCGGAAATCCCGACACGGGTGTATGGAATGCAAGCGGCGACGAGTAAAGGTATGCATTTCACATCGGACCACTTCCTGGCCTGCGCTGATATTTTCAGTGCGACGAGGCGAGGCCGACGTGCTCCAATTGTCAAAAGCGCCATTCGGAATGCGAGTATGGCTCGTCTACCTCGCTGCTCTGGGCGAACGAAGAGCCCTCGACGAGGGTGCCGTCGCGGGCCTCGGGTTCCGACAGTGGCCTCCAAGGTGACCCCTCACCGGGAAGCCCCGGGTCCGACTCATTCGGGTTATTGGGGCGGCTAAGCGGTGACAGCTCCACGGCTGCTGCTCCTCCCGCTGCTTTGAACCTTCATGACCTGGAGCTGATGATGCAATGGTGCAATGCGACGTTCCACACGCTCTCCCGCGATGAGCGCACAGATGCAGTCTGGCGGAACGCGGTCCCGGAAGAAGGCCTTTCGCACCCGTTTCTGATGCACGGCATTTTAGCTCTGTCTTCGCTCCACTTGGCTCGGACGGTGCCTGAGCCCTCGCGACGGGCTGCGCACCTGAACCGAGCCGTGGTCCACCAAAACCAAGCCCTAGCACTGTTCCGCGAGCTTCTCGGCGATATTAACGAAGGAAACTCCAAAGCCATGTTCGCCTTTGCCAGCATCGTCGTCGTCTACTCATTCGGATTCCCTCACACACCAGACGTCCAAGACCCGTGGGCCTGCGTGGACGACCTATACCAAGTCCTAGTCCTCACGCGAGGCATCCAACAAGTGATCCGGTCCCCAGCCGACCTCCTCAGGGACGGAACATTCGCACCAATCCTCCAATTCGACGATAAACCCGCCCCATTACCAGAAAATGCGACCACGGCCATCAGGCACCTCTACGAAGCCAACGAAGCCTGTCGTGCCCGCGACCCGCAGCATGAAACAGATGCCTACACCGTCACGATTGACAACATTGCCGAGATGCTGAGCTGGGTTTACGGCGGGACAACCTCGACTGTTATTGCGGGCAGGTGGGCGATCAAGCTGCCGCCTCGGTTCTTGGACCTGTTGCGCGAGCGCGAGCCATTGGCACTCGTCATGGTGGCGTATTACGGCGTGCTGTTGCAGCAATTGAAGCATCGTTGGTGCTTTGACGAGTGGTGTCTGCGGGTTGCGAAAGCCGTGTGGGCGATTTTGGACGATCAGTGGAGACCGCTGATTCATTGGGCGATGACAGAGATCCTCGGTGAGGATTACATCGAGTAGGTCGATACTTTATCATGAATCGGATAAAGCATTGAAATCTATCGACAAAAAATATCAGCTGAGGAGGTCACAAACGACAAACGGTTAGCGATTCCACGCCGACATCCTCTATCGCAGCTTGCATTACACCAACATCGACCCCTCGGAGACGCTCAACCCGCCCTTCATCGTCATAATTTCCCCCCGCCCAAGGAGACAATTGACCTCGCTCGGATGAATTACAACAAAAATCACCATGAGAACAAACACCAACAACCCATCAAACACATAAATGAACACCTCGTTGCTCATGAGAAATCCATCGGTTCCCTCTATATACTCCACGACACGAACGACGGACCGAACAAGTACCAAGATGCTGGAAGTGTGCAAAGCGTGCAAAGTTTTTCGCTTGGGGGTATGAGCAGCCCCACCCTCTGCAGTAGGATGCGAAGTCAACCTCCGCTGGAAATCCAGCGCGCTGATCAAGGAGAAGCCGAAGAAGACGATCCGCACCACCAGGCCGCCAATGATGACATTCTGGCCACTTTTTGCGAAGTTACCTCCTCCAGAGGCACTCGTTCTGGTGACCATAATCGCGGCTCCTATACACGATGAGCACGTAGCTTGGAAAGGGACTACGAGGAGAAAAACATACCGAAGCCCACATCAGAAAACTCACTACATCACCAGCGACAAAAGTCTTCGTCGTCCAATTCACAGGAATCAGCGCAGACCTCTCACCTTTCACCAGAATGATGACCCGCCGAAGCTCCATATAAATGCTCGCTGCGAATAACGCCGGCGCAACCAGAAGCAGCGTGCTTTGGATGATATGCGGACTCGTCATTCAATTAGGGGATTGTTGAGCGGACATCGCACGCCCGATATACCCAACCGTCTCGACTGAAACATCCCATTCTCGGTATTGAAGTCACTGCAAAGGATATTTGGGAAGTCTTATAGTATCCGCCGAGAACCAGCGGAATGAGAAACCACGTGCGCGTGCGGAAGAGGCGATACGTACGCAGCAGCGTGACGACGGAGGATAACGAAGAGGACCGCCGCGCCCATGGAGGAACAGTACTCGTACGCCGTCCAGCCATCCAGGGAAGACATTGCGCTTGGCTTGGGAATGGTGTATAGCTGAGAAAAGAACCAAAAGATATCAGCGGCCAGCCCGCTTAAATACCCCAACCCATTCAAATCTCTCCCCTTCTATTCTATCTATAATCCTGAAATCTTTTGGAAAAGGTAAGACAGGCAACACCGTTCCCCAATTACCTAATCCCCTTGTATCTTGAATGCATTTGGTTCATCCGGGTAGATCTCGTATATCTCGTACCCTTTACTAGATACAGTTTAACCTTAATCTACGCCCGCCAATAAGCCGCAGCTTATGACCCACTTGACACCGAGGACCTTGTAGACCGGGTCGTGGTGTGAAAACCCCGGCTCTTTTTCGGAATTCACCCCATAGGCGACTGCATTTCGGTCTCGGTTTCGTGTTGCGCTCCGCTTTCGGTAAGTGGGGGTTTTATTTATGTGTTGGGTGTTGGGTGTCCTGGGTGAATCTGCCCTTATTAAATGGATTCCTTATTAAATGGATTGACAGGAATTCTGGGAAGATTCCATTGGCCTTGCAGGGTATCTGGCTCACCATCCCGCCTCTTGAGGCCGAGCTCCGAGCCGCCATCTTTAAGGCAGCTTCATACCATGCCCAGGAGTTAATTTCTTGCCAATGATGTTGGCATCGAAATCCTGAAAAGATATACCGAAACTTAGTGTCGTGGAGTTTAAAGAAACCGTCGAAGGAAATGTTCAACTCAAGTTTTGGCTAAGACCCAAGATGCTGGCCATCACTACATTCACTCTGGCTATTACCTTCGTTCTCTGACGAAGCTAATTTTCAAGGAAGATAGAACTTTACATTCCTAACTAAGGCTGAGCAGATAATATGGCGGATATTCTCACTCGTCACGATGTTCTTCTTCTGCTCTTTTTATCTTGTGGGCATTTGGACTCACTGGAAACTCTATCGTGAGTGAGGCGATAAAAACAAACTCATATCAGGTGGTGATGGACAGAATCCGCTTTTCGTGGCCCTTGTCATGACTAGTGCTTTTCACAGCATATTCGACTGTACGGTAGGGAAATGTTATCCTAATGTTCATTTCACTGGGGGCGTTGCTTCCAGTTTCCTATATCTCGATCGACTTGTTGTCCACGATCCCCCATATATAGTCTACATAGTCAGCCATTCAATTGTATCAACATAGTTATAAAATAATATTAACAAATACTTGTCGCGCTCGGATGGGAAACAGAGGATAAGACCGAGAAACAAAGAGTGAGTGTCTAGGGAATAATCTGTTTTAGAATTCCACTGAAACTTAATTGCGTGTGATCTTTCTACCGCTTGTAGCCTCTGATAATAGAATTAGAAAGTTCTTTCCATTAGGTCCTGAACCACTATAAAGCTTCTTCTTCAATATTTCAAGTTTTTCTATCCCGGAGCCACCCGCAGATATGAGAAAAAAGCGCCAATCTCCGAGTATTACCGAGAATGTCGGTAGTAATAACAACTTCTCGTACCATTTCAGATCACAGCACGAAAAGACCGACGACTATGGCGGCACCGCCGAGCACCATTTCTTGAGCTGTGGCAATCGGCATGGCTGCATTGGAGGTGGTAGCTGCGGACCCCGGGCTTGTTTTGGAGCTCATGCTGGAGCTCGTGCCGGAGCTCGTGCCTGAGGTTGAGGTTGAGGTTGAGGTTGAGGTTGACCCTGCGGTCGTAAATATGGCCTCGTTGGTCGCAATAGCTGTGGCACCAGCTTCAACCTTCGATGATGCCGAAGAGACCAGATCCGAGTAGTTACTCGCAGTGAATGGAATCTTAGTGAAGCAATAATCGGCGGTGGACCAACTATCTTCAAAGTTCGTGTTTGTCGTAGTCGCAATCGAAACGCTGCTTGGTTGCAGGGCCGGATTCAAGTTGTAAACGCAGCAGTAGGTATCGTTGTCGTCCATTACCATGTTGCCATAGCAGCATTTGGAATCATCCTGAGATACGGTTTGTTCTAACCAGTTCTGAGGGCAAGTGGCTGCCGTTGTAATGGCCGCGAGAGAGAAGGTTATGGGAAGGAGAAGATTTCTGAATGAAGGCATGGCGAGTCTTAAATGGACTAGGTATGGGTAATTATGAACGATTGAGGGTGTTGAGGAATTCTGACTACGGACTGTGCTTAACCTTTATAGAGGCTATGGATGCGAAGGGGCTTGCCAGCGCCCTGTTGCCCTGCGCACAGCCCGGTCATAATTCCCATCTTTGATTGGTGGAGAGGCCCTCGATATTTCCCCTTAGCGAGGAGCTAAATACGAGCTGACCCGAGAAATCTTAGAAATTATTTAACATCCAATAGGGACGAATCGGAAAGAATTCGTTGCGGTTAAGCTTTTGGGGCGCCAGGTCTCCAATCCTGCAACCCATTGCCTGTTGGATATTCTGGGAAACGGGGGCGGGAGGAGCCGAAATGGAGCCTTGCAAGGTGTCTAGGTCATGTAAAGACCTATCTTCGCGAAAAGAAGGCCATTGAAGTGTCTTATGCGGAGACGCTACGGAGTAAGTTGGGGTAACGGCGAGAAGGTCACGATTGTGCGTGGCTTTTTGTAAAACCGTGATGTTTCCTCCCGTGGTTTGCCCCTTTAACATGGGTGGCCTAATTTCCGAATAAGGCCTAGCCTATGACAAAAAGCGATGTAACGTAATTCCCAATCGAGCGGCGCATTTGCCCACCCTCTATATTTTTAATTTGCTTTTTTTTAACCAAAACGATCATATACGGAAATGGTGCCATCCTGGAAACCATTGAACGAGCCAACGAGTTGACCGTATAGCACCTGGTTTGCGTAAGGTAGATTGATTAGTCCAGATGGGAGGAGTTATTACAGAAACGGGGTTTGTTGGAAGTTGACTTACAGTAAGGAAAGGGTTGAGGCCTCCGGCGACCACAGCGGAGAGGCCGCTGATGGCAATAATGACCAGATCCAGAGGCGTCGCGAACTGGAAGACACTTTTGGCCACTTTCCTCCCCGGTAGGCCATTTACCTGACGGCCTAAAACTTCGTCGCGATGGATTTGGGGGTCTACCATTATTGTTGTGGCCTGAGAATACACGTCGTATGCTGGGCAGGCAGGCAGTCAGTCGACTGATTCAGCCAAACTCGGATAGATGATGACATTCTTAACGTCTTTTCTCCGTTCTGTCTTGGATCGGGGCTTCGAAGTCGGACACCAGCTTGGGCAGACGTAGTAGTAATAGTAAGGGAGATCGGAGACTCCGAGCCCTCCTAGAGACCGCCTGATTGTACTGTAGTATAGATCCATCTATACATATGGGCTGCCGAACACATCAAGGCTGATGAAGATGATTGTAGCTGTATCTCCCTCTCCCTGCCTCTTCGTCCTATATCCAAGAAAACAAAGAAAGATCCAGTTTGGTCGCTATGACTTGGGTCGAAGGCTTCCAGGCGACTGGCGCCTTGCTCCTTGTTGTCTCTCTCTTGTTTAGCCTTTTCAAATCTCCCCAGGACAACACCAAAGGAATCCCTCAAGTCCGAGGGTGGCCGTTACTGAGCAACTTGCTGCAGCTCCAACGAGCACAATCATTTTCCAGCCAGCTCCAGAGTCTGGTGCAAGAAATCCTCCGCTACTTCAGCGTCGTGCCCATGGGCTTCCCCCAGACCAATATCATACCGGTGGTCACCGACAACGGAATCTCCATGCCGGCTAACACTTGGTTCTATATGACTTGGCCAACTTTGATCCGCTTGCCTTCCCCGAGCCCGAGAAGTTCATTCGCAACGATTTGTGGATAAGGAAGTGAGCCCCTGGCTCGCCGATGAGACATTGTGGATACGGGGCGGGCACTCGGGCGTGTGTTGGATACCATCTTGCCAATCACCTCATGTACGGCATTCTCGGTTGCCTCATTCTGGGATGGAGGATTCAAGCTCCAGGTCCTGTTGATATTCATCCGGACACGTACAATGCTTGTCCCAGCTCGCTTGTTGGAGAGCCTAAGGACTTCCTGTAAGTTCATCTCTCTTCCCGCATATTTTTTAGTGGGAAGAAATTCAGCTAAAACCTCTTCCACGGATGTTCATTCACTCCTCGCAGCGAGGTGGCGGCCGAGGTTGAGAGAATAGTGAAACAGGGAAAAGCGGCCGAGGTTTCGATTAGAAAGTAACGCTTCTCGTAGTAAGAGTTGGTTGAAACCGAAGTTGAAGAATGGCCCCGCGACGTCGTTACATTGCTCCTCCTGTAAGACAGTTCTACTGTACATGTTTGTAGAGTTTGCAAGGACCATTTCCATGTCAGTCAAGACCTGTGTAAAGAGGCTGCCCCCATCCTTCTCAACCCCCAAGATCCGTTCCAGGTGGAAAGTTAAATCTAGAATTGTTTGGGCATTAGGCTCCGCGCCCCCTTGGCAAGAAGTATGCTCGCGACGGAGACACCGAGGTTTTCGGCTTCTTCGTCGCACCGGACGGTGGCCACGTCCTCAGCAACAATCTCCGACGTTCCTTCTATATGAAGAACCATGGCTCGCAAGCTAAGGTTGCCGCCGCTGCTATCACTACGGTCTCGTTGTGAGTCCTCCGTTAATCCGTTTTCTTCTTTTCTTACGGGCTCCAGGGAAGACTGTACGCCGATTGGTGACGAGCATCCTCCTTGGAGGCTTCGAAGCATCGCTCGCTCTGCCATCCCGCGCCATCGCGCTGGTTTATGGTCGACATGGCGGATCAGCTCGAGTATGTCTGGACGGCTCGTGCTCACCTCGACCCCGAGGGCGCCCTGACCTACGGCATAAGGGAATATACCAGCATCCAGTCGATGAGTGATCTGATGGCCGAGTCCCAGGCGTAACAGTCCTGCAGTCGCCAAGAGAATGCATGAAAACTGGGAAGAAGGTGCGTCCAACTTAGCAAGACGAGTATCTCTAGTATATGCAGGGTCCTTTATTAGAGTCAAGAATCAAGCTGTTTGCGCTGGCAAAGATTGCATTGAGTAATAGAAAGGACCGACCTCTCAGGGAAAAAGGATAACATTCATCACTTACACATTGCCGCGACATTCTACAACCTCCAAATGAGACCAATTCCGCCGAACCAGCGCTTTCCTCCGGGAAGAGCTCGTTCCCACTATGGAACCAGGGGGTAATTGATCGATAGATGTGAACTCCAGATCGGACCTTATACAAACAGCATCGGAACAGTCCTCCCGCTCGGGGATCGCGCCCAGGAGACAATGCGGTGGTAGCGTGGTCGGCATGTCCTTTAAACTGTGCACCAGACAGTGAACCTTGCCTGCCACCAAGCCTAATTCCAGGTCATTGGTCCATAGGCTTTTACCAATATCGGAGCCACCGGTCAGCTTGGAGAGGACCGCAAAGGGCGTCTGCTTATCGGCATCGCCAACGGCACAGCCAGTGGCAATTTGAAAGGTGGGAGAGCAGGCGAGTGTTTGGCCCAGCATGGATGTGACCGAACGAGCTTGGACGAGGGCGAGCTCCGATTTCCGGCAGCCAAGAATCACAACTTCTTCTTCTCCTGATGATGAATTGTGTTGCGGCTCAGAGCAGCTCTTCACGTCAAGGCTCATGGCGGGCGAAAGAAATCTGGCAGAGGAGTTTGCGTTCCGGCGACGTAGAAAAATGGGAAAATCTGCTTTAACCAGAGGGGTTGCTTTGTGGCTGTAGACCAACTGTGCAGATCAGTGCCGCTAATTTAACTAGTGACTAGACCTCGGCACAGCCTTCCATGGGCTACAATGGGCTGTACTTATCCGCCCATGGGTAGGCTGTGCTGAGGTCTAGTAGTGACAGCCTATGCTAGGTGCAACCGGCCCCTTTCATAAATTACCATTTATCACGGACCCTCCCTCCGTGAGGGTCCGCCACCCAAACGATATTTCCCACGTGGGAGTTTCCACATAGCAAGATAAGTGTTTAGTAGTTATAATTAGTGATGTAGACTCGATAAGACTCCGTGTGGGTCATGTTAGTACATGATTGTAACGGCTGAAGTATCCCGTATGGGGCAGTATAGCTTGTGAATGCTCCTAATAAGCCAAGGATGATAATAAGAGTAAACATAGCAATCATCGACATGATTCACACTACTTTGCCCCAGAATCTCAATAATCGTATATTATTTATTGCTATCTGACATACCTTAAAAACCTAGTCCACCACATATTTTGTAGGCGTTAGTGGGCTTTCTGACCGAGATTTAAGCAATGATTTAACCGATGATGCTTGTTTAAAAGATCCGCGATTGTTGTGGGTGTTTTTGGGATAAAAATTCTTGATCGGTTTAATAGCCGTTTAGGCATTAGCTTAGGCATTCGAAGCCAAATATTAAGCTTTTCGAGCATTAGTTCTTTGGGTGCATAATCTACGTATTTATCTAGAGCTTCCAATTCAACATGGAAGCACCTAATCTGCCATCTCCCACCGCTTTTATCTGAATATCTCTCTCTATTTACTTACTTTCCTATCAATAATAAATCCGTACGATCGATGCTCTGAGCGTGGACAGATGCGTAATAGGATGAAAAGTACTTGTTCTGGGTGGCATCGCTACAAGTGCCTCGCAGCCTCACCATAGTTCCACATTTTAAAACTACAATATAAGAGAACGTATCGCTACTCTCTTATAACATATACTTCTCTTTCTTTTTATAAGTGGCTGCGTACGTATTTCTTGACCTCTTTGTAGACATCTTTCAACGTTCTTCTACATGGTATTTCCTATAATCTCGACGCGATACCTTGACACCTTATCCCCAAGGCCCCAGTATACCACGTGATACATAATTTCGCGGGCTTCGAACGCGTCGAAGGTGAAAGCAAGCGATCACAAAAACACCGTGCGCTTCGGTGATGAACATCGCCTGACCTTGCCGCATTGCCACTCATTCCTTCTCCACCATCTTGCGCTCTCCGTATTAAACCCCCTGGGCCATTGCTGCCCTCATTCTGCAGTTGCGGCCCAAAAAGTTGTTCCTCGTCGACACCATCGATTCTCCATCTCCGTCAGCAAACACCGACGCAATGACTTTCCAAGTCCCTTACGATTCCAGCCCGCCTTCTACACCGGATAAGGGAAAGTCACAATGGAGCAACATGTCGACGACCCCCGCCGGACTTCCTCCGTCAGAAGGAAACTCGTTCACGCCCCAAGGGCACCCGACATCGAACCTCTTCAATACCTCTCAGATCGAGTCGCATTCAACACAACAGGGCTTCGGGAACTCTCTTTTCACCAAGTCAGGAGGCTTCAACACCAATGACAGCATTTTCGGCTCCTCTTTTGGATCTGAGTTTGGCAATCCCAAAACAACAAGCGCGCCTGCCTCCAAACCCTTCGCCGCATCACAGTCCCGCTTCGGCTCGACTAATGTAAGCGCGTTCGGACAGTCCATGAATTTTGGCCAATCCAATGGCTTTGGGCAGTCAGAGATGAGCGAATACAATGAGGAATACGAAGAGGGCGAGGAGGAGATGCAACCGGAGGAAGAGCTCGAGGAGGAGGAGGATGCAGAGGAAAACATGGATATGAGTGCTCGTGAACCCTCGAATCGTCTCAGCTTCTTGGATTCCAACTTTGGAAACCCGCTACCAGCTCAGTCCTCGGCGCTCGGCCAGCGCAAGCCGATCTACACAAACCCTACTGATGCCAAACGGCCGAAGCTCGACGAGCGCTGGGCGCAGCCGTCACCCGTTCGCAAAACCAAGCTCTCCCCGAAAAAGTCCTCAGCAATGCCTTCTATCCTGCACAACCTCGCTTCCCGATCCCGCGCGGCTGCTGTTGACGAGCCGGCTGACATGATTATCAACACGGAGGATACCCTCGGCCGAATGCACGACGAGCTAAGAGATATTGAATACGGACATCTCGATCTTGATCTCGTCCTGTCTTACACTGCGAACAAACTGGCAGCAACCTGGGATATTTGCGCGGATCGCAGTGGGATTATCCGGCCATACGGCTCTGGATCCAGCATTGGCCCCGAGAAACAGGCCCCGAATTTGGTCAAGGCAAGCTTCTTGGCCTCGTTACTCTTACAAATTCACCATCCCGGCCGTGCCTCTAACCCAATCGCCACCGCCTCCAATCCTGCAGCTCGAACCGGGCATAACAGTATGGTCAAGGCCATGCAAAGATCTGTCGTGGCCACGCCATTGCCTCAAATTCTGCTCGACTGGTTGAACGGCAACCACGCATCCCAAGCGAAAGACCTCCAAGCACTTCGCTACGTTGAGCCCAACCCGACCGCCTCATCAAACTTCTGGGATATTATCAACTCTGCAGTCCTTCGCGGCCGCTTTGCTGAGGCTGCGGAGATTCTTCGCTCTGCCGATTTCAACTACGCACGATCAGCCCTCGAGGATGGCCTGCCACAACCGGGTTACCGAGGCGTCCAACTGCAGAATATCCAGCGCTGCGTGAACAAAGCCCTTTCGCTCCTCGACTCTTGCCCCGGCTTCCAAGACGATGATTGGGATATTACCGGTCCTGATTGGAACCAATACCGCAAGCGAGTCCTTGCTGCGGTCAACGATCTTGAGGACTTCGCCGAGGGCGAGGAGAGGGACCAGGCTCCCCCAGTGCAAGAGAATCGTGGCTTCCAGGCCATGAACTTTGGTTTGTCGAACTTTGGTCAGAAGCCAATCTCCTTTAGCCAATCCGCGCGCATGGCAGAGAGTCGTGTCCCTTGGAGCATCTATCAAAGCCTGCGATCCCTTTACCGTATCATTCTCGGTGACCCGGCCACTATCAAGGCCCACTCTCAAGACTGGGTAGAGGCGACCGTTGGCTTGACTGCCTGGTGGGATGGCGAGGATGATGATGGTGGTGCACCCGGAGTCGACTTCCGTGCCAGCACTGCCAGCAATGATTTCCAGCGTTCGCGCGGATCGAGGAGTCATATTCGTTCCGTGGATCGAAACATGCGCGATGCCTATCTCCGTCGTTTGGATCTGGCATTCAGCAGCGCCACCAACGAGCCATCTGACAATACTGGTTTCCGCGTGAACACCATGAACAGCGTGGAGGTTGGTCTGGCCAATGTGTTTGAGGGTAATGTTCAGGGTGTTGTCGAGTTGATGCAGTCGTGGTCACAGTGTGTTGCTTCTGCCGTTACAGAAGTGGCATGTCTCGGCGGTTGGTTCACATCGGCTGAAACCTCGAAGAAGATGCCTGGCCTGAGTGACAATGATTTGATGGTTCTATCCTACGGACAGGACACCGGGCCGGCCACTCGCGAACTCAACAGAGTTGATATTATGCGCAGCTACGCCTTTGGTCTGAATGATCGAGGGTCAATCGAAAATGAGACCGGAACTCGGGAAGGCTGGGAAATGGCCTTGGAGGTGTTGAGCCGACTCGACGATGCCAGCGCTACTAGAAAGGCCGTGTCGGAGATTGTGGACAAGCTGCCTCTGGACAATGTGGCCCAGATGGATAAGCTGGTCATGCTGTGCTCGGATCTGGGACTGGAAGAGACCGGACGCAAGATTTCCGAGGTATGTTCTCGTGATATTGATGAAAAGGCAATTGCTCACGATCTCAGCGATTCGGTGACTCGAATGCTTCCAAGTCCGATAGCTTCGGCCTGGCACTTATCTGCTATGCCCGGGCGCATCACCGACGCAAGGTCAAGTCGGTCGTGGACTTGTTGATCTCTTACAGTTTGGTCCATTCCCGCGCATACCCCGCGACGGCCGACCTGGACGCCAATCTTCGCTCCCTGATCAAAGACCCCAAGGCCTGTCTGACCTCCATTGCATCCGTTGACGAAGAAGCCGCCGCAATTCTCCAATTCTACCTCAGTGGCTACGCAACCCTGCGCCGGTACTACGAGATCCGCGACGAGGCCCTGGACCTCCAGGACGGCCAACTCCCGCGCTTCAAGCCTCTTGCCCGACGTCGCGCCGCCGCCAAGGCCCTCGCAGCCGTCATCAGCAGTGCCGCAGACAACATCTATGGCGGCCTATTCGATCCGAGCTGCGACTCCGCCGTGCAAGTAGACGGACTCCTGGCACTGCTCGGCGAAGCCTTGATCTTCGTCAACCGTAAGTACGATCCGATATGCACACGGAACCCAAATATTGACGGGCACCCAGAACCAACCCCGATCCTTACCGTATCCCAACAATTTACCATCCTCTCCGCAGTCGAGGACCTGGAAACCGTGACACCACGTGTGTTCGCCCAATGCGAAGAGTGTTTCCGCTCGACCCTGCTGGGCTACCACAACCCCCCTGAAGGCGCATCGTTATCGCCGAGCACGATTCTCAAGAAATCCATTTCCAACCTCTCAGCCTCCACATTCTCGGTGATCGGAAACGAGATGTTCTCCGGGCCCGGTTCAGCTGGTAGCTCAGGTGTCCTCGTCCCTCGACCCGGTGACAAAGACGCGGGTCGGGCACGTGGATGGGACTGGCGTGCCGGACTGCCGGAGAGTACTCGGGGTGAGGATGTGCTGCGGATGTTGCGGTTGGGTCTGGCTAAGGGATTGAGCTTTGGGTCATCGGGGGCCGTTTAAGGGAGCTGAAATGGACCAGGGCCCCGGGCGAGGGACTTGTATGATTAATGGAGTTGGTGAGGCCAGCATTAGCATTTAACGTCTGTTCAGGTGATCCTGAATACGATTGTAGATCTTAATTTCAGGGATCGTCAAACCGGTTTGTGTGATTGGTATACATTACCTCTCCTACAGTCAGGTAGAGTCATGGGCCTATGGTTACGTAGACGTGCCATGACAGTTGATAAGAGTCATAGACGATCACCATGGAACGCGTCCGGTGCCTCAGGCCGGGAGTTTCCCGGTTCCTGTTTACGGTGGATCTCAGCCCTATGTCCCCAAGGTTCACGCACATCAGTGCGTCAGCAGCTGAACGCAGGAGCCTAGGCCATTCTCCCGTAGTTCCGGACACGAACAAAGATCATGGACACCGCTACACAGCAAGTATGAAGTTCATCAACGGCGTCTTTTACTATGAGAACGGTGCCGAGTAAGACGGTGTAGACAACGAGGCGCAGTTGCGCCCGATGAAATCATTTCTCTAGTGTAGAACGCGGTGGATCCCCTCAGCCTCGCACCAGCCTCGCACCGACGCCCGCAGCAAATCCCGAGCTTGAATTCTCCTGCTTGGTGCCATTCTCACCGTCTTCACGGCCACAGAGCCTCTGACGTGAGGTATGAGGTATCTCCAGATGACGATGACTCCTTCGGCACTATACCAACACGACCCTAGCCGAGTGCCCTGATCCTCGGCATCCCCGACCCTAGCACACGCCCGTTACTAAATGGAGACTCGCGGATCACAGACCAAGTGGATCGGCACCATGACAAGCTCGTATTCGTCAATGACCCGTCGGTCTTTTCCGTTGCCTTTTTGCTTTCTGCCTGGGGCTCTCATAGGGCTGGACGTTTGCGGGATGCCTTGCAGCTACATTGTATCTTCCTTGGCTGTGGATCTGCCATTCCTCACGTCCCGACTGAGGGGCATTTCCGACTGCTTTCCTGCTTGGGTTTCTTTATATATGATTCCACCGACCTTCTCTTTCTGCGCCGTTCATCATTCATTCGGCGCACTCGTTTTTGTTTTTTAATTCGAATTCCGGGCTGGATCTCGACGCCTTCGCTCTTTTGCATTAATACTCTCCCTCACATTTCACCTCGTCTTTCAAACTCCGTCACCGTCACCGTCACCATCACAGTCGCAGTCACGATCTTTCTCAACCGCCGTCGTATTCCAAGGTTTCCGTTTCAAAATGTGCTACAAAGTCGTCGAGCGTTACTCCGTCTGCAAGTGCATCTACTTCAAACACTCCATTGACCCCTGCTCTGCGTACGGTCAGCGCGGCCACGCCGTGCAGGAAAAGACCGTGTTGGTGGGGTATGTGTGCCCGAGACATTCTGCGCGGGGCTGCTCTGCTTCGCCCGACGCTGGTCGTTGGCCGGATTCGGGGTATGAGAGTTCCAAGTCGCATCGCTAGGTTCACCGGCTGAGCCTGTCCTCTGGAGGACGCTTTGGACTTTGAAGGTTTGTTACGGTTTACGAATACGGTTTACTCTTCTTGATGAAGAGTCCGATGAAATGGTTACGATGGATAACGAGCGATGTCTGGATACAATCGCATTGAGTCACGACTCGGGGACTCTGCCGGGCGCAGAGTCCGAGGATCTGACTGTGAAGAAACGATCTAGTTCTCCGGCAGAACTAGGATATGAGTCATGGACGGCAATGTATAGTACATGGTCATTTCACATCTCTGGAGCGTCTTTCTTTTGTGCTGCATTTGCAGACTGGTTCTGCGACTTTGTATGTGAGTGAGTGGGAGTATTGGTGTAATATGATGTTTTGAGAGTTTATAGAAGATAAAGTCGAAGTGGCCCTTTACTAGAGAAATTGTCCGTTTGTAGTTGCTGATGAAGCCGTACTTGTCCTTCAGATCGTGTTGTATGTAGAAGCATCCCGGTACAGAAGACCACACGTATTGTCCACCGCGTATTTGATTTTTAAATCCGAAATAAATACAAACTCCATCTGAGATCAAATATTGCGTTCGCTGCCTGTGCACAGATACATTAATTGGTGCTCTCACTCTTCCATGGCTTTCTCGAACAGGGAATGGAATATAGATTCCGACTCGCCCATATCGACTTGTCCTGCTTGGTCCCTCAGTCGTTGGGACCTGCTTACTATCTGATCATGAAGTGAATGCCAGTCAACACCCACAAGCTGACCATTTTGCTTGACAATCTTTCCGTCGACAATAACCGTGTCGATATTCCCCGGCGCCGCATGAAAGACCACGGTCCCGACAGGGTCCACAACGGGCACCGTGTCAATATCGTCACAGCGGAAGATAACCAAGTCAGCCTTCTTGCCCGGAACGATAGAACCGATCAACGACTCCATCTGCATGACCTCTGCCCCGCCCAGCGTTGCCATACGTAAAACGTCCGCTGCCTTCCTGCGGACATCCCTCTGTACTGTCTGGTCATGTTCGCGAGCCCTTTGTGTCTGAAGTGCTAGCCGCATCTGCGCCATAAAGTCATTACCGTGATTCGACGTAATGTCAAGTCCAAGACACGTCCGACAGCCCAGATCAGCCGCTTTCCATGCTATGGGAGTTCCCATACCCATCTGCAGCTCTGTATCAGGTGTACTGACAATACCAGCCCTAGAACTCCGGACCGCAGCCAGCTCGCTATCTGTCATCCAAGCCCCATGGCTGAACACAATGTCCGGTCCCATCAACTTTGCATCAGAAAACTGCTAGACGACTTCAGCCTTTGGGCCCCCGTGGGAGACCACGGAAGAATGTACAGTGGCGAGCCTAGCTCCCAGCTTCCGCGCGATGACCAACTCCTCGATATTCTTTTCCTTGGGCTGCATTGGCGGCTCATTCAATGCAACCCCGAAAGTAAGAAGTGCACTGCCGGCATCGTTGCTCGAGAAATGTTCCTGGCGCACACGGCGAGCATCATCGACTCGAGCGGCTTGGTCGAACGGATCCATCGCAGTGCTGGCGAGATCCCCAGGTACTATTGGGTTCTGGTAGAACCCGTAGCAAAACGTGCCTCGAATAGCAGCATCTTTCAGTCCCTTCACGGCCATGTCAGCGTGGGCGGGCGAGTTTATAACGTGGCAGTGGTCCAGGACCGTCGTGATGCCGTTATTAAGCAGACTCAATGCGGCAGCGTAGTTGGCGAAGTAGACATCGTCAGGCGTGTACAAACTTCCGTAGACGCTCCGTAGATGGCAGGAATAGCCAAAAAGAGACCAGTCAACCGTGAGACCCCGTAGGAGATGCTGCCACATGTGATGGTGACCGTTGACGAACCCCGGTGTTACAATGCAGTTTTTTGCATCGATGGTGACCACTTTCCCGTCACTCGGCAGGGAAAGGTCTCGGCCTACAGCCTTGATTGTTTCATTTTCTATTAGAATGTCGCAATTCAGGGTCTCTCCATTCGATATATCCATAGAGATTACGGTTGCCCCCGTGATAAGAATATAGGAGTCCGACATGGTGGTGTGTGTTAAATGGCAGCGACGCGGTCAAGATGTCGGAGTAAATCACACAGCGTTGATCATAAGCAGTGGTTGGTGTTTCACCAGATTCCTGCGGCTCAGATACAGGTTGCGCAGAATGTTCCTTTTTGGGTTTGGCTCGAGTCTGGAGCCCCGCGTGCCAAGCAAGCGATACTGTCATTCATTCCCGATGTACATTCATGAATTGTTTCTCGATCTACCTGGGAGCACTTATTTCTCAGTGACCCTTGTCAGTGGTATCGTACCAACTTGTCAGAGTCATTCCTGGATACTGTTATTATTTGAGAATATTCTTTGCAAAAAGCTCAAAGTAAGCGAGTCTCGCAACCCTGCAAGATACATATAATTCCCAATAACCTAATTAGCATGTTCTCTTCTATGGGGCTCTGACTTATGCCGCGATCGTTTATTTCTGAGCTTGCCTGGCTCTCTGAGTCTTACTATTTCAAATTTTGAATGTATCCTGTGGTTGGATCTAAAATCATGGTTAATATTCATCGTACAGCAATATAAGTTAGGTTAGTACCAAACATCAACATAACAATGCGGCAATAAAGAAGATACAAACTTTGGAACCCATCGCAGTCTGAAATAAAGGTGTATTGAAAACCGGCAAGCTTTGATCATATGATATTATGTTCATTTGGTGCCCTTCCCAATAACACCCTCCAAGAAATCGAAGCCCTCCCTCTGCAACCACCAAGTCCTCGAGCCAACCTTCATCATAGCAGCAAAAGTATGTTCCTCATCCGGAACCTCCGTCATTCCACACTTCACGCCCTCCCTCTTCAACCTAGCAAAAAGCTCCCGACTTAAATCAATCGGCACCATCGTATCAGCAAGTCCGTGCACGATATAGGTAGGCGGGAATTCCGACCCAACATTCTGCACCGGGTCCACGGCCTGAAAAGTAGGGTCCTTCGTCTTTGAATTAGGATAAATAGCAGCCAGCACATTCCCCGATGCGATCTGCGTAAAAGCAAATGCATCGCGCGGCCGTGAGAAGTTCGGTCCCTTCGAGGCCCCGGACTCGGACTGTCCTTCTAACGAGACAGAGCTGTCTGTTGGAACGGGCATTTCATCGTATGCTTTTCTGAGGAATGAGTCTTCGAGATTAGGCGGCAATTTAGCCTGCACATGTGGCAGAGGCGTTTTCCAGAACGGGTGTGTGAAGTGCACAGCGCCATAGAGCGAGAGAATCGCCTTGACGGGTTTGGGAACGTTGAAACCCTGTTCTCATTAGGTTTTCACAGCCATGTGAGCATAAAAGTCAAAGGGATTAACATACCAACCCTAACGCCAAAGTCCCTCCACTCGATGTCCCGAACGCCGCTACATTTCCCAAGTCCGCGCTATACGGCCCCTCATACCGAAGAACTGCATCGAGGTGACCGTCATGCACCCACGACAGCAGGTCCCGGATATCTTGCATCGGACCCTCGAGCAGGTTCACGCCGGGACACAGGCGGTGGTTTGGGACCAGCACGATCCAGCCGCGCTCGAGACAGTCGGTTATCTGCGGCATGGAGACCATGCGTGAGTGGCCGAGCATGAAGGCGCCGCCATGGATGTTGATTACTATTAGACATGATTAGATTTAAATGTGTTTATTTTTAAGCGGACCGCGTGCGATAACCGAACGCACCCACTGGGTATTTCTTTTTCTCGGTTGAGTCGGTCGTGGGGAGGTAGATGTCTGTTGTAATTTTGCTGCCATTGGCTTCTTTGTAGAGTACCGTGAGGGAGGGTTCGAGAGACATGGCGTGTGGTTCTATGTTGAGGTTCGAGATTTAGGATGTGGGGGTACTTATACTCGGCAATTCCCCGGATTCAGTGCTCGGCTTTTCCGGGCGGGGTGCGCGGCTTCCGCCTGGGAAAATCCGTCGCTAGTTAATTGCGTGTTTTGAAGAATAGGGTTTTAGTAAATTGTTTATTTAATTGATTTGACCGATGATGTTGATTTAAGGTATCATGGGTTGCGCAAGGAGAGTCCATATGTGATGCACTGTCCTCCACTCGCGGCTTTCCAACATCAGCTATTCATTCTATTTTACCCTTTTTCAACAAGCGGCTCTGTGGTGGTCTCTCCCAGCGAAAGCAATACTGTCCCATCGTCATTGCAGTGTGTCTGGAACGATGACCCGTCACCCAATTTGGCTTTTTATCCCAGGTTATGCCCATCTCGAATGGTACACTGTAGTCAGGCGCTGCAGGTAGCTCCGGCCATGTAAGCCGGTGTGGTGCATTGAGATATCGTTCCATGTCTCCGTCGGATCTTCGTGTTGCTACCCATTCATTCAAAAAGTCGCGGAATTTCGATACGTCGGAATCCAGTTCACGATTTCTAGTCCACTCTGAGATACTTTGAACCATATCTATGTTTCGATCCCAGTGGGGGATACCCGAGAAGGACGTATCGTTCGTGATAAGCTCGTAGAGTGTGAATACGACGCTACTCACATCATCTCGACCGTCGTATAAGCGTTGCTTTCCGGATGCAGCCCGATCGAAGTCGAAGAGAATAATCTTATGTGAGTTAGGATCGATAAGCAGATTCCGGGGTGCAATATCTTGATGCATGATTCCTAGTTCCAGGTTGAGAAAATCCACCACTTCAGTAAGTTGTTGTAGCCACTCAAATCGAAAAGGTATGTTTGGATTGGCGAGAGTTCCACCCGGGATGAACTTTGTAGTGAATCCAATCACCCGAGACTCCTCGTCTTCAAGAACAACGCGGTCAAATGGTAATATATTAGGATGTGGCGGTAGAAGTTTCAGAAGGTTGAGCTCATCCCAGGCCATCTGTAGCCTTAGAGGCTTATTCAAGACGTTAAACTTGAAAGCAACCTTTTGAGAAATCCCAGATTCGTCTTCGTATGATACGAGATCAACAAAGGGTCCAAGCCGATCAAGCTCTTGGAGTTTAGAGCGCTGAATTGTACGGCAATCGGCGAGTGATTCACAGAGCGAGAAGGGAAGATACGCAAGAAATAGAGTATCGTCCTCTTCCGGATCTGTCGAAACCCCAGTAAGGAGCCCGTCGTCGTCGACTGTAATTGCGCGGACTTCCGGCGACAGGTAATCAGCGAATTGCGCCAGAATCGAGAGCTCTATATCCTCTTCTCGTGGAAACAGCTTGGCGGTGCCTTTGATCTTGACCATCCGCAGTTGATCCCAATCCCAGACATTGCAATAGGTTTCGGTAGTGGGGTTTTCGCTCGGGCCGCGGTAGTTCTGGCCCTCGGACCAGAATCTGTCTTGAGGGTTGATCATGGCAAAAATGAAGACTCAAGAAGGGTGATTTATTTAGTATTGCTTCAGCAATGTGGGCGAGCGACTGATTTCGACGGTAGCTAAGTGCGACGGATGATTTCTGGTTTCTAAATAGACCACTCTAAATAGACCACGGATCACGGTCACGTGAACGGGCTGGAAATCAACAAAACGAGCTTCATATCGTTTGGGGGCCGTAATTTGTAATGACTGTGGCGTCTGAAGAATAAGGGTATATATACGTTATAGGTTGTATGCTAAGGTTTGTAGGTCTGTAGGTTGGTTAGTATAGACAGAAAACATCTGCTTACGACCGCTTTTATAGCAACGGCTATACAGGTATTATATAAAGCCGTTTGTGCTGATTCTAATGCTGTTAGTAAGCGTCGAATTTAACAAAAATTCAGTACGACTAATCAGACTCGGTAGTTGCAGCGTAGAGAAAAACCGTGAGCTCAGCTCTCTAACCGCCAGGGACGCCCGCCGATGACTAGTATAAAGTGTGTGAGATCTTAAATTTCCTGGTTCGATTATGCTGAGCAATCAGTGCTGTCACCTCCATAATTTCCGGTCATTCCCATTAAGGTCTCAAAGAAACCTATATCAGCATCCTGCAATGCCCAGTCTTCATATCCAGCAGTGTACAGAGGCTCTTCATACTGTTGCGGAACGGCAATAGGTATGGCGATATGGGATTGCAATGGATCAAGTGTAGCAGGATTATTGGGGTTGATAGTCAGCAATTGGGCTAGGAGTTCAAGTGGTTGTGCGTCTATCTCTGTTGAAAAGCCCTCATGGTAGTTTTGCGTCGTGTAGGCTGGTGTTTTGCCTTCGGCGTTAGGGTTTATGCTAGACATATCAGAGCCGGACGAATCCGCTCCAGCTTGTAGATAAATCTCTGGCTTCCGGCTCAGTTGCCTCGATGTATATCAAGAATACAAATGGCAAACTACTTTGTGAGCGGGAAAGTGCTCAATAGACTACCAATCACTGTATTCAACCTTGCTTTGTCCTCTTTGGCCACTTTTCTCGTTAGATAATTCATTAGATCCATGCTCCACCCCTGGTCGTTCTTAAGAAGTCTAAAATAGTCATACCACAATTCGAAGGTGGCTGTTTTTGACAGCTGCTAGGCTTATTTAAAATCAATCAAGCGAAGAACCACCAGGATAAATTCTCGCCTTGATTTCCGGTACCTTATACTAAATGATATGACACCGCTTTTCTGGAACAAGTGACTTGTGGTCGTCACATCTTGAACGAAATATTCAGATTGGTATTCATTCTCATAATGAAAGGCAGTACAAGAGATAGAATTAAAACTCAGATAATCACTCACGGCAGCAGACAATCACGATAGTGCACAAATCACGACAGCGAACTAAACTGGCCTAGTACGCTCCCCGCTGGTTACCGATAGTGTTTTGCTGCTCGTTCGAGCGGTTGACTCTAGGGTCAAGTTTGTTCATCGGGTCGGTGTTTTGAGCACCAGCTGGGCCTCTCATGCCTGACATGTTGTCGTTGTAGCTACTGCCACCAGGTGCGGCGCCGCCGCCGAAGTCTGGCTGGCCACCGCCCAAGTTTGTCTGACCACCGGCGCCAAGGCCTGGCTGGGCCTGGGAACCCATCTGGCCGGGCGTGGTGTGGCTAGTAGAGGATTGCGACTTGTGCTCCTGCGTGGAGGTGCTGTAGTTTTCCTCGCTAGTCGTATGGTTGTCGGAACCTTGCATTCCGGGCTGTTGCATGGAGCCTGCAGTATTGGGGTTAAATCCACCAGTAACACCGCCGGTGTTTTGGGGAGCGGTGTTTCCAGCGAATTTGCCGCGGTTATCTGTATAACACTTGAATTAGCTTTCTCGCTCTAGAAACTGGTCACGAGTGTAAGATTGAGTATGGCTCGTGGGATACAGTGGAAGGCACATGGAAGAGATATCCGGATGCGAGAATACGACATACTAAGTGCCGTATCATACCTAACAGGGCCACGGGCTCTTATCAACAAAAGAGATTCAACATACCTAGGTCACTATCGACGCGAGGGTCCAACTTATTGGCCAATTTCGAATCATGCGGGCCAGCATTGATTTGACCATCACCACCCATTCTGTTCGATCCGTAGGTATCGGAGCCGGTGTTACCGGCCCTGTTCCCCATCAGAGGGTTGATCGAACCACCTGTGTTCCGGGTATCTATACATTATACTTGTCAATAAATGGGCGCCAAAAGAAAAGAAAAAGAAAAAGAAGATTCGGAAACCAACCGTCAAACTTGGGGTCTTGATAACCACCAGACCCAAAGCCAGAGTCAGTGCCAGAGCCGGGACCAGAGCCAGCGCCAGAGCCATAAGTGTTGGTGCCCATGCCACCGGAATTGTACTGGTTCGGGTTTTGATTCATTGCGGGGGGGTTAGCGGATCCGTAGTTATCGCCGGTATCTATATATGGAAACTTTAGAATCACGACGTGATATTAGCTTCAGCCTGGACATAGTATATAACTAACCGTCGAATTTGTTGGAAGATTTGAAGCCGCGGCCTGTATTCCTGTCATGCGGGTCACTCATGGCATCCTTGACTTTGTGTATGAAGTTCGACATGACAAATGGTATTTTGTTGTAGCAGAGAGAATTATACGAACGTATTGAAACGGGACGTTCAATAGATTATTGGGGTCAAAGTAATTTTGAGTTCCAATATTTCTAGAAAATATCTAAAAGGATTGATACTAGCTGTAGGCTTATATGCCTGTCGACCATGTTTTTACCCTGATCAAACTATGACTCGATCGTTCCTTGCGAAGACTTCGTGACGCCATAACCGAAGGGTCACATGAATAAAAGAGCCAGTGAACATGGATAGGGGACTATTGATCGTCCTTTTCCCCAGTGTCATGACGTGCAGAAATGGTTCAACTCGCCTAATGCGATTGTCGGCTGCAAACGAGGACCACAAATCCCATCTGTCGTCATGTCCCGAATCTTCAAAGCTAAGAGTACCACTGAACTAGGACTTTCAGAAAATCTAATGAGCGGGGAAGTAAGGCCTACTGCAGACAAACTAGAGATCGTGGGGTAACGACCACGGTTCTCCCGCTGTGGAGTTCCATGGTTCCCTCGTGGCCAGTGGTTCTATATTCAGGTTTTGGAAAATACTAAATACACCTGGGCACCGGTGTCATGGCCACTCACACATGGAACTAACTCCTCGCTTTGCTACTGTCTATCCACTTTGGCGGCCTGGTCCCAGGAAGAGTTGAAGGCTTACGACTCAGCCAACTTACCTGTTGGTGCCAAATCCTGATTCGGAGACCGTGAATCGACGTATTCCCAGGAGCTTTAAGCTTGAAACACGATATGGATTGGTTGTCTACATAGCAGAGTTCATTGTGGCGCAGTGAATGGCAGCCTGAGTACCAGTATGAATACTCTCATTGAGGCCAGCGTGATTAGTTGACGGTAGTTTAAAGAGCGACAATTCTATGTGGATGTGGCTAGCATGTTGCCTGAATGCAGGCAGCTTCTGCGAGCAGCTCATCCCATGCTTAGGTGATGCTTGCTGAATGCATCAGACTGCTCAGGTGAGATGCTAAGTGGGGGGTGATGGGGGTTGAAAGAATTAACATTCATTTGCTACCCGTACGGCATTTTCTGTCCGCCTTTTTTAATGCCGGCATAATTATCTTAAAATTGGTTCTTAATGTCCCATTAATTCTATCTAATAGGGCTAACTATATAACTATGTGTGCATCTAGACCTTAATTAATGCTTGGCTGCGCCTCATCCCTCCGCGATTTCTATATTCAAGAATGCATTGATCTTTTGCGCCATTCTTGACGCTTTCTCTTTCCCCTTCGACATGTGTCCTTTAGCGACGTAAAGATTAGATCCAAACCGATACTAGTGAGTACAGAGATGTAATAGTACACAATAATGTATAAAAAGAAAGAAAAAAGAAAGATTGATGTAGTGATAGAGGATAGTCACTTACTATGTACCCTTGGCTTACTTGATCGAGGAGGCGGTCAGAGAATATGGTACGGATAGTAAAGTGTCTTATTTCCCACAACTGCCGGGACGGGGGAAGTTAAGTGACGGCGTATGTGGGCGCCAAACCTAAATGGCAAAACTAACCGCAAAGGGAACATCACAGGCCCTCGATCTAAAATGGCAATTATGATACTAATTGATAACATCTACAAACTACAATTGGACTTGACACCAGGAATTTCGGTCATATCTCATTTAGAAGCTATCGATTCATGCCGGTACCAGCATGAATTAAATTCCATGATGAAGATACCGCAAGGCTGCATCCCGGATGGGGTCTGCAGAGCGGCAGTGTCATTTTTCTTAGGGCTTGCAGGATGCAGGGTGCAAGATGCAAGATAAGCTTGTCGTCCACCTGGACTGGGTCCTTGTTCTGAAGGATTCAGGATCAGGATTCAGGGTGGATGGTTGTCTGGTGCATCGGAGGGGTCCATCGATGGCTGAATCTCCTGCTCTCCTCGTCTCCAATTCTCTCCTCTCTGCATTATCGTCCCCGCCTAGCCGCGGCGTGAAGCCTTTTCACCCGTGGCAAAGGGCTATTTTTTTCTTCTTTTTTATTGTTTTTCGAAAGCAAAAGCAAGGATGCATGATGACCGATTTCCCAAGACCAAGACCAAGACTAAGACCGAAGCGTATTTGAAAATCCAGATCTACACGATAAATCTGGGGCGGAGAGCCATCTAGCGACGGACGACGATACCCTGGCGACGGGCACCGCTGCGGGCTCGACGGTACTCCTCGTCGCTATCCTCAGACTCGGAGCAGGAAGCGTCCGAGGACTCGGTGACGTAGCCGCAGCGACTGCCACCGCAGTCGAGCTTGACACGGTCGCCCTTGCGGGTGATGCCGTAGCGTTCGCAGCGGCACTGCACGGCGGGATCACTCATTGAGGACAGTGAAGAGGGCGAGGTTGAGCCTGTGGAGCGCGAGGACAGCGAGGAGCCGGCGGAGCTGGGCGGGGAGTTGCTGTAGGAGTACTCGTCGGACAGACGGGAGCCGGCGAAGCGGCGAGTCAGGTCGTCGACGGTGGGAGCGAACTCGGCTTCGCGGAGCTGGCGCGAGGCGTAGGGCTTTGACGGCTTCGGGTGCTGGATCTTGGAGGGCGAGAGAGCGCGGCCGGTGGCGACGTTGGTCGAGCCACGGCGGGACTTGTGGGAGCTGCGATCTGGCTTGCCGCCTGGCACATCCAGGATGTTCAGCTTGCGGCCGGTGGTCGGCTCGACGGTGTACTCGACGGCGGGGTCGTGACTGACGTGGTACCCATCCATGATGTAGTAGTACCAGTAGCGGCCGCCGAGCTGCAGCATCGAGGTCTGGAAGCGGAACTTGCCTACCCAGGCGCCGGGCTTGTCTTCGGCGGAGAGGGGCAGCTGGCGAGAGTAGTTGTCCCAGGATCCGACGAGGTGGACGGTCTTGACGTTGGACGAGGTCCGCAGGGAGAACTTGAGTTGAACTGCGGCCATGGTGAAAGTTGCGAATCACGAAAATAAGGGTTGTCGTAGATGTATAGCGTAAAGCGTAAAGAGTAAATTCGTGGTAAACAACAAAAACTACCGGAGTTTTGGTTGCTAGATTGTAGATTCACTCTTGAAGATGGAAACCGGTTCCACGACAACGAGAATATAAAGATTATATCCGAGCGAGATTAGATTAAGAAGGATTTGTTGGTAGAGCTGAAACAGCAAGGCAGACGTCGACCGGCGACGAAAGGAATGCTGTGGTTGAATGTAGTCGAGTAAAATCCGAGCAAGGCAGAATAATGTGCAACACAGAGAGCGCAGCTCGTACTGTGTGTTCAGAAAGGGTTTTGTGGCTGTTGGGGGTGGCTGTAAAAAGGGTGAATTAAGAATATAGTAGTGTGTAAAAGAAGAAAAAGAACCTAGCAACCAGTGCTTAGGATTCAACTCGAATGGGCAGATCTAACAACAAACGCTCGCTGAAGAAAAGAAAGAAAGAGTGCGCCTGGGCGGTTATGGCCATTTTTAAGGAAATCGAATCGATCAGCGCTGCAGAATCGTGTTGGTTATGGCCGTGGGCGCATATTCCCGGTCAATTATTGGCTGCGCAGTGTGTTGCGCAGTGACGGGCTGCTTTGGTCGTCTCCGTCCAATGATGATCCCGCATTTGACGCTCGCGGTGAGACCGGGTGAATGGAGATGATCGAATCGGATTGGATGACAGTCCTCTGGCAGGGTGGTCGGTGCAACTTGCAGTCGACCTGCAGAGCCCGGGATCGGGACAATGCCAGGTGCAGCTGCATGCTCGAGGTCCTATCGTGGATCCCAGGGAGTGTTGGCCGGGCTCGTTCCAGAGGAGGAGATAGCGTAAGTGGGCCTGATTGTCTTCCTAGACATCTATTTCTTTATACCCGGGTAAGCACCTTGTAGGCATTTTCTCTTTCCCTTTTGAGGAGTTGTTTTGGTCCAGAATGCCTCGCGCACAGTCCACGAGAAGTGCGGTCAGCGGGATGATTCTGACCCCGCAAGATAAAGTGCCGGGTGCCAAGCTGCCAACGCCGTCAGCATTGTCCAAGGTCAATGCAAAAGCCGGGACTGGACTCGCATGGGATTGCTGAGGCTCTTGCGTTATCCATGGAATGCGCAACCCGGCGATCCAAGCCCACGCGGGCCAAAGTCCCGAGCGGGGGCGATGATTGGCGCAGCGGCAATACTCCGCAGGGCAGACGTGTACAAATGTGATCGGACGAGGCATATTCCCGGGGGCTGCGCTACACGGAATCGGTAGGAGGCTTGGAATCCCTGTCCTGGGGGGTGGAGATGGTGGTGGTTCATAGCCAGGCCCATCAGGACTACACTACCAGCTTCGCTACGCTAGCTCTCAAGCAATACAAAAAATAATTGCACTATGTATGACTATCTGTATGACCAGACGAAAAGCTCGTTGAATAGATCCCCGACGCCGCAAAAGTCCAACGACGCATTTTTGAGCAAATCATTAAAATACAAAAGATCACCGCACCGACACGCCGGACCGGTCAGTAAACATCCTCGCGGCAATGTTCATCGAGGCCAGCTCTTGGAACAGAAGCTTGGCGGCGTAGGGAATGTGCACCTGTGAGATCCGGTGCTTGTTGTTGCACAGGCGGCACTCGAACAGGCCCTTCTTCAGTTTGCTGTGACAGTTAGTATGTAGGTTCAATATACGAAAGAGGGGAAAGGACTCACGCAATAGGGGTCATCAGACCGCAGTCGTCGCAGATGTGCACGCGGAAGGGGTCGGACACGTCGAACAGGCGCTCCTTCAGGAAAGCGCTTGCGCCGTGGGCAATCATACAATCGCGCTCCATCTCTCCGAAACGCAGACCACCGTCACGGGCACGACCTTCCACGGGCTGGCGGGTCAGAATCTGGGTTGGACCACGGGCACGCGCGTGAATCTTGTCGTCGACCATGTGGCGCAGACGCTGGTAGTAGGTCGGACCCAGGAACACCTGTGCCACCATCTTGCGACCGGTGTAGCCGTTGTACATGACCTCAAATCCGCGCGACTGGTAGCCGTGCTCGCGGAGTAGACGCGAAACGGAGTCGACCGTCACGTCGGTGAATGGAGTGGCGTCACCTTCGAATCCACGCAGGGCAGAGACCTTACTCAGCTGACACTCGATCAAGTGAGCAATTGTCATACGGGAGGGAATGGCGTGCGGGTTGATGATCAGATCGGGAACAACACCCTCCCGAGTGAAGGGCATGTCTTCCTGTCGGTAGGTGATACCGATAGTACCCTTCTGACCGTGACGAGAGGCGAACTTGTCACCGATCTGAGGGATCTTGGTGGTACGCATGCGGACCTTGACGAACTTGAGGTCGTCACCGCCAGTCGAGACCAACACCTGATCCACGATACCACTCTCCGTGCTTCGCAGAGGCGTCGACACATCAATCTTGGTGTGAGCCTTGGTGCGCTGTCCGAGCTCCTCGGCCTCGGGGGCCAAAGGTGCGGTTTTACCGATAATGATATCTTCACCAGACACACGAACACCAGGAGCAATGATACCGTCATCGTCCAGCTTGTCGTAAGTACCCTTGCGCATGCCGATGGTGTCAGACCGCATAGGCTTCTCAAAGCGCTCCACAACCGTCAACCCCACCATCTTCTCCGAGTCTGTGTATGTGCGGTAGAAGAGACTGCGGAACAGGCCGCGGTCGATACTGCTCTGGTTCATAATGACGGAATCTTCCTGGTTGTAACCAGAGTAACAGGAAATGGCCACAATGGCGTTCTGGCCGGCGGGCAGCTCACGGAAACGCAGGAACTCCATCGACCGGGTTGTCGCGAGAGGCTTCTGGGGGTAGTATAGAATGTTCGCCATGGTCTCCATGCGCTGTGCAAAGTTGGTCAAGAACACGCCCATGGCTTGTTTACCCATGGCAGACTGGTAGGTGTTACGAGGAGACTGGTTGTGATCGGGGAACGGAATGATACTGGCACAGACACCGAGAATCATACTGGGGTGAATCTCGCAATGTGTCCAGGTGTGTGCCCGCTGACTGAGGATGGAACGGACACGCTTGTTAGGGTCGTCCGTGTCAGTTTCTGGCAGCGCATAACCGGCCTGAAGCTGCTTGGAGATCTCCAAGTCTTCGGGCGTCATGACAATCATAATCGTTTCCTCTTCCTCGGCATCAACCAACTCCACGGCTCCAGACCTCACCAAGCCATCCCATCCGAAATAGCGCTCCCGACGGTCTTCTGCATCCATGTCGGCCGGCAATTCCTTGTCCTGCTCAAGCTTGCGAATGTGCTCCTTGTTCAGAATCAACGAGCCAGCGTTCTCGCTCTTGGGGTCGTTGTCAACGGTGAACAGAGGTCGACACACACGACCAGTATCCGTGAAAATCTTGAACTCTCGGTCACGAATATCACGGACCAAGCTGACCTCATGAGAGATCATGTTTCGCCGACGCAAGGACATCATGGTGTTGACGAGATGGGATGGATCGCGATGAATACCAACCCAAACACCGTTGACAAAGACCTTGGTGGCGTTGGGTGTAACTTGAGGCTCGAATTCTTCGAGAACCTCCATGTTACGCTGGATCATGAAATCGATAATGGGCTCGCTGGGAGTACCCACGGTGATATAACACATAAGCGCCAAGTTTTTGACCAGACCACAAGCCTGACCTTCAGGCGTTTCGGCAGGGCACACAAGACCCCAGTGAGTATTGTGAAGCTGTCGAGGCTTGGCGATCTTACCATCTCGGCCAATGGGTGTGTTGGTACGGCGCAAATGAGATAGCGTAGAGGCGTAAGTATAGCGACTCAGCACTTGAGACACACCGGCCTTGGCACTGGCCGCCTTCTTCTGCTCACCCCAGTTACCCGTTGCGAGGGCGTACTTCAAACCACTGGTCAGAGTAGCAGCCTTGATACCCATGTTGAGGTAGATCTCCCGGTTGGTCTCAACGCATCGCTGCACGTAGCGCTGCAGGTCACGGGTGACTCGGGTGAAAAGGACACGGAACAGACCAGCCAGAAGGGGACCAGCCAAATCCAAACGCTTCTTTCCGAAGTGATCACGGTCATCAACATCACGGCGACCGAGGGCGCACTGAAGAAGACGGTGCACCATGTAGCCAAGGAAGAAGGCCTTGCGGGTTTCACTGCCCTCGCTCTGTGAAATATGCGGCAACAGCTCCTTCTGCATGATCTCCCTGGCATACCGCACACGGCGCTCATGGTTCAGGTTCGACTGAGAAGATCCACGCTTAGCGATGAAATCTAAAGCCACCTCTCGGTCTTGAATGACGAAGCCCTCCTCAATACACGGTTTCAACATCTCCAACATTGGGGTATCATTGCGGTCGTAGCAAATGTGGTTGAGGATATCCTCGTCGGACACAACACCGAGGGCACGGAAAACAACGACGATAGGAATGTCGGTCTTGACGTAAGGCAGAGTCGATCGGATGGTAGGGCCAAATCCACCCTTGGCGCTGTCACCCTTGGAGAAGAGCTTGAGCGCAAGTTGAGACAGAAGTCGCGATCCCTTTTCGACCGCACTTCGAATTTCAGCAACATAAGGTGTCGGGCTTGGGGGAGCCTTCTTGAACACCTGCACGATGTTTCCGGCACTTCGCTCCTGAGCGATGAGAACCTTCTCACTTCCGTTGATAACGAAGTAACCACCGGAGTCGTAGGGGCACTCGTTCCACGCGTAGAGATCCTGCTCCGGCAAGTCCTTCAAGATACAGTACTTGGACTTGAGCATGATGGGCATCTTGCCAATGAACACCGGCTCCTCCTTCTGCTGCTCCGAGGGGAGCTCCTTCTGCTCCCACTGGAGGTATGTGCCACGGGTCTTGCGGTCTTCCTCGAGATCGCCCTCTGCGTCCTCGGGATCGGCAACCAGACGCTCTCGTCCTTCCATGATCTTTTTGGTGACGCCAAGGTACAGCGGACTCGCGTAAGTGAGGTTTCGGAGACGAGCCTCCTGCGGCAACATGATCGTAGTCGCTCCGTCACCCTCCGTCACGGATGGTCGCGAAAGCATGACGGTTCCGAATTTCAGCTCGTAGCGGCGGACGACGATCGGCTCGACTTCGTCTTCGGCGGGTGGGAGGGTTTGGTCGAGAACCACCTGTCCTTGTTCTTCCACCAGCTCCTGCATCGTCGAGGAGATGAATTCATCGAAAGAGTCGAGTTGCTGGGAGACAAGACCCTTGCTGTCGAAGAAAGAAGAAATCACGGTCCAGCAATCCTCCGAGGTGATTCCCTCGTCCCCATCATCGTAAAACTCATCTTCGTAGGCTTCGTCGTAGTCGGCCATGGTGAAAGGTGGTAAGGTCCAGAAAGGGCCCCAAGTGCGAAAGAGAAAGAATGCTCCTCAGGTAGCGCAGGGAGGCGCTAAAGCGCGTCGGCCGCGGAAGGCAGTTGCGTGAGAAATACCCAACGCGCTGCAACACTCGCCTGTCAGAAACTGGAGAATCGGTATCTGCAGTCTGCACAGGCAGATGAGTGGGCAGCCTGAAACCTGAGGGGCTCGGTGGGATGAGAAAGAAAGCCCAGCGGTAGCAGGGTGAAGGGACTGATCTCCAAGGATCTTGATGCTTCAGCGCCATGAGGTGCGCTAGCCCGATGGGGATGTCACGTGCTACATAATTGATAAAATCACGTGATGCGATGGGTTTTAGAGTCGCCTGCGTGAAGAGAATAAAGGAATCAATTGAAAATATGCTTTAAAACTTGTCTTGACCTCAAAATTCTGTGCAGCTGCTTCTCACCGTACCTTCGGCCATCAAATACACGGTTGAGTGTTGACCCAGGTGGGATGTATATTTCCACCAAATGCGCCACCCAGGCGCCGTGGACAATAAGGAGGAAAAATCTAAAGACAAAAGCATTTTTACAAAACTTGGGGCCAGGTCAAGAATTTATGTAGTCAAATAAATCTACACAACACTATTCAAAGAACTCAGCATGCAGGAATCTTATTGATCAATATATTACATTGCTGGCCACATTCGAGCCTAATCACAAGAACTGCAGCAAGGTGCTTAGCATATCCTTGAAATCCTTCTGGCTTTGTTCTTCCCCTTCGAGCCCGTCGAGTTGTTCTATACCAGTTAGCTTCGTGTACCGCAGGATAGGGGCTAAACTTACCTTGCAGGGTACCCCGAACCAGTGACAGGTCCTCATCCCGGTCTGCCAGGAGGGCGACAATCTTCTTCTTAGCACCATCATCCTCAGCGATCAACCATGCCAGGATAACATCAATAGTCTGCACCATACGTTAGCCTCAAACTCCGCAATAAAGCCGAGAGATACAAACCTGCAATGAGAAAAGACCGGCATCGAATCGTCGTGACAGCCATTCACCAGCCATGAGTTCCTGATCCTCTGGCGAATAGCCTTTGCGCTCCTTTGCAATAGCCTCCTCGACAGGTGAAACGCGAGCAGCATATTCCCGCCGCAACTTTACGAGCTTCTCAATCTTCTCATAGTCCTTCTCCATGAACTTGGCTAGCGTTCGAATACGCGCAGCGGAACCACCAGGCAGAAGTCGGAGAAGCGAGGCAAAGATACCCAAAAGGTGCTCGATGTTCTGTGACTCTTGCTGCAAGCTGTTAACGGATATACCGCAAGGCGTAGAATCAATATTACCTTTTTCATGAACATTCCAAATACCGTCCTCAATCCTGCGGCTTCAACCAATCGCTCACAAGCTGGAGCACCTCCTGCTCCACCGAGTGCATGATCGAGGACTCGAAGAGCACGCGGTTTGCTAAACTTGCCCTCTTTGAGCATGATCTGGCCCAGTTCAATACCTTCCGCTTCGATGAATTTGTCTTTCCCTGAGTCTTCATCAACGAGGCAGACCAAAGAGTCGAACAGGTTCTCCACGTATTCCTCCTCATCGGAGTCCTTCTCGGGATCGCGTTTCCGGTATGCGCTGAGAAGCTGGAGAATGATGTCGACACCTTCGAGACCGATAAACTTCTCCCGGTTCTTTGAGGAAGATTGCAGGAGAATGGCCAGGATTTCAGCGGCATACTGCTTGTTCTGGCTCACAGGGGTCTCTTTCTTTTGAATGCGAGATAAGATCCAAGGCAAGACCGTAGCGTCTTGCCCGATCTTCTCTGCAAGCGGAGTCTGGGAGGAGAGGTTCTCCAGGACACCTGCATGGATTAGCTTTCGCCAGACGGTGTACTTGTCAAGTAACTCACCCAGCACATAGTAGACTCCAGCACGATCGGTCTCTGAACTCTCATCCAGACGACCGAGATTTTGTGTCAAGAGCTCGATAAGATCGGCATCCATCTGGAGTTGTTAGTATCGTACTTGAGAAGTTGCTTTAGGTACAATACTCACCATGGAATTGACCAAGCTATCCCACTGTTCCTGTTCAGCCTCCACATCTTCATCGGTCAGCTCACTGATAATCTGGATGGCGTCAATCGCAATGTCCGCATTCTCATGTGAGAGCAGAGATATCAACGAGCCGACACAACCCATCTTGGCAAACTCCTCGTACAGCTCAGGGTGCTCCGACAGAATCGACAGCCCCTTGATCTCGGTGTCCAAGTCGGCTTCGGATGCCATGAACCTGTCGCAATCAGTCAGCCTGAAATCGACGGTGTACCAGCGGCGAACTCACTTTTGTGGATCACCTTCAAACTTCCCACGGAGTTCCGCATTCTTGGATATCTTTCTCTCGAAGTTTAGCGCAAATCGGCGAACCCAGGCGGCGTCGAATTTCTCTGGCTGTTTGAAAGTTCCCGTCAGTATATCACAGAATTCGGAGTTCATAAGGGCTGCATACCGCAGTCTCCTCTTCTTCATTTTGGTCAATGTATTGCATCGCATCGGCGGTCTTTTGTTCCATGCCTCCGCCGAAGAAGCGCCCTTCCTCGTCGTCTGGTACATCCTCTTCGCCAAAGTCGGGTGGCAGCTCGGGACCGGCTTCCCCATCATCCTCCATCTCATCCTCCACCATGGGCTCCTTGCCTTTGGACCTCACGTCGCCATTGGAGCCCAGCTTGGCTGCTTTGTATAGCTCATCTTGTCTCGTTAGCACGTTGTGGCGGGAGCGTTCGCGGAATGGGAGGGCGTACTGGGATCTTGGACGGGCTCGAACTTGCGTTTAGAGCTTCCTGCAGTGGAGGGTTTCTGGCTTGTCAGCATATCAAGTCGGACCAAGGTATGATCTCTGGTACTTACTTTGAAGAGCTCATCGACACTCGTCATGGCTGCGGAAGTTCTCTCGCAATAGTCGCGTCGCCCAGCGCCGTTTTCAGAGAGAAATCTTCAAAGGAAGACAGAGCTTGTAGTAATAAGAAGAAAAAAGAAGAAGCAGAAACAATCCTCAACGAAGCAGGTGAAGTCGCATTGCCATGCGCGCGCCGCAAAAGAAGTACGGGTGACGCTGCACGCCAAGAACGCAGTGACGCCGAGCGGTCGGCGGCCGCAGATTTCTCGATCCTCGACCTCCGATCACTTCGACACAACCACCTCTACCACCTATCTCTCCACCCAGTTTCTCATCAACCGCAATAATGGCCCCCAACCGTGTCGTCGTCTCCAACAACGGTCGCCCCCAGAAGGGCTTCATGAGCACCATCTACGATGAGGCCACCTCCCCCGAGAACACCACTATTGTCCGCAGTCTCCTGGTCTTCGGAGTACGTCCATGCAGTCCATTTGAATGCGCAAACGTGAAACTGACATCTTCTAGGCCGGTGTCGCGTTCCTCCATAGCAGCCTCGGCGAGTTCCTCCTTCCTCCGTAAGTCGCACCACCCCGGTCCTTTCCCATTGAATGGAATCTGATTCGTCACAGTATGTAAAACAACTCCATCGCCAGCCTCGGATCGGCTCGAATCATTTCTTTGGACCTTGTGAAGCATACTGGCGTCGGTCAAGGGAAACATGTTGGATAGACACTCCTCGCTCGACGCTCTCGATATCTCTGTATAATAGTTTGTTGGGCGTGCATGCATTTGGCATTGCTCCCCGGGTGATTTTTTATGAATACCAGGATTTTGACACTGTCATTGAACTTGCCTTCGAATCTCGTAAGGCGATGAGTCCCTAGCTTCGGTATGGAAGAGCTGAGCCTTGGTCATCTGGGCAGTGGTTTCCTCAACAGCTTGCCGGAATTGCATTGAAGTACCGCAAAGCCTCCCAGCCATGTCTTAAATCAATAATTGATTTCCGTGGCGTGATGCCCTTTTCTCTCACTATAGCTCCAAATATGTTGCTCCATGATTGATGAAAACGAGATTCTGTCATATAGTCCAGGAGAGACCATTTCAGCCCATTCTAACGGAGTCACATCCGGATCGTCCAAATAATTAGTGTATGTAATTCTCATCATAGGAGATAAAAAGTGGGAGAAGATACGTAGAGATGAGGTTGCATACGGCTTTCCGCCGCTTGAGGATTGTATTCTGTGGTCTAGATGAACATGCTCTATGAAGAAACCCATTGAGAAACATGTTATTTGACCTCTGATATTCACTAGGTGAAATGCGCCTTGTTTCCAACAAATCAGCAATGGCGCAATTGCTGCGGACATGCGTTAACCCTGACAATAGTGATGCGGCATACAGCTGGTAACATGGACTGTAGGGATAACAAAGTGCATTTGAGTAAATTAGGTAATTTCCAGTAGTGGCACCCGGCAGTTGGCAACAAACATGAGTGGGGACTATATAGCAGGACTGCTTCTCCCGAGCTACCAACATCGATCTTCTACTTTGCGCTGGATTTGTTGAACGTCACGTTGTTTCCATCAGGGAACCCGCTATTTTGGTAAGCCTCCGCAAATACCCCACACTCCAGACCGAACACCGCCTTTGGTTGAACTGCCGTCATTGATATCCGCAGTGTCGATCTCTAATCTGCTTGCATAATTGACGTGCTCGTGGGACTTGAACCTTGCTACCATGAATACCCGAAGACAGAGCCCTGCATGAACGGCGATGTCTTTCTCTCCTCCAAGCAACGCGCTGGCCCTGAAGCGTAAGTTGCAGCAAGCCGACTCTCGCGAGCCTGCGACGAAGCGACATCATCTCCAAGGCTACGACCCGCAGGCACCATGGCTGTCCGAGGCGAAACCGCTGAACGGCTGGCGCACCCTTGGTGATCCGGCCGTCCATAGCTCGATGCCCCTGGCCAATATGGTCTCTGCCGTCCAGGACCTGATCGACCCTGACTTTGATCCATTGACTGCCATACTGGATGAGGAGCCACGGTTTCTGAAGCCGCTGCCAGATCGCATATGCTCCGAGGACTTGGAGTTCTTGCGTTTTCGTGAGGCGCTTTCGATTCCGGAAAGTGGCTTGCGCAATGAGTTGCTACGCTCGTATATCCAGTGGGTGCACAGTTTCATGCCCGTGCTGAATTTACAGGAGTTCCTACGATGTGTGGCGGAGAACGATCCAAATGGGAACGTCAGCATTCTTCTGTTTCAGGCGGTTATGTTTGTTGGGACGGCCTTTATCGACCTGAAGCACTTGCAAGCCGCGGGTTACTCGACTAGAAAAAGCGCGCGCAATGCCTTCTTCACTCGATTAAGAGTATGCTCACTTTATGTGCTTATGAGAACCCCGCGCTAATTACTTCCTAGCTTCTCTATTCCCTCGACTGCGAAGAGGATCGCATCGTCATTCTCCAAACACTCTTATTGATGACCTACTGGTCCGACCCCGAAAACAGCCCGCAGCGAGACATCTGGGATTGGATCGGAATTTGCAACACACAAGCACACTCGATCGGACTTAATACAGACCCCGCGTCGAGCGATATGGACATACGGACTCGACGATTGCGAATTCGCATTTGGTGGTGCATGTACTCTCGAGACCGCCTGATCGCCATGGGAATGCGACGTCCACTACAAGTGAACGAGGGAACCAGTAATGTGCCAATGCTCAGGATGGAGGACTTTGACTTTGAGCCATTCTCACCTAGTGCGGTGCGTCTCTTTCGCTGTCCTCAGCTCGAAGACGTGTCCCATCAGAAGCGTCTGGCAACCATGTTCATTGAGAAATCGAAGCTTTGTCAGTGCATCGGCCGAGTGCTTTTTGCGCAGTATGCACCATCACAGCGCCAGTTCGGAGCTACTGACCGCACCACCGTCACATTGGTCCCTCGACAAGCCTCCGAGTCTGAGTTTACACGATGCACTCAGAAACTTGACTCGTGGCTGAGCGCTCTTCCAAAAGATGCCCAGTTTATCCCGCAATCGAAAAGCAACTTCCGCGATGGCGAGGATGTGCTCCTCTTGCACGGCGCCATGCTTCGCATGCTCTTCCATGCAACTACTAGCGCGCTGCACCGACCCTGGGCAGCCCTCTCGAAAGACCAGTCAAAGTCTCGCCTTGAGATGCGCAGTATTGCTCGCTCCAAGATGCAAGAAGCCGCCGCTGGCATCACACACATCATTCAAGGCCTCAACCAACTCAACCTTACCCGATTCCTACCCCAATCCGGTGTGACGGTAATCCTCCCAGCCGCAGTCGCCCATCTATCAAATTCAATGTCGGACAATCCCGCCGTACGGGAAAGCAGCATCTCCAACTTCCACCGCTGCATCCAAGTCCTGCACTGTCTTAAAGACATCTACCCAGCGGCCAACATCGAATTCGCCAACCTCGAAGCAGCAACAAAGATGCAATCTGGTAACTGCAACTCCAACACTTTCTTCCAAATAATGAAATACAATTTCGCATCACCCACACCACCAATCTACAACCACTCAACAACAAGAACCCCAGAGTCCACCGCCGAAACCCCGCGCGCAAGAACACAACCCACACCACCCACACACGAAGACCAGCGCAAACTTAGCACCACCTCCGTCTTTGAACCATCCGACGAAACACGACGCCCATTCCCAAATGACTTCGACGACCACTTCGCCGAAACAAGCACCCTCACAAACCCCCTCAACTTCTTTTCTATCGACTTCGACTCTTTCCCCGATATGTCCGATTCCCTCGAACGAGATATCTCTCCCTCCAACGAGCTGGACAGTATTGACTGGACACAAGCTTTATTCCGAGGGACATTACAAGAAACCGATAAAGATATCCCTTTTGATGAGGCTAAGGAACACCGCCAGGAGCGGGAGCAGGCGCAAGACCTCTTCGCCTTTCCATTGAATGATGATAGAGACTCGGGGTTGCGAGCTGCTACTGCGCATCATGATATTACGGGTGATTTGGATCGTGATTTGGGGTTCCGGACTGGGGATGATGGATTTTAGTATACTATTTATTCCCTTCGCCAGGAGATATATTTTCTTGATATGTATATTAAGGAACGTACTACTCAGAGTAGTCCGGAGTAGTACGTTCCTTAATATAAAGGCGTTTTGGTTGAAAAAAATGGGTGTAAAACAGGAAGTAGGTGTTTAGGTGGCCGGGTGGCTTGGGAATTACGTTAGATCTTACTATGAAAAACATTTTGAGGGCTAGCATCCCCCACCCTCCGCCCGACCCTCGCCTGGCCTCTGGGTGGGTCTGAGGTCATTACGATGCTCAGCTCGCGCCTCTTCATTTAACATACATGTATCAACCAAACCACAAGGCTGGACCAAATGCACAGACAGCAACATTCGAAATATCCTGATCTCTACCATTATTCATGGGCTTTTCTACATTTATCTATACATGTAGGTGAGATCAATATTCGGAAACGGATATGGTCTTGAGTTTCAATACATACATCAAAAGACCGAGGCCTGTTCTAAGCTATGTATTATAGGATATATACCAGGCCTGTTCCTGTATCCGCTGTAGACTTGACTCGATGAAATCACCATTTCCACTATAGAGGAATTCTTGGTTATCTCATTCAAGATTCTGTTTCTAGCAGTGGGATCCAGGAAGCGAAGCTTCAGAGTTGGTCACGTAAGCCCATGGGGGGTTGCAGCTCTCGGTGGCATGGTTGAAGAGATAAAAGTTTCCTGTAGCACGTGTAAGTCAAATTTCATCAATTCGGGCAAGCGATTTATAGCGAAATGGAAACCGTACCATTAGCGCATAGGCAGTAGGTGCCATCAATGCCACAGTCTGGGTTTGCGCTATAGAGAGATCAGTTACAAACTTGATGATATACAGAGAGCGACACTCACTAAGAGTAGCAGCCACTATCACCACGAGCAACATTAGTGTTTGCATCAGAGGCTGGTGCTGCCATCACCATGGCTACTTGAGCAAGAGGAAGGAGCAGAGTAATAGCCAGCATTTTGAATATGCTTGTAGCGTTGTAAAGAGGGGTAAAGAACAGAGAGGTAGTTGACGAGAAAGTAGTGGAAGTATTTTGAATAATCAAGCTTGAATACGTTGACTTCCCTCATTCTTATAGATTTTTCTGTCATTCTTGTCGGGTCCAAGATGAACCTCATGAGGGGTTCTCTTCTTCCGTGTTACATTCATACGGAGTTAGTGGACTTGCGTTGCTCGAACTTTCGAGCCGTACATGCTCCGGCCCAAGCACCGGAACTCCGTCTCCTGTCCCTGAATTTCTTAATGTTTTGGAGGGAACCATTATAGAGCCAAGCCATCTACACATTAGTCTTAGCCTTGCGGGTACTCCCGGCCAATCGATTGCGAAGCTTCAGGAATAATGGGGCTCTGGAATCCACCGATGTGACCTGGTGTGGGACATTCGGATTATTTTTCGCCGCCAAGACTGGCCACCCCAGAACCCCAGAACCTTGAACAAACACGTTACATGTGTAATGCCCCTGAACGAGGAATGTTACCATATAACGATGATTCTCAGCCGATGTTGAAGTATTTTTTGTATGAGGTGATAAGTGCGAACGTGATAGGGGTAACGAAGTGCTTATGTTTTGATCACCTCCTGAATGCACTGAAATAACGTGCAACTTAATGAGCGGGACAAAAGTCTTTTGGATAGAGCGCCCACATTTTTCTCTCGTGACTTCTCAACTAGCTCTTGTTTGGGCTACATCACGCCCGCCATGGATGGGCACGGCGCCGATAGCCATGTTAGTCTCCCGTACGACCTGGGCAATATGAAACTTGAACTATGCACTGACAAAACACTGCTTCCTTCAGCTCGCTAGTATCCTGCTTCCGTATTTGGAAGAATTCGATGAAAGCGCAATCAATCATTTGGCTACTCAGCTAAAGGGCTATGGAATCTCGGTCGATGCTGTCACGGCCTCCGAGCGGAGTCCTAGCTTCAGACTCGTCTTTTCAAAAGAAAGTTCGTCGGTCGATCATATCGATCAAGCGTCCAGGATCGAAATACTAGACTTCTGGGCGAGCCAAAGCGCCAACACCGAACCGATGATAAACAGGATTGATTTCAACCCGGCAGACACCCCGGACCTGGCGATGCTCCTAGATCTGCAAATGGGGAATGGCAGGCGGGCTGAACAGAACTATGATTACGAGAATGGTGATACAATAGAAGGGGTACCCCAGGATTTCTGTCAACAGACAAGGCCGCCAGCGGCACAACCCACAAGGTTCGTTCACTCGCTTTCAATCTAACTCGTTGCTTTTCCTGATGCCCTAGCAGCCACTGGCCGGAGTGTGAGTTAGCCTCGGCACTAGGACTTGTCGTAGATGGTTCAAATCCCATCAGTCCGGAAACCCAAGGCGAATTATCAGAGGCTTCGTCTGGATTAGCCTGCCAGCCAAGCGACTTTGCCATCCATAGCAATCCTCAGGAGCAGATGCCTTACGATCACAATTCACCACGAAGGAGGCCTGTGCAAGTAAGTAAAAATCGGAGCCGGACTTCTGCTTCGTCCGATGCGTTCTTTGAGTGCTTCGACCCTCTCTATACCACATCATGCTCTAGCGACCGAGCCCCAACGCAGTTACGATCTCTGTTTGGTCCAGGCACCAAGTATAATTTGCCAGACAAGATTCTACATGAGATATTGGAAATATCGGAGAACTTTATAAGGCCTGATCTAGTCGAATTCCTTGAAGAAAGCCTGCCCCGGTGGAAGACGGCCGGTCTCTGGCTGCAAGAACAGATACCAGCGCCGAGTACAGAAGGATCAGGACGGACAAGGCTTTTAAATGCCTACTCGTGTATTTTTAAACTTGAGAATCGGATCAGAGATGACCAGATCCTCAATCGAGTGGCTGTTGCGACGCTGTACACCACATACGAGCAGGCCTACCTAGAGTGGCGACACGCCGGCTCGCAGCAGTGTAAGGGACAGGGGCGTGGGGACGCTTCAACCGTGATTGATGGTATTTTGGTCGAGTTGCATCCAGACTGGCACCTTGGAGACAGGAAGCGTCACCTTCGCAGTCGATTCCACGACAAGAAACGATTTGGCAAACGATGGCTTATGCTGATCCGGCTATTGGGGGAGAGCATCCTCATCTCATGTTCAACACAAATTGCATCGGCAGTGTAAGTTCTATCTACTCCATAGTCCTTCTAACCTTGGAGATAATATTGTCCTAACGTCTGATACTTATAGACATACCACGGTTTTCACGACCGGCATGCTGGAGGCACTAGCCTATTGCATTGAACGAACAGACCCTAAGCACCTCTGTGTCCTTGGGATTCTGAATTCAACAGCAGCATCACTTCTCCGTGGTGGACGGTGTGACGATATTGACCCGGATCAAATCCTCGCCGAAATTAGATCTTCATACACTACTAGCTAGGGTCCACTATTTTGCGTCGACGACGTCGCCCAGATTCAGATCAAAGCACTCGTATTAACCCCTGAAAGACTGATTAATATATATATAAAATTCATGCTTAGATGGCTACAAATAGGATATGCTAGGTGATATCTATTGATTTGGTTGATCCCATTCAACGAAACCCCGGATTAGATATAGTTCCATTTCTCATCCAGGCCGCCTTTCCACGCTAGCCTCCCTTGGGTTAAGAATGGCAAAGGTTTAGATACAGTCTAAGTTTAGGCATCCTCATTTTCCTCAAGAATGAGATAAATATGACAGTAGCCAAATGAACCTACAACTGGAGAGCAAAATCACAAGGGAAATCTACTCATAGCCGAGGACTGTATGTAACATTACTTTGTTTAGTCTGGGAATTTCAGACAAAATGGAGATGCTATAGAGCACTAAATCCAGCTAGTGCTGCGAATGGACCCCTCGATGAAGCTGTGTCTAGACCTCGCACTCACCCGCGCGTGACCCTCCGGACCCTCCACCCGCACCTCTTCTTGGCGGGTGGAGGGTCCGATTTATAGACCGTGAGGGCCGGGCACTTATATGTCCGACCCTCCGAGGGTCACCCTCAGGGTCCCCACGTGACACGTTTTAGGCAGAAAAGTCATATTTTAGGTGTGAAACCACTTAATCATCTATTCTAAAATAGTAAAGCGTGTCCTAAACAGGTAAAGAGTGTTGACAATACGCGGGGTCGGTTGCACCCTCCGCGGGGCGGGTGAGTGCCAGGTCTACCTTAACCTTAGTCCTAGTTGGGTAAGGCTCTGTGGCACCACGTTACAATCGCATATGTACGTATATGTACATGCGCGCCCTGTGGGGATAGCTGGGAACGCCACAAGAGACCAAAGCGGTCGGAACGGAAGTAATTGTCTCTCGAGCCGGTTGGTGGGACCTTCGAAGATTTCTTGATCAAACCGTGGGGCTGGCAGTCTTGAACGCCGCAAAATTGGAAAATTGATTTTGTTAGGGAAATGATTTTGGGGCGGGAATTGCGCCAGATCATTTAAAATCTCCACCCTAAGCTTGGAAGCACATCCGGTTTCACTTCGCCTGTTGATCTGTCTTTGCTTTCTCCGGTTGCCCGTCTTTCCTCCCCATTCCATATTTGTGACTCACACGTGGGCGGAATTCATGTGCCCTCTATCTCATCCGATACGCGAAATCAACCCCAGCAAAAGTGAAACCAGCTAGTGTTCAGCCTAATCCTCAACACTTACGGACATTTTTGACGCCAAATATATACAAGCGGCGCCGATACTGAAGGGGCTTGTTCTGAAGATTGGCACGCCTACCTACATCTTTTCTTCTAAATACTGCCGTGATCAACAACATCATGTCAGACACGGCCCATGATCGGCTCTCAAAGCTTCCCACTGAACTCCTAGTCCTGATCTTCCAACACTCGACCGACTTTAGTTCACTATGGAGCCTTATCCACACATCGTCATACCTATCGTCGGTGTTTGATGCTCATGCCTGCTTGATTGGCAATGCTATTTTGAACACCAAAGTTCCATCCTCTACCCGGGCTCTTATGCAAGGCGTTCTGTCACTGTGGAAAGGTATATTCCTATGCCGTACCCCGGAAGATCAGCTTTATCAATTCGACTGGTCCGAGGTCCCACTACTACGCAGTATATCCGGAACCTCATCAGAAATAAGATCGCTTATTAAGCTAGCTCACTATGTTCATGTGCACGCTCATCTATGCATTGAAGGCTGTATACAAAGATGTTTGCAAAGCAGCTTGGGTGACCGCCACTATCTTAAGGGGTTTGAAATCCCAACATGGACTGAGGAGCAACGTGGAATTCTAGGATTTTGGCGACTTGTCTTCCTCAATCAGCTCCGAAAAGAATCGTACAAAGGCTTACTAAGATGGCCGTGCCATGCCTTAGACTCCTTGGATAATGGAATACAGTATTATTATCCAGACTCTATTCCTTGCATGCTGCAAATAATCATGGTACTCGATTACCTAAGAGGTTATCCAAAATCCGAACGGCTCTTAGAACGTTCGAAGATATTCAACCTGCCTCCTATCCTAAAGGAGAGAGAATTTGGCTGGGACTGTCAGCCTCCACCTTCCTGGCAGGCGATTTCCCAGGGGCAAGAGCCTGATGAAAATCCTCGTGAACAAATTACGGCCTCCGATATAGTATCAAACGTCGTCACCGAGCCGTCGGCAGAGCAGCTGATTAACGAAATGGAATGCCAACTTGTTGATCCTAGTGAGCAACTAGAAGAAGAACCGCGCGAAAATCTAGGAGAAGAACAAGAAGAGGCATCGAGTGAGCAACACTCTCAAGAGCCTAGTCAAGAGCTCAGTCTGAGAAACTGTCAACAGTCTGACGAAAACCTGAGTCTTCGGTCTCGAAGAATTCGGTGGTTTGGGCCACAATCTTCGTCTAGTGAATCCGAACCCAATGAATTCTATTTCTTATCTGATGAAGATAGCGAAGGAGATGATGATGATGAGAATGAAGATAGTGACGACGGCGAAAGCATTGTCATTCGCCCCACAAGGTGTACCCTTAGAGATACCTCAGATACTGATAGCGATGAGTACGAATTCCCGGATAGACTGCGAGTAATAGGCGGCTCTATCAGTCAATATCGGGAGTGTCCTGTTCAAGACTTCGGCCCAGACTCAACCGGAGAAGAAGAATATTTGGATCTCGAAAGAGCGTCGCTTGGCCTACAGTTTTGGAGCAGCATGGTCTCAAATCCTGAAGGGGGACCTGGCAAATATATGCATTTCAAAGCTTATTCGAGGTATGGCTTTCTACTATGGGAAGAATGGCGGATGATTGAATTTGGTTTGTGGTCGAACAAACCAATCGAAGATATGTCTGTGTATTATCAGAAATGGTTCCGGTTCCTTTGTCCGGAGGACATGGCTCTTCACAAGAAGTTCCGATACGCATGGGATGAAGATTGGCTATAAAATGGATCGGTATGCTAGATCCTATATCTGAATACATATCCATATTTCTTGACCCAGCTTTGCTCTCCGAGTTTCAAAGTATAACGAGTTGGTTAGGCGCACGAGCAACATAGTTGTTCTTCTGGGTTTTTGTTCATTTTGTATAGGTGGCAAAACCGGTATAGAACTCTACCGGGTAGAACTTTGACTTGGTCGTAACGGATAGAGTGTAATCATAGGCAACACTGGTGAAAAAGATTAAGCAAGGGACATGAGAATCGTCGAAAATTTGAATACTGACGCTTGTAAAACATAGTTCTCCGGGTTCGACATTGCTTGTTGTGTCGTAAACTTCTTGTCATTTGTAAGTTTGCGAAATTTGTATTCCTCCCCGCCGTTTGGGTATAAGTCGGCACCCCAATATAAATGGAACAGCTCGTGGTATAGAGTGCGAGCCGCCGGTAAGACGTCTTCGATCCTTGTACTAGGGTAATCGTTGATTTTGCCTCCATAATTCTCGAAGGTATCTTTCGAGAGTGGGAAAACCTCTTTCTGATGCAGCCGAACTCCAGTAAACGACTTATCACAGAGCACAATCCCACTTATTGAGTCATGGTGGAAGGTGAAGCCAAGGACATCCTCCAAGTCACACCCTCCTTTTTTTGGGTCGTCAGAATAACTCCGATCGAAAAAATAGGCGTTAATAGCGGGACTCCAGTACTGGGTGAGGCTCCAAGGTTAGTAACGGTATTGAGGTTTGAAATAGACGGATTCTTACTGGATAGATCTTTTTTTCCTTTGTTCCCAACTCTTTGGCCACCTTTTTATGGGCTTTCCTCAGGTCTTTGCTGTCCTTGATACGGAAAGGCTTGCCATCCGATTCATGGACCATTTTTTCCCCGTTCTTATCTTTCATCTGGCTATCCATGTCTTGGCGAATCGCCCACGAGTCACCACAAAACAGATATGGTTTTTTCTTGTTCAGACCGTTGTTAATGTTGCCGCGTGACTCCATCCAATTTTTCACACCATCAATTCTGTCTATGACCTATTAGCTTAGAGATTCAAGGTTGTTTTAATCCTGGAGCTGAAATTAAATTACTTTTCACGGTTTGGAACTCATCTTCGGATGGACTGAGAAACATTGCATTAACCAACCGCGTTGCCGCATCATGTGTGTCCGCATCGGTGTTTTGGAAGTCTCTCATGACTTGAGTCGACCGTGTAGCTAACGTATAGACGTCATCAGCAGTAGCATTCAGGGTAACTCCTCCATACCCACTGCAACTACCAGGAACGTCAGACTCGAGAGAAAAAAGAAACAATTTTGAAAGTGGTAGTCGATCAGCCTCCACGAGGTTTACCATGGCTGCGAACAGCAGCCCCGGAACAAGCATCAGCCTGGTTGACCGCATAATGACAGCTGAAAGTCAATGAATTGCTTTGGTTGCTATTGATTAATTCAGAAGCAGCCTCCAGAGAAGAGTGATATAGGGTCTTCCCTTCTTTAAAATGGAGTCTAGCCAGGCTGATAGGGACGGGCCCTCCTTTCCTTCCACGCTTCCGAGGTAGCATCTCTTAGCGTCTGGATGAACCATCAATCGCTCTTGTCTCATCGCTTGCGGGATTAGCGGCTTCAAATTTCGGAGTAGTTTAGTGCTCCGAGAAAATAGCCCTGTCGCTGCGGAGCCTCTATTCATTACACTTCGTACCTGCATACGATCCACAACTAATTTAAGCTAAGGAGCGGACACGACGAAAGATACCCAGGTGCAACTGTTCGAGCTACGATGCGGACTAGTTTGATTATCTCACACCGCATAGATTCTCTGTTTGGAAGGTCGAGTATATCCGCGAGGGGCCGACATCACCGGTCTCGAGCCTCTAGCCCGAAATCGAGGGGCGGACACATTCGAATGCTAAATCCACACGCAACCCACCTCTGTTGGGCTTGTTCTTAGCGCGATGAACTCCCATGGGGGCCGGATTGAATGTGACATTGCAATTTGAGACAATTGACCATTCTTTTAGTAATTCCTTAGGAACTGTTATTTAGAGCATTGGTGATTGTATTTCTCGGTCCGAGCCCGGAAGTACTAAGAGTCACTACGCCGGGAGAAAACAGTGGCCTGCTCCGTGGTTTCGAGATTAAAGTCAAAAAAAAGTTCATGATTCATCTGTTGATGGGAAATAGTGCAATAAGGTCGGATTGGCAATTTCAAATCTTCTGGAATAATACCGTAATGACTTTTATAAACCATGGGTGTACAAAATGTATTTCTAGTACATTAACGTGCTCGTGCGTTCGCTTTCACATCCGCATGTAGGGGGATCTTTGCATAAAGGGATAGGCGGCTATGTGAGTAAATGCTTAGGTAGCCATGTGTCAAATGGAAATATTATAGAAAGTCGACTTAGGTAGACCCGAGGTGCCGAGTCTTCGGACAATGTTGAACATACGGGGCGGGTCCGGCGAGAATTCCAGGGTTCGAGAGCGTAATTCCTACTAGAACATCTTACTAGTAGATTTGAATGGGCTTGTGGACCTTAATCTTGCCGCTGGTAATGACAGGGTCGTATTGTTCAAATGTTGGATTTAGCCCCTGCAGCGGAGTAAATGAAGTAAGGCGAGCTAAGAACTCGCTAATTTGGACCCACCATAATCTCAATGGGGTCCGTGATCCGTTACTGTGATCAAATTTACGTAGTATGATACTGCCGATAATAAATAAGCGTGCTTTGTTGTTCTCATATAAGCATTGTGTACCATGCTTGACTGTCCCGCTAATTATAAGTCCGCGTATTTCCTCAATAGAGGTTGGACAGGATTAAAGCCTATCGTTGCTACTGCTACCATTACAAGAACACCTTCTTCTGATGAGATAGTGCAGCGATGCTGATCCAAAACTTTGGGCTGTCGGGCCTTCTTTGGCTCGGCTTGCAAGTAATAGCCCGTGCAGATGCTCGCCATAGCCATGGTCATGGTCATGATTGGTTCCATCACCATGCAGCCCGTGGCAATTCGAATCATTCCCAAACTACTCAACGAACAACTGCCACCAACAAGCTCGGTACTCCAGTTTTATTTGGTGATAAGCCTATTCTTCCACTGGGGTCTCCTCATGTAAGTCTCGATTTTTTGTACCCCTTTCATGATCCAAATTCTAACTAACAGACATCAGCCGGCCCCAGCATACATGAAGGATAATGTCAACAACTTCTTTGGCAGCGCTCCTGACCATGGTTCAATGGCTGGCCCTGTGTTGGGTCCAATGAATTCATCGATGATTACTGATATGCATGGATCTATCCACACGCGAGATTCTGACAGTGACGATTACTGGCTGTCCAACCTTGGTAGTAAAGGGCAGGTATGTAGTTATGCTCCTACGTATTTCTACAGGCGTGAATTGCTAATAATTTGTACAACAGATGCCACATGCCCCATCTGGATATCAATACTTCCGTAATGTTAAGGACTTTGGCGCCATCGGTGATGGGAAAACAGACGACACAGCAGCCATCAATCGTGCTGTATCCGCTCTCAGTTCGTCGGATCATTCTCCGGCCCGCTGTGGAAAAGATTGTGGCTCAACCTCCACTCTGGGCGCTGTGGTATATTTCCCTGAAGGCATTTATCTGATCACCACTCCTATTGTTCAGTACTACTACACCCAGTTTGTTGGAAATCCTGCAAGTAAGCCTACAATTAAGGGCGCTAGGAATTTTACCGGCATTGCTTTGATCGACTCTGACTTTTATGTGCCCGGGGCGGATGGAGCTGAATGGTATATCAATCAAAGCAATTTCTATCGACAGATTCGAAATTTTGTCTTTGATATGACTGCCATGAACTGGACCAATACTGATAGCAACCAAACATACGTCCCTGCTGGTATCCATTGGCAAGTTGGACAGGCCACCTCCATCACCAACTGCGATTTCGAAATGTCTGTATCTACAGCAAGCCAGTCAGCAACGGCTGTGGGTATCTTCATGGAGAACGGTAGTGGTGGAATGGTTTCTGATTTGAAATTTACCGGCGGGTTAGTAAAACCATGCCCCCAAGCCTCCTTGGAGCTATTTCTAACAAGATAAATATCCAGAAACATTGGTTTTTTAGCGGGAAGTCAGCAGTTTACGGCCATCAATCTCAGATTCACCTCGTGCTTAACAGCCATCAAATCCATATGGAATTGGGGCTTTACCTGGAAAGAAATCCATGTTTTGTCTTGCTACATTGCTATCGATGCCACTGAGTACTCCGGTGTTGGAGACCAGGGAACTGGCTCCATTGCCGTGGTAGACTCACATTTTGACGGCGTGCCATATGCTATCACCATTGCACACGAAAAGGATCAACAGCCCAGTGTCGTGCTTGACAATTTGCTGGTGGAGAACTCTGCCTCTGTTGTTCTCATATCCGGTGGAGACACCCTTTTGGCCGGCAGTACTGATGCCCTCTACTTTGACTCCTGGGTCAGTGGCTATCAATTTCTTCCTGACGGTTCAGGACAAAAGAAAACTGGATTCGTTGACCCAGCTCCGAACAAGCCTTCGCAACTTCTGGACAGCTCGGGTGCCTATTATCGGCGGGCGAAGCCACAATATGAGTCAGATACTCCTGTTGTGGCGACAGATCACGGCATCTCAAATGACGGAGCTGGCGACCAGTCCTCTGCAATAAATAGTCTTCTATCAGGAAATCTCGGGTCTGTCATCTTTTTCCCTGCTGGTATCTATCAAGTGAAAAGCACAATCAAAGTTCCCGTTGGAACTAAAATCGTCGGCTCAGGATGGAGTCAGATCATGGGTACCGGGTCGAAGTTTGAGGATGAAAGTAATCCTACCGTCCTCGTGCAGGTCGGTGAGAAAGGCGAGCAAGGTGTTGTCGAAATCTCAGATATGCTTTTCACAGTCAAGGGCGCTACGGCAGGTGCAGTCCTCATGGAGTGGAACATACACGAAAGCGAACAGGGAAGTGGTAAGTTAAACATTCTCTTTTACTTTCACAACTTCAATGACCTTTTATCTGGAACATGTCCTGACAATATGCATAGCGGCCATGTGGGACAGTCACTTCCGTGTTGGAGGTACCACTGGCTCTGATCTCGGATTATCTGAGTGTCCAGCAGGGGGGAATGCAGACGACAAAGACTGCATGGCGGCATTCCTTTTGCTACATCTCACTGATGAATCATCCGGGTACTTCGAGAACGTTTGGGCTTGGGTGGCCGATCACGATATCGACAGCCCTCTCAATGCTGGTGCAACGGAGAGTACTTCAGGTATTCCTCAAAATGTCCGGACGGACATTACAGTTTACTGCGGTCGCGGTATTCTGATCGAGTCCCAGGGTCCTACCTGGCTCTATGGCACAGCAAGCGAGCATTCGCAGATGTATCAGTACCAATTACAGAACGCCGCAAATGTGTACATGGGTCATATGCAGACAGAGACGCCCTATTATCAGCCTCAACCCAATGCTTTGAGCCCCTACCAACCTGGTGATCTGTCATCTGATCCGACCTACGCCGATTGTTCAGACGATCTGTGCAAGAGTGCGTGGGCACTGCGTGTGCTCAATTCCACCGATGTGTTCATCTATTCCGCTGGATTCTATTCTTTTTTCCAGAACTACGACGAAGGATGCGTTGACGACGAGGATTGCCAACAGTCCCTGATTCAAACAAACTTCGCGAACAACTTGTGGATGTACAATATCTTCACTATAGGCAATGTGGAGATCGTGTCTCCTGAAGGAGACCTGCCTGCATTGCGGTTCAATTCGACCACGCGGAATGGATTTACCAGTGAAATTGCTGCATGGCTTGCACTCTCAAGTGGTGGCGACACGATTGGATCAAGCGGTAATGATTCCGGAATCGTGTATATTGATCCGTCGCTGTGGGATGAGCCGGATGATGATACAAATGTCTTTTGTAACGAGCCTTGCACTTACGTCCTACCCCCAACGACGCTCCCAACACCAGGCACTTGGGTCTATCCTCCTCTCGTCACACAAATTGGAGTTGGTATCGAAATTCCCACAAACATAGTGTACTTGGGGAGCACGATCAACACTACTACGTACATCACGACCACGACTACTACTACCATCTCCATCCCTGATTACCACGGTTCCGTGGTGCCGTACTGGAATGTGGTGATCCCGCCTGGTGTGGTCTCTTCAGTCTTTACGCCGACCCCCAGCATCATTCAAACTGCCTTCAACATCACCTGGCCTCCTTTCAAACATAGTGGAACTACGTACCCTGGGACGGTCGTTCCATTTTACCCACCCCCTTGGGACTCAGTCAGTCCCACTCAGACCCCTTCCCCGGGGAAGACTGCAACGCCAACCAGCTCTTCTTCGGGTGGGGAAGAGGCCACTGAGCCGACAAAGTCAACAAGTGGAAAAGAAACGAACTCTAGAGGAACCAAAACCACATCGGGTGGTGGCTCCAAGACTACAGGTGGAGGAGATGATGAGCACCATAGTGGGCATCGCCAAATTACGCATCACCATGGACCAGCACACCCGACGTGTACAAATCGCATCCTCTGCGGCATATCATGCCACGAGGGAATATCAGGTCTGATCAGCAGTATTTTCCATGTCTGCCACCCATGCTTCACAAACTGCGGTGGGTCTGAATGTTAGTACATCTTCGTTCTTGATACGACCCAAGGCTAACCTCTTGTAGCACCAAACAAGGACCCTAACAACCCGAATAACCCCGATCCTGAAAATGATCCTAATAATGATCCTTCGTCAACCTGGACAGAGTGTTCGACAAAAACATACAGCTCATGCAGCACCTCCTGCGTCACAGCGAGCTCGACCAGCTCTTGCTCGTCCACATGCAGAGGTAGGATAACTTAAGCCATCCACCATTCTCCTCTGCTATTCTGACTCGTGTTTTAAGATATTGTGGGCTGTGATACAACTGGCATCTCCACCCTTGATGGCTACACACTAGCCCCGATAATCACGGGCACCGTGGAGATCTGGTCTGACGTCGCAGACGATGGACCGACGGATTTTTCTGCGGACTGGGTTGCAGCTGAATCGATTTACCAACGCGAGACTTCCACAGCTAGCTCCACTATCAGCACAATCACCAATGTCGCTCTGGAGACCGGAACCGCCACCGTGATAGTTACCGATATCGTTGGCTGGGCCTCAGTCGCTGCTGCATCGCGATACGAGTTCCGCGGAAATGTGGAGACTGATTATAATCTCAACTTTAATAAACCATTCGCGACAAATGATGTCTGTACAGCAGGATATTGGTACAATTATGGTGTTGGAAGTCCTAAACCGAAGGCATGGTCGGATATTCCACAAAGCGTAAGCTTCTTTTCGACGCTCACGGTCAACGATGAGAAGTACTCGAAGTGTGTTTACACGAACGCGGCAGCTCCGAGTGCTGGTGATGGCGGCACGCTATCCTGTGACGGCCTTTCCTTAAGTTGCTACGTATTCATCCAGTCGGTGCTTGGGTGTAACGCGGATGCGCTCATTACATACGATACGAAAGTCAAACCGCTCATTGGATGTCCCATTACATCGACATCGACAAGGTATTATACGACAGTTAACTCGCACAAGACAGGAACTGTGGTGACTGCGATAGCGCAAGCCCCTTACTAAATGGAGCTTCAGATTGTATGGTTAGCTCTGTATCATAATTTGATAATTTCTAGACCTTGACACAGCTGGCTGGGACCCAGAAAAAGTTGGCTAGTACGTCCCTATATTAATGGATAGTATGTATGGAATTGTACATGAACGTGAACGCAGACGTCAAATTCCAGCAAAATACAGGTAATAGATGTGGGTCAGCAAAACTTCTGTTTACGATTCTGTCTACTTCTAATGTTGGATATCATGGCAACTTCCCGGTCTCTATCGATGGTCTGCGAAGAAAACAATTCACAGAGCTCACATCTACTCATCTCTCATGTCTGATAAGTAATGACACAGATTATGCCTTCTGCGTCCAGCGATTACTCTCATCGCCTTCTTCCCACTCTTGTTCGGTGTATCCCAGCGTCTTCTTAACCCAAGCAACCTTTTTAGAGTCACCTGTGTTCTTGCCCAGGTTGTCACTAAGCTTGACGGCTGGACTGCCATTCGCAGTGGAGATTTTGATGACGATGTTGAGGGGCTTGGACTTTTCGCCGTTGGATTTGTTGGTGAAGTCATCTAAGAAATATTAATATCACACATGAAATGGAATGTATGGGGTGGAGCTTACTCGTGAAGAAAGTACCAACGCCAAAGGTAGGAGTAAGGTGTGCTTCTTCGGCAAGCGTCTTGTATTCCAGACAGTGTTCGATATCCAGCGAGTCGGAGAACACGACAACCTTCCCGCCCGTGATGCCCTCGCGGTTGTAGAAGTCGCGCACCATCTTCACGAAGTATGACGGGTCACCCGAGTCCTGGCGCACGCCGGTATATACCTGGGCGTAGCTCTTGGTGGGGTGACTGCCGCTTTTGTTGACAGGTGCCGAGATTGGTGTTTGCGTAGAAGCCAAGCTCTGAGTGGAAGATTCCACGGTTGTGTTTGCGCCAGAGGGTGCAACGGTAACCGCGCCCACGCCGGCGCTTGTGTACTCTGGGATGGGCTTGCGGAAGGCGTCCAGGAATGCCGGTGTGCCAAAGGTGTCGGTGAGGGCGATACCGAGAACCTGTTCTGGTTAGCTGGAAGCCTGAATATATGGAGTGTATGACCTACCCCCTCTCCGAAACAGCCAAGCCAGTATCTCAAAGCCAGCTCGTTTGCATTCTCGTAGTCATCCGTGATAGCCGCAATTCCCATGTACCACTCGTGCGCGACCGTTCCAACGGGATTGGTATCATATTTCATGGCAAAGTGCACGTTGCTCGTGCCAGACAACACGCCCTTCCAGCCCTTCTTCTTGCCTACCTCAGCAGCACGCATCAACCCCTTCATCACCAAGTCTTGAGTATGGTAATCTCGGCGGCGGCGCGAGCCAAACTCCGAGAAGACACAACCGTTCTCCAGAAGCTCGCAGCCCTTGCGGAATGCCTTCTCCTCCTGGTTGCAGTAGTCCCAGTCCTTATCCGAGAACATGAAGTAGGCCTGGCTGGTCAATGCCAGCAGCGGGATCTCGTAGAGAATCGTGTCGAGCCAAAGGCCCTTGATAGTGTATTCCACATCACCCTCGTCATCGTCGCTGCCCGTGTCTTGCGTCGGTGTGAACTTGATCTCGATTTGTTCGGAGGGCTTGAGCTGGAAGGTTGCGAGGAAGGAGATGTAGGCTTCGTTGAGATAGGGACATTTCTTCCGGAGGAACTGTCGTTCTTCGGGGGTGATGCGCACATTGGCGAGTTCTATACATATCATTAGCATAGATCGGTATATAGCGGAATAACAGCACATACTGTCCATCTGCTGCAGAAGCCATTTGTATGCCCCGCGCCGCAACTTCATCTGCGGGGTCCGATTCGTGAAGCCGTACGTTACATCTGCCGCGCATTAGACCTGGACACACCGACTAGAAGACCAGGCATACTTACAGACATCCGGGAAGTACTTCAGAACCGCGCATTGCATCGTCAGCTTGTAGAGATCCGTATCCAGTAGGGAAAAGATGCCCTCCGGCAGCGCCGGGGTAGCTTCCTGGCCCATCCTGATAGTTGGCCGGAAGCACCGGTCTATAGACAACACGTCAATTGAAGTAAACTGAGGTCGAAGAGGATGACGGTGACTTCCGGCAGCAGCAGGAGCGGGCGAGATGAGTCCGCTTCCCAATTTACTTTTACGCGCGTAATTGTTGGAGCGGGAACAAGGCCGATGTGCCGGTTTGCACTGTTTGCACGCCGTTGGACGAGGGAACCTGAGAGGTATGCTATGAGGTATGGTGCATACGTAGTTGCTTGAATGGAAATGAGTAAAGGGTAGCTCTCACCTCCTTGAATTATCGTAGCTCATTAAGTAGTGGTATGAATGCGGCGGCTGATCGCTCAACTTGAAGCCCAATCGGCGTTGGATCGGCCGGGCTTTACCCCGCCACGACACATATTGTTGCTCGGTCGTAAATGCCTAGATGAGTTAAGATTGATATTATCTCATTCTGAGGTCACGATTGAGAGACAGCTACCTAGTTATTTAGCTTAGTCTTGCAGGCTTGTAACCTGTCGCCAGGGCAAAAAGTGTATAGACTAAATTGTTTTGCTTACTTCTGGAATTGTTGGCGGGAATTCTTCTCCGTGTATAGTAGTATGCGAGAACAGATTCTCAGTATCTAGACATTATCTGATTAAAATATACTTAAAGTTTTGGCAGTCACTCCACTCTTTGACTCGGACATTAACTGTTTCACTTCGTTGTTTTTCTTCACAGTTAAACTCTGAGACGAAAATCGTTCAAGTACCTTGGGGAGCTACTCCGGCACTGATCTAGCCGGAGAATCCTGCCTTCGAGTTGTATCGCATTTCCGAAAAATGTCGGGGACTTAAGGGAAAGCTTGCTCTACCGCGAGCTGGCAGACCCTTCATAAAAAGCGGCAGGCGACTTACGATGAGGGCTCGCACATCGACCGGCGACTTGCTAAGCTTAAATAGATCGTTGCATAAAATCATAGATATTTTCAGCCTGTAATTCAAAAGTTAGATGGGATACTCTGTTGCATAACAATGTTGGAATGTTATGTTCGAGAGGGGCGGGTCAGAAGTATTGAATACTGATTTCCATCGCCCGACGCGGTCAAATCCCGGTATCGATTAATTATGTATGTGCTTGCTTTGCAGCCCAGGAGATGTCAAAAATAGTCGATGGGACTAGCAGAAGCAGGCGCCTCGATTTTTCCATATTGTCTGCAGTCATCCATAGATCGACTTTCACTGTAGCTTGTGAAATTCATCTTCAACGAGACAATTTAAAGAAGTTCAAACAAGCTGCATTGCATTAGTCGCCGCTTAACCGTGCAATGTTTGCTAAATGGGAAGTACTCTACGGAGTAGTAATCTCTCACTTCCTTTACTTCCAACACCTCCCATCTCCAACTTCAGTCAATGTATCCCACATCTCCTTCAACGGAATTAGATCTTCCCCAGATCCACTTACAGAAATACCGGATACGTGAATCTCAGAACTCGCAGTTGCAACCATCTCCGAGCGCCGGCCGCACCGACGCTCTGACTCAGCAGCCATGGATGACTCAGCGGGCGATCAACGTCGCCCGATTCTACGACTAACCCTGCGCCTCAAGTCCAAGTCCGAGCAGACCCCACGGAGCCCAGTCGCGGACGAAACCAGCCAAGAAGGGGAATCGAATCCTCCGGTGGAAAGAGTACCACGCAAATCTAAGCGCCCTCGAAGCTCCCGATCCCACCATACGAAGGCGACTCGTCCGAAGAAATCCGTATCCAGTCCAGTCATGGCGCACGGAGCGGAGGATTGCGCGACTGTGCTAGAGCAGTTTGTGCACGATGTGGCCAACTTGCCTCTTGAGATCAACCACTTGATGGAAGAGATTCAGGCAAAGGATAAGATCATGCAGGAGTGCCGCGCCACCATCAACTCGCGCGACGGAAGCATCCAGAAATTCATCAAACTCAACGGCAGTTTGACGCCAAACCCGAAGGAAGAGCAGTATAGCAAGACCGTCTTGCAAAATCTCGACCGCTGCGAGGCCCTTCAGAGCGAGAAAATCCAGCTCAGCGAGAAAGCATGCGTCCTCCTCGACCGACAGGTCAAGCGACTGGATGTGCGCATCCGCGACCTGCAGAACGAAGGCCTGCTCTCGAATGAACCGCCGCTCCCTTCGCTCTTCGACAAAAACACTACGAGCTACCGCGACCCGCCGAAGGTCTTCTTTCCGGACTCCAGCTCGAACGATTCCACCTCCTACTCCACGCCTCTCAACCCAACCTCTGGCAACGCCAACCCCATCCTAGCTGCTGCACAGCGCCTCGCTCAACAGTCCACACCCCGCGTTGCAGGTATCACCGCGCTGACCGCGCAACAAGCCGTCCGCAACTCCGCCCCAGCCACACCAACCGGCTCCGCCGCCATGCACCTTCAGCAAAGACAGCGCGAGTCCTCCGCCGGCGCAGTAGACAGCAAACGACGCCGTCTGAACGCCTCCTTGGGCACCCTCCCAGCCGCGTCATCAAACCTACGCCAGTCCTCCATTGGACCGGGAACCCCCAAACCGGGCACACCGGCAGCCAGCCGAGCAGGAAGCGCCGGCCCACGGTCCACGGGCGTGATCAGGAAAGCTTTGACCAAGAAAGTCGCACCCCACCACCAAGTGAAGAAGATCAAAGCCTCGAACAAAGCCAGCAAGCGCTCAGCCAGCGGAAGCCGGCTCAAGAAGAAATCACCCAATGGCGACGGCGACGAAGATGACGATTCCATGCTCAGTAGTGCTGACATGTCGGATTCTGATAAGAGCGGCGTTGATGATGACGAGGATATGGATGATGATGATGACGATGAGGAGGGCGCTGAGGATACCAAGGTCTACTGTACTTGTCGCACGGTGAGCCATGGGGATATGGTGGCGTGTGATAATGATAGTTGTCCCTATGAGTGGTTCCACTGGAAATGCGTGGGGTTGACGCGGGAGCCGGTTGGGACGTGGTATTGTGACGAGTGTCGGAAGACGTTGGGCAAGTAAGGCCATTCCGTCTTGTGTGTTCTTTCTTGTCGGCGTCGATTAGGGATTTTTGTTTGGTTGATATACCCAGGCGTGTACATAGCATCCCATGGGATGGCTTAGGATTTTATGTTTTCTCAATGTATCAGGTGCTGGATAAATCGTTCAGAGAATCGGTACAATGTTGTCCTATACAGTATAGTAACGTCACGTCTATAGGATGCGAAGTATTCAAGCATCCCAAATATGGCTGCAGAATATCAAGTTCGAACTTGGAAAGCGATTTGAATTTTTCTCCTCGATATTTTCACAGAGAATCTTGAAAATATACCAAGGTATCTTACATGTCTGACGCTTACCTTTGTTCCTGCGTAGCCCAATTTTCTTTTCTTTGCAAATCCTTTGGCGAATTAATAGGAATTGATATACAATGAGTAGGTAGTGACACGGGGTTGGAAGTACTGTATTCGTCTATTTATTGACATACGTCTTCCCAAGTTCTCATGCTTTTCTTGCCCGCACCCAGGTCACCTGCCTGCCTTCCATATTTGGACAGACGGTAACCGGGCGGATGCCAAAAGAATAAAAAGTTACAACGCCATCGCTATGCACAAATCCCATTTTTTTTGGGTCCTCCATCATCCATGCAAACGTGGGCATATTACATGCCGGTAGATCATTAGGGAGACGAGAGGATGAGGAGCTCTGTCCACCCTGGCTCGGTTTCAAATCGACCCGATGCAGCTGCTTAGCATAATGCAACGGGAACGTTTTGAAGATTCGAAGTCAATGTACAATCAGAAAGCGAGATTCTTCTCCATCCAAGGATCGAAGTACTCGCACGTCTCGGGGCTGATGGCGCCGCCCGGTGAGCACAGCCGGAAGCTCGGGCAGGGTCCGCATGGCGAGTCGGTCATACCGTTGCTCTTTCCGGGTTCGTTGATTGGGCCGGGATCTTCGCCTTCGGCGGGATGCTTGCGAGACTGTTTTTCTTTGACGGCCTCGGGATTTTTAACGGATTTATAGGCGGTGCCGTTCTTCAGGTTCAGCTCAACGAGCTTCTTGTCGAAGCAGAGCATTTGGAGGAGCTGGACGATGCTCTCTTCACCCAAGCGCACTGGGGTAATACCACTCTCGTTGACGGCGTTGGTGATTGTCTGCACGGTGGGATAGCCCTCGTAGTTGAATGGGTAGGGCAGGTAGGTCTTTTCGGCGGCCTCGGACTTGACATCGGCCTTGCCGGTGGCGGTCTTGATGCGCTTGGCCGTGCGACCGCGGTCGGCGGGCACTTCAAACCAGCTCTTCCGGCTGACGGTGTACTCGATGTAGCCGGCGACACTGTTGATAAAGTTGGCGTCTAGGACACCGTCGGTGAACCAGGCGCCGCCCGTGATGTCTTCGCTCGGAGCCAGACCGGCCAGCATGTACATTTTGCGGGTCGGGTATTTGACATTGTGGACGCTTTTAATATAATTCTTGCCCTCGAGCGACTTCAGGCAGCGGTCGAGGATCGACTTGTGCAGGTTTGTGCGGGTCTGGATGGCGCGCACCCAGATGCCCGACCGGGCGGTGGAGTGGATGACATTGTACACCAGGCCCTCGTCGGCACTGAGGTTCTGGAGTTTGTCCGCATCTTCCCGGGAGATGATCTTCCACGCGAGCCGCTCATTCTTGTCCTGGTGCAGTCGCAATAATTTCTGATCGACCAGCTGCTGGGTGCACTTGAGGAGTAGTTGCGGATCATTCTTTGGGATGATGTCGAGGCTCAGGAAGTCCTGCTGGTAGAAGAGGTGGTTGGTGTCATAGGATTCCAGACAGGCATCGTAGAGCTGGGAGGCGAGCTCGCCGATGCCAGACTCGGACATGGTTGGAGAAGGGTTGGAGATTGTGTCTGGCCGAGAGGAAGGACAGGATCATTGAAGGAGAGTGAGAGAGGTCATGACCGACTCGGACACTGCAATAGCAGGGATAAGAAGGTTACAGTAGCATGGTCGGCCTTGTTCGTCGCCGTTGAGTCAGAAAATGAAGGTCGAGTGTGTTTTTTGGCGACTTTTTCGCAGCGGGGATGCCGAAAAGGGTTTAGTGCGAGAGGAGCTTCCACTGTACAATTGTAAGTGGCTGTCCGCCTACTTTGACACATTAGGACATACCCCGGTAGGCTACGTGAAAAAATACCCCGCAAATGAATAAGACGAATACTATGAAAGATGCTAAAAGAACCGAGTAGGAAGATATTTAGCAGAAATTGGAGAATAAACCTTTGGAAGTGTTCTAGACTGTAATGTGTCATGGCTGGGGCAGCCTCAGGCATCAATATGGGCTACCGCGGAAATTTCGAGAAGCTCGCGGGCGAAGGAGCTCATAACCCCGAGGTCCTGGCTCATTAATTCTTCCAATACCCCCTTTTGTTATTGTATCTACTTCGCAAGTATGGCTGACGCTTTGAAGGCTGAAGGCAACAAGGCCTTTTCGGCCAAGGACTATCCTACTGCCATGTATGTTGCTACCCCACCTTATCGTGATGATTTATCGTGGCGATGCTGATGAGACTCCAGTGAGAAATTCACCCAGGCTATCGCTATTGAACCCGAGAACCACATCCTCTACTCCAACCGTTCCGCCGTCTACTGCTCCCAGGGCGAGTACCAAAAAGCCCTCGAGGATGCCGAGAAATCCATCACCATCAAGCCGGACTGGTCTAAGGGTCAGGTCCGCAAGGGAGCTGCCTACCGCGGCATGGAAGATTGGTGTAAGTAAAATAATCAAGGATCAGGCTAGGAGGAGGCTAACAGTCGGTAGTGGCCGCCTACGACGCATACGAGGAGGCATTGAAGCTCGAGCCCGGCAACGCCCAGGCCAAGGCCGGTCTGGATGCTGTCCAGCGTGCCATCCAGGCCGAAGCTACGGCCGATGGTGTTCAGGGTGATCCGACCGGCGGTCTCGGTAGCATGTTCAACGACCCCGCGCTGTACGAGAAGCTGGCCAACAACCCCAAGACCGCGGCCCTGCTGGCCGACCCCGAATTCATGGCGAAGCTGAAGAAGATCCAATCAAACCCCAACAGCGTTGGCGAGGAGATCCGTGACCCTCGCTTCCTGCAGGTCATGAGCGTGCTTTTGGGTATCGATATGAGCTTCGGCCAGGATGGTCCCTCCGGACAGGACTCGCCCATGCCGGATGCTAAGCCCGCACCGCCCAAGAAGGAGCCTACCCCCGAGCCCGAGCCTGAGGATGAGGAGGCCATTGCCAAGCGCAAGGCTCAGGAGGCCGGTGATGCGGAGAAGAAGATCGGTAACGACTTTTACAAGAAGAAGCAGTTCGACCAGGCTATTGAGCACTACGAGAAGGCCTGGGAGCTGAACAAGGACGTCACCTACCTGAACAACGCCGGTGCCGCCAAGTTCGAGAAGGGCGACTACAACGGTGCCATTGAGACTTGCCAGAAGGCCGTGGAAGAGGCCCGCGACCTGCGTACCGACTTCAAGACCGTTGCCAAGTCCTATGCTCGTATTGGCAGTGCCCACGAAAAGTTGGGTGACCTTACCCAGGCCATCGAGTTCTATCACAAGTCGCTCACCGAGCACCGCACTCCCGAGACTCTGGCCAAGCTGCGCAACGCCGAAAAGGCCAAGGTCAAGGCCGAGAAGGATGCCTACCTGGACCCCGAGGCGGCCGAGAAGGCTCGCGAGCTCGGCCAACAGAAGTTCAAGGAGGCCGACTGGCCCGGTGCCGTGGAGGCCTTCACCGAGATGACCAAGCGCGCCCCCAATGACCCCCGCGGCTACTCCAACCGTGCCGCGGCGCTCATCAAGCTGATGGCCTTCCCCGGTGCTGTCCAGGACTGTGACGAGGCGATCAAGCGCGACCCCAAGTTCTTCCGCGCCTACATGCGCAAGGGCCAGGCTCTTGTCGCGATGAAGGAGTACAACCGTGCCCTGGACACCTTCACCGAGGCGGCGGAGCATGATGACGGCACCAACGCCCGTGAGATCGAGCAGCAGCAGCAGAAGTGTCTGGATGCGCAGTTCAGCGCTCGCGCTGGCGAGACGGAGCAGCAGACCATGGAACGAATCCAGAATGACCCCGAGGTGAGCATACTCGACTACATCTTATAGTGATCGACGCTAATTTTCTTTTAGATCATGGCTATTCTTCAGGACCCGGTCATGCAGAGCATTCTGCAGCAGGCTAAGAGTGACCCCGCGGCGCTACAGGAACACATGAAGAATTCGCAGGTGCGGATGAAGATCCAGAAGCTGATGGCCGCCGGTGTGATCCGTCTGGGCCGGTAATGGCATTACTTTACGAATTTGAAGATGTGACGAGCTGCGCTGCAGATATCACTCCGTTAAAACCATGAGTTTAGCATGTATCGCAATTGATGATATTAATCTTCTTGCAGTGTAGTTATATCTTGTAGGGTATTGTGGAATATGTAGGAGAAATTGTCTCAGATCTTATTTTAACGAACCACTCTGCATGTTTAGCCCAATGAGATCCTACAGTATACACAGACCGGGCCAATCTCAGCCAAAAAAGCAAACCCCCGGGATGGGAGAAGGCCCAAGCCAACCCTTTAACCCATCGGCAGAAATTTCACCATCCACTAGCCCACGGGGTCACACAGCATAACCCAAAAGCCAATTGGCAGATCTGCATTCAAGGGCTCGGACGGGAAAGCATACGGTACATTTCGGCATGCATATGATAGATCGAATCATGCTGGCCGCAACCCAATCCAAATGAACCACCGATCACGGCAGTGATGTACGTAGGTCTATCTCGGCGCCAGAAGAAGCTAGAGAACCATTGTGGAGAATTGACAACTAGCACCGAATCTTCCCTGAGTTTGGGCCGATCGGAGCTGCCAATCGGGCGGGGGCGATGCTTTGACACGTGTATTTCATCGGTCATCTCTTCCGGCGTGTATCCCACGAGTGCAGTCGGTTGCGGTGGGAGTAATCTCGTTACCCCCAAGGCACACCGTGTCGAATACCACCTCAATTACGGCCCTAGGGGATACCATGCCATCAGGGGGGTAATTGTCTGCTGCCTGGTAGGGCTGGTTCGGTCTCCCCTTTCCAGCCACAGCTCCACTGTGGAAAGTGGACGCGCAATGACACGCCCGGAGCTGTGATCGTGGCGGTGCGACACTATTGCCTGCGGTGGGGTCTCCATGCGAGGGTCCCCTTTTCTATCTCCAAAGAAAGGAGATATGAATTCCGAATTCCGTACGAATTGAATACCCGGGTAGTTCTGGTAGACGGGTGGTCTCTACGTAGTCAACCGGTATGTGTCCGGGTGCTGTCCAGCCAAACGAGCTCCGCGATCGATATTACCGAGTACGTCACTGACGATCCGAGATGATCGCTGCCTTTTTTTTTACCAACCAAAGCAGGCTCCAGTGTAATAGCCGTCCCATAGTCGAATGGCGAGCTCCATCGGGGTAAACCGTCAACCCACTCTGTATTACACGCGTGGTATTGCCGAGCCCAGCCACAACTGCTTCGTTATTGACGCAAGCGGCTGGACGAACCCATTGGTCTCCTCTCTTCTTCGCTTCTTCTCCTCTTTTCTCTTCACCTGTAAACGACTTCAGTCACTTGGTGGCTTCATTCGATCTCTGAGCCCCGAGTCCCGAGCTCTCACGCCCGTAAGCGCCCGGCATTCCTCCTCCCTTTCCCCTCGCCAGATCGCTCGGTGTACCTGGTGTCTGTCATTGGTCCCCACGGCTCAACTCCGACGTCTTGCCTAGTCCCTCCACCACTACCTACGCACGAACCACACGAACCTCACCCGGAGGCCCAGCGCGACAATCTCCGACCGCCAACATGGCGTCCGTCGCCACGGAGAAGACCGAGTTGAAGCAGGAGGGGATCATTGAGGCCGCTTCCGAGCTGGCCCAGGACCCCCAATCCCAGGTCAACCCCGAGAAAGTGGAGGAGAAATTGGTTGAGAAAACTCGCGAGGCTGGCGTGCCTGCCTACCAGTTCGATCCCGATGCCTCACCAGAGGCCAAGGCCGCCGCGGCACAGTCGGTATGAACCCTGGAGAACGGATCGACATGATCGCATACTGACCATGCCCGAACTAGCGGCTGCCGCCCGGTTTCCACCACAACAAGAAGCCCCAGGGCATGTCCGTCATCACTGACCAGGTAGGAGCTCCTCGCGATCAATGCTGCGATTCAAATTGGCTTATTTCTACGTAGGACGATGGGAAAGCAGACTATGACCTTCCGCCCCCGCGATCGGCGAATGCCTTATTGGCTGAGGAAGCCAATGCCAATGGTGGGAAGGGCGCCCCTCATGTAGAAGAGGATTTGAGGTGGGCGCGCGACCGTACCGGTTGGGCGCCTAAGTTTGTCACCGAGAAGACCGAGGTGGATGACGAGGGCACATTGCTCGACCACCAGACTTTCCTGGAGGGTCGTCTGCCCGACAAGTTCTTCGGCGATTGGTATCACAATGCCGCGATTATTGTATTTGCCTGTTTGACCTCGTGGCTGATCGCTGCCCTGGGCGGCGGTGTGGGCTGGGTGCTTCTGATCATGGCCGCTTGCAGTACCTACTACCGCACGTCCATTCGTCGAGTGCGTCGCAACTTCCGCGATGACATTCATCGGGAGATGTCCAAGGCGCGCCTGGAAACCGACACCGAGAGTCTCGAGTGGATCAACAGCTTCCTCGTCAAGTTCTGGCCCATCTACGCGCCGGTTCTGTGCGACACCATTATCAGCTCCGTGGACCAGGTCCTGAGTACTTCGACTCCCGCCTTCCTGGATAGCTTGCGTCTGAAGACCTTCATCCTCGGTACCAAGCCGCCCCGTCTGGAGCACGTCAAAACCTACCCCAAGACCGACCCGGATACTGTGATTATGGACTGGAAGTTCAGCTTCACCCCCAACGATACGATGGATCTCACTGCGCGCCAGCTGAAGAACAAGATCAACCCCAAGATTGTGCTCGAGGTCCGACTTGGCAAAGGTGTTGTCAGCAAGGGCCTGGATGTGATTGTTGAGGACATGGCTTGTTCTGGTCTGATGCGCGTCAAGGTCAAGCTGCAGATTCCCTTCCCTCACATCGAGCGTGTGGATGTTTGCTTCCTGGACAAGCCCGACATCGACTACGTTTGCAAGCCCCTCGGTGGTGACACCCTGGGCTTCGACATCAACTTCATTCCTGGACTGGAGAACTTCATCAAGGAGCAGATCCACAACAACCTGCAGCCCATGATGTACGACCCCAACGTGTTCCCGATCGAAATTGCCAAGATGCTTGCCGGAAACCCCGTCGACCAGGCCATTGGTGTTGTGGCGGTTACTCTGCACGGTGCTCATCAGCTGAAGAACCCTGACAAGTTCGCTGGTACTCCCGACCCGTATGCTGTGGTTTCTCTGAACAATCGTACTGAACTCGGACGCACCAAGACTGTCCACGACAATGACAGTCCCCGCTGGAACGAGACTATATATGTCATCATCACTTCCTTCTCTGATGCTCTGACCATCATCCCCTACGATTGGAACGAGTACCGCAAGGACAAGGAGCTGGGAACTGCCTCCTTTGGATTGGACAAGCTTGAGCAGGAGCCTTCGCACGAGGGTATTTACCTCGAGGTGAAGGCCAGTGGCCGCAACCGTGGTGCCATCCATGCCGATATTCGTTTTTTCCCCGTCCTCGAGGGTCGCAAGACTGATTCCGGCGAGACCGAGCCCCCGCCGGAGATGAACACCGGTATTGCCCAGTTCACCGTCGAGCAGGCCAAGGATCTGGATGGAAGCAAGAGCTTGGTTGGCAAGTTGAACCCCTACGCTGTTTTGCTTCTCAATGGCAAGGAAATCCACATCACCGACAAGCTGAAGCGCACCAACAACCCCATCTTCCAGAATGCCTCCAAGGAGTTCCTAGTTACCGATCGCAAGAACGCTCGTCTGGGTCTCATTATCAAGGATGACCGTGATCTGATGACCGATCCCATCATCGGTCGGTACCAAATCAAGCTGGGAGATATGATCAAGATGATGGAGCAGGGCAAGCAATGGTTCCATCTCCAGGGAGCCAAGGATGGGCGCGCTAAGATGACATTGAACTGGAAGCCCGTCGCTCTGGGCGCTCTTGCAGGTGGCGCTGGCTACGTTGACCCTATCGGTGTGATGCGCTTCCACTTCAAGGGCGCAAAGGACCTGCGCAACCTGGAGGCCATGGGCAAGTCAGACCCTTACGCTCGTGTTCTGCTGTCTGGTATTCCTCGCGGCCGCACCGTGACTTTCCGTAGCAACCTCAACCCCGAGTGGGACGAGGTCGTGTACGTGCCTGTCCGCAGCGCCCGCGAGAAGCTCACGGTCGAGGTCATGGACGAGGAGACCATCAACAAGGACCGCTCCCTCGGCTGGGTGGAACTGAACGCCTCTGACTTTATCCACGAGACCGAGACTGGCCTTTACGAGATCGATGATGAGAAGCAGCTTATCACCAGTAGCCTGGGTATGGGCGGCATTGGCGCCAAGAAGGGTACCATCAGTTACACCGTTTCCTTCTTCCCGACTATCCCCGTTGTCAACCCCGAGGATGAGGTTGAGGAGGAAGAGGAGGCTGACGGTGCTGCTGCTGCTGCTGAGACTGATGGTGCTCCACGCAAGAGTATGCACTCCAAGTCTGCTAGTGTAGATTCCAAGGCTTCCAAAGCTTCCAAAACTTCCAAGGCCCTGTCCAATGGCACCAACCCCAATGGTACGAACGGCGATCCCGCCACTAGCCGTGCCAGCCTCGAGACCAACGGCTCTCGCCCTCTTACTCGCGACTCAGACGCTACCTCAGTTCGCTCGGTCAAGTCTATTCCTAAGACTTATCTCAGTGCTGAGGACCTCCACATGCACGGTATCTTCCCTATCTACATTTTCCCCTCATCGACCGGAGCTAATATGTGAACAGAGTCTGGAATCATCGTGTTCAAGTTCCACGATGGCCAACTGGCTCACTCCAATGTGCAGCTCGAGGTCTTGATGGACGACTACATGTTCCCTGCCTACGTTTCGGCCAAGATCCACTCGACCACTCTCAAGAACACCGACGGTATGTTTACCCCTACAATTCATTTGGTTGACAACCACTAATTTTACGCAGTTGGCGAGGCCTTTGTTCGCGAGCTTGAGTTCTCGAAGATTACCTTGCGTCTGGTCAACAAGGAGAACAACAAGGACACGTCCAATGAGGATCACATCGTTGCCAAGTTGACCGGTGATACCCTACCCACGCTTCAGCGCATCTTGTATACTCCAACCGAGCTCGTCCTCCGCTCCAACTCTGGCCAGGTGAGCAAGGTGACTGTCAGCGGTCGCTACATTCCCGTGCAGATGAAGCTGGACCCCAGGGAAAGCATCAACAACATGGGTACCCTGCGCGTGGACATTCTCGACGCCGCCGACCTGCCCTCTGCCGACCGCAATGGCTACAGCGACCCGTACTGCAAGTTCCGCTTCGGCGAGCACGGCGAGGTCGTCCACAAGACCAAGGTGCAGAAGAAGACGCTGCATCCTGCCTGGAACGAGTTCTTCGAAACTCCCATCAAGTCCCGTATCGGCGCAGACTTCCACGTCGATGTCTACGACTGGGACTTTGGTGACAAGGCTGATTGGCTCGGCTCTGCTAAGATCGACCTGGAGAGCCTCCAGCCTTTCGAGGCTAATGAGATTACTCTGCCTCTGGACGGCAAGTCGGGTGTCATCCGTATGAAGCTGCTCTTCAAGCCTAGCTACGTCGTCCGCTCCCGCCAGGGCTCGTCAACCTTCTCAGGTACCTTCGCCATGCCCGGCAAGATCGTTGGCGCACCCGTCAAGGGCGTCGGCTTCGTCGGCGGCAACGTCGTCCGCGGCGCTTCCTTCCTCAAACACGGCGTCATGCGAATGGGCAAGAAAGACAAGCACGGCGATGACGCCGCCTCACTCGCCCCCAGCACCGTCGACGAGACGTCCGAACGCACCGGCGGTCTCGCCCCCGCCGCACCCCTAGTCGACGGCGACTCTTCGCCCTCCACCCCCAAGGAACACAGCCGTAACCGCAGCACGGCATCCAACTACGGCGATCGCCTCAGCGCAGCCGGCACAACCGGCCGCGGCGACATGGGCACTGCCAACATCACCATCGTCTCCGCGTCTGGCTTCCCATCCTCTTCCAACCTCCGCGTCGTCGTCCGCATGCAAAACTCAAAGGGCTTTAAGGAAGTCCACAAGACAAAGCCCCACAAGGGCTCCGACGTCCAATTCGATGACTCCTTCAGGGTCCAAGCTACCGCCGATGCAGCCTTCCAACTCCGTGTCTTCGACCACTCTACCTTCGGCTCCGACGGCAAACTAGGCCAAGCGCCTTTCTTCGTCGCCGACCAGGCCGACACCGCTGACCAGGATAAGGCAATCCCCGTTGGCGAGGGTACCGTCGTGATCCGCTCCAACTTCGTGCACTCTGATTCTTCGCTTCGTCCTTCGACTTCGCATTCTACAGCCGCTGATGCCGATGGCTCCGAGAGCCCTGCTAGTAAGCGGCGCAGTTTTCTGAGTAAGCGCAACGCTAGTGGGTCTCATGCTTAGGTGGTGAGCTTGAGGATCGTATATGAAAAAGATGAATGATTGATTTGTTGGCTTGCGATGTGATATCCTGTTTTTGCGTTTTTGCTTTTTTACTTTTGCCTTTGCGTTTTGAGGTAGATGCACAGAGTTTTATGGACTTTTGTCTAATGAGTTGAGATTATCCTATTTCATATCCTGAATACTCCAGAGTGAAAGTAAGAGGGCAAGTGGACAGTAAAAAATGTAGATGTCACTTAGTCACGCCTAGTAAGCCCCTTTTAAGAATGAGCCTTGATGCATGTTCCATACACTTTACTCTAATGAAACATTGCCCGATCTATTCTGTATACCCGTGAGAGGGAATGTAATCTCTAGGCTGACATTGCCACTTCACCCGAGAGGTTTGTTGGAATGGGTACCTCGCATGATACCCGATAGACGTCTAGTCTAGTAAAACTGAGCTCATTTTATACCCCTGAGACCCCTGTCAATAGCACATGGGCATAGGTCCCACTTCCATAGGGCGCAGACACCTCAGGTTACTAATCCCTATACCATGACCGCGAGCCCGTGTCCACAGATCGGCTACTCGGGATTCGTGTCAGAGGAATAGGGGTCCTCGACCCTCCTATGTATAATAACCCTGAACTCTGTTGTCTGCACAGACCCCTTAGCACGATGATCTGCGACCCAAAGCTTAGTGTTGGTTCTCGTACGGAGTACTGAGTACCGCGCGCTCTAGTAAGTGGGTCGGGTCTGCAATTCCGTGCTGTACAAGTACGTATGTACGTGGACGTGGAGTTCCGGAGCAGTTGGACAATTAATTTAATTGATTGATTACATTTTTTTCGCCTATTTTTAATTCAACAGTTTTGTTTCTGGGTTGATACTAGCTGAGCGACGGCTCAGCTATGACATTGACGTTGTCTATCCCAGACGGGATTATTAGGATCATATTACGGAGGTCCCCCCTGCGGGCGCTATTTTGGTCGGCTTTGGTTCGGTTCGGTGGAGACTAATCTAAGCTGTGGGCCTTACCGGGCTTGGCTTGTAGCTTGGAACTTGTTTCAGTGTGGAAGGCGCAGAGACTGCTTGGACCTGAGGTGGTATTGTAGCAGTGCCTTGGGTAGACGGTTATGTGTCAATATGGTAACCATGTCCTACTACGTCAGGGTAGGTATGTAGGTGTCTACGTAGTTCAATGTACCCGGTACATGTGCCTTGATGGGGACAGTTCACTACAGATCAGGTGAACTTATCTGCGGCCTCTTCTCCAACTGGAACTGGCGATGGCCGCACGACATGATATTATTAGCCCGCATCTACAGATAGTGTTGCGGGCAAAGCGTCCCGACCGCGAATCGGTAGGGTGTTGATGGCGACGCCAGTGGGGCCGGCGGCGTCGTCTATGTACCCACAGTAGAAAAAGGGGGCCGAGTCCAGATTCTTTTCTTTTGGCCAGTCATTCTGGAATCCGCGTGAAATCCGTGCTGTTTCCCCCACGGGTGAGTGTTGTGCCCCCCTGTAGTCCCTAGACCCCCTATATACGGGTAACCTCCGTAGTAGGCCCGCTAGGTCTGACAGGTCTGGTCGGTCCGGTAGGCCTGGTTATATGTTTGTGGAGAGACATGTCTTTCAAGTGCCGAGAATAGCTCACCGGAGTCAAGCCTCAAAAAGACAGAGCGGTCATGAAGGCGTTGGGGGGGGGGGGGGGGGCTCCCGACCGCTCAGGCTTGGCTGCACGGGCCGTTGGATAAATGCCCGTGTTAATACCTGCGTGCGGGACTGGGCCTGGAACTTCGACCGGGACTGGATAGGACTTGGCCTGGAATTGGAATTGGGAGCTAGGACCAGACTTGAGAAATAGTCACGACAGCCATAGCGGAGTGAGACATGTATCTATTCGGTGCCGAACGCAGAAGAATGCAATGATAAATATCACGTTACTCCCCCACCTCCCTTTCTTTTCTGCTTTCCTTCTTCCCTTCCATCGGATTGGATCGTTGATCGGTTCTCTATTTGATCATATCCTGGTGAGTAAATTCCCTGCTGAATTCCCTGAATATGCACCTGTTCGCCCCCAATTGCCCCTCCAGCCACCCCGGTGCCAATGACGGCAGTTTGTCGACATCAAGTGGTAGAGTGGCTTTCCACCCAGACTGATCGACAAGCTGTGGCGACCCCTCCTTCTCCTGTCTCCTGTTTTTCGATCGAGCTAGCCACGTTTCCTTTTAATCCCGACTTTTCCCCTCTGACCTTCCCTAGTGAACCAAAAAAATACTACTCACCCGACTTCCTCTATCATAATGGCCTCCAAGGCTCTTCCCACACACCTTCGCGCCCCGGCGAACGAGGCCTCCACTGGCTCCTTCGAGGGCAAGCACCATGGCAAGTCCCAGTCGCACATGGTAAGTTTAAGTTTACCTCGATGCCAAAGGTAGAGAGGGAGAGATTCAGAGGCATGGAATGAGATCGATGGCGGCTTCATTCCCGTGTTTACGGGTCGCTCCTTCTGGAGCTGTATCGTTGCGCCCTTCCATCTTCGCCTTCACCTCGCCCTCGCGGCATTCGTTTCCTCCATCAACACCTATTCCGCTCCCATTCCTTCATACACTCTCATTTCTCAATCCCCTCATATACTTTGCGCATTTTATTCATGGCTTCCTCGGGCCCCCCGCTGACAAGACACCTGTCACACCAGGCCTTCGAGAATGCCTCCACCAGCGTGGCTGCTTCACAGATGCGCAATGCGCTGAACGCCCTCTCCGACTCGGTCACCGATGCCAGCGAGAAGAAGCGCTTCGAAGCTGAGATGGACAACTTCTTCGCCCTGTTCCGCCGCTTCCTCAACGACAAGGCCAAGGGCAACTCCGTCAACTGGGACCGCATTGCTCCTCCCCAGCCCTCGCAGGTCGTCGGCTACGACGAGCTCGGTGCTGACGCCTCCGTCGAGTTCCTGAACAAGCTCGCCGTCGTCAAGCTGAACGGTGGTCTCGGTACCTCCATGGGCTGTGTCGGCCCCAAGTCCGTCATCGAGGTCCGTGAGGGTATGTCCTTCCTGGATCTGTCCGTCCGCCAGATCGAGCACCTCAACCGCACCTTCAACGTCAACGTTCCCTTCGTCCTCATGAACTCCTTCAACACCGACCAGGACACCCAGTCCATCATTAAGAAGTACGAGGGCCACAACGTCGACATCATCACTTTCAACCAGTCCCGCTACCCCCGTATCATTAAGGACTCGCTCCTGCCCGCCCCCAAGAGCTTCGACTCACCCCTGCAGGATTGGTACCCTCCCGGCCACGGTGACGTCTTCGAGTCGCTGTACAACTCCGGCACTCTCGACAAGCTGATCGAGCGTGGCATCGAGTACATTTTCCTGTCCAACGCCGACAACCTGGGTGCCGTCGTGGATCTGCGCATCCTCCAGCACATGGTTGACTCCAAGGCCGAGTACATCATGGAATTGACCGACAAGACCAAGGCCGATGTCAAGGGTGGTACCATCATCGACCAGGACGGCAAGGTCCGCCTGCTCGAGATTGCCCAGGTGCCCAAGGAGCACGTCAACGAGTTCAAGTCCATCAAGAAGTTCAAGTACTTCAACACCAACAACATCTGGATGGACATCCGCGCCGTCAAGCGTGTTGTGGAGGAGAACGAGCTCGAGATGGAGATCATCGCCAACGAAAAGTCCATCCCCGCTGACAAGAAGGGTGAGGCCGACCAGGCCATCTACCAGCTGGAGACCGCCGTCGGTGCGGCCATCCGCCACTTCAAGAACGCCCACGGTGTCAACGTGCCCCGTCGCCGCTTCTTGCCCGTCAAGACCTGCTCCGATCTGATGGTCGTTAAGTCCGATCTGTACCGCCTCGAGCATGGCCAGCTGGTCATGGACCCCAACCGCTTCGGTGGTGTTCCCGTCATCAAGCTCGGCTCCGACTTCAAGAAGGTCTCCGACTTCCAGAAGCGCATTGCCAGCATTCCCCGCATTGTCGAGTTGGACCACCTGACCGTGACCGGACCCGTTAACCTCGGCCGCAACGTCACCCTCAAGGGCACCGTCATCATCGTGGCCACCGAGGGCAGCACCATTGACATTCCCCCGGGTTCCGTCCTGGAGAACTGCGTGGTGCAGGGTAGCCTGAGAATCCTGGAGCACTAAGCACTAAGCACCAAGCATAGAGTGTTTTTGTCGTTTGGGAGGTGCATCGTGGCTACGGAATCCATGGAGTATGCAAAAGATGTGCTTGTATTACTTTACAATAATCCAGCGTACTTTCTTTCTTTCTTCGACTGCATTGGGAATCGCGGTCTTTTCTTCCAAGTGCTATTGCTGTCCATGCTATCCGAGTCAATGCAAACCCAATTCGCAACCAATTGAACCTAATCGTGAGATATAAGTATACGCAGTATATTGAGATGCCCAGATGTCCACAGGTCCACATGTATATATGTACCCCACGCGCCAAAACCAAACACCTTGGGGACACTAAACCGCCCAAATCGGTAAATCTCCGCGTCACGTGCCCGGAAGTGTTAGCCGTCGATACAGTACACTACAACACCCACTTCAACCAAAACCTGTTCTCCCCTTCAATTCCTTGCCAAATAAGCGTTTGTCCCGCATTGTCTGCAACTAGCCGACGCTCGAGAAACAGCCAATCACACGAGTTGATCTGTATCGCCCCGGCGCCACCCTCGCCTGCCCTGGCACCTGCCCGCACCATCCAGTCGGGCAACCCCGTAAGGCTAATGGGATAGGCGGGATTGCGTTCCTGATGACTCGAGGGCAACGTCATGCGCCTTCAGGGGCAATGTCTGGTAGATTGGCCGTTAGTATGAAGACGGCAGATATTGTGTAGGTGCCATATATTGACCTTGCTCTACCTTGCACCGGCACGATATGTCACAATCATTCCTACTTCAGCTTTCCTGCTTTCCAGCGATTTCACTTTTGTTTCCCACACCCTTTACATCGTCTGCCTGGGTATGTTTTACATGTACCATGAGTTGACAACAACCTTGGAATAATGCGCTCCACACCCTCGCCGCCGCCATCTGGAGGCGTCCGTGATATCACAGTCTGTCGACGCCGCTGAATCGGTTAACATTGCCGCCGTCGTCATTGCAAACATATAGCCACCATAGCAATATATACCCGCATCTGAAACTGAAACTGAGACGAGAACACTTTAGCTGCATACACCTCAGTACAAATTAAACGGAACCTTGGAAAGAAAGTTGGAAAGGAACCAAGTACTTGGACCCAGGACAGTCACCGAACAACGCACCCTCACTCACCCCTCCTACTCCTCAACCTCAATGGACAGCTCGCACTCTTATTCACACTCCAAGTCAGGTTCTTCCTCAACCTCGTCCTCAAACACTTTCCACAAACGCGTCTCTACAGCCTGCCTGGCATGCAAAAAATCAAAACGCAAGTGCTCCGGCACCCCGCCTTGCACAAACTGCACTACCTTCCACAGAACCTGCATCTTCGACGAATCCCTGGACCAACGCCGCCGTGTCGCCGCAAAGCGCACAGCAGATGAACTCTCCTACCACCGTGACCTGCTCAACGACCTCTTTCAACTCGTCCGCTCAGCCGACGAACCCAAATCCCAGGTCCTACTCGACCTCATTCGACGAAATGCACCACCTCACGAGCTTCGCTCGTATATCGATACAACGCTCGCAGATCTCGGAAAACACAATGACCCGGAAACAGTCGCGAAACTCGAAGACGTGAAAAGTATTATTAACGTCCAAGACCCCGCTCCGGCGTTCAGGAGTAAGGTTATGGATATTCATTACCTTTGTGATGAGGCTACTATTAAGGTGCCCGCACATCCGTGGACGACCGTGACTAGTGATGCGGGTCTGGTGAGCCATCTTGTTTCGCTTTATTTTACGTGGGATTATCCCGTCCATGCGTTTCTCGACGAGGGGGCTTTTCTCAGGCATATGGTGGCCGGTGATCCGAGTTCGAGGTTTTGCAGTCCGTTTTTGGTGAATGCGTTGTTGAGTAATGCTTGTGTGAGTATCTCAACTTTTTGTTTCTTATACTTGGTGGATGAAGGGTGCTGATGGCTTTGTTCAGTATTTTTCGGAGTTCTCGGAGGCATATGTCGTTCCCGGGGATATTTCGTCGAAGGGGTGTGCTTTTCTTGCCGAGGCGGAGAGATTGAAGGGGGAGTTGCATGCGCAGCCGACTTTGGCTTCGTTGCAGGGGACGCTTTTCATGTATGAACGGTGCGTTTCCAGATTAGGTGGTTTATGGTTCTGTGTTTGGCAATGGCTGAGTTGATAGATATGCCATGTCCCGAAATGACGATCTCGGCTATGCCACGCTTCATGAGGCAATTCGCATGGGCGAAGCACTGGGGCTGATCGGTAATAAAGGTCCGCGCATTGCCCCGGAGCACCTGTCGGAGGATATGGACTCTTCGTGCCGGCGGACGGCTTGGGGGTTGTTTCACATCGATACGTGGGTTCTACCGTACATGCCTTTCGAAGGTCGGCCTTCGTTCGTGACTGACTGGAATAGGATGGTCCATACTGGCTTCCTGAGACCCTGTCTCATCTCCCACGTCAACATGCCTCTTCCCGAGCGCAACCGGCTGGAAGACCAGTGTGTCTGGAGACCCTATCCCACGCACCGGGAAACACGCCCGTCGTATTTGAGTCTGTACTTTGATGAGGCGTGCAAGCTATCCACGATTGCGCGCGATATATCGCGCAGTATGTTTGCAGATGGACGACTCAGTATCGATGAGTTCGAAGTGCATCGGCAGAGTCGGGAGGTGCTTTATGAGCGCTTGAATCGATGGCATGATCTTTTGCCCGAGGCATTTGAGGATAGATTTAAGCCGCCGCCGCATGTTATTTTGTTGAAGTGAGTTGAAGCGGTCACAGGATGAAATTATGAGATATGCTAATGTTATAGAATGCGACATTATGCTCTCACCATCAACTTGTTCAGCTGTATTTCTGACCAAGAATCGACCACGGAAGCCCCCAAAACACCCGAAAGCCCTCCTCAACAAACTTCCGAGTCCAAATACAACGCATGGGAAGTCACTCAGGTTGCCGCCCACGGCATCGCGTCACTTACACGACTACTTCGGCGTGAATACGGCGTCAGTCGCGCGCACCATTTCGCAATGTACGCGATCAACCTCGCGCTGTTCACCATGCTGGAACAGGAATCCTTCGACGTCCTCGATCCGGACTTCCTCTCGCTCGCAAGTGCATTCTCCGTCGTGGCCAGCCGGTCGGCGCTGGGTCGCAACCTCTTTCACATCTTCCGACAGTCTGTACGAGCCAAGGCTCAAGGAGACCGGATCCGCGACTCGGACTCTATCACCGATGATCTCAAGGATCTATTCGACGAGGAGTCCTCGAACGAAGGTCATAATCGATTTGACGAGTATGCGGATGGTCTTGAAAAGCTCAATCAGGACAAAAAGTACCACGGCATTGGGGAAGACGGGCAGAGTCTCCAGGATTATCCCGGCCTTGGCCTTTCGGACATGCTCGATCGCTACGAAAGTCTGAGTCTTGGCAAAGACAACGTGCTCGCTGAGCGACACCACCCACCTGGCTGCTGAATGCCTTGCGACATCCCTTTGTCAAGGGAGTGGACCATCGCATATTCAACAAAACGTGAAAAAGCGACGATCCCACCCCTATGGAACCCGAATCCACAGCAGATCTGCCAGTAACAGTTCAGCGATGTTACTAATCTAGCATTTGATAATTTGCCTCAATGTTGCCTCATGTGGTTGAGGTCCACGGGTCTGACGTCAAACGGTGTCTGCTCAGGGCCGCACGACCCACAACCCGAGCGCAGCTGGCAAGTGGCATTCCACCTTGCCTTCTCCGCACTCTATTTCCTTTGGATCTTTGCCCAGTAGAAAAAGCAGAGTGTGCCCGGTGTCCGGTTCTAAGCAAAATTTGAACCGGTCGCTATGAGCTCATTGGACTACCGTGTCTCCAGGTCCAGAGGCTTGATTTTGATGCCCCCCGTGGAAGCTGATACCACACCCGTTTGAACTTCCAACTCCATCTCAACTCGAATGATCCTGCGATACGTTTCACATTGGCTTCATGAATACCTCCAATACGTTGGGGACCGAAACCCCCGAAACGAGCAATTCGGCTCGTTCCAACTCTGGCCCGGTATGGCTGTCGTCTATGAGCTCATTGTCGCCGCCTCCGCAGGAAAATGCGTACGGCCAAAGCCCGTTATTCACCCCGATTGTCCCTCAACGGCCGTGGGAAAATCCTTCGGCATCGCCTCGATCTAATGCAGCTCCGCCCGATCCGTCGGTTTCCAAAGTCGCTATCCCTCGCCTCCCTGCTCCGGCTACTACCCGTGGACGACGTCGCTCGGCGCGGGCGTGCGAGGCTTGTCGAACTCGTAAAACAAAATGCGACGGGGTCCGACCGATATGTGGTCAGTGTGCTTACCACAATAATCGCTGCACCTACGAAGATGTGAAGCGAGTGCGCGACCAGAAGATGCTCGATATCTTAGCCCGAAGAGTCGATCGGTATGAAACACTACTGCGCAGTTTGGAGGGAGAAAGCGAGCTTCCCACATCGCGAAGGATTCGGAAGGCGCTGAAGGTATGTTGATCGAATTGATGCGAGCTGGAGATCGCTCTATGCTCGTCATCTTCTGCATCGACAGTGGCAGCCTTTTAACGATGCTTCCTATTTATTTAGCACAAGGATGGTAAATCCTCACAAATCAACGTTGAAGACTCCGACTCCGACTCCTCTATCGGATCCCTCGAGGCTGTGGATCTTGTCGACGAAGATGTCAACCGGAACGAAAACACTCGCGCAGCGGGCTATTTCGGCAAGAACTCCGAGGTCGCGTGGATGCAGCGCCTAGAGGATAGCGTGGAGAAAGACCATCGATTACAATATACCGCCGCGTCGCAGTCCGAGAGTACCAATGAAACGCTATCACGTCTGCAAGATCCCGTGGCCTGCGATATCCCCATGGCCATGATGAACTACCATCTCGATGACCTAGACATCCCCATTGCAGACGATGTCGATCCTTTCGCTGTGCCGCCGCGCGAGCTCGCTGATGAATATTTCAATACGTATATGGCTTTCGTTCACCCGCATTTCACCGCAATTAGGAAACCGGCTTTTACTTCCCAATACCGGCAGTTCTTTGACATGTCGGCTAACCCGCCGAGGAAGTGGTTGGGGATTCTCAATATGATTTTCGCTATCGGGTGTCGATACTCGAGAATCATGGGTTCAACCAAGGTCTCCCATGAGAACGATCTGGTTTTCCTCTCTCGAGCCTGGCATCTGAGTATGCAAAGCAATGTTCTTCTCGAACATACCGATCTCCAGCAGGTCCAGCTCGAGTTTCTGATTGCGCTCTACCTACTCTGTCTAGGACAGGTCAACAGAGCATCCAAATTCTCAGGCATGGCCCTACACTCTGCCCTATCCCTCGGCATAAACCTCCGCCTCACAGACGACCGCACCCACAACGCATCCAAAGAAGCCCGTTGCCGCCTCTGGTGGTCCATCTACTCTCTCGAACACCTCCTCACCTCAATGCACGGGCGAGCCTCAGGCGTCGGCGAAAGCCTCTGCTCCGTCCCTGCCCCGATCCCAATTGAAGAAGAACACTTTGAACAACCCGACGTGCAACGCCTCTTCCAAGACCACCACACTCGCGAATCCCAACTCCGCGCAACAATCTTCGAAACTCCAACCCCCCAAAACACCTCCACCTGGATATCCCAGTGCGATCCCAGCCCATCCCTCTTCTTCTACTACCTCGTCGACCTAGCCATCATCTCCCAAGCCGTCCTCAACAAAGTTTACAGCATCGAAGGCATCCGTGAGGGAGCTTCCCAAACGGAATACCGCCTTCAGAAATACTCCCAGCTCATGGACCGCTGGCTCGCTAAACTCCCGTCCCATTACCAATTCACTATCCCCTCCTCCGGCCCTTGGCACCTCAACCATCGTAAACTGGACGATACCTCCACACCTTACATCTACGAATGCGTCTGTCTAGCAATGACCTACTTCTCTGCACGAATCATCCTCTGCCGTCCCTGTCTCCCCCATACCCATACCGCCCAACCGCACGAAACCCGCAACAAACTCCGCGCCGACCTAGCTGCGCAATGCCTCCAAGCCGCTTGCGCACTTATCTCAATCTTGCCTGACGATCCAGACATGGTCTGGCTTGCGCGCTTCACGCCCTGGTGGAATGTTCTCCATTTCCTGATGCAGGCGACTACTGCCCTCCTGCTTGGATTGTCGCACGCTTCGTTCTCGGCGAATAAATCGACTACGGAATCTCCCATGGCTCTTCCGTTGTCCGCAGATGACCTCGAGGCTGCTGTCGCTGAGACTCGGAAGGTGTTTTTCTGGATTCATGCTATGGCGTCTGTGGATCCGGCTGCTCGGAGGGCTTTCTTCTTGATTGAGGGGGTTATCAGGCGCATTGCGCCTTCGTTAAGTGTGGATTTGAAGGAGTGGCCGTCTTCGAGTTCGTTCCCGCCGTCTGGAGCTGGGGAGATGGAGGAGAGTTTGGAGGGGTTCGATGAGTCGGTGGATTTTGAGAGGGCGGGGTCTTTTGTTGAGTAGGACTGGACTCTAGGGTTGGAATAGTATGTGGAATGGTGATGGTTATGTGTTATGTGTTATGTGTTATGTTCAATGTGCAATGTGCAATGTATTGTATGTGATGCCTGATGCCTGATGTCTGATGTCTGATTTTTATGATGAGATGAATTTGTCTATAGTGGATCGTACCCAGTTGGATTGATGAAAAAAAAGCATTGCTTCTTTTCGGTATTTATATCAGTCCAAGAGAATACTTGCATACCTTCAACAGGCGTGACAAGTCTGACCAGCCGGTGTAGCAAGGCATCTCTTTGTCAAAGTAACTCGAGGCGCCAAGGTCCTATATGTACCTATGTCAGCTGGTAGTTAGGATACGTATGTACTAATCGGTACAGAAGGTTCAAATATTCGAATCACAGCAATATATAACGATGTACACGCCCATGGGCAAATTTAAGTCTTGAGACATAAATTAGAATATGTACTACAGTATTAATATATATAACCTTCTCATCACAGGCTAAGCAAATCCACGGAAACAAATGCCCATGCCAACACAAACGCCAAAATACAACGTAGCAAAAACCAAATTCATATCTGATATACCATCAAACAAGTAGCAGGCGCGGGGAATCAATGCGAGACAGGACTTCGATTGGAAAGAACGCCGAAATACTTGGGAACAGGATATGGTGTTGAGATTGGGGCCTCAGGTTGGCTGGGGTTGGAGCTGAATCTGGAAGGTGTGTTGGTGTTGGTGCTGTGGTGCTGGGGCTGGTGGTGCGCGGCCCTGCTGTGCCGGGGTTCGTTGGCCGGCTTGGAGTTGGGCTTGGGGTAGGACCTGGGGCTGAGGTTGGGGGTGGCCGTGAACGGACTGCGGGTGTTGCATTTGTTGCATTGGTGGCATTTGCATGTAGGGATGAGGGCGTGGTGGATGAGGTGGGAGCTGTTGGTGCATCGGCATGTGCGGCATTGACATGGGCTGGTTTGGCTGCGGGGGTAGCTGGCCTGGTGGCCGGTGGCCCTGCTGTGCCAGGTGTTGGCCAGGCTGAGGGGACATATGCTGCCCTGGCTGCGTTGTCATGTGCTGGGCATGCGGAGGCATGTGGTGTCCCTGCGGTTGCTGCATCGGTTGACCGGGCTGCTGCATCGGTTGGCCCTGTGGACGAGCTTGGCTTTGCGATAAATGCTGGCTCTGTGGTGGCAGATGCTGTCCCTGAGGATACGGCGGGGTTGGGCAAGGCCGCTTGCGTGGGTCGTTATCAGTCGGTGCTGCGCGCTTCTGAGCTGTGTTCGTGTCCACATGCTCACCCGGAGGTTTGTTCTCCACCTGTGCTTGATCACCACTTGCAGCAGCTGCAGCAGCCGCAGCGGCGGCGGCGGCGGCGGCAGCAACGTCCGCCTTGCGAGGCCTACCGCGCGGTCGACCGGTGCCGGTCGGTTTCTTGGCTGTTGATGGCTTCTTCGGCTTTGGCGGTGGCAAAGGTTGGCCAGTTGCAGCGGCCCACGCGATCTGGTCCGCCTTGCGGGGACGACCACGCTTCCGCTTCATGGGCAGCGGAGTACCGTCTGGACCGATGATGGGAGTTTGGATGCTTACAGAGCCTGGAGCGGTCGGCGTCATTTTTGACGTGAAGGATGCTTGTCCTGGTTGAGAAGAGGGAATGGGTTGGCCATTTGCCGCCGCCTGCGCAGCTGCGGCAGCCGCCCTGGCCGCGACTTCCTCTTTCCGTGGCCGTCCACGTTTCCGCTTTGGGGCCGGTGTTGCCGGCTGTTCACCGCCAGCCATCAAAGCAGCGGGTGCCTGTGTCTGCCCACTTGGTTGGACAGGTGTGTTGAGTGGTGCGGCAGGAGGAACGCCCTGCATTGAAGGTTGTCCCATTGGAGGTTGTCCCATTGGAGGTTGTACTTGAGCAGGTTGGGGAGTTGCTTGGGGCTGAGCAGGCCCCGGCGGTCGACCCTTGGGCTTGGACTTCTTTTTCGGAGCAGGGCTTTGCTCTTCGCTTTTAGCGGCATTACCAGCAGATGTCTGAGGTGCTGCCACATGGGGCCTTTGTGGCTCGGCCGAAGGCTGTGACGGTGGCTGATAGTGCTGGAACTGCGCGTGTGACTGAGAAAACTGAGGATGCTGAGGATGCTGAGAAGGCTGAGTGAACTGAGGCAATTGTGGGGTATATTGGCCCTGTTGCTGGGGCTGAGGATGATATTGGTGGAACTGGGTTTGGGCGTGTTGCGGGAAAGGAGAATGTTGCTGCTGATAAGGATTATGTGCTTGAGCTGCTTGTAGCTTTTGCATCCTCTGCTGTTCCAGCTGTTGCTCGAGCTGTTCGCGGCGCTGTTGTTCCATTCGTTGTTGATGTTGCCTTTGCTGCTCCAAACGTTGCTGCTCTAAACGTTGCTGCTCTAGGCGTTGCTGCTCCAGGCGTTGTTGCTCCATGCGCTCTTGCTCAAGACGTTGCTGTTCAAGTCGCTTCTGCTGCTCAGCTTTTTGTTGTTCCTCCATCCGCTTCTGTTGCTCCAATTTCTGCTGCTCAGCCTGTTTTTGCTGCTCTATACGTTGCTGCTCAAGACGCTGTTGTTCCAAACGCTGTTGCTGTTGCTGCTGCTGTTGCTGCTGTTGCTGTTGGAGTTTCTGCTGCTCCAATCGCTGCTGATGAATACGCTCCTGTTGTTGTTGGAACTGCTGATGTTGCCTTTGTTGCAACTGCTGCTGTGTCTGTTGAGGAGACTGCGGTTGCGACTGAGGCTGCCGCTGCTGGTAAATAGCATTCATAGATGGACTGGCCATGGAAGGACTAGCAGAGGGATGGTTCTCTCGCTGATGCACCCCCACGCGGGGAAGCCCGTTAAACGACTGCTGTGGCGATGGCATATTCATGCCATGCTGATGAGACATGCCCGTTGGTGGGCTCATTCCAGGTTGCCTCTGTAAATGAGCCATAGGATTAAAGCCTCGCTGTAAATTCTGCATAGCCATAGGATCATGATTCCTAGCCATCAAGTCCGGGGAGCCTTGTGGAGCAAAATGAGCAGGAAACTGCGCGAATCTAGTTGGCGTCGGATACCCTGGTAAGGGACCCGAGGTCGGCGCCATCTTGTGCAAGTCAGGCGACTGCGAGGTAAACTGTTGCTGCGGTTGCGCTCTGAACAGCGGCTTATTCCCTGGAAATGGACTGCCATGTTGCGGCAGATTCGGCGCCGCGGCCAGCGACGGCGACGGAATATGCTGGCGCGCACCACTCAAAGGATGTTGCGCTTGAGATGGTTGATGTTGTTGATGTTGTTGTTGTTGCTGCTGCTGCTGCTGCTGAGATTGCTGCTGTTGGGGGTGAAATGGTTGGCCCCCGTATGGGATCATTTTTAATGATGTGATGTAGCTTTTGCCGTAAGCGGCAGCAGATTAAAAAGACACCTTTCCTTCACGGGCGGCGCATGCACGACCGCTAGATAAGACCGATGGAAATGAAAAAGAACAAGAAATACGATCCAATCTAGAGATCCAAACTCCACCGGTCGCGTGGCGAACGATATCACGTCCGAAGTCCACACCCGCCAGCTGGAGCGCGCCGCGTGTTTTGTTTGTTCCGAGTCACCCAGGCAGTAAGGCAACAAGGCAATAAGGCAACAGGTGGAATCCGAAAGAGGCTTAGCGGCGGAGGCCGAGTACTGCCGGTCCCGAGGTCAGCGCAGGAGAAAAATCTCCAGGCGCACACGGAAGGGGGGTTCAGGGGGAGGACAGGCTGGAGCGACCTGGCGATACGCTCTGGCAGAGTCCAACGTCCCGAACGAAAAGCCTCCGGGGGATGGAAGGGCACAGAGGCGGTCGATCAGGGACGAAAGTGGATGTCGCTGGGCTGGATCTCTCGATGGGAGGAAAATAATAAAATAAAAAATAAAAAAATAAAAAATAAAATAAATTCGCGTTCTCCACATCACGTGAATCCGGGGTTTGCCACTACATTTGCCAACTTGGTCGAATTTATCGTCATCATTGCTCTATACTATTGGTTTGTCCTCTGTAAGAAATCAAGCTGTCTTGCCAACGTCCTTGTCATATTCTGGCACAGGAAGATCCCCTAAACAGGGCGCATGGAACAGCTTGCCCGACACCGCTCCTTTCAAAGTGCCAACGATGACAATCATCCAAAGCACAACCACGAATACAGAGAGTATCTGTAAAGTTAGCAAGTTAGTTAGACATACGAGCAGAATTTACTTACTGTTCCAAGAACATTGAAAAAACCCGAAGGCAGCTCCGCTCCCATCTGAACGGTACTCGCCGCGAACACTCCTAGTGGAAAAGTAAATCCCCACCAACCAATATTGAACGGAAAGGTCTTGCTGTAAACAATCGAGGCCGATGCAAAGAATAGCCAGACCAGCCCAAATGCCCACAGGATGAGCGCGACCAGAAAGCCCACTGTATAGAATGTTTCGCCAGAGGACTGCACCAGGGTGTGGGTTTTTGGGAAGATATCCCGGGCGCATTGGCCCAGCTTCATGGCCCTGTACAACTTAGTGAATGTGAAAAAAAAAGAAATGTTCCCTACGGATAGACGTACCCGAATCCGCCCTGTCCTAAAGGACCCAGTGGCAGAAACACACTGACTATCACGGCCTTTGGGGGTAACTTGTGAAGCGTCAGGCGCAGGAGATAAATCACCATGACCATCATAGCCAGAGGCAATCCGATACCCCAAAGCACATAACTAGTAATGACGGTCCACAATGCATATTGCTCGTTGGGAAGCACCCCGGCAACTATAGCGCCCGTCGAGGCGGCCACGATGCAGCTAACGATAGGAAGAAGCCAGACCGCCGTCATCGAGGATAGCGGTCTCTCACCCCCGTGAGCCATCCTAACCAACCATTAAATCGATCCTCTATCATCAGGAAGGGACACTCACAATAAAAACGGCAAAGACAGCGCAGTCATAACCGAAACAACAGCATCGAAAATCCACAGTCCCCAAGCAAAATACCTCGTCCATTCGCCCCACACCGGTACACACACCAGGCAGGTCATGTTAATGATAGTGGCCAAGCCCATGGGAAACGTGCCGATGAACATGGACTGCACCGAGTGCTTGATCATCACCGTGAAGATCTCGGGGTACAGCGTGTACCGCAGGATGCTGATTATGCAGCCCAGGCTGAAGAGGACAACATTGAGTGCGAAGACTATGACTGAGAGCCAGTACAGCCAGATCCCGTTGTATGGGAGGTTGTGGAGTAGGATTGAGACGATGCCCGTGCCCATCGTCACGGAGAACCATCTGCCTTCGGTTAGAGGGTGTTTGGGAGCTGGGGAGGGGTACGGACGATGGGGTGAAGTTGCGCACTACTCTTCTCCAGCCTCGGTCGTGTTTCGAGGGTGTTTGGGTATTAGTCTGTCCATTTAGGGTCTGAGCTTCGGATGGTGGTTGTGCTGGATTTGATGCGTCGGGCTGGCGCGCACTGTTTGTTGCCATCTCGATCGAGCTTCTCTTTCGGGCAAACCAAGGGTAGACGAGTTAGTTACAGTCGCAATCTGGAGATTATTCTGATCCAGGTCATTGAACCAAGATTGCGTCAATAAATATTCACTGGGAGAAGCGCAGGTATGACTCGACGATTTTCGGCCGAGATCACCGCTTCTATCCGCACGGGATTCGGTTGGCAAATTCAACCCCCTTTCGGGACGCGCCTCAAACGCGCCTCAAACTCCACATTCCAGTGAAAAGATTCGCCTCGAGTCCCATATGAGGTCTGCTATTGGTTGAGTCAGTGTGTCATTTGTCGATTAGAGAATTGGACGTGCTCGGTTTCCGGTTACCGAGCTGGATGATCGTGGCCAAGGACAAACAGCTTCAATGTTACTTATTTGGCAAATTTGAATGTGGTGAACACGAACCGTGGAAATTGGCTCAAATAACATTGTACCTAGCGGTGATCAACTTTTTAGAGCCTCAAAATATAACCACTGCAGGGTAATTCCCCCTTACTTCTGTAGAGCCTTACATAGTAGCGCGATCGGATGGACTTCCTTGCTGAAGCCACAAAGTGACATCTGACGTAGATCCTTCCTAAAACCCCGGATCGTTTGAATACTAAGATAGCATACTATAGCCCCAGAATAACAGCATGCATCATCAAATATCAGCCCATCAGAGCACAATTTCATTCAATTAAACTATTATACGAACAGACCTGAATTCATAATGTTGGGCACTAACCCCTTACAAACCAAGCGGGTTCTCTGCAGTCTGCTCCTTTCCACCGATGCTTTGTGTACCTTTCTCTTTCTGTTCATCACCCGACGCGGTCTTACCCGCCCCCTCAGTGGCGCCCGAAACGGTCTGGCCGGCACCCTTGGTCGTGTTTCCCAATCCCTCGGTGGCCCCCGACACGGTGCTGCCGACTCCGGATGCCGCACCGCCGACCGTGTTGCCCAGTCCTCCGACCGTGTCACCCACGGTGTTGGTTACGCCGCCGACTGTCTTGCCTAGGGTGTCGCCCACGCCGCCGAGGAGACCGCCGCCTAACGTGAGTTGGTTAAGAGGTTGTCGCGAGGTGGAGTGGGTTAGGGGAACGTACTGTTTTCCTGAGACATGTTGTGTTTAGGTGGATGTGTTTGGTCAAGGTTGACTTTGGTAGTTCAATACAGAAGATAGGGATGAAGATGGAGATGAGATTGAAGTTGGACTCAGCAAAACAGCAAGAGGATCGCCTGTTAAATACCCATCCCAGCCCTGTATTATGAAACCGGTTCCAGAGCATGATCTAATGAGTTGCAACCCAGTCCATCTAGAAGCCACACTGTCATATGGAGTTGTACGCACATACCATTCCAGCATCGTCGAATCAAATCCACACGGCGACCTGTCATACCCTGTCACTAGCCACGATCGGACCCCACCTGACGTAGCCGCACCCAGATATCCACAACCGTTGATTTCATCGTTGTGGCACGGTGTATCTATTGGTGGATATTCTCCGTTGATCTCTGGCAGAGGAGGCGCTGTGGCGAGGTGTGGCGAGTGTTGTTTACAGTATCGCGGAACTCGCTTGGACTAACGGCGGGTGTATGACGACGGAAATATGTCCTATTGGCGCCCACGGATGTTGTGAATCGTCGCGATTTGGAAGGAAATGACATCATTGGACGCTACATGTACCGGTATTGTCGGGGTGGAGAGTGGATCGTGACGGGGTTGTGGAAGTGTTTTATATTAACTGGGGTGGGGCCAGACATGCTCTGGGTTTGTGATTTGATGGACCGATCACGGCAGTGCAGGCATTTATTGGGTGGGATATCGGGAATGGTAGGTGGTAAATTGGTCTCTTTTACGCAAAAACCAAAAGCAGCTTCACCGTTAGTTTTAAGACGAAACCTAGCTGACTCGTCCATATAAAATTCCTTTTTGCATTAGACCAGAAAATCACGGAATCATAAATACAGAATCCTAACAGGCACATCGCGGTCGCTAGGAATACTTATTCCAGATCGAAATAAAACTAATCGATTGCTGATCTTGTCTGCCCGTAACCCTAGAAACAGCGACAATGCATTCACAGAAAGTGGAGCGGCGAGAAGTATAATAGCACGGTCAATTTCTCGAAACTCTTCCAGGACCTGCTGCTGTTTTAATTTATCACTGTTTTGATCGCCTAGAAGTCGCATCGGAATTGGCAGATATGATCTAACTATGCTTGTCGCATATTGTCCTCGAGTCCTCTAGAAGCTCTGCCAATCGCAACGCAGGCTCCTAATTTGATTTTTCGATATATCGGCATACGGTGGTGGCAGAAATGAATAGTGAAACTGACATTATGACTAAGAACGTGATGGAATGAGGGGCTAAGTGAGGGGCCTCTCAGTTTCGTTATGAGGTGACCTAACTCGGGGAATTCCTCTTCTCTTGGGCTAATTTCAAAACACTATCTACCTAAGTATCCACTCGCATCGACCTGGCAGCCTTCTTGACAGCTGCTATAACGACCTAAAAACTCGAAGCCAATATATAGCTACACTAAAACAAACTGCCATGTCTGGTCTCGAGGCTTTAGGTGTCGCAGCCAGTCTAATCCAGGTCGCGGATCTTGGTACCAAATTATCTGTCCAACTTTTTATTTTTACCGACAAGCCAAGAATGCCAACCAGTCAATACAGAGCCTCTCAAGCGACGTCGCTCTTACAAGCGCTATTCTGCGCGAGCTTGGAGAAACCTTGAAAACGGAAGAATCACGGAAACTTTGCTCAGAGGAGGCCTTTAAGACCCTCAAACAAGTCTTGAACCAGTGCCAGGATGTCCTTGGACGGATCCAGAGAGTGATCAAGGATACAGATCAGGCTCCAAAGACCCGTCTACAAAACATCACTGAGAAATTTCGACTTGTGTTGCTCGAGCCGAGTTTAGAACCGTTGAAACTTAATCTAGAAAGGTTGAAGTCGACCATGCTTCTCTTACTCAACGTTATTATGTATGCAGGCCTCATTCGAAGGCAGGTCTACTTATCAGTTATTTTATGACTTCTTGCTAAGTATAGAGCAGCAACAATGTTCCGACCTTGGTCCAAGAGCAGCGCGATTTGATTGCAGTTCTTTGGAACTAGAAAACAAGTAATGACCAGGAGTCATGCCTGTCTGCGGAGACTCAACAATCTCCCAAAATGAGTTCTAGTTCCGCAGGCAATAAGAAGTACATCTGCCATGATGAATTTGAAAATATACAGGAATCTCCAGAGCTGAGAAGTTTTAATCGCCTAATTCAGAAAATGCGCCTGGAAATCGATTCTTGCAAGAACAACCTTGAGAAAAATCGGTATTCCCGAGTCAAGAATGGTATATTGAATATACATTCCGGTGAGATGGTCCGTTTCCATGTAGAGCACGGCCATTCGATCCGCGTTGATTACTCGCTCTTTGCGTAAGTATCCCAGTAAACTTCTAACCCGTGACGGAAAGTGCTGATCTTTGTAGTGAGCTTACGATTGATGGTAGGTTCTCACAACCCTTCGTCAAAAGTCATTTATCAACACTCCTAGGATTAGCCACTGGTGATGCCGCACAGGAACCTCTAGATTATGATTACGATACCTCCAGTGATGAAAGAGAGTCTGGACATGAAGAAATGGTTATGAACTCTAGAATTACTGACACCTGCGACTACTACAACAAGGAAAATACGGTCGGCTGGCATCAACCCCATTCAGAAGATGACCGAAGCCATATTTATCACCTGCGACGAAAACGCTCAGGCTCTCAAGCCGACCTGGAATTTAAAATGGGCAAATCCTCGCCTTCTCCAAACAGCAAAAGCCCAATTGTACCGAGCCCGAATGACCTAAAAGGTCAACGCGAGCGCGAGCAGAAAAGCGACACCATTACCATCTGGGACGAATGCGTCGGCGTGGCGAACAGTGAAGCGGATGACGAACCTCCTTTGCGTCGACAAAAGCCTCCAGTATCCAGGGCGGAAGTTTCCAACGCCGCTATGATAGCCTTTGAAAAGCGTGCACAGGACTTAGAGACCGCGTCACTTACGGCGACGATTGACAATAACAGTATTGTTAACTTCGGTACGGCGTTCGACAGATTGTCGATTAGCGAGCAGCCTAAGGCCAAGGGGAAGCGGAGTGATAGTCTCCTGAAACGCCCTTTCTTCCAACAGGCGTCTTCGAGGTTGAATCGTCAAGCGTCGGACCTTTCTATCTCTACCGTCCACACTTCGACTCAGCAGACCCCTCAAGAGCCTCCATACAAAGACAGCGGCTCATATCGCCATAGGCTGAGCTTTTCGTCTATATCGAATAAGCACGGACGTTCTTCGAGCCTGGAAAATGCTCTTATCTCCATATCTGGACAAATGGCAGCTATTGGAGGGAACCATTCAATTCCTGAAGTATCACCAGATACAGAAGCAAGACCCATGAGCGTTTCGGCGATCAACTGTGGGCGCAGTAGTAGCGAGGTCCCTTGGCCCGTCACGCCGAGATTGATGGATCCCAAGGCCACCGCCCACGGGGAGATGACATCGGAAGATTTGATATTACAGTGGACAACTTTGAAATGGGAAGAGATACAAGTGAAATAGAATAAAAGGCAGAAATGGGGGAAAGTCTCGGAAAAGGTCCACCACTTACGCTCTTTGTTCGTTTCTCAGACACACAATTTACATATTTGGTACCTTCCACAATATCCTTGTCTGGGGCGAACGTGTTGTAATTTTCACAGTGTGATCGTCAGTTTAATGCACTGTATTGGCTCGCAAAGTTGCGAGCATGGCATTAATGTATAATTCCACCAAGAGTTTGAGAGAAGAGGATGGAATGGCGAAGCTGGTATTGCATTCAGCTTGGATGGTTAAGTACTTGATGGCTGCATATCTGGAAAAATGCAGAGAAAGATGCATTCGAAGATTTCTATAAAATTATCTAAGGAAGTCGTCTCTCAATCCAATCTCGAAGTAGACGTATTCCTGGGGCAGGAATATGAATCCAAGAATTCATTCCTTGTTCACAGACTTGCTTTCCCTCTAGACTCATAAGGCAAGAGGACAACCAGAATACCTGCCACGATAAACAGTGCTCCACTAACATAGACTGGGATTGATGTTTGCAAATTGGCAAACATAGCAATGATGGGTGCCATGATTCCAAAAATGCGATTGGCAGATGCAGTCAGCGCATTACCGGTGCCGCGGTCCTTGGTGAGGAATATTTCGGGCGTGTAAGCGTACAGCACGGCATACATCAGGCTGCTCATAAAGTTGTAGGCGCAGTTCCATCCCAAGAGGGCATTTGATGTCGTCGCTCTCGTGGAAAGTAACAGGAAAACGCCAGTCAGTGCGGTGGAGCTGGAGAGAGCGCCCTTTCGTCCGAATCTGGGTAGTTCAACCAAAATGCCACCGACGAGGCAGCCTGGGATCCCCATCACGGCGATGATCAGCGAGTTGCGATAGGTGATGTACGTCGAGCCATCGCCGAATTCGGCACCGCGTGATTGCTGGATGTATGGGAGGAACGCGTTATAAAGCGGGAATCCGAGACCGATAAAGGCCCAGACTAGGATGATCAGAGTTGAGGAGTAGGCTCGCTTGGGCGTGTCGAATAGTGCGCGGACGTGTCCCATGCGCAGCTTCTCCAATCTCTGACGGACGATGCCGGTGGTAGTTAACCCCGCAGCGCCCTGGTCGATATCATCCAGTTCCTCCAGCGACAGCGACGAGGCTTTTCCGTTTCTGCGAGCAACTTCGTGCACAACCCGCACTGCCTGCTCGTTCTTACCCTTGCCCATCAGATACTTCGGCGACTCATAGATCGTGAAGAACACAAAGCGAATAACGAACATGCCCATAGCCAGACCACCCATCGCAATGAGGAAATACCTCCACCCCATATTCTCCTCCTTGACGCAACCCTTCTCCTGCGCGCAAGTCATATTCCCCAGCAAAGGCCACGCCACCAGATTGGCCAACAACTGCGCAAAAGCCCAATCCACCGACAAAACCGTCAACAGATACTGATGCGAGCCAGGCAGGAATTCAAGAAAAATAGCAGAATCCACAGGCAGATTTCCACCAACACCAATAGACCATAATGCCGCGAACGCACACGCAGCACCGAAATCGGGCGACCCTGCAGCGATCAGCCCAAACACTGCAGTAATCCCGACCGTCATGTTAAACGCCCAGCGTCGCCCGAAAACATCACATCCAAATCCCCAGAGCAACGCGCCAATCAGTAGTCCGATGTTCTGCGCCAACGTGAGTAGTGGGGGTCGCGAGACTCCGAACTCATAGGATACCGGCGGGAGGATTAAGGATGTCACGATCGGCCAGAGATTATCGCTCGCCCATCCGAATCCGATCACTACGAATAACTGCCACTGGTACCGGCCCATGCCGATTTCCTGGATTGCGCGGTTGAGGATTTCCGCCTTGGCCCGGTATCGAGCTTCGGGGCCATCGGCCGGGACTGGGACCGGTGCCTCGATTGCTCTTTGACCTGATGGTTTGGGGGCGGCCATGGTGAGATTTTTGGGAATGGAAGCAAGTAAGAGATGGGACGGTTTTGTTTCTATGTTCTACGTTACGACTCGTGGTGCCCGCAACCCCGGCTGGGACTTTGACCCTTGCGCGAGCAGTGTTGGAATCTGCATCAGCGGGCCGTGGTCGAATCAGCGCTCGTGGTGAGGGTCGGGGAACTCTCTCGTGGTAGCATTCCCGGCTTCGTGCTTGCGTCCATGGGATCCTTTAATGGCGTGATTGACGGTCGTCCTTTCGTCAGGATCTAGTAAGGGTTCCCCCACAATTAACAGGCTAATCCTGATTAGGTATATGGTCTGTTCTGGGAGGGATCTGCTTATAATGTGAAGGGATACTCATGTACATTGTGGAGTATTTAATCTTCCCCGAAGAGATAAACAAATGTATCTCCCCGCAGAGCTCACCTCATTCCACTTGACGTCATCCGGAAATACTGCTGATCAACAAACTATACAAAATCCGTCACACAACAGCATCAAACAACCTCGGAGCGATATCCGGATCCATCTACACAGAAGTAGACTGTGCACCCGCCAGAGAACTATAAGGAGTCGCACCGGGGTAGAACGAAGTTGGGATCGCAGGGATCGGAATCGGCATACCCGTTCTAAACGCAGTCGACAGATCCGACGCCATCGTGGGAGCCGAGTAGCCCGATGGCGCAGCGGTTACAGTCATGGTGGTCGTGTACGTGGTATAATCGTCACCGTCCTTCAGACAAGCGCCGGAGCCATACGCATTCTCGCACGAGTACCACTGGGAGTCACCCTCTTCGGTCCACATGGCGAAGTCCTCGATCGTGATGTCGGTGCAGGGGGCTCCGCTGGCGCAGTTTACTTTGATTGGGCCGCGCTGGGCGCCATCGGCTTCGGTACCTTTCCAGTTTGTGATTGTGATGTTGTCGAGTTGGACGCCGTTGCCGGCGGCGGTCTCCATGCTACTCCAGGCTTGGTCGATGTCGAGAGAGTAGGCGTTGCCGTGGCCTGGGTAAGTTAGTTGTTTGTTAAGTTTGGGGTGAGGTAGGGTATGTACCGATGAAGTTCTGGAGGAGAAGGTTGGACACGGTGCCGGAGCCGCCATTGCTCTTGACCATGTACATCTGGTTCGAGGACCAGGTGTAGACGTTGCGGTAGGTGACGTCCGAGATGTTGGTGTCCGCCGCCAGCGAGCCCATAGCGCAGCCACCGCTCCAGTTGCAGTAGATGCTCTCGACGAGGATGTTCTGCGATGGGCTCTTTGGAGAGTTAGATGATTGTTTCCAGATCGAGATATGTAGTACTTCCCTTGACAGTCACACACTCATCCTTGTTGGTAACCTCGATCTGTATGGGGTCAGCACACTACCTCAAACACCCAGCCTGGATAACGCACATCGTGAACCCAGACATTGGTCGACCAAACATCAATGCCATCCAAACCACCAGAGTTACCACCCCGGATAGCCATATTATAAACCTCGCCATTTTCACAGGTGTCCATCGAGAAATGGAAAGACGGCGAATCCACAAGCGCAAGATCATGAACCGAAAAGTCCGTAACCTCATACAGGCGCAAGATACGAGGTCCAGTCAGCGATCCCTCCCGGTGGAATACATATCCAAACCCCTGCACCGCACCTTTGCTGGTCGAACTGAAGAGCTCAAAGTCAGATGTGTGCTCGATGAAGATCATGTTTCCCCCTTCGGTACCAGTACGGTAGATGATTCCATCCATGCAGATAGCGGTGCTCGTTCCGCCGGTCAGAGAGACCCAGGTCTCGAGGGCATAGTTGCCGGGTGGGATATAGACAACACCGCCGGACTTGCAGGCGTCCCAGGCGGAGCTGATGGCTGGGCCGATGTCGGTGGTGTTGTCTGCCTTGCCGCCATAATCGAGGACGCTGCAGGTTTTATGGGCGGCTTTGGTGGCGTGGGGGGTTGTTGGGCCTACCCTGCCGGAGAGTTGGGCGGCTGCGAGCAATGGCGCCAGGCCGATTGCTAAGAGAGAAGTGATGAACATGGTTGAACTACACAACACCCAGGACAAGAAAATAATAAGTATATAGTACCCACCAGGGAAGAAAGAATGGAAGAGATAGAAGAGGCCTCTGGAGACCAGGACGGACGGACGCGGCACAAGTTATATTTCAAACCGCCGTAGATTAGTCCGCTACCCCAGTCAGACCATGTGTGAGAAAACAATCGAACTCATAGAGCGCTCCACATCGGCAAACCATCAGAGCTCCGATGGAGTGCAAATTGACAGTAAACTAAAACAGAAGAAGCCTGAGATTGGAGGAGTAAAGAAGAGCCGAACGGCCGTCTGGCTTAGATTGATCGGCCCAGCCAGGCCACCCCGGGCACTAAGGGCAACCTAGGAGTGGTGGCTTAGGGTTCGGTCCCCGTTCCTTTTGCGGGCGCTAACTCCCGTCTCCATCTTTCTATAACAAGTGCCCGTAACCTATTTCGGAGCTTCATTTATCAAGTGCTCGGCAATTGTATGAAGTGTGGTCCACTCGAGGGAGATTCGTTCAACCGACGGAATCTATTGGTGGGATGGCATTGCCCATGCACGGTTTAGGCCGTTGTCAGTGCTTAATGCACAAGTTTGAAGGCACTGCTGTGCTGCTCGGGACATCTGTCGGCGAGGCATACATTTCTCCAAGCGAAACTGTAATTCCCCGCAAGTACCGCACGGTGCACCATTACTCCCAGCTTCTGGAAGCTAATTTTCCGAAAGGCAGATCTGCAAAGGTCGCCCGCCGTACGTCCGTTTAAGGAACAGACAACACGGCAGATTGACCAAGCTACGTAACCCCTCGATCCAAGACCTGGGTAAATCTACGAGGATAAAAATTCTCAAAAGTTCTGATATTGCATCACATGGACTGAAAAAATCTAGCTAAAGACTTCACCAGCAAATTGCGGAGACAGAAGCAAGCCGTGGAGCCGGTAAATACTCTTTACCTGACTTCGCAGACAAGCAAACGCCCCGCTCCATGATATAAAACTCCACGCTCAAGCTTCGAGCTTAGATCATCAGGCGCTCAACCTGGTTCTTCAGGTTGCGGATGGTGGCAGTCAGATCCGAAGCCTCGTTGGTGGTGATGCTGCAAGCAATCACGGGGCGGGAGACACCAGTGGCACGACCCAGAGCCATCTTGCTGGGGACGTAGACGTAGGGGACGTTCTTGTCCTCGCACAGCAGGGGCAGGTGCAGAATGATGGGCAGAGGGGTGGTGTCGGCGGCCAGGATGACGATCTCGGAGGTTCCGCGGTTGAGGGTCTTGGTGGTCTCGTTGGCTCCCTTCTTCAGCTGGCGGTAGTGGCTGGCCTGCTGGACGAGATCGAGCAGGGACTGGGCGAGGGTCTCATCGGCGATGGGCCAGGCTGGATTAAATGTTAGCATGGTTCTTGGGTTCATTGATGGGATGGTGCAGGTGCTTACCAGCGGAAGCGTCTTCGGCCATTTTTGGAGATTTTCAGAAACCAGATCTTTTTGAGATATGGCTCACGCAAAGGATCACGGCCGTGTGGACAGCGGAATAAATTGGTTGGGTATGGGTTGGTTGGTGTCTGCGGAGGAAATTTTCTCAGACGGGAATAGGCGCGGCTGGCCGCTTTGATTTTGCCGGCGTTGAAGGTTTTGTGACGAGATCACGTGGTTAACCGACTTACCGCCTTTTTGATTTCCTTGACACCTGAGGCAGTCTACCGCAATACACTCTGAACACATTTGAAAATCGTTGCAACTTGAATTGTGTTAAAACAACGTCTATTTCATTCATCGCTATATACGATTGGGATGTATGCCGCCGAGATAAACTCGGTATATGTACTAAACTCGTTCTATCGCTTCGTACACTCAATCAGTGCTGATCATTCTAAACATGCGAAACCTTACGCCTGAGAACTGAGAACAGTGCTTGCAAGTCTAGAACGAGCTCGCAGATCAGGTCCATACTTGAACAGAACGAAGGGAATAAGGGTGAGGAGGGTGGCAATAAGAGCCAGGAGCAGACCGGCATACTGGCTGCCCATGTTGTGGAAGAACTGGGATGCGAACAGCGGTGACACGGCACCGAGGGTGTTACGCATGAAACCCTGGCCGGCAATAGCAGAGGATGCGTTTTCGCCGTAGCAGTCTGCTGTGTAACTATAGCACGACTCGAAGATGAAAAAGATGCCAATGCCGATGAGAGTCAGGCCGACGATGGGACCAAGCCAGAACAGTTCCTTGTACTGGGTGAAGGAGTAGATGAAAAGGCCGACTGGAAGCCAGACGGCGCCGCACATCGCGCCGTAAAGACGAGCCTCAGGGCGGGACTCCCGGCCCGGGTCGTTGATGACGGACTTGTACTTCTTGATTTGGAAGAAGTTCAGACCGAAGCCCATGGTGGTACCGATACAGAGAGCAATGTAAGGTAGACCGGACACACCCTCGCTCCAGCCTTTCTTCTCCCGGTAGGTAATGGGAATGACGGAGAGGAAGAGGAAGGTCAGGAACCAAGCGAAGCTGATCCAGAGACCAAAGGCAAACACGACAGGCTCGGTGAACAGCATCTTGATGGCCTTGATGGAGGAGTTGTGAAGCATCATCCTGATACCGGGGGCCTCGAGGTCATTGTGGGTAACAAAACGCCCGTCGCCGGTCGTCTGGCGGATCATCTTGGCGCGCTTCTTCAGTGTCACACCTCCACGGGTCTCACAGAGGAAAATGGCAATCACAATGACAAGGGGGATGTTGGCAAGGCCCTGGATACCCTCAACCCAACGCCAACCAAGAGCCTGGTCGATGAAGCCAGCGTAAATGGGAGCGGCGACGGTACCGAAGATGGCAATGAAGGCGAAGGATGCCATAGGGATGGCACGGTGGGCCGGAGTATACATGTCACCGAAAGTACCGCCGACAAGGATAGTACCGACGCAACCGAACAGTCCGAGTAAGGAACGAGAGACAAGAATGGTAGCGATGTTCTTGCCCAGAGACAGGCCGATGAACATGAAAGCGAAGCAGACATAAGCACCGACATAGACAACCCTTCGACCAGCCAGCTCGCAGAAGGGTGCCAGGAATAGAGGTGCAAGGGCACAAGTGAAGTTAAAGGTGAAGAGACCCAATTGTCCCAACTCAGAAGAGACACCAAGATCCTCCGTCATCCGTGTGATACCAGAACTATAGGCAGTTGTGGCGAGACCAATGAACAAGGTCATCAGACAGAGCAATAGACTGATGAAAGCCTTGTACTTTGGGTTCCAGTTGAAAGGGTTCTCTTTGTCGCCCTCGGCAAATTCCAACACAACAAAGTTTTTACCATCATGTTGGGTCGGCGTGCTCACGGTAAGAGGAAGGTCAAAGTCCACCTCTTGGAGGAGTTGGCTGTAGAGTTCCTGATTGTGTTCGTCCTCGTATAATTGTTCACGGTATTTACCGCCAATGATCCACCCCTTCTGGTAGCTCTCCTGGTGAGCAATAGAGTTTTCCGTAGTATTTTCAGTATGTGAAGCCGAGACTGGCTGTTGTTGCTGTTTCGTCTTCATGGTGGGTATAATATGATGAAGTGAGGAAGGGGAGAAAGAAAAAGAGACAAAGGCTTCGGAGAAGCAGAAATTTGAGAATGAGAGAACTCTCGCCCATATAAATTAGGTACAAGTGCCAGTGCCCATCATCATCCGCAAAACACCGGGTTTGCAAGTATGGGGACTACGGGACAACCGGGCCTCGGGCCTCAAAGTATGGGCAATAGTCTGGTCCGGCTCCATAGTCTCCTCAACGTGATTCTCGTCGTGTCATTTGGTGCATTAAGAATTTCAAGTGGAGGTTGAGAAGTAAAATTTCACACCACGTATAGTACATCGTATACATTCTACTTCGGCTTTATACATCACGAGGGACTGTATAGACTCGAGCTCAGCTGCCTCCGTGGTTGAGGTGTCTCCTACCCCAGCATTTCCAAGCCCATTGCACTCGGTGGCTAAATATCGTCCGTTCACTATCGTCATCTTGAGCTGTTGCGCCTGCCCGAATTAGGACATCGCCCGATACGAAACCAGCCTCAACCGCATGAGTTTTGTGGACCATGAGAATTTTGGGCGAATTGTAGCCTGCAATCAGAGCGCCACCTAGCAAAGCAGTGGCCAGCTTCGGTCAAAGACCGCAGGGCCGATAGTTGGTGAGGTGGTTGATAACACCGAAAAGGTCCCGAGTACGTCCCGTCCTGACCCTGCTCTCTCCGACGCCGAGTCGGCATGCCTTCACTCGGCCCCACTGAGTGAACCCAACGGCAAGCCGGGGGTCTCGGTTCAGCTGGGAAGTCATCGAATTTTTTATAAACATACAATCGAAGAAATGGAGGTTATTTGGCTACATTTTGATACTTAGAGAGGACCAGCTTGCCTTTGGGTCGCCGACGGTGGGTGGTTCGCCAAGACTAAGAATGCAGATGGAGCACCCCTATTTCCCCGTTGGGTGACCGGGCGATCGCCCGGTCGGTAGATCCTCGGGGTGTCCACTGCATTCGCTTCGAATAATATTAAATAATGATCGATGTGATGTTTACTGTACTTGACAGCTACAGCAAGACTAAGTTCGCAGCGCCCACTGGTGCCCTAAAGAGGCAACCTATGCTTCACTTATGCAGTCCATCACATCAATGAAGGAGACCATGGCGTGGAAGTCCTCATAGGGAACAAATCACGGTATCACGAGCGGATATCTTTGCTACCGGGCCAGGCAGGCTTAATAAAAGAGACCACATTATGAGGGCAATCAGAATGTCCTGTGGGTCACCTTGCCGATAGATGTTGTCAAATTATATTCAAGGTTTGAGATCTCGTCAAATTTCACGTGTTTGCCTCTTCGATTGTCTTCTCTTATGAGCGTTGCCGCTGAGGGTAAAAATCATGCCAAGGTTCCGCTAACTCAGCGGAGCCAGCGATCTTCTGGCGATCTCATCGGCGGTCAACCTTCCTCCCTTGGTCCCAATTCTAATTCCTGCATGACCTCTGATTGGTCGGAGGGTATGAAAATGCGACACAAATCGAGGGCCGTTGTTTCCTCTCGAGGCCAACTACATGTTGTTGACTTGCACAGATGGTCAATGGAATACAGTCATAGACGAAAAATCGCCTAATTATGCTGTCAACTGGTTCAAGATTGAAATAGAAGGTAATGTGCATTGGCAAACTCAAAGTTGAAATGGTGTTCTTCCAAGGCTCGATTTCACAGGGGCAAGATCCTTCCAAGTTGTTAGCCTGCTTAAATCTAGTATTTGTCGCGATATATCTCAATCGGCATGTGAGATTACCACATGATCCAAAAGCAAACCTGCTTGAGATGGCAAGCTTAATCCTCAAGACTGCATACATATGTAGGGAAATGACCAAGATATGTCAAACCGATTAGTAGTAGTAGTAAGAGTAGTAGACTTCAATTGACCCGAGAAAACTCGTTACAAATACATGCTACTATGCGGGTTGCTTGCAGACTCTGTCTGAAGCAGAACGAATGACTCTTTTCAAACCTAGGCGATCGACAATGGGAGTTTCGTCTCCATGCAGTTGCTTGGAGATTTGGTGTTCCATCCATCCTGTCGAACCAATTCACCTTGATAAAAGCCATCTACCTGCGGCAGTTACTGTAGAGAAGTAGCGGAGTCTTGAGAAAAGTCGAAAAGAATTAGCAACAGTCAAAAAGAAGAGTATGGATAGAAATGAAAAAGTGCAAAGTCCTGCGCATCCTAAAAGACGTTTTTTGGGTCTGATAATATATGAGATCGATCTATTCACGAACTGTCTGGGAATATTTTGCGCCGCGATGAGATTGGTGAGGATAGCCGGGTTTGCGTATAAAGGTGCAGGAGTGTATCTCACGAAGTCTAGGCCAATGGATCAGGAACGCTCAGTTTAACGCGGGCACCGCAGAGAACAAGTAACGACGTGGTGATGCAATGCCAATTAAAACCCCGTAGCCGGTAGTTTTTATGAAACAGACGCTTGAACAGTCTAATGACCCTCATACTCTATACACAATCCCTTCATCCTCTTCATTCCCGCACTCTACCACCACGTCTATTTTGGCAGCAAATGTATTTGACGTTTCTTACATAAATTTAGGATCACCACTACATGCCACAACGTTGTATTGGTAGCATGAGATCCGGCCCAGCCGAACATGATTGAATCTACACCTGTTAAGTCAGGTGACAAATCAAGTTTGTAGCTTGCTATGACATCATCCCCGGATGTTCGGATAACCCCAGATTTCAGCGAAAACAATGAGCATAACACGAATAATTCACAGCAATAGACCTTTCACTCTGATAGTAGCGTAGTCTGATCAAATATCACACCGCGAGATTCAATTTTTTGGGCCGGATCCCCCGCCATCAATTCAATTGAGTTGAAAATTTGAAGATTTGAATCAGTGTGGCTTGTCCGTAAAAAAAGCCTCTATTTTTACAACCAATGGCTGTAATCAGCACTGAGGGGTCGAAGTGGTTTCGTTCTACTTTATTTAACCGCGTCACAATGACGCAACGCGTCCAATTGGCTATATAGATCCCCCGCCAAGAAGATTATCGGTGTCAAGCTTTCTTCGTTGCACACCATTAACTCTTTTCAGAGGACCTCACAGATCTCCTTGAATTTCAGAACTTTAAACGTTTCCCACTCAATTTCGACAATATTATCAAAAATGTCGACCAAAAATGATAACACTCACCACCTCCACAAGTATGTGCCCTCTTTTCTCCCAAGCCTGAATTCCTCTGACCATCCATCAGAATCGGCGGGTGGATGCCACCAGACCACGCCGCTCACCGCGAATGGCTAGGTGGGGTAATCAAACACGTCGACAACACGAAACAGGAACTGCAGCCAGTACTGCAAGAGTTCAAAAATCTCATCGAAACCAACACCCGAGTCTACATGCTCATCGAAGGCATGCTCAGGGAAGTCCCACACAAAAAGCCTTACCGACAAGACCCAACCGGTCATCCAGAGATCCGGGATTATTATCACTTCCTCCAAGTCCTCAATCACCTACTCACTACTGCACCATCATGGACCGACAAAGCTCACCGCGTGGGCCTGGTCGGCCTGCCTATTAACGCACTCTTGGATTGGCCGATGGGCACGCCCAGTGGCTACGCGGCGTTCCTGGACCCAGAAATCAACGCAATGTTAAAGAAGGTCCTTAATGCATGGGGTGATTTCTTACGCTCCCCTGCTTCTGCCGATGTGCTGGACACCTCTTCTCGTGGCTGGTTCGGTGAAGTCGGCCACCGTGACCTCATGGCCGTCGCGAAGATCGGCCCAACAGCCGCCGAGAGCCTCGAGTTCCATCATATGTTCCAATGTGACCCGTCTGCACCAAAATACGGCTTCAAGTCGTGGGATCACTTCTTTACTCGCCAGTGGCACGATGGAATGCGCCCGGTTGCGGACCCAGAAGACGGTCGCGTTATCGCTAATGCATGCGAGTCGAAGCCCTACAGAATCGCACATAACGTCCATGGTCGTGATAAGTTCTGGATCAAGTCTCAGCCTTATTCTGTTCTTGATATGCTGGGCCATGACGCTCTCGCTGAGCAATTTGTCGGTGGTACGGTTTACCAGGCTTTCCTCAGTGCGTTGAGCTATCACCGTTGGCACGCCCCTGTTTCTGGAAAAGTGGTGAAGGCCCACGTGGTTGACGGAACGTATTACTCCGAGCCGCTATTCGAAGGCGTTGGCAACCCAATGGCTAAATCCCAGGATATTACCCTTGAAGGTGAGGTTATCTCACAGGCGTATATTACGGCGACTGCTACGCGTGCGTTGATCTTTATTGAAGCGGACGAACCTGCTATTGGGCTTATGGCGTTTATTGGCGTCGGTATGGCCGAGGTCTCGACCTGTGAGATTACTGTTAAGGAAGGCGATCGTGTCAAGAAGGGTGATGAGATTGGTATGTTCCACTTTGGTGGATCTACGCATTGTCTTCTGTTCCGGAAGGGTGTCGATGTTACTGGATTCCCTAAGCCTGGAATGGACGAGAATATGCCGGTTCGTAGCCGATTGGCTACGGTTGGGTGAGTCTTGGAATTTCCGGGGGATCGTGCAGAGGTTAAGCCTGTCCGATCTGGATCAGAACATATCAAAATGCAAAGATTCTAGCACCAATTTACGTTTCAATTAACTGAATCTCTTTCCATCCTTAATCACTGGTGGACACCGCGGTGTCAAGACTGGAGCTGGCTAAGATTAACTTCAGCCTTACTTCAGTATGGATTTTTAAAATCATGTACATAGATCGAGCGAACATCGATCAGCATGACTGATGCTTAAAAAAGGAGCTCAAACATGCACGCGTTCGTATCGACCTGGAAATTCTCCAATCACATCGCGTAGGTTACGGATTAGAAAAAGAGAGTCAGCAATGCCTCAGCATGCTATACCGTATCCGGACTAGTGTCCCGTTGATGATCCATCTATAATCTTCGCATAATCCCAACGCCTTTTCTATTACGTTCCAGATCTCTGGGCCACCTATATAAACCCCTGATCTCCCTCCGATCTGAAGAAAATCATTTTAATTGAGACACTTCAACTTTCGGCTCCCGTCACATTTCCGAGCCACAAGAATAAATAACAAGACCTTGAACAACACCATAAGCATGACAAAGCCACTCAGCCACGCCAAGATCGCCCTCCGCCGCTCCAGCGAGCGCGGATACGCCGAACACGGCGGCTGGCTCAAATCATTCCACACGTTCAGCTTTGCTAGCTACTACGATCCCCGCTTCCAAAACTTCGGAAGTCTCCGAGTCCTCAACGAAGACCGCGTCGCAGCGCGGAATGGCTTCCCGACTCATCCCCACAGAGATGCCGAGATCTTCAGTTACATCCTTAACGGCGAGCTTACGCACCGCGACAGCATGATCAAAAAAGGCTCCGAGGGAGCCCAGGGGAAAGAATTTTATCGTATGAAGCGCGGTGACGTGCAATTCACTACTGGTGGAACTGGTGAGTTTTCTTTCTAGTTTGAACTATTATTGGATGAAGCTAACAAGACTAGGAATCGCTCATTCGGAACAGAATGAGTCTAGCAAGCCGGTGCATTTTCTTCAGATATGGGCGCTACCTTGGAAACACGGCCTCAAGCCTCAGTATCACACTATGACTTTTAGTGAGGAGACTAAGCGCAAGGCGTTCGTGCCTATCCTGTCGCCTCTCGCGGCGGGGCCTGAGGCTACCCCCGCACAAGAAGCTGCTGCTATACCCAAGATTCCAGATACTATTCCCATCCATGCGGACTTCGTCATGGGTGCTGGAATTATTGCGCCGAACTCGACTTTCAAGTGGAATGTTGGTGCTGGAGAGGTAATCAGCTCGAAGAAGAAGCGCAATGTTTATATTCATCTTCCTATGACCAAGAACGGCCTGATGAAGATTAAACTTGACAGTCGCGAGGATGCTATCTTGGAAGAAGGGGATGGTGCTTTTATCACAGGTGTCAATGCTGGTGATACGCTCAGTGTGGAGAGTATTGGCGATGTGGAGGCGGAGGTTATTGTTCTGGACAGCGACTAGATGAAGATTTGTGTATAGGTTAGAATCTGCTACATAAAAGATAAGAATAATGGTATGGCGTTTGGAATGCTTGTTTTATATCAAATTATCTTTCTTTCCCCACGATATTAATTACCGTGGAAAATATATCATCAAACAACCTTTTGCAACTCTGCCGCATCGCTCTCTTCCCAAGGATGATCCTTCTCTACAGACAAAATAAGAGCTTCGAGCTCCTGACTGCGCGCATTAATATCACACTGGAACGGCGAAGGGTGACTAATAACGCCGGGCTCAAATGTCGGCGTTTTCACCTCCACACCTCCCCGCGTAGCCTTGCTGATGTCAAATACGGCAAGTGACTGAGCCACACTCAAGAAGACGGCGTTATCAGCCAGAAACCGACCTGGACAAACACGACGTCCGAATCCGAAAGCGACGGTGTGAGGATCGGGCGCGGGGGTTTCACCGAGGAAGCGCGCCGGTTGGAATTCCATTGGGTTGCGATAGACCTCGGGGTCATGCATCATAGCCCTTTTTAATTGTCAGATTAAAAAAAGAAAAGGGGGATCGAGTATGGTGAATATCATACCAGATGTTCGGTAGAACGAGGGATCCCTTGGGGATGAAATACTTGTCGTAGGTGTCATCGGCTGTTGACATATGTGGAATACCCATAGGCGCAACTGGGTGCCAACGAAGGACCTCTTTCACCATGGCATTGATATAAGGAAGATTTGCACGATCCGCCACGTTTGGAAGTCGGTTGTGTCCAACCACACTTTCGATTTCCTCCTGTGCTTTGCGCTGGATGTCTGGGAAGAGTGACATGGCGAGGAAAAAGCAGCTGATAGAAGAGACGGTCTAAATAGATTAGTAGTCTTGAGCTGAAAACAGGCAGATAACTTACTGTGTCTGCGCCGCCAGTGTAGAGAGACGCAGCACTCCATTTCGCAACTAGCTCTTTCTCTGATCCTTCTTCTGGGAACCCAGCCTGGAGCATCGCGCCGAGATAGGATGGCTTATCCTTACCACTCTCGATTTGTCCCTTGACAAACTCATATGGTCTGTCGGCGATAACAGACATGTGCTCTCTCCAGAGATTGGCGGTACGCTTCCAGCCAGCCCCTGGGAACCAGGTGGGGACATATTTCACTGCCTTGATTAGCCAGGATTGTCAATGATGATAAGGAGTCAGGAGGGTATACATGCGGGTATTATATCCACCACCCAAGCACCTGGGACCGTAGCTTTCGCAAACTCGTCCATTGCCTCATTGGCGATATGGACCAGATGGTCCTTCCCGAAAGGCTCGACTCTGTAGCCATAGGCAACATTAAGAATCACGGCTCCTGCCTCACTGTTGAACCAAATTAGAGATATTACCTCTCCAAACATATGAATGCGCGTCTCACGTTTGAATATGCTGCAACAGATTCGCAGGTTCTTTAAGAACCCGGAAGAGAAAGCGGCGGGTTTCAACTTCTTGCAAGGGAATGAATTGAGCAACACCCCACTCCGAGCCGAAGCTTGGCTGGATGGCTTTGCGATAGGCACGGAATCGCTCAGTTTAACCTTGGAATGCGAGTGCCTTTTCCCACCCCACCCTAGTGATAGTGAGAATTTAATAACTGTCTGGTTTCTGAAATCCGTGGATTCTAGCTCACATCTCTGACGCAAACGTCATTCTGGGTCGTGAGGAATGGATTGCAGACCGTTTTGTAAGCAGCTCAGTTGCAATCTTCGAATCGTTTACAATGACGATGGTTTGTCCCATTACTGTGATGGAACTGATTGGGCCTGTATGCGGATCAGCGAGTCAAATTTGCAACCATAGGGGACGTGTGACTTTGTCTATGGTGACTGCTCCGCTTTGACAGACTCACCATAGAGTTCCTTGTGCTTCAACCAGTGCACCCAATCCTGCTTGCCATTTTGTGGGAGGTCCTTGATGTTACCAACGATAGGCATCGGAGAGGGTCCTGGTGGAAGCGGCCCACGGGCGGCCCGTCTACGCCTTGAGTCAAGAACGGCATATAGAGCTGCTACCCCCAACGTCAAACTAAGAAGCAAGATTAAGTTCATCATGAAAAGTTACAGAGATTAGTGGGATACCCTGGCGAAGAGAGCGAAACAAAAGGGAGGGACCGTTCAGTCTGTCTTTTCGGTGTATTTCCCCAATTTCCAATCACATTTTCATTTTTCGACTCAGCCTCACAGTACGCCGAGGAGATTCGTCAACGAATCAGGTTTTCATATCGCACAGATGTCTCGCTAACAAAGTAGTCTATGGAACTAGATATGCACGCCGAGACAGACCCCACTCTAGTCACATGTCTGTACTTTTAGACTATTCGCGATACTTCCCGTCCCGTGGAATCTAATTTCGACTATCTGCAAAAGAACTCAAGTGTCATTCACTAGCTTGAGACATCACTCATTTCACCCTCTTGTCCTAGGCGAGGCTGTCAGCATACTCCGCGGCCACCTGCAGGCTTACTCTTGCGCACATGCCCGCATCTTGGCTTGATCGGCGATAATCGGTTCCGTATTGGCTGCTGTCTAACCCAATCTGGTATGCGATGAGGTGTTTGGGGTTTAGATAATAGCCAATGATGTGTGGAGCTGGCAAGCCAGTGGATCCTAGGGATTTAAAGGATTAAAATCGCGCGGAGTTGTCCTCCCCTAGCGTCCGATAGCCGACCGCACCATCTCCAGTCTAAAGGGATATAAGCGGCTTGCTCATTTTGGCGTGGTCCCCGGTGCATGTGAAAAGGCGCAAGCGTAAATATAAGCCATTGATGCTCCATGCTTTCGGGCTATATTATACAACTTTACTTGCGTGACCTCTCAGGCTGATGCGTATCATGTGCAATTACTGTATATTAAACACAGAACAACGCATATCAGCCCATTCGCTATCGGGTACTGATCACCGATATATGTGCCCAGTTCTAGCTCAGCAGCGGCGAAGAGAAATACTGAAGCGCCTATAAAGATTTCGACGAATTTTCTGTACATACTAGGGTCACTAAGCTTAGATTCGAGACCAGAGAGTTCCTCCAAGGTGCTAGTTCAGTAGGTGGATTAAAATGAAGGATGTAAAAGATCAATAAAGAAAAACTCACGAGAGTAATTAAAAGAGCAATAGCATAGGTGGATTTAATAACAAAAAACCCTAATATTTTAGCCATATGCAGGGGAATTATGTAGCCTAGCTACGTCGATGGGCCTGTCGATCTCGGGGAATACCGCTGTTGCTTCCAGCGTCACAGGTGATGGGTATCTTGAGGTTTACGAGGATATTTGCACCATATTTCGGAGGCGTGTTACATTACTTCGCAATAATTTGTGATATTGTGGCCCGGTTCCGCTTAAAAGCTTCCAAGAGGTCGGGAATTCTTGGAATGTAATGTGATTGATTGTTTATCATAAGCTGGCTGAGTGGCCCGTGAGGTCTTCGCACCCGGTTCTCACCCTATTTCTCATTTGAAGCAGAATGTATTCTATTGTCCTCATAAATCCCGTACATACGACCATAGGGTGTGGAGAACAGGGCTTCCCGTCCGCTCAGCCGTACTTAAGCCACACGCCGGCAGGTTAGTAGTTGGGTGGGTGACCACCAGCGAATCCCTGCTGTTGTATGTTTTTTGCTTTTTATCTTTTGAACTTGGGAGCGTCTCTAGGGCTCAGAAGTAAAGCATATGATGAGAGGCTTTGCTGGTGGGAATTGACACCTTCTATTAATATTGATGGGCAATTACATCACCCGATGAAGCTATCCTCGCTACTACTCCTTGTTCAATGTCATTATTAACGGCCTTTTTGCTTCGAGATGACATGAGCTGGCTATGATGGGCCTCAAGCCTAGGGGAGCGCTCCCAGGGAAGGGGTAGTTTTTAATAAATGTCTATCAAACTCAGATGGTCGAACCATGGGATGGAAACTCAGATTATGCCCCCCTCCTAGCAACGTCGTGTCGCACGCGGGCCATTTTGTACTCTCCTAGGCCTGCCCGGGATTGCGCCACGGACAAGCTGCAGTCCGATCAACTCAGCTTTCTCGCATTGGCTCAATGGAGAGAAGATGGCCAATATGACGAGCTACTACCGACATATGTCTGTGAATCCCGAGTTCCAATAACATGGATTGATTATTTGCCTGGGTAGCACAGTCAAAACAAGCCGTCCCTTGGCTGGGCAGTGTGATGTATGACCACGACGTGACTTCGGAGCCTCCACGCCGGCAATCGCTATTTGAACGAGGGAAGCACGTTTTACCTTCGTTCTCTTCGAAGTTTGCGCAATAGCCCTTTTTAAGTAACCAACTTAAACTGGATCCAGTTACTACCGAGAACAATAATTGCAGGCCGGCCTCCGTTATCTTTTGGGTCGTTAAGCTTATCCTCGACGACCCACGCTACAGTGTTTTCATGATCTTGTGAATTACCCCAATCCCACCACCCAGGTGAAGCTCCCTTGAATTGATACCGAAATTGATGGCCGGGCGCTGCATTCTTCGGGAAATCACTCACCTCCCGCGTAAATGACCATGACTCGCCGGGCCTCAAGACCTTAAGGGGTTATTGATTTCGATCGTTACGACCAACATTTAGCGGCTCGGGCGTAGAGAATCTATAGGCATGGTACATGAGGATAGAGTTGACTTCATGAGGATTTCATTCATCACCGTTCTTAACGTAAGAGCCTGAATCCATCGTAGTGGCGATCGATATTTTTGAAGACGGACGTGTGAAATGTAATAGGTCTTTTCATCAGAAGGTCCAGGAGCTGCATCGTATGAGATGGTGATAGTGACGGGATAGTGAAGCTTCTCACTGAGTGTACGATCTGACATTGATATTGTATCAGGACCGGCTATGGTCATACTAAAAGTCGGTGCGCCATTTTCTCGAGCAGAAGGTGAAAGAGGTCTTGGTGAAGGCGGCCATAAGATCACTTCGTCCTCGAGGTCACTCTCCTCGTCGGTGAAGCTCAATGACTGATGCGATCCGCTGGGAAGGACAATCGCAGGAGATCTTGGAATAAGTTGACTACCATTGTATCCTGCTAATGTCCCCCAGCCCCACAAATTTATCTGTCCCCCTTTCCAAAATAATTCACAGGACTGGCGATTGGTAAAGGAGCCAAAAGAGGTAGAAAAAAGATCGGTTTCCAATAAACTCTGTCACCTGGACCAAGTTGTTTGGAGCAAGAGCCCGAGGCTGATACCTGTCGTGGATGGATGAATTTGGCAGATAACTGGTGAGAATGAACGGGCTGTAGCCGGCCGGCTTCATGCCGAAGAAGCAGTATATCTCCACGGTTAAATCCATCTTCGACGGGGTCCCAATAGATAATGCATGTTTGTCTCTGCGGATTATCCGCAGCTCTGATAATTACGAAAATTATTTCGTTCTAGGATTCAATGCCGAGGTCGAAACGGGGTTTCACTTGAATGGTGAGAGTGAGGCGGGTAGTTTAAGATCTGGCGGTGAGGTTAGTTTTTCCTGTCACTTGGTTTCTCGAAGACTATCATACGGTCTGTCTACGAGGTCGTATTCCGCGTAGGACGAGAGCTGCTACTCTGATGGATCGGAAGCCACATGGAATTTTTGCGAAAAGGACGAGATGCTTGTGGGTTTGGGGTTGGAGGCGGTACCCTGCTTCCATGCTCATCTGCCAAGATCATCCCATAACGCCACAGTGTCAACCACGTAATTCCGACAGCAAGTAGCGGATCACCAGAAGGTAGAGGACCTAAATTATCCCGAGGAGGATAATCTCGGTACAAGATCAAGTCTCGTTGATCTTGCAGTGCAGCAATTGACAATCTGTCGGGCTTAAGCGCAAAATTTTTGAAGTCATTTTTCCTATTCGCCAGTTCGGAGGTCCATCGCAGAGGCCTTCGCTTTGAAGCAAAAGAAGACAAAAAAACAAAAACATACAACAGCGGGGATTCGCTGGTGGTCACCCACCCAACTACTAACCTGCCGGCGTGTGGCTTAAGTACGGCTGAGCGGACGGGAAGCCCTGTTCTCCACACCCTATGGTCGTATGTACTGAACTCGTGAAGACAATAGAATATATTCTGCTTCAGGGGAGAAAGACGGGCGAAATTAGGGCGAGCGCCACTTTAGCGTCGCCGGACCGAGGGTCAGTTGAAGCGTATTCTGATAACGGAACTATGAACGAGCTCCGGAAACGAAAGGAACGGTATGGGGATAGAAAGCGACGCCTGTGAGCCCATTTCAGGTTCCGGTGTAGCTTCAATCTTGGATACTTGACGTAGCTTGCTAATCATTAAACCTCAGTCTGTTTCTCGGGATTTCCCTTTGGGCTCGAATATTTCAATGCTCTACCGTCTAACGGCTTCGTTTTCTCTTGGCCCTTTTCTTTCACCTCACCTTTCAGCACTGTATCGGCAGCAACGAAATTACCAATGAAGCCGAGACACACCAGAGGAATGAGTATGATGAAGACCACTCGAAATCCTTTCATTTTTGCGTCGAGGATTTGAGAAAGCTAGATTAACCTATAAGCGTAATAATATGGAAGTAGGGTTCTTATAGAAGATGCAACCAAGTTCAGGAAGATACGGTGTTTCCTAGGGTGTTGCACCGTGGCCTACGTCAACCTTGGCACTAAAAGGATGCCACTATCTATTAGATATTTAGTGGAGCCGACAAAGGAAATTCAAATAAGTAGGACGGCTACTCTACTGTCGTGCAAGCAGAAGCTTCCACTCCTTTATCCGTAGTCCTAGGTGTATAATCGAATTTCACGTATCTCTCCTATTAGCTACGTTTTACACTATTACGGGATATAATTTACCTGTATTGCAATATTAATTTGACAGGTAAAGTGAGAGATATAGCAGAAATTCAGAGAGAAAAGAAGCGATCAGAGATGGCAGAAAGGACGGTAGAAAGAGTGCTTCCATGTTGAATTGGAAACTCTAGATAAATGCATAGATTATGCACCAAAATCCTCACACTAGTATTAGCCATTGCCTTAGCATTTCTCAACCAAAGAATAATCCACAGGAGAGCAACATCAGAAGCCATCCTAGGTATAAGCTTTGGCCCGCAGTCAGCCCTGAAGCCGCGCCAGTAAACGGACGGCTGGTTGCCGAGCTTGTGGTTGACCCTGTGGACGTGGCCGTGGTGGAGGACACCGTCGAATTTTGCCATCTTTCAACCACATAATGCACCATAGTTCTGTTATATTTCGGAAGGTAGTTCCCATGGACTGCTTCGTTCTTGCCTGCGTCGCAATATTGGTCACCCTTGTCGCACCAAGATGCCATACGATCGCTGTACTGCTTGCACACAGTGTTGTTCTTTCGCGGGAATATCTAGTTGAGAAGTCTTAGACAAATGGCAACGAGAGATGTGACCACGGCGTTATTACTTACACCGTCGTGAACGCTTGTGCCGCGATCGTATGTTGTGTTAGCAATGTGCGTCGGGTCGCCCCACAGGACGATCGCAACAACTGCAGTTGGGTCAGCTTCAGCAAATCGTCGACAACGCCAGGGATACTTACTGCTGTTCTTGACTAGTTCTGGTGATAATGGTGCATCATGGTTAAAAATGCCACCAAGGCCACCACAAACGACATCAGAGACTACTTGGGCACCCTGACAACCAGCGGGTGAGCATCTTCATCAGCAACTCACGGAATCTTCTTGCCACGTACCTGAGAGTAGCCCAAGAGGGCCATTTTTGAGTCTGGGCATGACGAATGGTACTCATTCACTAGCTGCAGCATAGCAGTTGCCCCGTCGCTCTCTGACTGCTGATAGGGGGGATTATCCTCAGTTGCAGGGTACTCCACGCCCATAATCTCCGAGCCATTGATTTGCGCTGCAATAAGCTGTGCTAGATACCCAGCAGATGCGGAGTTCTTGGGAAAGAGTCCCTTTGGACTGGCAGCCGCGGGTTCGCCGCTGCCCCTGGCAACGATCATATATAGGCCATCTGCGCAGTTCGAGCTTTTTGCCGCAATAGCAGCGGCGAAGAGGCCAATTGTAACCAGAAACCCACGCATTTTAAGGGCTAATTGTAAAGGATAGAAGAAGTACTCTGTTGTCGTTACGTCACTACCAAGGAGAAAGTGTGGCGATTGAGGTGGTTAAATATAAAAGTTACATGTGTTCTTAGGCGTGCCGTTCGCTGTGCGTGAGATCCGCCTCGATATGTTTGTAACTGGTGAACAGCCCTAGGGGATTAGCCGCGACAGGGGGTGTGGGGTCAGCTAAGCCCCTCAATCCTTGGAAACATAGCCCCTCCAACGTGTCTCGTAGCTACGCACGGCAGAAGCCTACGGACAGGGATAGCCCACCTTGGATGGATAAGCGGCCCCTTCATAAATTACCATCTGTCATGGACCTTCGCGGGTAGTCTATGAATGGGCGGGTTAATTGCTATGGTTGTCCTGATTGTTTAAGTGGCCCGTACATACGAGAGGTGCTAAGTGTGGCTGCGAAGTGAGGAGCTGAGAAAGGCCTTGGCGTTTACTGGGACCCTTGATGAGATACCTACCCTCGAGCCTTTTCAGCCCTATGGATACCCTGGAAAATATTTGTAACTGGCTTTGATTACTAGCCCCTGTGGTCAGCAATAAGTATATTGAGCTTATGTTAAACGTAAACTTGGCTCACTATTTGACCTTTTCTGGTGATCCAGGCTCATGAGAATGTCGATCAGATCATCCATCCAGAAATTAGTGCGCGAGACGCAAGCCTCCCTGTAAATGACAGTGGGCCATGGCATATCCTTATTATTATTTTGCATTTGGTGGTTAAGCCAGACCTAGGGTATAATTAGGAGCTGAAGCTGGAGGCCTAAATGTAGACCGTAGATCCTCCGGATCGGCTTATTTCCACAACTTTCCTCGTCCTTGGGTTCCTTGCTGGAGGGGTCACAGAGGCTAGCTTTTGGCCAAAGCTGAATAGTTATGGAGCGCAATGCCCCGGGAAGAAATACCGTTTCTCACTTTCAATAATTCTTTACCTTCCGCGACCTCGATCTAGCTGTGCTTCCATCAACGCCGAAGAGACCCAGTAAGCCGGCGATCCCTAACACTAGATGGAAGAGAGACTAGGCATCCCGGAGATTGCCTACGTGGATATTATAACGAGCCTCCAGAAGGAGAGTCTCCAAGCCATCGAGAGAGTCGAGGAGTAAATCATGGGAAGTAACATAGTGAGACACGACGCTGACAAAATATTGTGCCACCTGGTGATTAGGCTGATCGAATCGGAGTTCTGGAACATCCTGTATCGGTTAATGTAAACATAGGGCAATTTAGATGATCCTCTGTGCGACGTGCACTGGCTGACTAGACTCTGATGAAGTCCGGTGTTCGACCTGGGCAGGTGCAGTTGAGCAGACCAACAAATAAAATGGTTGAACACAAAGCGGGTTGCGATCCAGAATCTGCTTGATAATGGCAGCAGACGGAAGTAATGACTGAATATAGCTCAGGGAGCCGGATGATATTGGACCACTCTGGAGAGCGGTATCATTGTCTGATTTGGGAAGGTGTATCACCCTGGGGTCTATGGTATCGACAAACAAATCCTTGTCCACTTTCAGGGGTAAATGATGATCTTTGGGATGGTGAATGGGCTCTTTGGTTTTGTAGCAGCTGCGCCACCAGACCCTCAAAGTGGTCATTGCGCCGTTCCACGGCTTGATAGGCTGCGTCTTGAGAGCTAGCGTACTCATGGCTGATGCACGAGAGACCCTTGCGCTGGCAAGAGGCACAGACTGTTGCCTAAGGCGGGGCGAACTGGCATCGAATCTTACGATTTTTACATTCCCAGCAGCTGAATGTGCCTTTCCGGATCTTCGGCGCTTCTGTGTCGGTTCACTGGAAGTTTGGAATAGGGAACTCATTGTCGATGGTATAGTTATCTCGTATGGACTAGGGTTGTTGACTAAGAAACGTGTCCTGGTATTTTGTCGCGGATTTCTCGATGATTGATCGACGAGGGGGCCAATCCAGGTACAGCGGCCAAAAGTATTTGACCGGCAGCCCTGCCAAGCCCGCCAATACGCACGCAGTTACTTAATCGTGGATATTGACGAAAGGTGGAAATTCTAGCTCATTTTTCTATATATAAAGTCAAGTCTCTCACGTTACGCGCCAACATGGGTGCCGATGGTCCGCTCGGAATAAATATCCAAACTTCCATAAGTAACCAATCACAGGAGCCATCAGGCAGTGTTTCAAGTTTATCTCCTTACAGGAAGGTGTCTGATTCCTCAGTTGACGGATCTTGCTCGAAAGCAGCGCTTCGGTGTACGTAGAAAGTAGGAGAGATTACCTGAGGCAGCATGACCCTAGATATGCTTCGAATCCTCCCCTGGGACATGAAACGGCGCTAAATGTTTGACATTGTATCAACCTCAGAGCTGGTTACTGACAGCCAACCACCCAAATTACTGAAACGCCAGAGACGGAAACTCCTCGGAACTCGAGGTATCCAGCGGAAAAGGCCAATCCATCAGCAGCTCTAAAGGCACCTGAAACAGCGACATCTGGTCCTCCAGAGCCGACGACGGTTCGAAGGCGGTATTCGGACCACCATGGGCATTGGTTGTCGACACTGAAGGTTGTGTATTTGTACCTAAGCACACATCGGCGTTGCCTGAAGACACTGGAGTAGTATGCAGATTGAGCTCCCGTGATGTTCCTATGAATCCGTCAATGCGGCCGACCTGGTACCGGAGGCATTCACTAGCTCCCGAGGCGCGATGTAGGCTCGTTTCGAGACGGTCAAGGAAATCTGCTGTTTTAAGGCTTCCCAAAAAGTTAGTATAGTACGAGAGGGCTTGAATGATGGCGAAGTCAACGGGACTTACACTAGGGCACGGGCCCGTTGGTAGGAAGTCTCAGACAAGTTGTCTTCCATAACGGAGCCCAAGATAGAGCCGATGCCGCCGATGTGATGGAGCTGCAAGTCATCAGCGGAATTCACTTCGCCTATGGAAAAGAAAAAGAAAAACCCACCAGAGGCAAATTGATCGTTTTGAGGTATTCTAAGGGCATTTTTGAGAACACCTTAAGCATCTCTTCGGCGACATCACATCTTCGATCCACCCCGGCCCGTTCGGTAGATAATAAGACCATCCGGAGAAGTTGCATCGTTGCATGGATGTTGGCCGATTGGAAGCCAAAGAGATCTTTGGTCATATCGCCGGTGATTGGAGGTGTTTCTCGGAATCGTGACTGTAGTGCGGAGTACATAGAGAGGACATGTTCCATGATCACCAATTCACATACAGGTGCCGGACCAAAGAGGGGTGACACTGGGTCTCTCTCGGCCGGATACAGCCGGCGTCGATTGCTATTGATTATATGCTCAAGAACACGGTAGAGATCCGTGGTAAAGTTCCAGCCTCGGAGCCAGGAAAAATCGTTGTTATCACAGCTTGGTCCTAGCGATGTGGACGGTACACCATAAGAATGAGACGTGATAAGCTCGTCGTCGAGTTCGCTGGGGTAGCGCACAAGCGAATGGGCCTCGCGATATCGAATAACGCCGCCCCACACAATTGTGGAATAAATATCCAGTGTGTAGATCGACCAGAACTTCCATTACAGTTAGTCAGAATGAAGTAAACCAACCAAAGACACCTTGGGGTCGTCATTACCAATCTTCTGCGCTCTTCAATTTCGATAGTGTTCAAGCTTTTTGGCCAGAGCTTCTCATCATAGAGTCCATTCATAGAAGTCAAGGTATGATATAACCCTGAGAATTTCTGCATATTCCTGATCTGACCATTTTGAATACTGGTAATAGCTAGCAAGGCGCACGCCCGCATATAATTTATACCTTTAGCAGCGACCACTTCATCGGGTATGGAGTTTTGGGCCATTGCAAAGTAAACTTCTGAAGGCGGTTCCATAAGTTCTTTCCGGTCCCAGCGTTTGGAGCACAATGCTCCGTCACGCACTCGACCGGATACGAGAGCACATGCAGCCATCGTTGAAGCAAAGAGACCTTGGTCTCGGAGATGGTTCTGGCTTTTGATCGCCTCGATGAAAGACGGCCGATGAAACAAAGGGAATCTATCACGTCGTCAACAGTTTATCAGGGACGAAAGGTCTCCAATCTTACATCGGATAAACGATCTCGAAATACACCTGAACAAGGTTCTGGATCTGTTGGTCACAGCTAATTGCAAAAGCTGTCCATGAAGGTCGTATACCGGATTCTTCTCGGTCATCATCGTAATCATTCGCTGGCGAACAGGAGCCCAGAATGGACTGGGTTCCAATAGACACTGGCTGTCGCGGAGCCAAGGCAGGAAAGTGTGAGCGTCGAGGAATAGAAGAGCCGGATGTTGCTCCAACTGCCACAGATGTAATCTCCGGATAGGCTTTCGGAACTTGGCTGTCAGTCAAGGTGCTGCGCCTGGTGTTACGGCGCTTTGCCGGGCGATCAAATGTACACGGCAGGTCAAAGTCCACGCAATTCCGGCACCGGCCTAGGGGGAAGTCACCCTTGCCGCATTTAATGCTGCGTCGATTGCAAAAGTCACCTAGAGGAGTGATTGGTTACTGACCGACTTCAGGACCACTCACTCAGCTGCATCACGCCGCCAGACAAGCCAAATAGTCAACTCCGCCTCGAATATCGGATGACTTACAGGCTTTAGAAATACGTTGAAGCTTTCGTGGTCTTTGTGGCATTTTTATGTTTACTCGTCCCAAATCTTGTCGGGCTCGGTATCGCAAGCGAGAGAGTTTAGGCGTTTTCCGCCCTCGGCGAGGCGAGGTGCGGGGAGAAGCTGTGAAGGCGTGGCAACGGGGATGCTGTCAAGCAACTGGGAAGGACTGAAGTTGACGATGAGAAGTCCTACAGCAAAAAAGTGATAGGATGATGGAGACCTGGACAAAAATCGCTTGTACTCGCCAATGTTTGCGAATGCTCACTCATGGTCAGTGGTTCAGAGTGTCTGAAAGGAAGTTTCGGGTACAAGTTGCAGAACCTAACCCCGGCCCGATGGAGCCGACCATTGATACTAAGTCAGTGGAGCGACGTGGGGTTGGCTCTACAGTACCCTATTGATCCAGTTTGAGTTCCGGCTAACCAGACAGGCGATGGTTGAAAAAAGGTTGTTCAGATTCCATAGGATGAATATTGTCTCTCGAGATCGACCTCGATAATACTTGTACAATTTTCCTGAATTTCATTTCCAGCGTCTATCTATACAACGAAATATGGTCTATTTACACCATCCCATGCAAGAGAGTTCAAGTGACTCAGGTAAGTATTCCTCAAGAGACCATTATTGCCACTTGTTGTCGAACACCTTGCCATCGACATAGTTGACCAGCTCTTTCACCGGTGAGAGATGGTCGTGGCCAGCACCAAACTGCATACCTTGGCGGAGGACCTTGCGGTAGTTCTTACCAGGAGACACCTTTCCGAGCACATATTCTTGACGGTTCTCGACGCGCGTGGGAACAGGAATAGAACGACCCACGATGGCCTCCATACCCTGCCACGCGAAGGTGATAGCCTCCTTGGCTCCAGCTGGAATACCGGCCTCATCAAGCATCATGATGCGGGTGTTTGGATAGTGCTTTTGGATGTATGCGGTAATATTAGGGTTATACGCGCCGCCACCGCACATAAAGATTTCTGCGATCTCTAGGTCTTTGGGGGCATAGCGACGGTAGTGATCCACGATAGCTTGTGCGGTGACGCGAGTGATGGTGGCGACGACATCGTCAGGACTAAGTCCTTTCGCTTCAGCCTTGGCAATGAGCTCATGCGCGAGCGTATCACGGAAAACCTCGCGGCCAGTTGTCTTTGGTGGATCAAGGGCGAAGTACTTGTGGCGAAGGAAATCGTCGACGAGCTCTTGATCGACTGTACCACGTGCACCCATCTCGCCGTCCTTGTCGTACTCACGCTCTCCGTTTGTGTAATGACGCACAACTGCATCGATGAAAACATTGCCTGGCCCGGTGTCAAAGTCGTAGCATTCGTCTACACCACCGTGGGTATCGGGAGGGATAAAGCACACGTTCGCGATACCGCCGATATTCTGGCAGGCACGTAACTTTGTCGGGTGGTGTAATACAAGGGCGTCGAAAAAGGCAATCAGTGGCGCGCCCTGACGGCCGGCAGCTTGATCGCTCACTCGGAAGTCGGTCACTGAGGTAATGCCGGTGCGCGAGGCCAGGAATGATCCTTCCGCCATCGTCAATGCGCTGCGGGTCTCTCCAGGCTCAGGCATAGAGAGCAGCCAGATCGTTTGGCCGTGGGAGCCCAGAACATCAATTGAACCGATGTCAACGTGGTACTCCTTGCAAAATTCGTGCACTGCAGACGCAAACGTCTCACCGAGGATGACATTTACTTCCGATAATTCGGACGGGGAAGTGTGGTTGCGCAGAATCATATTCATGATCCGCTTCTTGATGACCGGCTCCAGAGGAATCTCTCCATACTATTTCCGGTGTCAGTTGTGTTACACGATTCTGACGAGAATACTTACCTTCAGCAACTCAAAGTGCATCGGTGACTCGGGAGTCTCCTGTCGGAAGTGGCAAAGAGCACAGTCGATCCCATCCTACATTCACTGTTAGTTTGCTCTTCGTATGAAAACCAACCAAGAATACTCACCATTGACGTTCCGCTGTTCAGACCAAGAACGGTTAGGTCCAAGGCATGGCCGCCAGTGCCGTTGACCGTAGTGGAACCCATAGTTTGCTCTATATGGGAAATTTGACGTCGATACCAGGAGTGTCTATGGAGAGACGTGAGCGAGAACTCGGCCGTACTTATTGGAAACCAAAGTCCAATCGCCGGCTGAATGGTTAACATACGCTGGAGTACCGCATTCTACATCCGGTTAGCCGAACCACGAAGAGTGCTGGATGTTGTGAGGCGGCTAAACGGGTAATCGGCAAAACGCTTATTATTATGTCACCGTTCCACAAGTGAGCGTGTGCAAAGTTGTTAACCGGCTAAACGCTTGAATAACAAATGCCGGGGTGGAGCCATCTTGCATTTCTCCAGGATAAGCCGCAGGCCGATCGTCCGGGGCACTCCACCTTAAATCAAGAGACGCGAGCATCCGATAAATCCGAACGATGACTCAGCTGTAAAAGCTCAGGCAATGATGACTTTGGCGGGCACTGTTAAACGTTTAGACGCCTAAATGAGAAATGCCGGTAGAGCGACCCCCGAACTTCCCCAGAACGACTACCGACCCGAATGCCCGAGAACGCCCCACCATGTATATAAAGAATTACGAGCATCCGATAATTGCGATGAATGGAATGGGACAGAGAAACGACGAAAATGGGCTATACGACGCTATGGAAGCGGCTTTCGCCGCGGCAGTTGAATATCACCATCCAAGTTTTCTCCCTCGTATCCATCTTCTTCGAGGGATATGATCAGGGAGTCATGGGTGGTGTCAATGCTTCGCCCAAATACGTCACAGAGGTCGGCATTGGTACGCCTGATGGCACCGTGACTGACACCACGCACCAGGGTGGCATTGTCAGTGTCTATTACCTTGGTGCTATCTTTGGTTGCTTTGCAGGAGGATACCTGGCTGATCGAATTGGTCGTATTAACGGCATGCTGATGGGCGCGATATTTGCATTGATCGGCGGTGCACTACAGAGTGCTGCTCAGAACTCGAACTTTATGATTTGTGCTCGAGTGGTTACGGGCATTGGCACCGGAGGTGAGTAAAGGATCGAAACTTCCAACCTGCACCAACTCACGGTGATATAGCTTTGACCGGTATCACCCCTGTCTTGGTGTCCGAAACCTCTTCGGCAGATCACCGTGGAGGATTTTTAGGTTACGTTTTCATTGCCAATTGTAAGAAGACCCTTGAATGTTCATTTTGAGGTTTTAATAGATGTTTCTCTTACACTTTCTAGACCTCGGCATCTCAGTCGCATACTGGATCTCTTTCGGTCTCGCCTTCGTCGACAACGGATACTCGGAGGTGCGATGGCGATTTTTGCTTGCCTTCCAATGCCTTCCGGCCCTTTTCCTTGTCTGTTGCATCAAGATGCTACCGGATAGTCCCCGATACCTCGCTTCAGTGGGTCGCAAGGCAGAGGCGCGTGAGCTATTGGAAAAACTTCGTCAGCACCGAGCTACCAAAGATGAAATTGATCAGGAATTCTTTGAAATCGTCACATTGGCAGAGGAAAGTAAGGGTCATTCTATCCAATTTGCAGAGATCTTGATCGGCAAGGGTGGAAAGATACATCCGAATTTAGGAAGACGAGCTTGGCTATGCGTCTGGCTACAAATTATGGCTTCCTGGACGGGTATTACTGTGAGTCTATTTTACGGGATTTTCTTTTCTTGAAGCTAACCAGGTCGATTATAGGCCGTCACTGCATATTCTCCTGTGCTTTTAAAACAAGCCGGATACACCCAGCTTACGCAGAATGGGCTGGCTGGGGGTATCAACACGATCGGAATCATCGGTACCATTATCAGCGCTCAGATCGTCGACCGCCTAGGCCGTCGTGTCTGTCTTCTAATTGGCGCAGCAGTGCTATTTGCCGTCAATCTAATCGTAAGTTTTTACTTCGAATCTGCTGATCTCCCTCTAACCGTGCTCCAGGCTGGGTCTGTCTACGAGGGCTCATTGCATAATCCCGCCAAAGCGGCGCAGTACGCTCCCGGGGCTATTGCCATGTTGTTTTTGTTTAACCTTGGGTAAGTCCGGCACATTCAGTTCCAGATGTCCATATGTACTAACCTGGTGTTCATAACAGCTATGCTGCGACCTGGGGCACGGTCGCATTCTTGATCCCCACGGAAATTTTCCCCAGCGATTTGCGAGCTCAGGGGAACGGGTTTGGCATTACTGGCTGGGCCATAGGTGTTGGCATGACCACTTTGGTCAATCCGATCATGTTCCAGGCTCTGAAGGTTCGCTTGCACGTCATCTTTTTGCAGACAAAGCTGACAATATTTTTGCAGAGCCGAACGTACTTCCTTTTCGCCGGTCTCAATTTGATCTGGATACCAACTGTTTACCTCTGTATGCATTGCCCCGATATTAAATGTTGGAAGATCATCGCTAATGATATAGTCTACCCTGAAACCCGTAACCGCTCGCTGGAATCCATTGAAGCACTGTTCTCAACCTCGAGCCCCTTCTACTGGAAGATGGAACAGGCATTTAAACTGCATGGTGATGTTTTGGTGGAACACGGAATCAGTCGGGATGATGACAAACCAGAGCAGGAGATGATTGCGTGATGATTTGGATCTCGTACAAAAATATTGAATGTGATACCCTCAACTAGCATAGAATCGATCCAGTTTAGGTTATATGGACTTTATGGGCACGGATGCACGAGAACAGTGATCTTGTTCGAGAGGTAGATTTTGAGAGTGGCAAATAATTCCGCCCCTTTTGGCCGTGCAATATTCCAGACCGAGCGCGAAACACCGCCAAGCCAGGCAGTGCCGCCCGCCCAACGGACGAAGACCTCCAAGATCTCGGCGCCGAGCCCCAACCCACGAATTACTCAAAATTGCACTCAATAACAGTTCGTCCCCCATAAACGTGCCTGTGAGCTTAATTTTATTGGTCAATTCGATCTACTTCAGGTTCGTTCATCGTCGGATATCCAGCTCACTCCGCCCTTGGCGTCTGGTCTCGGCGAGAATTCTTCTCTACTTTCATAGGAGACATTCAATGCCATGGATTGCTCTCAACCAGTAACCGCTAAATGCCAGGTGCACGCTGGCCATAATGGATTTACCATAGGCTGAGCTTCGTATGACATCCAGCCGAGCGATGGATCAGCCAAGTAGATAACATACGTTTATTCAAATTTGCGCTTGGCGGTGGCTATTGTGCGACGTGATTTATAAAGGTGTTTTGCTGTTTCGTAGTCTTGATTTCGAGCTTGATTTCCGCATCCAAGTCTCAGTTAACTCCCCTTCCTCGGAACTGAGGGTAGTCGTCGCCATGGTGCCAGCAGCTACCGCAAAATACGACTGGATCCTCGCCCTTACCTCGATCGCTTTCATCTTCAGTGCCTTCGGGAATGGTGCCAATGATGTCGCAAACTCGTACGCGACTTCTATCGCGGCTCGGACGCTGAACATGGCCACGGCCGGTGTCCTGGCAGCGATCACCGAGTTCGTCGGCGCCGTAGCGATGGGCTCCCGAGTCACCAGCACAATCAAGAATGGTATTATTGGTATCGACAGATTCGAAGGAAAGCCCGGTGCTCTTATGCTGGCTATGGGTTGTGCGGAGATTGGCAGCGCGACATGGTTGATGTTAGCGACCAAGGTGGGCTTCCCTGTGTCAACGACCCAGACTGTCGTCGGTGCTCTCATCGGTGTCGGGTTCGCATCTCAAGCGTCAATTAGCTGGGGCTGGAAGAAGGGTAGCGTATCCCAGGTGGCTGCATCCTGGGGCATTGCCCCTCTCATCGCCGCTGGCTTTTCTGCAATCATCTTTGGCACGCTCAAGTACGGCGTCCTTGAGCGACGCGATTCATTCAAATGGGCCATGCGCTTGATTCCATTTTATCTGGCCGTGACAGGTGCTATCTTGGCTCTCTTCATTGTCATCGAGGCTCCAAGTGCGCCGTCACTGGAGGAGTTTGGTGCCGGCAATGCAGTCGGCATCATCCTCGGGGTCTTCTTTGGCTGCCTCTTCATCGCCTATGTCTTCTTCGTGCCATATTTCAATCGCCGTCTTGTCAAAAACGACACCCGCGTCAAGTTCTATCACCTTCCCCTGGGCCCACTGCTCATGAAGGAGAACCCGCCTCTCTATTTCCCGAGTAAGGGCGACTCAGCCGTGATCAACTATTACGAAGATTCCTACGGGGAAGTTCTGGCTGGCCAGAAAGATGTATCGAAACAGGAACCAACCGCAATTGCCGATTCCGTACTGTCGTCCCCAGAGATTACCGCGAAAGCTCACTCCGAGCGACCGGATGACGATGAAGAGAAGAAGATCGACTTCACAAATACCACGCCGGAAATCAAGCCTCGCAAGAAGCATATCGAACCAACTGAGCGATTCATCGACCCCGTTCGTGGTATGTCCTGGATGGAGCCCAGAAAATACTGGGGATATACCAAGTGGCTGCTCCTGCAGGGCGTGACAAGGGATGTGGTCACACACGACTCGCCCGCTCTCCGTGCAATCCACGCCCGCGCTCATCGGTATGACGATCGCGTCGAGCATCTGTGGACCTACTGCCAAGTTGTCTCAGCCATGATGATGTCTATCGCGCACGGTTCCAACGATGTCGCTAATGCTGTTGGGCCCTGGGCTGCCGTGTACAGCACGTTCCATGCCGGTGTGGTCGAAACCAAGGCGCCTACTCCAGTCTGGTTCCTGGTGATTGCAGGCTTGCTCCTTGGAATCGGGTTTTGGTTCTACGGGTACCATATTGTACGCGCACTTGGAAACAAGATTACCCAGATGTCCCCGACGCGTGGGTTCAGTGTTGAGCTTGGAGCAGCTATCACCGTGCTTTTGGCTTCGCGACTTGGTCTGCCCGTCTCTACCACGCAATGTCTGACTGGTGCGTCTATGGGTGTTGCTCTCATGAATTATGACCTTGGCGCTGTTAATTGGAGACAACTGGGTTGGATCTTTGGTGGTTGGGTCCTGACACTCCCTTGTGCGGGACTAGTTGCCGGGTTGATTTGTTTGATGGCGTTGAACGCGCCTCACTTGTAAATGTTAAAATTATGTGACAGAGACAATCTGACTGTCATTTCAGTGTTCTATATAGCGACTCAAAATTAGATGAAACATATGCGAGCGATCGCCACCATCGAAGACAGGGATCATGTAATGCCTCGAACTAGGGAATACGAAGAATTTCGCAGATCTCGAGACCATTTCTTCTGCGGAAGCTAGCTTTGGGCCGATAGCGGGGGATACGAAACCCAGGAAAGACACTGAAATATACAATTTAAGGCAGGCGGGGAAGAGATGCGCTCGGTGCGCTTCGTTTCCATCGCGTCCAAAAAAAGGCAAATCTGTATACTTTCTATCTCGCAACAACAAATCACATCTCCTTCACAAATCCCACTTCTACAAGTCTATCACTCTCCACTTTCATTTGCTGAATCTTAGTTCGGCTAGACTCCCGCATCCACAGGAACACCCAAAGCACCATCCGACGAAAAATATTGCTGCTCGCTGCGATTTTTAGCTGCTCCTTGCCGACAATGTATATGATCTGAGACTTCCAAGCACGCAACAATGCACCCATTTCATCAGACTCGTCTTTTGCAGGATCAAAACGACTTGTTTCATCGACATAAGCGCGAATCAGATCGAGAACCAAGATAGCCAAATCGGGTGTGATGATCTCGTCGGTGTATCCGTGTCGCACCATTAAGCGATAACAGTTGGGAATAGGTTGTTTGTCGGGCCCGGTCCCGTAGGTATAGCACCGGGTCACAGTGTATCGCTCGCTGGGAGCAACCGAAGGGACCGATAGCGGTCGGAGGTGCAGAAAGACGGATACTTCGGGCATGGCGCTGAATTTCTGGAGGAAATGCAGGAAGACCACTGGTGTTTGGACTGTGCTGCCTGACTTGTCGAAGAATATCCCAAGTCCAGTGATTGGAGTGATAGAGGAGCCTCCAAACGATGGGTGTAAGCTCAACTGGTTATTCTTAAATGCGGTGGTCTGTGATAGAGGGGCATTATCGGATTCCTCGGCTGTCCATTGCTCTTCCTTTCCATAGCGCCAGAGAGTGAAGACGCATGTTATGATCACGGCTAGCATTAGAGTAAACCATGCGCCGTGTGGTACTTTGCTCAGAGCGGTGGACAAGAAAATTCCATCCCAGAGGGCGAAGATGATGAATACAGGAAGAACGAGATAAATGGGGAGTCTCCAAACAATCAGGGCTACTACCGCTACCATGGAGGTAGTCAGGAAGGAGACGAGAATCACGCAAGCGCCGTATGCTTCGCCAAGGGCGGTGGTCTGTTCATGTTTTAGCGGAAAGTAATGAGCAATAGCTTTATAACCACTTACATTGTTGTAGACAGCTGTTACGACGATCGTCCCAATCATCATCAGCCAATTGGCAAAAGGTATGTACACCTGTCCATGAAAGGTGTTTGATGTGTGATAAACTTTGACTTGGGGAAAGTATGACAATTTCATGATTTGTGCCAGTAACTGCTTTGATGTCAGTTGTATTTTTGTATGGCCCGGTTGTATGGTGTCTTATTACCTGGAAGGCACCGGTGATCACGGCTTGGCTGGCCACAATGCAGGCCAAAACAGCCATGACAAGGCTTGGGTAAAGCATTCCGGGAGGAACCGTGAGGAAGAAGGGATTAGCATATGCGCTGGGCACAACGCTTATGTGGGCCCCTTGTCCGATATACTTTTTGAAAGATATCAGCGGAAATATTCTCCCGATTTTCCGGAGAGGATTACCGATATGAGAAGGCACGGATAAACAAAGAAAATCCAGGAAATGCGAACCGCTCTGGGGATAAGTCAGTAATTTCCTTCTTGGCAGTCACGAACGGGATACTCGCCTTTGGCTGAATGCTCCCAGATCCGCAAAGAGAGTTTCGACTCCGGTGAACGCAAGCAAGATACCACCAAGCTGTAACCAGCCCTGCGTTTTGTTCCGCACCAGGAAAGACCCTGCAAAGTATGGAGAGAAAGCTTTCAGGATTGAGGAATCATACATGATTAGATTCTGTTGGAGCAAGTAATGAAGTCAGCAAAGTGATTTTCTGGTGCTTTGGAGACTAAACTGGCATACGTAGATTCCGAATGTCAAATTGAACAGCATCCATATAATCACTATAGGGGCAAACGTGCTCGCAATTTTGCTGGTTCCGAAAGGTTGGATGAGGAAGACGACAACGAGGATTGCACAGGAGACGCCAACAACAGTGGAGGAAGAAATTTCAGGATTCACAACAGTAATGCTATACTCCCATTAGCCACTTGTTAAATCGCGGGTTCATTTCAGATATCGACCTACCCTTGGATAGCACCGAGAATAGACTGGGCGGGAGTGAGAACACCATCTGCACCAGTTAACCAGCTGCCAATTCCAGAACACATTTGTACCCACCAGCAAGAAGCAATGATACTCCAAAAGCTCCTACAATTTTCAACAGCCATTTCATGAATGCGCTCCGCTCCAGGAAATTTCGTGTCATCAAATTGGGCTTTTGTAGATCATCTGTATTGAACCGTTGCATCGGTACCAAGTTTGTGTGCCGTGGATCAAATCGCACCAGTCGAGCCTGAATACGATGTCAGCACACTAAGAGAACTGTATGTAGGGTAATTCGCACGTATCGAGACAGAAGAGAGTAGATGGCAAATGTTCCTCCCTCGCCTTCGTCATCCGCATTGAGCACAATGCAAACGTATTTGATAGTGACCATGATCGTCAGGGCCCAGATGACTAGCGAGACGGCGCCAAGAATGTCTTCCTTGCTTGGCTCGCTGGTGAAGGTCGAGGAATAGACGTAAAGAGGGCTCGTGCCTATGTCACCATAGATAACACCGAGAGACTGATAAGCAAGCCTGTGTGTCGTACTCAAGTTTTAGTTTTGATCCTGGGTGAGATTCTATGTTCGAGTGACATACCATGCCAGAGCCCAGCCTTTGAAAACCTGTAACCCTTAATTCAGCGAACGCGTTTTTGGTGCTCTTAGAATATAGAAATACCTGTTTTTTGCGAAAGTCTCTCTCGTCAACGTCAAGCTCCATGGGAACAGATGCCGACTCCACGTCGGTTGTATTGGATTCTGCGGCCCTCACTTCCTTGGAAATGCTCGCTCGATGCATGGGCCGAGATGGATAGGCTCCGCCGTCAACAGAGCCTACGTTGACACCTTTCCCGTTGTCGTTGACGTTTTTGGAATCTGTAGAAGTGGCCATGCCGGAAGGCAAGCGCTTGGTTGATGGAGAAAGTGAAGACGAATATGACCAAACGTGCATGCAGGGATGAATATTTCTTTTATAAGGATTATTAGAGTCAGAATACGAGGTAGCTCCAGACATTCATCCAGCACGGCTATATTTCCCTATCAGACCGGATAAATCATATCTTGACACATCGAGGTCCTACACCAATCGCGTCTAGGGCCGATGGCAGGAGACATGATAAGCGAGACGACGTTGATACGAGGCGGAAAATACCTCAAGCCTTAGCCTTTTCAAGGTAGACGCTGAAATTATATCATACAGCCGCAGCAAGCGCCTTAAAGAGGGGGAGGGGGTTTCCAAGTCTCCTACCATAATGTTACAGATATTTTCTCCTACTATCAAGTGAGTAGGCGCACTTCCCTATTCCAAACGTTCTTACTCTCGTGTAAATTAGTACTGAAAGTAAAATCACGTCATTCGCATTAAAGAATTAAATATTTGAAGAGATGCTATGGGGGATCAAGTTCGCGGGAAAGTTGAAAGTTGTACGAGGCAATTATTTCCTCCACGGAACCTTGCGCCACGCGACTGACATCCAATCGGGAATTGAATCGGCCGCTCAATCCGAAAATAGCAGCTTTAGCCCCTAATAGACGGATTATTCAATTAGAATTTGCTCACTCTGCCCATTCGTCATTGTGGTTATCTCGTGGATTGCCGGAGTACGTAATATATTGATCAATTAACAGTGAAAAATAACTCTGCATTACTATATCCTTGAATCGGGCAATTTGTAGAGGGTTCATGTGGACCAATGTACACGAGGGGATAGACTTGATTGCCAGATGCTGTGAAGGACTGATAAGAAATCGTCGTCTGTATGCACACAGAGCAAAAGTGGATTCGTTGAAGAGTACAGACAAGCGGGAGGCTCGTTAGGTACATATACATGATGGTCACATGATGGGGTTGTTGATGACGTCACAAGTCATGGCAACTTTACCAGCTCTTCCCGAAACTCACGTCGTAGAAGCCTGAATACATCGACTTTCGAAGATTCGATTTGTCTGAAAAGGCAATTTCATTACAGCGACGTGGGTACAGAATCTCCGGACGGTCAAACATTCGCCGAGCACACGAACAGACCATGCAGGAAAATTCTCCCAGTCCCCATCTACATTATCCCTTCGAACGCGTCCAGTCACCAGATCGCTCTTTATCAACACATCATCACCACACGATAAGAGACGATGGCAGAGAGATACATGATATGGGGAGTGCCCATTTTATCGATGGACTGACCGAGATCTTTGCTGGGCTCGGGTGGTCGACACAGGAATCCGAGGGTCCTTCTAATTCAAGAAAAAGCACCTCAAGCAAAAGCGACCAGGTGCCTGTCGTTGCTTCGAGTTCGCAGGGAACCTCGAAGGATTATCCTGATGCGGTTCAGGCCCAAAGAAGCCCGGGAGCAACGACCGAGCCGGAGAGATCATCGCAGGCATCATTTCCAGATGAATATGGGAAGTTCATCAAAGTAGTCTATTACAACAAAACTAGCACCGTTCAACTATATGAAAAAAAAGCAGCCGCGACTGAACCGATCTCATCACCAACAAAATCTCGACGGAACTCTATGTTCACGAAATTGAGACGTGCTTCTATGCCCAAGGCAACAATTAGGGAACTCTACGCAGTCAAAGTGTTTCATGAAACCAAGCCCGACTCACGTCAGGTGCTTCTTTCTCGAGACAGAAGTGGAGACTCTCCACTTTCTCATCCTAATATTCTCTCAATCATCGAAGTTCTGTACAACAAGCAGGGTAATCTGTGTCTCGTCATGCCATTTTGTATTGGAGGCAACCTGCATACCTTTTTGCAACGAGAAGCCAGAGCAAAGGAATATCTGCCCGTGGAGGAGGTCGACTGTTTGGGTGTTCAGATCTTGCGTGCGGTCGGCTTCCTCCACGAATGGGGTATAGCTCATGGAGATTTGCGACCAGAACATGTACTCCTCACAGGCCGAAGCGCGATCAAGGTGAGTGGCTTTGGGGAAGATGAAGATGCAGTACGGAAACTTGTTCGACTTTTGAATCATGGAAGTTCCACTTCGTCTCCGTCGGGACTCAAACCTGGAGAAGTCGCAGAATCTAACTCGAAGCCACTTTTGTGCATTCACAGAGGGGTTTCGGAGCCAAGTACTCCGTATCTTCCTCCAGAGAGGTTTTCCAGTCGCCGTGACTCTGTTCGTCAAGGCTATACACATCAACACATCTACGATATCCGAGCCGGAGACATATGGGCATGCGGGATGATCTATATGTTGTTACGCGCTGGCGAGCTCCCCTGGCGTAGCGCGCAGAGAATTGATCCTAAGAAATCCTACTCTGAATACCTTCACAGTCGTCTGAAAGAAGATGGGTATGGCCCCATACAGGCTCTCGAAATGGTAAGCTTCACCTAGCGTCTGATGGCAAGATCGTTGAACGGGAACAATATATCTAACGCTCTGAAATTGAAAGCACTGTCGGAATGTGGTCTATGCCATGTTACATCCGGATCCGGGGCTGAGAATCACCGCAGAAGAAATCTTGAGATCTGAATGGGCTCTTTCAACTTCAGTTTGTGAGATTGGAGAGAAGGGGTTATGAAAATCATTCCTATGTCGTTCTTTACTTTTACCTCCCAACAAGAAACATGGTTTACATTCCACACCCATTGGAAATGTTCTTGGCGGCTTTTAAAGCATTATCACAGGCCCGCGTAACTCCCAGGAGATATTCCTCGTTCAAACGCCGACCTACAAGTTGGATACCGACAGGTGCGCCTGCGAACTTCTCGGGCGAATCTGCCGATATCAGCCTTTAATAAACCTCTTCACATGTTGGACACTTACAGTCTCTCCAAACTTTAGCTTCCAACTCGCTCCGACCCTCGTACTCTGGCTTTGCGTCGGTGTACGAAGCGTGGGTAACCGGGACAGTCGTCGCACAGTAATCAAGCACATTCCACAGACTGGTGTAGTTGTCGTATATGAATTTGTATCTGGGAATCTCAGCCACGACTTGAATAATGACACAGACCTATTGAAACTCACTTCTCGGAAGCCGGCCACACTGTACATGGTATCAGCAGCGCGTCCATTTCTCTACCTGTTCCTGTCCTGGTCTTGGTTGCTGCCCATGAGTTCAGTATATGTTTCGCGTACTCGGTTCGTTTGATCTGCGCCTTCCAGAGATCGGTAACTGTAGCTGGACAGTTTGAATCGTCGCCCTTGTTCTCTTTGTTCGCCATCGCTTCGAGCATTTCCATTCCACGTGGCCAAGGCTCTTTTGTTTGGGCGAGGATGCTTTTGACTGTATCTGCTGCAGCGGAACGGTATAGGGCGAACTTGAGGTTGTCGGTGTACAGGGGATCATCGCTACAAAAAATCAGCATTTCATATCGGATGTTGTTTTGGAGGAACATACATGTTAAATTGGATAACGGTGTGTCCCGCAGCTTCCAAGGAAGACTTTGTCTGGAGAAGAGCACGAGAAACAGGAGCGAGAGGTTTGACAATGCCGTCGTCAAGGAGAAGGCCTGAAATGTCAGCGTCAGGAAGCACGAAATAAAAAGGAGAGCACCAACCAAAACACAGCTTCTTTGGTATGTCCACATCACGATATTGAATAGGGAGACAATCAGGATCAGCATGCATCCAGGGTTCGCTCGTCAACACAGCTCTGCTCCATAGTTCAACACCGTCAAGGGACTTTGCCATAGGTCCAACTGAGTTCCGCACCGCCTCCTGACCCTGCATGCCATCTTGGAGGCCATATGTAGGGAAGCGACCAGAAGAGGGTTTCAGGCAATAGAGACCGCAGAATGAGGCTGGAATTCGAACAGATCCTCCGACGTCGGTACCAACCCCTAGAGGTGAGCCTCGGAGAGCTAATAACGCACTTTCGCCACCTGATGAGCCACCGCTAGAGAGGTTCCGATTGTAGGGGTTGGCGGTATAGCCGTAAATAGCATTATACGTCTACTTTCCGATCAGCTTTGCAAATCGCAGTTGGATCCGAGAGTCCTCACCTCACCAGCCATCATGCCTGTTGGGACGTTGGTCTTGCAGAACAAAATAGCACCACTTTCTCGCATTATTTTCGTGATCTCAGATTCTTCGTCCTTCTTTGTAGGTCTGTCGGCATAGGCCGTGTAGCCAATGCTTGCATCAGTGCCGTCAATCTTAAAACAGTCTTTCAGAGAAACAGGGAGGCCGTGAAGTGGACCACGCGTGAGGCCGGTCGCTCTGTACTCGGCGTCTAGTTTCTCGGCAGCTTCCAGTGCCTTATCAAAAAAGACCTCACTGAGGCAGTTGACAAGCTGCTGTGCAATCGCCGCCCGCTTGCAGAACGCTCGGATCACCTCCATCAATTAGTCTCTATCCTCATCATATGAAGTGACACATGTGGCTTGCCTACCTGGTATGAACTATACTCCATGTTGATCATCTTCTTAACCAACACGGGCGCGTCTGTTTCCGTTATCTCCACCTCGCAAGGAGTCAGGATACCACATTTTACAGGGACATCGATGACATTGAGCCTGTCCTGCGGAACCTGGCCATGGTGCAATTGCCAGTCTGTGGGAATGGCACTATCGCGACGCGCTTTCTTGCTCTGGGCAATCCTCTGCCACGGTGCAATGTTGGCCTCGGACATGACCAAAAGCTCAAACAATCAGAGATCATCCAAACACATGAAACCCTAGTACCGAACATCTCACGAATGGAAAACGCGGCTTATCAGCTTATCTCGTTATCCCCAACAACGACCAAGTGCTCCCCGCAGATGAGCCGCTCTGGACCCACTGGCGTACCCGAAAAGGGCAAAAAGACGCAGTTGGTAACGGGTTCTCCGATATTTGATCGGCTTACCCGATGATTATCATCGGCCACTCTTATCGTGGCAACTTGGTACTGATGCAACGCGTGGAGGTGATCTCTGCGGGGAGCACGAGACTTATTTGACAACCGTCGTGGCTGGCTTAAAAATATATTCTTAGCAGACGTTGAGAATTATTGTGAAATCATTTTCCATTACAATGTCTACAGCAGTCGATTGCGTCTCCAACAGGGTCTCCTCAGAGATGGAGACTGGACATTCTGAGAAGGATAAAGAAAAGGAAAGTGGCGACGTTTCTTACGGTGAAATGGCTGAGAGTGCTTCTATTGATGAGCGTACTCTCTTCGAGCGGAAGGCTGCTCTGATCAACGCCGAAATTGATAAATTTGGCTTTGGAAAGTATCAATGGTGCATTTGGGTGCTGTGTGGGATGGGCTATTTCGTCGACCTGGCCTGGGCACAGGGCGTTGGTTTGATGGCCACTGCTGTATTGTATGTCTTCGGCGCTCAACTTTGATTCTGGCATTCTGACCAATTTGACATAGCCAAGAGATGGGGGTACCGCCTGATAAGCAAGGCCTAATTTTCACTTGCTCTAATGCAGGCCTCGCGTGAGTATTGCTTTTTCATTCATGTTCATTCAAAGGCTCACTTTATACAGCATTGGCGCTTTCGGTTTCGGCATCCTCACTGATATCATTGGACGCAAATGGGCCTTCCAAATTACCTGTCTGATAACATCAGTCTTTGGTATGCTCCTGGTAAGTTTCTTTTACATACATCACATAGGCCGCAACTAACTTATATAGGCCGCGTGCAAGTACAACTACGGCGCTGTTTGCGGAATCTACTTCCTATCGTGTATTGGTCTCGGTGGGAATGTCCCCATTGACGCTACAATTGCGCTCGAATCCTTACCTCAAAACCGTCGCTATCTCGTCTCCCTACTAGGAATGTGGCAGCCAATTGGTGTTACCGTGGCATCTGCTATCGCATATGGCACTGCAGCCAGGTACCGTTGCGATGTGAAACTGCCCGCTTGTACCAATGTGAAGACAAGCGAGGCATGCTGCTCCGTTTCGAGCAACATGGGTTGGAGGTATATGGTAGTCATTATCGGTGCCATGACACTCACAATCTTCTTCGCTCGTTTTTTCATCTTCAGATTCCACGAGTCGCCCAAGTTCCTCGTTAGCAAGGGCCGTGAGCAAGATGCCATTGATGTTCTTCACAAAATTGCCAGGTTTAACGGTGCCGAGGTGCCTACGTTGACTCTGGAAGACTTCCGTGAGATTGACCGTGCTGCAGGTGTTGGTTCCAGACAGGATACCACCCCTGAGAACGCTAAGGGAGTCTTCAAGGACGCAATGAAAAGCCTTGGCTTCCTTCGCGGTCTTTTTCTCAGCAAGCTTCAGGCCTTCACTTTCTGTCTACTTGCCGTTGCATATATGGTAAGTAGTAGGAGTCATTTTCGGGCTATCATTAAGGACTAATATCTTCAGGGTAACTACTGGTCGTTCAATCTGGCCGGGTACTTCCTTCCCATCGTTCTCCTCAACAACAATGTGGACAGTGGCACCGACAACGTCAGCGACACATACCGCGAGTACGTGTATATCTATCTACCCGGTATCATCGGTGCCATCGTCGCTCTTATTTCCATTCAGATGCCTTTGTTGGGCAGAAAGTGGTCACTGGTCATTTCCGCCGCCTTGCAAGGTCTTTCCATGGCCATGTATACCCAAGTGAAGGACACTGCCGGCTATGTTGGTCTTAATGCTTTGGAATATATAATGCAAAGTGTAAGTCAATTTCAACTTTGGCAATTTGATGGTTTATTGACTGACCGTTTCCAGTACTTTAATGCGGTGCTGTATTCGGCTTCGCCTGAGATGTTTGACACGACATACCGTGCCAGTGCAAGTGGTATGCTCTCCTCACTGGGTCGGGTCGCTGGTATTGTTGCCCCATTTGCGGGTCAGAAGTACATTGCCCAAGGTAGGTCTGGTGTGCTTTGGCTTGGTGCCGGTGGAATTTGGGTTGCATCTCTTGTCATGTGCTTCCTTCCTATTGAGATGAGGAACAAGCAAATGTACTAGAGGGTCTCGGTACCAGTTAATGAGATGTCACTACGCTTTTCTTGATTACAGTACATAGAGGTTTATCCTGTCATCTCCGATGTCTGTATCGTGATCAGTTGACTTGAGAATTGAATTTACTGCCCTTAGTGCTTTTATTATTATATCTCTATCGAGCTGCTTGCATTAACTATTTAATTACTTTCTCAGAATGGTACGGTCTTTTGCTAGGAAAGTTGACCGGCGTCGTAATACCGTCCAATGCCTGCTGTCATAACCTTCCGATGATAGCTAACTAATAAACTGGGGGAGCCTTGACCGCGGTGGAGTCATCCATCGTTAATCAACTGCTCGGTACCCTAAACCCCGCAAAGATAGCTGTCAACGGTGATCAAGGCCCGCATTTAAGATATCATTTATGTATCTGTTAGTGTTAGCTCGCGCTAAACAAGACGGACATTTTCTATCGAGTTCCACTTTAGTTTTTGGATGTCGGCAGAACCCGACAAGGTCCATCGGCACCGCGCTTTGACCTTCGGTAAACCCGATACTTCCAAGAACTCTATCGTTGTCTCCGATTTCACTATCGCTTTTCATTAGCAAATCATCACTAGATGGCTACGGGATGCGGAGAGCTCCGCTCCAGAAAGAAGGTTCTGGGACCATCGAGTCCCGATGTAACCACCGAAGGTCCCGATGGAGAACAAGAATGACCTTGCATTAGGTAGCCCGATGCCCCTTGACATAGGAGCCCCGACTCCACTGCGGGGAGATGTTCCATAGCTTACCGCGTTAATAAAGCTGAGGTCCCTCGATAAGACACCTTCCTTGAATCAATCGTTTATAAATTGTGTTTGACCTCTTTTTTCAACCACCATCATGACCCCCTCTACAAATGGTGCGGACCATGCCTCGGTCACAGAAGCTCCCCAAAAGAATAACCACCACTTCACTGAGCCCCAATTCCCCGATAATATGAAGGCTGCTATGCAAGTTGAGCGCCACGACTATGTCGATCTGGCACCGACAACACGAAAACGCGCACACTCAATGGAAGGCTTCGAAGACATTTACACCGACATCGTCGATTATATTGTGCGATGCACCCACAGAATTTGGGACGAACGCGATATCGGCTTGATCTACACCCACTACACCCACAACTGCGTTCTGTACGGCACAATGGGCACAATCTACGACCGCGAGTCAGTTGTTCGCGACACTATCCAGCGCCTCGTCTCTCTTCCCGAGCGCCGTGGTATGGCCACGCAAGTCCTTTGGGATGGTGACGATAAGAAGGGCTTCTACACCTCCCACTTGGTCACCGGCTCCGGTCGGCACACCCAAAATGGTCACTGGGGGCCCGCCACTGGCAAGACTTTCGTGTCCAGGACCATCGCCGACTGTATGATCTATCAGAATCGGATTTATCGCGAGTGGGTGGTCGCAGATACCATGGCTATTATCAAACAGCTTGGACTGGACCCCAACACGTTTGCCTATGACGCAGCTAAGGCACTGTTCGACAAGGGGCTCGAGTCCATTGATATCGGCGAGAACCGCCGCATGATCGGTCAGCAAAACCCGGATTGGAAGGCTGATACCTCCATCGCCAACAACGAGATTGAAGCTCAAACCCTGGAGTGGCTTCACGATATGTGGAATTGCCGTATGTTTGGCCGCGTCGAGAAGCACTATGCTCCAAACGCGCAATATCACGGTCCCAAGATGACAGAGCTGTATGGCCCCGCTGCTGTCCTGCATCAGCATCTTGCCCTTCTTGGTTCCATTCCTGATGCTGCCTACATGCCCCAGCACATCTTCTCAAACCCCTGTGAAGAAGGCGGTATCAAAGTTGCCGTGCGTTGGGTTATGGAGGGTCACCACCTTGGCTTTGGTATTCTGTCGGAGCTCGGTAAGCCCACAGGTCTGCGGCTACAGGTCATGGGTGCGACGCACTATCATTATAAGAATGGCCGGATTGTGGATGAGTGGAATGTTTACGATGAGCTTTCTCTGCTTACGCAGATTAAGCTTGGTCAGATGGTTGAGGAGGCGAAGTTGAAGTAAGTGGTTTGATTGGATTTGTTGCATATTGGTATGTATACATCCCGTTGGTGTCAATTATCATGTGTACTTGCTAGGTAGTTGAACCGATCAGCAATACCGGAAAATTCCAAGTCAATGTTCTTTTGGTTCATTTTTAGCCCACTTTATTTATTTCTCTAGCATGAAAGTGCTTCCCATAATCATCTGGCCATTCTTGTGGGAAACAATGCCATTTGCGCTTCTTTTCGACCCGGGGTCAGAGGTAGAGCGGGAAGCCTTGTCCGTTTGAAATGCTTCAAATATTGCGATTACTAGCCTGAAGTAGGGTCCGTTTCTAGGCGTTGCTAAACCCATGTGGAGCTCGAGAATAACGTTGAGATGGATAATTGTCAAACATTGCTCACTTGACTCGTCATCCCTCGTACATATCATCCAACAAGCTCGGCCATATCATTGGCTCTAGACCCGCCTGTTGCCACATTTCCCATAAATCCTCTCCCAGCTGACTTTGCAAGTGCTCTGAAGATGGCTCGTTTGTCTCCGTCATTACCGCACTCGTGCCACTGCTTGTCTTCTGGCCTTGCACATTGCCAGATAGTACCAACCCTGACATCCCGCGCAGAAGCGGGACATAGCGACGCGCTAGATGTCCCTCTGGTGGACTAGCCGCTTCAAGTGTGCGGGCAGCAACATCTACTAAACGAAAGAGCAATGAACCGGAAGTTTCCTCGCACGCTGTCTCATTTAGGTGATGCACTTGAGGGCGAAGGTTAACTAGGTATCGTCAGCAAGTGAGTTCTAACTGCGTCAGAAAATAACTCACTGTCCGTCAAGTTACTCAGCCAACTATTCACAAGGAAGAACGCGGCATAAGCAATAACAACAAAATAATGGTCAATCGCGAAGGACAAAATATCAACCACGCTCGGATCTGGCTCCAGCTGAGCCCAGCCAGAACCACTGTTAACCTCCTTGGAGCTTGGTCTGGATAAGTGGATTAGGATCTCGCTAGACCACCCAATTGCCCATGTTAACGCTTTGCCAGTCCGCTGCGTCGGATCCGTTACGTCCAGAAACGCACACGCATATGAAAGTCGGTACCAGTGCAGCGAGGTAAATGGGAAATGCTGGGTAAATTGGTCCGTCAATTGATCACTCACGCTTGAAATGAAATGGCGCTCAATTAGCTGCACGTCTTTGTCGAATGCTTCGACACTCTCTATAGATGTTGGTCGGCAGCCGGTAAAATGGGCGCCGTAGGCGACACGAAATAATGAGGTGAGGCGGATGTCTGTGTTTTGCACGTATTTGCATTTGAGAAAATTCGGGAGAACATCGTGAAGTACTTCGGGATTGAGGTAGGATGGGCGTCGAGCGGATAGGGCCAGGCTAAAAGGGTTAGCGTGAAACGCAAGTCTTGAAGTGGTGCTCACTAATGATCGCTTTCCACGAGATAAAGCATTGTTCGGAATCGCTGTACATCTTCTCGTGTCACTGTTTCAGGACTCTGGAAACTTATATGGCAACTTCGTTCCAGTACTAGGGATGTTGCCCAGCGGATCGCTAGACCTAGGCATTGCCACGCACCCCCTTCGGAAAAACGGGATCGGAACCGTTCGCCGTTGGCAGCAACGTCGAATGGCATCCAGTGTGCACACAACATGAGTGCTTGGACTGTTTCGAGCTTTTGGTCGTCATTTCTAGGGCGGAGTGTGACTCGCATAATCTCTGCATCGAGTAGGTGCACTAGGTCGGGGTATCGAGGGTGAAGCCAGCAAGCTTTTCTGCGAGATCTTAGCCCAGGGATGTTGATCAACATGCGGAAATTACTCACTTTGATGAAGCACCCCAGAAACGGGCCCCGACACTGAGAATAGCGAGGAACAGTAAAATGCTACTTGAGCGGACCCGGTCAATGTCTGTATCAAGGTCCACATCCAGGAAAGGCGCGTTCGGATGACAGTTTGTGAAATACCTAATTAATTCATAATTTAGCTTTGAGTTGTTAACTTCGAGCGCAGTTCATGATACTGACAGTTTGAATATAACATATGTCTCCCCTTCTGCCAATATCGACCGGGCGATGGGATCGTGTATTTCAAACTCGACTGGGTCATCTGTTTGGAAGCTGTTTAATGCTTTCAATGGACCATCGGTATTGATAGGGCCCCGGGGACTGCATAGGCTACGACTGTCGGAGTTGGAGATTGATCCTAAGCTACGGGGAAGCGTTAGCCCAAGTTATTGTGGAACCAAAGGAAAGAGGCCTTACGAGGTAATAGGTGATGATCGGTAGTTTGGGTGAGATAACGCCGGCTCAAAAGAATGCATGAAGGATGCTCTTGATTGGGATCGCGGGGTATTCATGAACTCAGCGTCGTCTCTCTGTGCCGTGATAAGCCGCCGTTCCAGATCAGCAATCCTATGTACAATGTTATTACTAAGTCGGCAGGATGAGTAGGAGATAAGGCATATACCGTGATCTCAGCGAATCAAGTTGCTTCGGTATTTCTTCATCTGTCACGGATGTATTCGGGCCACCGGTCGGTATTCCCGTCAGCGCCGGTTGTACATCTCCGCTGAAGGTTGTTAGAGCGGGAATTAATGTTGCTGAGGCCGTTTCCAAGCATGTATTGACCGCAGGTGCACGACCAAAACTGGTTGTAGAAGAACCAGGTGACCTGAGGCGCAAGTAGGGATTATGCCGTGGATCCTTGACCTCTTCCTGGAAGCTGCATTTGACCTTGCGCGTGGTGCATGGCCGGCATTTGATTCCATGTGTGAAGCCTCCGCACTTTTGCTTCCTGACACGGCTGTCAGTAAGCTGTCTATAGGACTGCTGTTGTTTCATCGGCACAGCCGCCGGCTTTGCCGAGAGTGCTCGAGAGTCCGATCGACATGCAAGGGGGCATACCTATGTCTGCACTGTACACATGCATGTCCCGTCCGGCCAGCCGGTAGGGGGGCCGAGCTCTCCAAGGTATTATGATGAGATGGCATGTTCATGCACAGATGTATCAGAAGGGTAGCAATGTGAAAAGTGAGGCCGCACTGCCAAAACTACCGGCGCGGAATGGACTCTGTAGCCCTAGAGGACATCACGAGGTTCCAGCATGGCGGCGATAAGATGGGCCTATTGATAGGATAGAATGGGTATTAAGTGGGGACTGCTTAGCGGCAACGGCGGCGATTTATCAGGAACCAAACCCCATTTGTGAATGGTTCCAAAAAGACGCCGTAGTCCCCCACATCGTGTGCGGGGAAGCTTGGCCGAAGGACGGAATCTAGCGGCATCACAGCAAGCGCTTGGTATTAAGTGCGGGGGTATATCCCATAGAACAAATCCCTGTTGGGGACCTTATGGTCTTCGTGAGCTAACTGGATGCACGACCCTTCCCCCATGGGCCCACAAAATCCTCCTCTACCATTTATCTAAGGGAAGCCGGAAACGGTCACGTCAGTGACAGACAATTTAGTATTGAAGAATGAAAACCATTGAATATTGCATGATATCTCACATAACATTCGCCAATGTCAATACTAAGGGAAATGATAATCTCCCAATACATTGACATGAGGGAGCCCTTGTCAAGAGTGTTTTGACGAGAAGTTTCAGTTGAATAAGCCCAATGTCGGAAATATTGTTATAGTGTGCTCCAAGAAACCATCCACGGGAAACTTTACGAGTTGCTCACTGTAGTCTGGAAATCTTCAGGCTCGCGCCCCAAAAGCTCCCCAAGGAGGGGTGATACGTATGCTGCCTCGCCTCGACGGAAGGCTTCAAAGGTTGTCGTCCACACCTTGGAGTGATCGACCCCATGATACAGGAAGTTCGGCTTAACCTGAGGCTGCGCAGCAAATTCATCTTCGGAGACCTGGTGGATTTTGACAGGTACTTTGGCCACTTTGCCCAGAATGTCCACTGACTCCTTCAAAGACACCACTCGGCTTCCCGAAAGCAGAACGGTCTTCTGAAGGTACGGGAAGCTCTGCGGATCCTTGATGAAACGTTTTAGAAGCTCAGCAGTGCCCTCACCCAGCTCTTCACGCTTGACCCAGGCAATACCGGGTCCAGACCCGTCATGTGGGATCTTAATCTCACTGACAGGGTTCTTCAGGTCAAAGAAAGCAGTATAGAGCGGGTATGACTCGGAGTACAGGCCCTCACGAACCACCGTGTAACCAAAGTCCTTATTCGTCCGAGACAAGTGCTCCAGATACTTCTCTGTATCCAGGTGAGCTTGCATAACGTGAGCCACAGAGGTTTTGTTCTCTGGCTTGCCACCATATCCTAGAGATCCATAGAAGATATGCTTTACTCCGCTGCGAATGGCAAAGTCAATGGCAACCCGATGACGCTACTCGCACAACTGTTAGTACCGTTTTGAAAATTTCAGGGTGGATTCGCTTCCGCATCTTACCTCAGATCTGTGTTCATGCTCAACTGAAGCATATGAGATCAGGAACAGAGTATCCACGCCGTCAAAAGCATGCAAAAGGGTTTCATCATCATCATAGTCCGCGCGACGAATTTTCGCACCGGCAGAAGAAGCGTCACTTAACTTCTCAGGGTGACGAGCGATGAAGGTAAGATTTTCGGATGGAAGTCGAGGTAGAAGATGCTTGACAGTGCTTCCACCAATACCGCCAGAGGCAGGGAAAACAGCGACTCTATCAAGAGGCATTATGAAACGTGTGCGACTTAATGCGACTTGGATAATGTGAGGAGAATTTCGGAAACTGTAAGAGTGACGTTTGCTAGTTATCACTTGAGAACCTTATCTTTTTTCAAGAGTCACTGGACCTGATTTGTAACAGAACCGGCCTGATTTGGGTCCGGTCGGAAAGATTCGTTATTTTAAGTTAGATGCCACAAAGTATCATTTGTTAAGTCGGGCATAAACAGCGGCGACTTTTGACGCATACTCGGGCTGCCGGCCCACCCGGACTCGGACTCGGTTCCTCGGCGATCTCGTTCCGTTGGATCAGGTGATCGTCCTAGATGTAGAAAGATTCGTCTCATCCATTGCCTTCCCAATTCAACTTCTTCCATGTTCGGAAGACTCCCCTGTATCTGTCAAGACGAAACCTTGCGAGATCTATAGGTATAGAGACTTAAGATCGCTAGTTGCGAATTGATCATTTCTGGCCACCAGATATGGAAGCACAGGCCCTAGTAGCTATATTACCTACGAAATATAAGGTAGAAACCCTAAAATTCCGTGCGTACGGATTCAACAATGATTAGGCTGTCACGTAATAGAAGTGGACTCGTGTGGTCTAGCACGGAGATAACTCGGGGAATTTTCGAGAATTATCCTTATTACTAATACGGGTCAACCATCGGAACCATTCCCCACACAGTAACGGAATGTAAGGCCAGCGGGTTCGAATTCACAACTACGTATGGGTTGACAACTTATGTGGACTTGTATGGACTATGAATTCCATTCGTCTCTACAGAGATACAATGTTTGCTAGTACGGAGCAAATCAGGGTATCGCAAGTCATATTCCACGTAAGTTCGTTCTGGACGACCTCGAAAGCCGGCATCGCAATGCCGAGTGATTCGGAGCGATTATTTTCAATCTTGACAGATAGGCTAACCTATCTAGTCTCTAGTGCCCTCCTACGTCCCTACTAGAGATTGAGGTTTTAGCTTTAGTTATTAGTAGAGGGTAGGAATATAAGTGCCCAGTTGGTTAAAAGAGGTGAAGGTAAGAGAAATAGAAACGCTACAGCCCTTTATCTTTATATATATTTTAGAGGTCTTCCCCACGACTTATATAAGGCTTCTTCTTATTCAATTAGACCTTCATACAAATTGCCAGATTTAAGAATGAGATCATTTCACTTCTGATTTAGTCGATATATTACGTACTCCGACAGCTCACACGCTGACAAGAACCACATTAATAAATTCATGGCATCTAAATCATCTAAATATCCTCCTTCTGCTCAACACCCGCCTTCTCTTCAGTCTTCATCCACATATCAACCTCCGCCGCCTCACCCTGAAGCAAATGTCTCGCTATCGAAACAATAGACCATGGCGTGGGCGCATCACGGAAGACATGATTAAGAGCCTCTAGATTGCGATTCATAGTCTCCGGGTAGAAGAAGTAGACCGTGAACGGAATGCAAGCCGAGATCACGGCATACACAATATAGTACCTATATCCAATCGTGTCCAGTGCGACGGGGGTGATCATGACAACGACAAAGTTCCACAGCCAGTGGTTCGCTGTCGAGATAGCTGACATGGCAACACGGAGGCGCATAGGCGCGACCTCGGTGCAGTAGAGGAAGTTTCCACCCAGGAAACCGACAGGGTAGAAGGAGTTGAAGAGGAAGATGAAGACAGCGGAAACGACCGAGGCGGTATGGTTCTGGTCGAAGCTGTTCGTGATCGCTAGGACCATCATGCAGACTGCCATGCCGGTACCGGAGATCATAAAGATCTTGCGTCGGCCAAGGCGGTCGATAGCGAAGAAAGCGATAAAACTACACATGAATTTCCAGGTCATGGCACAGGACGCTAGGATGCGGGATAGGTCACTGGTCATGTGGAGGTTTTCTTCGAAGATGGTTGAGACGTAGGTGGAAATAAGGTTGCCACCGCACATTTGTTGGAAGAATTGAAGCGAAATGCAGACGCAGAATCGATATAGAAGACGCTCATCGTCGGGCTTGTTTGGGTTGAAAAGGTCCATAAGCGAGGCGCTGTCGACGGACACTTCCAGGGAGGTTTCGATACCGGAGATTTCAACACGGACGGCTTCGTCGTCGTCGGAAAGACCCTTGTACGCGGCGAGACTCTGAGTGGCCTCTTCGACGCGACCGACAGTGACAAGCCAGCGAGGAGACTCGGGCAGGAGGAAAACGGACGTCATGAGCACAAGGGAGAAAAAGAATGAGACCACGAGCGGGATTCGCCACTGCAAGCTGCCGTCGACCTTGCTTAGTCCAAAATCAATCCAGTTGCACAATGCATAACCCAAACAGATACAGATACCATCGACGATAACATGTTGTCCACGGTGTTTGGCTGATGTGCACTCTGACTGCCAGACAGGAACAGCGACACTCAACTGTCCAACACCGAGACCGAGAAGAACACGACCGACGACGAATTGCGGAAGGCCATAAGCAGCAACCTGCAATACCTGTCCGATGATAGTCAAAATAGCGCCCACGAAAATAGTCCAACGACGACCAAGCCGGTCACCGAATCCAGTGCAAGACAAAGATCCGATCAGAGCACCAAGCTGGAAAGAGGCAATCACAGCACCCTTTGCAGTAGAATTTTTAGCTCGCACAGCACCTTTTGTGTTGACAGTGTCGATCTCGGGAAACACTTCAACCCAACTTTGCAGCGTAGCCAGGGGACCAACGCCGGACTGGTTATATCCAAAAATAATGAAAGCAGGCGCGACAATAAGAAGCGCCTGCGCCACGCGAAGCGTCTTGCCTCGAAGCATCGTGTCTAGCCTAGGAATCACCGAGGGCCACTCTGGATTAGAAAAGAAGAAGACTATAAGAGGCGAACTTCTCGAGGTTTATATTCACCACGCTACTCCCCGGGTGAGGGACCCCAGTGATGGGCGTGGAGACCCCGCGTGAGAATTCTGATCGCTGGTGGGGGCTAATTACACGTTGGTGGGTGCGTCTGATTACCAGGCTACTCAAAATTTTCGAATTGCGTCGACCTTCTGCTGAATTAGCTGTTTTCTCTGTCTCCATTGGGGAAAGTTAGGGTTTGGGCCCGGTGGGCGGCGCTGCCGTGTCTTGCCCGTCCCGGATTCCAACCGGGCTGGATCCACGGGGGTGAGAAATTAGGGATATTCATAGGCTAATTCACCTTATGAAGGAATGCCGAAGGTCGGGGCGGTTTTCGTAACCTTGGAAATATGCTCTTGGTCGCATATCCTTCCTTATCTAAATAACTTTTTTTCCCGGGTGCCCCTGAAGTATGTACGATTTTCCGTACTTGGGAATTGAGCTTTGGCGAAGCATTTATTTCCGGCTTTGCCAAGCAATCAATCCGGTCTAAGCTAGAAACATATGTCGGTGATCTTTCCCGGTCGGCCACCGTTTCCTACTCGGGCCGAGCGCCGCGGATTGTTTCTCGGGATTAGAGAACGAAGTGGTTGAGTAATGGAGAACTTCACTTTACGACAGTTACGGCTCCATCCCCACGTTGCGTAAATATGACCAGAGGCCAACTGTGGCATTAACTCCTTTGATGCAGCCAAGGTGCCAGATCTCCCCTGGTCGAATATCTTGACGGGGTACTCGGGCTTTCGCGTGGGAGAGAGACGACTTGACAGGGACCGGGTTGCGTCAGATTGATCGGTCCGGCGGCCTGAACCTATGAGCGGCCACCCGAGTACAGGTCTGAGGCTAGACAGTGAGGCTTGTTTGGTTTCGTTTCTTCCACGTCCCCACCGCCAAGATACTGGCCAAGAAATCCACTCTCGTCGCTGAGGCCAATCCAGGGTCTGTCCGGGCGTAGCGTCTTCCGCCAAGTCGGTGGAGGAGGATGGAAAGCATTCTCCGCGCTCCACCTTTTCGGCCATCCTCCGAATTCGTGCTTCGTATTAGGGCGCGTTCTGTGCATAACACACAGATTTTCCGGAAATCGGAGGTTGAAACGATCACGGCTGGCTCTGGTTTTCTCCCACTTTGTTGACTATGCTGCAGATTGACTGTTCTCCGACACAACGAGAGTTATTTATGATTTAGAGATTTGTTATGTGTCCCTGTCTTGCTACTCAAACAAAGTTTCTAAGATATCGCGACAATGGACTTAGCCGCGGAGGATGCTCAGTCAATTTTCAGACGGTTTACCGAAAAGTTGACCGTTAGATCGACCGCAAAAGTGGCTGACAGAGCCCCGTTTTATACTTGTATATATAATTCATGATCAGTTTTGTTTTATGTCGGTATTCCTTACGATTTTACCTTCCGGTGTTGACTACACCGTGATCTCCTAATTCGAACTAGATCCGACTCTTGACCCCAACGAATCGTGACCGGACCAATACCTTCAACATGGACGGGATGGGCAAGTCAATCAATCGGGTATGTATCTTGAATTTGAAAAAGTCGGTCTAGATAATTATATATCTCAATGCAAAATTTAGGTCACTATCACTGTATATCCACCGTACCATTGGGCAACCTATTCAGCCCTCTCAGGGCCCACCGCAGAACCACCCATCTCAGCATCCTCCTTCTTTTCCATAGCCAAATCAGACTCTTCCCGTCTCCTCTTCTCTCTCTTCAAATCCCTCCGTATCAAAGTATTCCAAAGATAAGGCCGATTAGCAACCTCATGGCTCCCATCCTTCGAAAGCCAAACATTCCCAAGCAAGGTAGTAAGTAACACAGAAAGCCACATCACTGGTATCATCGCAATAAATGCCCACTTAATTCCGGCCCTCGGATCAGACTCAGCGGCGCCACTCTTATTGGTGAATACCGTAGTCATGATCGTCAGACCAAGTAGACCGCCGAACGGAATCGCGAAAGAAACAAGACAGGTAATCTGCGCTGTCCTCGCGGGAAAATAGGCAAGGCCGTGTAGCGATCCCGGATTCATGCGGATTCCGACACCGTGTCCGACTAGTGCCATCATCCCGTAAATCACGCTTTTTGTTCCGGCGTGTACGCCCCATGCGAGGACGGTGATCCCGACTGCGGATGTTATACCCCCGAGAAAGAGTGATGGGAAGGTTTGACGTGGCCAGACGTTAGAAGAGAACATGGCCATGTAAGCGCCGGCTGTATCCATAGTTAGCTTCAGTTTCTCATGGGGATGAAAGGTAATGCGTACCGCCCAAGCCAGGCAGGAAATATAGCAGGGAAAGGCCCGCATGCCCAGAGCTCGTCCCTTCCACAAGCGCAAAGTACAGATCCATGAAATACATAACGGCAAACATAGCAACCCCAACGGAAATATTGATCAGAAACAGCAACCCGATATCACGATGCCGCAGTAGTTCCCACGACATCATAGCCTTCTGACGAGGAAACACCTTTGCCATAACCGAGCCTGGCACCATAAAGCGCTCGTACACAATCCAACCAATGGACAAAACACCACCAATAATGATGGGAGCCAGTACAGATGCCGAATGCCAGGAGTATGTGCCCCCACCCCAAGTCAAAGCCAGAATCAACAGACCAAATCCCCACAGGAAAAGCATCTGACCACCATAATCAATAGTGGAAAGCCTCGCCATGAAACGCCCGGACCTTGTCGAGACATTTACACCTTCCATCTCCACAATCGGTACCGGACCCTGCAAGTCATTCCTCAAAAAAACAGCGACAACGACCATAGCAACCACCGCAATAGGCAAATTGATAGCAAAACACCACCTCCATGATGCCTGCGTCAAATAGCCACCAATAACGGGCCCAATACTAAATCCCACCCCAGAAATAAGTGCAAATATGGTCCAATTGAGTGCGTACTCGGAGAGAGAGACGCGATCAGCGAGGATCGTGCGGATAGAGATGTTCACACCTGCAGCACCAACGCCTTGCAGGGCGCGGCCCAGGAGAAGGACGGGAAATGAGGATGTTGGGGCGCCAGTGCAGATTGCGGAGCCGATCATCATTATTAGGACTGCGGTTTGCAGCACCACGTGCCGGCCGAAGAGGTCGGTTAGTTGAGCCCAGATGAAGAGGAAAGCGGCGGAGGTCAGGTTGAAGGCGGAGATTATCCAATTTAGTTGTTTTATTTGGTCTGGGAAATTGTTAGTTTGGATTGGGATTTGGTTGGTACGGGTAGTGTGATCAAGAAATGGTGACTTACTGAAGTCCTTAGCGATGAACGGCAGTGCTGATGCTACGATCGTTGTGTCCAGTGCCTGCAGGCAGAAGGGGCTGAATAGGCCGAGAATGATCTTCCATCGGTATATGTTTCTTTTCCGTTTCTCTGCGGCCTCTTCGGGTGTGAGGTTGTTGTTTTTCTGATTCTCGTTCAGTTCTTTGGCTTTGATTGGCCCGGTTTCAATAGGCACGGTTTCACCAGGCGTAGATTCGACTTGTGTGAATTCCACTGGCGCGGTTTGCCCTGGCGCGAGCTCGACTGGGGGCTGCGACATAGTCACAGTATCATCCGTTTTATTTGTATTCCCCGCATTATTCAAAACTGAAGCCTGAAGCCGCCTCTCTTCATTCCGTTTCTTGATATGCCTGTAGATCAAAAACATGATTTCGGGAGTCCCTTCACCGCGCAGAGACGTGATGAGATGCCCAAGGGTTTAACCGGGAAATCCTATCAACTTATACCTCCTATCCATGCAAAAAATAAAATTCGACGAAAAAGGATTTTTCACGCGAAAAATGGGGCAGCGGTGCTAAGTTACTATTGACTCGTAGCCCACGTCAACGCGCCGTGGATTTGAGTTCAGAAGGCTGATAAAGGCTGAAAAAGCTGCACCGCCGGTTGGCTGGCATCGCGAAATCTGACCCAGTTTGGGTTAGTGTGCCGACCGTCCGAGCCGCACTGGTTCCCCGATTGGGACACGTCGTATTATCAGCCCCAGATATGGCGAGTTGGTGTGCTATAACGGGTTACCATTGCGAAAATTTGTCTAGTGAATGAGCCTTCCAGGATCAGTGGGGCTTGGTTATTGAATCTTACTTTCCTCCCCAGGCAGCATTATATCTTGACTAAGTGGCGGAGCAGCACTTGGATATGTCTAGAAGCCGGGCTGCGCGAATTTATCGATATGCGCATGTAGCCGTATTGGCACTGCCCGGGTGGAACTTTCATGTCTGAGTTAATGTCGATTTGATGAGGATACTCAGGCTCAGGATCAGGCCCAGTTCTGTCTACCTAGTGAAAGCCCCTGATCCGTTTAGCCCAAGGGAGACTGGCTCGCGAACAGAATATTATACAGAAGGATCCTCCTCTCGCCATTGATTAACAATATGACTCTCCCCTAAATTACCCTTCAGCACAAGCACCATGTCATCAATGGCCGACAGAAACTTCAAGTACGAGCTGACCGCCACGCAATACCGACGATAATCCTCGTTGCGCACCAGAGCCGTACTGAACTCAGCCTTCCGATTCTGCGCATGCCAATTTACATAGCATCTGTTCAGTAGAGGTGTAGGCAGCCGCTCAGGGAGGGGATCGCCTGTCTTCAGCGCCTGACCAATCACCCCGAGGACGACCATGACCGAATCAATGACGGAGTCATCCAGAATGCCAACATTGTGGACAAGCCGATACTGCAGTTCCAATGGCAGATATCCCGTAAGAGCCAGCAGTCGGCCCAAGGACTGGTTAATATCTTGGCAGAGCTCCTGCATGCGGAACAGCGTCCCTTGGTCGAAAGGGCCGAAGCTGATCTCAAGTTTCAGCAGGTTGATGGGCCCTTGCAAGGACAGGAGGGACTCTGCTAGGTCAAGGGATATTTGCTCTGCAACGACGTTGACAGGACTGGGATCATCCGATCGGGCCCAGTGGGAAAGAAGCAAGGCGTAGTGATCTGATAGAAGGCGGATGGTGTTAAAAAGTGTCGTGCGGACGTGTCGACTGGCAGAGGGAGGGCGAGGGAAGATCTGGACAACGAAAGCAGCGACCAGCCCCAGAAGAACGGTCACTAGACGTTTGTAAAAGGCTGCATATCCCCTTCCTGGGAGGCCATATTGCTGGGTATGGGCATCGTCGTAACTAAACCCCACCACTAACACATAGGTCACGCCACTCATGACGGCGCATGGCAGTAGCGCCGCTGGCAGGAATAGGCGCCACCACACCAATACCAGTGTCATCACTCCGGTGATTGCAGCCATCCCGTATGCGTTGCCAGGACCATGACCTGAGCCAATATACCATGCCACCATGCCCATCACGCCGCCAACGATAGTGCCAATCGTTCGACTTATGACCGAGAAAGTAAAATCCGCCATGTAGATAACGACCCCGATCTGAGCCGTAATAGTGCCCCAAATGCCTTTTTCACGGTAAAAGAAACCCGCTGTCGCTGGCAGAGACGCCGGAATAGCCGTTGCAATGGTCACCACCACCATGCGGATTGCATACATGCCCCCGGCGTTGGTAAGCCAATGCCATGTCCGCCGGACAATCCGGCTCAGCATGCCCTGTCGACGAGTCGCTCCAAGGCCGCGGCTGATACGAAGCTGCCGATGCGCTTCCTTGATTTGTTCTTCCAGGGCGTCGGGATCATCTCCCGTCCCGATCGGTCCTGATAAAGGAGCTCTCTGACGCCCATTGACCAGCCAGGATATGGCATAGCGTATTCCATATGGATACCATATGCGATGCGTGGTGCGCGTTTTGGATAATTGCAGGACGTGAGCCAGAAGGTTTTCTATTCCTGTTGCAGCTCCAAGAATCCTTTCTTCGATTACCATGCCCAAAACTAGCGCTCGGAGGGCATACGGACCTTGGAGCTCCGGGGACTTGAGATTTCCGCCTCCGTCAAAAAGGTCTTCGTGGCTCTCGATTAATTTTTCCGTCGTCTCCCTAACACAGGTCTTTCGGGCCGACCGTAGTCGGTCCAAGATCTCCTCCCCTTGAGCGACCACTCGCTCGAACTTCTCCGCTGGGTGTCGTCGGAGCCAGCGACGGGTGTTAACTAGACGAATACAGTCGGCGATGGCGTCGGTGGCTTCCGAGCACACCTGCAATACTTCAGTGGTAGACACTCTGAGAGCTTCCACGGTATTGGAGCGGACGTCTCCCATCTCTGGCGCATGCAATGCGTGTATCATATCCATGCCTTCGCGCAACTGCCGATGTCCAATTTCATGAGGCGGATTTTTCGGATCTTTAGCACCCTTTTCAGGATTTGATTGGTCCTTCATCTCCCTGATCTTCTCCTCAGTCCGCTGTCGAGCAATATGGAAGTCGAGCAGAGCGATCTGAACGAGCATCGCCTGTCGGACGGGAGGGAGTAGACCCCGGACATCTTCAACGCCCCATCTTCCACGGGAGATATCTAGCGGTAGAAAGGCTATCATCGGCTGCATAGATTTGAACAACTCAATGGTCTTCGCCTTGGCAGACTTCATCTGAGCCAGTTCCGTGGGTTGCGACGCTAATCTGTCTCGCGTAGTATTCAATGTGGTCTTTCCCATACGAACAAGTTTTTCCATTCGATCCAGAACAGCGAATGACGTCGACTGTGGGAAAAAAAGTAAACAGCAGGCGAAACCAAGACCGATCCCGATAGCGCCCGGCTCAACGAGTATTACGGCGAGTCTCCAATCCCAGGATGGAGATGTCGGGCCGAAGAGCAGGAACAGGTCCATGATGATGATGCCGAATATTTCCGCGAGGGCGAATTTCTGATTCCAGACCCGCAGTCGAGCCATAACGTATACGAAGACGCAGCTCATCACGTAAAAGATCACAATGATCCGAGCATCGAACATGAAGCCATCGTGAATGAGCTTTTCTTCCGTTGCGGTGACACTTTGTCCGGATTGCTGGGCCTGTGAAGCAGCTTGTTCTTTTAGTTGAAGCAGTTTTGCCATGGTCTGCGAATCCGGCCGCGCCGCCAAGGCGGCTTTCATAGTCACAAGTCCCCAAGCCCATGCTAGGCACATCCCGAACAGGAGGGAGAAAGTTGCCAGGAGGTAGACAATCAGGATGCTACTTGGCGGCACAATGTAGAGTAACAGTGCGCCGAAGAAAGTGGCGATACCGATACTGTGCAAGGCCGGGCCGATGAACATTAGTAGAGATGACACCCATATCGCTACCCAGCAGCGAAATAGCACTTTGAAATCGTGCGTATTGAAGTGATCTAACCATGCTGGCAGAGAAAACCAAGCGCGGTGAGAAGACGATTCAGGTTTGCCATTGGCATTATCTTCAGCATCGGCTGGTATTTCTTTTGCCATTTTTGCTCAAATACTAGCTTAGTGATTGCAAGAGCCTCTGCGAAGGACAGAATGTAGTGGGGGATGGATGGGTATTGCCATGCTGCTTATGGTTGGTCCTCGGCCCAAGTGGATGCTGTCATTGTCGGAGACTTTCCGCGCCATTGGCCCAGACAGTCGGCGAGAGCAAGGATGTGCGAGCGGAGAGAAATATAAAGAGAAGAGTCGTGTGAGAAACATATGGTGAAGCACTCAAGGATACCGACGTCGAACATGCATTCAATCCGGGCGAATCGAGCTGTTCCTCAATGGGCATGGGCGACTGCTGCTTCATGATCGCGGTGTCTAGGCCCACTTTAATCCGACCCAGATGCCCGTTCGTCTCTGGGGCTTGAATATCATGAACTCGCTCTCTTAACCTACTCCGTAGTTTCGTACGACTCTTACTGGGCGATTAATTGGTTTTTTGAGCTGAATGAGGATCACGCTCCAGTCACGCGACCGCCACACTGAGCCCGCTTAGATGAGGTATAACATAACACGGGACCCCAGTAATGGATTATTAATCCACATAAAACACGCGATTCCATGGTAATGATAAAACTATGTGAATTGAGTTGCACTTTACCAAGTGGTTCATGGCGTGATTGAGCCTGGTGACATTTTTCCAAATCCATGTATGGACAACCGCCCCGTTCCGGGACACCATGCGAAGTCAGCGATGACGCTTTTTGGACGGAGAGTTCCCGAGAACCACTCTCGTTCGACCTGGTGGTTCTAGACTTCCCAAGTCTATGCCCAGACTCGGGTCTTGTATTGATAGAGTCACCTAGAGTCAGCTACATGTTCTATTTGTTGGGTCTCGAACATAGAGTCATACGCGGGACCCAGCCACCGCCCATCCTCCTTATGAAATCCGAATGCTCTTCTAACCACCTCACATACCTTTCCATCTACTCTGAAAATCATGACTGTTGTAATACCAAACAACGCCAGCCAGCCTCCAACATCTCCTCCGGACTATATACCTTCTCCATCCCGCATCACCTTGGAAAATATCCTATCCAACCACTCACCAACGCCTTACACATTCAATGCTTTTCTGGATTTCCTGATCCACAACCATTGTGTCGAGACCTTGGATTTTATTTCTGAAGCAAACGCTTACCCCACCATCTACAATACGTACTGGTCATCTCCCGAACATAGCGTCATTGTTCGGGATCCTACACTTGTTGGCACACAATGGGAGGATTTGATGAAGACTTACATCATGCCTGGGTCTCCAAGTGAAATCAACCTACCGGCCTATATCCGTGAAGAGTTACTGGCTATCCTGGATGTGACGGTTTCCCCGCCAAGTCCCGAACAATTAGACTCCGCCATCAATCATGCCTATGAAATTTTGATAGAAGACGCCTTGATACCGTTCATCAGAAGCTTCCACTTGTCAGACAATCCGTCGATACCTTCAGGAGATTTTCCAACCTCGAAGCTGTATTATTCAAATCGGAGATCAAGTTCACTAGACTGGAGTGCTCTGTATGATAGATTCCCAAACCTCAATCGTGCAGACACTAACTCGAGCTTCTAGATCTCCCACTAACGAGACAAATATAAATGATGCCCAACAGATTCAGCCTCAGAAAAATTCCCGAGTAACATCGGGCTTGTGGAATTTTTCCTGGATTAGAATGATCAGTGGGTTCGGCTTTTTCAAAAGTCGATCGTGATACAGCAAGGCGTCACTGTCTCATGAAAAGATGTTCATCTTACCTGTTGACGACATGCCATTATTCTCTGAATAGGACTCCTTTCACCTTGACGACGATCGATACGATAACTTACCCCATTGCAGAACTCAGGTCAGTAGGGCCCTACTGACCTGTAATCACACCCTATTGGGATGGGGTTCCTGTATGCCTGGGGCAGGAACTGGACGGGAGGTGCCGCCAATAAACTGGTCGGGGCCCGTGCCATTCACGATGTCTAGCGAATTAACTTCGGCAATGCTTCGCCGGATACAACCCTGTATTTCTCGGGGTAGAGGACACCGAAACTGTCAGATTAGATCATAATCTCCTAAATGCCGATACTTGATTAAAATTAAGCGCGATATACAAATGCGGAGAACACCCCACGTTTTACATACTTCAAAAGTGCCTTTGTTCTTTCCTGAACTGAATTAGCTTCTCATAATCCTTGCGCATGAAGCTCCCAACAATGTCCTTTAAACAGCCTCTGCTCCGATTTGGGGCACTCGTCTCATTGTGCTCGTCAGCGGCACTTGCTGTTGACGTTTACTCCCCAAAGTACTTCCACCTTGGTCCCGAACCAACAATTGATGGATTGCAAGCCTACGACGGGAACTCAATTACCTTGGATGAGGCCAACTCTGTCTTAACTCTCGATTATGCTAGTGAGGTTGGGGGATGGCCTTGGGTTGAATTCGAAAGCCCAAGTTCGCCAGTCCAGATTCAACTGAAATACTCCGAGCCATATGATGGATTGGCACTACCGCAGGGAGATGGCCCTTGGTAAGCCTTCCGATTCCTTTTCTGAAAAATTTCTAGACTAAGACTAGACAAGGCTGTATTGCAACGGACTTATGAACTCCTTTCGCACGGAAACCTTCAACATCACCGATTCTGGAAAGACCCAGTCCTTCTTCCTTCAAGGAGGCCTTCGCTGGCAATCCATCACTCTGATTGGGAACACCCCCATTACGATTCGCAATATCGGCCTCAAACCATCTGTCTCCGTTTCGAACCCTGAGTCACTTCCCGGTAGTTTCTCCACCTCCAAAGAGATGTACGAGCAAGTTTGGAGCCTCGGAGCTCGAGCGGTCCAAGCGGCCTGTGTGGATGCACGCTCTCAACCATCGACTTGGGAGATGTCCGATGAGGGTGCTTTGATTAGAGGACAGTATCCAGCTGTCTCTGCACTTGCCACCATCTTTGCAAATTACACACTGGAATTCAGTACCAAAATCACTGCCGGAGGAACGGGTTGGCGCGTTGCTGGTGGTGCCAATGGTGGTTACGGAGCTTACTTCGTCTTGACCTCCAACAAGGAAGGGTTGACCAGTACTAACATCACGTCACTGCCTGAGAACAGCTTGGTTGCTGGGTACGGATTCACCCTCATTGACCAGGCAATCCTGGCATCTGCACCCTCACAGACGTACGACATCTCGACTACCATTGAAGAAGACAAGTGGTACTCGATCAAGACAATGATCAATGCGACTGGATACTCCATTTCCGTTGACGATCAGGAGATTGCCTTCGTGAGCAATACAAACTTCGCCAGCTACGTGGATGGAACCTGGGGCTCTGGCAGCTTGACCGAAGGCAACTTTGGATTCGCTCCATACCTGAATCAAGAGGCTTACTACAAAGATGTCAAGGTCACTGCGCAGAACGGTACCGTCATTTACCAGAACCCTTTGACATCCACCGACATCCTGCAAGAGTACGCGATTGCGAGCAACGAGTACGCCGTATGCCTCGACGGCGCAAAGCGAGACCGAGAAATCTGGATCGGCGACTTTGCTCACACTGGCCGTATCATCGCGGCCAGCAGCGGACGCTACGACTATGTCAAGAGCATGATCGAGTTTGAATTTGATTGGCAGTATCCACCTGGTCCTGCTTATGGCTTGGTCCCCATCCAAGCATACATGGGAGCGGGAGCAGAGTATCGCGAGGTGTACTACCCCTCCGAATTTGGGGAGACGGATTACCAGTTTTTCTTCCTTCTTGTTCTGACCGACTATTTCTCTTTGACTGGGGATAAGGACCTTTTGATGAAGAATTGGGATGGTGTCAAATTGTTGGTCCAGACATTGGTTGACCGCTACTACGATCCGGCCTCGGGTCTCATGGCCAGTGCCGATGCATCGTGGTTCACCGCGCAGGGTAGTCAGAACGCGACTGCGCCAACCGCTCTCTTTGCAGTTGCTCTGAATCAGCTGGTTGAGGTTGCCGCCGCCTTGGGAGATTCAGGAACTGGAGCGACCTGGAGCCAGTTGTCTACGAATATTACCACTGCCATCAATGACTCTCTCTGGAACGAAGCCCTGGGAGCATACAGTTTGTCACTCACCCAGCCAGACGACACGGCAATCCTGGCGACTGCATTCACCATCCGAGCTGGAATGGCATCTTCCGACCGTGTCGCTAGCAGCATCGCCCGAATATCCGATGTTTTCCTCAGCATCGGCTACAAAGACAACTCAGTCACTGCCAATTCCGCCACCACCCAGCTGTCACCCAATACACAAGGTTTCCTCTTTGAATCCCTCTTCCTGGCTCACATAAAGTACAATGTCTCCGCCGACGTGGTTGTCCCCGCAATCCAGAACCTGTCGGAAGTCTTCTGGCCTAAGATGGTTACCCAGAATGAATACTATACCGGCGCGAGCTGGGAATATCTTTACGCAGATGGGAGCCCGGGGATTGGTGTTTTCACTAGTCTCAGTCACCCCTGGGGAGGTGCGCCGACCTATATTTTCAGTAACTACATTCTTGGTGTCAGGACCGAGTGGAATGCGCAGGCTAAGAGCTATGAATGGGTCTTTGCTCCGGCGTGGGATATTGCTGAGGGTCTTGGTCTTGAGTGGGCTAAGGGTAAAGTACCGTTGTCTACAGGAGGATATATTGAGGCGGAGTGGAATGTTTTCACGAAGGGTGCGAAGCCCACGATGTCTGCGCAAGTGGTTGGGAACAGCAATGTTAAGATCAACATGAAAGAGAGGTCGTAGATTGCTATCTCGCAAGACTAGACTACAATCACAATTTCTCTTCTCTTATTTCCACCAGTTATTTGTTGTGGAGATAGTTTGTGGCCCGCAATTGGGAAGTTCGCTTAGAACTGCAATATCGCAATTATACCGAGATGATACTATTCTTGCAAGATTGCGCCACCCCCGGTATAATAATGTCCGTTTAATATGAATTATTCGAGCTAATCATTCATAAGCGAGTGTTCGGGTGAGACCCCCCATGTATCCCCAGCCCCAGGTCTCGGACCTATCCCCGCATTGATCGTCATGTTGCAGTCAATTCGGGGAATTTGCGGAGAATGTCTTCACCTCGGGGTTATGGTCACCGAGAGATGTGCGACAGATTACTTGTTCCGTATTATTGACTGTTTTCAATCATATCTAAATTGAGTCCTTATATTGCCTCGAGGCACCTTGTCTGACATCTCCTTGTAGACTGCATTGAGCAAAATGGCAGTCTCATTCAGCTCGCCAAGGCGTCTCCTCACTTTTTTGTGTCTTTTGCTTTTTAATATTCCAGCTGAGGCATGTTGGGGAAATTTAACCTGCAATGGCCCAACAGAGGCCTCCTTCCCCGGTCCGTGGGAAGACAACATGCACTCCCCATTCTCTCGCCTCGTCTCTCCCAAATCAATTCTTGATTCTGATACCCGCTTCCTGGCTAAATATCCCGGGCCAGCCCACCTTGCAGGGAATGGATCCCTCCTGATCTTCGACTTCGGACAAGAAGTCGGCGGTCTAGTCAATATCGACTACACCGCAACCGGAACAGGAACATTCGGCCTCGCATTCACAGAAGCCAAAAACTTTACTGGGTTCAACTCAGATGAGTCAAACGGTGGCTCGGGTCCAGATGGCTCGTTACTGGTGAACGTCTCATCCGATGGACCGAGCAGCTACTCCATGCCCCTGGCCAAGATGCGCGGCGGGTTCCGATATCTGAGTTTTTTCACGCTCACCAATTCGACGGACTTTGATATTTCTGTAGATTCCGTGAATGTCGAAATCACCTTCCAGCCTTCGTGGCCAAATCTGAGGGCGTATGGAGGTTATTTCGATTCTAGTGACCCCCTCCTGAATCGCATTTGGTATGCTTGTGCCTATACGCTTCAGGCGAATAGTATCCCTCCCGACTCGGGAAGAACGTGGCCTGCGCCTGCTGAGGGGTGGTTGAATGATGCCGATCTGGGGCCTGGGGGTAGTGTTTTGGTGGATGGAGCGAAGCGCGATCGTGCCGTTTGGGCTGGTGATTTGGGGATCTCTGTTCCTGCTTCTGTTGTTGGTCTTGGGGATTTTGAGAGTAGTAAGAATTCTCTCAATATTCTTTACAGTAACCAGGTATGTTGTGGTTTCCATTCTTACGCTATCTCGACTTGAACTAACGATAAGCAGGATCCTACTACAGGTGAGCTTCCAGAGGTTGGCCCACCGATCAACTTCTTCGGCTCTGACAGCTATCACCTGGCGACCATGATCGCGACGCACGATTACATTCTGTACAGCAACGATATGGAATTCCTCAGATCTATTTGGTCGAACTATTTGCAGGCAATGACCTATATTACTGCACTGATCGATAACACTGGTCTCCTGGACGTCACTGGTACTTCTGGCTGGGGCAGAACAGCCGATTCTTCGGGCTACAACATCGTTGGAAACATGCTCATGTATGGCGCACTGCAATCCGGCTCAAAGCTAGCGGCCTGGATGGAACAGCCACAACTGGTCAAGGAGTGGGAAGTTGTCGCGTCAAAATTGAAGAGTGCGATCAACTCTCCAAGCTACAACTGGGACCCGTCAGTTGGGTAGGTGCTCTCACTCTGTCTTCTGAGTTAGACTGACATCCAACAGAGCGTTCAAGAACAACCCCACCGACAACTTGTTCCCCGAAGACGGCAACAGCATGGCCCTGTTCTTCGGCGGTGCTAATTCCTCCGCCTCATCAAGAATCAGCGAGTACCTCTCAACAAACTGGGGACCCATCGGCGCCAAGACACCAGAGATGCCAGGCACAATCTCACCATACGTCGAGAGCTACGAGGTGAAAGGCAACTTCAAGATCCGAAACGCAAAACGCGCTCTCGACTTGATCCGTCTCAGCTGGGGCTGGTACCTCAACAATCCTATGGGAACTGGCAGTTCGATGATCGAGGGATACAACGTGGACGGCTCGTTCCTGTACACTGCTAACGAGGGATACAACAAAGAGGGCTCGTACTCTTCGCACGCGCACGGTTGGAGTACTGGTCCTGTCGATGCTCTCGTTTCGTTCGTGGTAGGCCTGCAGCCAACTGCTCCCGGGGGTAAGAATTGGACATTGGCGCCCCAGGTGGGTGATTTGAGTTCTGCCCAGGGTGGGTTCACTACGCCGCTTGGGAAATTCTCGGCCAGTTGGAACACTGAAGACGGCAGATTCACACTTCAATTTGATGTTCCGGCGTCAACTGAAGGTTTGTTGCAATTGCAGGTAGACAACTCGGCGAAAGTACTGGTTGATGGACGTGAACATAAGACGACGATTGATCCTGTCAGTGGTCTGGCGGAGATTAGTGTATCGGGTGGGAAACATATTGTGCAAGTTCAATAGACAATTGGACCAAGATTGTTGAATTCAAACTTTTAGTTTTGCTCATTTTCTAAAAAAAATCATTCCCTGCTATTGCAAGCTACTTCCCGGATTCTTGAATATATACCTCGGTAACTGCTCGGGCGTGATGCATTGGTGGAACATTACCAGCGATTTCAGAGCCGCTCCAAAGAATCTCCGAATGTTGCAAGCGGTTTCGATCATGTCTGCTCCAGATGTCTAGACGTGCCAAAAAAAAACAGAACACCGTAAACACCGTCCTAAGTCCGAAGGCGATGAGGCTCTGGGCCAGAGCCACAATGGCTTGGCAACCCCGAACGTGAAAACAATCTGCATTTGCTGACTCCGTGCTGACTGCCACACTCTTTTTCGCGCGTCTTTCATTTTCTTGATCATCATCATACCAGAAACCATGGGTCGCCTTCCTGCCGATCCCCCGGCGTCATCGTCGCTCTCACTCCACACGCTCGACAATGATGACCTACCGCCCCCCTACACCGACGAGCCCGAATTCCCAGCCGCACCCGCTCCACAGCCCGCATTCCAACCCCTCAGACTCAGCGACTCAGCCTATCACGTCCCCGGCGCAAAAAGCTTCACGGTATGCGATGCTCGCATCGTCACCTACGCGCCGCAGCTCTCCAACAACAGCGATGAGCTCTTTCGCGTTATCCGCAGGCAGATGAGGCTGCCCCTGCGGCCGTTACTCGGAGTCCAGGGCACACATACCGAGTCGAGTAATGATGGCAAGAAGAAGACCAGTAATAATGTAACCGACTTTTCCTTCCAGCTTGATCTGGCCGAGACTATGTTGCGGGGTTGGGATGAGCCGCTTACTCTGAACTGGATGGAGACAGGGGTTCTTAAGGATGGTGATGAACAGAAGGCATTCCGTGGAGGAATTCTTCGCTCACGTCGGTATAAACCTCGCGCGGCTCGTGCCAAGGCTATCTCTTTGGACGATAGTGATGCCGCTCTGCTGGAGTCGGAAGCCGATGTTTTCGAGGGCGAGGATTCGGAGAACGCCGGTCTTTCAGAACAAGAGGCGGATCTCCAGATGTGGTGTAAGCGGTTCTGCAGTGACTTAGCACCCGTGAAATCGTACGGATACCTGCTATTCTACTTCACGATCTCTTGCTAATTTTGGATTTAGATTCACTTTGCACCGAGAACTCCGTGGCTTCGACTTCAAACCCATGCGTAACATTCTCGCTTCACATATCCGCTCGCTGAACTACCAGGGCACAACGAATTTCTGGTTCAAGAAGGGCTACAGCTCCGTCACGATCTACTCACCACACTGGATCAATCAGCTGCGCACCAATAAATTCGTCTGGTGGGCCGTCGTTCTCCTACAGCTCTGGATCATCACCTGGCCAATTATCTGGTTAATGGAGAAACGTTACGAGGTCGCCCGCTCGCAGTGGAACGCGTCGCTTGATCCTGGCTCCGGAAGTGGCCTGATCAAGTGCTATGCTCAAGGCCACGATGAGACACAGCTGGGAGAGTTCTGGGCCCCGGCCGTCAAGCAGGCTGCGTGGAGTCGACGACGGGGATCGGACGCTCTCTTGACGAGGCAAGATGCTGAACGGTTGAAAGGCATGAGTAACGAACAGATCCTCCGTATTCAGACATGTGAATCCGAGGCCGAGCGGCAGCGTCGTGAGCGTGTTCATAGTGGCCAGGGCGGTTTCATGGACGGTGTGGTCGGTCTGGTTAGAGGTGTCTCGGAGGCTTCGCAAGATTATCGATTGGGGATGGGCTGGGGTGCCAATACTTAGGCTTTTGCATTTGGTTACATTGGCTACAACAGCATCTATCGTTTTGCACCTTCCGGAAGCGCTTCTTTTGCTCCGTTTGTATCAATCCCGTTTATATTAATCTCTTACTGATCGCCTGTGTTGTTTCATCCGTTGTTTCGTCAAAGAGGCCGGCGTCACTGATTGAGCGATTGGGGTTAACAGAATTAACCACCCTCAGGATATTTTCCATTTCGATGGCTGGCTATGGCCATTATTCAATTGGCTTCATTAAATAAGGCCCATTTTTGGATTTCTTGGCTGCGGACAATGGCGCTTGCAGATTTGGAAGCGAGTATGAGACAATTGATCGATCGCTCACTTTGTTCCCTATGCGTCGACTTCAAAGTAGCCATCAAACACTTCGTTATATCCCCGTTTCAGGGGTTAATGAAGCGGAGTATTCCAATTCAGATCCATCGGAGCGATTCAAGGGGGGTTGCAGTGGTTTCCTTTTCGTGCAGTCATGTCGATTGGGGTCTGCTTTGTCACGCTGCAGATAGTCGGTGACTTCCCATACATTCGCTGAAGCTATCTCCCAACCCAGGTCATCCATTCCAAAATCACTCCTGTTGACGGTGAAAAGTTGGGAAGATGTAATAATTTACGGTCCGGGCCGACCCCACCTTTCGGCTCCGAGTTCAATTACTTTGGCCAAGAAAAATTCGGAAGATCGGCAGAACACGTGGTCATTTACATTGATTGCAAATTTAGAACAGAGAGAAATCCGAGAAACCGATAAAACACAAGACCTCTTACCAAAAGAGGCAGACATGGAGAGCGGATCCACACGTGAACAGGCTCCAACGGGACCCGGTCGGCTTTATTTTCCATTAATTTATTTGGCTTTGAAACGCCCGATGCCGCTAGACGGACTCCGGCAGACACTAATCTCCACTCGATCACCCAGAAGCGCCGCAGCGCCTCCTCCGCCTCCGATGGTCAGGAACGATGCCCAAATCAGGGAATATCTCCGGTGATCCCAGAAAAGCTTGGGTTTAGTCCGCTAAGCGATATTATCACGTTCATGCTCAATGCCAGGCAATGCAATTACATTTAAGCGAGTGGGAATCCGGCAGCCCCTGAAGGCACCTTCACTTTTCGCTTTCACCCCATGGAGTCATCGTCATCATGCGATTTCAATTACAGACAGCGCTCTTTTTCTTCCTCGGACATACCGTTGCCGGACAGTCTTGCCCGAAGCCCGGAGCGCCAAACCTCAACTCTCTAGGTGGTCTGCAAGTGCTGCACTATAACAATCTGGGGCCCCAGAACAATGGCACGTCGGCTGTTCTCGTGTACGATCGCCTAAGTCGGAACGATGCTGCTGGACGATGCGCAGGTATTGGAGAGCGGCTTCATTCCTGGTCATCTACGTCTTCTGTCGAGCAGACAGAAATCGGTTACGAGCTGGATTATTTGGTCTTCTCCAATGAGCTCTCTGCTGATGAACCAATCTGGGTATCCGCCGAGCCTGCCAGCGGAGAGCAGTGCCAGGCATTGTCACCCTCAAAAAAGACGCTATTACAAGTTGCATGCGATGCTGAACTTCCCTCTCTGTGCTCGTCGACTCCTCCTCCGTCAACCGATCTTGATCGGCGCCCGAGAGAATACACCAAGCTTACAATTGAGTCGCAAGGCTATAGTCTGACCGGCTATCGCGACGCTCGTTCTTTCCGATTTCTGGGGATCCCATTCGCAGATCCCCCAGTTGGACAACTTCGATTGGCGCCTCCCCAAGCCTACACGGGCCCCAAAGTCATCGATGCCACTTCAATGGGATTGTCATGCATTCAGGCACTTTCAAGCTTCGGCATTTTGGATAATGGCGGGATATCTGAGGATTGCCTTTATCTGAACGTATACACGCCAGTTTTGCCATCGCCGAGGGGTCAGAATACTGCACTTCGTCCCGTCGCAGTTTACCTTTACGGTGGGGCGTACAACGAAGGGACCTCAACCATGATTGACTACGACGGTGGCAACTTCGCGAGTCGTAGTGACGTGATCATCGTCACACTCAACTACCGCGTGGGTGCATTGGGATCTATCTCCACCGGTGATCTCACGACCGGTAGTTATGGTATCCGCGATCAGATCATGGCTTTGAAATGGGTCCAGACCCATATCGCTGATTTCGGTGGAGACCCATCTCATGTTACACTCTTTGGACAATCTGCCGGTGCCCAAAGCACAGTAGGTCTGATGTCTTCTTCAGCCGCGAAGGGTCTCTTCTCCGGTGCGCTCGTTCAATCTGCACCGCTTGATATTCCGTGGTACCCTCGTGGATTATACTCGGAATATATCACACCTGCAGTCGGCAAGGCAGTTGGATGCGATGATACCAGCTCCGAGGAAACTTTCCTGAAGTGCCTTCGATCTGTCCCTGCTGCCAAATATATCAGTAACTCCACTGAATTCGAAAGCGCTATTACAAGCATCACCGCGAGCATCGCAGACCATTACTTCCACAACACCAAGATGCTGTCTGGTACCGAGCCATTCATGCCGATGGTCGACGATTCTGGGTCTGGCGTGATTGATGACCAATTCGATGTGCTTCTTGCCAACAACAAGCTTCCCGTCCGCGTACCGGCCATGTTCACTAACGTGCGCAATGAAGCAGCCCTATTCACCGACGGCGAGATCCCAGATCTTGGGTCTACTCAAACCGCACTGGATGCTGTATTGGAAGTCGCGTTTGGCGAAAAACTGGCTATGGAGATGATCTCGTCAGGTGCCTTTGAAGTCAACACCTCCGACCCAGACGGCGTCCGCAACGCTGCTTCCGCTGCCGTCACAGCCAGTGAATGGACCTGCGCCCAGGGCTATCTGCTCAACAAGACGCTGTCCGCTTTCCCTTCGCTCTACCAGGTGGAAATTACCGACGGTCATATCCAGACCATTGTGGATGTACCGGCAATTTGTTCTCCAAACAACGATTTCAACGCGTCCTGTCACACTTCTGATATATTACTTGCATGGGGCAACCTGAACTCGAAGACCAAGAATGTCGCTCCCTATTACGACAATGAGGACATCCTACACTCGCAGCTTCTTCATGATATATTTGGCGCCTTTTTCAGAACTCGAAACCCCAATCCCAGTCTTGATTTCCTGAAGATTCGCGGTCCGGCTTATGCCTCGACGCATGGAATTTTCAGCGGAAGTGACCAAATTCAATCTTCTCAAGATGGCGGGAACAAGGGATATGCAATTGAGCAGTATCACCCTGTGGATCGGAATATGACTTTGCTGGGTATGCCGCCGTCACATATGGCCAACTTCGAGGAGTCGGGCAAGTGTGCTGTCTTTAACAAATACGGCCTCACTTTCCAGCGCGCCAAGCTTACAAACTAAACTTATTACTTAATGGGTAATTTAAAGGAGGATCCATCACGGGCGGCTTGGTCAATGTACAGTTATAAAGATGGAAGATGGAATGTCAGATACTGTGCCTCAGGGTGGCCAACATAATAGAATATTCAATATTCAAAGCATCTCATTATTGCGAGATTCGTAAGACTCGAGTATGTTCGAAAGTTTGTTGATATTCTAACATGCTCAGGTGTGTTTCTCCTCTATAATGATCGCTCGGTGCGTTCAATTTGCATTCTGTCTAGCACCTGAGCGGCGCTACAAGCTTGGTCTTACAAGAAGACGAACTGGGAGTAAAGGGACGGAATTTTGAATGCTAGGCCGAATCCGTGGCAATATTATTTATGGCATCATAACTTGGTCTTCAAAAAACGCAAGGACTGCGAAGTTCGTATCCGCACTCCGAGGGAAACCGCAACAATCGTAACACCCTAGGATCGGCACTATGTTCCAGAAACATACAAATGGCACTACACTCGCCCCTGATCCTTGCCTCAATCCATGGCTGATATTCCGCTAGAGAGCACATAAGCCCCATCCACTGCGCCAATATTAGCAGAGCGGGTGGATCACTCTGTCTCACCAGTGAAACAAGGTCGCATTCCAGTCGACCCATAAACGAAGCAAAATGTCCGGCATTCGGCAGAGACCTTTCAAGTTCCATCAGTGGAGTCAGGATTCTGAGGGGACTGTAGTAAATATTCTTCTTCTTTGTAGTAAAATCATCGATACCACAGAGATCCGCCAGATCCTGGTCAAGACCTTCGCGTCCCTGCTCCACTTGATCGAATATTTGGCGTTCTTCTTTATCAACGACTGCAAATGCGGTGGCCCAAATGCTGTCAGGTATATAAGGAGAAGCGAGTTCTATAATGCATCCAATATCACTCTGAAGGGTGAGCCAGTTAAGGCCCTCCGGTCGGTTTGTGAGAACCCATGACTCTGTGGCGTGGAAGTGCTCGGGGCATATTGTCATCACACCCATCAGCATGCATGATGAAAGCAGGGAGCCCACATTGTCTCGGTGGAATTGAGATGAGAGGGCCGCTTGGTATAGTTTAAGGGCGCGCTGCCAGAAATAAGTCTCCGCAATTGATTGTTCTTTGATCGAGCGTCTTACTGTAAATGAGACGCGTATCATGTCCGTTCTCATTACATCCCGAATTGCGGGTCGCGCGATTGTTTCAGTTCAGCAGTTGATGAAATGCTGAAACGCAACCCCACTCATAGGGTGAACTGATCCTGGGGGCGTTAAGGCGTATGGCGTCCATTTGGGATCAAGCTTCAATGTTTCCTCGACGCTATTCATGAGGTAGTCTAGCGATATGAAAAACAAACGGTGCTCGGATCGCATGAGACGGATAGTACATCGAAGCTTTCTGATCCGATAAATAGAAGCATTGTACGCCTCTTTAATGGCATCTTTGGCAATGTGGCTTTTGCTCATCACACTGTCATGGACGTCAGTTCCGCTTTGCCTAAGGCTCATCATAGTCCACCACACCTTCATTCTTCTTTTTTTGCATCTCAAACACCCACCTCCGGACTTTCGATGTGCTCTGCGCGCATGGAAAACATGATCTTGCGTTTTCCCAGGTGCGGATATGCGAAACACGCTCTGGTGGCGGCCAGTTGAGGCCGCTTCCGCGAGATGAGGCGTGCGCGCGAAAGAGTCACCTTCAGAGGACATCATGCACTGGGCCAAATCTGGGTCTCCCTGCTCTGTTTTAGGTGGAATTAGCAAGCCTAAAGACTCGATGACCACTTGTTCTGTGTACTCAAGAACATCCTTGGTGGTCCCGGCATCGCCACAATGGATGTGGTCACGTGGTCCGTGCGTCTCATACTACACAGCCTGGATGAAAGGCAATGGTGATTCAACTATATTGGAGCGATAAAATATTGCGTTTCTGTCGGCTTCAAGATTATAAAAATAATTTTGACTCCTATCAGAGGTTCGTTTCACGAACATAGCATTTTCGCCCCCAAAAATCCGCAATGTGGCTGCGTGAAACTCCCGATTGACGGGCTCGCGCGCGCGAAGAGACAGTCTCCGATTGGTGATCAGAAACCAAAGAACGCATTCCTGCAGCCCACTATCTGTTCAGCCATGAGCTGCTGTCGTTGGTCAGAGGCGAGGCAGTGCAACTCACGAGGCAGATTCTTGATTTTGAGCAGTTTTATTCCATACAGCCTACTTCACCAAGTACCTTGCTAGGAAGAATATTCATTTATCCAAGTTGAACACTACGGCTATCCTCACTATAATGGTGGAGACTCTCGGAGTTGCTTCTGCTGAGGTTGGGGTCGCTGCTTTCGCACTCCAGATCGCAGGCAGAATCAGCGGGTTACAAGCTGCCCGTAAATACAACAAAACACAGGCTGCCGCAGAAATCGAATATTTGGTTTGTCGTCCTAAATCTTTACATAGGAATTTGGCATTCGCCAAGCTTTTTGAAAGGCATCAAGTTGTCGAGCCTGGGATTACCGCCTTTTGGTCAGCGTATTCGAGCATTGACGTTGCTCCGCAAACGCTTCTTGGGAATATTCCTAACAAGCGCCCGGGCAAGAGAAATGCTATGAGGTCGGCAAAACTTATCTATTCAAGAGAAACTCGAAAAATTATTCAAGAAATCAGTTCCAAAATTGACAGCGTGAACATGGATCTGGTTCTGGACGTTTTGATAACCTTGGTGACAGTCAGATAGTCAGACTGATATTGTGATATTGGCCGAACGGCTCACTCTTACTACAACATATGTTCGATATGTCCACACTTGATGGATTATATCAGTCGGCTATTGACAATATCCCCGTTACCAACGCCGACATAGAGCAGTTGTTCCTTTCGCGAGAAGAGCCCCTCAAGTCCAACGAGCACCGTGCAACAACAAACGCTGCCATTGCTCCTGTTATCACATTGAACGCGCTTCAGGGTGCCATTGGGGATTGGAATACACATTTTTGTCAGTAATTCTTGGAAGCTGCGACAACATATTTTGCCCTTCACGGCGAGCCTGCTGGAATGTCCGAGTTGCCTTCACCCGATATGGTGACCTATTTAGTTCTAGTGGACATTCATTTAAATGCCCTGGGTGGTCAGTTGTGTAGTATAATGATATCTATTTCTTTTCTCTTTGTACAAATCTAGCAGAGTCACCCTGATCTGAGTATGATATTCACTCTCATCCATTCATGTCTGGCTTCGACCCTGTAAATTTTGACCACGTTCACTTCATTTCCAAATCAGACACTGCATCTTTCGCCTCTTGCTCATTGATCCTTGCTTTTTCTCTATTCATATACTACTATAGATTATCATCTTCCTTTCTCCACTGACCTTCCCAAGCAGTGACAAGTCAGCAATTTGTCCCTGCTAAATGTGATTCTATTTTCTACGTCCCTCTGAGCAGCATCCTTCCTTAGGTGAGGAACGGTCTATTGAGCGGTGGGACCCTGAACTATCTATAAGTGATATTCAGTTTGCATATACATTAATAGTGAATACTTATCCACTGCCTTTGGTATTTCAGTTCATCTCCCGCATGGGTGACCATCTTGCTATCAAGGAGTAGTAGTACATGATAAAAAAATGTCTATTCGATATCCCGTACTTCCTGAAGGAAAGCCAACAGTCCTTGTATATCTGACTAAGTTATCTCACAGCCTGGTCCGCTTACACTGCTGATGATAGAACCATACAAGCCTCTCTGAGCTTATTATAATTGAGGATTTGACCCTTACGAACTATACTGTACTTTCGACAGGGCTGTTTTGATAGTGTGGGACGGGGCTGACCATCCATTATCCATTTATTTCTGCCTTGTATTTTGGCTCCCACAATAAATTTGGCTTCTGCACTGCCAAGGGGCCAAAGCCTCGTGGCTGCTGTTATCATTATCTCCGGCTGGTCAAGAGGATGGACAAGCTCATGTCAAGCCTCTCACAGGAATGCCCAATACGAAGGGAACAGTGGACGAGGGGAATTTCAGCCTGGTGCCTATCCCGATCCTACCAACATTTGATCATCAATATGATTGATTAGTCCGAATGTTGATCTTGTCTGTTCAGCGGCTGACAGATTGACAAGTGATATGCCCGACAAGGATGTCCTGCATTGATGACCCCAAGGCCTGTTCGTCTTATTTACCGCTTCTCCTTCTTTGTCTTATGCCTCTTGGCTATTCTCGTCAGTCAAGGTAGATCGAAGGAGGTGACATTCCTACGGAACTGACTTGCACAATGACCAACTCCCTCTCCGCCGCTACCTGCGCCATCTACGTAGCCCTCGCCTTCCCAGTACTCTACCTTCTCATCCGAGACGGTCGCTATGGCCTTCTAGGATGGCTCTTCCTATTCTTCTTTTGCACCCTCCGCATGATCGGTGGCGCGCTGGCAGTCAACGACACCAGCGTCAGCCTTTCCCCCCTCCTCACAACAGCTAGCATTCTACACCTGGCGCAAGTTGTCAGCCCACAATTACGAGGCCAGTGCTAATCCAGCAGTCGACACTATCGCATCCAACCCCTCAACAAGAAAGTGGAATGGCTCTCCGTCCTCGCCTACCAGATGCTCATCATCGCAGGCGTGGCCATAACAGCTGCCGACTCCGCGAAACTTCAGGAACACAAGCAACTCCTCGACAAGGCTGAGACGATCACCAGGGCAGGTATTTCGATTCTGGCGGTCGCGTGGGGGTTTTTGGTTGGCTGGACCGGGTTCTCATTTATTGCTCCCCGGGGACGGAATTCCTCGCTCACGAGGGCAGGGAAAGTCGTAAGTATCTACCCCCCCCCCCGCGTGTATCGGAATACTATGGTATTATTTCGCGAGCAGCTGCTTATGGCCGTCGCCTTCTCGCTCGTCTTCATCGAGATCCGAGTCTTCTACAGTGTTACTGCGCTGTGCACGCAGAGGGCGTCGCTTAATCCCGTCACAGGGTTGCTGGTTATCAGTGTGGTGCTACGGTTCCTGCCTGAGGTATTTGCCACGCTTGTGTGTATTTTTGCGGGGATCAGTACGCAGGGTGCGGCGCTGTTGGCTCATGTCGAGGAGGAGAAGGTAATTTCGGTTCCACCAAAACCGCTTGCTCAACCCTGGATTTAGCTGGCTTAAAATGCATGCGTTGTTTATGTTTGTTTTTCGCTATACACTTAGATGATGAGAGTTTGCAATGATCAGAGTAATTATAACAGACCATGGGGACCTCTTATAGAGGAACGTCTTACTAGCTTTGCCTTCAACGCCCTTTCTCTATAATTGCTTGAATAAGATCAGGGCAGATTACTACTATAGCCCAGACTATACATACAGGCTATTATTCTGAGTCCCTGAAAGCTTTCACAGCTTGCGATCAAGAGTGTAGATACTGTGGATATTGTGACTGTTGAGCACAGTGCATAAGTAATAGGTTATGAAGGCGCTGACCACGGAAAGTTTAAGACACTTGGGGATGCCCGCAATGAAATGTCGATAAAAGGGATCGAAGATTTCGATCCATTCATTGAAAGTTTTGTCAGAGGAAAATCCAATCCGATGATAAAGGCAAATGTTACGTCGTTGCTGGTGGCAGGGTTACTGATATTTTCACTGATTGGGGTAAGTATCACTCCACGATTATGCGAACACAACTGCTGATTAAGAATATTGATGTCGAAGGCAAACGCCTTGTTCATCGCCTAACCTGATCAAGGCATAATCATTCGCTAATAAGCAAATACCACACCTTTTTATGAAAAATATAAGTTCTCAAATTGGACCACAAGAGTATTGCGGCCGTGAAGCAGCAGCTAGCCACTGTTAGTACAGAAAGGCAGCTAGGTCGAACACCGGTCATCTACCATGACGGGAAAATCGGAATTCATTTCGCCTCGAATCTCGCCTAATGGGCGCTACACCCCCACCCCGGCACGTTAATTGGCCTGTAGCGATCCACATCAGCTATCCCTATCACGTTCTGACGGGGCCTCTACAGTATGGCATATTAAAAGATTTTGCCTGAGCCAATGATATCCAGTTTCCATTCTTTCAAACCCGGTAAATCCCGCGAACATTACAGTACCGGGCCGCTCAGGGTGGGGCCAAACGTAGGCCGGAGCAAATAGACATTGCGGGCTATACGTGTGGCGCGTTATCAAGCTTCTTGTGTAATAATGGGTGCTTTATCCAGGATACGGCGGAAATGACTGATTCTGGTAAAGTGAGAGACTCTAGAAAGTGACGAATGGTTGGAAAGTATTGAAGAGACAAGGTGGGTAGGCAGGTATAACATATTGCGCTCCATGATCAAGTAGGGGGCCAAGGGGACCCTATTTTCGTAATTATAGAGGCCAAGCTCCCACGCGCATACGTTTCAGTACCTTGTTCCGTACACGTACTGTACGTTGTGTGCTGCTTGGCCTGTCGACGACCCGGGCTGCATTGTGATTGGCCCACGCCGATCCCTTGGATCCTTGTACCGCAGACCTCGGTTGCCGCTGATACATAGCCCAAGTACGCCCCGTGAAAATTTGCGTCCCGTACAATCTGTACAGTAGTACTCAAATCAACGCCTGGCAGCTCTGTACTGTAGCTGGATATACGGGGTATTGATACAAATTAAATACATTGATTATTTTCAAAATACTGGCAGAATTATTGTGGAGAAGGACGTTTGTTTTTTGGTCACCCTGTATCTCTGTGAACTCTGTTACTCGCCCTCACCCCACCCAGCAAACCCTTATCCCCTTTAGATCCACTGTGAGGTCTACATATGATTACGTGAAAATTTCACGCCGTCACTCGTCCGGTGCCGGCAGTTTCTTGGTTGATGCTGTGCAGCGGCAAGGAATCAGCTCCGAGACCAGAGACCCAGAATATAACAGATAAATACTATACCGCTGCGCTGCTGCGCTGCAGCATTGTTGGAGTGGCGCCAGAATTAATCGACTTGAATACAACTCGATGAGCTAAAGATACGGTCAATACGAGCGGTCACCGTCTCGACCCTCCCAGGCGTCACCTGGCTCGTCAGGGTCCTTCGCATCTGCTAGCCGGCCGGGCCTTCCATTTGTTTGAATCTCCTTAACTGACAACGTCCGAATGCTCACCTCGTTTTCTGTTCGGGCGGCTCAGGGTCTCTTGTAGCATCTCTTTTCTCTCCCCGTTTTTTCCTGCAACTCGCTCCCTTCACGGGAACCCTCCTAGCCTCTCCTTAGTACACCATGTTGTTTTCTCTGGCGTTCTTACAGCTTTTTACTCTGCATAATGCTGTTGCACAGCGCCACGACATGAATTTGATGTCATTTATGACGGTCAGTCCCCCCGCCGACAGGTGATTCCTTCCCGCTAACACATGTCTAGCTCCCCGAGGTCCGAGCCTTGAAATGGGAAGTCAACTACCACCACCGCTCGCGCGTTGCCCCCGGATATTGGTTCTTTACGCCATATAGCCAGATTGAACCGGAACAGCCCACCCAGAAGTACCAGAAATACCAGATTGGGCCGTATATCTACGATGAAGATGGTGTAAGTGTGATTGTGCCCAGAAACTCGAGGGGTATGGCTAACTGGAGTCGGAAGATGCTGATCTGGGCCGGATCACCGATGTGGGACAACCAAAACGTGTTCGATTTCAGAGCGATCAACAAGATCGACGACCAGCCGCACCTCTCCATGATTGTTGGCTCGGAAGTCGACGGGTCAAGCAAGGGCAAGGGCGTGATTGTAGATACACACTACGAGATCGAACAGCAGGTCGAGGTCTTGGATGACCTGCACGACTTCAATATTTACGAGTTTAACGTCCTGCCCGGCGGCAAGTCGGCCCTCGCGTGTACCTACCGGTCCCGACCCGTCAATATGGAGGATTTTGGACGTCCGACGGAGGAGAGCTGGGTCATCTCCGGTGGGTTTGTCGAGCTAGATGTGGCGACTAATGAGGTCCTGATGCAATGGGAGAGTTTCGACCATATTCCCCTGCACGAGTCTAATCTGTTCCATGTATGGGATACGCCAATGGGACCCCCTGGATGGGACTATGCTTATATCAACGCGGTGGACAAGAATGAGGCGGGTGATTATATTATCTCCTTGCGCTTTACTAATACGATCTACGGTATCTCTGGTAAAGATGGACACATTTTGTGGCGTCTAGGCGGCTTAGAAAGCGACTTCGATATGGACTTTATATTTTCTAAGCAGCACGATGTGAGATTCGTCTCGTCTAACAGCACCCACCATATTATCTCTATTATGAATAATGCTTCGGACGAGCGAGGCAACGACGAGAACATCTCCTCGGCTCTATATATCGAGGTCGACACCGTGGCTATGATGGCCCGCGTTATTAAGCGCGTTAACCGACCAGATAGCAGTCTAACCCGCGTGTATGGCAGCGTTCAGACTCTGCCAAATGAGAACGTCTTCGTCGGCTGGAGCGAGCGTGGCTACCAAAGTGAGCACGCCCCTAACGGCGATATCTTAATGACCGCTCGATTCGCCTCCACCCGATACTCTACCTATCGTGCCTATAAGGGCGAATTCGTGGGCCGCCCTAACCAGCCTCCAGACGTCATGGCTTCTGTGTACGGTACTACCGATGAGGACATCACCACCATCATCTACGTAAGCTGGAACGGCGCTACCGACGTGATAGAGTGGAACTTCTATGCACAGGCCTATGATGTCGGCACGCCCGTATTCATCGGCCACGCGGACAAGACCGACTTCGAGACCATGTACATCGTCGACGGCTACATGGACCGGGTCGCCGCCGAAGCGATCGACGTCAACGGCAAGGTCATAGGCACCTCGAGAATCCAGCGCTCTGACATCCCGAGTAACTGGAAGGCCGTCGGCTGGCTGGGCGAGTCTGACCCGACCCCGGGTGACCCCTCCATGATCGCGTCGATCAACAAGGGCACCGATACCACCGCCAACAGCCACGACAGCATGGACAGCATGGCCGAGATAATGGGCAATAACGACTCGGACAAGTCATCCTACGCCAACGCCAAGGAAGTTACCAATGCCATCTACAAAGCCCACAAGCTTATCCGCGACATGGGCGGCCTGCTGATCTTCATACTGGCGGCCTATATCGTCGGCGGCGTCCTCTATGGCACATACCGCATGCGGCAGAAGAGCAAGCTGCGTTCCTACCAGCACGTCCCGTTAGAGGAGGGCCTGCCCTTAGACGATATCCACTTGCGCTCTTAAGCAGCAGAGTAATCTCTATCACGCCGCTTCATTTCATTTCGTTTGCATCATTGACAGCGTCGCATCCATCTTCGCATTTACGTTACAGTCTTGCAGGCGAGGCACTGAACCACATACTTTTGGAACATCAACGAGACGAATGCTGAAGGTTGTAGGTATATACAATCAGTCATAATCGTTCGGCGCGTATCACACCCTGGGGTTCAACCTGGTTTTGATACTACTCTTTCTCTGTTCTTCATCCACCTCGCCACAAACTCACTAGGCATGACCCTTCTGTAATACCATCACTATTCACCACAACGAATTTACATACACCATACATTCAATAATCGGCGATTTTGGCAGATGCCGTCTCAACCTGGAACCTTTTCCATACCGCACGACCCACCTTCTAGCTTGTTTGTAGTCCCGCATAGGCAGAGACGAAGAGGCTGACAGCCCGAGAAGGAGCATCCACCTTTCTTTACATTTGTGGTGGAGGTATCAGTGTTACATTGGAGGCCCGCGATCGCGCTTTATGAGTGACAGTGTCAGTTTCATGATGAGATTTCTTGATGGAACATGGAATCCAGTTTGCTTCGATGGCCATCGCATACTGTGCTCAACTTGAGGCATTGGATCCAAGCGGAGCGGCGCCAGTCACACTGAATATTACAAATTGGCTGTGGGGGGCAAGAACCATAAGTTCAAGCTTTATCTTGAATTGCCGTGAAAGCAAATCAAACATGCCGCTGATCATTTCCTAGGAACACCCTACTGAAACCTTCAATTGTGATTTCGTCGGTGTCGTTTGCTCGTTTTCTACAAACCTTTCGGAGAGTATAGATGCCATGCCGCGACGCGGGAGAAACGGCCCCTAAAAGGACCGCTGTTGCTACTCTGTTTAGACTCATTATTGTCGATCAGACATGGAGCCGGGTGATTGCGGCCCAACATACGCTCCGAAAGAAGCCGCCGAAACGCTAAAACGTGCGCGTGAACTTGACCCTTGCCCAGCTTACGAAACGAGAGCCCACGATCTCCAGGCTGATCATGAACCACAATGTAAATGTAAGACTCGTCGGAATCTTCCACCTGGTATCTCTCTTTGAGTCCTTCGTCATAGTGAAACTATTTACGTCAAGAGCTGGCGTAACCCCTTGGACCGTTTCGTCGGCTGTTAATTCACTGGAGGATACAGAATACGCCTACACAGCTTGCCAAGTAGAATCCACTACCGTATTACTAGTTGATACTGTGCCGCCATGGTCGCCTGGAATGCCGATCTGCCCGGGCCATTTGGCCCCACCCTGGCCCCGATCGTGTATTGCTGCGGTACCTTGGAAAAGTATTCGCCCGAGGACGGGCGCAGTGATGGCCACTGCTCGTCCTGGTAGTATTGCCCTTTCCGTGAGCAGAAAGACGTCGATGAAACGATACTTCCTACCCCGCAAACCGTTCTGGGGCTAACATCTAAGAAGAAATACTCAGAGGAGCCTAAATGGACTTCTGACAATGGATCATATCTTGAATCTCAGCCGCGCTACGTATCTAGCTTCCCATTGATCGTCATTGAAATTCAAGCCATATAAAAATCAGTTATGACTTTCAATTAAACAGCCATATTCGCTTTTGCGCGCAAGCTGCACCGACAAAAGCTGGGGCAGTGGTTGCCCATCAACATGCCGTAAGCCCCACCCCACTAGCTGACTCCGGGGGCCGAGATCCAAACAAGTCCTGTTGCACGTGTATTGGATTTCAATGGTAGGATGCTACAGTCGACCCATCATACAACTCTACTGCCTTCGATCCATTCAACTCGCGAACATAGGAACTCTTATCAATCGATACTGGGGATGCCGCACCCGGTGTCTTCTTTCTCATATGTCTTTCCCATAGGACCCACCCAATGGCAAAAAGAGCAATAACTCCAAGGGGAACACCAACACCAGCCCCTATAGCCGCATCGTTGTTCGAGTCGTTGGATTTAAATTGTGTAGCGGTTTCATGGTCGTTATTGGTATTATTGGCGACGCCGGAGGTGCTGGATTCCTTTACCAAGCCAGAAAGAGCCGCGACATCAGGAATAATAGACCCATCCGCAATTTTGAAAGGCGTTTGCCAGGTTTCATCAATCCGACTGCACACAAGAGTGTCATTGACAGAGATAACGGCTGAGTTGTAACAGTACTCTGGGGCTTCGTCAGTCACAGTGCCGTTTGTATACCACATAATAGCCGCTCCGGCACTTTCTTGTGCACTCTCTAGTAACATGAAATTTAGCGTGAACTCAGGCAAATTGTCACAGAAAATCTTAACACAGGGAGGGGGCAGGTACTTGTACTTGACACGGCCGTCACCTCGCTTAAAACTTGGGCTAAAAGTACCTACATAGAGAATTCCCCTCATAGGCCGGGCCCGCTCTGTGTGGTATGATCGTCCCGCTTAGCGTGTGATAAAGGGGTCATGAGCACTGTACACTGTCTTCCCAACATTTTGTCAAGACCACCAACAATGTGCTCCACCTACCTTTATCGTATTTTTAGTAAGGTATACCTTCATTTACCGCATATACCCACCAAGGTGGTGGAAGGCAAAGGTGGTCGTATATATGTTGCTATACGCACCGGATTCCTTCTACCCACAGCCTCCGCCATTTCTGGCCGCCTGGCCACCATAACAAGAGATACGGATACTGCACCTAGCCGTCGGACAGTTAGCCCACAGGTGACCGTGAATCCCTGGTCAACTCCCGGATCTACCCTGAAGAAGTATATTGTGGAGTAGGAAGGACTAGATACATAAGAACAGTCATTCCCGCGCATGTGTTTAGTTCTTCGCGATCATTCCTACCTTGTGCATTGGAACCTGCTATTGCTTAGCATATACGCAGGCTGGAGCAATCAAGCACCGGCTGCCTGCTGGGAATTTTCTGGCCTTAGAAGCCGTCATATTTTGGTGTAAATTACCCATGATCTGATGTTTCACAAGTTCAATAAGAACTCTAAAAATAGCCAGCTGTTGGGCATACTGCGAATTTTGTTGCTAGGTCTGAAAATCTTAGAAATGAAGTTTACAGAAGTTTACAAAGGCCCGATAAAAGTGCGAACACTTACTAGGACGAAATATTTTACGCTGATGACTGTAGATGCAGCGAAAATACAGCATGCATCATTCTCGGATGTTGACATGAAAGATTACGCGAACAAGCTATGTACAAATACATTCATTCAAAGGGTTTAAACAGGGACCGCCATGCTCGAACCCTTCTTTACATCGGTGTTCTTAACAGGATGAAGTAGCATGGACGGGAAACAAAGTGGGCCATACAAATCCTCTCGCAAGTCACCGGTTTCAAACCAGTTCCGACCTTGGGGATCTTGATGATAGGTGCCGTCCGTATATTGAAGGGGATCAATTTTGAAGCCCATCCATCTTCGATAGAAGTCTTCCGCAGATTGTGTCGAAAACATGTAGGACAAACGGTATAGGATATGGTCCCAGCGGTGGTCCCAGTTCCAGATACTATCTTCGCCGCCATTGATTTTTTCAGGAGCACCAGGGTTCAATATGCGGCCCAACTCCTTCGACGTCCATTTACCGTCAACGTAGACAGGCTGGGGAACGTACACTGCTTTTAACCCATGCCATAGTGCTAATGTTGGTGCAGTCATCTCAGAAGCTAGGATGATTCCCAACTGGCTTTGCGCATTATGCATTTGCTGTGCCAGGTTCTTTGAAATACGCCCCATAGCGACAGGGGATGCTTGGCGAGGGATATCTCCACGAAGATTCCCTATAACGTCTGAGAAAACCCAGCGAGTGCGAACAGGATCAAAAGTGGGGAGAAACGTAATTAAATCGCCCTCCTCATCAACTCCCCATTTATAATTGTCGTCTTCTGGGGAGGCAACAGGGGGTTTGGGACCTACCGCAATTATCGGAGGCCCGTTATCTGCGGTAGAGCCTACGGGGATAAATCCAGAGAGATCTATTGGTCCCCAAATACTCCCCCGGCCTTTCATAGAAGCTTCGACCATTCGTGTAAATTGTTGCCAAGTCCCGTGAGCTCCTGGGATAAAGAAGTAGGAGTTACGCTCCCAGAGGTACTTTCGTGGCTGTGCCTTCGCAAACTTGGCAGCTTGTTCCAGGAAGTGATAAACATGGCCAGTAAACCTGGAATCCATTTCCAGCTGCCAATAATAATCAAACTCTTGGAAGATTTGAGAGAAAATTTGAACTGGTTGCCAGTATTGGGTTTTTGTGCTATAATCGATCCAGAATCAGAGTCAAGGCTAACTTAGAAGCGATCCAGTTATACATACCTGTGATCCTCAATCTTAGGATACCATGCCTCTAATATCTGATCGTTGAAAAGAATAGTCATATCCACAAACTCAACTGGTACGAATCGGGTCTTAAGGCGCCAGATGGCATCGACGTCTTCTGGATTGAGTGAGATCTTCTTGTCTCTCACATGGCACAGAATAAAGATCTCATATTCGCCGCCGGAGTGCAACGACAGCTCCATAATAAGAGAACGAATATACTGTTTGAGGTTTTCCGTCCATTCCATGTCATGCCAGGCACGTAGGATAACAGCTGACCGTGCTTTGTATTGAGCGCCGGTTGGAGAAGAGCTAGGCTGGCTGCGAGGAATTTGCTGTGAAGAAGCAGGAGGGCTATCAGGCAGAAAGTGCACGGCTTGCATATCGGTCACGCCTCGACCGTATCTGTTAGCGTTTAGTTCAGAACACTGCAATTGAAGTTTCCCCCAGCGAACATTATCCCAATCCATTCGTGGTGGCTGCCAAACATCAAAGGTGCCCTGGCTGCTGTTGCTTTCGTATCCGTATGCGTTAAGTCGAGAATATCGGTTTGTGCAGACGGACGAGTCGATTCCCATTGCTGAATACGAGCCGATCAAAGAAAGAGGAAAATCTACGAGCTTGTTAGCTTTGCGAGGGAACCTGGCGACGTGGCAGTCAATGGCACTACCTTTTGGGATACTTGGATACACGGTCATCATGTCCTCGGGACTCCAGCGGTTCAAAGTGTACCCACGTGGGCCCTCGCAGGCACGAAAGCTTCCTGTGGACTCCTTGCGCCATTCATTCCCATTGTAATCGGGATAAGGATCGAACACCACGGGGCTTGGGTGCGCCTCACCACTCCCGACGTCCAAAGTTAAAGTCCCGCCACGGTAGAAATTATCCTCTCTTAGAGTAGCAACAAGTTAGAGATAAATATTTTTGGGAATTCGCTGGAATTCCTCCGCGACTTACCGAACATCGCGAAGCGTGCCAAGACCCACTGGCTCGTGTGCATATGGGGACTGATCATCTTGGGGTCTCACCTCGCGCGGGTTACTCCCCAGATCGCCAGGCCCGATAATGACGACTTGCCTATTGGACGCCGTATCAGATCCTATGTTAGAAGGCGTATATGAAAGGAACTCTTGCCTTCGAACGAAAATGCCGTGGAAGATGAAGACCGATAGAATCGCGAGAAGCACGTACAGCCATACGCGGGAAAAGCGACAGCAGATGTTTGGTGAAGTTCGCGAGGAAAGAGTTGAAAAGCTTATCACCATATTTAATGAGAGAACGGGACTTCAGTCGCTCAGTCCGGTTATAGGAAGCGAGTGGTAGGAAGCTCATAGGACCATCAAAAAACGCGGACAGAATTTAATATGATGGTGGACGGGCGCTAGGCATGGCACCTTTTTACGTAATCCTACGTTCGGTTGGGAGATAGGGAAAACACGACTGGAATAAAAAGGGGTCACTTGTGGGTGGGGGAATGACAGGATTATCGATTTTGGTTACACTGCAGGCGGGCCTAGGGCAAAGCGAGGCTAATGATTTGAGAGGGTGTCTGATCGGCGGCAACCGGATTTATTAGTGTCCAAGTGGGACTTTTGCAGGCCAATCACCGTGAGCATAAGATGCAGTGCACGGTCCCTCGTACAGGCGGCTGAAACGTGGCCGGGGCACTTGTGCCTCTCCAATCATTCCAAGCAATTTCAATTTGCATCAGTAAATTCCTAAGTAAATTACCAAAGACAGCGTTTTGAGCCTCTTTGGGATTTTTTATCTGGTCATCCTTGATGTGTTGTTCCCATATTGGAAGAAAAGTAACTCAGCTGCAGACCCTTCTCGTATATTTTCATGACAGGAAAGGAAATAGCACAATCCACCTACCGTTATAATAAATCTATAGGTAAAATTTATGATTACAGTACCAGAACGACATTGCGCCACCCTTCTATAAGACGTCAGAAAAGCCGATTTGCTCCGTCCGGCCCGCATTGGCCCCACACCGGCGGCTCCCTCTGTTGGCCCTTAACCCGTTCCTTGGACGACAGCCCTATAATGGACGAAAAAATCACTCGACCGAAATAACAATTTTCACATTAATAATAATGATAATAATGATAATATTATTATTATTTCTTTTTTAAGCCATGCATATTTTTCTTATTGGAACAAGATAGATGGGCTCTCAAGTCTTGCCTACCTACACTGCAAACTATCCCGCAATGGGCGGTCAGACAATCTTTTCATGAATTATCCCTATATACGTAGCGTTCTTACTAGCGTCACACTACGCATTACGCCTCGCACAGGCGGCTTCGTTTTCAACAAATGATTTCACCCAGTGCGCCCGACCAGCCATGAATTATCAATACATACTTACGCGAGAAATAATGATCTCTGTGTTGGCCCGATCGACGATTTCCATAGAATTCTTCCATACAGATGAGCATAAAGCTTGTAGTAATATTGTTTATGATTCATTTTCCTCTACTTCCTATTATGATCGACCAGCACGCAGGAGTCAAGCCTCCGGTGGACACGCTTGCTGATCCAGGATCCTTAGAATAGCGGTCCAATCGGCCGTGAGCTAAGCCTCCCCGCTCGCTCTCGGCGGCTTGTGCGAGCGAGTACCTTTTATTCCTCAAGGACCCCTTTCTTCCTTTTCTTTCCCTCTTATCTAGGCACTCAACCTGTCGATATCTCACTTTTCGGTTCGAAGGACAGCAGAGCCCATCAACCTTTGAAACAAGGTTCTTACGCTGCCCGGATGGCGAACCATTCTCTTCTCAAGAGCCTCGCTCTTCGACTGAGCCTTCTGGCTTTCCTTGCCGGGGCCAGGGCTACCTCTCAGTGCTACTACCCCAATGGTGATAAAGCAGAAGATTTACCCTGCTATACCGATGGCCGAATCACACATTGCTGCGGGAGTGACTCAATTTGTCTCACTAATCAATTATGCCTTTCCTTGGATCAGCCTTTTTTGCTTTCTCGCGGAAGTTGCACCGATCCAAGCTGGGGCACCTCGTGCCCATCAATTTGCGGTAAGTTTAGAACGGTCAGCCTATAGACAACGATTAGTCTTCTCTAAATGCTAATTTATGCTATCAGTTAACGCTCAGCAAGGCGCTGGTGCAGCCCTTATCCCGTACCTAAATGGTACTACATCCGCTGATGAAGAGCCGACATATTGCTGCAACTCAGTCGTCATCTCTGGCAATGACACCCTCGTATGCAGCAAAGTTGGGTCAACCGATCCATCACCTTTTCCGATCGCGAATGGGTCGGTCATTGTAGATGTGGCGGGTCTCAATGGCTTGGTCAGACAATCCTCCAGCACGGGTTCCTCCACGATTGCAAATAACACTGGCAACGACAACACTTCTAAAAAATTGAATTCCTCTGACGGCTCCCAAAAAGAGGTGGCTATTGGTGCTGGTGTCGGCGTACCTCTCGGGGTGATTGCTCTCCTGTCTATTGTTTGGGCCCTCTACGAGAGACGTTTGAGAAAGAAGATTCCTCAGCCAGCCCCAGCACCAGCGGGCTACTATGGCTACGCGAGTAGGCCGTCCGCATCTCCTCTAGAGCTTGCAGAGCTAACAGCCTCCGAGCCTAAGCCTGCAGAACTCGATAACTCGACCATGAAAACCTATCGTTGAATGTTTGATCTTTATTCATACTGATATACTTCGAGTTTGTCTTTTGTCTTTGTTTGCGGTGAATATGTTTTGTCTATCGCAAGCGTCGCCTTGTATAACATTTTTTAATTCTGTCCTTTTACATTTACAATAGCGTCCAGTCCTATGTATATTTTACGTTAAAGACAGTATACCTCTTAAATCCTACCAACAGAGGCTCCCCATGTTAGGTTTTGACGTAGTCTAGCGGTGATGGGTGGCCTATTACGGCCAAACTACATATACATTACTACGAAGTTTACTTAATTATCACTTTATAGCGATACCAAAACTTATTTCCTCCGGGGTGATATTACATTCTTGTAATATTTCTTTAACTTGGTGCCGACGGATAGCCTCGGCAGATTTTAGAATTAACTAATATAATAGAGGATGAAGTATACAAGCTTCAAAATCCTATGTTCTTGACCGTACATGCCTTATCTAACAGTCTTAGTATCAAATTTCATTAGAAAATGACAATTTATAAGCGATATTGAAACTTTATAGAGCATTTCTGTGAGTAGGTTTAACGAGAAGAAAGGTTGGGTATGTTACCATCCACTGGGAACGTGGAACATCCGCTGAGAGACATTCATGGCCTGAGACATTAGCCTCTATGTATGTATCTTTAGCTCTGTCTCTTTCTCCTTTCCCTATGGTTGTACGGTCGTCTTTGATGAAGGCTCTCCGCTTTAAATTTCACGGAAAGATTTAATAGGAAAGACATGAATAGACAAAACTAACAATGCTAAGCTAGAAAACGCCAAGCACAAAGCCGGCCGAAAAGCAAGCCAAAGGCTGGAAGAGAGCCATTCAATTTAGGTCACGTAAGTCGGCCCTTGGAAAAGAATAGCTGACCAATACTGTCTTTATTAATCCCAGTACTACCGGTAGTATTGTACTTATAGTGGTGAATCCCACTGAGGTTGGGCTCCATTTTAACTTGAAGGATGCTAAGCCTGCAAAATGCTTTCTCTGTTAATTCTTGTGCTTGTTAGAAATTATATCCACTTATCCTTAGGCGCTGCCCTTAAGGGTATTTTGTGTATAGTCGAGCGAGTGAAGTGGTGTTTCGACTTTTAATGATCGGGAGAGAAGACTGTTGCAATGGCGTACGAACTCCGTGAATGCGGCCTGACTGGTGCATTTTCAGCCTGATTCTGTCGTTCTTTAGCCTGCTTCCGCTTCTCTGCTTCCTGCAGGAAGATAGTCTTGTAATCAGGTGAACTGTTGTCCTACCTTAAAAAATTAGATTGAGAAATGCGAATGTGGATGCTCCTCTACCTCACCAAAGTGTCCTAAAGAGTTGATAGCTTGCATTAGAGCAAAGGTTGCTACGGAATCGCATATCAGAATGCTACATTTTCTCCTCATCTGCAAATCTGGCTTTGACTAGTGAACCTTAGGGGCAAGATGCAGTGTCAGTGTAAAACAGTACAGATTGGCTAGTGCTAGCCTAACTTCTCGTCCAGTCCTGCAAAAAGGTCGCAATCCAAACACATATTGAATACTTACTCACAAACAAATAAGTGCTCCAGAGAAAAACCAGAGGTGTTACTACCACAGTAAAGATTGGTGCAAAATCACCTTTCTCAGATGTGGAAGATTTGGCTTGGGCCAAGGACTTGATCAAGCCTCTTCGATCTGCCTGCCTGGTATAGGCTCGGCGAGCGCTACCCGCCATGTAGGTGCACTGAATTTATCAGTGAAGTACTGTGTCTGGTGCACCACAAGCCCATGAGCAAACCGCACGATGGAGACTGGGTATGTTGATACTCCGTCATAGGTGATGATGCACTCGCTCACCCAGATAGCCGTCGCCTGAGATCCGTAGCACCGCAAAACGCTGGTCAGCAGGGTGTCCACCTCGCTGTGCAGAAATTGTCGCACGACCTTTGAAACGCTCCCCTGATTGCGGGTAGCCCAGGGTCCCGTCTACGGAATGAATGGCGTATTCGGCTTCGGTATCACTGACATCCGATGCTTGCCAATGTTCCTCGATTGCTTTCCTGGTCAAATTTATCACACCCTCGTTTCCTGTCATTACGACAAACAATAATATACCAGTATCTGCTAGAGAGTGGGTCAATAGGTCGCGCATTCCCACAGAGCCATGGGGCAGAGGCTATATCAGTTTGCCGCTCGGCGGATGAGCTTGCTGACCAATGCGGCCAATGACACCACGATTTCCCCTAGCACCGCACAATATCCATCCCCAAACGGGCCCTCGCCACTTTCACTGGTGGAGGCCGTCAACAGTCTAATACAACTGTACCTTATGAGTTTCTCGACCGCTAGCGGAGCAGCGGCTGAGTATTGGCTTTCGGTAAAGCGTACAACTGATCAACGAACGAGAAGAAGCCGCAAAAACAAACGCTGCCCAAAATACAAATAGTAGATGAGGCGATTTTACCTCGGGAGAGACTGGAACTATTTAAGCCACCGACCAAATCATTTAATTGCGTTCAATCCCCTCCGCCAGCTGCTGCTCAGTATCCCGTATTACCACTTCCGTTGCCCAGACGCACGCAGCCTTAGGCATAGTAGGTGCGGAAAGATTAGGAATGGAGTAAATCAATGTAAAGTCAGCTAGCTACATGTGTACATATTATAGCGTGTTGATTGAAAGATGCCAATTTATAAAGTAGTAATGAGCGAAGTGGCCCGATCAGCCGGGGGCCAAGTCAGGCGGGAATAACGTATTGATGTCTTTGAAAACCGTCGTGACGTTCATGATTCAACATTCCAACCAGTAATGCAAGACCATGAATTATTAGGTTTACTCTTTATTTCCATACCAAAAATGGCGATCAAACCATCGAAGGAACGCACATTCTATTTGCTGGCGGCCGGATTCAAAATACAGACCGGTTGAAGCCAGAAGCTGCAGGTTTTGAAACCGATAAGAAAGAATATATTGTGACAAACGAATACCCTGAGACTTCGTCTCCGTCTATTTTGGCAATAGGCGACGTGAAAATACTACCGGCATTCACGCATATCTAGTACGTCGCACCCTTCGGTCTAATATGCTTTCATTACACGAAGCTCTCTATCCAAGACCACATTGTCCCGTACGTGGTGTTTACCGACCCTCAACTGGTGCACGTCGGCAAGAAGCTCGTGTAAAGTTCCCCAACAGAAGGATTCAAACTGCGAAAATGCCAATGGCATACGTCGCCCGCGCACTAGAAACAGACTAGTCAAGAGGAATGATGAAAGCTGTCGTGGACGGCGATACAGGGTTGATTCTAGGGTTTTCCTGCTTGGCCATCGAGGGCGGTGAAATCATGAGCAGCGTAGAAATGGTGATGATCGGAAATATTCCCTACCAAAAATTGCGAGATGCAGTCTTGGTCCATCCCACTCTAGTGGGGAGTCTGAACAACATTTGGGGGTTTTTGGAGTGGGTGCAATGTATTCTGTACATCTGTATCAAGGTCATAGGAAAGGTCTTTTCGGTTGGACAAAAGGCACTGAGGATGAAAGGGTGAGGCTCTGGCGTTACAATATGAAGCTTTAACCGTACACTGGCCGTAAAGAGCAATAGACCTCAAGACCAGCCAAAATGCTTTTGTTCTACGCCACCAAATTGAAAGCGAATGAATGTATCACCGTACTTTGTCTAAGTAATCCAGGTCATATGAAAGGTAATATTGGCATGACGAATGGTAAGAAGGACGTTCTCTGACTGTACGTGTCAAACAATCTCAACCCCCACGGAACTATTGATTGAGCTTAAGCCACACGTCGGCAAATTAGTAGCTGGATGGGTAACCACCAGCGAATCCGTCAACGAATCCCTGCAGTATGATTTTAACATTTCTGCTTTTTTGCTAGTTTACTTCACCATCTGTCGTTCACCGATTCTTCCGACCCCTCCAATCTTCCGCTGGATGATTTCATAACCCTTATTTTTCTACCCCTGTTTCGTCCCTCTTTTCTTTTGTAGCTCTTTGGTCACCGCGACCACTCCGTAACGTAGCGTTAACTACTCTGTACACCAGATACAGTAACGAGAACCCAGAAGCATCTGGCGTCGGTAAAATCTTTAACCATTGATGAAACGAGGCTGCTTATCATTTTTAGTCAAGCTAGAGCTACCATATTCACCAGTCGTTCGTAATTTCGTACGCCCACTGAAACTTGTGGTGATTGTTTCCTTCCTCATCCACGAATTTAGACGTCACGTCATATCTCCCACAAGCCCTCGCGCCAGTAGGAGCTTCTTGATCCTCAACTAGTACGCAGGTCTTAGTTTCACGGTAGGGCAGGGTCAGGGATGATACATCACTCACATGTTACCTCAAAATCGGGCTGCCCTTCTATATTAGGGGCGTAAGATCCCTACACCTTTATTAGATGGCTATTACTCTGCCGACGATATAAGTACTCACCATAAAACTGTCGCTCCTGTCGATTAGAATACCCTGGCGCTTTGTCTCCTCTAGATATCTGAGAGCGGTTACGACTTTGTCATGCACCCGAAATACGAATTTCATCGAGTAGAGAACACCCTCCTTGATCTGGACTGGATTCTCTGAGAGCTTCTTGAGCGAATCGGGGGTGGAGAGGTCGAGAGTAACTTCGTCGTGTCCAGAGAATTCTAGGACTAGAGCCGAAACCACAACCTTTGTTTTGTCTTCGGCCATTATATTGGCGTGAAATGGCTAATAGTAAGACGGGAAAGAAAAATATGAGAAAGTGTTTGTTACGATTGTAAAGGTCGTTTCGTGAAAGATTTTGCTGTTTGAAAGACGTAGAATCTCGGAGTAGCCAGGCGGTGTAGGAGTGTGGGTGTTGGGAGGTCATGTGATCTACTAAGGGCGGTGTGAATGTTGGGCAGAAAGGCGAAGCGCATGGATTCGGAGACGGGCCTCGGGAACCCCGATGGTTGGCCACGGAGTTACAGTAGTTCCCCTCCCGCTTGTACACAACCATAATAACTTATATCGCAGGCAAATCGATACCCGAGTCTCCTAAATAGTACACTTAATTCCCCGGGTTTCTTTCTCTACATTACTCGAAATTGTTAAATTAGGAAAGTCTCAAACGACTCATATACCGCTTGGCATGGGCGGGAAACAAGTGGGGTGCCTAGGGGGCTGCGAGCTACACCCCACCAAAATTGGTGGGGATATGCGAATTATCGTGTTTTTTTACATTTAACATTACACTCTTTCCAGCTACCTTGAATTTATTATAGCCTCCCCGGTGAAAGCTCTTACCATGGTATCTCACAGTACCGCAGCAGAAGCTCTCCACACCGCACCGATTTCGATTAAAATGATCACGACGCTCACACAATTGCCAACGGAGCTTCTGGATCAAATTGCCATACACACCATTCCAAAGGGGTTTGAGAGCCTAGCATTAACATGCAAACGTCTTCATACACTCTGCACACCGTCCTTGAGCACTACAACAACCTCCGCTGGCATTTCCAGGATTTCACATACTGCAAGACAAACAGGCCATTCAAATTCAACCAACAGCTACTCGAGTTTCCTGACACGGCAACCTCAGCGTTCAATTTGATCTCACGGATTGTTATTGAGCCAACTGTAGGCCGCTACATTCAAGAGGCGGACTTTGGGGGCGACAGCTGGCTAAATACCCGATTCGCTTCTGCCACCCGAGAGATAACAACATATAAAAATCGCGATGAAGCTGTGCGTCGACTTCTCGCGGATTCGCCATACCTCGTTGAAGCATAGCTTGACTGGAAGGAATATTATAGTGCTATTGAAGAAGATCTCAACGCCGCTCGCTATTCACAACATGCCGCTGCTTTTGTTCTAACACTTCTACCAAATCTCAAAAAGTTCAATCTATCTAGCGCGTGAAAACCAACAACCGCGACCGAAAAGCTCATCGCTACCGTTATCCAGCGGGCTAGGCAGGCACCCCACAAGAACATGCCTAGCCTTGCCCAGGTCACCACAGTCAAGGAGACCAATAGAAAATTCGAAATAGGCTGGGCGGTATCATTTATAGCTCTACCGCGCGTCCAATCTTTTTGTGGCCCCGATTGCATAAGAGAAGGCCCCCCTGACGAAGCCATCGGATCAAGATATCCGCACTCTGACTTCAATTCTATGGTTGAAATAGTTGAACTTTGGGACTCTTGCATCGATGAAGTGGCTATTTCAGGTTTCTTGAAATACACCCCGTGTCTAAAATCATTGACCTACTGGCATTTACCGAGAAATAGCAAGGGGCACCAGGATTGGGATCTATGCCGATTTATTATAGCAGTTCACCATAAGGTCGGCAACCACCTCGAGAAACTCTCTGCAATACCAGTTATTTGGAAACCACGCTGCTCGATAACCCCTTGGCAAGCTATTACTGTGCGGCTTTCAGCGCCTGCAAAGTCTCGAGCTTCCCCTTGAAGTTGTCATTTGTAGTCTCGCAGCTGCAGAATTAGCAGAACCTGAATCCTCGAACTTCGAGTCTTTACTTGGTGACCTTGTACCCGCCTCGGTCTCCCAGCTTTCTTTATTCTCGCGTGGTAAGCACCCTCATAAAAGGGCTGTCGATCTTCTGTTTCGTGAATTTGCCTCTCGGAAACACCTTCAGACACCTGCCTTAAAGGAAATCCGCCTGACATGTCCTGATGATGCGGATGATTCGTACAAATCGCAGTGTGCAAAACTGGCAGCGGAGATGGACAAGGCGAATGTAGCCCTGTAATTGACAAAAGAATTCATCACGATCATTGGGGAAAATGATGGCGAGGAATGGCTCGTGGAAGAGGAACCGTGACTGGTATTTCCGTGGGAGCCTTTTCAATTCTGTGGAAAACAGGTGAATAAAGGTGAATAATGGCGATGAGGCTTTATACGGAAAGAGTCCTAATAGAATGTTGATATTTCTGAACGGTCTTCCATCACCGATTTGGACAATTAAAGCCTTGAGACAGTGAGAGACGGAAGCATTATTGAGAATTGTTGATTTGTATTGATTTCATACGGGTGGTCAGCAAAAACTATAAATGTGAAACATCAATAGGAATAGCTCGGAAACCCTTTTGGGTCATGGTCTGGGCGCGCCTCGAGTCAGCATACGGGTCTTGGCGGTAGCCTGGAACGCAACAGCACATGACTTGGATGACAGGTTATAAGATAAGGCGACCTCCTTCGGAGGTGAGATGGCATTTTCCTCATACGTTTTTTCTAATATTCAGTTCTGTGCCCGTCAACTCGAGTAGCCAGCCACCATCACTAATATGGCAAGAGAATATACCGCACAAGAAGTCATTGAGGCTTTGAATCTCTCCCCGCATCCAGAAAAAGGGTACTACATCGAGACATTTCGCGATAGCAATTTGTCAAACAATCGCTCCAGCAGTACCTGCATCTATTATCTTCTCGAGCGCGAAGCTGGATTTTCAAGATGGCATCGTGTTTTAGATGCCGCTGAGGTATGGCATTACTACGCTGGCGCCCCTTTGCAACTGTCCCTATCCTGGGATGATGGAGAACCAACTCGAAATAGTATTTTGGGGATTGATCTCGCAAATGTGAGTTGCTAAATGATTCATTGGCTGCCTCTGGCCATCTAGCGAGTATACTAAATACTATTGTTAAAGGGCCAACGGCCGCAAGCCATCGTTCAGCCCTCTGAATGGCAGCACGCGAGAACTATGGGTGACTGGACGCTCGTCGGGTGTACGGTGGCACCAGCCTTTCTCTTCGAATCGTTCGAGATGGCTGAAGCGGGATGGGAGCCCCGGCTGGCTGTTAATGTTCCAGAGTGATGTGTGTCTCATTGTTTTCTCATGCCGGGTGAATGCAAGGTTTTGATGACGAGTTCCAAGGCTATCATATAGCATCAAAGATGGCATGACATAGCATGGAAAGCAAAGATATTCAAGTTTTGAATTTTTGATGAAATGGAGAAACAAAAGGTCGGCAGCGGCACTGTGAAATGTAGCAAAGAGCTTCTCTAAAGAAACGAAGAGTCACGCTAACAGATGTCATTACGGCTCATCGACCGTTACCCGTTGCTGTGCGTGTGAAACCTCAACCCTCCTCGCGCTAAGCCCAAAAAGGAGCATTCTGGGCCAGTGGCATTCCAGCTGACAGAAGGCAATGCAATTTTTGGGGGCTAAAATCGCCCGTTTGCCCCATACCATGCTGTGTGGGCTGGATGGATCTGGACTAAAGAGAATTGCATGGAATAACATTGTTGTCCGACTAAGGGCGGCGCAGTACCAAAAGCTAAAAATAGCCGTTTCTGCCATTTCTTCAATTCTCCAGGGGCCATTAGTCTAAGGGGCGAGCCCCAACATCATTATAGAGAATAACACCGCCTCAGTCTTGCTCTACCTTGCTTATTATTCTTGAATTTATCTACAAAATATCACCAAAGATAGACTGTCGCCTTTCTAGTCGTGGACATCTAAAGCTGCCTTTCGATCGCAATGTCGCAATGGGATCGTTCGGGAATTGACCGCGTTCTACAAATTCCTCGTCAACACTCACATCCCCGACTCGGCACTGAAGCTGCCTCCCGAAGGCGGCTGGCCTGAGCTCACAGACGAGTGGCTTTCTTTTAGGGGAAAGGATTCAACTGTCAATGATCTGATTCGTCATCTTCCATACATTGGATGGGATAGACCGGGAGAACATTTCCCGCTCTATCCGGACACATTTCCGGTCGACTTTACGGGCAACGTTCTGCAATGTGATCCAAATAGATATGAGGTTGATTCACTCGAGGATCTCGGGATAGGGGTTGGAAAAAGCGTAATTACACTCGCCAACTGCATTGGTCGTATCGGTTATTGTTTCCTATTAGATACGAAGGGAGGAACCATCACCAAGGTAGATGCTCAACAACCCACGGACCCAATAGATGTCTCACACAATCAGGATGTTCGTTCGGATCCCCTCGCTCTATTTACTACGCAAGTCGCAAATACTGATTGACATTCCACAGGGAACCGATGATAACGAAGCGGACTATGACCAGGTGGATGACCAAGCATTAGACGACGAAGGAGGAACCGAAGAAGAGTTGGACGACGCCGATGATCCTCCAAAGTGTCCAGAGACCTGGCGTGAGCAGCCAACATATACAGTTCCCAACTTCGTCAAGATGATCATGGAGGAATACCGAGCTTTTAAAGTAGTAACTCTTTCGCAATCCTAGACAAACGACATATACTAATTTATGGCTCAGGTTGCCAGCAGTCCTACTGCAGTAGTTTGGAAACATGATTTCGGATCAGAGCTAGACGAAACAAAGGACATTTATCGTCGGCATCGCTGGCTCACTGATAATTATCGAAAAGACGAATGCCTCGAGGCAGTGGTAGAGCTGTATCTTGATATTCCTTGAATAAGAATGCATGAATTAATACGCAATTATTGAATATGGGAGTACCTTTATCTCCATTCTAGATCCAAAATTTGAATTCTCAGGCAAGCCTTTGGGAAGAGAATTCCCAGTGGAATCCCATCGACACGGACATGTTGAAGGAGCGGATCTTAGTTGGGAAGGATCTCGGAGCCAATTAGCTAGGGCATGATGAACCAGCCGATACTCCATACCCCGGCGTGGAGGAAAATGGCTAGTATTGTGGCTATCGAGGTGTCCGAGACGGACGGTGAGTTTCGATATACTTAGGAGTCATGTTCTTTGTTCCTATGAGGTAAACCCCCAAGTGGACCAGTGTGACATTTGGAGGGTTATTCTCGTGAGTATGGAATGACGATGACCGATGAAGTCGACGATGAAGAGGGCGAGGATGAGCATGCTGATGAATTTAATGACGTCGTAGATATCCGTAGAGAGGAACTTGACTTCATCGCTCTGTTTGTAATATCGGCGCTGAAAATTTCGGGCAGTTTCGTGGCCGCACACGTCTGAGATAATGATAGTGGGATTGTTTACCTAACTATATGTATTCACATTCATGCAATAGGATAATGACGCTCTTAACTTGGGGTATGTAAACATTTAGTAAGAGAAATTCTCGGTATGAAGCCACAACGCCCTCGCAGTGCCAGCCTTCCTCGCCAGAATATGACTCTGGACCTCCGAAGCAGCGTACTTGACATCGTGGGTCATAGATGACGGACCGCAAACAACAACACCAACAGAGACGCCATCCTGGCTTGCTACCTGGCGAGTAAGTGCTCGTAAATCAGGCCGCCCAGCAAAGAACTGAATACCGAAGATTTCCGTTGTGAGCGGTTTGCACTCCTTGGATTCTACACTCTGTGTCTTAATCTCGCTCTCAACTTCCACTTCCTTGCTCTCGGTTTCCAGGCCAGTCCGTCCGGTGAACGTCTCGTGGATGTGGATTGAAATTCCCGGAATTAACGAGTCGCGGCCCTGTCGCTTGGCGATATCTTCCAAGGCACGGGTATACCATGCACTCATGCCGGGATCACGGGTTGCCACAATAACGTTCAACTGACTCTTCTCTTCTTGGGGATTAGAGAATCGAGTAAAGTCTTCAACCATCGACAGGGTCAATCCCGCGCCGGCGCCTCCACCAATGATGAGGCTTTTGTCGAATTCGTCCAGCTTCCCGGCTGGGATTCCACCGTATGGACCGTCCATCAGAACCGGGATCTGTACATCGGGATTCTTCCTAGCCATAGCCATAAGACGACCCGTCAATCCGCCGCGTGTTTTGACATAGAAGACTAATGTGTTCTTCCGCCCGGGCTGAGGAACAGAGCAAATAGTGAACGGGTGCGCGGTCAGCGCGTGTGCACCGCATGTTAAAAACCGGAGGAAGATGTGTTGCTCAGGGTCCCATTCCATGGTCGTCTCGATACTGATGCGCAGGGTATCGTTTGACTGAGCGACGAGTCTGGCTTTGTTCCGGATGCCATGTTCGAAGAAGGTCTTGCATTGGGCGTACAACCAGCAGAGAGTATAGATCACTGCGGTGGCGATGAAGTAGTCCCACGATGACATGCGGAAGTCGCAGTGGAAGAAGAAGAAGATGACAAAGACCAAGGCCATGAAGAGGTGGGTTGATTTGAAAAATTCGTAGTAGCGGTTGCTGGTTTTCACCGTCAGAATAATGCATAAATGGTTATCACGAAAGAAGAATGTCTTACCGAATCCAAGGGATGGACATGAAAGTAAGCCAAGCTTGGGCGATGAGAGCAACGACTCCGGTCACCCAGACACCACCGTCATTCCACTGCGCGCGGATATCACCCTTCCATACGTGGAACACGATGAAAGGGAAAGTGTGAATCAAGGCAAGCACGAACATGGCCCAGGCAACCCAGTTATGCCAGATATTCAGCTTTTCATGAGAAATACCAGTCAAGGCAGTAATCGGGTTCGCCTTCGCAGCAAGGACAACCAGGAATGGCATGCAAGCAAGTGCCATGAAGCCGGTACGGGTGGCGATGGGTGGAGAGTTGCCATAGCTGATCTCCTTGGTATTAGGCCAGTAATACGGCTTCGGTCCGAGAGTCATGGAGAGGAAGTAAACCAGGCCTGCGCCTCCGAGGAGAAGAGCACCCAATGAATTCGTGTTCCATCCTGCGATTCTCCAGCTCTTATATGATAAGAAGCGAGAGAACGCGACTAATCGTGACCAGACCGGGTTCTTCTGGAAGCTTTTCGGGAAGACGAGGGTTAAGATGTGGGCGATTGTGAAGATCCCGATGGCGACCATGAAGAACGCAACGGTCGGCAACGAGAAGCGATGGTCTGCCTGGTACCAATTCCTCCAATATGCAGACTTATAAGCGCATTGCTCCGGTGTCATCGTACACGCCCCAGGGTTGCGGTCAGAATGCAGCATGACCGGCTCGGTCAGCCATGGTATCATCCCCATGGCTACAGATGGGTGTCGGAGCTACCTCACGACGTTCAATCTGTATCGAAATTTGTGGAAGTGAGGTCAAAAATGAAGTCCGAGTCAATCCACAAAAATGGATAGTATTAATAATAACAGGTATAGATTCAAAACTCGCGTGGGCTTTCTACGTTCAGACAGGGTCCACTCTGAATTTGCTCAAGTTTACTCCATAAACGCTTACCTGCTCCAACGTGCTCTTCAATTTCTTGGCTTGGCTTGGTAGGGCTGTCATTTCTTGGCATGTCAAAGCTCAATTTTCATCCTTCTTCAGTGGCGTCTATCACAGATGGAGTTTGCGTTACAGGGATTTCATACCCTGCGCGTTGCACAGCATCCACGATCTACGATCCAATGTTCTATCGCTGGACACACGCTGCCATGCGACTCAATGCCTAACCGGAGACCACCGGGAACACGTAAATGATATAATTCAGGGCAATGAAAGCCACGCACGGTCCACGCGGTTCAAGGTGAGCATATTTGCGTGCATTTCATGTGGATCTTCCCGCGTCGGATTAGCCCGATCGCCCCAAATGCACCAATCACGCCGAATTAGCAGGTCTGAACGGAGACGCGCACGCGGTCCGAGCATCAAACTTCTTCGCATGGCGGATTTGTGTCGGACGCCCGCCCATTTTGCCCCCCTGAGAGTCTCATGAATCAGCGCATGTCGTGACCGATATGGTATAGTATGCTCCGCAGAGCTAATATGAGCAAGCTGGGCTGCCCCCTGGCAAATCGTTTTCTCGCTGTGGGGTTGCGGGAAAAGACCCGCACGCTTCAGAGATGAATCTGGTTATCACTGCCTTTTTCACGTGGCGGGGTCCATTGTCAGTATTTAATAAAATGCCCCGTGGCTAGGCCACTTTTCGGGTCACGGCCAATTCTACTTGCTCCGGACATATATTCGGTGTCATACCTTGACGCAGCTTGTCGCATCGAATATTCAATTTGCGCATCTCCGCCCAACGGATAGGGGCACCTCCCAACACCAGCACTTACGATCGGCACATCACCTTCCAAAATGGACATGAGCGATATGACCACGTCCATGTCGATGGGCATGACCGGTATGGCAACGTCCATGTCGATGGCGACGGCGACATCAACGGGGTCCATGTCGATGACCATGTCGATGCCCTCTTCAACCACCACCGACTCCATGTCCGGCATGTCCGGCATGTCCGACTCCTCAATGACCATGTCCATGGCCGATATGGTCATGACCTTCTTCACTTCATTCAAGACGCCTCTCTTCTCCAACGACTGGACGCCAACGACCAAGGGCCAGTACGCCGGTACCTGCATTTTCCTGATCGTCTTTGCCGTCATTCTCCGAGTCCTTATCGCCATCCGACCCGTTCTCGAGGGTCGGCTATGGACGGATGGTGTGCAACAGGCCACTCTTGGTGGTCATATGGGTCAGAAAACCGAGACTAGGCATGTCTCTGGTGTGCAACTGAGTATGCAAGAGCTCGGCAACCGGTGGTCTAGGTGGCGGGTTAATCCTGCCGCTGCTCGCGCGACTTATGAGGTGGTTATTGGAGGAATTGCATACCTACTGTGAGTTTTGATTCAATCCTTTTTCCAACGTCCGATACTAATACGCGGCAGGATGATTGCGGTGATGACCATGAATCTCGGGTACTTCCTGTCGGTTCTTGGAGGCATCTGGCTTGGGACTTTCATTATGGGCAGTGCCGCAGCTCACACTGAATGGGTTCATCATATATAGTGCTTCACCATTGATACTGAGACATACTTTGTGACTGTACGATTTTGTATATAGACAACGAATAATCAACGGATCTCGGCAAAACTTGTCTCTACCGAACATCGATTAGTCCCGGATAAGATCCTTCCAAGGCTGTCCAGAAACCTTTATGTGAGACAAGCCCCGGCAATTCCAAACCGATATTTAACAGCCCCAGCCACGAACCGCCCGGGAAGCTTGGAGTGGCTTGTGTGTCGAGCGGGCAGCCATCGAGTGGCTGATTCTGGCTTGACGGAACGCGTCAGACGGCCCGTTAAAATGAAGCGAATAAGGTCCAACCAGCCCAAATTGGTCAAACGTTCGACGCTCGCAAGACTCCAATCCGCGTCTGATCCGCGTCCGCTATTCTTATCGGCGGATAAACTCGCCTTGACGGTTTGCCAGTCGCGGAGAGTTTTTTTGGGAATCATGCAAACGTTTAGGGGGTGTTATGCTCTACTGGGTCAGCTATAGGAGAAATGGAAGTTCCACGGAACGTTATGGACTATTATTCAGACCTCATTATTGCTCTCTTAAGATCAAATTCCAATATCACAATACAACATCGCTTACATTCATAGCCGCTTAACAAATAATTCGGTTTTGTTTTGTTTGTTATAAGTCGCATTTTCGAAGGGTTCGACGGCTGCTATTTGCGCCACCAGAACTTGGTATTGAGGCTCTTTCAAGTGAATGTGTTTCAGCACTATACTCCTGGATTCTGATTAGTTGGCCCTCTCTGGTCAGGTGACCCCCCACCTTTTGTTTAGGTCTGTTGCGACTCCTCTCTCGCCAATTCGGTTCTCTCCCGTAACGTAACCTTGTGTAAACTCCATTTAAAGATCCTAAACCCCAAACAAAACACTACAAATTTCGGCACAATGTCCATTTCTGATCTACCATCGGAGATACATCACCGGATTCTATCCTATCTCCTGTGTAACTGAGATGTCGCCACTTTGTCGATACAATGTCGTGCTCTCTATTTAGTGTGTGACATGCCAACGCGCAAGAAGTTTCATCAGATCAGGATCTCTACAACCAAAAGAAGCATTCAACCAGCATTTGAAATGCTCTTGGAAATCCTGAAGAAACCGACCCTCGGGCACTATGTTCGGTATATCGAGTGTTATCCTAGACCATTGCAGGATAGCGCTCTATTTTTGCTGAGGGGTCCCCAGCGCAATCTGAGTGACGAGGAGATGACTCTGCTGCGCGCTGCAGTTCGCCGAGCGGGATTTGCCTACGAAGAGAAGCTTTTGATGAACATGCTCATGCAAAAGGAGCCACAGCGCTTTCTTGACACTGACAGTATTTATAGCGATGAAGATCCAAGTGGACCAGTCATCACACAGGCTTTGACGGCTCTCCTGATCTCGGTATCGCCGAATCTGGTTTCGATGGCCCTGGCTCCGCCCTTCTACCGATTCACCGATCTTGATTATTTTGCCCCGAATGCCGCTGGCAACGAAGAGGCTTATGGAGATTTTTGCGAAGGATATTTCTGTGAAGGATTCCATGAAGGTCTTTGTCAAGGAAGAAACTGTGTCGATGTCCAATTTCCACTCGTCCGGCTTTTCCAGGGCGCGAATGCGAGTCCCTCGGCCAAGCCATACCTTCAGAATCTGCAAAAGGTTTATCTGATCAACAGCGACGAAGGACTAGCCCAAGACCGCTACTATGTAATGTTGGACTTTATCGGGATCACGACACTTTTCGATAAACTTCTGTCCATTGAATATGTCGGCACTGATCTGATGCGGGAACACGTTGACCCGATACCTGACATTAAGTGGGACGAGTCTAATATCAGCAAGATTTCCATCAATCATGCGTATGTCAACTCGACTTTTATATGTCATGTACTGGCGAGGTGCAAGGCGGTTAAAGAGTTTCAGTACTCAGTTGGAGGCAGAGCACTCTGGGACGCACGCCCGGTGTTCAATCCCAAGGCCTTCATCAAGATTCTATGCAAGCACATGAAAACGATGGAGTGTCTTGATATTGACACCCACTTTCTTCCTTATGGGTGTCACAGCATCACAAATATTGTGAATCACGAGATGTCTCCAATGGATGAATTCGACGATCCGTTGGAGGCTAGGAACCCATGGGGGCCTTGGGAGGATGAGCAGTACGTGGAGACCGTTAAATTCCTTCGAAAGGTGTGGGAGTACAACGGGTCGCTGAGAGACTTTCTGGTGCTAAAACGTCTAAGCTTGAACGTCAATTTTCTCTTGTATTTTGCCAAGGGTGTCAAGGAAGGCCTTGGCGAGAAGCAAGATAGAGTCATGCTGGTCGATTGTCTTCCCCCCAGTCTGGAATATCTGTGTATCCGCGGATACCTAAGGGGCGAGATGGAGGAGCATGATTTCCAAATAGATGCTTTGATGAAAGCGTTCAATGCTGGCTCACTTTATCTGAAAGAAATCAATGGGGTTGAAGGAATGATTCCAGATGCTCGGGAAGTCGGGCACCCAAATATGGAGGACTTGATGTGGACATTGAAAGATGCTGGCTATGAAACGGACGGTTATAAGGAAGGTGCTGAGGACAGTAATAGGGAAGACATATAGTTGATGAGCCTGAAATGTAAATTCGAATTTGTGTTCTGACATTGGTCTTGAACCCGGTTAATGCAAATCATTGCTCAACTGATAAACGTGTTCCATTGTAACGTCGTAGCCTCATAAATGCTCATATGTAACCAAATCATGAATGTAAAAAAGATAATTGAGGTCAAAGCGCCATGTGATCGTCAGTCGTGGAGATAGCTTAGTGGAGATGCCATGTATAATGCAAAGTCCAAAGGAGACATAATATATGAGAAAACAAGCAAGAATCAAACGCTGTTCATAAATCATCAGTCATATAGGCCGTCGCAGCGGGGGTATATATCCCGCATCCTCTGCCACACTCGTGGGTATGTAACGTTTCGCAGCTGAGCTACGCACAGGACTAGTCCACCTTGACGTCCGTGGATACAAGCCCGCAGTACTGTACGAACGCGGTCGTTCAGATCCGCTGCCTCCACTGCCGGGACGACTTCCTCCTGTACTGCCGCCGCTGTAACTATCTCGTCGGCTGTCGTCTGTTAGGTACGCGTCTATGTTGTATCGAGGGCGGGGTGGACCTCGTGGCGGTGGTGGGGGAGCCGCTGTGTATTGCGGTGGTTCTGGGGCTGTAGCTGGTGTTGGGCCGTCGAAGATAAAGTCTCGGAATTTGACGCCTGTTGGCCTGGAACGAGAGCGGCCTTCTCGACGCTTGTCAGAGGGTGGCTTGATGGGTCTTGGTGGGCGTCTATCGTAGTTTTCATACTGCTTTTTCGGTGATGATGAAAGGTCTCGTGCGGGTTTACGCTCATAGGCGTCGTGAGAATGGCGTCGGGCGCGGGAGTCGGGAGGCGGTGACAGTTTGTGATGGCGCGATTTGTGCTTCGGTCTGAGGTCGAGGTCTTCCGGGTACAGTGAATTATCCGATATGTCGACATTATCTGGCGCGTCATCCACTTCTGGGGGGCTGAGAGGGCGACCATACCCGGATCGTCGGTCTCGGCCTCGTGAACGACGTGGACGCTCTGCAAGGCCAGATGGTGATGGCCCTCGCGGGGACGACACACTTGATCTACCGTCATCCGCACGCGGGATAACCCCTGGATCATGTCTGCGAGAGCTGGACGTGGGATACTCCGCGCTGAGCCGCCTGTGGTGATGGCGTCGACGGCTAGATCGATCTGAGTCAAAGTGGCTCTGGCGCCTCGAGTTGGATCTACGAGGGCTCTGCGCAAAATAATCCTCCTCGTCAGGAAGCGGATCCTTGCCCTTGAAATGGCAATTATAGGCCCCGAAGTTCGGAGGGGAGACGTGATGAACATTCCGTTTGACAAAGTCATATTCGAGCCTCCGGCAAACACCTTCATGCCACTGCATCATCTCGGGATCTGGTTCTGAAGGGAATGCATCCCGGGGAATTTCCTTGGGAAAAACCTGTCCTTGGGCATCGACAATATCCCACTGTTTGACAGCCTCTTGCAGGAACCGTGCGTGCTCATCCGGGTCCATCAACAACTGTATTGTCTGCCATCGCACAAAGCCGTTCGGTAGAAGTGAAGGGATAGATGGTGACTCATAGGGATTGGTGGAAGGCTGGAGGCTGTGAAAACATCCCAGCGACTGGTAAATGAAGGACAGCGACTGGGTCTTGGTTGCAAGAAAGAGTGTGTCATAGTTGCCGCCGACTCTGCGGTAGAATGTGGCCAGCCGGTCGGGGGTGAGGTCTGTGGTGCCATTTGAGTCAAATGAGGGCTATTTCGCAGATCAAGAGTCAGTTTGGTGAGACACGAGAATGTGTTGCGTGCTTACCAACAGCTGTGCGATGCCCAAACATAGTTGCTCTAGAAGCGGCGCAGGGCTCTTATCCGGGTTGATGAGGGTTCCCCAGTGAGTTGATGCGGACGACATGTCAGCACCATGGATTTAGAATCCTCGCGCAAGTGCGTATGAGGTGCACGAAGGAATTGGGAGCAAGGTAAGAAGATCGACAACAGGCAACGAGGGGCGGTCAGGAACGAGACCCACTGCGGGGGAGTTCGATCCACGGGTTCTGTTCACTTTATTCAAGAGGTTCGACTTTCATGTCTAGACGTGGGGGAAAACACTGAGAATAAAAATGTACGGAACAGGACTATATACAACTCTCAGCTCTGGACACTGGACCCTTTTCATGTGACTTTGGATCTCGCGTGGCGCACTCGCGTGGTGCCACCCTATGATGTCCACGTCAGGCAACACCAAGAACTCCTCCATTTTCCATACTGAAAAGCCGCATGTCAGCCGCGGGCAAAGAACTTTCTGGAAGGGTTTTACTGGCTCTCGTAGCTTGATCCTCGAATACCAAAGTGATTCACTTGGGTTCGCATGTGATAGCTTGTGGAATAATACCTGGCTCCCTGCATTGATAAAAAAATCGACGCGGTATAGGTAAAGAGGAAAAGTCATCTTTTTTTGCATTTCATTTTGTGCAGTTTGATTTTCTGGGATATCCGAATCAATCTGGACGACTAATGGTTGACACAGGTACACTTTCCATCTAGTTGGTCTATTCGGGCATGGGTTGGAAAAGCAGCGAACTGCGATATCTAGGTAGAGTACCTTGACATGGAGCTCCCATGATAATTCTACACCGTATCAACTCTAATTTGAATTTTCCGTGTTTTTTACTTATTCCAGGGTTGTCTAAGGGTTGTATTTATGGGCGGATGAAGGATTTTGAAGTCGACCTGGAAGGTCACTTACCGTACGGACATGCTGACAAAGGATAAGAATCATGAAGATGAAAGCCGAAAGCCCAGAGCATTCATACACACATCCATGTCTCGTTGAACGCCGTTTGCCAACTCAGTTGAAACTGAAAGCGTTAACCTTATACAAACTCGAGCCTTGGCATGAATTTCCCGATCTGACAGACGCTACCACGTGGAGATCTTGGCAGGGGTTCGGGTCGGATGCTGTGCCTTTATTCTCGAAGGATATAGGTCTAGACTGGTCACTTGAGACAGAAATGCCCCTGGTCCATACCGCGTCGGCTGAAGCTGCTGCGATCTTGCCTAACAACCGCATGTGCCACACCTTTCCATTCTTGTTACATATCACGAGTCTATGTGTTTGAAGGCTGCTATTTTCTGGCGGGCCCACGAGAAAGCGAAGAGTGGCAGCAGTCTCTCGCTAACCGCACCGTCTGAATTATGTGCAGTGTAAAGAGGGCCCTGTGGTCGTGAACGAGTTGTGTTTTGGTACCCCGTTTGCCGATATTGTCGATCGATAGCGCAGAAAAGTTGCTGCAATCTTGAAAATATGCCCAGATACACATGATCAATGAGGCTCTTGTAAGATCTTAGGGCTGAAGAATGTACTGACCGACGGGTGTGTTGCTGGGGTGATCCTGATCCTATCAAGGAACAACCCCTTGATGCACAACCGCAACAAACAAATTAAGCTTCCTAACATTTCCACTTACTATAGATTGCGGCGACCAATCGTGATCTAAACATCGAAGAATAATCCAGAGCCGTAATCTCCAGCCAATGCCTCGTATCCTACCCACCTATACAGACCACGATCCACGATAATTCACCCCCAAGTGTGCTGTACTTCCCGAACTACACCCCGTGGGCGATCGAACGATCAACATTCCATACCTTAATTGGCCCTGATCCAGCCACCACAATCTGACCGCCGATTACCTTCCAAATCACCCCCCTTCATTCCAATCGACATGCCATGGTCGCATGAGGCATTTCAATGGTCTCCCATCGGTGCTGATTGGCATTTGGTCGCCATGGCAGTCGATCCGCCGTGGAAGTCCTGTCCACCGGCGCAGGCCATTGGTGGAAGGCGCCCGTCGCATATTGCGGGTTGGCAGGCCATCCTTGGTACTGCGAGTTATGCGCTGCCTTATCCGCCCAGCCTCCGGTCGTCTGATGAAGTGGAATTCCTTGCGTGGCATTTGATACAAAGCCCTCTTACCCGGCCGGTTAAGTGCTAGTCGACTCCCGTATCTAATCTGCCTCTTGTTTCACGCCCGCTACGGTCCTCACCCCACACTCCAACCCATCTACACTCTGGCTTCGTCGTCGCCGTCATTCTCAAGCTCAAGATTATCTGCTTTGTGAACCGAACACTCATCTATCTTCTAAGGGGCATCAAATTGCATTTGAGCACGCCCCTTGCACAACACAATAGAGGATATGGCCCTCGTCCGCGATCCATACTTCTGGAAACGCTTCTCCACAGCAGTCCACCTGGACGAAGAAGCCAAGAGCACAAGTACGCTCGACCTGGAATCAATGCAGAAAAGGTAAGAGGCAATACCTACAACACCGATCCAGCGCCAACTAACCAATCCACAGACAATCCGACAACTGGCTTGAACGGGAACGCCAAAAAAGCAAGCGGTCGCTCATCTGGGGCTTCGTCATTTTCATCTTCATCATCCTCCTTGTCGTCGGCGGCGTCATTATCTGGTGGCTAGCCAAGCACAACTGGCTGCAGACTCCTGAACCGTGAAGCCATCATACTTCACACATGACGTTTTAATGCATTTGGGGAAGGGTTTCTACGGCGTTAGGATCTTTGTTTGATAAATCTGGAGATATACCCACCGCGCCTCCAGGGCGGCTTCGGCTTCGTTCTTGGCGATGCTTTGAGTAGATAGATCTATGTAGCAAAACATATGGAAATACATCATGATCATTGAAATACGCCTTTGAGGCATCTCGACCCATTTCGGCAACATCAGGTTATCGACGGGTGGACCTACTCAACGGGCTAGTCGCTACCTGTCCGGTCTCTGCTAGTCAAAAAGCTCAGATACCTCAAAAAAAAAGATACGCAGACCGAATGTCAGTATTCAGTTCACGCGATAACAATCTCGTCCTAGTGTCTCCACGGTAGTGCCTAGTGGAGATAACAGGGGGCGGACTAAACACCGCTTACAAGCGGGACCTGGACCTCGGGCTTATCGGATTCGCCTCCCCCCGCAAGAGCTCCAAGAGCTCAGATAAAAGGCGGTTCCACCCCGGCCCTCTCCTCCCCAACACACCACCACCATGTTTCCTCCGTTCGACTATCTCGCGTACCGGCGAGTACGGTAATTAACCCCCTCCATCTACTTCCACATCCACTAACATCCAAAAGCAAACAAAAGCAATCGGAGCGCGCTGCCCGCTTCGCCTCGCTGCCTTACCCCTACCACCTGGCCATCACAGCCACTGATAAGAAGATCATCGACCAGCCTATTGAAGAGCTCGTCCGCGATATCCAGGACACTACTACTTCGCCTTTGAGTGTGCTACGTACGTACGGCAAGGTTGCCGTTCGTGCTCAAGAGCGTACTAATTGTATCACTGAGCTTCTACTTCCGGAGGCAGAGTCATGGCTTGAGAGTGAGGTCAATCTGAAGGGTCCGCTAGCTGGTATTCCCGTTTCGTTGAAGGACACTGTTCAGGTCAAGGGATTTGACACCACTCTTGGGTACTCGGCATTGGCGGGGAAGCCGTTTACCGAGGATGGACCTATGGTTAGGATGCTGAAGGATGCGGGTATGTATTCGCTTGACTATGGAGAGGTTTTTTGCTGATGGCTTGTAGGTGCCGTTCCTTATGTCAAGACTGCACTGCCTATAACGCTTCTTTCCTTCGAGTCTGCCAATGGGCTCTGGGGTCATTGTCTCAATCCCCATGTCCCTGGCTACTCCCCCGGCGGTTCAACCGGTGGTGAAGGTGCTCTTCTTGCTCAGGGTGGCCGCATTGGTATCGGCTCCGATGTCGCTGGTTCTGTGCGTGTGCCTGCCGCATGGAGTGGCATCTACGCGCTCCGCTGCAGTACGGGTCGTTGGCCCAAGGTCGGCGTCAGTACCAGTATGGCCGGCCAAGAGGGCATTCCCAGTGTCTTTAGTCCGATGGCTCGCACGCTGAATGACCTCACTTATTTCACCAAGGCTATTATCGGCATGGAGCCTTGGAAGTATGATTACTCGGTTCATCCCATCTCATGGAGAGGTGATCTTGAGACCGAGGCGCAGAGCAAGCCTCTTCGCATCGGTTTGATGAGCAGTGATGGTATGTATTCCGATCTCCAAGCAAGGCGTAGACTAATGTGCGCAGGTGTCGTGCCTCCTACACCAGCAATTGAACGCGCCGTGTCTACCACCGTGGCCGCTCTCACCCAAGCTGGCCACACCGTGACCGAGATCACCCCTCCAGCCAACGCCGACCCCTTGACCGGCCTCAATCTAGCTTCGCAGCTCCTCAACTCCGATGGCTGCCACCACTTCAACGCCAAGCTGCGCAGCTTCGAGCCCTCCGACCCAGGTGCCATCCAACTCAGCCGCGTCGCCCATCTACCCCGTCCCCTGCGCTACCTCTACTACCTGTACGTGCGCTACATCAAGCGCGACACAGTCCTAGCGACACTCGTTCGTGACTTCGGCCCCAAATCCGCCGCCCAGCTGTGGCCCCTCGTCGCTCGGCGCGAATCCTACCGCGCAACCTGGCACGCATGGTGGGACTCCGATCCCCAGCAATTCGACTTCATCCTGTGTCCCGCCAACGCGACCCCGGCACTCCCACACAAAGCCATGCACGACGCTGTTTCATCCTGCGGCTACACCTTCCTCTGGAACCTACTCGACTACTCAGCCGGTGTAATCCCAGTCGGCCATGTAGACCCCGTCCGCGACGCGCTTGTGGCCCCGTACAGGACAACCCTCAAGCGCTTCGGCGCGGATAACGCGATCGCTCGTGGCGCGTGGAAACACTACGACTCGTCCAAGATGGCGGGTCTCCCCACCGCCGTGCAGGTAGTTGGACGCCGGTGGCAGGAAGAACAGGTTCTTGGCTACATGGCGGTTGTGGAGGAGGCGCTGGATGCCTACCGGGATCCGCAGACTGGGAAGAGCGCCAAGTACCGCCTGCTGGAAATTGATTAGTGAAACGTGTATGGTTTAGTTAATTTAGTAGCCGGGAGCTCTCAGGGCTTTGTCAATCACAATCGCAATTTTAAGCTTTCGGTCTCCCCTCACGGATCGAACATTTTCGCCCGATCATACGTAAATCCCGTGTTACCATGCGCGTACGAGGGCCTGCAAATCAGGACTGCATGCGAACCCTCGTCATCGTGATAGATTCCTCAAGGGTGTCTTGGCGGCGAGGCGAGACGCTCGAGATCGGCGGTGTCACGATGTGTCACATTTGCGGTTGGTCCCACCGGTGCCAGACTTTGGAAGAACCAAGGCGTCCGCAAAGACTCCGGGGAAGGGAATTTGAGTTCGTGCACGCCCGATGTGTCAAGGCGAATGAGCTATCGCTTCAAGCTCCTGCACGGTCGGGCCTGGTTCAGGTTCTGGGAACTGCAGTCCTGGATCGTCGGTTGGTGATGAAATTGTCGACTCGGCTAGCTTGTATCTGGTTCCGGTGCGGCGGGTCCATCTTCCGGCGCCGTTCGATGTGATTTGACTTCGTATCCCGGGGTGGAGGACGGAGACGGAGAAGTAATCCACACGGGTCGACCGCTCAGACGGCGTAGAGACGTGGCCCAAACCAAGTAGACGGAGAAAGAGTGTAAGCCGGCGCTAAACAAACCAGACAAGCACCGCTCCACTGCAACTGCAAGTCATAACACGAGAAGCCATCGACAAGCGAGATCGCGGGTCACGGGGCTTTTCCTCGTTGGGTCTCCCACCGTGTCATCTCTCGTCCTTTCTGCCACTGGTACTTTTTTATCCCCGGCTAGTTCGTCTCCATTTATCTTAACTTATCTCACTTACCTTATTTATCACCTTACCATGTTCCTGGAACGATCCCTTGCCCCAATTTGACCCGCCCTGCCCTTCCCCCCTTCCCCTCCCCTAAGCTCCAAAGGATGCTCCCGGTTACCGTCTGGATCTCTCGCCCGCGCCGGTGATCAGGGATGAACCCCTGTAAGGATCATGGCGTCCCGAAAGAAACAGAATACTTCTCGCAAGAAGGACGGCATCCACTTCGTCAACGCCCGACCCTCCTCCGAGACTGAGCGCCTGAAAGCGCAACGCCTGGTACGAGCCCACGTCGGCCGCTGGATCTCCGACCAGACCAAGGACCGCTCGACTGCCCTCGAAGCCGCCAACACAAACCGCGTGCCTCGCCCCGTCCGCGACTCCATCTCGCCTTTGTCCAGTGACCTCGCCGGTCCTTCAACCTTTGCCTTTGTCTCGCACCCTTCCTATTCGCCTCATCGCGCAAGTGCCATCGGCCCCGTCCTCCGTCGCTTCGAGGACCGCCGTCGAGAATGGCAGGGCTCGCCGTTCCCGCCGTCGCATGCGAGCGATAGTAGCGACAGCAGTGACGACGCCAGTTCCGTCGCGGCATACTCGGGCGAACCCTTGGCCGTGATCCCCTGGGAAAGTTCCCGGATCGAACCTCTCATTACCGGCGTCTTTGATCCCTTCTGCACATATCCGTCCTCTTTCTCGCCGGAGGTCGTAAATCTTTGCGAGCAATACTGTAGGGGAATTCCATTCTGCTCTGTGCATTTGAGCATTTACTGACGGATTTCTCTTTCGCTTTTAGGCCTTTCTGTCCTCTGGCCGGGACTCATTCCGACCCGACCACACCTGAAGGAGGCCGGAGAACTGTGGTTCCCCCTGTCTCTTTCCGATCCCGCTCTCTTCACGGCCTTCATGTTCGGCTCGCTGTGTCACCAGCGGGTCCAGTGGTTAAATCACTGGGTGCCCGACGGTGCTTGGGGCCCTAAACATGAGCGCGTGTTACAGTTGTGTGAGATGGAGTCGATCAAGTTGATCAATCAGGCGGTTCGGGATCCCTCACGCGCGGTTAGCGATGCGGTGCTACTCAGTGTTATCTGCATGGCGCATCATCAGCCGGAGAACGAAAAACGTCAGCGACATCGGAAGACCCCGTTCAGCCCTCCTCTCCAGCGCTTGCAGTGGATCGATGTGTATGGATGTCTGCCACCCAACCTGATCCATATTCGTGGTTTGGTCCAGTTGGTCCGGTTGCGGGGTGGCTTGGAGAATATCAAGTTCACCGGGCTGCCCGCGATGATTAGCTTGTTCGTTCCTTTTGTCACCCTCATGTTGAGCTCTGCTAACCTTACCAGCTCGGACATTTTCACTGCCGCCATCTTCTGCACCCGCCCGGGATTCGCTTTCTGGCCCCTCGACACAAGCCGCAATGGCATCACCGTTCAGGAGTTATTAGGGTTCGGACCTTCCGACATTGAGCACGGTTTCGGCCAACTCCAGGACATCGGTGTCACACCTCAAATGGCAGAAGCATTCCAAGCCGCTTTCAACTATATCAACATCGTCAGAGCCGGTCTAGCAAACGGCTACGATGCCTCACTACTCGCCGACCAACGAAACCTTACCGAACACACTCTCCTCTCCCTTATGCCCGCCTCAGAGATCCCGACCTCCTTCTCATATCCCACGCAAGCTACCACTTATGAAATCTGCCGCCTCGCCGCGTTGATCTTCGGCGTCGGCGTCATGTTCCCTATCCCCGCTCAAAACACCCCCCTCAAGAGCCTGGCACAACAGATCCAGTCTCTTCTCCGCGACCCCACCTCCTCAGCCATGTGGTCCACACCCGCCAACCGCATCCCCCTGATCTGGGCCCTCACCCTAGGCGGCATCGCAGCCACTGATACCCCAGAACGATCGTTCTTCGTCTCGGGACTCGGTGAGACCGCTCGTCGCAGCGGCTTGACTTCTTGGCCAAGCGTCAAACGTGCCCTAGAGATAATGCTCTGGTACGACGAGGCCTGCGACGAGGCAGCAGAACTGCTATGGCTCGAAGCCAATTCCAGCCCGATCTTGCGCCCGGTCGAATGATTTCTCGGCACCTTGTAATAGAGCGTTCGCCCAGATCACCCTCCATACAACCCACCCAGCAAGCGGCCCGGTCGACTAATCTAATCCCTGCGGAACTTTTCGGTGCAACATTAAATATCAGCGCTTTCTTTGGTTGCACATTATCTCAGCCGGTAGCTGGCTGGAGACAAACTGAGATGTGTCACCGTCACCGAACTTCTCATCGAAGTTTCCCGCCTCTTGAGGATTTGAGCCTCGGTACACACCCCAATGGATGGGTTGCAGACCACGCGACCCTCCCATGGCCAGTGGCTCCGGCTGCAAGAATATACTAGATATGATGCATATATGAAAAAAAAAGCCTCGTTGGCAATGCAATCTCGTATACAATGCATTTTTTTTATCTCCAACTCTACCGAATCTACCACCGGGAGATATCTAAAAATCAATCGGAAAACACTCGCCTTCCACCTCCCACCCTGCGAATCCATCCGCGATTGGAACCCCGAAGAATACTTGTCATTGTCCGCCTTCTCAATCGTAATGATCATTCCATCCAGCCCCTCCGTGCCACACTCGAATGTTCTGACTATCGTCTGTTCGGTAATCTCGAACTGCTGGTTCGCTTCGGCTGACTCACGGAATGATCATGCGCAGGAAGTCTTATGTCTAGTCTGGCGACGGAAGGTGCAAGGTATTGAAATTAGCAGGCAAAAGCATGAAGCTCGGGAGATACTGTGTGAGGTGCTGATGAGAGTGTACTGGTGATCGAGATTGTGCCTTCGCACTCACGTCTGAGACCTGCTTTGTGAAGCGAATGCAGGATGGGTCTTTCTCTCCGCGTTTTATGCTTCGTATTCTGGACAAAACTCGTATTTGGTGTACCTATTTTTATGCGAGAGCAGGGACTTACCTGAATATCTATTTTGTATTCAATTAATGATTCCAGAGTCCCAAGTTGAAGTTCGGATATTTGTTTGGGCTGAGTTCATGGGCATTGAAGTGTTGTTGGTTCTCTTGAGAGTAATGAATAAAGACTCTAGATATAGATCGGATGTACGGAGTGAAATGGAGCTGTCATGGGGAATATGGCTGGCAGGTGGTTGGTTACCATGAGCTTGATCACGGATCGTGGGCCTAGGCCTCCAGAGTTTACTTGGCAGTAGGGGCGATTTACATATCAAAAAGAGCAGTCAGCGTGATATTTCGGGCTGCACTTCTTGGTGAGGCGGGCGACTAACTCCCAAAGTGGAGCCTTCTACACGATATATCCACTCTTCCATCCATTCTACCATCCATTCTTCTATTTGTCCAGCCATCTAACCTGAAGATTGGTAGGAGTAAAGCTAAAGATTCTATCAACAATAGACTCCCTGGGTCGGTGACATGGCACACGCAACCATAGTGTTTTACGGACTTGTCGTGGAGAGAGGAGATACTTTAGCGGCTCCACTATATGGAGGGGCATGTTGACTGCCGAGAGGGTCAACATAGTGGTCTTATTACCCTGGTAAAAGATCCATCGCTTGAGGCCTTAGCTCTCCAGATTTTCTATTTCTTGGGCCTTAATTGTGGACCCCAGCGGAGGCGACCCAGAGCCTCTAGAGACCGCGCTAAGCTATCGCCAAGATCCTTGGTTGCCAGGCTTTCCAGGAGTATCAACACAAATTCACTCTAATAACTTAACTCAGGCTATCATACTGTGTCACATGATGTCTATTTCTGGCCCCCGACTTTATAAATCCATGCTATGCAAAATAGGGGTTATATCTCCGGTGGGACGCCTGTGCCTTGGCTCAATAGATCTTGAAAAGATCAGGAGGCGTCTTTCTCCGGGCGCAGGCATTGAAAGGACGGGTGCTTTAACTATATAACTTTTCACGAAATACTACTCTGACTCATACGATCCGTCAGCAACTGCAGCCGCCTCAGGGATTGGACCTGTGGACGTTAAACTGGTTTTCTACACACGAACCCTTCCCGTATTGAGCTAGTATTATACCGAACACTAGCCTTGTCCTGCATCAGCCATAGCGCTCCAAGATCCAATGAGTGATCAACAAAATGTGACTCGGGCCACTAAGAAATCATCCTAAGGCTAAACGGGACGAACTATGCTACCCTGCCGGTCCCTGGTTGGTCTGAGTACAGCTGGTGTCTCACCTTCGATGAGGCTACTAATTAAGCGAAGCCTCATAGGATAGGTACCTGGTTTTCCTTCCATTTAAAGGGACGCAGTCGTCCGCCGCTATGTTGCTGCACCTCCTCCTGTATTTCCCCTTCATTTGAAAAGGACAAAATACCATCACCATGCGCACCTCCATTTTCCTCGCCGCAGCCCTTGCTACGCTCGCCAAAGCCGACGATGCCAGCTCCACCATCATTGGCTACTTCATTCCCCCCTGGTCCGCAGGCCTGCTCAGCCACGGCGGCTGGATAAGCACCGCCGCCAGCGTCGCCGGCATCAACGCCGAGGCCGCCACATATCACGTCGGCTGCGTGAAGGGCGCCCCCAAGACAGACTGCGACTACCCCACTTCGTGGACCATCATCCAAGGCCCCGAGACAGTCAGCTTCACGGGCAAATATATCGCATCCACCTCCGACAAGTCTACCAGCTACGATATCACTGTCACCCAGTCCTATGAGTGCTCTCTGAAGTCTTCCACCGAGTCAGCTAGCTGCACTATGAGTGCGCAAATGAGCGGGACCTACAACGGTGGCAAGTACGATGTTACCACCACCAGCAGTGCGACTTATACCTCCATGCCGATCTCCAATTCTTATTATAGGTTGACTGTCACTGGGGGACTGAGTTCGTTTACGGCTCCCGCGGCAACTAAGACCGGCGCAGCTGCCGCTGGCCCTGCGGGTGCTTTCATTACGGCTGCTCCCATGGTTGCTGCTGCTGTGGCTGCTCTGCTGTAATTGGTTTTAATTTCATGATTATTATGATGAATTGCTCGTCGTACAGTTTAATCAACTCAAAATTCGCCGACGAGAACGGCCTAACGCACAGTACCCGATCTTCTTAATAACCTAAGTAGAGGGTGAACTAATCGCTAGGCAACCATTAGTGCTCAGTGAACACCTGCACATAGTACACGTATGGTAGCATAAATCACGTGTGATGAATTTCAAGTCTTAAGATTATGACATAGGAGGCTCAAATGGCATCAAAAACAGCCGTTTTGGGCCCCCAATTCGCTGCCACTTAGTGTGAGGGGATGATTTGCTTCTTGATCTTGATTGTTGCGCGGTTACTTTTAAGGAGAATGTGTAACATTCAGTGACTGATCGAAGTTATATACGGATCATTGAGATATGAACAGGAAGATCTACTGATCGGCATCCGCCAGAAACCTTCATCCAACTCATGCTCAAGACCCGTAGGCCCTGCGCCCATCATCATCGGAAAGAAGAGGTCTCGTTTCCCAATCTCTAGCCAACACTCCTTCCGGATAGACACCATTATCATTGTGACTCGGTCTCATCTCGGCAGTAGGCCTCGCGTGACCCCGAGCAGCAATAACAGACGTCTTCCAACTCACAAACGCCACCAGAGCACCCCCAACAACAGTAACCAAAACAGTCAAGAAAGCATTGACCGGCACCGGATCCCCGCCAAACACCTTAAGCGTCAGCGTATCCAGTCCCGCCTGTGCAAAATTACCAAAACCCGCCAAGCAAATAATCAACCCGTAAACCTTGCCGAATGTCTGGAATCCAAAGACCTTGGCCGCGTAATCCGATACAGTGGTGTAATAGAATGGTCGATAGAGTACGAAAAGCATAATGTTTCCATACGCCGCTTCCACGCTATTTGGAATGCAGCCTAGGATACCGATAGCGGTGGCCGTTACCACGAGAATGGTGAGCACGGTGCGCGTTTGGAATGTATCTAGGAAGGTGCCGATGAATGGGATGGATACGAGTCCACCGACGGGAAGGAGAATGTCGAAGACGGTGTTGACTTTTCGTGCGAGTGTGGGATTGAGGAGGTAGTTGTATTGTTGACGCAGGGAGGCGACGAAGTAGTTTATGCGAAGCATCATTATGACCGTGAAGAGCGTGATTAGTACGAACCATGGTGTGGTTAGTTGTTGTAGTGCGCTTTTCCCGTGGAGTACGCCCCAGACGCCGCTGGTGTGCGTCTTGGGTGTGTTTGCGGGGATGGGTTGGGACTGTGGTGGGTCTGTGGTGGGCTGAGCGAGTGGATAAAAGATTGAATCATCGATGCCACCGGATGCTATCGATGCTGTGCCGTCGTCCAGGAGGCCCTGGATCTGGCTTACGATACTCTGTCGCTGGGCACGACGGTCGCTCCGCTCGCGCTCGGCATCCTGGGTTGTCCCGTCTACGCGGTCGGCGATTTCATCGGCGACGTGCACCGACGCTTGTTGGAGCAATTCGCCGGCTGTTTTGTAGGATGTTGTTGGCATCACTGTTATCTGGGCTGCGACGATGAAGATCGGGACGACGAGATAAACCAAGAAGAACTTCTGGCTTGATACGTAGCCACCCGTGTGCTCGTTTAGAAGCCTGAAAATCAGGAACTGGACACTGGATGCGTCGAAGGCGCCGGTCAGCATGGAGAGGATTAGTCCCGACCGCGTGGGAAACGTGTTGGATAGATGGAACGATGAGATGAAGACGAACGGGCCGCCCAGAGAGAGCAGTAGGTATCCCGGGATGTACCCATCAAAGGGCAATTGGTTGGCGAATGCGAAGAGCGCGGCTCCAAGAGCGAGACACAGACTGCCGATGAGGCCACACACCCGAGGGCCGTACGCATCCAGAATGGTTCCTACGGGCAGCGCGGAGACATTGGTTGCAACAGCGGCAATGGTGAACATGAGATTCAACCTGTCATACTTGATCAGTGTTTATTCTGCCCGAAGCGTTGAAAGAGGTACCGTATTTCCTGGCCATAGCAGACGTAAACATGCTCCTCCAGCTCCTCCTGAGTGCAGAGGTTACGATATACATTCTCGCGGATCAGAACCGGCTTGATGGCAGCAAAGCCGAACACAATTCCAGCGGCCAGAAAGCAGTACAGCACCGCTAGACACACCTGGACTAAAAATCGTTAGTTCCGTGGCTACAGAACGAAAGTTCGGCATACCGATGCGCTTAGCGGGGCTAACTTCATAAGCAGGCCTTGTCTCTGTCCAGAGATCCTTGGACCCGGGAGAGCCAGGGCCAAGGTCAGCGCTTGGGGAAGGCTCCACTCGACCGTCCCGCGTCGCCGTCGGCGACAGCATGGATCCAAACAACGAGGGGCGATCATCACGATCGTCGACACTCTCGTTCCAACCAGGCCCCGCATACGGGTTGAAATTAAGCCTGCTATACGTGGAGGGGAAGGACGACGACAACGGAGACGGAGACGGCAGGTCTGCATTCTCTGATTCTGTATCTGATAGTGCCGCGTCGTGGCGGGCACCAGGGTAGCGATCCCATCCTTCGAGGAAGGAGATGCGTGGGAGAGACATTTCAGGACATTCTAGAAAAGGTCGACAGGGCAACTTCCGAAGCTGCACTCGACGCAAGGTGTTGGCGGTAATGGACGTTCTCCAAGCCCAAGTATTCCCGGTTCCCAGTTCTTATCTCGACACGTCATGGCCAACCGATAACGAGTCAGGTGACCCGACGTTCGGTTGATTGCTGATTGCAGATGGTTAAAGTTGTTCGGATAAATGGACCAACGGATACATTGATATCCCGGGGATCCCCCCTGATGTGTCATGCCCGATCGGGCGTCAATATGCGATCCAAACCTAACTCGGCAGCTATCGCTCAAAGAGGCAGCTGGAAGACTCGGCATCTGCGCTCCCCACATCAACCACGGACGAACATACACCAGTCTGGGATTTTCTCCGGAACCAACGGGAAGCAATTCCAACCTGCCCAGATGAGGACCTGCAGACGCGTCCTGTTGGCCGGCCTACGAATCACGGCATCGGCATCCAGCGCACGGCTCCCCAAGATCTGCAGGGTTTGACGGGTCCGGAGCTTGCCATCCACGGGTCCTAACGAAATGAAAACCCGAAATCGCGCCCGATACTTCTACTTTAATGAAGGCTCCACCACCCCGGTGCGGGATTTGTCAGGTACGATTTGATCCCGGCGTTGCCGATCCAATGATCTATCTCCTTACCCATTCCTCGTGCTGGATTTGAGTTTGGAGTGCCGTGACCGCCACATGGTCGAACAAACGTCAGGCCAGGGCCAACTACTCCGTACGGAGTACTCGGTGACGGTCCCAACGGATGACGCTAGTGTTTCCACTTTATTTTCGAAGCTTGCTTGACCGACGACACCCACACCTGGGCAGGTCTATCACAGGTTGGATCCTAGAGCGAACAATCTCCGGCTTACAATTATTGGAGACTCACGTCGTCCCGCTCATGTACTATTGGCTCCGGGTCAATGCGTACGCCAATACGGAGTACAGTACACTGTCGATAATCTGCACTGGGGTACTGGCCCAATCCCACAAATCTCACTGAAATACAAAATGCACTACATACCCAGAAAAAAAAAGAAAAAAAGAAAAGAAAAAACCAGAAAACCAGAAAACATAGGGGGGGGCTACGCGGCGACCCGATGGCAAAAGAAAAGAATTCTCGACCAGATACATCGCTCTTCTATACCTACTCGCTTGTTCTTGCCTGCCATGTTCCCGAAGGCAGCCGCAATCGGCCAGAACGCATCCAAGATCTCCTTCGGGAAAAGATCGGTTTTGATCGGGGGGGGCAAGCAAAACTTTGTCGCGGACGTGTGGGGGCGCGTGCCGTCCAACCAAATACAGCAGGAGTCTGTCAAAACGGGCCCCGGTGGGGATTGTTGCAGCTAGCGCTGGGAAAAGGATGAGGAACAATGGCGCTGCCCTGTCCGGGTATCAGTAGCAGCCAATTCCAGTGAAGTTCCAGGACATTCGAAACCCGGTCAACCGCTGCCCCTGCTCCGCTCAACGTCGAGCTAATCTCCAACTCACCCGGGGCGATGTTTGGTTGTACCCCAAAAATTCTGCGTTGGCCTCATGATGATCTGCCGGTGTATCAGCGTCCATTTTCAGGGATTGGCCACCCCACTTTATCTCCGCCATCGATAATTACTACTCAAACTTCATGATCGTACTTTGCATCTTATATCTCGCATCCTCGGGCCTGGGATGCTGACTATGTCCTGCTGGAACTCTTTCCTTGATCGTGTCGTTGTTCGCCACTCTGCGTAATGAGGGGATGGTCCGTGGTTGTCTTCTCTAGGATTCGTGAAAATACTGACCTTGTTTAGCCTCACATGTCGTCTGCGCCATCTGAAATGTATGTCATCGCTCGTCACTTGCAGGAATCGGATCTAACGGCTTCCAGGTGACAAATCAGGAACGAAATGTCTGCGCTGCCAGCGATCTGGCCGCGAATGCGTGCCTGCGCCGGGGAAATCTGAGGAAGTTTCCTTTCGGCATGGTCAGAATCCTTCCTTGCGAGGAAAGGGGCCCCCGAGGTACGGGGAGAGCGACTTGACTTTTCCTGATGACCAAATTTGGGTCGAAACATCCTCAGAATGTATGCCCTCCCTTGGAGATTTGGAATCTGGAAACTTTCTCATCCTTGCCAGATTCTTTCAAAGATGAAACCAACCAGACCGCGTCGGAGTATCACGTCGTGCCGACGGCGAGCAATAAATCGCTCTCCAGGTCACCGTCCGAAGCTCGCTCTACCTCCTCGTCCACTATGGACCCTTCTTTACCTAGCTCAAGCACCAGACTTCCACTTTACATCGCAGACTCTCAAGCCGGGACACGCTCCAACTCGGCCAACTCACCTCGATCATCTAGCACAACCCCTTGTCAACCACGACTGGCAAGCGTAACGGAAGCTTACCTACTCCGACATTTCCAAATCCATCTAGCGCCTTGGGTAAGTACTTTTCCCCTGAGCAGACCGCGCTTCTAACCAAAGTCCAGCTCGACGCGGGCGATCCTGAACGACACTTCTGCGCAGATGTAGCCGGGCGAGCTAGCTCATCCCCACTGCTGCTGTACGCCTGCCTGGCTGTATCAGCATGCCATCTATCCCGAACGGCAAACACGATCTCCCCCGAGGTCGCAGACAGCTATCATGAGCGCTGCGTCTCAATCATGCTCCCAGTCCTCGACAAACCCGAGTTTGAAATCGGCCTCGACATCCTCCTAAGCTCAACCGTGATCCTCCGCTTCTTTGAACAGATCTCCTGTGCGCATTTCACCCCGTCAACTCCCGACTCCCCCACTGACATTAGCAGCCCACACCCCCTCGAACGACCCGCAACGCCACCTCCTCGCCGGATCCGTCTATATCAGCTCACATGTGGACTGCGCTATTTCACCCGGCCTCACGTCGGCTTCCTTCTGGGTCTTCGTAATCCAAGACATTCAATTCGCGCTTACGTACCAGAAATGTCTTCGCCTGAGCTTCGCGCCATTTGATGATCGGCTTCGTCGTTGGTGGGTCGCCAAGCCGTGTACCGAGCGCGACTGGGTTAACCGAGCGATTTGGCTTCTTGCCGAGACCGTGGAGTTTTGCTATAATGTCTCGGGCCGGAATTATTGTGGTCATCTCGGCATTGCGGGGGAGAATGCGCTGAAGCAAAGGATTCGGGACTGGGAGACTGGGAGGCCGGATACATTTACGCCGTTGCATGTATCACCACCAGATCATGGGAGAGGGAAGCCGTTTCCTGTGGTTTGGTACACGAGTTTATGGCATTGTGAGTTTAATTCTGGGATTTTGTTCGCTCTGTGATTAAAAAGGGTTTATGCTGATAACTTTTTCTTGGCAGCTACGGCTATGCAGCATGTATGTCTTGCCAAGGCGCTGCTGCTGATTCGCGAATTCGAAGTATATGACAGGGGGTTGATGTCTGCCGAGCATCACATGTACATCAAGGAACAAATCTCAGACAACCTGAATTACCTTTGGGGCATTGCTCTGTCGGCAGACGACGAGCCATCTTTGCGGATCATGGCTTGTCATGCATTGTGTGCTTGTACGTTCTACACCATCTTCCTCGACTTATTGGCTCAGTACTAATGCCTGGTTATAGGCAGCTCATGGATCGATGATCCTCAGGCGCAGAATCTATTATTTGATCTGCTCCGCCGTACAGAACGGGATAACGGATGGCCGTGGGCTTACGTGGAACAGCGGATTCTGCAAACGTGGCAGGGGAGTCCGAGGTGAATAGAATATACCCATTTCAATCGACAGTGATATAAAAGTTCATATACCCGAGTTAATGCTCATACGTTTCGCTTGGTGACTCCACTCCGGATAGTGCGCTCTTTCCAATAATCAGATGTGTGAGAGGATGGAGGGGGAGCAGGTGTTAACGGGGCTTGTAGCTCATCCAAAAGATGTGGACCGAACATGCGTTCTTCCAGGGGCGGGACCGGCAAGTGGATATCGGATGATGCACTTCGGCAAAGGCATTTTCCCAGCCATTGTGCCGATAGCTCATTACATCTTAGGTGAGCCTAAGCATCTTCACATAGTCCAGCGCTAGACCTGGCATTGGGGTATTTTGCATTCGATATGAGATATTTACGGCTGCTGGCTTGGTATGCAAGACCCACAATGGATTTGTCGATCCAAATTTCCTCTCTCCAAGCGCTTATCTTCATATTAGCTAGCCGGATACTCCGGTGGAGGGACAGCGAGCTCTATAATATCAATTTACCTGGGGGTATTTTTCTCTGGCTTATAATCTGACCACTGGGAACCACTCGGAAAGCCACGTGCTGGAGATAAAACCGTGATTGAGTCTGACAAGACGGATGGAGGTGGAGATGAGTATGGATTGCTGACAAAGAATAGCTATTGTCAGGGGTATAAGAGAGAAGAGAAGTTCAACCACAAACCTACAGCAACGATGTACAATCCAATTTAAAACTGGAAATTTCCGTCAAAAGCCAACGGGAACGTAAACAAGCCCTCATCCATCATGGTTCCCAGCGCAAACAGATTATCCGGATCAAACGTTTCCTCCATGCCCAACCTAGTGTCCATGCCCATCGACTGCCCGAGCATGCCTGTCGACATATCCGCATATGTACCACCCATCGTAGAAGGTGCACCGTTATACGGCGTTGCGCGGTCTGTTGGTGTGAAGGGTTGGTAGAAAGCGCGACTGCCCATGTTTGGATGTGAGGGGCCGGATATGGAGGGTGTGAAGGACGGTGTTGGCCATGATGTTGTCGGTGCTTCAGCTGGAGCGAACGGGGTTCCAGGCGTTGTTGAGCTTGGATTATTTTGATTTATGGTTGCTGGGGAGTAAAGTGACCCTTGGCCGGAGTGAGAATGGTGCGAGATTGAGCCGTTCGAGGGGGCTCGGCTGGGTTGGTTTCCTGTGGCGACTTCGCTGAGGAGATCGAGTGGTGTTGCGCCTTGTTTAATTTGATCAAGTTGTGGTCGAGCTGGTTTATCAGTCGGTGTGTCTGACCGCATCTCGGTTCCAAAAATCTCTCTCAATGCTGGTCCGTTTTCTTTCTTCTTGATGAACCAGTTCCGTAGCATCATTATGATGTTTCCGAATTTGGAAGGGGCTCTACCTTCATTAAGAGCTGCTGCGGCGCGGTAGTGATTGATGACTTTTTCGAGGTAGGATTCGAGTTTGAGACTTTGCATGTCGATGACTTGACCAATGCGTGTTTCACTCGCAGTGAGGAGAGAGTAGATTTTGATCAGACTGATAACCGGGTAAGATGTTCGGGCCAGAGCAACAGTCGGCAGGCACGTCAGACGCTCTATGTCGACTGACAGAATTGCATCCAGACTTTGATGGATCGAGCGGATGCATGTAGTGAGTGCATCAATGAGCGGCGCAATAGCCGAGGTGGGTAAGTCGTCATTTCCTGGGGATTTGGGGATGACGCTCTGTTTGCAATCGATGCTCATAGCACTTTCGTGCACAAAGAGGTTGGCGACATAGTATGTATGTGCCATGGGAACTGCGAAGGCGTTAAACAAATTGACCTAGTGTATAGAGCATGACCTACTTGTGAATAATTCCTCCGGGACCTCCTTCCTCCATTGCGTCAGCTGGTTGTTGAATGCCCTAATGGTGTACCGCGTTTTGCTATCTGCAAACGAGGTCGGAGCCTCGGAATCATCGCTCAAGAGCTGCACTCCGGCCTCTTCCAGAATGAAACCAAGTTTAGCCCACCAAATAACTTGCCGATCAGATGGTAAGGCCTCGGGGTGTGTTTCCAGGACCTGAAGACAATCATCCATGTACGGCTGCCACCTGACGAGATGGGTTCGTCTCAAGGCCACGGTCACCCTATTTATATTAGTGCACTTTCAAATACCTTCATCTAGGTTGGGTTAAACTCACTGAACGGACATGAAATAACATCCCAACCATGTTCGTTTCGCCTCCGGCCCACTAAGATCAACATTTGGACCCTGGGGCTTTTTGATGAGCATCTCTCTGAGACGCGCAAAAGGTTTGAGATCTCCCTGAGAACGGCGGTTGAGGCCGAGGTCCATAGCCAAGACCACAGCAATGTGAACGAGCTGATAGAACTTGAGCTCCTCGAGATTATCTGGAGGCATGTACCAGATTGTACAGACCAAGAGCGCCTGGACAATCTCGATAGATTTTTCACCTCTAACAATGACGCGATCAGCTATCAATTTATAAATCTCAGTCAAAAGGGTGGGCTGAGCCTCCTTGTTGAATTTGCCCATGGCAACAGCAAGGATGGCCAAAAACAATGTAGGCTTCCCACGGCGCACATCGGCCATGGTCGTGCCTGGCGAAAACACCACAATAGGCATCTCCACTGCCATTTGATTGACATAGCGGTTAAAGGCAGCATGAGCAGTTTCAATATCGACGAGTCCTCTATCAATCACATCCACAAATTCAGTGGCAGCTTCAACCTTGGGTGGTGCAGTCTCGCCGGCAAAGGGACCACGCCATTTCGAGGCTGTGGGTTTGTGTATTTGCTCTGCAGATGGACTGTCAGAACGAGAATACTGCGAAGCCAGAAGCTCGTCGTGGCTGCGCTTATTCCCCGCCAAACTAGGGTTCCACCACCGATTGGAAGGCTGGTCGTCGCGATTGGGCGGCTGTGACGGCTGTTGTTGCGCTGGAGGCGCCACCCCAAACGCACCACTATGCGATTGCTGTAACGTAGCAGTTAGAGCATCGATTTTTCGCTCCAGCTCCGTCACCCGGCTGTCCGTCTTCTTCTGGCGTTTCCGAGTCGGCGCCGTCACAACACATGTACGACGAGCCTTGGCGCATCTCTTACAAGGTCCGTCAGGATTACTTGGATCCGGGTCACACCGGACCTTAAGCTGGCGACAAGGCTCGCAAGCCCGGGGCCGTTTAAGATCCACCTGATGATCCTCGGGTTCAGTGGAGGTGGCGCCAGGGTGCGAACCCATGGAGAATGCTGCCCGATCGCCCGGGGAATCATCCCCGGTTTGAGAATGCATGGCCATGTGCGACGGTGGCTCCGGGTAATCGGACATGGTCGCTGTCCGTCGGGACGGCAAAAGCCAACGCCGTGCACGTTAAATTGCAGCGGGGCAGTTGATCAGCCTGGAACCACTGGGCTAGCGAATGTTAGTATATTTTGCACTATACCCAATGACTATTGCCAATAATGCATCAATAAATGCCTGAACTTACAGTGCAGACAAATCCTACGTGGTGGCTGCTTCGTGCCTCACAAGCTGAGATGGAACGGAGCACGGTGGATGAAAGCACCGACCGCCGATGCCTAGACGTTGCAACTCTCGAGGTGCACTGCAAGTGGCTGCTGCGGTGTAATCAGGGCTTCCCAGCACGCGAGCAGAAATCAGATAAGCTCTAGTCGGTCCGAGAATCAAACGACGCCTGGTAACCTCGAGTTCATCGAAATCGCAGTTTGTTTTAAGCGGACGATGACGACCCCGGCAGCCCGGCACGTGACCGTCCCCAACGTAACAACTGTATACAGCTAAATACGTATCCTCTCGACGTCTAAATTCTTCATGAATACTTTCAAGTGAATCTTTACAGCGAAATTTATGCTGAGTTCGTTTCATTCATCATATCATGGGGTAATAATACACAGAGCAAAAGAAAACTCCTCTACAGGGCGGCTCTGTATCGAAACAAGAGATAAGAACAAAAAAAAGAGCAAGCCCTCTGGTCGGTAAATAGTCGAGCGGAAGGGAAATTTTCGGCGATAGCTTCCCGTCGCACATGGCACTTACGACGACACCCAGTGCAACGGGCACTCCGGCTTCCGCTTGAACCAGTCCACGATGCACTCTCTATGGAACTTGCAGAGGCACTCAAGGCGGACGAGATCCTGGCCGACCTCGTAGTCCTCCATGCAAATCGAGCATTCTGCCGCTTCGTTCGGTCCACTAAGACAGTCCTTCTCAGTGGCCATAAATGTGACCATGCGTGCGATCGCGGATGCTGGAGATGGAGCTGTCGTCGAGGACTCCAGCTGGGCTGGCGCGACACGGTTTTCGATACAGTGCACAATATGAGCTTCTCGAGACTCAACTGGCGCATCGGCACTGAGGGGAGGGAAACGAAGACTACAGATCGGGCATAGGTCGCGCTCACACACGGGAGCGCTGCGAGAGTCATTTTGAGCCGGCGGAGGCCAGGCTGCACCGGATGAATGCAGTGCAGGAGGGCCAGTGAATCGACGAGTGCCTCGGCGAATTCCCTCGTCATAGGAGCGACCAGACGGGTCATAAATGTAGGGGTGGCGGCCTTCCTGACCAGATTCCTGACGGAGTGAGAGGCGACGGTATGATTCCATCGGCCGTCGCTCCTGACGAGTATCGTCCTGAGGAAATTAATTAGCTTTGTGTGTCAGATAAAAATAGCTTTCTGACTTACCAGACGGATCGCAGACGGTCGACGCGCGGAGGTGGGTGGAAGCATGGTGGAAGATAGTGACTGGGTAGGGCGATGGCCATGAGGCCGTACACTCGTATAGTTTAGAGGATGGGGATTTGGGTCGGGGACACAGGGGTTGCAAAGACGAACTTCTTCGCCACCTCCCAGAGCAGGATTGATAAATGATGAAGAAACGAGGTCTTCTACAGTAAGATCAATGACTTGACGAGGTAGAGGAATTGGTGGGGATGTAGGATGTGAGGAGCCAGGCGGACGGACAATGTACTGCTTTGGGATGGTAATTCGGTGAGGCGAACACGAAGCACAAACCACGCGGCCGCACTTTCGACAATGATGTTTACGATACCAAAGTTTGAACACTGTCCCGCAGATTGGGCATTCTGTCACTTCTGAATCGGGCTGCCACCTTGGTAACTCTGCCTCCGCTTCAACATTTCCATAATATTGATGGCCGGTGCTCCCTTCCCCATGTTGTGAAGCCATTCGTGAGGGTGATAATGAATTCACAGGGCCGACTTGCCTAGCAGAGGTTTCCGGCCATTGCTCTGTGAACGACCCTTGACTCTGTCTAAGCCTATCAGACCTATCGCGGTTTGCCGTGATAGACAGTGCTGAGGCCCGTCTTGAAGATGCCGATGAGCCTGCGAAATAACCAGCTTCACGAAGGGTATCTGTTTGCCGCAGAGCATATTGAGTCCCCTCAGCTGGCTGATGATGATGACTACCCTGGTCATCACGGCGTAGTGAATTCTCTTCGTCATGGCCAGGCGGAGACGACGTTATGTCGATGGCCGTGGCGTATGACAACCCCGGTGCCGTGGAAGAGCCAGCTCTCGACGATGGGACAATCATGGACACCGATCGATGAGGAAATGCCGCTCGGGGATGAGATTCGCGGGTAGGCGCTTCTCCGGAGCGAGTGCGTTGAAGACGAGGATGCTCCCCAAGGCTTGTCAACCGCCGCTTTCGGTGTCTTGCTGGGTGTGAAGGCATCGGCCTCGTGAGGTCAATCGGCGTGAGGCCTGACCTTGATGATGTGACGTGCGGGGAGCTCATTTGTCTGGAAAGTTCCGGGTATTCGTCCGTACTCTGTGCGTTTCCGCGGTGATGCGAAGCGCCTGGTGATTGCTCTATTCGGTGATACCCCTCGTCTCCGATCTCAACGCCGGCCTGGCGTCCAGCGCTCAGCCTTTCGTTGTCCTCGACTGTTCGAGGTTCGCCACTCTCGCTTGCGTACAAAGGACTTGTCAAGGGAGGTGTTGATGATGTGGTGCTTGGGCCAGACATCATGAAATATTGCGTATATTCCGGGTGATGGGATCAAAAGTCCTTATTGGCATCGAGACCAGCCTCGAGCATCCAGTGTCTTGTCCGTCATGGGATCTTCGATGACAATATCGTTCGAGAATGCGGGAGAGGATATCCTCGTGGTGGCTCGAGCGGTCCTCCGACGATTAAATGATGGGTATTCAAAGGGGAAATGACGGTTATTCGACGCGAAAGTGATGATTAACTGAGATATGGATAAAAAGGCAGAGGGAGGTGTGGTGTCTCGTGACCCCTTATCGACCAGTAAAACTACTGGAAAAATGCAGAGTTGAAATAAAGGTGAAGCGGTGAAGCGCACAAAGGTCGACAAGATCTATACTGCGGCTGTTGTGAGTTACTGACTGGAGATACAGCCGTCACCAAGCCCGGAGGGTATGCAAGAGGGTGAAGTTTGGGTCCGGTCTGCCTTATCAGTGGGGCCTTGGGACTTGAAGGCGGTGAGACCGCAAATACGGTCGAAACTGGCAGATTCGGGCCGAGGCCGAGATCTATCCGGCTTGCTACCGCGACTGTCTATACATGGGGTCGTAAGATCCCTGCCATTTATCTGCATTCCCCTTCCTATTCATCCGCTTCTCACGCTTCGATCTGATGAAGATTTAGATGCGCTAGATCCGGGAGAATCTCAGTGAGAATTTCAGGCATTGTCATTGGATTACTCCTTGGTAGCTGAGAAGAGATGAAGTGGAACCAGCTTACCTTCAAAAGGTGGAGCGTGGTAGTGGGTAGGATACAGAAGGCCTTGGGATAAGGAAAGAAGAGTAGGATGGAGAAGAAGAAGAAAGCTTGGGCCTGAGAGCCCGACACCCGCTCGTAAACTAGGGTCGTGACTAGGGGTCTAAAGCGCCATTGGGATGCGCGCAATCACGAAAAAAGGCTGCTCCATCAATTTGCTTAATTGTACGACAAAACAAGTTCCCAAAGCCTGTTGAGTTATGATACAATCGCTATATCAAACAAACTAGCCCATCAACTCCTCATCAGAAGTTTCATACCAAACCTCCGAGACTGGCCTATCCTGTTTCCGTCCATTCAGTCCTTGTAAGATAACATCTTTCTTGTAATCTGTCCAGTTATCCCAAATAGAGACACAGCCCCGGTATGCTATTTCGTATGGGAGGGTTGGGCAATATCTTCTTTCTTCCGTATAAAATTTCGCAATGATGAGCTCAGCAGCTGATTTTAGTGAAATGAAGGCAATGTCTACTAGCAGGCCCAGAGTTTGCGCTTCTAACTCCATCGTTTGTTTGTCTAGAATCAACGAAAACCCTCTGAAGCGACAAAGTTCCACCAAGTCGATGAGAGTTTGAATGTCTTTGAACTTGAGTGTGCTTATTCTAAGCTCCCTCAGTGTAGAATCGAGGAGAATCAGGCTCCACATTTGGTAAGCTGCTCGAATAAATCGTGGGCGCTCAGATTCAGTAAGGTGCGGAAAACGTGGACTGCCCTCGCGAAACTCCTTTCCACCATAGCCTCCTATTGAGAGGTCAGACAAATGTAGGTTCATAGGTCGGGCCGACATACGGTTGTAAACTGAACCTGGTCTCGCCATCTCAGCGACGACCTTCTCATTAAATTGGTCGATAGATTTCTCCATGACGACGAAGTTCCGAGTCATTTGCAAGAAGTCTGAAATCGTTGGATTCTGGTATGACAGGGAGCCCCCTTGATCTTCTAAAAGCTTTCGCGCATAGCGTCGACAAGGGATTGCCCTTGGACTCACACGGTGATAAATGGTGGAGACATTGTCATGGAGAATCTGTCGGTGCTTTTGACAGGATGCAGCAAAATGCAGTACATCGGCAAAGGTAGAAAAAGCGCAGAAAACACAGAGGATCAAATCAGCTGGAAGTGAAGATAGCACAGACTGATCATGCATTAAAGCCATGATATGAAAATGAGGGTTAGACTGCAGTGACAGATTGGAAAGGATAAAAAGGAGTATGAATTTGGCAGACGGCAAGTTGGGGTACCTGAGTTTTGTTTTGAAGAAGTCCAAATGTTTCAGCCTGACGGCTCCAAGATATGGCCCCGCCCCAACTTACCATCCCCGCCCCCCCCTATGTACCGCCCCAGCAATCATGCCAAGGGGATATTTTTGGCCCTGACGGCCCCCAAACCCCTGAAGCGGGCCGATGCCAAGTATCACCAAGCTTTAGTTAGCTTTCGGAAGCGTTGGCTAGATTGATTTGGAGTTGGTGTGATCTTGTTCCGGGGCTGAGGGCATTCGCTATACTGTGTCTTGTCACTGGTGACATGTTCATCAAATGCGCCGTGAGCGGGACTTGTTCAGTATCCTGCATGTTCATAGGTAAATCGTCCGTCGTTCTCCACTGGAGGAAGGCATTAGTTAATCAAACGAACTCCTCGGTCCCTCAAAGTTGAATTCATGTTCATACGGCCTCTCTATGGCCCCAGATTCCGTAAATAGCTTCAACTGATTGCCCACGGACCTCGGCAAGGGTCTCATGCCTTTAAGAAGACGACTAAGGGCCGTTCCTAAGGCCCCCGATCCTATCGCCCCAAGATTCTGTAAATAGCCCCAATTGATTGTCTACGGACCCAGGTGGTGGGCATGAGTCTCATCCGTCAAGGAAGACGAACGGGGGCCAATTCCATGGACCAAAATATTTATATTGCTCTATTTCCTCGTACGTTAGTGCCTCATCAGTACTCCAATTGCAACTTGAAACTACGAGACCAAAATCTCTATCATGTTTCGCTCCCGTCTTCTTGCAGCCCAACTGGGTTTATGCCTACTCGCTTTCTTCTTCCTTTCATTTTCTAGGACCACCTCTGCCGCTCCGCTTGATGCGCGAGGAGGTCCTGTCGGTGGAAGTGACCCCTTCAAGGATCCCTCATCCGGCGAGTCGTCATCCGGCGAGTCGGATCCCTTTAGTGATTGCAAGGCGGAAGATCTTGATATTGATCCATTCGAAGATGGTCCCACAGCAGATCGAACGGCAGGACTTGGAGTGGAATTTGAAACTGGTGGATTCTACTTTACCAGCGTTGGAAATTGCGGCAAAGAGAACACTTTCGCATCTAAGAATAAGGCAATTTCGGGCCATCAAGCAACCGACTGGGACTTGACGGTCGACACTACGGCAGAAATGAGCAACCGACTTGACGCGGAGTATATTTTGAATGGCAAAATCATCAAGCTTGGTACAAACCAAGCCGTGCAAGCAGCAAAAGATGTTGCGAGTGACATTGTGAGTCCAAATCCTAATTTTACCTGTGGGAAACTCTCCACTGACCGCAAGCCTTGTATCTCATAGGAACGTTGGGATCCCCACGCGACCTCTAAAAACAACAAAGTTGTTCTCGTGGACCCAGTCAATAACCAATGCAAAACTTGGGAGATCAAGGACCCCCAAAGAACCGGTGGTTGGAAATCCCTCATGTGGCAAGCTCAGGCCACAGCTCCCCTACCGATGGCTGCCCTTAATGTCGTATTCAAATACGCAAAGACGTCAAACTCGTGGACTAATCCTCTTTTGCCTGCAGCACAGCGCATGGCAAAAGATATGGTCTGGGTCAATAAGAACTTCTTCCAGAGCTCCCCACAAGGCATCAAAGCTAAGGACGTCACGGCAGAGGAGATGGCTTTCTTCTCCCTTGTTCTCTCTTATGTCAAAACTGACCCCGAGATTACAGCCAAGACAAGCTTCAAGAACAGGAGTCCCATCATGCCTCGGACAAACTTTGTGTCTTTATTCGAAGGAGTAGAGTCTAGTCTGAAGGGCAAAGATCTCTATGAATTGGTTCAATTACTTGCATGCTACAAGAATGTCAAACCCGATGGTCACGATACTACCGAGGAGGAGATGGAAAAGGTCGAGTGAGTGTCTCTTTTGAGATTGAATATCCGATTTTGAGATCCCAAATTAACCCTAATTAACTAGGATCGACGGCCTATGGTGCAAAGGACCTCTTGACAAGCCAACGCCTCTTCCTAATATCAATTCAAAGTGGACACTCACAGTTGACGGTGACACACCGTTCAAAAACAACAAAGATCTCAAGGACATAACGTCATTTACTGTGAAAGACTGGATGGAAGGAATCCAAAACAAAGGCAGCAAGCTGGAGATTGCCAGAAAAGCCCTTGGATCTATTGCGAAGGACAAAAAAGAGCCAACGGGTGCTTTGGATCTGATGGAATTCTATGATAGATGGTTCGATCACCAGATTGGAGCCTATGGTGAGGTCAGAGAGCGCATTTATGGGAACCCGCACTTGTCCGTTCCTCTGTTTGAGTTCCGGAATCTGGGCTCAGTTGGCAGCCAAGGAATGGAGACCATGGTGCGCAAGATCGAGAACCAGATTATTCAGTATCATCACTCATTTTCGACTTCGGGAACACCCACGAGGTCGTGATCTATGATTGACCCCGTGGTTGCAACTAGCGAACTATGTATTTAGATAAACATTTTCAACATTATATCAATCAATCAATCAATCAGAGTTCAATTAACCTGATAGAGCCTAACCAGGCATTCAACATCATACAAAAGATTAATTAAGAAAGTATAACGATTCTTGAGGAGCCGCAACAGGTGGAGCACCATACAATAGTGGTATGTTACGGAAACTTATTTGTTTCATATATGTCAAAACTTAAGGCTCACAAGTATTACGGCTGACCTATCTCAAAACGGTGGCTATGCAGGTTGACCAAAAGAACCGTCAATACCTTAGGAAATAGACATCAAGTGTTTGTATCAATACGGAGCCAAAATTGCCATGACCAAGCTGATTAGACCACGATAAAGTCATAAAGTTTGAAGCCTACGGTTCAAAGTGGTAAGGGCAAATCTCGAGCTATGAAGCATTCACAGAAATGAACCCCAGAAACCACCACACGATTACATCCATGAATTGTGTTCCTACATGACTTTAGTCATAGGACTCTACTCGTAGAACAAATGTAAATGTCAAGAAATTAAGCGGCGCCGCTTCATTAATATCCAGATTAAAACACCGGTATCAAGCTAAGGGAGCAAACCTTCGAAAACAAAAACGCCTCGAAACAATTTTGTGGGAGCAAGCACATAAAGGAAATTCGTCACGGGCATCGATCCAACTCAATGCTTGAGAATACATGTGCGTGTGATGGTGAGGATATAATCTGAATGTACACTACCGCTTGAAAAGTGGTAGGGGTTGAGATTGGGTCTAGTGCTCGCGTTCCTTGTCCCCCTGTGCAGCCTCGTCGACTAGCTCAGCGGTGCTACCGGCCCAGGAGGGTTCGTCGGGGCTCCCATGGTGGATGTTGTCTTGGGTTCGGTGGGAGGCGACGTAGCCCACGCTTGAGGGGCGGTCGGGACGGACACCATGGCGGCCAGTTTTGTGGGATGATGTTTGGGAGCCGGAGGTTGAGGCGACGGAATGGCCTCTTTCTTGGGACGGTGAGCTGCTTCCGCTGAATGGGAGGCGGGCCGTGGCGGGGGAGGAAGGTTGGAGGTGCTCTCCGTCCGGGGAGGTGGGATCTGAGACGGTGTTTGGTTGCGGGGAGATGGTTTCTGTGACGATGGGCAGGGGCTGGGCTGTTCCCTCCACGCCCTCCGATGTTGCTTGGGTACGACGGGACCCTACTCGGCTGGGTAGTTCGATGCTACCGACGGAGTTCACTTGGGGTAGAACTGGGGGGCGTGCATCACTGGACCGTTGACCATCGTGGTCGCCTTCTGAGTATCGGTATGGTTCCTCGCCGCCAGAGACATGGCGAGAATGCCCGCCAGCCACTGCATCATCGGGATCATCGTGATACTCCTCATTGTAGCTACCGCCCCGGAAGAGGCCGGGAGGTGGCGCCCGAGCACTTCGGACGACCTCGAAGCCCTTCGCTTTGTCCTTGGTCTTGCCCTGGAACATGTTGCGGAACCAGCCAGTCGCAGAAGAAACGGGGCCTGTAGGATCTGCAGGGCCAGTCTTCAATTTGCGAGTTCCAGTATGCGATAGTGGAGGACCGCGCACGCGATAATAGAAATCCACCTCACGCACGGCATAATCCTTCCGCTTCCGAGGATCTTCCAATTCCAGATCATCCTTGGGGGCAGGCAGATAAGCCGGCGTTGGCGTGCCTCGTCCGGACATTGGCAGGCCAATTTCCATATCCTCTTCAGTATCAGGCCGGGCCGGCTTCAAGAAGGTCCTCGAGCGTCCTTTCCCCTTAGGAGGAGGCTCGATCGGCGAATTCGGCTGAGAAGTTCGGCGCCCAGGCCGAGGTGGCCGATAATAGGGGTCCCGAGGGTGCGCGCCAATGAATGTACTGCTATTCGGTGATTCACTGGGGAAGCCAGCTCCGGTGTATGCGGTGGGAGACGGTATATAGAAAGCACCACTAGTAGCCCGGCTGTGGGTGCCACTTTGCGAGCCGGCATACTCGAGCACTGCGCTGGCACGTCCCTCACTAGCAGTAGCACGGTTCAACAGTAAGGCAGAGCTTCCCGATAGACTGCGGGGGCGGGACCCCTCAAACTGAGACGACATACGATCATCGACGTGTCCGAGCATGGCCGCCTCTGATCCGAGACTCTGACGGGTAATATCGCGGTTAGGTGTGCGCTTTGACAGCTGCCGCAAGCCAAAGACCTTGACCAGGCCACCACGAGTAGAACCGCCAGCACCAGCGAGTCTTGCTAAGACTTCAATCAACGTTTGGAGAGCATTCAGGAAGAATCCAAAGATAAGAACCAAGGCATGCAACATGAGAATTACATAACCGATCCAGCCGCGCGTAGCATTTGAGACTGTGAGCGATGGAACAAAGACGACGCTCAGGACAATAGTCAGAAAACGGATGATGGAAAAGACGCCATGATAAAGGTTCATTTGTGTTGGTGATGGGAACGGACGGAATGCTATGAGCGTGAGCACTGAGACGACTTCGCAGATGGCTAGCATGACAACCTGGGCAATTCCAGATGGCTGCAAAGCCCCAATGGCCACACCGCGGGCGAAGTTGAGAAAGATGGGGACCATGGCAAATGCAGCTGCATCGTCACAGTAGGTATTATAGAGCGGTCCATACAAGAGGACTGTTGGAAGGTCGTCGAAGAGATGAGCCTTGGGGCGAGTCGATGCAATCACACGAACCATCCAGATTGAGAAGCATATTAGAATAAGGATGACCAGTGCTGCCAATGCCACGCTATAAGCTGGCGACCCACTGGCGATGACCAGCTGGAAGAAAGAAAGCGAGATGATGGGGAGGAGCAGAAAGTTGAACACGATTCGAATGATATTGCCGACGGTGAAAGGCATGTTCTTGGAACGCAGATCCTGTTCTGTATTATGCGCTAGCTCGCGGTGGAGCCAGCGTAGTCCGAAACCGATCTGAGTCAGTACTGTGATGCAGATCAAGATGATGAGCAGCCAGACAATCATGCCCGGCCATATATCTCGCGTGGTGGCCATTCCAACCAGTTGATTCATCCGATCCAGTCCATAGGTTCCATTGATCGCATAGACACCATCCACGATCGGATTATTGCCACCATCAGGGTGAACAAAGCTCTGGTTGAACATAAGTACTGACCAAGATCCGTGGCTCACGGCCGGTTGGAAGTATCCGGGATAGTCCAACGAGAGAGCGCCTGTCAGCACGACGAACTGCAGATACTGCAGGCAATCCGCAAACCCAGGTGTCACCAGTCGAAGGACATCCTCGTCGCGGCCATAATTGCTCGTCCATCGAAAAGGATCCGTGGTTCCCCAAGGGCTGTATATTGCCGCAGTCACCGTTGCAATCCCAACCAAGATCAAAATGACCAACGGCACATAGGCCAGGGCATTTTTGAGGGTTGTCCCGAAGTCGGGTGTGACCGATACCGTTATACAGCCCAGCTCAGCTGCGTCCGCGTCGCCGGATCGGATGGTAAGCGTCGGTGTAATCGTGGAGAAGCGATACGTCGAAACCATGTTATGTTGGACAGAGAAAGCGCGCAGCGTGCTCAAATCGCTCCTAGTAGAATTGGCGTGTAAGATTGAGACTGAGCCGAAGTGAAAAGAATCGACTTACAGATTGTAGTTGAAGACCGGGCCCAGCGGGCACTCGCCCTGCGTGACGGACTTGCAAAACCGAGAAGGATTGCTATACGCCGCAAAGTTCAGCACGTCGAACGAAGTCAGCAGCGTGCTGTACTTGTTGTTCGTACTGCTCAAGTCCACGATCTTGCCGACAGTGACATTCGGATCACTCCACGACGGGCTGTCCATCGAGGGATAGTTCGACTGTCCGTCGGCCGTGCCCGACACATTTCCGTATACCGTCACATTCAGAGGGTGTAAAGGGTCGCTCAAATTAAATGTGACGGCGACATCGAGGGGCACGTATTGGAGCGGCAGCGGATTGGAATCCAGGTCGGTTTTGCTAAGACAGTTGTCAAAATTCAACAGCACCGCTGCTGCTGGCGCTGCCCAGGACAGCAGGCAGACCAGAGCAATCCACCATCCAAGTGTCCACCGCTGCCGAGTGGACGCTGGCCATCGCCGGTATTGGGAAACAGAGTGGCCGTGGGGGGGGTTGTGTCGAGCTCGCATGGGCAGCGGCCAGGCCCCTAGGCGTGCGCGTCGAGTCGTGACGCATCTCGTCTGTCTCGGGCATATAGGATGACCCCCTAGGGGAGGTCAGCCCCCGTGACGGGTAATCGAATCCACGTTGTATTGACAATGGTGCCAGTGTTGTTTGGCCCACGTCGCGTTCTCCGGATCGAAGATGGAGCAGATGGGGACTCGAGATAAGTGGGTGAGAGCGGGAAGGTGGGAGAACAGGGGTTTCGGGGCGGAAAGAGTCGAAGGAAAAAAACCGAACGGGTACGTAAGTCTGCACTAGAAAGTTACCCTAAGATCGAGCCGGTGCTAGGTAACGAGGAGCGAGTGCGGGTTAGGCAGGAGAAGTCTTGTTTTTGCTGCGCCTTGTTGGGTCTGGCCCGGTGGAGATGACTTGCTGGTTATTATTAGCCACTTCCGCTGCGGCTATACACTTGCACGCCTGCAGAGGGAAAAGATCTGTACGCGGTATTTATGTGACCCGAAAACCAATGTGAAAAAATGGAAGAGTCGACGTAAGAATCCCCTCCCCCGGACTTTCAGATACCTTACGCAAAGGTAAGTAGAATGGAGACGCAAGTCCGGAAATAGTAATCGGTCACTGCCTTGGCCTTATACTTTTTTCTGTCTGCATCCAGCGACTCCTATCAATTATGCCATAACATCCTATACACGAACACCCTAGAACCAACAGGAAGGCTACTAATAAGCAACTGAGAGGAATCCCAGTTTCTTCACTCGTCGCTGCCCTGTTTCACCCCGCTGCTCGCTGTCTCACTTGGTGCTGATCCCACATCCGTGCCATGCCCTGAAAGCTTTGCGCATGCCGATCAGGGTATTATATGCGACCGCTTGTACATGAGACACCATGCCGACCCCGGCCCGAGGAAGAACGCGGTCCAACAGCTCAGTGGTCAGGACCGTCCCCTATCTCATGAGGTCATGTCTCACTCAGTGGGGGACTGGTGGCTGGCTAGCTGCTGGGTCTAATGGCTGTTTCATTGAGCGGAACACGGCCACGCCGGTTATTTGGAAGATGTAGGGCTCTGTGGATGTACTAGGGCAAGCCACAAAGAGTCGTTGCTGCACGGGACGATACCTTCTACTTGGCATCGAATAATTGAGTAACATCGGTCTGATATGTCTTATTTTCGCATGGACAATCTCCGAATGTGTTCTCTTTGCCAGATTTTATTCAAATCGAAAAGCTTGAATGAAATCACTGTTTATTTTATCATGAAATACCCTTACGGTGACGGAGGCATCCACTCGGGCTGATCAGCCCCCGGCATATGTGAGCCATGATCATAGCAGTTCTGCAGATTATCCTCCTTCTGTCTTGAGAAACGCACTATCTGCGCCCAGTCCAGGACTTCTACTTTCTCTCCTTCTCTTGCCTAGCACATCTCGACTACGGTGAACCGAGGTGGATCGAAGAGCTCGTCTTTTCCACTGCCGTGACTCTTGCGCAAACTCTGCTTCGTCATACTGACCAGTGTGAACAAGTCAGTGTCATGACTGAGAACTTTAAACTCGAGGTCTTTGGCTTTGATGGGTGCTACTGCCTCTTCTTCATGGAGAGTTAGATCCAGGTACCGGTTGTTGAACTGATTCAGAGAGGTGTCAACGTTACAGGAGTCTTCCTCCTCAACACGTTGATACAGTGCATGCGTGATTCCAATGGCGCCAACAACGCCCGTCCTATAAATACAGCATGAACTACTTAACTCCACAAAGACACTTACTGATAATCCGAGTTCAGAAGCAACGGCGCGGCAGACTCATCAAGTCCCCAGCAACCTTCCCTGAGCCCAGTCACTTCTGTTCAATCAGGACTCTCACACTAACATCAAGAACCAACATACACAGCCACGAATCTTCTGATACATACAGCGATCCTACCGCTCCCCATGCCACCCATACGTTTGCTCCCGCGCACACATAATCCCCTCCCCCTCCGCCGCACAATCTCATCCCAAATCCCATCCGACCAATCACCCCAGGTCTATACTTATCCAACAAAACATCCCGCTCTTCAAGTAGCGCCCTGAACTCCAATTTCCCTTCAACACTCTTCAAATCGATGACAACATTCCGCTTCCCCACTTGCGTGTCGAGCATGAGTATCGTCGCTTCTAGAATCTTTCTCGATAAAATCCGTAGGATATCTGCGCCTAGCAGCGCGGATCTTGGATATACTCGGTCCTGCGATTACCCGCGTCACGTCTAGTCCTTTGATCCCAGCTAGAGCACGATTCGTGGTATCGGATACCCTTGGCCAAAGGACGGGTTGGATGTGAGCCTGATTTTCCACGGAGAGTGTATGTAAAGGCTCGGAACGGGAGTCACGGCCGTGCGCTGTCTGCCGGAACTCGTCTTTCGTGTAGCAGATTGTGTCGGGTTGTCTCCAGGACTCGTTCACTTCGATGTCTAGCTATGATCCCGTTTGTAGGCCTACGACTGTTCTGTAGACGGTTTTGATGGACTCGGCTGAGGTGAGGTCTGGTCGGTGCTGTGGGAGACCTAGCATGTATAGTGTGTTTGGTGGTAAGGCTTCTGCGGAGATGGAAGAAGTGTTTGTCTATTGTCTTGTATCTTTGCTTTCTTTGTTTTATATTCCATCCCCAAGTTCCCGGTTGGTGCCCAGGTGTAAATATATCTCAGATGAACGGACATATCAGACGCAAGTCTTCGATACAGTTGTTGAATATGACCGAGATCCAGGTATAGAACGCGTTCCTTGACATTGAGCTCCCGGATACCTTTTTTTCCCCTACCGTCGCGATGAGTGCGGACATCGGGTATAGCGTTGCGCTGTGCACATCTACGGTAATGTCTTGTTTGGTAAGGAGGTATCGGTCCGAGATCGCATCCGAGAATGGACACAATAAACCCCACAGGGCTGAACTTGACTCGGATAATTTTGCTGGGATTGGCATACGTGGGGTTATGGAGCACGTAAAGGTTACCGAGTTCAGGCGGGTGGATACGCTAGGTGGCAGATTGAGGTGGGTGTTTTCGTGGTGGTTGCTGAGGATGTGGTGCGCTTCGGCGGCGATACTTAAGATCTTTGTTCTGTTTGGCTACTTCCAAGGGCCAAGGCTAGGTGTGTCTGAGAATTTGGTGTCATATTTCCGGTTTATGTTCTTTGAACTGTGAACCCTGAGCGTGGTCCGAGCGGAAGTGTAAGCTACCTTCGGGCTGTCGTGTTATCTGCATCCTAGCTTTATGACTACATGTTGCGAGAGGGACCCCGAAAACTTCTAAGCGTGTGACTTGATATATAACATGATTGATTGGTTTGTGCTGTCAGAAAACGTCGATGGAAAGATCTGCGCGTGTTGATGTCGAGATAACCTTGGCGTCTGGACGATCCACGACTTGCATGGAGGCTTACTGTCACGCGTTCCCCGTGGATGGCACCTGTACGGATATATTTAGAGCGAGGAGTTGATTGTCTCAGCCGGGGGATTAAATATAGACCGTATACGCGCGCGCAAACCCTGGAAAACATCCGAATGGAATTGACAGCGGCATTTACCTGAGCAGCGGCTACGGAGTGCACGGTGGTCAGGGTGGCCTCGGTTGGCGATCATTGGGGCTGTACGACCAGGGAGGACATGCTCGGGAAGGCATTCGACAATGTAGCGGTGACGCCGGGCATGGTTCAGAAGACAATCTTATCCACTCTGAAAAGAAGGGATTGCATGCCAACGTTTTTCGAGTCCCCTGCATCGGGAGGACAAATGGGGGAAGCCGCAGGAATGGGACATCCGATCAACTGCCACATTGGCACGGACTGTTTTTAGACTCGGAGCTTGAGCTAGGGACGTGCCGGTGGAAATTGTATACTCCGTGGCCATGAACTGGTGGAAACGGTGCGCATCGTGTACATAACGCACAGGCACCACCCGCGGTACACGTGTAAAGTGGTGTCAACACGGATCGGCGCGATCGCGATTCATGAGAAGAGTTCTGCTCAGGCCAAATGAACGACAAAGTCCTCGTCAGCGAGACCCGCTGCCCCTCCGCCGTGGCTGAGACGGGATTAGCGGAGTTTCACGATGAGACCCGCGGGCGCAGCTCTTCATTGGTGAAGGCGGGGAGGTGGATCGTCTGTAGCGGGGGAAGTTTGGTGACAGGGTGGCTTTCATCCGCTGCAAGGAGATAAAGAAGACGCCTGTAGGGCATAGATATGGGTATAGGTCTAGGTAGATGGAGAAGAGGCCGAGTCCGCGGTCAGACAACCGTCCAGCGCTCAGCTCGACGGATGTAAAATAAGAGTGTAAGAGTGACAGACGGACCCTGTCCACGCTCCACCTCCCCCTGATACCAAACGCAATTTGAGGCATTCCTCTCCTTGATCCACATCCCCAGACACGCCTGGTTCAGCTTGTCCGGTGTTTAACTTTACACTGCTCCGTACAGTGGACTTTTCTCGGGTTTATGGTTGTTTGTTCTGCTTCCCCTTAGACGATCTTTGTGTGCTCCACCAGGAGGCAATCGCGCCTCTACTGCCAAAGCACGATCACTCATGCAATAACCGCCCTCCTTTCTCCTCCTACTTTCTCCAGAGTGCGTCTATTTGCGCATTCTCTTCCCCGCCTACAACCCACCATCACCTCGAGGTCGCCCCCTGTCGATCCGTTCTACCTCTGTGCATTGACACGCCATCGGGGGAGGGGGATCAAACCAAAGGAACCGGCTTTCCTTTGTTCACTGAGGGCGTGCGATGCGGACGACCCTCACCTCGTCTCATCTTCGACATGCCTCCCGAGGACCCTTTCGCGTTCCTGGCTGCTGAGCAGCCCACCAAACCTGTGAAGGACAAGAAGCCGCACTGGAGAGATAAGCTCTTCTCCAAGGACAAGAACAGTCGTTCCACCCCCGATAAACAGATTCAAGACTTTCTCGCTACGGCCACTGCCCAAAAGGCTGACCACAGAGATGCCCCTCCAACCGTATCTACCCACCCTATTCCCTCGTCGCAGGACCTTGTGAATGTCCCTGCCCCGCAGCCCGCCTTGCCAGTGATTCCGCCTCCTTCGAAAGAGAACTACTTCGCCTTCGACTTCACCGAGGATAAACTCCCGGAATCCAAGTCGCTTCCGTCACTTCTACACCCCCTCAAGGGCAAGGGACTGCGGGTCGGATTCTCAGATCGCGCGCCCCAGACGATTGGAGAGGGAGGCGACGAGTCGGATATCCCCACCGTCGAGATCTCGCGATCTGTTCAGCGCATGCGCGAGAGACAGGCCGCGCAATCCTCCCAGCCACGACGAATGCCCTCTCGTTCCCCGAACCCGTCTCGAGAGCACCTGCCGACGCTTCGGGTCAACACCTCGCTGGCCGATGGTGATGGGCGATCACGATGCGCGCAGGATCAACGCGTCAGCCCCAGCGCGCAACAACCGCCGCTCGTCCAGGACCCACACGAAGCGGAATTCTTGAGCACCCTGCACATCAGCAAGCCCGGCTCCCGTTTATCATTCCGAGGGTCGCCCGACTCGCATTCGTTCGCGGAGCGGGTACGGAAACAGATGCAGGTGGAGGAAGCCCGTGCATTACACAATCGCTACGAAGACATCGCATCCCCGACGACTGACGACGACGACATCTCCAGCCCTGAGCCTCTGCCATCTCATAGTCCCCGAAGCCCCCATGAGTCGGTCTACGAAACACCCGCCTCGCAACATGCACCCTCGGTCAAATCGATTGTCCAGTCGATTCGGAATCCCCCGAGCCCAGCCGTACACCGCGCTGCAGCTAACCTGAGTCCCGTTGACCCGCGCATGCCCCCTAGTCTTACACCAGGAAGCCCAGCCAATCCTACACCAGGACCGCCGGTTCCTACTCATGAACCACAGCCGAGAAATCTAGCCTCTCCGGCAAGCCAGCTCAGTCGCGAAATTCCATCAATGAACCAGCTTGCATCTCCGTCCACCCAAACGAGTCGAGAACCATCGCGAAGCCCCCAGCCGCCCAAGTATTCTTTGCGGAACATTGCCAATCAGGTTGGGGACACCGCATTTGCCGAGTTCAAGAATTACATTGCCAGATACGACAGTCTTCTTCACATGTCCGCAGAGAGTGTCAAGCCGCTAATGGAAACCACTCTGACAGAATGGATCCGAGCTGCGATATGGTGGTTTTTGCGGGGCAAGACACGCTTGGAAACGTTTGCTCGCTCGCGGGCAACGGCTCCTCCCAGCTACGCCAAGCAGGCCGTTATTGACCTTGGGAAAGCGCTGTGGATCAACGAGAATATCGTGCCTACACACTACGAGGTGGCGCGATATGGTTCCATGGGAGTGGACGCTGTGTTGGCAGTTGCCAGCACTACTGGCGACAAGGAGATGGTCGACCTTCTCAGTCTCCACCAAAACGCCCTTAATCACCTCCGGTCGCTGGCCATGTCTATCAAGCGAAATGATATCCTCGCCATTGTTCTCCGTGACGAGAACTCTCCCAGTCAGCTGGATTCCAGCGTTTGGCTCCGATACCCCTTCTTTGCACCAGACGTTTCCGCAGTTCTGTCTGGCAGTGCAACGAGATCGATGTTGGCCGACAAGCCATCCAAAACACCGAGTATGGTGTACATGATGCCTCTTGGCGACACCAGCCGGTACTTTAGCTATGGAAGCATGTTTGTGCAGGCCTGTGTGAGTTCCGGCGACGAGGAAGGCGAGCAGTACGCCATGCCTTGTGCATTGACGATTATCCGGGAGCGGTCTGATTGGTACGTCCACGCCGCGATTACGAGTCAGAGTCAGCTCGTGAATGTCTTGATTCAGGCCGATCGCAAGCAGGGACCCACCTGGGAGGATGTGGACTGGCAAGTCCGGTCTCATTCCATGCGGGTCAAGCTGCCCCGTGGCTTTGAGTTGGATGTTATGTTTAAAGAAGACGATTTCAAAACTCTGTGGAATATCGTCAAGTATACCCAAAAGTCGGAAGCAAGTCTCGAGCCTGAGGCTGGCGAGGTGGTGGTCTTTGAGAACACTCTGAAAGTGTTCCAGTATATGGATCCTGGAACGCCCAAGGCATTCCCCAACGAGCCCCTGGAACGCTGTCGCATTCGTTTGTTTGAGCGGACAGTAAACATCACCGAAGGCACTGGCACTCGAAACGCCCATCGTGGGTTCCGATTGACTGTGCTGACGAGTCCGAAAGTGAAGACTCTCAGTAACGTCCGCCATACCCTAGGCTACGGCGCACCCGTGGTCTTCGGGCTTTTGCGGGGAGAAGATGGTGCGCCGGCTCTGCTTTTGAAAGTGACCGAGGATGGTCGTACGCGGTCAATGTTGATGACCTTCCATGAGGTGGACGAGCGCACACAAATGCATTCCGTGCTTCTCGGCATGCTACCTCAGGACGGAGAGACCAAGACCCCCGAGATTCCCCTGCGGTCGTATGCCATCGAGCAGCCCGGCGATTCAGGCAGTGGCCGAACGCCGACCACACACCTGCAGTTCCCCGTCGGGAACGTGCTGGTTATTGATCAAGAACATGCCTATGTAGATCATGGCTACGGCCCAACGATTCTGTCGGAACACCTGAGGGCTTTCGTCGCTACTGAGTGGGGATCTGTAACGGACCGTATCAATTTAGGTAGGGAGACTCCGTCGACGTCTATTGAGCTTTTGTTAATTGTCTACAGGACCTGGGGAACTCAAAATCGCATTGGATGTCAACAAGAAGACTGGCATGAGCTTGTTCCGCCCAGCACAACATGATCTGACCGTTTCGCTGGCCGACAATCTCGTCCCTACGGAAATGCCTGAGCAGGTGGCTGGCTTCTTGCAAAAGGTCACCGCTAAACCCATGGTTCGGCGGTTGGACTTTGCCTCGATGCAGGGTATGTCTCTTTCACAGTTTAAGTTGGACTCCACTAACAGACCTAGATCTCCATGCATTTGAACAGGCCGTCACCGGCTTCCGAGTCATCTACGATGGAACCGCGTCTTCATTCACCATTTCCCGCCGCCGCATGGTTGTCCCCATCTACAAGAAATGGGAAGCCAACCAGGTCCGCATCCAGATCGTGCGACAGGAAAAGGTCACACAACTGCTCGCCTTCTTCGCGGACTTCCACCATGGCACCTGCATGAACTTCGTGCTCAAGGGCACGGACCATATCGAGTCTTTTAATCGCTCTGGCAAGTTTGGACTCCGCATTGTTGACGCCAAGTTTGCCCTCCCGAAGAAGGATGAGGACCCGGCGTCGGACTTTGTATGCCTGGATATGCCCGAATATCCTATCGAACACGACGACATTGCTATCACCTTTGACTCTGAAACTGGTAAGAGTTCAATCCCATTGATTTGGCGAGATGCCAGCTAATAATGTACAGACCGCTCCAGTTTCAAGGTGGCACTCCCTGGATCGGTGCGAGAACCATCCAGAATGGGATCTCTGCGCCGATAATCACTTATTCCCTCGCCTCCTTCTTCTGCCCCATGCTCATGTCATGCCCATGCCCATCTTCATATTCATACTTATCCTCACCCCAATCTTCATTTTCATCTCCCCCCAATTATACAGCGAGATCGGCGTCCCCGCACCACGTGACCGCTTCGTGAAACCCCTCATTTCTCTCCAAGACTTCGAGTCAACACTTCTGGTTGTATCATAAATTCCCCGATCTTCCTGTGCATACAATTCCGAGAACATAGCATAACCATAATGTCCAACATTGGAATTTCCACACAGACTCTGCACGCGGACGACGCACTGAATGTCGTCACCGATGTCGCTCCGCCCATGCACCTGGCCACCACCTTCCGCTATCCCAAAGACCCTGCCGCCTTAGTTCCCGCGGCCGACTATTGCGTATGCTCTCTTCTCCGTACGCCTGATCCAGTCTAATCGTCATGTAGTCCGGTACCTTAGGTACCTCCAATCCCTCATCCCACGTCTACTCCCGCGCCTCAGCTCCAAATCCAACCCGCTTCGAAGCCATCCTCTCCTCCATCCTACACGGCGAAGCTATCAGCTACTCCTCCGGCCTCTCTGCTCTCCACGCAGCCCTCACCCTGCTGAACCCGGGCCGCATCTCCGTCGGAGAAGGCTACCATGGCTGCCACGGCGTAATCGCTCTCTTCACCCGCGTCAGTGGCCTCCAGAAACTCCCCCTCGACTGCGCGGCTGAGGATCTCTCCTCAGGAGACGTTATCCTCCTCGAGACTCCCGTCAATCCCAAAGGCACAGCCTTCGACATCGCTGCATACGCCCAAAAAGCCCACTCGCGCGGCGCATTCCTCATCGTGGATTCCACCTTCGCCCCGCCCTCCCTCCAAGACCCCTTCGTCCACGGCGCAGACCTCGTCATGCACTCCGGTTCGAAGTATTTCGGCGGCCACAGCGATATCCTCTGCGGCGTCCTCGCCACCCAGCGAAAGGACTGGTACAAGCAACTCTTCGCCGACCGTGTCTTCCTAGGCTCTGTAATGGGCAACATGGAATCCTGGCTCGGCGTGCGAAGTCTCCGAACCCTTGAAGTCCGCGTCTCGCGCCAGAGTGATAGCACCACGAAACTAGTGTTTTGGCTTAATAACGCCCTGCACGCACCTTCCCCGGCACCAGGCTCGGACGAAGCTGCCGTGCAAGCTGTCTTGGCTGAAGTCTTCCACGCTAGTATCCAGTCTGATGGCGGTGACTGGTTGAAGAATCAAATGCCTAATGGGTTTGGGCCGGTGTTCTCGATTACGATGGAAGAGGAGGTCCTTGCCCGGACCTTGCCGAGTAAATTGCATCTCTTCCAGCATGCTACTAGTCTTGGTGGTGTTGAGTCGTTGATTGAGTGGCGCACTATGTCTGATATGACTGTTGATCGGAGGTTGTTGAGGATCAGTATTGGGTTGGAGAATTGGGAGGATTTGAAGGCGGATTTCGTGAAGGCGTTTAGGGAGCTGGCTTAAGCTAGTTATGTGTCATGAGTTTAGCGTTTGTCTAGATAGATTAAGGTAGAGACTTAAGGGCCGCTTTCATGGTTGCGATGTTAATTCATTAGTACTTTTGCTATCACTTTTGCTATGTTGAAACAATCATTGAGGGTCTACCGCGTCGCCTTAAAAGCGAAAGTATAAACGGCAAGTATAAGCCGCCGAGCCGTATCGGCGAACCCCGCCTCGCCAAAACAATTTCAACTTCACTCGTAACGTCGACCATATTCTTGTTCCATCTTCAGTACTCTCTCAACCATGGCCTCCCAATCAAACCCCCAAGGCACTTCCGGCCCAGAATCATCCTTTACAATCCACTACTTCGCCGCGGCATCCCAATACACCGCCAAGAACACTGAGCGGCTGCCCGCGCCAACCACATTCTCGCATCTATTCCCCCTCCTGGAAGAGCGCTACTCCGGCATCCGGGATGCTATTCTCCGCAGCTCCGGCGTCAGTGTTGACGGCGAGTATGTTGATCTTGACGATGAGCCGACACGCTTGATTCAGCCCGGGGCGGAGGTTGCTATCATCCCACCCGTCAGCTCGGGATGATTTCTTTTCTATTTCTGATTTTTTTTTTTTTTTTTGAACTCGGGCGAGATTTTCATAGCATGAGCGAGTGTGTTCCATTTTGTGGATATATATGGGGTTTTAGCTATTTCTCAATCAAATGTACGCCAAACGCCAGAAGTCAGACCATTAGTGCGTTGAAAGATGGTTTGAACATATTGCCTCTCTCTCGTTATTTCCATATCCAATACCCATTACCCCCCCCCCTTCCGTCCATTGTATAGATTGCGGATCGAGCACCCAGCTTTGAAGAGAACGGTTACTTTTCCTCCGCAGCCGCAAGAGCCTTCTTCAGGCGCCAAAGACAGACACTGCAGAGCATCGAGAAGAAAAGCAGAATACTATTCGCACATTAGTATCCATGAAACCTCACAAAAATCAGGGTACTCACCACAAGGCAATGCTCAGTCCCCAGATCGCCTTCGTCTCCAGACAAATCGCCTTGGACGCTCCGATCCACGACTTGTAGTCGATCGTCCCGCTGATGGTGGCAAGGTAACTGTCCAGGTGCGACGAGAATGCATAAGCCGTTGCATCTTTGTATCCCAGCTCAGCCAGTGATGTGCACTTCAGGTAGGACAGCGGCTTGCCCATTACCACAGCGACGACGATGAACCCGATTAAGAGGAGCAGGTCGAGTGCTGCGCAGGCGAGGAAGGGAAGGATGTTATCCATAAAAAGAACCGCGGTGATTAAGCAGTAGATTACTGCGATACAAGTCTACTTTCATTAGAAGGGCCTCGAGTGGGAAGGGGGAAGGTGTTGAACTTACCACACTGATTGTCCCGATGAGAATATTCGGCGGCGTAGCGTTGCTCGAGACGATCGATGCGATGAACTTGGCCGTCATGCCGATAATAGCAATAAGTGAGACAAACTGGAATAGCCGTGCCAACTGGAATGTTGCACCGAGGGCTCCGTAGCGAGGCATTTCGCTTATACAATGTGTTGCGTAGAATGAATGTCGAATAGAAGGCGCTGAACCGAATCCAAAGTAACCAAGGAGTGATGCTGTAGATACGAACCCAAAATATCAAGAAATATCAAGGAGCGTCGGGAAGAAATGCGAAACAAGAAGACAAAGAGAATGTTTGAATGAAAGTAAAAACCTAAAGTGAATCCTGCAGAACTGTCAAAGACGTTCACGGCTCATCCTTATATAGCCCAAAGACACAGCCGCTGACACAAAGAGAAAAAAAAGAATCTAGATCGTACCAAATTAGCATCGGCTCCAATCTAGACCACCTCAAACGCTCTCGCAGCCTCATCTAGTCCCGTTGTTGGAGAATGTCTAGATCCAACCGCCGCGCACAACGAATCAGACACCACAATCCAAGCTGCCGCATATAGCAATCCGTTTATGTGACAGCTTAGCTGCACGAAGCTCTCAGAGCTCTTTGACGCGTTTCTAAAATATTACAGGACGGGTTATACGTGGGTGTTGATCGCCCCACCCCGGCGCTTGGGGCTGGAACCTAAAGCCCCGGTCGCCTCTCGACCACTCGTCGTCATCCCACTGCCGGATCTGATGCAGGCGGCTACCGGGGTACTAAATTGAGGCTGGGATTAATTGGGATGGGTACTGCGTGGTCGATCTTGTTTCATGATTTTGTTATCTATAGTGTGGGCGGTTGGGGTTGTTTTGTTTGGATGCCTGCCCTCTCAGGCTCTCTGGCGTCTTCCGCCATCTCCTTTTATCTAGATGTTTGCTGGTAGCGGTTTCTCTGAATCATATACCCGCATATCAATTGTGCTGATTGATCACCTCGCTCTTCTAGGTGGTTGATCGGCTTAAACTATTTTCAACATCGGTGAACTTCTTCACCCTTTCACTAGGTCCCATGATCAGAAGGGACACAGTGGCACATTCAGCACTGCTCGCTGGTAATGGAACTTCACATTGAAGTGTTTGGTCCGTTTGTGGTCCACTTTGCTTGGTAGCTGGTCCACCTTGTATCAACCTGAAAATGAAAGCATGAGGTTTGAGGAATCGCACATGGCTTGAGGTTTGAAGATTTGGTAAGATTTGGATATTCACCGTCTGAATATTTCGGACTAGTTTTCTTTTTTTTTACTGTAACGCGGCTGCTAGAGAATAAAAGTTTCTAAACAGAGTCTTATTGCTCTGAATATTTACCGTGTATGTTTTATGGCTGGCCAAATCGTCCTCAATTGATTTGAACTTTAGTCGCAGAGACATGAACGCCTGCGTTGACGAAAACGACGGCCATCTCGCTTGTGGGACGAAGTAATGAAAGATAAGTCACGATGAAGTTTGAATTTTGCTATGGATATTTATCTATCGCCATGATTCCAGCATTGCGCTAATGCGCAGGGAATGGATTTATGAGCTAGCAGACAAAAATAGACTCGTTGCCAATTAGGGGGCCCTAGATGGAGAGCTGTTAACCTTTGTACTTGCTGCCAGTTCGTGACAAAAAGGCACACCATGTAAACCAAGTTGCGATGCACGATTCGCCAGGTACCAAAAAGTTGACGTTCCCAGTTGTCCTGATATTGACCATAAGCGTAGATAACCTGGCCCTCAGTCTTCCCTTTACCAAAGTGGGCGGCACGAAAGTATGTTACCGATTGCGCGGTAGTAGGTGATTGTGAAAATGATGATATAGTTTTCTTTGATATAGAAAATGGGATTTTCCATCTGATCAACAGGCTTATTTTTGGTATAACCGAAAATGACCAGGTTGGGAACCAGCTGATCATGCACTCAAGGGTTAACTATACAAGTGAGCGGGAATTATGAGGCGGTAAAGCCAAACGGGTTAGCGTTATCCGGAGTTATTTTCCAGAAATCAACTAGTAGGAGTATGGCGGTATAGCTGATTTCGAAAACTACTGTAAGTGCGACACCAAACTTGGTCTGCAAGGTCCATGTCTAAAGGCACCTTTTTCGGAGTAATAGCTTGAGCCAGCCGTCAGGGTCATGCATTGCGATCCGCAACTGGATGGGCTGGTTTCGCCTTGCTGATTTGCTGTGCTTCGTCGGCTCTCACTATTGATAGGACTCCTGAAGGGATGAGATCTCCTTGAGCCGAGATCCAACCAAAATCAGGTGGCAGGCTGGCGATCTTGTCTTCTGCCAACCAAAATCTAGGTGGCAGGCTGGCGATCTTGTCTTTTGCCTCCTTGCATTCACTCTCCCCCAAAGCAAAACACACCCCTATATAAGGTCGCCTATGTCTACCATTCTCCTCAAACAAAGTTCCATTCAAACACACTTTTTCTATATTATCATCTACCTAGGCAATAGCCACCGACCCAAAATGAGGTTCTTCACCACTATCATTGCCCTTTTCGCCGGCTCTAGCCTGGCTGCTGTCTGCCCAAGTGGCAGCCAAGCCAAATGCTGCACTTCTGATCTTTTAAGCTCTTCAGGCATGGACTGCTCAGATCGTAAGTTCTTTCTTTTGAGATCAACTGCCTCACACTAGCCTTTTATCTTTCCCTTTTCTTCTCCATGCAAGCTTCATTTTGGTTGAAACTAACCATCTTTTCAACACAATAGCCCGTCATATGCCCAAAGATGACACCGACTTCCTCCACATTTGTACAAGTCAAGCCGGGGATCCCATGTGTTGTGGCTCAATTGGTGGGAGATTGGGCCGTTGCACGCCTATGGTTAATTTTTGAAGGACCATTCGGGCTTAATATAGAGAACTTGCATTCTTGAGAGATGGCAGAGGATATTTCAATGGCTCATGTACTTCTTTTTCCAAACTCGGGCAATTCAGACAACAGGAAATTAGACAATTGGTTTTTGAACCTTGATGAATTACTTTCTAAACAATAACACTACGTGATTATCATGGAGCTGCATCAATTGTGGCCATCGAGTTGTTGACATCGTGTGCCTATCCTTTTGACTTTTTTTTTTGCCATTTGAAGTTCTTCTTGTAGGATCGTCAAATTTCAAGCTTATGGAGGGATTCAAAGAGTGCTGCGTTGAACCAAAAATAAAGGCTTGGAATCCAGAAGAAGACAATACAGGAGAAAAATGGAAGAATCGAAACTGCCGAACAAAACAATCATCAGATAGCTTGGATCATTTCTCGGAGAATTTGGCTTCACCAGGTACACTGGCAGCATGGGATCTACAAATTATACAGAGTAACATTGCCAATATTGAAGATTAAATGCAGTAGGTTCCGTATTAGGATAATTATATACCAAATTATATCAAATCAACAAGATCACCACCTCGGTCTCTCCCTTACTGTTCCAACCGCCAGCCACCACTGGTTCGCGTCTGGAAGAACCCATCAGGGTCATACCGCAGCCGAGTCTCCAGCGCATACTGCTTCGATTCAGGCTTGATACGGCCCCAGTAGTCCTGTCTAAAGTAGGCATCGTTCATGAAAAGTGGTCGGTAGACGTCCGGAAGACGACCCTCGTCGATGTTCTTTTGGACAAGGTTGCCCAGGCCCTGGTACAGGTTCTGATTGGCTTGGTCGATTGTCTCGTCGTCTGCGGCGAAGGAGTAGGAGAAGTCGAGCTCGATAAAGATGTAGTTTGTGTCCGTAGGGACAGATAGAAGGTCCTATTATTCTTAGTTGTTGTTTTCTTTTTGGGCGATCTTGGGGAGACTTACGCCACCACGCTCTGCGGCCTTCTGGGAGAAGGCTGTGGGCACGGGCTGGAAGGCGATAGAACCCAGCACACCGGGGACTGCGAGTACGGACTCGGTTACGTTGTACCAGTGGTCGTAGTACTCCTGCAGCACGGAAGAGCCCACGGCCTTGCTGGGGACGGGGGTGGTTTCGGTCGCGATGGTGTAGCGTTGTCCGCTGCAAAGAAGTTAGCGGGTTCCAGGTTATTAAGCCGGAGATACTTACTGGAGAATGAAGATGTCATTGTACTTCAACAGATCGTAGTAGCTATCCCAGGTCTTGGTCGTGGAGATGTGCTCGATCGCAGTGAATTCGTCAAAGACACCCGCCGGTGGCTCGGGTCCATCGTAGAAGAGGAACATGATCCAGAAATCAATAACCGCGCCGTGCTCGGAAGTCAAGATAATGGCGGCCTTGTCATCGGGGTAGTCGTCCACGAAGTTGCGCAGAGCATTCAACACCTCGGGGGTCTTGTCGGCTGTAAAGATGTAGTTGCCGCCCCAGACCTTGTCGATGGGGTGTGTCTGCATGGTGTACGCGGTGACGACGCCGAGGTTGTTACCGCTGCCCTTCAGTGAATTATAAAGATCTATACTCGATTAGCTCCATGTCGTTTAGTCTTAGTTATCTCTCGCCCTTACCGGTATTCTCCTTCTCGTTAGCATCAACAATCGTGCCGTTGGCCAGAACGACCTGGAAGTTGGCCACGTTGTTGGCAGCCCACCCGTACTGGGTGCTTAAGAAACTCATGCCACCTGGTCCTGTTAGCACGGATCAGACGGAAACTTTTTGAGACCAACTTACATCCGAGCATATACCCGCCAACACCAACGCCTCCAAGTCGGCCACCGACAAGAGCACGGCCGGTACCGTCCAATCCCTTCTGAGCCTCCTCCCAAGATAAACCAGGTCCAATGACGGCAGTCTCGTCTTTGGGGTTATAGAATACCTGGTCGAGGTTCTTCGTCGAAATCAGCAGACCATCCTCGATACTGGCGAACCCATTATTCGGCATATGTCCACCAGACTTGACAGCAAACAGTGTCTCGACATTGTGCAGCTCTGTGATGATCTGTGACATCTCCGCGGCGCTAGATGGCGCCGCAATACATGTCGGCTTCAGGTCTCCACATGCTGCTGACCAATACTTGGTGAGATCACTCGAGTAGTCTAGCGTGAGGGGATACTCAATATCGATTCCGGCTTGTTGAAGGGTTGAGCAGATGTCGGCATGCACCACAGGCGCAATGGTAGCAACGACCAGCCCCAAGGCGCGCCAGCCAGCGCTGGAAACCATGGTAAAGAGCGTGGTTATATAGAGTTAGAACAACGTATATACAGATGAAGTAAACAAATGCAAACCCCTGGGCGATGGAAATTGAATTTGTGGCAAAGGAACGAATAAGTTGGAATGGAAAGGTCAAACTCAGACTTAACCCTGGGGAAGTGGGTGTTCGATTCATATAAATAGCCATGATTGCTAATGGGTCCTTAAGGGTCTCGGAGGGTATCCCTCGAGCTACTGCCCCTCCTGGTGGAGCCCCGAAGGATTGAGGTGGGCAAACTATAGCGTACAGGGGTTCTGCAGAAACCCAGTTGTCGGAATTCCCGCAGTTTCCCTGATCGGGTAGGGAGCATCTGGCGTTTTTTTACGATTCTCAGGCTGCCAAGAAAGACTCGGATGATCGGTGGCTATCCCCATCTCGCTTCTCTTTTTTAGGCTTTGTGGGGCTGGGCCGGCTCTGTTTGGATTGGAGCATATGGCAAGCTGGATGCTTGCTGAAACCTCGGGTTCCTAGTCGGAGAGAATACTTCGTCGAATGAGGTCACTAGATTAAACTTCTTTGCCAACCAAAAGTCTGTCTGGTGTTGACCGTGAGGATATGCGTTATTGAATACTCTTGATGGCATTGAGGCTTCTCTACCCGAACGGAGAGGCAGATGGGGACCAGTTGCCATGCCGTGCCATAGCGCGATTGGTATCCATAAGCCGTGAGTGGTGGAGGATTGCAAGTTTGGTTCCTGGCCCCACTACTACGGAGTAGCAGTTCCCTGATTGTAGACCTAGAACAAAGGCTTACACTATTGTAGAATTGGCATGCCGCTAGATGCAATGGGAATTTTGGTGGAGGTTCCGCGGAAGGTCCGCGCCCTACGCTTACGATTCTGGCTATACCACTGCGCCTTAAAGATAAGCCAACCCAACCATGGAAGGGCGTGGGATTGTACATATGATGGTCCCTCATCCGAGAAGAAGAAAAGCAGACATAAATAGGGTGTGGTGCATCACAGCGGCATATAGTCTAAGGCAGGCCCCTGTTCTGATCGATAGTGGGGAGACCTATGTAGAGTGACAGGGCTCCGGCTGGGTTAAGGCGGACCGCGCGGGGATTGCCCCTGAACGGTTCCTGGAAGTTTAGTATCCTCGCTTAGACCAGTGTAGAAATGATATGCGCTCGTCAGCAAAGTATTTTAGGTTCTCGGCCTCGTGCGTCCGATGGGATTGCCAAACTAGGGAAACTGAGAAAGAATCCTCCGGACCAGCAGTTCCTAACGTGGGTTCCTTTCACATGAATTCATGCATGTACTACCGAGGTGGCTGACCATTTTTCCCAAACGGAAACGAACACGCTGCATACGACTAAGGGCTGTGCGTGATGTGCACAGTAGACCTGTCCTTGAGAAAGAGTCTTGGGGGAGTCCTAGATCTGAAACATTGACGGGCCAGTGGGCCTGCCCATAGTTGCGATCTGCCATGGCTTGTCCATACTTGGGAACCTTGGCCGTCAGATGTGATATTGCGACGAGATGGAGCAAGTCCCATGTGAACCCTGGTGCGTAGACTAATTCAACCTCGCGTAGCGCGAGTGATGAGACATTCGAGACGCCTATCCCTGCGCAATCCTGCTCGGACGAACTGCCGCAGATGTCGCCTAGGGCCGCCATGCCACGTTTGTGGATATTACTGTCTTCGTTCCGTGTAGGATTTCGGGACTATCGAATCTTGGCGATGGTATAATCCGAACTAGATTTCAAAAATCTCCGCACCGTCAAATTTGTGCCTCGCTTAGAGATAATTTCAAAAATCGTCGCGATGAGCAATGCACCTGTTGACATATCAAATCTTCAAAGAAGGCAATAACAGAAATAGAACAAATAGAACAAACCGCTGAGGGAAGCACGCATGTCTTGACAGGTCACGAGACCTGGATGGTACCGCCCTGGGCGGTGGATTATTATGCCAGCCAAATAATCCAAGTTTCGCGATCGACGAGCGTCGTGTGTCGACGCAACCACGACTATGGTATTACCCAAAGCAGGGTCACTGCAGAGACTTGCCATTACCAGGCAGCTCTGTGTGCGATGCATAGTGCGGCAGAGGCGAGCAGAATGTCTGCTCCCTCGACCGGTGACTCGCACGCCAACGCTCGGACAACGCTCGCTATCAACCACGAGGACTCTGCGATCGATTGTCGCCAATGAGGTCAAGGATGAGGTACGCGGAAATGCGCCTTTAACCATAGGGACCAGCTAACAACTTTTTCACAGAACTCTACCGAGAAGGACCCGCCAACGGCGACAGAGGTCCAGATGGCTCGCCTGAACGCCGAGTATGCGACGACCAACGATATCCGATATTACCTTCGCCGGTGGCAAGAAATAGCGCCTCAGAATCTAGATTCAGTTCATGAACCAGGGTCAGCCACGGCTCTCAACGCTGAGTTCGTCATGATGAACGGCCGTGGAGAGACTGAAAGCGTCCGGGCCAGCTCGCAATTGACGGACCAAACCGATCTGGACATGTCAGAGGAATTTGAGGGTGACCACCTGGAACCGGGTGATATGGTCAGCCTAATACGGGTAGATGGGACATCTTCCTTGGCCATCTATGTGCAGTCTACCAACAGGCAGAAGCAGTTCTACACCGAACGTGGTATGTGGCGTGCCTGCTCTGCAGGTGAATTGGATTATGTCCTCAAAGGCTTTGCTCCCACTGAGCTGCTTGAGCCCATTAAGCCCTATTTTCCGAATGGACTTGCTCGTGTCGAATCTGAGCTTCAATCCACTCCGGAGGGTGGTCTCCCGAGACCGCTTGGAGCCCCGCTGCTGGAGATGATGGGCAATTTCCAAGATCATATGATGGATTTCTGTCGGGATAATGCCCAGCGACTGGATAAAATCTACGATATTACCGCGGACGAGACTGAGTTTCTACGATTGACCCTCGAAGAGTTGACCATGAAGGTTTTGGATGTCGATGAGTCCGAACTGACAGCTGTGAGCCTATATGCTGTCCACCAAGCGGTGCGCAACCACCCATTTCTCATCGAAAAGGACTCGAACTCTTTGTTCAGCAGCCTGTACCTGGTGCAGCCGAAAAGAATCGCCACCGCTGTTGAGAAAGTTACAACATGGGTCCACGAGCACCAAAACCATCTAGTCGAAGCCATCATGGTCAAGAGTACACCAAAGTTCAATGACCATCCGATGCAGATGTTCATCCAAAAGGCACAGCGTCTCATTCGTCTGAGCCGAAAGGTTCGCTCGCCCACTATCATGTCCAGCGTGGGACCTACAACTCAGCAGTTCGAGCCGGGACAGGATGGCAAGCCCATGTTGTATCGTGAAGTCCTAACAGAAAAGTTCACTGATAACGACCGGATTATCCTGGAGTATTTGCAACTGTATGCAATCCCATCTGTGATCATGCCCTCTGGCACCCTGCGATCGGCCGCTTCGCACATCATGCGCGCAACGGGAATGTACAACACTCTCGGCCTCAGTGAGGCGTCAACCCGCCTGTTCCTGCAAGAGATCGGTGTTATAGCCCCATGGGAGAACCTCGGCCTCCTCGATCAGAGCCTGCTCCTCCCTGGCCACGGCATGTCTCTTCTCGAGGATATGAGATGGGAAGAGATTGAGGAGTCCTGCCGGAATCTTTCTCTCACGGACTCTATGCAAGGCCTCCGGAAAGACTGGAGTGATTTGCCTGTGTACTGCATAGACGATGTCAATGCACAAGAAATCGACGACGGTGTCTCCCTGGAACGAATCCCTGGCTCTGACGACACATTCTGGATCCGGATCCACGTCGCCAACCCAACTGCCTTCTTGCACCATAACGACCCTACCATAGAGTATGCCGGCTCTCGGTGGGCCACTACCTACGCCCCAGAGCGTACATACCCCATCTTCCCGACATCCCTCACCCAGGGCAACTTCAGTCTCTCGCCTGGCCGGCCAACACTGACCTTCAGTGCGAAGATGAATCTGCAGGGCGAGATTCTCGACACTGAGGTGACAAACGGAACCGTCCGAAACATCATCAATGTTACCCACAGCAAGCTGCGCGACTTCTTCATCCCGGACAAAAGGGGACCGACGGCCTCGCTGAAAGTCGGTGGAACCATTGTCGATCAGCCCTTGGCCGCTGACAGAGTAATTCGCGAGACCCTCACTCCAGAAGACGAAGACACTTTCACACTTCTCCGTAAGCTGATGCTCGGCTTCCGCACCCAGCGCCAAAAGAACGGCGCAATGGACATGCAACGTCTATCGCCGAACCTCTCCGTCTCCGTCCAGATGGGCACGGCGCCTACAAAGCCATACGAGATGCAGGTCACTGAGGGCAGGTATTTTATCGGCGACCCCATCATCCAACTCCGCATGCATGACTTCGACGCGCAGGAAGTCCCCGACGAGTCTAAAGAAAACCTCGTCTCTCTACTAATGAACTTGGCCGGCCACATCGCGGGCCAATTCTGCGCTACCCGCAACATCCCCGCTGTTTTTGACGGCACCTGGTATGACCCGGAATACGCACGCGTCACGCGCGACAATATCGCCCAGTATGGCGGTAAAAACTTCTTACATTTCGTTCTGCCAAAAGCTCTGTCGGCGTCTAGCCCCATCAAACACCACTTCCTCGGCATAAATGCATATGTCAAGAGCACGAGTCCGCTTCGTCGGTTTACAGATGTGATTGCGCATTACCAGATTGAGGCTGCTCTGCGCTTTGAGCATGAGAACGGTCGGCAGTTCAATGCTGCTATCGACATGCCTGAAGAAGAAGCCGCTCTTCCCTCTGAGAGCGAACCCGTCGAGGACTCCACGGCGGAACAACCATCCCTCCCTCTCCCCTACACTAAAGCCGACGTAGAAAACCTGATCCACTTCGGCCAGACCTTGAAAACACGCCTTAAGGAAGTCTCCTCCTTCTCCACACAACATTGGGCCTGCATGCTCCTCTTCCGCGCCTTCTATTTCGCCGAATGCGAGCTGCCTCCCTCGTTCCGAGTCATCCTGCGCGTCCCGCGACTCACCGGACTCGCCCACGAGGGACCGATTTACTCGGGCGTGATCACGAACCTGGGCGTCAAATGTGTGGTGACCATTCCGGAGCATTGCCCCGGTAGAGAAGATATGGATGTTTTCGGTGTTGTTGATGCTACTATCACGGCTGTTGATATGGCAAAGCTGGAGGTGAAGATGGAGGCGACGAGGTTGGTTAGTGCCTTTCAAAGGAAGGGCGAGTGGGCTTGAGCCTGCTTCCTGACGGGAGTGGCATTGTACAACACTGTACTATACATTATATGGAAAGATTTCTATCGTGGATCTCATGGAATAGATTTACATTCGAATCTACATTGTAATACTCCAATATCGTACACTTCAGAGCGGAGAACTATCCCCATCGCGTCTTTTATCTCAAACACCAAATACCTCTTTCACGAGCGCTTTTTTGTTCACTGTTCAACGTTAGCAAGATCAAGTCCCAGCACAATCCAACTGCACCGGGAGGGAATAACTCACCCTTTCCCATCGCATTCCTCGGAATGGCCTCCAGAACCTTCATCACCTGTGGAACCTTATATGACGCCAATCGATCCTTCAGCGCACGCCGCATATCCATAGGTCCCCACGTCTTCCCATTCCGTCCACTACTCGCTGCATCGGCGCTGAGAACCACAACGGCGGCGACTTTATGACCCCATTGTTCCGAAGGGAGGCCAACAACAGCAGCCTCTGCGATTTGCGGCCTAGCCAGGTCAGTAACAATGACAAAGAAAAAAAGGGATTTGGGAAAACACATACAAGGAAAGCAATTCCCTCTCAACCTCCAACGCGCTCACTTTCTCGCCGCCCGTCTTGATGATATCCACACTCTTCCGGCCCTGTATGAAATACATAGGTCCCGTAGCCCACTGACCACTAGATCCAGATCCTGCACCTTCAACGACCCGTCGAGTGGCCACGTCCCCGGTCCGGAACCACGGTTTACCGCCGTCAGGGCTAGATACGAAGCTTTCGGCTGTGGCTTTCTCGTTGCCCCAGTAGCTGTGGAATATTGTTTCGCCGCGGAGTTGGATCTCGCCTTCGCGTTCGCGGCCAGACGCATATTTGCTGTCGAGCGGGATTACCTCATTGGTTTCGGTGTCGACGAGCCGAGCTTCGACGCCCGGTAAAGGCCAGCCGACGCTGCTGTCGATGCGGTCTGCTGGGTCCAGGCCACAGCTAATGGCCATGCCTACTTCGGTCATGCCGAAGCGTTCGAGGAGGATATTGCCATTGCTGAGGGATGTCCATTTTATTTTCGTGGGTGTTGGGAGGGCGGCTGAGCCGGAGATATTGAGGCGGAGGTTGGAGGGGGATATGCCTTGCTTGGCGGCTTCTTGGGTATCTGGTGGCAGGGTGGCGAAGGATGTCATTAGGCGGTTGTAGACTGTTGGAACCGCTGTGAGGAAGGTGATTTTGGATTTGGGGTTGTCTGCCGTGAATGGTGCGGCGAGACGGCGCCAGACTTGGTCTGGGTTGAACGGGTACATGAATTCGATGGACGAGCCGGCGAACAGGGGTGTTACGATTGCGTTGACGACGCCGTGAATGTGGTGGAGTGGGAGTAGGTGGAGCAGTCGGTCTTGTGGTGTGTACTTCCATGCTTTGAGAAGCGAAGATGCTTGTGCTGCGAGTGCAGAGTCGGGGATGAGCACGCCTTTCTGTTGGATATTAGGCCAGTTCTTCTGGGACAATGGAAACTGCACCTACTGGTCGATTCGTAGTCCCCGAAGTGTACAGCATCATGCCACCGGAGGCAGGCTGCTTCAGATTCTCCAATTGAACAGACTCACTCCCAGCACCCTGCCTGAGCTTCTGTCTGATATCAAACAAAGGCTCACGCTTCAGTCCAGCCTTGAGAACCTGCTCCGCCTTATCGGCATATTTCTCCGTCGCCAAGAGCATCTTTGCCTCGGAGTTATCCAAAATATACTGGAGTTCACCAGTCGGAAAAGACGGGGACAAGGGCAATGCGATAGCATCGCTCGCAAAGATGGCAAGCAGCGTCACTATAATCCATTAGGCTTTACTCGATAGATCCGGCAGTGGAAGGACACAGTACCTACGTAGTCATAGCTATTCTCCGCCAAAAACGCGACCCGCTCCCCGGCCAGCTTGCCCGTGGTCTTGTGTTCGAGCTGCTCCTTCGCGCGGAGTACGTCGCCGATGAGGTTGCCGTATGTAAACGAGCGCTCACTCACGCTGTGCACGACAGCTAGACTGGTCGGGTCATGTTCCTGTAGAGCTCGGAAAATCGGGGTATTCGGGAGCGTCGAGAGCAGTCTTGCGCGGGGAGCCAGGCGCGGAAGCTGCAGGCGCGGTCGCAGTCGCGAGATCAGACGACCGGGCATTTTGATAATATCCGTAGAGATATTCGGAATTATGGCAAAAGCCTCATGGCTAGTTCAGTAGTCGAGGGGCAATGGCAAGTTGATGTCGTGCGATTGAAGTTCCGCGGAAAGATCAGGCAACTTTGCGACTCCGCTTTTCTCCAATTACGCTTATCCTCCCACCTTTCTATACCTTCGTTCCTCTTTCTTCTTCTCATTCTCTTTCTCTGCCAATTCCTTCGTTCCCGCTGTATCACAGCGTCTCCAATGCTCCCTCGCACCCTCCCGGGCCTCCTCCCGCGCCGCCTCTTCTCCGTCTCCGCGAAAATGGCCTCCGCAACTCCGATGGAGGATCTGATGCGCGACAAAGTCCGTCCTACGCCCCCGACTGCCACGCCACTTCTAGCTCTAACCCCCTCAATAGATCGTCCACGCCTTCACCCCGTCTACCCTGATTATCCGCAATGACTCCCACAAGCACGCCCACCACAAGGCGATGGAGGGCGTTGCCTCGAAGGAGACCCATTTCCAGTACGTCTACGCCCGATATATACGACAGTGGGACTAATAACGTTGTCAGTGTGTCGATAACTTCCGATGCCTTCGAGTCGAAAATGCAGCCTGCAAGGCACCGTATGGTCTATGCCTTGTTGAAGGAGGAGATGAGTCAAGAGGGCGGAATTCATGCGCTGCAATTGAAGACTAAGACGCCGGCGGAGGAGACGAGGGAGAAGGAGAGGGAGGCGCAGGCTTGATGGTCTCGAATGTCGAGGTTGTGACTTGAGGGTGCATGTGTAAATTTGTCGATGTAGGATTTGTGATTAGAAATGCCCGGCCTGCGAAGGGTCGGATTGGATACCCCGTTGAATCGATTCAAGTTACAGCATACACTATACACATACCGGTCAAGTAGGTGGGAAGTGATAGAGCTGGGACAGCAGAAGGAATCAATTATTAGGCGTATTACATAGATTCTAGCGCCCGAGAATCAGCCATCAGCGATAGCCACGGGTCGCTCACAAGAAAACCAAACAATCTAGTATATACATCCACGCGCGACAATCGTCGGCACATGGAGGCACAGAACAGCGAGCAAGCAGAATCATCATGACCGTCGTGCGGTCGCGGACGCTGTACACAATCCTGGGAGAAACGAGACAAAGGAAACGGCGGATCGAGCATTGCTTTTACACGGTGAGACAAATATGACATGCGAGAGGGTGGTATAGAAACGAGAGGGAGATAGAAAGGTACAGGGAGGGTATGAGAGCGGGTCGTACACGGGGATAGAGGGTGGTAATGGGGCAATGCTTATTTCCCGCCGCGATTGGCTTCCGTGACTCCGACGGCGACACCGACGACGATGGCAATGATGATGACTGTATAGGAGGTTAGTCGGGAACGTTACAATGGGGAGAGAGAATCGGCACGTACTAACGATGATCAACGCGTACCACTTCCACCGGCGGGCGTTGCGGGCACTGGTGATTGCGTTGTCCAGCTTGCTGTTGGCCTGCTGCACGTTGCGGTGCGTCTCCTCGGCGCCCTGGTTGATCTGCTGCACAGCCGGCTCCTGCTGGTGGATCAGCTCGGCAACCTCCTGGTAGAGCTGGCCCAGCTGGACCATGTCCTGTTCGATCTTGCGGATTGCGGCGGATCGCTGCATGGTGGCTTGGCGGGCATCGTTGGCCTGGCGGGATCGAGTACCGGGAACCTATCACAAATATTAGCCGAGTCCGGGTAGACAATCGTGAGAAACCGAAGACATACCATGAAGGCCTGCTCTTGACCGGCCAGAACATTCTGCACACCCTGTTCGAGCTCCTCGGGGCTAGCCTCGGGGTTGGCAATCGCATAACGGCGGCGGACCTGCTCCTCCAGGCGCTTCCGGAAGTCCGACTGGGTGCGCTGGTACTGCTCGATCTCGCGGCGGAGGTTGCGGTTGACGTTCTCGACCTGACCGGAGACACGCGGGTCACCGGAGCCGGGTGTCTCCTTGATGCGCTTGAACTGGTCGCGCAGGTAGCGCAGGGCGGTGTTGATCTCGTCCTCGATGTAGTCGACAGTCTGGCGTGCCTGCTGGTCCTCCTTGCCGGTGGCCGACTCCAAAAGCGCGGTCTGCGCGGATGCCAGTTGGCCCTCGCGCTTGGTGCGCAGCTCGTTGATCGCGTCGTTCATCTCCTTGCACTTGTTGAGAATCACGGTCGGGCCGCCGGACTGCTGCATGTTGGACATTTCTGCGAGAGTCGTGTAAGCGCGTATTCCTCCAGGGTCACGGCGGGACCATCGGGATTGAACTCACCATATCCACCGTTGCCCTGCTCCATGGCTCCAGCCTGGCCGTAGCCGCCGCCATAGCCATACGGCTGTTGCTGCTGTGGCTGTTGTTGTTGCTGGGCGTAGGGGTTTTCCTGGGCCCCATAGGGGTTGTACTGGCCGTAGCCGCTTTGAGTGTTATCCCCCAAGCTCTGGTACTGAGTGTGGTTAGAAAGAGATGAGACACGTCAAAAGGGAAGACTCACACTCATGATGAAGAATGTGTTTCAGGGCAATGAAAGGGGGGGTTGAAGAGGAGGAAAGGGTGAGACGGGAGAGGTGGAGTGACGGAAGGGCTGGCGGGTGGCAGGGGCAGAAAGACCTTCGTGTCACGATACGGGATATGGATTGTCAGGGGGTGAAGTACCGCGTCCGTGTCGACCTGGGGCAATTCAGGAGTGATAGATTTCAAACCTACAAGTTCGATTGAATTGCGAGTAAAAACCACCCCATCTCCCAGCCTCCTTGCACGGTGGACTCTTCGACTGTGGCTGATGCTGCGCCCGTTGCTATTTATGTATGCGATGCGGATCGGCGACGGGTGGAGCGGTTGAAGGGTCCTGTCAAGTACCGGTACATTCTTCAACACGTACCCTGCCACCTTTTCGTAAGTACCGATACAAGTGGCAATTCGAGGCCGCACGTCATGATTGCAGGACACGGTGGAAAATACATGCGCTGCAGGTGAACTCAATTAACGCGTTTCAACGCACTCAATTGATGGGATTGCTTTGGCCGATCCTTGGTCCTGAACTATATTTTCACTTTTTTCACTATCAGTGAAGCATCACCACTTCCACTTAGAGTAACCCTCATGAGCTGATGAGTTCAGCATGACCTCAGCCACTTCATTACCAATCATTTTGCCACAACACCGAGAGTCATTATAGTTGGCATGGGTCCCACTTAGAATCCCGACGATTCCTTAGGGCCCGCATAACTTACTTGACCATTTAGTCCAATCATCATAGTCAAACCATCCCCAGGGTGCTTTGACTCCCCAGTTTGTCCTTTGTTCCTGGTTATTTATTGGCCAGTATTTACAGTCGCAACCAGAGCGCACTCCTAAAATAAAGCTTTGGTGCAGCTGTCATTGACAGCGATTCCTTCGGTCTTACCCTGAACTCTTAGCCTTGTCGGCTCTCCGTTTATTTTTCCCCGTAGCCGCCCTTCCGATCCTGGCGTCTACTGAGACACTCCTGGAGCCCGGGCTGATTGATAGGAGGTGTGGCGTTGTAAATCAGGCGTACGTTAGGCCATCCTGTCTCCTCTCTCTTGGTGGTGCATACATATGAACGGATCGCTTGGCGACTGTGGGGTTCATAACACCGATCTCACGGAGCTCATTGACCTGCAATAATGTTGCTACCTTGCACTACAAAATGCTCCAAGCTTGGGTGACTGTAATATGCCTTATTGTCCAGCTAGTTAGAGATTACCAGTGGTTGTCTGGTGCCTATGCCGAAACCTGGTACTTGTCTCTGCAACAGGCCACTTCAGCGAAAGCTTCACATGCTTAGTCGCTGCAGGGTCTGTCAAGCGGGGAATATATGGAACCCAGGCCGTCGACACTCGCGGGTGGTGACCCAAATGTGACTGGTCAACTACCGATGTTGGTCTACCATGGTGCCTATGCCAGCCGACTCAGCTGCGGCCCAATGAAATTCTCTTGCAGATTACATCGCAATGGCAGGGGACCGTTTGAATGAGGGCGTCAAAACACTCATAGGGTCGGGATGGCCGAGGACGGCGGTAGAAAAATCAGGCTTTTGCTGACCAATGGTGCTTTCTATCGCCGAGATATAGCGCTTGTCCGGGACCGAACGCTTGAAAAACACTCTTCCGTAGCAGATGAACGAAAGTACCGTCACCTTAGCATAGGCCTTATTGGTGGGTGGCTATTGGATGTCAAAGGACGTTCATGTCAATGGTGCCGCGCGCTAGTGGTTGCATCGTGTGGCTGTTTCATCTTGACAGCGCTTAGGGTATGATTCCTACTTGATAGGTTGGCAAATGCGAGGATAGGGCAAAAAGAGCCAACAAGGGAATGTTGAGACTTTCCGTCTATAATATAAATATTTCGAAATATTTCGTTAGAGAAAGAATCAAAGCAAGAAGTCCAAGTTCATTCCCAAGGAAACCATCACGAATTTTCTGTCTACAAATCCCAAAAGTGCATTTAACACCAATGGCGGCGATACCATTTCCATAGCTGACCCTTATTTTCAGAGATGTCTTATAATGTCTATCGAGTTTCTTATGCTGGCCTTCCCCGGGATCATCACGCCATCTTCGTCGAGATAAACAGCGACCAATCTGGACACGTGTTTCAAGTCACCGGCGACATACAGAATGGAATGAAACACAACGACAAGCCTGCCAAAAAGCCTGAAGAATCAGCGACCTACCAAAGCAAAGAATTCATCGGGAAGATTGCCGCAGCCGATTTCCCCCGCATCAAGCCGACTTGCGAACGCATTCCTCCGCCGAAAAAGCAATTCGAAGGACCCCGGAGACTCTATCCAAAAGAACCACTTCGCCGTTGTCAGGAATGGACCCAGGAAGCTATAAATGCTTTGGTCAATGCAGGAATTCTTACAAAATAGTTAAAGGGCCGATTGTAGGTCGCTTCAGGCGAATATGTATGGACATGGATCAATGAGTGGTGCGCAAGCTCGTGGATATCAATTAGTGGCCTGTATCAACTTATATTCTTTCCTGGGGGCCTGATGATCCGGCCAATAGTCAGTGAGCTGTTTTGTATGAGAAGTTATAGATTTCATGATCATTGCCTGGCGGTGGAGATTCCCATGACTTGACGATGATTCACTTACGCTAATCTCATACCCCATGTTTCGATATAGTTTAGTGCGTTACCTCACTCCTATTCCGTCGAAACCAGGGATTTGCGATGACAGTATGTGATCTTTAATAAATCGCGGGGGTACACACCTGATTACCAGCCAATTCAGCAGGTTCCACTACCACTGGTAGCAGAACCAGAGATCCTAAACGACAAGGAAAGATAGCAAGTGATAGAAGCGATCGTTCAGCGGGGTTGGTAACCTCTTGTATCTGTTTCTCGGCTGATATCATAGGCTCTACTGCTTCTTGCGCCCTCTGGTGTTCTATAGGCTAGGCAGCGAGGTCATGATCCTCATCATCGCGCCTTGTGGTCTCTAGCATCGTGCCAATGGCGACGGCAGCTTCGATCGGCTGAATTGGTTGGTAATAAGGTGTGTATCACCGAGATTCATCAAAGATAGCGTCCCTAACTTACTCGACCCTACCGCGCTGCGGGAACCAGATATTCCACACATTTGAAGTCACAACACAGACCAGGAAGCCGACCTCTGCGCGCGGATGAATCTTGTCAGATTGCGCGAGCTTCTGAATGCGGCAGTAGGCGAGACATCCGTATAGCCTAATGTTCGATAGGTTGCGCTTCGGCATCTTGTCTCCTGCGAACTCCCTTCGGACCTCTTCCCATGGCACAATCCAGCAGCTATCAGTGTCGATGTATGTTGGTGTCCGATGCAGCCGCAACAACTTTCCCCTAGCCCCAAATCGTATCGGTCTCACCGCCTTAGGAATACCAATCACGTCATGAAAGCAAACAAACACGTCGGTGGTGTTTGCATCACTAAGCTGATAAATAGGAGCGTCGCTGTCGCATTCTCTTCATTGCCTACTTCCAGCCCGTTTGCCGATCCACCGACTGATATCGAGCAACAATGAAGACATCCTTTGATATTCCGTTCTATGCAACTGATTTGCCTTGCCCTCTCCCCACTGATGCCGAAATCGAGAGTGCTCCAGACATTTCTATGGAATATGGAGGGCGAAGAATCGTTGGAGTTGGCCAGCATTTTGTTGTGAAATATGGGCTCGGCGTCAGTCTCATGGAAGGAGAAAACATGTTATTTGTTCGGGCAAATACAAAAATTCCTGTGCCGCGGGTCTTCGCTCTCTATTCAGACCCAAAAACTGGCCAAAATTTCATTGTCATGGAGCGCATTGTCGGTCAGACACTTCTTTCAGCATGGCCGCGACTTACAATATCGGACAAACAAGAGATACTAAGTGACCTGCGGAAGTACTTTGACGAGTTACGCCAGCTTCCATCCCCAAAGTACTTTGGCAGTGTCGGCAAAAGAGAGCTCCTGGACGAGATCTTTTGGACACAAGAACCAGATCCGTTAGTGAATGGCCCGTTTGATTCTGAAGAGGATCTCAACGAAGCAATGATGCGAAAGTATACCTACAACGGAGGCCCACTCTACAGAGCGGAGTATCTTCGAAAATGCTTTCCTCTCATTTTTAAGGGCCACGAGCCGACATTCACTCACGGTGATTTGCAACGGAAAAATATTATTATCCTAGAGAAAAGCCATCGAGACAATGAAGGAACACGCCTCGTGATAATTGATTGGGAAAAATCCGGGTGGTATCCTGCGTACTGGGAATATTGCTTGGCTGTTTGTGCTTTACGATGGGATGACGACTGGTCCCTTTGGATTGACAGTACCCTAACGCCCTTTATTTCCGAGGCTGCATGGTTTCAGGCACTACGCTTAGAATTATGGTCATAGGCGTTGAATAGATGCGACTCTTCACAAAATATGAAGACGCTTTCCATATCGTAATGGCAGTGCATTCTCCATGACAAGACAAGGCCTTTCAAAAACAAATATCGAGAATCGAATGGCGGTTGACGCTGAATTTTTGGCTCTTTGAATATGCTTTGCAGTCGGGGAGAAGATGTCAATACGCTAGATGATCAAAAAAAGGACGGCACTGCATCTTGCTACAGCAGCTGGACGCATACCGGCTGGATCAGCAGAGGACAGGCTTGCATACGCAGGACGTGAGAAAATGCAGACCACTTCAGGCAGCTGCAATAGGGGGCCATTATGCAGTTGTGGATTTGCTGTTGCGTAAAGCCCCCGGTCTCGCTAACTATCGGGACTTCGACGGTAACACGCCGCTCTGGTGTCTACTTATTGCTGTCATGACGATGTGACAGAGCAACTTACCAATATATAGAGTTTTAGATTACTGTTTGTCAGAAGTGTTGGTGCCTTGGCCTATTACCGTTTTCCGCCGGCCAAATAGATGCTTGATATTTGCCTCTGTCGGGGTCGGGCTGCCGTATTAGAATTAACGAATGAGATTGACCACCTCTCGAGGGCCAAATACAAGAATTGGAAAGATTCATGGGTGTAGATCATAATCTATTCACATTCATAATATATACTAGAGATTAATCTGTCTCATAATCTCGTCTAACGTCTGCTCAGCAAACACAGGAAGATCCTGCTCCCTTATACAGTATCAATACAATAATCTAGTAAATCTAGTGCTTGTGCTGCGCCAAGTCAACAGCGTCGACGGGCTCAGTAGCGTGAGGAGCCACAGTCTCAGCCTGGAGATCATCGTCCGCATCGAGAGCGTTCATATCATCTTCCTGGGAGTTCAGGTGGTGGAAGACCAGCCAGAAGATGATACCGCAGGTGAACGAGGCGCAAGCCAGAGCGGCAAACATCCACATGATGGCGGGGTCGAAGGCGGCAGGGGTGAGAGCTTCGGCGAGAGCGGAGCCGAAAGCGTTCGTGAGGAGGTACATGGACTGCACGAAGGATTTCATCGAGGGCGGGGCCTTGGTGTAGGCATATTCCAGACCGGAGACGGAAGCGAAAATCTCGGAAATACCGATGAACACGTAGGCCGGGGTCTGGATGGCGATGTGGACGTGGTTACCCATGGCGGTGCCGTCGACCACCGAGGCGGCGCAGCCGGGGTGACCATAGCAGGGTCCGGCGGAGTAGATCAGGTGCTGCACGATCGCGGCGTACATCATGGCCAGAGAGGCGACCACGAAACCGAGGGAGATACGGGTGATCGGGCGGAAAGGAATCTTCAAACGGCGCATGAGAGGATACACCAGAGTCTCGAGCAGGGGAATGAACACGATAATCGAGATCGGGTCGAAGTTCTGCATCAGATCGTTGGGGATGCCATGACCTTCCATCTGGCCGGCCTGGGTGACGAAGTTGCTCGAGAACTGGCCGTACACGACCCAGTAGATGGGGTAGAAGGCGAAGACGCGGCAGGCAACCAGGGCGCGCTTGAGCTCGTCGATGAAGTGGTCATTCCAGGGCATGGATTGCACGCCCCTGTGCTCGGCTTGCCAGCTAGGCTTGGGGGCATCCATGTTGCGGTTCTTCACCATGATCCAAAGGGCCTTGAAAGCATCCGTGATGATAGAGCCCTGCGGCGGGCGCACGACGTAGTACTTGCGGCCGAAAATAAGAACCATGGTACCGGTGGCGAACATGCAAAGACACAGCAGGAAGCCCGACCAGAAGCCGATGTACAGCTCCATGTAGGGAGTGGCCAGCAGAGAGAGCGAACCGAGGTTGATACAGCCGTAGAAGATCATGTAGATACGCTGGATTGTCAGGGCCGGGTCGATAATCACGCGCTCACCCTTGGGGGTGGTCTTGAGCGCCATCTTCTTGCGCTTGTACTGGTCGGCAATCAGAGGAGCCACGTTAGACTTGATACCACCGGTACCCAGGCCGATGACCAGAATGGCCACGACGAAGCCACCCAGGCCGGCACCGTGCTCCAAAGCAACGGGGATAGAAGTGCAGACCAGGATCAGAAGACCGATCAGGTAGACACCGCAGAACCACACAATAGTCTTGTACTTGCCGAGGTACTGATCGGCGACAATGGCACCAATGATGGGAGTAACTGGAGGCCCTGTCAGCATCCGTCCATATATTGAGTCTTGTGTATCGAAGCTTACCATAGCACCAGAATTGGAAGAAAGTGGTCAGACCAGTCGCACCCTGGTGGCCCATGCCGAGAGCACCACGGCCCTGGCTGCCGTCCAGCGGGCGCATAACGTAGTTCTGGAACATGCCAGACATGCCGTAGTAGGTGAACCGCTCGCACAGTTCGACCACAGCCACCAGCCAGGCGGAAACGGGCAGGTTCTCTGCAATGTGGCGCAGAGTACGCTTCTCGTCTTCTGTGGGCTCCTCGCCGTCGGAGGTGATGGTGCCATTCTCCTTGTCAATGGACATACTGTCCTTCTCGCTGTTCACCACGATGTGCTCGACGGGGGAGTCATTGTTGTGGGGTCTGTCAAAAGTCAATTAGCAATGTGTTTGCGAGTCAGCCGTCCCGTACGGAACAGCAGAACAGGTGAACATACTGGGCAAGCTCAGCCTCGCGATCTGCGGCCGACATGATTCAGATTCTCTCGAGGACGGAGAGAAAGAGAAAGAGCTGGGCTGGCCGAGTATTAACTATATAGGGCAAGTTTTTATTACCACACACCCGAGGTCCGGTGGGGATTCTTATCGGTGCGTGAACCGAGAAAAGGACGCCTTCTTAGTACAAAAACACACCGGGCCAAGAGTTTTGGAATCCACTCGTGATGGTAATAAAAGGAGAAACCCCGAAACAATCATTGTTCGCAGCTCGCTCCGACCGTGGATGCGATCGGCGCTGTCTGTTCCACAATGCCAAACCACCGCACGCGCATCGGGCGAGACCCAATGTAACCACAGAAAGGCAGACGGAAGCGACCAGCAGCAGCGAAACGATAGCGCTGCTCACGCGAGGGACCCTTCTCTGTGGAGAGATTTTGATTTCTGGAAACCCGCGGCTCTCCACCCTTATCCAGCGAATCAGGCATCCACATCCAGTCGGGAAAGGCCGGTCAAGAGAAAATTTCCCAGTGTGTATACCTGCAGCCGGACACGAGCGCCGGAATCGATTCTCTGCGCCAGCTTCGCCAAGAAGCCCACGGGAGGTGTCCACTGTGCAGATAGGATAGGTTTATGGTATGGGCCGGAGTTCACTCTCCGGACCCCGTCAACCGTCAACCGTCAACCTCGGCGGCAACGTGTTTTGCCCGGCCTTGTTTGTTGTCCCAGGGGTAGGAAAAATATTATTTTTTTCCAAAGAAGCCTTTGGTGGCCAAGGTAGCTCGTTGTGTACCTCTCCGGGTTGGTCGAAATCGGAACAGAAAAGAGATCGCGCATTCCTCCGCATGGGCATTCACCCGCTTTCGGTGTCGCCGATCGCGTGTCTGATCCTGTGTTTGAGATCCGACTAATACCATGGGGTAATCTCGTTTCCCCGTAATCGCATAATCCATAATCTCATCAGGCAACCGCTCAACCCGCGACCGATTATGCAGGGACTTGCCCCGGGTTCCCCTGTATTTTCCGTTGCAACGTTGGGGCCAGCCCGGCTTGTCCCCGCGCCCAAAGGCTTATCAGTCGTGGTTTTGACTTCCGGCCGTGTCTCATGAGGTCACCCGCTCATCTCAGTGGTACCCCAGAGTCTCGGCGTCCCCATGGTTTTGTTTCTTGTTGGGTCTCACTGGTCTCGTTGGGCCCTTAACTTCGAGATGCGGGGAGGACTGGAGAAGCAATTTCATTGTACATATCCTGCAAAAGCCGGTGATAGCCAGCCAATGCGAGTAGAGGTCCAAGTCAGGATGCAGAATTGCCGGACAGTGCGATCTGGGGTAATTTTTCTCTCGTAAAAGCGAGGCGGGAGACTGCTGCGTGGGAAGGCGAAGGTGGAGTCCGGCGCTGGCTCTCGACCGTGCCAAGACTGGCCTAAAGATAAGGAGGTTTCTAGCTGTCGAGTGAATTGGTCATGGTGTGGGGAGTGAATGTCTCCTTCTCCGATCATGAAAGACCGGTGTTGAAGTCTTCATGTTGCAGGCGCAAAAAAGTGCAAAGGGAGCATCAGGGAAGAAAGCAAAAACCGGCCGCGTCAGACGGGGACACGCCCATAAATAAAAGAAACTGCCCTTATCGGAGCTCCGACGTCGCTCGGCCGGTTCAATTGGCCGCGCGGGCATGGATCCAGGTCCTCGAGTGCCACCACACGGTCTCCGGCGTATCGCCTGCTTCCCCTCCCTGGTTTGCGCCCTTTTAGGTTGCTAGTGCCGAACGGTGTGTGCGTCCGAGCCCTTGGCTGCTGACGTCTGCAGCCTCGACGCTTCCCGTGAGGCCGACCAAGGCTGCCCAAGATATTGGCAGCCGTGGCATCTCGTGTGCGATCCGACCCCGGGGTTGTGCGGAAGTGGCTGTGGGTGTGCGCATGTACATGATCCATCCCCGGATAAGCATTTATTAAGTTGCATGAATCTCTTGGCGAGGCCGTTGACACTGTGGTGGAGCTGCCTCGTGGCTATTCCGTGGTATCATCTCTCGGACGAGGCTTGAACCTTCGCCTCCATTCACTTGTTGGCTCTCGGCTCTCACTACCGGACTCGCGAGGACCGTCCGCGAGAACTGACATTGGGATATCGTCGTCCACTCACGATCGTCGCAGTGGACCGCGGGACTCTTCGGCTGTCCCCAGAGACTGCCGAGCCAGTCAAAACCTGGAATTTCTACGGTGTTTAGAAATGAGATTGCACACTAGGCGCTATTAGTCCGTCGGAGGCCGAATTACTGCCATCTCGAGATTCAACCAGACCCGCAGTCATTAGATTACACCTATCTGGACAGGTTCATTTGGTACAGTCTCCACTCTTTGTCCAGTGCGTGGTGGTCTGTTATCACCGTCAGTCGAGAAAATCCCGACTGCGGCAAGTAGGAGGGCTCCCTTGCAAACTGAGAAGAGGATGCGAGAGCGTGGGAAATTCGAGGTTGCAAATGTGCGAATTGAATCCAATTCTAGAGCCTCGTTTTCAACCAGTTTCGAAATGATAGATAGTGCTGCCCCGGGTACGACGAGGATATCAGCACCCGCGAAAACCGGAACGGCCACCTTGTAGCACTTGAACTCTTCAGACATGGCTCACGGGTATCTCATTGCAGAGATTGTAGCAGCAGAATCATTTGAGTTTAGGGCAAGCGAAGCCATTCCTCAGAACTATACGCACCAAATATCATAGTTGTGGCCTGCAACCCACATTTATCCGCCGATGAAACAAGTCAATCGCCCTTCTCCGTGACCCAGATACCAATAGTGGGCTCTACACGGTCCTCAATCACCACCCTCGCTCAATCTTCGTCTATATAGGACCTTAGACGAAGATAATGAAGCACACGTGTCTCGTCAACCGAATACACTTCGTCCCCCCACGGACCAAATCTCGCTTCAACCTTAAACCCTAAACCCCCACCGGTTCCTGGTCAGTCACTCTATACCTGTCTCTCACGAACAATGGCCCTCAACCCCAGCGGAGCCATAATGCCGCCCTGTAAATGTCAGATGTCAGATATCAGCCGACCTCCTCATCCTCCTCTGTAAACGGGGGAGCCCGAAACAAACGAACTCACCGAAGTCAATTTCAACTCGTACCCTGGGTCGATATCCCACTCCAACCTCCTAACAAGCTCACACAGTACAATCTTCATCTGTAGCACCGCAAACCCTTGGCCCAAACACTTTCGCGAGTGCGCATTGAATGCAATAAAATGACACGCCGTCGTCTTGCTCCTCAATGCATTCTGGATACTCTTCACGTCACTCCCCCAGCGCTCAGGTTTGAATTCTCTTGCGTCGGGACCCCAGATGCTTTGATCCGTGTGCACGCCGAATGCGTTCCATCCTACCCAGGTGTGGTTGGGTATGGTGATTGAGCCGCCTAGGGCACATGTTGACGTTGTGACGCGGTTGATTAGTTGCGAGACGGGTGGGTACAGGCGGAGGAGTTCGAGGATGACGGAGTAGAGGTATGGGAGGGAGTTGATTGTTTCTGTGGAGGGGTTTGCCGTGTCTGTGGCGAGGATTTCGGCGCGGAGTTTGTTTTGGATGGCTTTGTTTGAGCCGAAGACCCAGAATGTCGAGTTTAGGAGTTGTTGGGCGTTTTCGTGCGCTGTTAGGAACGTTACTTTGAGGTTCGCGCGGTATTGCTCTTCGTCGATTTTGCCTTCTTTTAGAGCTCGGTCGAGGTAGTCGACTACTTGTTCGCCGTCTTGGTCGGTGCTTTGGATTCTTCGACGGACGGTGTCGACGAGAAGGTCACCAAATTCTTGCATTACGGCGAAGGCATCTTTGCGCTGCCGGAAGAGGCCGGGGTATTTGTCGAGGTCGGGAAAGTTGAAGAAGAGAGGCTTGAAGAGGGTCTTTTTGATGATTGTCTGGAGCTCTTCAAGGCGTTGGCCTGGTCTTTCCAAAGCCTGCACCCGTCAGTATATCTCGCTTTGGTCCTCAGCCGCAAAACTTACCTCGAGGTCAACATTCATAAAATTGATCCCCATACAGCTGAGCGCCCATCGCTGTATAATTGGATTAACCAAGACCCCCTTCTCAATCCCCAACTTCTTCTGCTCCTCCACCAAAATATCCACAAAAAGCCTCGACTTCTCCAACAGCGGCGCCGAATCCGTAATTCGCCTCTGCAGCCCCGCCTTCATGATAGACGTATAAAGCTTCCAATTCTGACCATGCGCGTTGATAATATTGTCACCAACAAGCGCGGCAATAACACTCCAGGGAATCTTCTTCTGGCTACCGGCTTTGGCATATACATCTTCTTGCCGGAACATGTCCACTAGAAACTGTGGCCGCGTGGCGAGTACGTTCCAGCGCCCTGCGAACCAGATCTTCACTGCGCCGTGCTTTTCCAGTGGTTCTCGGAGCCATCGGTCGAAAATGTCGTCTTGGCCCATGTCGCTCCATAGGCCCAGTAGGGAGATGTAGATTGGTACTGTTGGGATGTTCTTGGGCATGTTTCCTGGGATTCGGATGTACCAGTATAGTATAAGGAGGGCTGGTATGAGGAGAACTGGGATATCTCGAGCCCAGCTGAAGATTGTGACCCAGTCGATCATTATGATGGTGATGGTAATTCTACCGAAATACTGAGAAGAGATCGATCTTTCCCCAAAGCTGGCTGTTCACACTCTCTAGACACTTTGAACAGTGCTGATAACGTGGGACCGGTCATGGCACACGCGGCTTTTAGTGCTCCAATCCAGGATTTTGCCCTGGTCCCAGCACAAACACAACTGTGACTGTGCTGACTACCACCGCTTGGCCTGAATGACTCACAGCGGGATATAGTTCCCGCCTGGGGACACAGGCTGGTCAGCACGGGGTTGACAACTTGTACGACCAGGTAGCGTGTACACTCCGAAGTTAGTGGTTTCATCAGATCCCTAGATATATCATTGATCATCCATGTAAAGAGCTGCTTGGACTGGGCCGATATCAAAAGTCTGCTGATAGCTAATGCACCCTTGGATATAAGAATGACCCGGAATGAACATTCTGTATAAGACTTGTACATTGGCGGGCCTAGTCCTGTCATTGGGTGAGAATCACATGCTGGCATGTATGCCTCTCTACGTGGTAAGCATCACCTTCTTAGTACGTTGCCTTTTTCTTGTCGGATGATGAGGACTACGCCAGCCGTCCATGGATTAAGATCCCGAGAACGACGTCTACAACTAGGAAAAATGAAATTTCTGGAGCTTCAAGGCTCCTTGGGAAAGAAGCTTGTGTGGTCAATGGTGCTTGAGAATTCTTCTGGGTTATAGTTTAGGTTTGGACAGTGGCCTACATATCCATACATGCGGCCCCTGGAGCGGTGCAGATCCGAAATATATCGCGGCTGCATGACGATCCCTCGCGCCATAAAAATGCCAACCATTGACTCCCCGTCAATTGAAAACCAATTAATCTACCTGGGGCATATGGATCCCTGAAATACAATGGTACGGGACTGAGGTCTACCCCTCATGCACCGGGAAAGACTCTTTCATGAATCGTCGGTAGATTGAATGTACCTCTAAAAATGAAAATACCATACAGACAAGATCACCTGAGCAGACAACCTGCCCAGGTGCCACGACATGCCTCATAAAATGCGTTGTGTAAGATACATGTCGAAGCAATCAGGTCGTCACTGCAAATGCAGCAAAGCTAAGGGAAGACGGGGAATCAACTTTTCTCCCAGGTTCAGACCGCACCGGGTCTCTCCATGTTCACGCTCTCCACCGCTCCTATCACACCTTAGACGGTGTACTTGGCCTTGGCGCGAGTGCTGCCGCTGTGTGCGCTGTCCGTGTGGCCCGAGAACTCCACCACGTCCGCCTCCTTCAGTCGGAGCACCTCCTTGAACCGCGCACCGATTGCCTCCAGGATTTCCTTGCCCTGCGCGGGAGTGCGGGTGTTCTTGTCACCGGGGATGCTCTTGCCCACGGTGCGTGTCCACAGGCCGACACGGTAGAAGCCCTTGCGCACGTTCACCACCACGCCCATGACTTCGCTATCGTTGTCGGTCTCGAGTGTCTCGCCGATGGCGGCCAGTTGTGCGTGCAGCCACAGATCGTCGATAGGAACCGAGCGCTTGTCCTTGAATTGGTATGACCACTTGCCACCGTGCTTGTTCTGCGGGTCCTCCCACTCCGGTCGTACGCCCTTCTTGAAGAGGTGGTAGTCGGCCTTGAGGCCCAGTTCGGAGGTAGGCGTGATGTTATTCTAGATGTGAGAAGCGTTAGCAAGTAGGGAATGCGATTCGCGGGGGTTGGGAAGGTCGTACGTAGATGCCCCAGAACTCTTCGACGGAGCTGAATGTGACGACTTCCTTGAGGAGATCATTCCAGTTGTCGCCCTGTAGAACGTATTGTCAGCGCTGGGATTTCCAGTCGAATGCAGCGACAATCACCTTTCCGCTGGGGGGCTTGGTGAACCACAGAGTCCACTCGTGCATGAGCGGGTGCTTCACATTGAAGTTCTCCGGGTTGTGGAAGACGGTGATGGCCTCGTCGGTCGAGGCGACGGGCGCAGTGTTCTCATCAGTCACAGGGTGACCGTTCTCTGCCACAGCCGCCATTGTGGGTGTTGATGGTGAGAGGATGAAAGGGGAGGAAGGGTGAGTCGAAGGCGGTGTTGAAGATGTTCGGAGGGGAAAGTTTTCGGGGCGGAAGGCGCGCGGGTCCGAAAGGCGAGTGCGAACAAAGAGAAAAGACTCTCCAAGTGAAGAGCAGATGATATCTGCTCCAGGCAGAAGACGAGTGTTGAGGGATTGGACTCAATAAAAAGGACCCGCGATCGAGTTTGAGATTTGACGTTGTTGCGGCTACGCAAAAAACTGCGTTGCCTCTTTGGGTCGGGCCGATTCCAGCCCTAACACTACATAAAGTACATCCAGATATTATAGTCTCCTTTTAATGCTCCACGCTTTCAAATAAATATCTTTAAAATGACTCTGCCCCATTTGAGTCACACATCCTTTTATAAAATGCAAGAAAAAAAAATATTGACCCGCAAACAGACCCTTGCAGTAACCAACACAATACGAGCACAATCAATAAATGACCCAGGAACCAAACCAAAGTGACCGGAAACCCTCTATGAGAAATGCCAATGGTATCACAAAAGAAGCATGAACAATGACAATGATGTACCCATCACTTTACTCTTCACCGCTGTTCATCAAGCTAAGGAAGCAGTTCCAGCCTGGACAAATCGTTAGCACTCGCCAGGACCGCGCATATTCTAAAATCATGTACTCACCCAGGCTGACCACATTGACCACTAGGACGCGCAGCTCCAGAGGGACAAAGGCAAAGTTGGCACCCTGGACAAACGGCCAGACGAACAAGTTGGCCTTGTAAGCGGGAGCAAAGGAAGCCTTCCACTTCTCCACAGGGCTGGTGCCCTCCATGATGGCCATTGAAGACAAGAAGCAGGTGAGCTGCACGGGCGCAAACAGGATCTGGTCACATGCGACTCGGGCAAAGGTGGTGGTCGCGGTGTTCTTGAGGACGACGTGACGCTGGAGGAAGCCGAACCAGACGGTGGCTACAGGGCCGAAGACAGCTACAGCGCAGCAGGGATTAGCGATTGACAGTGAATATCAGAGGCGATACTGCTTACCTCCACCGTACAGGGCCATGCGCCCGGTGCGGCTAAAGTCGTGCTTCTCGAGACCCCGACGGTCAACAGCCTGCTGGGCGAGGACATCACCACTGCCAAACAACACCTGGTATGAATTTAGATCAGGGGCAACTGGATTCGATCGGAGGGAAGTCGTACCGCGCTGGTGATGCTAGCGGTGAGGATGGGCCGCTTGGCCAACTTGCTCTGGTACCTGAATCGCTGTCAGTGTTTTGGATCTGGAAAGGGGGAAAGAGGGGAATGGTACCAGCGCAACATTGTGATGATGAATGATTAGACTATAAAAAGCGCGAGAAAGAGTGAGGGGAACGGGGTCAGCAACGTTAAAGCTGGGGTCCGCTCATCTTTAAAATTGCGGAGTTGGCTATGTCAGGGCGTTTCCCTGCCAGAAAATGCACCCGCCCGGCGGGAAACGCCATCAGGATTTTCAGCAGACTTGGCTTTTTCTGACATCATAGGACCTCGACGACGGTGAACTTCTAGCGGATTTTATGGTAGATAGTGAGCAGGAAATCAATAAAGTTATCGACCAGCGAAGAGTTCACGGATTATTTACGTTCGTGTAGTACTTTGTGACCACGACATCATTCACCAATGCACGAAGATCCCCGGGGTGGAGCGGGCACGTGACAGGAGCTCGATCTCGATGGTGCACGTGCCATATGCCCGATCGGGAAACTAGGGCACAGGGCACCCACTAGGGCTGTTCACTCGCTTAGCCCACCCGAATTTTCGGCCCAAACAAGTGTATCGAAGGCCATCTCCGACGACATCGACACATCCCCCTCGACAACTCAACCCGTCGCCCTACAACATCCAAAATGGCTGACGCTGCTCCCCGTGGACGTGGAGGTTTCGGTTCCCGCGGTGACCGCGGTGGTGACCGCCGTGGTCGTGGCCGTGGCCGTGGCCGCCGTGGTGGAAAGCAGGAGGAGAAGGAGTGGCAGCCCGTCACCAAGCTCGGTCGTCTCGTGAAGGCCGGCAAGATCACCAGCATGGAGCAGATCTACCTGCACTCTCTGCCCATCAAGGAGTTCCAGATCGTGGACTTCTTCCTGCCCAAGCTGAAGGATGAGGTTATGAAGGTACGACAAAATTGAATTGGGAGGATTGCGCAATTGGCATCGCGAATCGGAATGCGGATTTGCGACACCAATGCGCATGGATACTACTGCAGGATGAGTCTCTAACTCGTTTTCTTCGAACTACAGATCAAGCCCGTCCAGAAGCAGACCCGTGCCGGTCAGCGTACCCGCTTCAAGGCCATCGTCCTCATCGGTGACTCCGAGGGCCACATCGGTCTCGGTATCAAGACCTCCAAGGAAGTCGCCACCGCCATCCGCGCCGCCATCACCATTGCCAAGCTCGCCGTCCTGCCCGTTCGCCGCGGTTACTGGGGTACCAACCTTGGTGAGCCTCACTCTCTGCCCGTCAAGCAGTCCGGCAAGTGTGGTTCCGTCTCCGTCCGTGTATGTTCACCTTTCTCGGGAGAATCGAAATATCCCACTAATTTTGTGTTCTAGCTCATTCCCGCTCCCCGCGGTACCGGCCTTGTCGCCTCTCCCGCCGTCAAGCGTCTCCTCCAGCTCGCTGGTGTCCAGGACGCCTACACCTCCTCTTCCGGCTCCACCAAGACCCTCGAGAACACCCTCAAGGCCACCTTCGTCGCCGTCGTCAACACCTACGGCTTCCTCACCCCCAACCTGTGGCAGGAGACTAAGCTCATCCGCAGCCCTCTGGAGGAGTTCGGTGATGTCCTGCGCCAGGGCAAGAAGTACTAGGTTTTTTGACGCACGCATGATTTAGTTCCGAGTTTCTTTACCCCTTCATTGTCTGCTGGGAGTGACATGTGGCTGTTGATTCCCCATTCGGCCGACGCGTTGGGTGTCCATGGATGTATTTACGGGAAGGGAAAACAAAAATAGCGAATCCGCTCCTACCAGCCATTTTTCCCATTCGTATTGATTGTAGACTTTTAGATCTGAAAGCAGTGACCAGAGGCTCCCCGAGGTCCCCACGTGGAGATGATCTCCCGGTATGCACTACTTGTCGGGAAAGATACCAGTATACGGGGAAGTACATACTGTATACTGACAGACGTCATAGCTGGAAGATGTCAGCTGCAAGTACAACATCGACCGTCTCCAGAGCTGTAGACCTCGGGAATTCACTCTTTTCAGGCAATGGACCACGAGCATAGCAGAGGTCAACTGTGAAGTCGAGGCAATTCCTGCCCGAACAGGCAGGCAGGAGCTACCTCTCCAGACTCTAGCTGCTCCGATGCTCTCTCTTCCCTTGGACACCTTCAAATGTTTTACTCCTTGCAACAGCCACCATTGCTGACACTGCACTTCAGGTATTGATAGTACGACACCTCCAAACCTGCAATGGACCAGTACGCCGAGCACTGGAATAGCACGCTAATGGGACAGGATTTCTGGAAAACCGCCAGCCTGGTGGATAACGAAGAGAAACACGAATATCCTCGGGGGGTTGGTCTTTCTGCGCTTCACATTGCAACTGGTAAGCTCGTTCTGAGCTTTGCCTCGAACATTCACTTCATATTGGTCCTTTATATGGTTAACCTTCCCAGATACATCCAGCTTGGATACAGACCTATCCAAGCGCTTTCCATTCAACCAGGATCTCGATATGGAGCAGCTCCCACGCTCCCCGGACAATGAACTGTTCAAAGAACTGCCAGCTCTCCCACTGAGTCCACTGATGGAGACTCCATTTACAGAGTCTCCCATCAAAACTCCAAAGAAGGAACACCGTCGCACCGTTAGCATGTCCGAAGCTCCCAGAACGCCTCTCCAGCGCTTCAGTTCCTTGGCTCATTCGCCGCGCCTTCATGGCCTGGCTCGCCGTGCACGCTCCCCATCCCCTCTGAAGAGGTCTGCACCTGTAACTCCCGTTGGACCGCGTTTCTGGTCTGTTAAGACGTCTGCGCCTAATACTCCCGCGCCCCGTTGGCAGTTGCTTTCGCCGCTGAAGAGGCCCGAGTCTCCGACAAAGACAAAGACAACCGTCGAGACGGTCGAGGTACCCGAGTCACCTACACCGTCGCCCCGTCTGGCATCGGTGTTCGTCAACATTGCTACGCCGGCAAAGCCACTCGTTGAGTTTCGTGGTGGTCCATCTTGGCTTTCCCTTCCTCGGGACAAGTCAACGCTTGGACTGGATCTGTTTCGGTCCTGTGCTCATAATCAAGAGGGAACCAACTGCCTTGATATTATGGAGCTGAAACCCCTCTGCCAGTTCCGTGGCTTACGCTCTCTCAAACTCGTTGGCATGATGCAGTCATATCAAACCTACATCTGGCAGGCTGCCTGGCTGAACCTGGCCCTTGATGAACTGGAGCTGGGAATGGTCCTGAAGCCTGAGATTATCGACCTGACGCATGGTAGTCAGTGGAGGCCGATCCGAGAAGGATGGACAATGGACGAGAAGCAAAATGCTAAGCCTTCCTACTAGTAAGTTGAACAGGACCCAAATAATGTAAGATTGGAAAGCTGACCAAAATAGTGGCCACCTCGGCGACGGCGAACTACACTCCAGCATCGGCTACGGCGAGTACCTCGACAAACACAGCATCGAAAAAGCCAAACTCCGCGCCCATGCTATTGCCCGGACCAGCCAATACCTCACCATCGAGACTCTCACGCTGTCCGGATTTGTCGTGGATGCCGACCCTTTCCTGCAATGGTTCGACCCCGAGAGGTTGCACAGCATTCATTTCAAAGGCGAGTGCATCGATGCCGGCTTCTGGTTGGCCCCGGCTATGCAAAAGGTTACTGTTCGATGCCCTCGGAAGATCGATCTCGAGGATGTGCCTGTTGGTATCCTCACGCTGAACCTGCAGAAGGATTTGAAGGTTATCGAATTGAAGGATGGGAAGAAGGTCAATGAGATGGTGTATGGTGACTCTGGGGTTGTGCTGGGTCGTTTGTGATGTGATGACATGGGGAGCTTTTTTTTTCTGCGGTGTCCTCGGGAATAGTATGGTCAGCGACTAAGAACTGAAGATTCCGACCTGCTCTACAGGGCGTGGTTGAAGCAGACCCAGTGTGCCATTCAGTGGCATGAGATACTACTTCGGAGATACCAGAAACCAAGGTGGATTAATGTTAATAAGATGTTAATGTGGTCATACTTGACTGCAGGAGGCACGGAAGTACCTCACTAATTCATTAATGAATATGCTACAGGCAAAGAAAAAAAACACTTCAACGCCCGACTTCATTCAATCTTGGGCATGCAAATAAACCAGAAATTGAAAACGAAAACGAAATAGAGTAGAGATTGGAGACAAATCAAAGATCGGGATTCGAAGCGTGTGCGTAATTTTGTCCTTGTCGTCAGATCATCCTGCACCGAGATCCAACTACGCGCCCTCCTCATCCGACAGGCGAATGTTGCCCTCACTACCGACTCCATGAGTCCAGAAGCCATCCAGAGAAGCCCTGGTTCAATTAGTAAATCATACACGAGTAGGAGAGAATGGAACGTACAGTCCAGGAGAGGTATCATGCGTCAGCAACAGCCAGTATCCCACAATACCCTGCGTAAAGATATCCAGCACGGCGAAGAGGACCGTTTCGGTATCGACGCTGAGCTTGAGAGCCAGGGAACCAGCCGCGATGGAACTAAATCAATCAGAACACCATATACTCAATCCGGCAGAGGGAAAACGTACATCGGATACAAGGCAAACATCACGAGGGTAGAGCCCGAAAAAGCGCCAAAGAAGCGTCGCAGCTTTGCATCCTTATTCTGCGTCGCCCGCTGCGCATGGAATCCCGCGTGGTGCAGCGTAATCAAATACCCCACACAGGACAGCGTCAACCAAGCCCATCGGGCTCTAGTATGTCCCGCAAAAGTCCCCAGAACTCCGGACGCAAGCATAACATAGTTAGCAGCGATTGCGCTCAGGAGATTAGCACCGGGTAGACCGGAGACCAACGCGAAGTTGGTGAGCAGCAGGGGCGTGCTAAGGGCCCAGTTTATGTACCGGAGCCAGAGGACCTGGCGGAGGGTGTCGGTGTGGGTGTTTGGGACGTGTTTGTGGACCTCGGTAATGTGGTGTTCTTTAAAGGTTATGCCTTGACCCGTGGACAGGGCAAGGTAGGTTATGAAGGAGATGGTCGTGATCAGGGCACTGGTGATGTGTAGGACCCGCTTTGTCTGTGGGGATTTTTAAGGTTGGTGCTCGGTCTGCAGATCGCGGGGATGAAGCTTACCAGAGGGGCGCGAGCGGCGAGGGTGTAGAACACTAGGGAGGAGATGGCCATGAGGACGGTTACTACCCTGTTTCTTTTGTCAGATTTGATCTTGGAGGGATGCGGGGACGACAGTGCTCACCAGAGAGTTCGCTTGCCGGTGTCGTGGAGCTCGTGGATCAGAGGAGTTCCGGGGATCACCGTGGGGATGGGGGCGATGCCCGTGGTAGTAGCCATGGCTGGGAAGTTGTCAAAGTCAGGGACAATCATGGTGAGGCTTGAGGAGTTGAAGAGGAGTAAAGAGCTGAAAGCTGAAGGCTGCCGACGTGAAGGTAGTAGGTGTTTCGGAAAGCAGGATTTAGGCGACGTCACAGCGGGATGACGATGCGTCATCGCCACAACATTGGCTGTTACTTGTTCGATGCAACACTGCGTCTGGTGGTACGATCTCGTTCTGGATCTATTGGCTGTGGTGAAATCTCTGATCGGAGATCCGGTATTGTACATGGAATATAGAGTATACAGTAGTTACAGATAGATTACAGCTCACTCAGACTCGAGCTCCGATACCACTTCTTCGCATCGCTGGCAAATCTCCTCTTCGCTTGCCACCGGAACTGCATACCGCCAGCATCTCCCACATTTGGATGCTTGGGGCGCGTACACGTACACTGTGCCCTGGCCATCGGGGAGCTCGCACTCCTGCTCGTACTGCCACTCCGCCTGGCTTATCTCCGGGACGGACTCGCCGGGTGTGCCGAGGGTCACGGAGGACACGACAAACAAATCCGGTAGCTCTGAGAGGTGCTCGTGGAAGGTCGTGGAGGTGCTTGTGTCGCGGGGGAGAGCTACGTGCACGAATGATTGCAGCGACGAGCCGAGTTGTTTCTTTCGTCGGGCTTGTTCTTGCAGGTGCTTGATCACCGAGTGCACTGCGGTAATTTCCAGATGTCTCGTGTCCAGCGATGTATCATGCCATTCCTGAGCGGGGGTAGAGACGACCCGCTGCAAGGGATGGGGGTTGTGCAAGCGGATTGCCTCTGGCGTGTGCTCCCATGTCTCCTCGACGAGGAGCGGGGTGATGGGTGCGAGAACTTCCTGCAGGTGGGTAAAGATATAGAACAAAGTGGTCTGGACCGCTCGTCGGCTGCTGCTATTCTCGCCCAGCGTGTAGAGTCGGTCTTTGATGGCTTCCATGTAGAACGCCGAGAATTGGAGGTTGGCCCATTGGTTCAGCGTGCTGACGGCCTTGTAGAACTCAAAGTTATCACAGGCCTTTTGCGTCGTCTGCACCAGGTCCGACAGATGCTTCAGCGCAATGCGGTCAACCAGCTGCAGCTCCTGATACGGCAAAGCACGCTCGGGCTGGAAATCGCCCAGTGCACCGAGCAGCAGCTTGAATGTCACCCGGAGCTTGTGAAGACTGGTGTGTACGGTCTGAAGCACCTGCTTGCCAATCACTACGTCGCGCGTGTAGTCACTGCTCGCAGCCCAAAGTCGGAGTACATCAGGGCCCAGGGCGTCGTAGGTCGGACCTTCGTTTTCCGCCTGTTTCTTGGCTTTGCCCTTGCGTGGCGGGAGAGGAGGCAGAAGAGTGCCGTCCATGATCGTCTGCGGGGCAATGGTGTTGCCGATAGACTTGCTCATCTTGCGCCCAGTCTCATCAAGGGTAAATCCGTGGGTAATAAGGTTTTGGAAGGGAGCAGAGGCACCCTCGGTCTTGCCAGAGGCAAGCTGGTGGGCAATATAGGTCAAGAGACCAGACTGGAACCAGCCGCGGTGTTGGTCACTTCCCTCCAGGTATACGTCGGCTGGGTGGTTTCGGCCTTCCTGGGGGACGTCGATCTCCGCCCAGCTGGTGCCGCTGTCAAACCAGACATCCATTGTGTCTAACCCACGTCGGTATCCTACCGAGTCATCACGCAGAGATGGAAGTATCCAGGCGGGATCATCCGCACTGTCTGTCCACCAGGCATCGATGCCGCGTTCTTCAATCGTAGACATAATATGAGACACGCTCTCCTTGGTCAGAACCGCCTCGCCAGTGGTCCGGTGATAGATAGCGGGAATCGGGACACCCCAAGCGCGCTGCCGAGAGATGCACCATTCACTGCGGTTCTTGACAAAATTCTCCAGCCGGGATTTGCCCGCCTCGGGAACAAAACGGACATCTTCCAGGGATTGGAGAGCGCTCGCGCGAATGTCACCCACATCGGCGAACCATTGTTCGGTAGCCCGGATGATAATCGGGCGCTTGGAGCGCCAGTCGTAGGGATACTTGTGCTCGTATGCGTGCTGGGCGAGGAGTTGACCGCGGGCTTCAGCATATTCAAGAACAGCTCGGTTGCCATCTCCCAAGACAGACTTGCCGGTCAAGCGCGTGGGGTCATGTGGCATCGCCTTCTCTGTAAACTTGCCATCACCGTTAACGGGTGCAAATACCTCGATGCCGCGCGCAAGACACGCCTCGTAGTCTTCCATACCGTGACCCGGCGCACAGTGCACCAGTCCAGATCCCGAGTCAGCGGTCACAAAGCCTGCGCCGATGATCGGCTGGGAGTTGGCTTCTGGGCCCTTGAAAAGTGATCGATAGGTACACTTTTCGGCCAGTTCCGATCCCAGGATTGAAGGAATAATGACCGAAAGCTCCGCCTCGCCTAGCATGGACTGGAGGTACTCGAGCCGAGACTGGGCTACAAGCAGAAGGCCGTGTTCCTCAGACTGGACGATGGTGTACTCAAGCGATTCACTCACTGCGATGGCCGCATTGGCAGGCAAAGTCCAGGGCGTGGTAGTCCAGATAACCACGCTGACTTCCTTTCCCTCAATCAACGGGTCCTTTGACAAATGCGCTGGCATGTCGACCAGTGGAAACCTAACCAGAGCCGCTGTCGACATATGTTTATCCTTGTATTCCAACTCAGCCTCCGCAAGGGCAGTCCCCGACGACGGTGACCAGTACACCGGCTTGAACTTGCGGTAGATGAGGCCGTGGTCAACCATCTCCCGAAAGACCGCCAGCTGTCGCATCTCAAACGCCTTGTCCATCGTCTTCCAATGGCCCTCCCAATCCGCCATCACTCCAAACCCTTTGAATTCCTTCATCTGCCCCTTGACCGTTTGCCGAGCAAGCTGCCGCGCAGACTTGCGGATCACCGCAGGGCTCATCGAATCCTCCGCCACACCCATCTGCTGTAACCCTTGAAGGGCCTTCAGCTCGATGGGCAGCCCGTGACAATCCCACCCGGGCACATAGCGCACGCGCTTCCCCCGGCCCAACTGGACGCGGTTGATGATATCCTTGAGGATTTTGTTCAGTGCGTGGCCAATGTGCAGCTCGCCGTTTGCGTATGGTGGGCCATCGTGTAGGATAAAGGGCTTCGACGCGGGTCGTTCGTGCTGTTGCCAGGCGTAGAGCTCGTCGGTGCTTCGCTTCAGGTATTTGGTCCTGTCGGCTGGCGATACGCGTGGGGGGAATGTGGACTTGGGGAGCTTGAGTGTTGAGGTCCAACTTCGGGACAGCAGCTGCGTCTGTCGCATCCTCCCTGCATATCCTCAGGGCTGAGGCGTGGAGCGTGGAGATTCGGAGATCGTCGATTTTGAAGAACCGCCGCTGTTGTTGTTTTACCAAAGTTACGAGGTGGGTCCACCCAGCATTAGTAAAGTACTGTTTTATGTGGTAATCAGCGTTGAGCTCACCGTTTCGATATATTTATTTGATTCGAGCCTAGCAGCTAATTCTAAGATCTAGAATCAGGGTAATTCCGTGCAAAATATCTGGGCTTTACAGCGTTATGATTTGGGCGAATGAAGTTACACTCCAGGTGAGGCGGATATGTATTTGACCCGGGAAGATCTATACTCCCACAGCACTGCCGGGGATAATAGGTCCTCTCTTTTTTCGGGCCCGGGACGGGGGGTTTGACAAGTAGGAACAAGGTGTTCTGCTGGTGGTATGTCTTAGTAGGTATCTTTCCGATATCCCTCTTTCTGAACTTAGGCCGATACTTCAGTAAGTAGACCGAGATTATCTCGAAATAAATTGTCTCTTCCACCATAAATGTAAGAGCTGCTCTACCCCATAAAATCATCAAGATGCGCTGTAAAATGTACACACCCAAACTCCAGTCATCGCTCATGTCGCATATCAAATCAAAACCAAAAGCGCCAAAGGCCTGGAACTGCCGTTGCTCAATAGACCGTCAGACAGCTCACGGCACCATTCTTCAGCACCTCAAACAGCAGGCCCGGGAACCCAAAAAGCTCGGTATTCCCCAACCCGCCATCATGACTGTCACCACCAGCACGCGGACCTTTGGACGTGGTTTCTTCCCAGCCGCCGAGAAACTCGACACTATTCTCGGGGCTATCGCCCCAACCGCGGTTGAGTACCATTGGGCGCTGCATAGCCCGCTCTTCGTCTGCATTGCCATAGGCGCCTTTCCACACCCCGCGTAGTTGGGAAGATATCTCGTCGTATGGTGACTCGGAAGTCAGACCGTTGCCGGACTGGTCAAGGTGGATAGCCCAGCGGCTTCGGCGGTGACGATTGAAGGGGTAAGACCCCGGCACATTGCCGTGCAGGATGATCTTGGTTACGGTCAGTTGCGATGTTGACGGCTGAGGTGATGGGTCCGCTAGTCCAGAGGTTGGGAATGCCGGGCCCGGGGTGGTGGGATGTGAGATGAATGCGTCAAAGCCGTGGTGGAAGTAGTTGAAGAAGCATTCTGAGGGCAATGAAGCTGGGTCGCTGACGCTAGAGGGAGATATTTCTTCGTCTGAATCATCAGTCACGCTGTTGTTGGAGGAGTGATCAGTATCTGGGATGTCCATGCCTCGGCCGGGCGATGGGCTCAGGTGCAGTGGGTCGCCGCCCGCTGCACGGTGGATGGAAATGCGCCGGTCATTTTTACGATAAATGGCATCTGGTGGGCCAAATTCTGCAATCAAGTCCTGTGGCGTGGTCTCTCCCAAGTTAATCTGTAACGGCGCACTCGTCCGTCGGGTTACTTCTAGTTTCCCGGCCCCGAGGATGTGGAATTCCTCGATCTCGTCGGCAAATGAGTCGCGAGCTTTGCTTACCACGGCTGACGAGCGCGGATATTGAGGTTGCTGAGTAAAGAGCTTTGCTCGGGTCTCCGGCCATGAGGACCCTTGGAAAATGGCCATGGAGGTCGCTGATAAGGCGGCTGAGGATGAAAGTAGTGCTACAAAGTCGCAATGCTCGGACCACGCGGAGTGTTGGAGAGGGAAGGAAAATGCTATTCCCGGATATGACAGCACATAGGTGCCGAATGGTGACTGGTCAGCCGGCGGAACATATTCACCCGGGTAGGATGGGCCGAATAAACGGTTGTAGACATGTCGGAAGCTGGGCCCTTGGGGAGATGTGGTCGGCTCGGCGGACTTGCCACTCTTGAGAACGTCTTGGTTCTTGTATACCAGATCCACCTTGGAAAAGTCCAACACCTCGATCAGACGGAGTCGCTGGTCTGGACCATCGAACCGGAGGCGCAAGCCGTTTGAGGGTAGATGTAGCACCACAGGTTTGCGCAGTGGATCGGAGGAGGAGTATGCAAGATCGATGGCAGGATATGTTTGTGGGTGGGACTTGACTCTTGTCAGGACATTATGCAATGATGCGCCCAGTGCTAAGCAGCAGTTAGATTGTACCCCGCGCGTAGATTATCGGAGACATACTGATGTTGCCCAGGCCTTTGCCCGGGAAGGTCTGAACTGGCGCAGTTCGTGCAGTCATCGTAGTTTCACCTTCATGCGATATGAAACGCGTTGAAGACGTGTTTAAAAAAGCTCTGGGAAAGCAAGAGAAGTAAAGCAAGAGAGCAAGATAAGGAGATCACACGCGGGGAAGCGATGACGCTGAGTCATGTGGGAGGGGGAGCGTGACTGGTCACGTGGGGGTTGTTTTTGTTTTGCCCGAACGGATCCGCTTGGCACTCTGGATCGTTTACTTCATGCACGGATCTGCTTCCCAGATCACCTATCTCCAACTTGCTCTTCAACCATGGCTGGCCCACCCCGGCCTGCCTCTGCTATTCCAGCAGCTGCAAGAAGGACCAATTTGCGTCAACCCACTCGACGAACCGGCTCCACCGTGCCGGAGAGAGTGGCATCGCCCGCAGTAACAGGGAGACCGACTTCCACTGCTATGACACGTGCGACCAAACCGAGCCCTGACCAATCTGCCACCGGAAAACGAAAGGAGAGAGACTATGAACGTGAAATCAACGAAGACACCAGCATCCATGTGGTGGTGCGCTGCCGCGGTCGCAATCAGCGCGAGATCAAGGAGAACAGTGGTGTGGTGTTGTCCACTGAAGGTGTCAGCGGAAAGAATGTGGATTTGTCTATGGGACCGAATGCGATCTCTAACAAGACCTACGCTTTCGACAAGGTGTTCTCGCCAGGCGCCGATCAAGTAATTGTTTACGATGAGGTGGTTGTACCAATTGTCAACGAGGTAAGCCGATCGTTATCACCGGTGTGGGAGCATGGCGTGCTAACGGATCATAGATGCTTGCAGGCTTCAACTGTACTATCTTCGCTTACGGTCAAACTGGAACAGGAAAGACATATACCATGTCTGGAGACATGACCGACACCCTTGGGATTTTGTCCGATGACGCTGGTATCATACCGCGCACACTCTACTCTTTATTCCACAAACTCGAAGAGACCGAAAGCACAGTCAAATGCTCCTTCATCGAACTCTACAATGAGGAGCTGCGCGATCTGCTGTCCGCCGACGACAACACAAAACTCAAAATCTTCGAGAACGAAAAGAAAGGTCACGCGGGTACCATGGTGCAAGGGATGGAGGAAACTTACATTGATTCCGCTTCCTCCGGTATTAAACTGCTCCAATTGGGCAGTCACAGACGCCAAGTCGCCGCGACCAAATGCAACGATCTCAGTTCCCGCAGTCACACCATTTTCACCATCACCGTTTTTACCAAACGCCTTACTGACTCGGGTGAGGAGTATGTCAGCTCTGGAAAGTTGAATTTGGTGGATTTGGCTGGTAGCGAGAATATTGGTCGAAGCGGCGCGGAGAACAAGCGGGCCGCCGAAGCGGGCTTGATCAACAAGAGTTTGTTGACATTGGGACGTGTGATCAACGCGCTGGTGGACAAGAGTGCCCACATCCCGTATCGAGAGTCGAAGCTCACTCGTCTGTTGCAAGACTCTCTAGGTGGTCGAACAAAAACCTGTATTATTGCCACGGTTTCCCCATCAAAAAGCAACCTGGAGGAAACAATTTCGACCCTCGATTACGCATTCCGAGCCAAGAACATTCGCAACAAGCCTCAAATCAACTCTCTTGTGTCGAAAAACAAGCTGCTCCGAGAGATCGGCATGGAAATTGAGAAGCTGAAGAGCGATCTTATTGCAACCCGCCACCGCAACGGTGTGTACATGACCCCGGTTGCGTATGAGGAGATGACCATGGAAAGCGAGTCCCGGCGAATCGTCAACGAGGAACAGCGAGCCAGAATTGAATCCATGGAAGCGAGTCTTCGTCACAAAGTGCAGGAGTTGTTCACCCTCACCAGCAACTTCAATACCCTGAAGCAGGACAATGAATATACCCAGCACAAGCTGACCGACACCCGGGGCGTGCTGGAGCAAACAGAAAAGAACCTCAAGCACACCTCCGAGCAGCTGGATGAGGAGACACTTGTGCGGAAAGCTCATCAGAGCACTGAGAGCAGACTTCGTCAAATCGGAGCAGAGATTCTGACCACCCTGGATGGCACCGTCGCGGACGTTAATGGTCTGCACGCGAAGATTGACCGCAAGGACAACCTGGAGTCGGATAATCACCAGACCTGGCAGTCGTCCACGGATGAAGTTAGCCAAGTCACCCAGCAAATCGATGCCCGCATGGAAAACTTCCAGATGCAGCATGCTAATCTTTTGGCGAGCATGTCGGGCCGTATCCATCGTTTTGTTGACTCCGAGCTTAGCGCAGTCAACTCTGCTCGGTCTCAGCTACAAGAATTTGGCTCCACCTTTGACAAGGTTGAATCCGATGCCAAGAGCCAAACTTCCGGTGCTCACGATGAGATGAATGAAGTTCTTGAGGAGATCAAGATACTTCGTGAGGATGTGAAGACCAAGGTTGGCGAGGGTCTGAATGGACTGTCTGCTGCTGCAGCTCGCATTTCCAAGGAGGTTATTGGCGAGTTCTCCGAATTTCACTCCCAGCTGCATACATCCTACAGCACCCTTGGCAAGGATTTCAAGGGCATGTTTGAGAACATGGTCTCGCATCTGGAGCAGCAGAAATCCGAGATCAACAAGTTGCGCCTTGAGCTTCAAGAAGCCAACCGCCAGTCGGTGGAGGCTAACCGCAAGGCTTCCCAAAATCTTGCTCAAGTTCTCGAAGAGGAGCATGCGAGTGCTCAATCAGAGCGCGACAACCTCATGTCGCAGATTCGCATGCTGCTGGATGAGTCGAGCTCACGGCAGTCCAGTCGCCTCAAGGGCAAGGTTGATACCCTTCGTAACGACATGACCGCTTCGGGTGACTCTCTTGAACATGCTACAGCGCAGTATGACCGACACATTGATGAATGGATCTTCAAGGAGGAGCAATTTGCCAAGGACGTCACTGCATCTAGAGACGAGATCAAGGCCAAGATGCAGACGGACTGGGAGGTAAGATTCTCCGTGTTCTCTTTTTCCAAAGCCAACGCTAACCACAACAGACCTTTGACCAACGCAATGCTTCCATCCAGCGAGTTACGGAGTCGGTTCACCAGGAGACTGTGCGGATTGTGGATGCTCAGATGAGCGACATGAGCAAGCAAATGGAGGCCCTTGACGATTTCGTTGCGAAGGCCCGGTCGCACAATGGCCGTTTCCATGAATCACACATTGGCAGCCTGGACGCCATTTCCAAGAATGTCCGGGAGTCTCGCACCGCCGTGCAAGGGCAGCTGGACGGCTTCGGTGAACGCATCGGCCGTCTCCAGGAGGATACCAACATGCACACCGAGAAGCTCGAGCAGTCCACTGCACCTCTTCAGGATGGTGTCCGCCAACCTCTTATCGAACTTCGCGCCAACATCCAAAGCCATCCGATGAAGGAGTACGTGCCGACTGGTATCACTCCTCAAAAGCGGCGCTATGAATACCCCTCGACTCTCCCTCGCACCGAACCCCATGAGGGTCTTCGGTCACGGCATCGAGTTTCCAAGCAATTCACTGCTCTTCCCTTCAACGAGGAGCCCTTGCCTCCCCCTCTCCCAGAATCCCCAGCCTCCTCGCCATCTAAATCCTATGTGTATAGCGATGCCGCGGAAGAGGTAACTCACCCCTCTTCTTCATCCGCGCCCACTTCCAACACTGGCCTTAGGGAAGTCGATGTAAACGTCGCCAGACAAGTCGGATGTGATGACGACGACACTGCGTCTTCCAAACCCGATTCTTCCGCCGCCCCAGTCATCACAGACCTGGACGAAACCCCCGAAAAGGACGAGCCCGAGCAACCGGCTCTCAAGCGCCGCCGCTCCGCGTCCACCAACCCCGCGGAAAGCAAACTGCCTCAGAAAATGCTCTCCAAGAGGATGGCCGGCATGATGGAGGGTCGCGAGAACGTGCCTCCGTCTACAGCTGCCGGTCGTCGCTACCTCCGAACCCGTCCCTCGGACTAGTTGCACCATTTTGATTTGATTCTTTACGTGACATCTTGATACCCAATATCGCTGGTACTTGCCCCCTATTGACCGGAGTTTCTGGCTGAAAACCGTAGTGGAATTGTCGTTCGCTTTTTCTTCTTTTGTTGAGTCTTGGATCTGGTCTTTTCTCCATGGCGTTGGGATCGTTATGAATAGATATCTTACTCTTACGGCCGTCTGGTCTTAATTGATTGCATCACATCTGATATTCAAATAGTAAAAGTAAGCAGTGGTATCCCCAAGAGCACTGTCCAGTGTGTGGATGAAAACGCCATGCATCTCAGAATCGCGCCGATACATAAGTCATAGCGCCATTAAGCAATAGATCTCGAAGGAGATCAAGACTCCTCCACCTCCTTCGTTTCAGCCCCCTCGTCCCCAACCTCCTTCTCTCCACTCGCAGCTTCCGCCGTATCAATAATCATTTGCAACTCCCGCATCCTCTTCGCAAACTGATCCATCATATCCTCCAACCTCTGCGTCCCCCTCTCCCGCGCAATCTCCCCAGATAACCCATCCGTCCCACGAATCTTCAACATGAACCCATGCCCCGCATCACCTGGGTTCCCATTCCCATTCTCGAATGTCGGCGCCGCTACGATCTCACTGCTGAGGACCTGCCAGCTCGGAGAGAAACTCTTGGCGCTGACTACCCGGAACTGGGGTACGCTCGACCCTGGCGACTGGCTTAATGTATGTGGTTTCATCTCACTGATCCCTGGATTCGGTGCAGAGGTTGGGGTTGGGGTTGGGTTTGTGCTTGTGTTTGTGTGGACTGGTTCGACGTCTAGCACGATGTAGTTCTCGCGGACTCCCGGGATTGGAGGTGGGAGCAGGGTTGATTTTTCCGACTCGGCTGATTTGTGGACTTGATCTTTGTTGGTTTCGGTTTGTTGGGCTTCTAGACTGCGGAGTGCGGCCTCTGTTACGATGTCCGTGTCATCGTCGGAGAAGATGTAGTGTACTGTCGGGTGGTGGTAGTCTGATGTGTGGGCGTCTTCAACTAGAGTGAAGAAGGGCTGAAATCCTGGTGTGGAGCGTTGCTCTACACCCTCTTCGGGGACATCGTGGACATCTGGGGCATCGTGTATGGGGCTCTCATCATGTATCGGAGAGGCGTGTACTTCCCGCGGATGCGGCTCTGCAGCTGTTTGGTGCTCCTCGTGTCCGCCGTATCGATCGCTCGGTCTTGACGCGGCCTCAGGCTGGCTGTGCAAGTCCCGGAGAGACGACGAGGTCGAGAGAGGATGTGGGTTGGTCGGCATCTCCGCTACATCGTTGGGGAAGTCAACCGGTCCACCGGTGATGTCGCTCCCCAGCTCTTATCGATAAGGAGATATGAACACGTGACGTTATTGCTACGTTATGCTCTCAACGGAGAGCCTCGGATTGAAAGCCGACAAGATGTTTCTCTGTGATATGGCTAGATGGTCAATCTTTGCAATTGAAAGGTTTTGGGTGACGTGTTTTAAGATGGATATCGAGTAATGTGGTGCTGTATATTCGCCGTCGGATCCACGGCACCAACTAGATTGTCAATAATTCAGTCTTTCTGGCCATGGAAGGTTATATTGGTCTGAGATTAAAGTGTATTGAAATCGGAGGTGTAATCCTGCAATCAATCGCAATACTTGGGGAACGATGGTCAATGATTCAAACCATGTGATTTTGACGGTCTTTGGAACCATTGGTCTTTATCAATGGCCACTTATCCTCGCGGGGGCACTAATACAGAGGTAAAAGTGCATCGGAGCATGTCCGCCGGTACAAAATGTCGCCTTGGCCCATAAAAAACGCTATCAAGAAATGTTGCAGGGGTATCCTTGGAATCAACCCGTTGAACGCCGGAATATGCAAGATTCGATGATCACTCCTCCGTTTGTTTCCACTCAAATTCTGAAAGCGGTTAGCAATGAAATTCAGCCCTGGAATGGGTGTCATACTCTGGCGACACATCGGACACAGTCCCTTGGATGTTTCCTGCTGGATCCAGGTCATGAGGCAATGCTGTTGACCCGCCGTTAGTCCACAATCCCCGTCGATACGCATCTCGTCTCACCATATGAAACGAATGGCCACATTTGCCGAGAACTGTAGACATCTAATTAGTCCGTAGCCCTGGAATCGGAACCGTGTCGACCTACGCAATGAGCAGTCATCTCCCGGAAATTTGCAGGTCGGGCAGGTACCGTCGAACTGGACGCGACAGATACCGCAAACCTCATCCTCGGGCATATCCCAATGCCAGGTAGCGATGGCGTTCCATTCTTTCAGCGTAACCTTCATGTTGCTGTGAAGCGGAGTGGGGAAAAAAGGTGGGTGAAGGAAGGTGAAGGTGAGCGGTGACCGATAAGGGTTGTTTATCGTTCACATGGCCTTCTCCGCACCTGGCATCCAAGCTACATTCCCTGTATTCCTGGATCGCTGTCGACCATGGCTTCCATGGTATCTCGGGTGGGTTTGCCTGCTCGGTCCTTCCGTTCAAACAAGGCCATCGGATTATTCACTCAGGCCCGCAATGTCTCCTTCTCCTCGTACCTGGTGACCCCTAACCAGCTCAACGAGGCTCTGAAGAAGAACCCCCCGACCAAGATCTCCACATCGCCTAGAGTGATTCCTCTCTGTGCAGCATGGTTCATGCCTAATGACCCCGAGGGTCGCACTGGAATCGAATCCTTTCGTCGGTCTCGGATCCCCCAGTCTCGCTTCTTCGACCTTGACGTAGTCAAAGACCATGACTCGCCTTATCCGCACATGCTGCCTACTTGCGAGACCTTCGCAGAGGCCATGAGCGATCTCGGTATTCGCCGCGATGATGAGATCGTGGTTTACGACACTGCCGAGCTGGGCATCTTCAGCGCTCCGCGCGTGGGCTGGACCCTGCGCGTGTTCGGCCACTCCAACGTGCACATCCTGAACAACTACCGTCTCTGGGTCAAGGAGGGTTTCCCCACCGAGAGTGGTGAACCGGCACCTGTGGAAAAGTCCAAGTATCCCGTCCCCACCTACGACTCGAAGCTGGTGATTTCCTTCCGCGAGATGAAGGAGCTTGCACTGGACTATGGCAAGGAGGGTGCCGAGGAGATCGAGATCCTAGATGCTCGTTCATACGGCCGCTGGGCTGGCACTGACCCTGAGCCACGCCCGGGCCTGCCTTCGGGCCATCTGCCGGGCTCCAAGAGCATGCCGTTCCAGGAGTTCCTCGATCCGGAGACCAAGACGTATCGCTCTCCGGAGGAACTGCGCAAGATATTTGAGGAACGGCAAATTAATCCCGAGCGCTCGATTATCAGCTCCTGCGGTACTGGCGTGACTGCCAGCATTATTGAGACGGCCTTGGGCGAAGCGGAATATGGAAGCCCGAATCTGCGTCGGGTATACGACGGCAGCTGGACGTGAGTCATATCCAAGACCATAGGAAATTTATTTCATACATGCTAACTCTTTCTAGTGAGTGGGCACAGCGGGTCAAGGAATCGGATGGTCTCATCAAGAAGGTGAAGCAATAGGAATGCGAGTTGGATACCAATTTCACGATGGCAGGCAGATCGGTCACTCTTCTCTTCTTCCCCTTCCATTTATCTCATGTTTCTATTAGCTAGATTCTCCCCTCGCACATATAGATTCATCGCTATTCATATCCATATTCAGTTATATCCCATCCATCTCATCTCGGTTCGTACCTGACCCGGGGTACCCGCTTAGTCAGATACGGCGCCGACTTCATTTTCGTTCCTAGACATCTTTGTACTCTGTTCTTCGTGCTACGTGCGTCGCGACAAAGATGCTGCAGATGTTATTCTCTTGTTCTCTGGCTTCTCACTGTGAGTGCTCCGCGTTATACCGGCCGCCCGCTCGCCCCCACATTCCCATGTCCCTCCGTCAAACCTCCTTCGCTCCCTGCTGACGGTCCCCTCTCCAGCTGCGGCTGTTCACACATCCAGTTCCCCGGTCTAGGGCATACTGGCCCTCCTCCGACCCTCTCTGCGAGACTCACTTTTCTCGTCCGCCATGTCGACCGGACGCAAGACCTTTCACTGCGCCGTGGACGAGACGGCTCTGACCACCAATATCAGCGAAATCAAGAAATGGACCACCAGCGGGGCCATCGATCTCATTGTTCCTCTTTACAGTAGGTGCACAATGAGAGAGAGAGAGAGAGACGGTCGTTCTCTCCGATGTCGCATCACTTCTCTAACCCTTTCTTCCTGTCCAGCTCTTGAACGGCTCCATGCCTTGAAGCGGGCGGGATCGCAAATCGCGATCAATGCCCGCGAGGCCGTTCGCTTCCTGGACCGCGTCACCTCCGGCAAAGACCACATCGCCGCCGACCGCGTCGCCCTGCAGGGTCCGATGGAACAGTACGAGCACTGGGAAGAAGCCGAGAAATTCTTCCTGCCGGAATTCGAGGAAGAGCCCGAGGCTCTCGACGAGACCGCTTCCCCCGAATCGGCGACCGACTCCCCCAAGTACCACGGCGCCTCCGAATCGGACGATCTATCGCAGATGCTACTGAGCAAATTGAATTTCAAGAATCAGACCGAGGCCCCTTCGATCACCTCCGCCGGCTCTCCCAGCGGACCCGGCTCGCGCACGTCCTCCCGCAGTTCGCGCACCAGTCCCGAATGCGCCCAACATGAGAACGGTGGCACCGGCAAGATGGAGAAGACCAAGGGACATCAGCGTGCTTCCTCCGCATCCAACATTCCCGTCGTTCCGTCGGTTCTGCGCCCGTTGTTGAGTGCGTTGCTGTGGCGGCTGCACAGCGGCCCGGATGCTGAGAATTCTGCCAAAAGCTGTATTCTGGTGACCAACGACCGCGCGACTCAGGTATGGGCTCAGAAGTTCGGTATCGGCGTGAAGAACATTGTCCAGCTGCGCACTGCGATTCAATACGAAGAGCGCGAATACAAAAACCGTTGCAAATACGTTGAGAAGACTCAGACCCACGCTACCGAGCCCAAGACTCTGTTGACCTACGAGGACGACAGTGACGAGGACGAGCTGGTCTTTGTCCCGCGCGGCCGTGGTAGCGGTAGCGGCAGCGGCAGCGGCAATGGCAAAGGTTCTTCTTCTCGTGGTGCACGGGGCGGCTCTTCTCGCAAGAACGCTGCTGCAAAGGCTACCCCAGCGACTCCGGAGACTCAGGCCCCGGTTGAGGTCCCGACACAGCCCATCGACCCGGACTCGTTCAGCCGATCCCTCGGTGCGAACAAGACACCGACGGTGGATCTGAGTTCTCCACAGGGGGCTGCCCGAGGCATGTCCTCGGCCTCGCGTCGCTCTGCCAGTTCCCGCCGTGGAGGATCTACTCGCGGCGCGGCGCGCGGCAACGGCCGAGGACGAGGCAAGCTCTGGGTTCCTTGAAGGCGCGAGCGGGTCTGCCGATAGCATCTGTGTCTAACGACGCGGTGCTGGCAGACCAGTGTGACTCCATGCATCCAGAACCCGGGTTTGTCTCTTTTCCTTATGCAGGACGGGCATCGCGCGAGGGAAATCCGTGCTGCGACAGGGCGTGTTTCTTCCCCCCCCTCTACCCCAACCCACACCACTGAACCCCCGGCATCAATCCCAGACCGTGGCTGGCCGAATCCCGGCGATGAATCTGCCGGATTCCATTCGATCCGCGGCTGGTGATTACTACTTCTACCTCTACTCGAGGGGCCTGTAAGGTCTCCCTGGACTGACAGAGTAGGCGGTGCCCTGGGAACCGTTGAGAAGTTGCTGATTTTGGCGCGATCTCGTGTATGATAGTGGATTTCCGATCTACTAAACTTATCTGGTTATCTTTTCTCATTCGTAGAGTCCAAGTAGTGTACGACACGAGTCGCAGTCTTGTGTTTCAGGTACCCCGCGTGACGTCCCGCGGAACATCATTTGACTGGTTCCCAACTTCATAACTTCCCAACTTCACCACTTCACCTCTTTACCGCTTCAACTATTCCACTCCAATATCCACTACTCCATTACATTCCTTCAACCTTCAATAGCTAAATTCTTCAATCATGTCCGTCGACCAACGCCCTCTTACCACCCACCACGAGCGCCGCAACTCGCTGGAGAAGCACCTCCAGACCCGTCCAGACGTGCAGGACCTCAAAAACCGCCATATCCTGCTGGACACGAACGTCGCTCCGTATGTCTTGCCGACTTACAGCTCCGTCATTTTACAGCTCCTTAACTAACTTCCGCAGGGCCCTCCAAGCGGCCCACCAGGAACTCGCCCGCCAACGAGCTACCGACGATCTCAAGAACAAGCTGGGGAAGCGACCCGACCGCGACCAGCTCGTCGAGCGTGAGTCTACCCATACCCTTCCCACTTCATACTCTGCTTCTACACCGAAGCCCTACATTTAAGTTCTCGTTGGATTTGCGCTAACACCGCGGGTACAGGGAACATCCTCCCCGCAACCAACGCTGCCCCAGCGCTACAAGCACAGGCCCGCGACCTCGAACGCAACATGCTGGCCGATAACCTCGAACACAAGATTCAAAACCGCCCCGAGCCCGAGGAGCTTATTTCGCAGGGCATCTTGTCCGAGGATGAGGACCCCCGCTCCGCATGATCATTGCGTGATCATTGAGTCTTTGGTTTGCCTGGACTACGGGTGACTCGACTCGAGGAATGAGATAACGAAGGCGTTGTGGTTTGTGCTTTTTGCTCCCTCTTTAGTTTTGACCGTCTAGTTTTGATTTGTGCTGTGCTCCGGCACTGTGCGGGGGGTGGTGATGTCACCGTGACGCTTTGTCCTCCTTACTCGTATGAAGCTTTGTCGAACTGCTTTCCCCGGATCCGGTAGTGTAGACTGGTGGGGCAAATCGTAATTGGTATATTGTAGTATATTGTATATTGTCAATTGTCAATTGCCAGATGGCAATGGAGCTTTGGATGATCTACGTGAGTGGAGTGTCTTCCCCACTGCGATAACGTTGATCGCTATCGGCGATGGATAACGTTGATCCAGACCGGTTACCCCCACCGCTCGTTGGCTTCTGACGTTCCGGCAAATTTGCATTAACTCTGGGCAATTGGATAAGCCGAATACCTCGGATGATACTGGTGAAAAGAGCGACAGCTCAACGGATATGGCACCGGAATGGATGAAAGGCTGCGGATAACCAGGATAGTAGAAGATTGCACAGTCCAAAATAGTCTCGAAGTGATTTATCCAGAGTAGACAGATGGGGTAATTAGTAAATCGAGTGGTGTCTTCCCGATAACGTTGATATCAGATCACAGTCAGTCACTTTCTTGAAAACAATATCCTCCAAACACGGGTCATCGGCGAGCACCTCTCGGGAGAAGACCAGGGGATAATGCATTGGCCTCGAATCTCCGTTCGCCATTGATACCAGTAAACTCCGACCAAGGGCACCGAATTATGAACGGCAAAACTCCGGGCGAATGCCAGTAAGCTCCAAGACAATGACCTCTGCAGAAAAGAGCATCAGAATTTACTATCAATTACGTGTCCATCTTCTTTTCATCGATCTCCCCTTCATTTCTCAACAGTTCGTTGTTGCTGCAATTTGCCTAATATAAGTTTGCGAAGATCATTCTGTCTAATAAGCGGCTTGTTATAGAGCCGATCACAGAAGTGACTGATCTGGTTGCCTTTTCCACCCTTGCCGGTATAAGAGGCAATCCTTGCGAAATCAATGCAGCACTGCCTCTGGTCCCCTCACTATTTTTACGGTTCATTCAGGTCATGGCAAGGAACGACTCAATATCCTAGTGTTTTGGACCCTACGTGCCGGAGCCCAGATGGTCCTCATCACGGGTTGCCTCGATCAAAGAAGAAATTCCATATATCAGGCCTAGACATCGGTTAAATTTAGCCCCATTTTTGCATTTCGCCCTATTGTTGCATTTGGCCCCATTGTTACATTTGGCCCCATTGTCACATTTGGTTCCTACTGTGACCTATACGTCACAGTGATTGCCTGGCCTGAATGTCAGGCTAAAGCCAGGAAACATTTATATAGATATGTTCATTCACATAAAGTAGGAAATTGGACTAAAAACATTTGATTATGCAAGAAATATGGCAAGGGACTTTATTTACCGATATGAGCATAGTACTATGTGTTCGCTATTAAGGGTTACCCGAATAGAAATATTAGCTTCATTTTGAAACGCAGAAATCCTGGCTGGAGGGTAATTATAGATAATAAATTGCTGGAAAATAGTCATGTGCGGCATTGAGACCCTCGCAAGGTCGCCAGTGAGTGCAGGAGCAAGGGTACCATTGTACGTTAGTAAATATCCCAGGCTGTTGTCTTGCCCCGAGCGGGGTCAATCAAGAGCAATTAGAGGCTCTGTAATATTCCTAAGGAGGGATAAGCAGAAGCTGATATACATAAAAATGTCATCGCAGGTTGGGTGGGTGGTATAGAATGAATGGCCTTATGTCGTTTCGTTAATCCCGGCTGGTGGCGGAGCGCAGGCAGATGCTTTCCTGGCAAGCAGCCAGGGCGTTGGTTATTGAATTGGGCGCCCTACCCCCCAGAATGTTATGACCCTAGTATTTTTAGCCAAGTGTTGCACTAGGAACCAATTTTTCAATCTCAAACACCAACCTTGATATCACGTGGAGATCGGGATCGGGCCGGGAACCTAAAGCGCGCGTTCCTTGGCCGGGCTTCCTCTGAAATTACGCGCCTCGTGGTAATTGGGAAAGGTTTCCGAGGCTCCATGCAGTCCCCAAATATGAAATAGACTACCGCCGCCAATACAATGGTAAGCCAATCCCTCTTCTAACCTCTCAACCGACCAAAAACCAACTCAAGCTCCAAACAGACAAATTCAAGCGCCCCCGCTCTAGTCGCCTCCCTCTTCGTCCTTACAGCCGCGGTCGCGTATGCGCGCACAGGCTCGCCCCAACAAAGCCTCGAAAGCCTCCCGACAAACACCGCCCTCGTCATCGCCCTCTTCGCCTTGGTCGGAGGCGCGATAAGCTCCGTGCGCACCCGCTCACCCGCTTCGATCCTACTCGGCCACGTCTTCGGTGCCCTTTATATCCTCAGCTTTGCGCGCCTGCGCGCGGGTCAGTCCTCTGGTGCCGAAATTGCCCTGTTGGCTTCCTTCCTTTTGGCCTTTGGCTCGTTCCTAACGGGTTGGAACGCGCTTCCTAAGGAATCGGGGTATATTGGCGTGTACGGAGTCGCGGTTTTTGCGCATGCTTATGGTGGTGTTTCGCTAGCTGCCGTGCTTCTTTTCTCTCTCGTTCTCTTAGTTTTCCGTGATGACCTAAGGCAACTTCGGGATCGTGTCGACCAGGAACTATGAAGGAGAAAAGCGCGCGAGTTTATAGTTGACGAGTTGGTGGTTGGAGGCCGTAATATGACAAAGACGGGCTTTCGCTCCGCGAGACGTGGAGATTCGTTGTATCGAGTAGATGTTGGAGCTATACGTGACTCTATGGGATAGGGATACTTGCCGCCATCGGCCGTAGCCGTACTCGAACAATTCACGGGATTCCTCATTGTTGCAGAGTGCTGGTTAGCCGAGTTGCTACGTCCAGGGTAACGGGCACTTGGGCCAAGTTGAGATGCCAATGTGATTTGACAGGGAATCGCGATTATATGGTGTTTATCATCTAGGGGAGAAGAGCAACTCGTGTTTAGGGAGACCGAACGTGTAAATGTGGGATTATAGCATCTGTAAATAATCGTGGACCACGAATATGGCGCCAGGATCAACCCGGCTCACTTTTAAACGTATATCCGAGGCATATAGCTGAGGACTGCGATCGAACCCCCAGTTTAATGAGTCTCAACCTCCACTGGCGCAGATAGATCCGGCGTCCACCCACTCGGCCGCTCGCTGCCACGCACCAGAATCCCATACGCCGCCCGCTCCACCTTCTCCACGCTGTTCTGCATGACTTCCACCTTCTTCTGGAGATCGCGCAGCATGTGGTATTTCCTTGGAACACTGAGCGCCTCGAATCGCGCCCGCATGGCTCGAAGATCCACTACAATGCCGGCCTGAGTAGGCGAGAGACTCGGCGGTTGCGGCTCTGCTGAGTCCTGTGTATCCTGCGTGGCAGGTGCGTTCCCCGAGCTTAGCTGCAAGACGGCAAAGCGCATCATTTCACCCGTCAAATCGAAGAGTCCCATCACGTAGTCCTCTTCGGTGACCATAATTCCGGCCGGTACCCGTGTTGTCACTTCGGCGTGTGTGATCAGGGTCTGTGTGCGGAGGTAGTGGTCGAACGAGATCGCTTCAATGAATTCTTGAATCGCGCCACCGATTTGACGCTGGTAGCGCCAGGAATTGATGCCGGCGACATCGGAGACTATCGAGTTGAAGAGCTTGTCGATGGTATCGAGGCGGGTTTGATTTTCTTGTGCAATTTTGGGTGGGATGGGTTGGTTGATGGCACGGACTCTTTGGAGGGCGAAGATACTGTATTGGAAGTTAGAGTCCGTCGCATTGCCTGTAAGGCCAGGGAAGAGCTTACTTCTTCTTGCTGAGCGCGGTGATGTCCCGGCTTGCCTTGATGATTCGCTCGCGGCGGTCATGGTGCTCGTCCAGCTCGTTGCGGAAGGTCTCGAAGATGGAGTGAAATGTGCCCGTCGACTCCGAGGAAGTCATATTGGTATCGGACTTGGTATGCAGACCCAGAGGCTGGCCTTCCCATGATCGTTTGGTGCCCATATCGAGGAGGTGGAGGAGGAAGAGGGTTTGCACCGATAAGATAAGGTCGATTTATGACGATTGCCGTTTTTCTGATTTGCTTGTCTCTCACTCGCCTTTCAGTTGGCCAATTGAAATATCGAGGATTCAAATTCGTCAAATAAAGAGAACCGATACGATGGGGGAATTCGACGAAATAGACGCTCCGCTAACAAAATGGACCACCAGCCTTGCGCCTTGACAATTCACTTTTCTTCCGAAGCACCTAGCTTGGGATCGCGACAACTGCTCATCCAACGATTGTATCGTCCTTGATTTTATTGATAAGATTGGGGGTTTCCTCAAAATCGAACACCTCAATGGCCGGGGTGATCACTCCGTGGAGGGCAAGTTGCAACAACTCCGCCATCTGCTCTTCTCTACCAACTGAAGAGCCTTTGATGGAAAGAGCTATAATTGTCAGAAATTCCTCTCGGAAATTTTCCGAAGACGAAGATATTGGGGAGATGACCTACCTCGGCCAGCACACAGCGTCGCAGAAATGGGAAGCTCCATATCGTTCGGCGGAAGATCTACCCAGATAATCTGGCCCATATTCCTGACCAGCGTCGGGGCAACCTTGAATGCCTCCTTGGTACTGGGGACAACGACTGTCGCATGCGCGCCCTCTCCGGCCAACTCGAGCACTCGCGCTGCGACGTCTTCCGTCTTAAAGTCGACAAAAACTTCAGCCCCGGACTCCAGACTGAGATTCCTTTTAGCGTCGCCTGTCTACTGCAATGACCCGGACTTTCTTAACCCTGGCCGTGATTTGCACGCCAATATGACCGAGGCCCCCGCCAGACCCTAAGATCACTACCCAATCGCCGGGCTGTAGCGCATTGTCGAGATGTCATGAGTTCTTGACTAAGGAAGGAGGGCTCGACAAGTTCTTTCTCTTCACTTCCGTTTATCTTATGCACCCCGATTCGCCATGTTGTGAGTGATCGCTAATGGGGTCTTGAGCAGAAATTGTGGAAAGCAACACAAGCGTAGACCAGCTCGTGAGTTTGTTGGTGAAGAAGCCAAAGTCTCAAAAGCTAGAAGTAAATTACGACCCATACAAACTAGTACTAGAGGATTATTTAGAGGAGCATCGATAAGGCAAGACAGATACTTGGCCCCTTAGGACACAGTAGATCTGGGGAGATTTAGGCCGCGTGCTATTTTACCCCGATCTCGTATCTCATAGAACACAAATATGAGTGCTGAGAATAGAAGCAACCCAAGAATCAAACCAAAACAACACAAAGCTTGCCAGGGTCGGGTGGGACTGTAGATCCCAACGTGGATCCCGCCGTCAGTGTTACCTCACATTACTGCGCGCTTGTACCCCAGCTACAAACCGGTATAAGTGGCTTGCAAAGCCTGTTTGTGACCTCTCCCATGATTGGCGGGTTATTGGAGACCAATCTCAGTGCATTTCCTGTCAACCGGCTGCAATAATATGCATGTGATGAAAACATCAAGACAACCATCGGCTTCGATGAGATCCAGACCCCTCATGGTCCAAGAGTTGCTCGAAACAAACCAGTGACGCATACGCCTGGATGGCGTGCGTGATCACAAACACCTTGGCAGTGAAAGCAGGGAAGCAAGGCTGGCCGAGGTTTGGGATGTGGCGAAAGCTCGATCCATTCCCTACTGGAATATTCCGAGACGCCTATAAGAATCCTGCTAGTGCCATCGATCAAAAGCAAATCATCAAAGACAATTTATTTACTACATCTTCACTATGGAAACCGCCAAGGTTAGTAGAGGTGTTTCCTCGCCCTGGTGCTCTGGACTCACACTAACTTGATTCTCCCAGAACGCCGCAAACTACGTCTCCGAGTCCGTTCAGGGCGCCACCAACCAGGGTGCGAAGGAGGCCAACAAGAACGTCGCCAAGGACTCTGACACCAGCCTTGGTACTCGCGCAAGCGCAGCCAAGGACGCCGCTGTCAACAAGAAAGACGAGACGGTGCACAACACCAAGGCCGACACCAACAAGGGTGAGTACTCCATGTGCATGAATCCAGCATGATCGTATATTAATCCTTTCCACAGAGGCTGCGAAGCACTGAGCGTTATCTGTCCAGTTGGAATAGATCTGCGACCATGCAGACTCTTCTGGTGTGAATTTTGTTGGATGTGTTTACGTATATGATCAAACCATGAATCAATGAATACCACATATTGTTTTCGCTTTTGAACTTTCCATACCGAATTTTCCGGTTTTCACATACATAGCTACACAGGGAAAAAGGTTTCTCGAATACTTAGAAAAGTAGTTGAGCACTCAACCATTCAGACTGTATAATCTCCATGACTGGGAACAACGTTTAGACTGACCCGGTCGCTCAGATATCCATCAAGATACTGGGTTGCAGCAGTAAAGAGCACTGCTCCAGCCATATTCTCGTCTTTACTTGGGCACCCCGCTGGGACCTTACCTTTAAACTTCTCCTTCGTAATACTGCTCTTGCCCTCGGTTATTCCAGATGTGAAGATGCTGGAAGATACAACTTCGTGTGCCAACATCTTCATACCTGCAAAATTCGCTCCCGTTTCCCTTGACCTGGTACATATCTGTCATCCTTGAAAGTGTCCAGGTTTGGGCGGGAAGTATACTATGCAGTACGTGGACGTCCCTGCATTACCTCTTGCAGATCGCTCCGTGTCCCGTATAAAAATTTCACGCGACCTTTACTCACATTTTACCGATCATTGCTCTTCTCCCTCGAGGTCTGAGAGTCCCATTCCATCCTCGTTTACACCTTTAATATAAGATCTACAATCTCCATTAAATCATGAATCAAATTGCCGTCTGGTCTATAAGCAAACTATAACCCATTCTACAACATACGATCGTGAGCGCGCCACATCATCATGATCAAAGCTGTCCGTCCGCCTTGCTACTCAGAACCGACAAGCCAACTCATTCCGTACATTTGCAAAAAGAACCTCAACCAGCGCTAAACCCCATGGCGAACGACAACGCCCTTCTTTATAAGCTCACCGCCACCTCCAAAGAGAAGTTAGCGCGTGAAGCCACTGCTCCTGACCCCGACCTCCGTCGCTGCGTGGCACACTTTCGACTACACTGTTTCTCTGTCCAGTCGACCGAGAAGCCCTGCACCAGCGGCTTTCAAGTTGGAGAGCCTATTAAAGCACCTGTGTCTGTCGTTCTACCCAACGACACTACAGCGCTACGATGACACGGCATTAAGACATAAGAAATTGGGTTATGTACATAGCATTATAGGCCAAGTTGAACTTTTTCTGCTCTGACTACCAATTTGTGGGGTTCTCGTCCCTACTTTGTGTGTCCTGCTTCGAGTCTCCAAGCTAAAACATTCACTTTTTAAGAAATGTCTCCCGTGCTCCATTAAAATTTGCTATACAGGATGGAAGTTCGTAAATCGTTCGATCTGTCCATAAAAAGTAGACCTTTAGTATCCTTGAGTAGGGTTGCCTGTGAGCTGTTTTCGGCCTATTCTTCACTCAACAGAACACCACTAGCATCTCCCGCATAGCTCTCACTAACAAAAAAGGCTGGCTTTAGGAAAAAAGAAATTGCGATGTTGAATTTGACGGTCCGTAGCTCTATCTAGTGTCGTGATTTTCTAGGTCCGTGTGGTTGTTGCACAGCTTCGGTGCGAGTAGGAAATTTCAGTTAAAAAAGACACGCAATTTACAACAGCATACATCTTTTAGAGTAATCTATAATGGGCTATTTAGTGACATCACAGGCGGCTGGGAAACCTTATTGAACTAAAGAGGATAAAGAGCACTGATACCCCGCATAGTGGCAATATCGAAGCATTACTGCAATGGGGCAGGAAATAATACGTCAGTTTTATGCATCGAGGTTAATGCAGGTGATAACTGGCGTTGAGTTTAAATGCGACCGATAACTTCCCACCCAAGGACCTTATGACTCGCCGTGATAATTTAGAAATCCTATTTTGCTGACTCTAATTATGATTAGATCTATCTCCGGGACTCTGTCCTGGTACTCAAGGGCGCCACATCATCCCACTCAGTCGGAAAATACCGAAGCCACTGTAAGCTGGAGCATACTTCCGGAGATCGATATCGTAGTGTGTTGTGTCTTTGAATCCCAGCTTGATGAAAAATTCATGTGCTGGTGCTTCGGCACAGACAGCAAATGGGATACCTTCAGCACGGGCACGATCGAAGCCGAGCTGAACCAGCTTGGAACCAATTCCTTTACACTGGTAGGATGGCTTCACACACATGTAGACGATTTCTGCACGGCACATTAGCAATGCTTGGAGCAATGACTGACAACTTACCAAAGCGATCGATTGCGTCCGTCTGCTTGGCAATTTGGATGGTCGCGTCCGTCATCTCTCTAAAGAGACCAAGATTGAAGCCATCTGGAATGGCTTCACCTTCGCTTCCGCTGTCGATTAGACTCTCTTTGACTGGTCGCTTCCGTGCAAGGACAAAGTAGCCGACGATTTCATTAGAGTCGACATCGACTGCTTTAAAACATTCCATCGAAGGGTTGGAGTATCCATCCTGAACAGCTTCACTGTACATCTGCTTTTGGAGCGCCTCATTTGGCCAGTCTTTAAAGATGAGACGGTTGATGCTCAAAGATAGCTTAGCGGCATGGATGAAATTGGCCAAAAAGGGGAGGTCCGGTTCCGAAACAGAGGCAATAGAGTACTTTGGAGCGGCCATTTTGTTTCACAAGGGAAGAGGTAAAGGATAGAGGGATAGATTTGTGCTTTCAGGCTTCCAAGGTTGTTATTCGGCATTCAACGAAGCAAGACTTAAGTATTCAGGCAGGGATAGGCATCTGGATTTCTCCTTCTTGGCGACGCGCACACCTTAGGCCACTCGATATTAACAAACCCTGGAAGAATTATAGGCAACAAAAATCGTTGACAAAGGCAGCAGAATAATCATTTGCGACCTTAGGGCTTAAGGTGTCAGCGCATGGAGCGATAACTTACCGCTAGCAAGTGATAGGTCACACGAGAGACCACATTTCCTATGTTTTTTGTAACGTAATCGGTAAGCGAGTGACGCATGTAAGCGAGTGACGCACCCACCTATTTTCTCGCGTCCACACGCGTCCTTCTATTTTCTACCGACCACCATGCCTCCAGACCGCGCTCAATTAGGCCGAAATTCCATAGAGCAAGAGGGCCGCATTTTATTAGCTATACAAGCTATTCAGAAAAAGGAAATTACGTCTATACGCGACACAGCGCGCCGATTTAATGTCCCTGAACCAACGCTTCGCCGTCGACTACGCGGGACTACAAACCGCGCTGAATCTCGCGCAAATAGCCATAAATTGACTCAAATTGAAGAGGAATCACTTAAGAAGTGGATATTGTCTATGGATTCACGCGGAGCAGCCCCTAGGCCCTCTATGGTGCGAGAAATAGCGAATCTTTTGCTTGCAAAGCGTGGTTCAACCCCAATCCAGTCAGTCGGCGAAAAATGGGTCTATAACTATACCCATCGTCATTCAGAGCTAAAATCTCGCTTTTCCCGTCGATACGACTATCAACGAGCAAAACAAGAGGATCCAAAGGTTATTCAAGGGTGGTTTGATACCGTACAAGCTACGGTTCAGCAATACGGTATCCTACCGGAGGATATCTACAACTTTGACGAGACTGGCTTCGCGATGGGCCTCACAGCGACCGCAAAGGTCATTACTCGAGCGGAATACTACGGTCGGCGATCAGTTTTACAGCCAGGAAATCGCGAGTGGGTGACTACAATCGAGTCAATTAGCGCTTCTGGGTGGGCGCTTCCGCCTACAATTATCTTCAAGGCCAAACTATACAATCTAGCTTGGGCCGATGGCTTTCTATATAACTGGCGCTTCGAAGTTAGTCAAAATGGATGGACGACAGACGAGATTAGCCTTCGATGGCTTCAACAGCTATTTATACCGTCAACGAATAGCCGTACGCAAGGCCGATATCGTTTATTAGTCCTTGATGGCCACGGGAGTCATTTAACTCCACAATTCGACCAAATCTGCGCAGAAAATGAGATAATTCCTCTCTATATGCCAGCGTATAGCTCACATCTCTTACAACCGCTTAATATTAGTTGTTTTGCGGTTTTAAAACGCTCGTACGGAACCTTGGTTGATCAAAAAATGCGGGCTGGTATTAACCATATCGACAAGCTTGATTTCCTCGCAGTATACCCACACGCTCGCGTAAGCGCTTTTCAAGCGCTTACAATCAAAAATAGCTTCGCAGCAGCAGGGTTAGTGCCGTTCGACCCAGAACGAGTGCTTTTAAAGCTCAATATCCGGCTTCGAACGCCCACACCTTCAGGAAGCCGCCCAAACAGCCGATCTAGCGTTTTTACCCCAAAAATGCCCGCGACCGTCGCGGAATTACTTAAACAAGGAGCGTCAATCCAGGCTTTCTTAAAACGACGCTCAAATAGCCCCCCATCGCCCTCGCAAGCCGCGTTAAACCAGCTTATTAAGGGCTGTCAGATCGCTATGCAAAACGGTATATTACTTGAGCAAGAAAACAAGGAATTACGCGCTGCCAACGCAGTGCAGAAGCAAAAGCGCGCACGGGTTAGTAGACGTATAGCCTTCGAAGCTGGTATGTCAGTGCAGGAAGCTCAGGAGCATTTACAAGCCCGTGAGGCTACTATACAGCCTACGGCACCGTCTCCAGTAGCACCCGGGCAGCCTATTCAGCAGGCGGTAGCACCAGCGCGACGGCGTCAGTTTACGTGTTCTTTATGTAATCAGGTTGGGCATAGGGCAAATAAATGTAATCAGAGATAATTTAGTGAATATAAAGGCGTTTTGGTTAAAAAGGGTGGTTTAAAAATATAGAGGATGGGTGGGTGCGTCACTCGCTTACATGCGTCACTCGCTTACCGATTACGTTATGTAATTCTGGATTACTCATGGACTGGAGCGTTTTCACCGCCGAGTATCGGCCGTATGTGAGGCGAGGCCCGTGCATAGGTCTACAGGATAGCTCTCAACATAGGCACAGAACAACCACCGACCGGAGAGCGGTGCTAGTGCCACGATCGCCGCCATCCCTATATGAAGAACGCGGAGGTTGGCCATGATGGTCGAAGTAGAAATCCAGGGGACGACGAGAAGGGGAGTGATATGTTGTAGAGATGCTGACTATACTGGAGTACCGTAGGATTTTATGCGCGCTCTAAAGGTGAGTCCCTTGTTAGATCTGCTGTTGGTCCTGAAGCTGTCGCTTGGGGGCCTTGGGCACTGTTGCTTAGCGCCTGGCTACTTTTGGAACGTGTTGACGATGGACCCTGGGGCCAGACAACCCGCTTGGAGGGCGGTTGCAAGCTCGGAAGTAGATAACTAAATCGATTTGGCCCAAAATAAACGATGAAACACGAGTGGGTCGATGTCAAGCTTCACTAGGGTGGCGATATCATTGGTGGGTAACCCGATTTGGCCCCTCCAGATGATGCGAGGCCCCCGTCAGGAACCAGCCGACCCTTCCTTTGGGTCCTTTCCCGTGGAGACCCACCCTGTTGGGGCCAGCGTAGTTCTGAAATAGACCAATTTGGACGTACCCTTGCCGAGGTATATTTAGATATTGGGGTTTCTGTATGCCAGGGCAGTGCATGCTGATTACCATTCTAGTATGAACCTAATTTCGCTGGAACATGCTATGTAGTTTCAACTGTGTATAGTCGTAAGATATTCATTATCTCATTTTAGTCTAACGTATGAAATCCGTTGTGGTAATAGGTCCATGGGAGCGTGTTGACCTCCACCTCTTCGCTGCTACCAAGAAGAGCTATAGTCTCATCGCGGACAACCAAGTCAAGCAGGTCCATTTCTGCGATGAGCCAGTAGGTCAACTCCAATCTCTGCAGTTCGGGCCACCCTTCTTTCAAGAGCGGCAACGATTTCTGGTCAAAGTCCCCATGGTAGGGTAAGTTGCCGCGACATGTATTCTTCCTCCACAGTCTCTTCAGTTCCGATCGTATCGTCGTAGATACGTCATCATATTAAATTATCAGATGGCGCGGGCGGACTGCCTGGATAAAGGATGCCCACTTCTCATGTATCTCCAATCCAGGATAATACCACCCGGGAGGCAGGAGCTCATATGCATGTAGCGTTTCTATAATCACCTGGCGAAGAGTCAAGTTTTCTAGACTAGTGCATCGTGCCACCAGCTGTCCGTTCAGTAGATAGCGCATCGGCCCCGGCGGGACTTGCTTGGGCAACAAGTCTGCCGGCCAGTCTTCCTCGATCGGTTCTGCGTCGTTCTCGTCCCACGCAGCAAGGCCCCAGTCGTAACCTTCCTGTATGGGAGGTACCTGGTAGTTTTGCCTCGATCGGGTGTGACCGCGCTCATGCAAGTTGCAGATGTCGAGAGTCTTCAGAGCTGTCTTTTCTGAACCGTGGAGAATGGCATATGCCAGGCCGTAATGCATCTGTCCGCTCAGCCAGATATGGCTGGCGGCGGGAAACAGAGGGGGAACAGATTTCGGGGGGTAGCAATGTGCACTACCCCCGTTAATATAGACAGAGAGAACGCGATACAGCCGCGAAAATAGCTGGACAACACTGCCCAGCTCATCTTCAGGGACGGCCTTAGTAACACAGGCCCGGTGCAGGCACATAGTCCAGGTAAAGGACTGGACTCATGAGGCATACTCAGGCTTGCGGTGCAGAATCACAGGCGCGTAAAGGCGCGCTGGCGATCGAGGAGTTTAGGCGGGCATGGTGCGATGTGCTCTTCGCCCTTCGCTGAGATAGTGGGAGAGATATTGTGCACGCTGAGGTCGATGTAACGGTAGAGACGGGGGCCGAGGACAGCATGCAGTGATTGGGATGCGCGTGTCAGACGGCTTAGACTGTGAGACGATAGCTTGTCTGCTATCAGGGTCCAACACTCGACGGGGAGCACAGGCAGATCCATGATGGGGCGGAGATGCAGAGGGGCTGAGCTAAGTGAGAGGCGGGAGGGTCTTAACTGTCTGAACTAATCTTCGCTAGAAATCACCGGAAGTTCCTGGCCCCATGGCCCCAATCCGCCGTACCGATCAGCTAAATTAAGCAGAGGATGTCGCCCCCCACACGGAACCCCTGCGTTTATACTTTTGCTTGTTCTATATCAAGAGTCGATGAAAACATGTAAATAGATGAATGCCCCGTCTGTCCTGTCACTCTACATTCCTCCAACTTCCTCCTCTTCTCCAAGGCGAAACTATCTCCTGGTCTCTCTCCATACTCTGACCACGATGATTTTCCGACTCTTCTCCCTCTTTCTCATGGCCACCGTGGCCCTGGCCGTCGTATTCCCGGGCGGCAAAAAGCCATGTACAAAGCCATTGCCTCAAAGTAAATGGAGTCAGGCAATCCAGAAAAGCATGAAAGAATACCCGAAGGGCAACAATCCCAAGATCAACTTCAAGCCACCCGTTTGGCAAGCAGACACGCTTAAGAGCATCACTTTCTACGCGACAGGAGGGTGTCACGGCGCCGGTGCCGACGCCACGACATACGTGCCTCGAAAAGACTTCAACGGAGACGGCTCCAAGCAGTGCTCCGGCTCCAAGGGTCACGATAAGGGCGGCCTGGATGACCTGGAGGACAATGGCGCCAGCTTCATACTCGATGGCAATATTGCCTCAAATTGCCAACTTCACTTCTTTGGTGGCCTCGGCTGCGACGACAAGGACTGGCTGGGCTTCATGTCGGCGGCGGACCAGAAGAGCGGGTGCTCCACGGCTACCAACTCTCAAGGGAAGCTGATCCCGGCCATGCGCTCTTTTAACTACGTGTGCGACAACACGAGTAAAGACGACTTGAGCTAAAGGGTGTTTGGTGATAGGGGTGTATGGTTGGCCTTTTTGTACCAAATAGATTGGTTGTTTTTTGTCAAATCTTTATCCCAAATTCAGCATTCTTATCCTTGCCAATTCATTTATTGTCCAATGCCACAGCACCAACCTTTGCATCGTACGACTTTCCTTTCTCTAGTCGTATTTAGTTCCGAAAAGTCATACAATCCGGTTAACAAAAGCGATCTAACCATATCCGCGATTCTGATTCACATAAGTCCTACTACAATATACAGTGAAGACAACATCGTGGGGTCGGGGGGGGGGGGGCGTGGGGCCAAACAGTTCAGGGAGCCCCCTTTCCCGCCTGAATTGAACCATCATCGATGATCTTATTCCCATCCGTACGTCGGGGCACAATTGCATGTGCCCCAATACATAATTGTATCCCAACGCCAACAAACACTATGCATAGCACTTTCTATCTTGTGCTTCGCTGCTTTTCTGTTGCAATATATTGTATTTTGATCAGTAACTTGAAAATTCCTATATACCATTGCACAAAAAGAGCATGAGATAGGAGTTTCATGTACGCTGGAGGGGATATGAATAAGGGGAAAGTCTATCTCGACGTTGCTGTGACTTTTGCTTTCAAGATTTTCATTTACACGCCAAATGGCTACTTACACCATATTGGTATTTGTGACCATTCTATGAATTATGAAGAAACTGCGATCTTGGAGACTTCGACACAGTGGAGATATATCGAGAAGAAGATCTATTTCAGAGTGTTTGTATTGCATGAGGATAAGAGAAAGACATGTGCCAACGCCTCAAACAGTTCTATCCCACTTTACACGGGCAAAATAATAGGCTTTTGCTGAGGTCCCCAAAGTGGCCAGATCTCAGCTCGGGGAGTAACGCGGCGGCGGAAATATCCGTACTGGGCATACCACGAGAACGACTCGGCGTTGTTGACTAGATCCTTGCAATTGGCGCTGTTCGAGAGACACTTCTTAGACATTTGGGAGTTGATATAAAAACCGGAGTTATCCGCAGGTGTAGGCTTTCCGTTAACGAGCGGGTTGGTGTTACCAATCCAATTCACGTGGGTGAGCTCTTGGAATACAGTGCTTGCTAGAGAGGTGTCAGTCTTTGGGTAATTGGCAGATTAAATCTTTTTTTTCAATGGCTGAACGTACCATCAGTGCCGTGTCCGTATCGCTCGAGGTTGCGTACAGACTCCCAGTCATTCTCGCTGACATCGCCTGGCCCACCGTTCTTTGAGTGTTTCTCGCTTCCGGCGGCCTTCTTCCACACGTCAAAACGGGGCTGCTTCCAGAAAGGAGAGCAGAAGTTGATGTAGGACCCCGCATCATTGGGCAAATCAACCTCGAATGCGATATCCTTCTCACACGTGTATTGGCCGACTCCGGCGTCATTGCACGAGATGTACAACGGCGTCTTTGGGCGCCCGTTCTGCGATGGCATGGAGTTGATAAGGGTGTTCATTTTGTGCAGAACATTTTCAACTCCCTTCCGGAAGTTTTTGTCCCAGCGTAGGGCAAAGAATTGTGTGTATCTGAGACGGAGAGTTAGATGCCATTCTGAACAAGTTGGTGGGAAAGAGACAAGGAGACATACCCAGGATCGTCGATGTCCACTTCCAGTTGGTCGATATAGTCAGGATTCATGTTACTCTTGTCTATCTTTTCAAGCTTGGGTTTGGTTATTTCCCAGCGATCCCATGAGTCGGCGGCCATTTCCATGGCGCCTTCCCAGGCGCGCTTGACTGCATCCATGCGCGTCTCCCCGTGATTATTGGGATTTGGTAGGCCGCAGGTGAGGTCCCACCCAGCAATCTCAGGATTCATCACGTAGGCAGGAGGTGGGCTAGAACCGCGTGGGTAGACAACTGCCGCTTGAGCAAGTCCCAGGCAGAAGGAGCTTTGAAGTAGGAAGGCGGATAGGTGCTTCATGATGAGGGTGAGACTGAAGAAATGAAGAGAAGGATAGGATGGTTTGGATAAGACAATATTCTAGGAGAGGATCTCCCGCGACTTTTATGACCGGAGGGACAAGAAGGTATTCCAAAATTTCTATTCTAAGGATCTCTCACCACTTCCAAAGATAGCACTAAGCGGGCAATGGTTGGGGTAGTATTGGGGGCTGTTGACATTGTTCAGGGTCGGTATTGGGGGCCGTTTGATATTTTGATGTCAAGGTGGGACAGCTCGGGGGCGGACCCCTAAGTGTACCTGGGGGACCCCTAGGGGTCCCGAAAGCTTATACGGCCCCATTGTGCTTGATTTAGAGGCTGAAACATTGGTTGCCTTAGATAGTATCCCATTTTACCCCCGTTTGCATCGCCCACGGATGGATATTTCGCGCAGATCTATATTTGGCTTCTCTTGCCGTCCGCGGGCCATCCATGAGTCCAACGGGAGAGACGAGCACATTAGCAGACATCGGATGCTGAGTCCATCCTAGTACAGAGCTAGATAAGTAGTTCATTCCCACAATGACCGAGTATCCCTCCATCGCATCAACCTTCTCTTCTCTCATCCTTTACTCATACACACCATGCGAGTTTCTCATCTCGGTGCTGCCGTCCTTTTGGCGGCTACAGCAAGCGCCAGTGCGGTCCCTCAGGCCCCTAACATCGCCAAGGCTTTGCTGAGTACGGCGTCCTTTTCACTATTTGTCTTTTCCCCCGAGTTTAATCTAATCCTTTTCATCAGATGCCAGCCAGCAGTCTTGCAAGGACCCCATGTACGCCAATCCTGCGGACTCGGACCCACAAACTCAGTGGACGACATCGGGAGCCGATCAGCTTTGGGAGGCACTCGTGTACGAGTTCCAGCAAAACACCCACAAAAAGTACTCGTCTCTATCGCACTACGTTGCCGAGGCTTTGGGTGATACCGCCGCAAACTTTGACTGTGCTATCGGTGCTCTCGACTCCAATGATGGGAAGAACGACTGCCTCAACTATGAAGGGCAATGTGTAAGTCCTCTTCATCGCGTTTCTCTCAGACTAGAAGAGACCGATAAAATACTGACAATGCACAGAACCAAGCCATTGGTCCTGCCGGATACTTGATCCTCAATTCTCTTTCATCAGTTGCCAACGTAAGAACTCCCTTCTCTCTGCCGGTCTGCGGTGCCCAATGCTGATATGCTACAGTTCTATTCCCCATTTGCCGAGCAGCTGACCCTCGCCGAGGGCAAAGATTTGACGTCTGTGGATGACATTGCCGAGTACTTTGTCAAGTATAACAAGCCCAAGATGTCAGCCGAGGAGATCATTGGCTTCGTTGCGGACTTTTTGTCGCTGGGTGCGAGCCAGCTTATCACCAAGGGCGTTGAATCGGCCATCGGTCCTATGACCAAGGCGCTCGGTAAAGGCGGTGCAGCTCCGGACTATATTTCATCCCAGGTCGCTCAATATTACAAGAACCAGCTGAACAACTACAAGCAAATGGGGAATCAAATGGCCTTTGAGATCACCAACATTGCTGGCGAGTATATCAGCGCCGGCAAGAATTTGGTGTATGTGACAACTTGAATACAACATGAAAGAAGCAGGAAAGCTGACTTTTGTTTGACAGGGAGGGAGCCACTAGCATGATCACAGAAGCAGGCTCATTCATGAAGCTGATGGACTCCATCTCGGACCAATGGGCGAAGAACATTAATGGTTACAGCAACAAGCTATTTACCGGAGAGCTGTTCGCCGATGGCACCACGGCCGACGGGGTCTCCGACTTTGCCACGCTATCGAACATGTTGAAAGACGGCAGATTCAGTCGCGCCGTGAGGCCTCAAAACATCATTGCCAATGCCCAGAAGGCCATGTATGCGCAGTTGATTCCGATCGCACTTCAACAGAACGACGATTCGCGCCCAACGCTCATGTAAGAATGTTCCAGATATCACTCTCTACCAGGTTGCTAACATCGCCAGTGTCCGTCCTTATGCTTGTGACGACAGCAGCCGAGCCAAGAAAGACGTGCTCTTTGGCGAACTGTTTCACGTAAGTCGATCCCTAGTTATTGCACTCTCCGGCTTTCTAATGGTATAAACAGCCCTACGGCTCAAAAGAGTGGAAGAACTGCGCAGTGACGGTCAAGAAATATTCCAAGCTGTGCTTCTTCTTTGTGGATGCCAACAAGAGTGGCGCTGGCGGTCAAGCATACCGATTCGAGCGGCCCAAGCAGAAGCTGAGTGTCATCAACGGCATGACTCACTCGGAAATGACTGGCGATCCGTCCGTCGTTGGCGGTCTTACGTTGGAGGTTATGGCCCAGAGGTAAGTTGCATCTATCCGTCAAGCAAGGAAAACAAAAAGAATCCCAGCATCTGACTTCCTATGCAGCATCCATGAGGGCTATCTTCAGAACGGCAATAAGAAGGACGCCTTCAGGGTTCCGAAGAACGTCAAGCCAAATGACCCGACCAGCCTGTTCGATAACGAATTCACCGCGCCGGGACTGTACAATGCGTACTTCAACGAGTGCGGCAACTATAATCCCAACTCCAACCTTGAGAAGAACAAAGATATGGATGATCTTGCGGAAAATATCGAAAAGGCACGGAATTGGAGCTTTGCCGACGCGAAGAAGGGATACCCCTGTATCCCCGGCGTCAAGAGCCCATATTGATTCCCGTACTTTTTATATGCCCAGCAAATAGACATACCTTTCTTGCTTTCATTTCTTAGTTCCTTCTTTACCCGAGGCATTAAATTCGCATATGTAACATTCATATAGAATCTATGAAAGGGTGGCATATCGATCCTTTATTCCGTTCGTACTTGAAAGCAACTGCGTACAGACCAGTAATGGGGGGGGGCAGAAAAAATGAATAAGTACGTTCTTTTCCCAAGTAGCTCGCATGGTACAGTCCTCCTCACTTAGATTTCTAGATGCATAAATGGCAAACGTGGGAAGGACCACATGAGAAAATACCTGCGAGGAGTGCATTGGAATAGAATCTGAGGCGAATTTTGTTTTGGATATTTGAGTATGTGATTTGTTGGATATGGAATGCTGATGGGAGATTCGTCCAGCCCGTATACGTCATAGTCAATCAATTTTCTTACTTGTATGGAGGAAGTGGGTTGGAAGTATTTCAAATTAAATCAACCCGAATGTGGGGTATGGGCCACAAGTAAGTGAGGCCGGGTCCAAATAAAGACGAACATCGCAACCGACGCGGACATCCACCAAGAACATTAAGAACCCTGCTGTCGATGCTTCGTACTTCTCCATGTGAACATACCCGCGTTCCCCGTATCCAAACCGTCATTATCAACCTGGAAAATATGGTATATCATGAAACAATCAAACTCCGCCTACATAACTTAGGCCCCCACCTTCTCAGGGTGATCAGCAGGAAGGATATCGGCGAGAGTCTCATCAGTACCCGCAAGATCCTCCTCAACGTCAATGTGATCACGAATCTTCAGGAAGATGACTGGGGCAGCGAAGACGAGGGATACGGCGAGCAGGACCCAGTTGCTGATAAACTCCCTTTCAAAGGAGAGTTTGCGGGCGTCAAGGTTGTTCACGATGGCCGCCCCGCAGGACTGGATGCCCTTGTAGAAACCGACATAGTTGGCGGAGCGACGACCCGAGTTGGAGAGGGCGCCCATGAACCTGGATTGGTTAGTGGAGCTGACAGTTAGGGGGGTTTTGAGGGCACGTACCAGTAGATACTAGCCTGCCAAGCGGCATCGTAGAAGCCGTAGAAGATGTACAGGAACATGGGGCCAACGTAACCAGAATCAGACCAGTCAAAGGCCTTCCAGTCCGGGTGGAGTTTGATGTCCACGGTCTGGCGAGTGTACCTCTGCTCAAACTTATAGCCACCACCCCAGATAGCAAAGGTGAGGATGAAAAGAACGACCCAGGTGATCTTGGCTCGGGTAGAGCGGCGAACACCCTGGACATCGAGGAGATATCCCCAGATAGCAGCGGCGAAAATCTGGGCCAGCCAGTAGAGAAGACTGTTCAGTGCCTTGGTGCGGGTATCGAAGTAAGCGCCGTTCACGGCGTTCTGCTGGTAGATGTAAAACCAGTTGGAAACGAAGAACATGGGGAAGAGCAGGACCACGAAGGGTTCGAATCGGAGGGTTTCCCACAGACCGGCCAGCTCGGATTTCCAGCTGGGGTTCTTCATGAGAATGACGCGACTTCCATCCTCACGGATAACGTCGCTGGCGTTGCAGAGGAAGACGGCGAGGAGGGCTCCAATGGCCATCAGCACGATGAAGCCGATGTACGTGCCGTCCGACACAGTCTTGTTCGTTTTGACGTTGATGTTTTGACCGAGGGGGATCAAGCCGCCGATGACGGCGCCCATGTTGAAGATTGCCCAGAACCAGGCAAAGTACTTGCCCTTTTGCTTCTCGTTGGGGTAGGAGATCATGATCGTACCCTGGGCCGTCCAGAGAAGACCGGCGCAAATACCCAGCCAAGCACCGGCGAACAGGTTGAAGCCTGCAACGTTGGCGTGAACCGAGACCAACAAGCTAATTGCATAGAGGCAGTATCCCACGCCACCGAAGGCCAGGGTCCATTTCACACCGAGCTTGTTGACAAAGGTTCCGCCGAAAATACCGAAAACTGCGAAACAACTATACAGCGCGGTGTTCTGTTCCGGCCGTCAGCTCCGTATATTCCCTTTGCTTTGGAGTCGGAGAGAGAGAGAGAAAGGGGGTTTTCACCATGTTATCGGCCAGTTCGGCATCGGTCTTTCCACCACCTCCCAAACCACCGAGCGCATTGAACATTCCAGGGCACATGAAACACACGAAGGCGACCATGAGAAGTTGCACCTTGGGCGACGCATACCAGGGGATCGCCCAGCCGAAGATTCGACGCTGTCTGTACTTCCATCCGGACGGCAGAGCGGTGGCGTCGAAGCTGGCATTGTTGTATTCGGCCGGAGCGACATGCTCGTCGGTGGTTCTCATGGTTTCTTTGTCGGCAGACATGATGGCAGGCGAACTAGAATCGGACAGACTCCGCGGTGATCTTGAAAATCGAAAACACGGATGAGGGGGGAGGGAAGACGGAGGTTTTATTCCAATCTCAGCCGCTAGCAGGGGTGTAAGCTCGAATCGACGCGAGTGAAACCTGATCGTTCGACTGTTCCATTGGGATGGCAGCCAAGCTAGCGTGCTCGAACGCCTTCCAATGAGACAGCTACCATCCCAGCCATACGGTAGATTTCTGCCGTGGCTTGATAAGGGACTGTGGATCGTGTGCTGCGTGAGGGACGTGCGCCTCAGTATCTACAGGCCTCGTGACGGCTCATCGAGCTGGGTTTAGATGGCGGATCCACTTGTGATCCATCAGTTCTCCGAGTACGGAGTACTACCTACCCCGGAACGAGGGATCGGGGTAAGCGGCCGCACGAGAAGCTTCAGGGGTGATGAAGTGAGCACGGCTGGAACTCGAGATGAGTCGCGAGACATAGCTACGGGAGTCACCGAAACCCCGCAAGAGACGGTCTTGCCTTGCCACGAGTAGACGCTAATTTTAGAGCGACACAACCAAATACCAACCCATCCGAGTCTACGGTCCAATGCACATGCAGACCAAAGGGCAAGATGGCTTCATTAATGCTACCTTAGCATGCCACTTAGCATGACACCGGGCAGGATACAGGGGCACCCTGTCATCACCCGTCAGCGAATACGGGCTCGGTTGGGGCTAAAAAGGCCGGGCGAGGCGAGGCTTATCTGCACAAATGTAACATCCACTTGGAGACCGGGGTACGCCACATTTACCGAAGTGAAACCTGGGGTTGGCCCTCCCTCTGCGGATTACCGGGAGATCGCATCCTGGGGTCACATTCACTATCTACTGTGTACTCTCCCCTGGAAATGGAAGCGATGGGAACGGTCAACACTCGGGATAAGCTTTTGGCTATTGCTATCGCTATCGTGCTCCATCTCACTCCAACACGCCACAGGCGTCTTGTCCCAGGTAACGGTATGTCAGCGATCGGCTTCCCAGACCGCGGACAATTACGGTCTGCTCGTCGCCCGGCACGATATCCATGGCATTATCGCTAATTCGGACACCCTCCTGCTCTTCGATCACCAGGCCTTTCACCGGTTTCCGTGCGTTGATCACAACGCGCGCTTGATCTCCGCGGTGAACCTGGATCTCAAGTCCCCGTGTGGAGAAATCGAGGTACTTCAACGGCTGCGGCCAATCCACATCTCGTGCGACGATCTTGTTGTCTACCCACAACCGCGCGGCAACCACGTGTGGTTCCTCGGCCATGTGGTCGATCAACCCCGTCATGACATCCGTCGTCCCGTTCGCGTGGATCGTGACATCGCGTACCACCGGGGATCGGATATCTCTTCCCGTGGCCACCGATAAGAATCGTAGTTCGATGCTGCCCTGTAGGGTTTGTGGCTTGCTGTTTACTACCCAGAGCTCATACCGGCTGGTTTGTGGGGGTTGTGCGTGAGCGACGCTCCAGTCATGATGCTCTCGTCGTACTCCGACCGCGATCGGGTTGAGCACTCGCTTCACCGCGTAGAAGGCGGGTTTGGGGTTCAGGAAGTAGTCCACGATCGCCCAGGAGATGGTTGGCCAGCAGTCGTTGAGCTGCCACAGTAGGGCGCCTCCGCAGTGTCGCTCGTCTCCCCATTGGCGGCGCCAGCCTCGGTAGCCGAACATCATCGTCTCGGCTTGCACGATCTGCGTGAGATAGATGTAGGTTTCGAGGTCTGTCGCCGTCCGTAGATTCTCCACCAAGTAGGTTGCCAGCCGTCGTTCATGGCCGTCGGCCTTGTTGTGAAAGTCCATCACTTGGGATTGTGGGAACATGTCGGCCGGGTTCTCGATAAAGTGTTCGATGGTGGACAGATGAGGGAAGGCCTCCATGCCGAATTCGCTGTTGAATCGACCGCCCAGCGTGTCGAAGATTTGGTATTTTTCTTGCGTGCCGTGCCAGACATTCCATTGGTGCATATCTCCAACTGTCGGATCAGATGAGATCTTCCCATCGCCCCACGGGCTACCGGGATGATAGAATGTCGCGGGAGAGTGTTCCGCTACAACCTCCGGCAGCAGCTTTTCGTAGATGTAGCGTGCCGGGAAGTCCGTCTTCAGCCAACTCTGAGGGTCCTTGTCTTCGAAATTGTAGGTCAATCCCTCCGATTCCTGTACCTGATAATCCTCGTTGTTTCCAACGTAAACCACAATAGATGGGTGATGCCGCAGACGTTGAACGTTGTACACCGTCTCCTGCTGTATCGATTCCAGGATCTCGGGCGAGGTGGGATAGTTGCCACAGCCAAACATAAAGTCCTGCCAGACCAGCACGCCAAGCTCGTCGCAGGCTTCATAGAAGCAGTCGTCTTCGTAGATTCCACCACCCCAGACTCTAAACAACAATTAGCGTAATTCTGCACACACAGGGTAAGTACCGTACCTGATCATGATCTGCCGGCCTTCCACCATCAACTCGATCCATTTGCGGTACCGTTCAGCGCTGATATTGGGTAGTAGACTATCGGCGGGAATCCAGCATGACCCACCGCAGAAAATGTCCATCCCGTTGATTCGGAAGAAGAATGATTTGCCATGCTTGTCCGGCTGTTGAATGACTTCCGCGGTCCTGATACCAAATTTCTTGCTCACTTGGTCCACCGCCTCGCCATTTCGGACAAGCGAAACGGAGACCTCGTACAGAGCCTGCTCGCCATATCCATGTGGCCACCAGAGCTCAGGGCGGTTCACCCGGAATGTGACTTCTGCATTCTGGTCCGTCGAGACCGGAACGTCCTGATGGGCAATTTCATTCCCCTTTGAGCTCAACCTGAATCGAGCTGTGTAGTCTCCGGTGGTCATCGCATCAAACTTGGCGACAGCAGTCACCTCGGCGGTCTGCTGATCTGCAGCCAGTTTTGTCTGTGGCCACAGATCAACCACTCTAGCAGTGTATACTTCGAATCGGACTGCACGCCAGATGCCCGCAGTCATCAAGACCGGTCCCCAGTCCCAGCCCCAGTGGTATTGAGCTTTCCGCACTGCCAGTCGAGACTGGTCACCGTTGAATCCAACCCACTTGTGTTTCGGATCTTGCTTTCGCAGTTCACGAGCTCTGAGCAGGGCACAGTCGAACTCGATCTCTAAAGTATGTTCACCCTCGGCTTCCAAAGCCTTGGTGACATTGACCCGGTGTCCGAGGAACATATTGTCGCTTTGCAAGATCGTCTGGCCATCGAGTGTGACCGTAGCGAAAGTGTCGAGACCATCAAATACCAATTCAATTGCCGCTCCTTCGGGGACATTCGGTCTCCGGAGCACATTCCGGTAAACCCATGATTTCTCGTTGACCCAACGGGCTTTCAGTTCATTGAACCCGATAAACGGGTCTTTCAGTCTGTCCTCCGGTCAGAGCTGCTACATGTGGTCCGGTCACTGGAGTGGAGAAGCTTACTTCTGGTTTGCAATGAGATCTTGTTGCACCACGGAGGGCACCGCGGGAACGGACATCCATTCGTCGGTATCGCGGTCCCTGAAGGACCACCCGGTGGAAAGCGACTGCTTATAGAGCTCCATTATGGCAGCGAAGTCTGAACTATAACAGCTTCCTGCGACGGGGCTTTTTATACGGAGATGCGATGGGGCTTATCGATAAACATCCCCACGCGGCTTCCTCTTTGGGCACGGGGAGCCTGGCGGTCACGTGCTATGCACACTCCTGGATTCGGCCAAAAAGAGGGAGTCGATCAGGTCAAAATAACATTTGCTCCTTTCCTTGCCTTGTTCGTAAGGCCCGGGATCAACCATCACTCATATTCGACTCAGTATATACACAAATAAGACCCGGTGCATAAGATCGGATCGAACGGTTGGACCCCACATTTCCTATTTGGATACGGACCACCACCCGCGCAGCTTCTGGCACCGTCATTCTCCGTGAGGACATTCTCCCCAGGCTCACCGAGCCAAAATCTACTTCTTGCATGGCTCTCCCTCATGCCGTTCATGCCCATGCCCGACGACGGGAACTCCGCATCAATCCTAGCTCATCGACTCACGATAGAAACCACTAGCCCCACACTATGTACGGCCGCAAGACTAGTCTCCTAGCCGAACCAATGGCTCGGGAATGCAACGGTATTTCGGCATTCTCACCAAACACACGTGGGTCTCGGTATTAATAGTATCCTTCCGATGACGATTGGATGACTGCCGGGCATCTTGCCCCACCTGATCAGACCTTGCGAGAGCCGAGGTGACGTCCCCTAAATGGAGGTGCCAGACCGCTTGGTCTCCCGGGGTGAAACCAGTGAGCCTCACTAGGGTCGTGTTAATAACAGGAGCGTTGCATGTACGTTTGTCCGGCCCCGGGGTGTCTTCTACGTCTACCTAGGTATCTTTCGATGTAACTAAAGGAAGACTTACCACCGTAATTCAGACGAAGACCCCGGTATGTTTTGCTTCGCATCGCTCCGGACGATCGTCTGTTCTCCTGCAGGGTTCGCTTCCAACATGGAACCATACAAACCTTGCGATCAAGCGAGTCCGGGGAAATTGCCCCCTCTCTGGAGAAATTGAATCTGACGTCCCGGTGCGTGAATGGTGGCTCGTAAAGAGCGAACGGCGCCCGTAATTCGATGTAATTTCACCACCCTGGCTTGGCGCGTGGCACCCTCCGGTGCGCAGACCTGTCACCCCAAGGATTCAAGACCCTCATTTAAATCCCGGTCAAATGTACGGTAATCAGTCACGGTAACGCGGATACTCTACTCTAGAGGGCCCACCCGGCCTTTATGCAGCATTCATTCAACTAGAACTGTAACTCTCGCACATCGACATCCAATAAGCGAGACGGGAACCCGGAGGGAGGGCATAAAAAGGGAAAAACGTGCGTTCTCCGAAATGCGGGGGAGATGTTAGGCTGATCAGGCTATTCTCCACCCCGTTTTAGCCTCTCTGATGTCCCTCCCCCTTATCCTTCAGTTTTTTTTGAGTTTCAACACTCCACTCATTTACAGGACGACATGATCTTCCTTCCACCATAGCCCGCACAATCTAACCCCGCATCTACTACACTGTACCCTGTGCAGTGCTGTCTGGAACCATACGACAACATCACCGATTTCATGCTTCACTGATCGACCCAAGAACCCGCAAAAAATATGTGATTTGTGACCGGTGTCCCATTCGCTACAGTCATGTTCCATACCTTTGAGGGTTTTGAGAATCCGGGGCCAGCGATGCCGGTCCGAAGACCCAGCAATGAGCGCCGCGAGTCTGTTGGTCGTAGGGTCACTACTCTACGCGCCTGTACTTCTTGTCGCCATCGCAAAATTAAATGCGATGGTGAGAAACCTTGTGAGGCTTGCCGGTGGTATAAGAAAGCGGATCAATGTCATTACTCCGACCCAAGACCTTCAAGAAGGTATGTTTTTCGCGCCCTGTGATATGAGTGTAACTGAGGTTCAACAGACATGTCGAGAAATTGTCCACCACTTTGGATGAATATCGCAGCGTGCTGGGAAAGCTCTTTCCCGACATGGCCCCAGAGTCTCTTGTCAGTCTCTCCCGAGAGAAACTGCTCGAGCTGACCACCGGTTCATCTTCCTACGTGGCTAACGCGCCGCGTCCTGCGTCCCCTGCGACTTCGGGCTCAGTGGAGGCTCATGTGTCTCCACTCTCGCATGAAGATGACAATCTCGAATCTTTGCAAAGCATGCCCGAAGAACTAGATGACGGTCGACAACCCAGCTCCGGCGAGCTGGTGGAGGGTGTTTCTGACGATGTGAATGCCCTCTCCCTCTCTGCTCGACCATCATCGTCTTATCTGGGTGTATGCTCCATCCAGGCGGTGCTCAAAGTCATCGTCTGGCTTGATCCGGGGGCTGCATCCTACTTCACTCAAATCCCACCCACTCGGCCATGCGACGGCGGTCTCGACTATGACACCCAGCATGCGTGGAACCAAGCGCCCGTCACACCACCAAACCTTGCAATCCCTTCGACGGAGATGCAAATGCTCGACGCATATTTCCTGTATTTCCAATCTTTTGCCCCGATGATTGATGAACAAATGTTCCGCGAGACTTACATCACAGGTCTCCGGAGAGACGATCACTGGCTTGCCCTCTTGAATATTGTGCTTGCTTTAGGAAGCATTGCCGCCTCGGGACCAGACGACATGACACACCAAACATACTTCCTACGATGCAAGAGTCACTTGAACCTCAGCTCTCTGGGAAGCTCCCATCTGGAGACTATCCAAGCTTTGGGACTGATCGGTGGTTGGTATTGCCACTATATCAGCCAACCGAACCTCGCATACTCTCTCATGGGCGCTGCGCTCAGAATGGCGGCAGGGCTGGGTCTACACAAAGAATTCGTAGAAGCCCGCCAGGCACCAAATTCAGCAAAACTCGCCTCCATAGATCTGAAGCGCCGAGTCTGGTGGTCTCTCTTCTGTATGGATACTTGGGGAGGGATGACGCTTGGCCGTCCGAGTATGGGCCGCTTTGGTCCAAACATCACCGTCAGACCTCCTAACTGTCGAGACAAGGCGAGCATGATATAAATAACATCTGAAAGGCCTCTGCTCATTTATTATAGGAAAATGTTCTCGAGATCCTGCCATTGGTGGAAAATATTCGTTTTGCCAAGATCGCATCACAGGTCCAGGAATCCCTCGCAGCGGCACCCCTCGTGAAGCACCAGGAAATGTCGCATGCAGATATCCTACTCCTCGATTGGTGGGCGAATCTACCGCCGGTCCTCAAAGACCACGAACCGTGCTCCGAGTCAATCAGCACCGTCCGAACCGTCATGCGCTGGCGATATCTTAACCAGCGCATGCTTCTCTACAGACCTACCCTTTTGAGCTACGCTATGCGGCGCGTCCCATATATTGCTCTACGATCAGAAGAACGCACGGCCATCGAGAAATGTCGGGAAATCGCCGAGCTGTCTATCCAGAATATCGCTGCTACAGCCCAGCTCAACCAGCTCTGTGGCTGGAATGCTGTCTGGTGGACTTTCCAGGCTTCTCTGGTGCCGCTGCTCGGACTTTTCTTAAATGACCCCACGAGTGATGATCCCCGTGCTTCGATCGAGTCTTGTCAGGCACAAGTTGAGACGGCCATGGCAACCCTGGCGCGCATGCAATCATACGGACATACGGCGAAAGGGTCTCTTGATGCTGTCTCGCGTATATACGAGGCTAGTAAGCGGGGTAAAGATCTCACCACGTTCACTTCTGCAGCTGGTCTCTCCACGAGCATCTATTTCGCCGGTCGGGATGTGCCGTTGTTCCCGTCGCCCGAGTCCGCACATATGAGAGTTTCTCTAGGAGCAAATGGAATCGCCGATCCATTATCGACGCCATTTATTGATGACTCTGGTCAATATTTGTGGGAGTATCTCAGCTGGAGCGACAGTAACCTGTGGCCTGGACTTACCGATCTTGAGACCCGTGCAGAGGCGATGGCGCTTTTGACTCCGAATCATGAGAAGGGTCCCAAATTTGGGAGTCAACCGTATTTTGAGCATATGCCGGATCCATATTTCGTCAATCCTCCGCTTTATTATTGACCGTTTCATCACTTTTTCTGTTGCGCACTTGGATGTCTACGGGTGTTGGGAAAGAAATATGCAGCGTTAGCCTGGGCACCGGAAATGAAGCGCAGTGTATACTTTCAAGAGTCGAGCTGTCAAACCAAAACCAATCAAAGAAATACACGATATTTAAAAATCACTGGTCCCCGAAAAATGGTTCCAATGTTGATGTTTTGTATACTGTGGTACAAGCTCACTTTAAGGTCACGATTCTCGTTAGGGCGGCATGGGACGCCACCAAAAAGGGCAATGTTGAGCGCTGACTCAGCTCACTACCCAACCACGACGTTTCACTGGAAATGAAATCTGTAAACACTGCAACTTAGGGCAGCTGGAGTATGGGAAGCTGAGCAAATCATGACATGATATTCTCATAGACTGGTTCAGCCTTGTACGTTGTCAGAGTGTCCGCTGCTTTCCGCCATTCAACCGACGGACTTTGGAGGCTAATTGTCCCCTAAACACGGGAGACATCCACAAGAACGCCTCGGCACAGGATTGATACGAATTCCCGTCCATCCATCAACATGGGTCTTTTTGATTCTGCTTCGCGCGTTTTTGTCGCCGCCACGGTTTTGCGCCTCGTTTTGCTCGTCTACGGCGGCTGGCAGGATGCCAACTCCGCCGTGAAATATACCGACATTGACTACATGGTGTTCACTGATGCAGCGCGATATGTCTCCACGGGAGAGTCGCCATATGCGAGAGACACTTATCGCTACACACCGCTTCTGGCGTGGATGCTTCTTCCGACGGCTTGGGAGGGATCGGCCCCCTGGGCCACTTTGACTTTCGCCTTTGGTAAGGCGCTTTTCGCTCTGGCCGATGTCCTTGCTGGGTGGCTGGTTGTTCAGTTGTTGCGCCAATGTTATAGCTTCCCGACCGAGCGGGCGCTAAGATACGTTGCTGCTGTTTGGTTGTGGAATCCAATGGTTGCCAATATCAGCACTCGTGGCAGTTCCGAGGGTCTGCTTGGAGTGCTTGTTGCTGCATTGCTGTGGGCTACTTTGACAAGGAAAGCTGTTCTGGCGGGTGTCATTCTTGGGCTTGCTGTGCACTTCAAGATCTACCCGTTCATATATGGAGTCTCGATCCTCTGGTGGTGGGATGCTCAGCGTGATGGTGCTGCTCCGGACACCAAATCCGATTTATTGTCCCGGATCACCGGCTTTGTGACTGCTTCCCGTGTTAAGCTGACTCTGGCTGCGCTGGTCACCTTTGTTGCCTTGAACTTGGCCATGTACCTTCAGTACGGCATGCCGTTTGTTCATCACACCTTCTTCCACCACCTAACGCGCATCGACCATCGTCACAACTTCTCGCCTTACAGTACCCTGCTGTACCTTACTTCTGCGGATGTTGTGACATTCCATTTCGAAACCGTTGCATTCTTACCCCAGCTACTGCTTGCGGTGATCGCCCTGCCGCTCGTGCTCGCGAAGAAAAGCCTGGCGACTGCCATGCTAGCTCAGACCTTTGCATTTGTCACCTTTAACAAAGTCTGCACCAGTCAGGTAATTTGGTACTTGCTCTCACCAACTCGATCACCCTAGCTAATCCCGAGACAGTACTTCCTGTGGTACCTCATTCTTTTGCCGTTCTACTTGCCGTCCTCCTCGCTCATCCGCAAGCCCGCATTGGGTATTTCGGCGGCAATTTTCTGGGTCCTTGGACAGGTAATGCTCTCCACTGAACTGCTTTGGATACTCCCAACTAACGTCTTTAGGCTCTCTGGCTATCTCAGGGCTACAATCTCGAATTCCTCGGCCTTTCATCCTTTGTGCCAGGACTCTTCCTTGCATCTGTATTATTCTTCGGTGTCAACGTGTGGATTCTGGGTATCATTGTTAGTGACGGTGGCGAGAGCGAGGATGTAAATAACCCGGTTAGAATTAAGCCTTGAAGCTGCACAGGCACATCGGCCTATGTACCACAATAGAAATGAAGCTTCCTAGAAACCTACAAAGAACCGACACTGACAATCCATAAATGACATTGGAGTATGATATTGACGAGGGTATCGATGCGGAAGACAAATCCACGCTGTAAAAGATATGCAATATTGATCTGAAAATCAAACCCTCCCAATGCTAACGCTTCCGCCTGAATCGGAAACGAAGCTCTTCGTCACTATCCGAATCATGGGTCTGTCGCGGTCGCTTCTGACTGCGAGCACGAGACAAGCTTGGTTGTGAGGAAGTCGGATCTGGAGTCACCGAAGCTGCCCCCGAAAGTTCTGATCGCGATGAAGCGGGCTCCTCACGACTGGGAGCTGGTTCTTCGCGCTCTACCGGTTGGCTGACCTCGGGTGTCTTGCTGTTGCCGACCCAGCGGTATTCGCCGATACCGTAGTCTTTTCGGGTCACCTCTTCCAGGGGGACAATGACGCTCTGGATTCGCTGGCGGGAATGCTGCGACTCTCCTTTGCGTCGAAATCGCTTGAAGTTCTTGCGGCCATTCCATCTCTCATCCCATCTATCCGGGTCCTCACTTTGTCGTGCGGGTGGCTCGCGGAGACGAACATCCATCTCTTCGATGATGGCGAGATTCTTGAGTTCTTCGACATTCACATCCTGGGATCCGTGTAGATTTTCTGCCTCCTGCCGCTGTCTTTCTTCTTCTTCTTCTCGATGCTTTCGTGCCGCCTCCAATACGTCCAGCTTGGGCCGCTTCGGCTTGGGAACCTCAGTCTTCACGCAGGTTGCTCTGCCACTGTGGCGGTCTTCGCCCATTTCTTCTCGTCGGCGTTTCATTGCACGTGCGCCGGGCAGCAGATCGGACACCATGTCCTCCTCGACCTCTTCAACTGTATTGAGATGCTGGATGGCCTGGGTGGGTTCATGTGCCTCCATTTCCATTGGTTGAGTGTCAGTGGCGTCGTCAACACCGGGTGTATGGACTGGGATGGAATCCATGTCAAAACCGTCATCGAAGGTCTTCATCTTGCTCACGAAGGGGCGTACTCGAGGCCCTCTTGACCTGGATCTTGACTGTGTTGCCTCCGGGGGAGGAGTTGCAGACGTTGGCTCGGGTTCTGATGGCGTGGCAGCCACAGAGACCTGACTTGATCCTTCCTCACGGGGAAGAGGGCGACAAAGCGGAGAAGCGTCGTTCCCGAGGATGGCATCGAGAAACTCTCTCTGCTCAATCACACGTCGGTCCATCGCTAGGGCAACGTCATTGCCAACCTCAATGGACCACTGCTCATACTCGCCCTTTGAGCGAAAACGCACGAGGACAACACCATCCGGAGTCCCACGACCCTTGTAGCTCGCAGCTTGTTTCATGAACTGGATGACTTCTGCTGCTGTAGTCTCTCCATCTTTGACCTCATAAAAGAGTGCCTTTCCTTGACCATTGTTGATGGCGGCTTGGAGATTGGCAAACTGAGCAGCATCACCGAACACGAATGTGTATCCTTCAAAGACATTGATTCGGGAAGCGTTGGGAGCAAAAGCAACCGCGGAACGGCTGGTCGGCTCATTACCAGCAGGGGGAAGATGCTCCATCGGATCTGGCCACGATGATTCGAAATCCATCTCCAATGGTGATAACGACTCCTCGTTCTCAAGGTCGCTAGGAGAGGCAGCGTAAACCAGTGCATCAATATAGGAGTTTTGCACAATGAATTTGCCATTGATGAGCGCTTGCAGGCCCTTCGCCGTATTACGCTTGCTCTGGACCACATGTGTCGTATGGCCGACAAGGTAATCAATCACGGTTTTGATGTCGAGGGCTTCGAGCCGTGAGCGAACTTTGGCCAGAGGGTCTTGAGCTCTCATCTCCTTGGTAGAGAACGAGAAACTCAGTACCACTGACTCCCATTTTATACTATTGGAGTACTGTCAGTCTGCACCAGCACAAGCGGGCGGATAACGTACCGTAGAGCATCTGGAGCTTTACCCAGCTGGATAGTGTGCTCATCCCCGCTCAAGACGCGCTCCTGTCCTTTGATTTGTTCTCCATCCACCGTTGTTCCGCGGGACGATCCGAGATCGGTAATGCGAATCTGCGTTCGTGCATGCGTGCGAGTCTGGTGCCTGTCAGAAACTAACTCGGATAATCGAATCGGTGGTCATACTCCATCTCCATCGCGGACTTCAAACACTTGGATCACGATGTGTCTGCGGGAGATCGTTTTATGATCGACGGCATGGAGAACTGGTGATATTCCCAGTCAGTTGAGGTATAGAAGCATCGCGGACTGAACATACCACCATCCTGCTTGATTCGACCGAAGAGGTACTTCTTCCCGGGTCGCAACCACACACGCTTCCCTGCGGGATGTCAGTCTTGTCATTCATCGCATCACCAATTGTCACCGCCACCCACCGTTCAGAAAATCCCCCGTCGAATCGAGAATCCACATCGAGACAGTTGAAGACTGCAAGTTGCGCCGCCCGCAACACGTGAACCGGTCAACGCGTGCACACGTGACTTGGCGTTTCTTTCGCGGCTTCTGCCTGCGCATCAACTCTTTACTTTCCGCGCTCGCTCATGGCTCGAAGTTATGGCATCTCCGGGTGGACCGGCCGACAAAAATGACGAGGACAAAAAGGAGCAGTCTGAGCCGGGGGGCGTGGAGGACTATGAGACGCTGAAATATCAGCTACTGGGGCCCTCTTTAACCAAAGCGGGTCAAGATGCCGTGGATCAGCAAAAGGTGCGAACAAGTGATGTTATTTTCATTCCGAGCTGGATAGCTAAGACCGGTGGTTAGGTGTCGGAAATCATTTATAACGCCTCCAAAGGTTCCAAATTCTTCAACCACGAGCAGGAGCGAGATCGCAATCTCACGGTGAAAATTGAGCGCATTCTCAGAGAGAAAGCCCGTCTCGACGAACTCGATTTGAGTCAGGAACGAAGAAGAGCTGACGAGTATCTCGCCGAGCTGGAGCTGAGCCGAGACCTCTCTCAGTATGTCATCCATGTCGACTGTGACGCGTTCTTTGCAGCGGTCGAGGAACTCGATCGGCCGGAGCTGAAAACCGTTCCCATGGCCGTCGGTAAAGGCGTGTTGACAACCTGCAACTACTTGGCCCGGAAATTTGGAGTTCGCAGTGGCATGGCGTCTTTTGTCGCGAAGAAGTTGTGCCCGCAGCTGGTCCTCCTCCCCCAGAACCACGAAAAGTATACTGCGAAGGCCAACGAGATCCGTGCCATCATGGCAGAATACGACCCGCTCTTCGAGACTGCTAGTGTCGATGAGGCTTACTTGAATATTACTGCCTATTGTGATGAGAATCAGATAGGCCCAGAAGAGGCAATTCAGAGCATGCGTGCACGAATCCTCGAGACCACGAAGGTATCTGTGTCCGCCGGTATTGCTGCCAATGCGAAGATTGCCAAGATTGCGTCCAACCAGAACAAGCCAAATGGTCAATTCCGCGTTGCGAATGACCGAGAAGCGATCATGGAATTCATGCGCACGTTACCCGTTCGAAAAGTCAATGGCGTTGGCCGTGTTTTCGAACGAGAGCTGGGCTCCATCGGCGTCGTGACATGTGGGGATATCTATCCACATCGTGCCTTGTTGACCAAGTTATTTGGCGAGAAGGCATTTCAATTTCTGGCTCAGTGCTATCTCGGTCTGGGACGGACAAAGATTGAGCCGATTGAGGCCAGCGAACGAAAGAGTGTGAGCACAGAGACAACATTTAATGAAATCGGAGACAAAGAAGAACTTCGATCCAAGCTCCGCTGGGCCGCCGAGGAGATGGAAAAGGATTTGGCACGCACCCAGTTCAAAGGGCGGACACTTTGTTTGAAGGTGAAACTTCATACGTTTGAGGTGCTGACCCGCCAGACAGCTCCACCACGCGCCGTTTCTCAAGCAAAGGATCTCTACGCATTTGCTTTGCCTATGCTGGCCAAACTTGAGAAAGACATTCCTGGCATGAAGCTGCGGCTTTTGGGTCTTCGATGCTCGAATTTGGTCAGCACCAAGAAAGTCGGTATCAACTTTTTCGGCGCCGCGGCGCAGCCCAAGCCCAGCTCCGTCCGAACACCGGAAACACAAATCGAGAAAGTCGACCATGAGATCGGCCCCGAGGAGGCGTTCGAGACGTCGGCCAGGCAAGAAGTCCAGGATGAAATGAATGACCTGGAACAGCTGAGCCAAGAGGCTGCCGATCTCCCTGATTCAGCCGGGCCCAGCAGTGCTGTTGACTTGTTAAAAAGTCAACCCGCCCAGTGGGAATGTCCTATCTGTGGTCGGCCGCAAGTTGCGGATGATCGAGTCTTCAATGACCACGTGGATTTCTGTCTCTCTAGGCAGACCATCCGTGAGGTGGTTGAAGACACCTCGCAGGGGGTGCCTTCAGTTCCAGCGACTCGCAAAAGAAAGTCCACTCAACCGAGCAGTGCCGACGGTGACCCGCGACAGAAACGACTTTTCTTCCTGTGATCCTGGATCCTGGATCCCAGGAGTGATGAAGCATCGGTGGCCCTTGAGCGACCGGTGAACAGCAAAATAACCACCAGACACACGCCGAGCGTGGCATATGGCCACGATAGATATGCAAACTTCGCGTTTCGGCAGCTTTTGCTGCACTTCAAACCCGGCGACGTCTCTGAGGATCCTTGACCGTGATCGACAGACCGATTGGATACCGAGTGGAGCATCGGAATGCCTGTCAGGGCCCTGCATCTGTGTCGCTTGATGTATGAATAGCGATCAATAAATGTAACAAACAATACGACTTCATTTTAAACCGTTATCACTCAAATCCATTTCGATAAACTCCCATCTCAAAGCGCCGAGTGCAGTGTTTACTCGGAATTCCGCGTTGCGGTGAACGCACGCCCTAAACCGTATTTGGGCCGAATGTTTTCGAGTCCCTCGCCTCCCACGTTCACACATCTCTCCACTCTAATCAGGCCACTCCCTGTCTCGTCTCTGTCCGAGAGAGATATTTCCACCGTGGCCGGTGTCATCATGCTCACGAGCCTGCGGTGCCTCGCAATGCCCGCTCCGCAACTATGACGTCCGATAAACAAAACAATGGCTATCCCGCCAAACCGTTTACGCCCACCCTCTCCGCGGCGTTTCACCGCACTAACAAGAAGGCTCCCTTGACCCCGAAGCTGGCCAGTCCGAGTCCTGGCTTTTCTGTTGCTCGTCGTCTCGCACACTCCGATAATCCCTATTCCACTCCCACCAAAGATGAGATCACCGCCGTCCCTCCCACCTTCCTCAGTACCAACGTCACCCCTCGATCGGGCTCCCGCACGACTCGACGCGATACTGCATTCGCCTCACCCACGAATACGCCTCCTGCTCCGTCACCCCAGACTCCATACTCTCAACCCACAGTTGGCCTGGGACTCCAAGGAACACGTCGGACGGAACGGAGCCCGGCTCGCTTGGTGAAGGCGGAGCAGTCGAGGAGCTTGCGAGCAAAGACCCTGACTGCGGAGGGACAACAAGTTTCACGTCCCAACTCATTCTCCGACATGGCAGCTGCCTCTCCCATGTTCTTCCATGCCTCTGAGGCACGCTCCACCACTTCCTCCGATTTGGATACAATCCGTCCTAGACATGGGCAGGGCCAGGGACAGGGGCAGAGCCAGGGCAAGACGTCTCCGGTCTCGAGCTTCATGTATGCGAATGGGAACCAAGAACGGCAGGCCGCAGAAGATTCTTATTTCTTAAGCTCTGCGAAGCGCCGTTCGGGGGGACTCCCTCGCCCTGTACCAACTAAACCGTCCGCCTCGCCCTCCCCACGTTTAAAATCTCCTCGACCTTCAGATGCTGCATCACCACTCTCCGATGACACAAATTCACAGCCCAGTCCCAACCCGGACATGGGATTAGAGAACATCCTGCAACGTTTCGGCTCGCCGCCGAGTATCATTCCTGAAAGATCGGGCCCCCCGTCAATTGGACGACATGCGAAATCATCAAGTCTTGATTCGACCAGCAATAACAACGTTGTACAGGATGGTCTTCGCGCCAGTCCAGTCATCATATCCAACAACATGAATGATGGCACGGCACCCGTGATGTCTGATCAAATACCGACACTTCGCCCACGCATTTTCAGTAACGGCTCGTCCGTTTCCACAAACCCGCCTATGTCAATCCCCATGAGCCCTGGAAAGTCCGAAGTTGGCGAGGGGGCGTTGAATGCTCGTACAGAACGCAAGATTCTGGACCTGGAAATTAGCAACTCGTCGCTGCTGGCTATCAACCGAACTTTGGAGCGAGAAATGCGCAACCAAAAAGCAGAGCTACGACGGTTCCGACGCCTCAGTCGGTCTGGACGTTTGTCTATGGCACCTTCGGCCCGTTCATTTTCTGGTACCGCGCTGTCAACAACCAGCGAACTGGAAGAGGGTGTCAGCGAACTTTCATCTATCCGATCCCAAGATGACATGTCTGATTTCAGCGACGAAGATTCCATAGCGGACGAAGGGATTCTGAGTCCAGACTCACTTGCTGAGCACGACGCGAAACATCGAGCACATGACGAGAAACGATTTATGGTTGACCTTGCCCGGCACCAGGAGCTTTTGGTTGACAGCCAGAAAATGAACCAGAGCCTGAAACGATGCCTGGGATGGACTGAAGAGCTGATTAAGGAAGGCCGGAAGGCCCTTGAGTACAGTGTCCGTGTCCAGGATATCGAGTTGGGCGGACGGGTCTTATCCCCTGAAGAGCTGGGCGAGGTCGGCGAGAGTGGACGCGCACTGCTCAGCCCGTCTACTGAATACGCCGTTTCCTCTCCTCACGACACACCGTCCGATTCTTTCTTTGACTTTGATCCAGCAACACTCCCTCTACCTTCGTCTCCAGGTGGGACCGATTTAATCTTCTAATCTTTCCATTCGTTTGTAACTTTTGCAAAATACCCCTTGTTCACATCTGCTTGATCTTTACTACTATTTCTTGATACATCGCTGCATTTGGTCTACTTCTCTCGTTCAGATTCCCCCCCATGTACCACATCTGTCCCTGACGGCTTTCTTTCATTTGGTTCGATATTTCCATCGGTGATGACTGATAGATCTTGCTTCGCATGGGTTGATTCTACCCTCCCTACTCTTTTGACTTTGTGATAGATACCCGATATGCACAACTTGTCTGCTTCCTGTACTCATATCCTCGGCCAATTATAAGACTTGCGTCTCACTGCTACTCGTGCCTCCTTCCAAACTGGTCCTTTCGTATTCTAGCCGCCGCCGCTTTCTTCCTCCAAAAGCCGGAAATTGCTTTGAAATCAGTTGAGAACTAGATAATGCCGACTACACAGCCTCCTTTGTCACTGAATGTGAATCCCGTGTTTTTGGAATTGATTCCATCTATGTACCTGGATATGCTGCAACTCTTACTCATTTCTGTCGCTAATTATCACAGTAGATCTTATCTGATCGTTTCTGTGGCTGGCCCACTTCTCTGGGCGGTGCCATGGCTCTGATAGCAGAATGCCAGAATCGCCTTTATCGGTGGCATGATCTTGAGCACTGTATGAGGCGAATTTATTACACGTCCAGGAGCATCGGCGAAGTTATCTAGTTACGTATAGCCGCATCTACCGTCTGCTAGACAGTATTAAAAGTGTGAATTGGAGATCGCTATTTATAGTTGCACCGCAAAAGTCTCCGACCCCCCCCCAACACACCGCCGGGCACTTTTGCGGTGCCACTGGGCTAAACCGGGAATCGCGGGGCGGCCCCATATACGGAAGGTAGTGATGATATAAGACCTTCATTGCCCAACTCACCTGCCTCAAGGTGTCAAATTTCGCCATCGTATCAACTTTCATAATGCCCGAAACCGTGCGCCCGGCCTTTGATGGCCATAGCCGTCCTCAGCTGTCATATGGGATTGATTTCCCCACCGCAGCCACTCGATATGTCACCAACACCAAGGCCTCACGCGTATACGTAATCTGCTCGGGTTCTCTTGCGCGCAACACTGATTCTTTGACGAGACTGACAGCTGCCCTGGGCCCTGAAAGGGTAGCCGGTCAGCGCATCGGCATGAAAACACACACTCAGTGGTCTGAAGTCCTGGAAATCGTGGCCGATGCACGCAAAGTGAAGGCAGACATGCTTCTGACGCTGGGTGCGGGGAGCTTGACTGATGGAGCTAAAATCGTTGCTTTTGCCCTCGCCAATGATGTCAGTACGGCCGAGGACCTTGAAACGCTCGCGGAGGGTTCCAAGAAGCGTGCCGATGTCGTCGCGTCTACTATTCCCATTGTCTCCGTCCCTACATCACTGTCCGCTGGCGAGTATTCTGACTTTGCTGGTGGCACCGAGGACCAGTCTCATCGCAAGTACATGTTCTACCCTCCACTCCGCGGTCCTGAGTTCGTTATTCTTGACCCGGAACTGGTGGAGACAACGCCTGATTCTATCTGGTTGAGTACTGGAGTGCGTGCCGTTGATCACTGCGTCGAAACTCTTTGTGCCGTCGGCATCACTACCCCAGAATCAGATGAGCTGGCACGGAATGCGCTCAGTCGCTTGGTACCGGGTCTCGTGCGGTGCAAAAAGAACCGCGCAGATCGCGATGCTTTTCTGCAGTGCCAGCTCGGATCAGTTGATGCCATGGCTGCTTGTACGATCATATCCTTTAAGCTTGGAGCAAGCCACGGTATTGGACACCAAGTACGCCCCTTTAACTCCAAATCTTTCTTTTTGTTGTTCTTCTACTATGCTAATAAAACACAGCTCGGGCCTCTCGGTGTTGGCCACGGAGAAACCAGCTGCATCTGTCTTCCAGCCGTATGCAAGTTCAATGCCGCACACAACGCCAACACCGACCGCCAGGCCAGCTTGCGCGACTTTTTGATTAAAGATCCAGTAGTCGCTGGAGTGTTGCGCGAGCGCTTGGATGATATTTCAGCCGCCGATTTAGGGGATGTCTTAGATGCAGTGATCCGCGAGCTTGGAATGCCCCGGTCACTCGCTGATGTTGGCATCGGTCGCGACAAGCTGGACATGCTAGCGGAGAATGCTTTGCACGACCCGCTGTGTCAGTCAAACCCGGTCCCATTGACGGAGAAATCGCAGGTACTACAGATTCTCGAGATGGTAGTGGGATAGTGTGGCAGAAGTAAGATTTATTCAAGATGGACTTGTAAACATGATCGTTGATCAAAGCAAATAAATTACGGAAATGGGCATTGTCCCATTCGCTGCGTTCGAAGACTGTCCTTGATAATTTCCAACTCCTTCCTCCCCTTGCCTTCAAAATACTTAGGACCCAGATCCGGTGTGAAGTAGCCCCGAGGATAATACTTGTCACCATCGTCACCCGGTAAGGGCTGTCCCAATACCCACTTGACCCACGCCACGGGGCCCCAGCGATTCCAGACTGTGGGCTGGACATAGAACGGCGCACCTTCATAAAACGTGAGATAGTTTCTGCCATGCTCGTTGGGCTTGTCCGTGAAGACATTCAGACGCATAAAACTTGGACGTGGTAGGGCCAGATATCGCAGAAATAATCTGCGAAGTTGAAAGGTAGAGCCAAATATCGCGCTGAGTAAAGGGGGAGGAGGCTCCATCATCATCGCGTTTCGAAGACGCTCGTCCATTAGGAAAGAGACAAAGTATACACCCAGTGGCTTCATGAAGCCCGGTAGATTGTACACCAGCACATCGATCGTCTTCTCCGCAATTTCCCTGTTGCGAGAATGCGGCTTCATGTGCTGCATTTCGTAGTGCTGGCTCCACACACTGACCTCTTCCAACCAGTGAATCCCGTCTTGAAAGCCGGTCTTACCGGAAGGCAGTTTTCATAGCTGATGCCAAGTGCATCACCGAGACTTTTCCAGTACGTACCAACAGCACAGCGCTCCATTTCTGTCATCTCCCGCCATTCATATAGCTTGACGAACCGGATAGGCTCAGTTGCGAACAGACTAAGCGTGTATAGCATGTCATCTCCCAGGATCTTCCCACTGGCTCGATAGCCCTTGTGGAGAAACTTGGTTCGTGCAATAGCGGTTTGTGCTCGCTCTGAACCGGGATCGAAGGCCATGAACTCGCCAATCAGTATACCTGTATCCGCATATCGCTTGAATGAAGTCGCCGAGTCTGAGAACTGAGAGGTTTTCAGAAGGAGGGTGGAAATTGTCGGAATTCCATATGTCTATGACGGGTTAGTTAGTGGGGTTTGTAAATCGTCTGACAGGAGATCTATTACTCGAAACAGAGCAAACTGGAGTGATTTAAGGACGATGAAGGGATATTCCATCTGCATTATTGTCTTCTGGATGGCAAACGCATCTTGAACTGTCATCTTCCCCATCAATGAACGAGTCTTATAAGGGTATTTATTGTAGAGGTTGCGACGCCTCTGGAAACGCAATGATGAGGCAAGAATCAGATATGTGGCCAAACCCAGCAGTCCATAAATAATGCGTTCTTGTAGGGATGATTGAGATAGGTGATTGGTGACTGGGGTCTCCATCACGCTCGATATGGAGGTGGGCCATGCCATGATGAGAACTTTTATTTCAGTCTTGGGCTTGAAGCGGCAAAACCATTATTTGATCAATAGAAATATATTGTCGAGCTTCTAGGATGGTAGGCAAACGTTAATTATTTATACACTGTTCTCGTTATCCCGGATAGACTCCCCGTCCGAATAGCATGAGGCATGATTCAACCCCACTGATCATATTCTCAATGCACGCCTGACCACAAGTTGATTTCCGTCTACAAGAGCCAGCGGACCGAGGAAAGTGAATACCCGCGTGCGGGGTAGTCCTACCACATAACGCGTGCATGATACGGTGCGTTATGTCTAAACCTCGGCCTTAAGGCATCGGGGTCTACTGCATAAGCAATCTTAGGTATCTCATAAATAGGAACAAGCTATCCGGAAGCGCCACGCGTGAGTTCAAAGTGGCGTGAGCCCCAGAGCCGAGGTCATGCATCATGACCCAAAAAAGGCTATATAGAATCAAAGCTGCGCTTAAATGATGAGAAGCAATCTCCACACGGCACAATTATTGCATAGGGCCCACTCACTCGGCATTTCGGGGTGGATTCAGCTGGCCGAGATCGTACGACGGACTCGAGCGATAAAAGCTCGGGAGAAGAGCAGCCATGACCGGGGAGGGGAGATCGACATATTCGGGGCACAGGGAAGCTGGGGATCGTCGCTGACAATGGTGATTATCTGTGGGCGCCGCGGTTGGTTGGTCGATGGGCGAGTCCCGCTTCACATGAAGACGACCATCTGTTGGGGGATGATGCATTTGCTCGCGCTTTGATTGCTTGCAAGCCCATCTACCTTGTTGACTGGTAGCTGCCAACTAACTACGATATTTATTCATGCAGTATATGGATTTAGGATGGCAGTCTCAAAGAACATTACTTTGATGTGAGTGTATACACTTCATGACCCACCCTCATCGTGCCCTCATCGTGGTCTGCTTGAGTCACACCTGCCTTCAAGAACAAAGTCGAATCGTCCTTATTCCGGCAACACACAAGCAGGATTACTCGTTGGGCTCAGTTTTGTCACAAGCTTTGTAATCCTCAGTGGAAACCTTTTTTTCGATTTCAATTTCACAACTTACAGGGTCGCAGCACGCCGCGTGCTGATCAGCACCACACGGACCGTAGGTCTGGCTTCCATCCGCGGCTTCGGACAACTTGATTGCGTGTGTGCCTTGAGTGACGTGTTAGCTCGATTGGAAAAGTTAAAGTTACCCTTAGAATAACGTACAGTTCTTGCCAGTATATACGAATGTTAGTAAGCTTCCTTGGATCAAGTCCGTGCAGCATACGCCGGGGAGGCCGGCGGGAATTGGATTGATCGGCCTGATGCAGGTGAATTCGCTACTTGTCACAGCTACAAACGCGACTAAAGTGAGAAACTTCATATTGTCCCGGTTGTGTGGTTGGTAACTGGTCGATTTGGGACGCGTTCGCCAAAGATATCCAGCCCCTGCGAGGGGTGAAATGTGATTACGTAAATGGCACTGTGGTGGAGAAAATATGCACAGCTTTGGTGAGAACTATCCATATTTATTTTGCGGTAAGGGTCTAAGTTATCTGTATGCATAGCTTCGGTTGGCCTATCAAAAAGCAGCCGCCTGTGATGCCTTGGTAAGCAAAGGAAAGACATTCAGCAACACAAATGGGAGAAACATTTGGGTACAAGACCAATTGACCCTAGAATTAATCTAGAAATGAAAAGCCCCGGAGCGGGATACCCTACTAAATTAAAAACAATAAAAATAATCCAATATGAATCTCCAAACGGTCAACATGTATCGAGCCCAGGTCGGGAGCCGCAATTTGGCTCTCGAAACCAACATAAACCCATCGTCTCGGCTCTCTGCACATAAATCGGGGCTCTATACCCACGGACTTCAAGGTCGCGACATCCGAGCAGACCTCAATCTGTCTTCATTTCTCCGATGATGATTATAGATGTGCTGCAGAGACATCAAGCAGTTCATGAGAGAGAGGTTGCTGATGGAAAAACTTCAGATCTGGGGCAAAAGAGCGTGTTGCCGAGGCATGTGAGGCCTGTGCGACTGTAAAATCTGTCGAACTGGACGTTTGCTAGGGAATCAGACGAAGGGAAGCAGAGGGTTAGAAGATAGTCGGAGGATTGAAGAGCCATAGAGGTGTCTGGAACCGGACATGTAAGTTACTTTTCTAACAAGATTGAGCTGCAATAATGAGACATCCTGCAAAGTCTAATCCTAGTAGGTGACCACGATCAACACAGCTAAATCTTCTCTAGGGATTTCGACGAAAACAAATACGGATGGAGTAGTTGTAGAAAGATTCCATCAGTAGATGATATACATACATCCCAAGGAGCGATGGTACAGCATATTCAACGACCCTTAGGACTGAACAGGTTGGCCATTTGGAACCATGGTGGTGGTGTTGTAGTCGCCAAAGCAAGCTTCCTGATACATGGCCCGCTGGGTCAGTTCAGGAACGTAATTCAAAAACTTCATCATATCACAGAATCCGTTGACTGAGCCCTTGCAAGGTGCCAATCCTTCTACCGGCACGGGGGCATTGTTCAACACAAAGCGGATGTAGTCCGTTGTATCCGAATTGGAAGACAGATCCGGGTTCTTATACATCTGATCCTCAAGGTTATCGAGCCGCACATCGCTAGGACAGGTCCAGACCTCGGTGAAAAGACGCGCACCGAATGGGGCAACTTTGTCCATTACGAAGTTTCGAGGAACGGCGTGCGGGACGTCGCTAGGCAAGCCATGTGGACCGTACTTGAAATAGTCCAGGCCCAGAGCAGCCAACACCGCTACGATCACGGTATCGTGGGACATGTCCATGTACATGGGCTGATGAAGCGGGAAATCTTTGGTGTTGTCATCGTAGGTATAGTTGATGCTGCTGTCGCTCTTCATGATCAGACGTGACTGCAGACGCGCGGCTATCTCTTCCACATAACCGATCCCTTGTGCTCGGCCGCTGGGGGAACCAAAAAAGTTGTTGCCATAGAACATGATATCGATGGCGTACTCGAAATCCTTCCATTCCTGCTCTGTGAACAGCGAGCAGAACGAGGATTGACCCAAAGTTGCGTACTCGTAAGGGCACATGCTGAACATGGCGTAGACATCCATGGTGGTGAGGTTAAGTTCTTGCGGCAAATAGGCAGATAAGCGCCTTAGGGCATCCTTTGTCAATGTGGGGTAGAATTTGGCGACATTGTGGTCTCTATTTTTTCAAGTTCGTCAATACTGACATGTGTGCAGGGCTGATTGTTAATCGTACCCGTTGCTGCTACCATTCGTACAAGTAGAGGTTGGAGACAGCGTCGTGTTAAAGCCATCATCCTCGGGCATGATGGTGAGATCGTACAACGAGTAGGAGCTGTTGGCTCCGATGTTATTGAAGAAGCCACCTGGATCGAGGGTCAGTTTAACTTTGTATAAATAAGCAGCAATACTTACTCAGCCACCAGCGGGCGCTCTCAAGGATACGAGGATAATCGGTTGTGCGGAACGTGGGCTTGGGACGCGCTGTGCCATTCGGAAACGAGTTCATCAAGGGATCGTAGATGGCGTCGCCTCGGCCTGCATGATACAACAGTCGGCCGTATTGGCTCCAGAACAAAGCACCAGCGGTTGCCTCGGTGGCTGCACCAGATGGTAGTAGCAGGTTTTCCCCGAGCATATACTCCCAATCATTCAAGAAGGACAGCGGCCCCGAGCCGACCTTTTTGTCGGGGTTCTGCTTGGTAAAGTTGGCGACCTTGGCCGCAAAGTTATCCATGCCACCACCGTCGGTGGGCCACGAAGAGGGATATCGCTGTGCGTGACGGTGCAGAACATGCACTTGGGACAGCTCGCACTGGGCGGGGAATCCCTTGTCGATACCAAAGCCGGCCGAGTCTGAATAGGGGCTCAGGTTGCCCCAGCTGGTCTTTATGTCAAATCCAGACGGAAAGGAGGTACCGGTCGGTGCTGCAGCCGAGCTCGAACTCGGGCTACTGTTCGGCACCGTCATGGCAGCGATCCCGTCACCAAGAGCAAAAAGAGTGATTGCGAGAGAATACATAGCCGGTTTCTGGATCGCCATAAGGTTGCGACTCGTTGGCATTATGCAAAGAAACTCTGCATTGGACGGACCGGATCATTATATAGCTGGTTCTGTTGTTCATTTTGTTCGCATGGATCAGCGAGGATTGTTCCTTGTAGGGAGCATTGTAGCCTCTGCTTGCTTTTCTCCGCAATTTTTGTTATCAAGTCGGACTCTGACCATTGTAAGTGGACCCGCGGTTTGGGATACGATCGACCCACCGGAATCCGGGAATCATGGTATTTGCTTGCGACGAAACATTGCGATCGGGCCTGCGGAGTGTGGAGTGAGACCAGGAAGGCTGGAAGTGCTTGGCCCATGGGAAAGGCGACGTACTCCGTAGGGAGTAGTGAAAAACAAGAGAAGTAGCACTATCGGAAGTCGAATTAATTCCGAGGTTTTGAGGTTTGAGGCTACACGTCGGAAGTTGGGCCACGCCGAGACTAAAAGCATTCAGATCATCGGAAGAGCGTATTGAAGGCTGCACAGGTGTGGGCGACGCTCGATCGGGATAATACAGGCTGGCGATGCCCAAAGCAGAATGATTGATTGCTGATCCTTCGGCGAAACGTGAGATCCACTTGAACTTGATCTGTAAAGCTGCAAAAGGCGCAAACCAAATCAAATGAACCGGAGCAGAATGGAACACGCCGATCCGGACGCCCTGAGGGAAGCCTTCATGAAGGCCTCTGGGCCCCCGTATTGAAAGCGAAGGTATAAGTAGTCGTCGATACGATAGCGCGGTCGTGAATGCGAGGGGCGGAGGTCAGCCCAGCTTTGTTTGGCCGAGCTATACTCCGTAGAGCTTGATCGATCACATCCGGGCACACACTGCAGCATCACTACGCGGGTTATGAAATAGTTCGGAAAATAGACCGACGACCTTGCTGATGCCCTCCACAAGCTTCCAACTTCCACCTCTAAACTCCTCAAACGCCCTGGGTTCGTTTCTTCAGCTACAGCTCCGCAACCGTGCCGGCCCGAAACACGACTTGCTTACCTTGCACCGATTTCGATCAGGACTACCGCCATCTCGACGTGGATCCTCGTATCCAACACGATCGATTGGAGAGCAAACTTTTCGGTGGAGCCGTACAGCTATCCGACACTCGCAGCCAGGCTGATGCCTGACGTCTTTCCGAAATTCAGGTCATCGATCTATGCAGATGAGCCGCACGTGGGAAATGACAATACAATAAAGAGCTGCAAGGGCGCCCCTTCGACATGGGTGCCGTTTTCCATGGTTGTTTATATCTCCTTTGCGTTTCCCCAGCTCTGAAGTCACGTCCGCAACCATGTTAGCACTCCATACTGCCCTTTATGCCCTCGTCGGCACCTGCTTCCTCTTCTCCGTTGTCGAGCTGGGCTTGTGTGCCTACATCGCTTCTGTCTGGAGCGGCACTCGCAGTGTAGGGTACGACGATCTCTTTGCGGGCTATGTCCCCAAGAATGTGGACGTCAGTACCCCGGGCATCCTGACGTTCCTGATCTTTTCGGCTTGTTGGTCCATTTTGGTCGCGGTCGCGGCCTTGGTGCTGCCCTGGTTCTACACTAGCAAGGGCTTCGTCACGGCCAAGTTGAATGCCATTCTCGGCATTGTCTTTGCGGTTGTTTACTTTGTCACCTGGGTGTTCTGGTTGGCCTGCTTTGCCGATATTGCGTCTATGCTTGGGGGCTTTACCAGCTATAACAACTTCTTGAATGCCGTGATTGCCTTGGCCGTTCTGCTTTGGTATGGATTTCACTTCTGGAAAAGAAAAAGATAAAGTCTAATCTTTGTATTCTCTCATAGGTTCCTCTTCCTCGATCTCTTCATCCTGTCCATCCTGGCCCTCTGTGGGGTGCTCGTCTCCGACCGGGCGGGCTATCAGTCGATGCGTAAGACTCAGGTAGTCGACGCGCCGGAGACTCGAGAAGCCGGTCCTGCTGCTCAAGATATGCCTGCCAGTACGGTCCCTGCTCCTGCCCCGTCAGAGTTGTCGACTCGTGAAGTTGAGGCTATGCATAACCAGCCCGTTAGTCGTGCCCATAGTACCTCGTCGCCGTCTGCCATTGCTAGCGTCGAGCTTAGCGGCGATAGCGCCATCCACTCGCACCATGCGAGCCACGCTTAAATGATTTCCAAATAGGCATGGGGCGGCCGACTGTCCCGTTAAAATGTGCATGGAACGGTAATGGTTTAATGGTTGAGATGCATCGAGCCCGGAACGGATACCCCGCGAAAATGCCTCTCCAATAATGCGTGTTGACATGTCTCTATAGTTTCTGTCTTATAATATGAACGTATGTCAATGGAATCTATGGTATGAGCGGGGAAGGAAGAACTTCTCGCGAGTCATGGGGGGAGACCCAGGTATATAGGGCAATCTATGGTTTGAATTATGCGCAGTGTCCACGCAACATGGTCTGGTCGCTTTGAAACGGAGAGGGGATCTACTAGCCCCGTAACGCAAGGGAAAGCAAATATATATGTCCAGGCGGCGACGAAGGAAAAGGATCAAGACATGGATCTAGAAAGCGCTCAAGCAGCGAGGTGCTCCTCCACATTCTCATATTGCTTAGAATCGTGGTGGCCATGCTTGGACTTCTTCTCCTTCTTCTTCTCGTCCTTGCCCTTCTTAGTCATAGCCTCGGCCATCAACTGCTCGAATGCCATGTAATCACCCTCCTCCTCGGGGTCACGCTCGGCCTGCAATCGAAGAGTTAACATATGCGAAACAAGGGGGTGGGGGTGTTGGTCTTTGCGTAATCGTACCTTGGCGTAGATGTTACCTGCAAGAACCAGTGCATGCGCGCGTTCGACGCGCTTCTCCAGACGAATTCGCTTGTCGCCCAGAACCTGGTCACAGACCTCCCGGAGAACACTCTGAATCTCGAACTTGCTGCCGCGCCATGCCGCCGCGAGAATCTTGCCAGTCACCTTCTTCTCGTACTCGGCCTTCTTCTCATCGGTCCAGTCCTCGCCGCCGCGTTCTTCCAGCTTGGCCATCTCCTCCATAGTCATTTGGGCATCGATGGCAGTGGAGATGGTCGTCCATGTCTCCTTGGCCAGAGTTCCTTTGTCCTTGAGACGCGAGAAGAATCCGGAGATACCGAGGAACTTCTGTGACTTGAGGAACGAAGTACCCTTCTGAGTGTAGGTGGCACCGACCGCGTGCAGGATCTCCAAACCGAAGGACTCCATCTTGAGGTTCTCGACCTCCAATCGAATCTTCTCCTCGAACGCATGCGTCACATCTTTGCCCTTGTCGGTCTCGGTCCAGACACTGAGGCGGTCGACCAGCTTGTTGGCCAGAGTGTTGACACGCTCCTCGCGGGCCTTTCTCCGCTCCTCCTCAAATGCGGCAAGGCGCTCTTGCTGTTCCTTGGACAGACCCTTCTTCTTCTCCTTCTTACGCAGCTCCTTCTCCTCCTGCGACAGACCAGCTGCCTCCATACGCGCCTCCTCCTCGGACTTATCCATGAGAGCCTGCTGGCCCATGTATCGTCGGGGTGTACTGGTGCCCGAACTCTGACCGGAGGCTGTCGCGGCAGGTTGAGCTTGGGCCTTCTCCGCATCAGCTGCAAAAGAGCTCTCGGCGGTAGCTCCTTCGGTGGAAGCACGTTCGGCGCTGGCGGCTTTTACCTCTTCGTCGTGGATGTTGAGCTTCTCTTCGGCCGACGCGGCAAGCTCCTCCTCCTCCATCTGCTCCATCGTGATATCCATCGTCGCGGTCAAATCTTTCATGAGAGAGATCTCGCCGATAAGGTCGACGAATGCCTCGCCACCGAATATCATGCTGAAGAACTCGGACGGATCCTCTGTGGGTGCCTGTCAGCCATCTTTCTCAACCAGAACAATCCACAAGTCGACTAACCGAAACCACCGCCCGGAACGGCATCCTCCTTGCCGAACTTATCATATCGTTTTCGTAGATCTTCGTTGCTGAGAACTTGGTAGGCTTCGCCGATCTAGATAAGAGATTAGTCCAAGGCAGCGATGTTTACGGCGGACGGCGCGCATACCGCCTGGAACCGTGCGTGCGCGGTTTCATCGCCGGGGTTCTTGTCTATCGGAGACCGTCAGTTATATAATGCTATGAGACGCAGTGTGTCGTACCTGGGTGAGTGGTGATGGCGAGCTTGCGGTAAGCCTTCTTGATTTCGAGCTCGGTGGCAGTAGGCGCGACGCCCAAAGCGTCGTAATAACTGGTATCGGCAACCATGGTGCGATGCAACAGAGCTTTGGATGCTCCGGGGCAATCAAGGAAACCCGGATGAGCGGCGTTGAATAGAGAAAGATGGGGTGACAGAAGAGAAAGCACTTTTTTGATCCCCGCCATATGACGCCGTGTAGGGAATGGTCGGGTCACGTGGCGAAGTCTCTTAATTTCCTCGAGTTCGCCCCCTTTTCCCTCTTCTCCGTCGAGTCTCTAACTTCATTTCAGGCCTGTTCTTCTCTTTCCCTTCTTTCCCCGGACCTTTGAGTGTCCGACTTTGAACAAGATGGGTTTCATTGGAAATGCCGCTTACCTCGTCTTCCACCCGCTGCAATTGAGATCTATCATTCAGTGGTACGTGTCCCCACAACTTGGAGCTATCCTTGCTTGTCTTTCGAGCTCTGTCACGGTCCGAACTAACCTTTTCGGTCGCATAGGAAGGTTTGGCACAACCCTCCTCATGAGCGCGATGCGAAGAACGACACCGAGACCCAGAAGCAGTGCTTCAAGTTCCTGGACTTGACCAGCCGCAGCTTCAGCGCCGTGATCAAGGAGCTTCACCCGGAGCTGCTGCTGCCCATCTGTGTCTTCTATCTCGTCCTCCGCGGTCTGGACACCATCGAGGATGACACCTCTATTCCCTTCGCGACCAAGGAGCCGCTCCTTCGGAATTTTAAGGACGTCTTGACGCAAGATGGTTGGAACTTTACCGGCAATCGCCCGGAGGAGAAGGATCGGGAACTGCTGGTTCAGTTCCAGAACGTTGTCGCTGAGTTCAAGAACATGAAGCCCGCCTACCAGGCAATCATCAAGGACATTACGGACAAGATGGGTAATGGCATGGCGGACTACTGCGCTAAGGCGGAGAAGGACGACGCGAGCGTGAAGACCATTGAGGAGTACGATCTGTATTGCTACTACGTCGCCGGTCTAGTCGGTGAGGGTCTTACCCGTCTGTTCGTCGAGGCTGAGTTCGGCAACCCCGCTCTTCTCAAGCGCCCCAAACTCCACAAGTCGATGGGTCTCTTCCTGCAGAAGACCAACATCATCCGTGATATCCGGGAGGATTTCGATGACAACCGGCGGTTCTGGCCCCAGGAGATCTGGTCGAAGCACGTTGACAACTTTGAGGATCTCTTCAAGCCTGAGTACAAGGAGGCGGCACTTAACTGCAACTCAGAGATGGTCCTCAATGCTTTGGAGCATGCCGAGGAGTGTCTCTTCTACCTGGCTGGTCTGCGCGAGCAGAGTGTGTTCAACTTTTGCGCCATCCCCCAGTCGATGGCCATTGCCACCATGGAACTGTGCTTCCGCAACTACGACATCTTCGAGCGCAACATTAAGATCACCAAGGGTCAAGCATGCGAACTCATGACGGAGTCCACCCAAAACCTTCACGTTCTGTGCCAGACGTTCCGGAGATTGACCCGCGCAATTCACAAGAAGAACACTCCTAAGGACCCCAACTTCCTGAAGATCAGCATTGTTTGCGGCAAGGTAAGATGCATGGCTTCCAATTTGTGATAAGATACTAACCTGGTAATCCAGATTGAGAAATTCATCGAGACCATCTTCCCAACCCAGAAGGCCGAAGATGCTCAGCGCCGAGTTACCGGTGAAATTACCGCAGAGCAGGCCAAGAAGCGCGAAGAAGACGCCGAAAACAAGTCCGACGTCTACTTCTTGATGGGTCTCATGGGCATCATCATCCTCTTCGTTGCCGGTACCATGGTATGTCCGCCTCGGTCCTTTGCACATGATTTCAACTGACTCTCATAGATGTTCGCGGCCTGGATGCTGGGTGCTCGATTCGACCTGGCCTGGAAAGAGATCACATCCGGTAATTTGAGGCCTCCCAGCTACTACAAGGAACAGGGCCAGATCCACGGAGAGCTCTAATTCATTTTTTCCTTTCATCCACGGCGTTACGACTTTTATTGCCTAATCTTCGATTCCCCCGTCCGGTGGCTCCTGTTTTATTATTTCCCCATTCCATCTGCGCCACCGGTGCGCCCGATGTGTATTGATAATAATATACCATTCTTTCCAACACTTGACACATACTGACCCTCCAACGGTACTGACGCGTTAGGGTCCATTTAGCAAGTCCAGTTCGGCAAGCACGGATGTCAAATTGCGATCCGGCCCTTTAATGGCTGTGGTTGTGCCGAAGAAGTGCTGATATCGACGGAGTTGATTCTCTTTGTCCAGTGAGTACTAGATTTGTGTCCTACGACTTCGGTCGAGGTGGCACACATCCATTGAAGATCTGGGATATTCGTAAAAACTATGTAGCCTTACGATATTGCAAATACTTGAATCTACAGGCATTTCCAGCCCGACTGTTCTGAGTCTTCAGTGGTTGTTTCTCAAGCTTGTCGCGAGGAGCACATCGCGCGCTCCCGCAACCCGTCTTTCAATAACGTAAAGAACAATGCTGCACGATATACATCTTACCTCCCGTGGACATTCATTTCCAAGGGTTGTATTTTTCAAAATTTGATAAAATCCTTTTGTCTTTGCCAGGCATTATTCACTTTGCCTCAACCTCGGAGGGTGATGTCCTTCCACGCTGACAAACCATTTGAGGTTGAGATCATTGCGTTGGTTACAAGCGGGAGATGCAGTTGCCGCGAAGGCGATCCGCCGAATCAGAAATCTCTGCTTTCTCATCATCCCGGGATCTCTTTTTAAGGGCACTTTCTAGCCTTGATTTGATCCTAAAGTGTTCCTATCCTGACTCGGCAGTGACTCTCGTTCAACTGCCGTCCCATGTACCTGCGACCGATTAGGTCGCCACTCTTTCGGGCTCCTATCTCTGCTCGTCTGTACTCTGCATCTTCAACATCTTTCGTCGCGATGGGCAACAAGAAAAAGGCCCCATGTGAGGGCTCTGGCGAGACTTTGCCCGCTCTGTCTGCCACTGACTTCCGAGCCTACAATCGCCTGTCAGAGCAAATGGATGCTTTTGTAAGCCCTTGAAATATGTATTAGCCCCGCCGGTGACTGGTTACTCACTCCCTCCCAGCATAATCACTTCCGTATGACATGGAACCAGCTATATGATGCCTGCACGAGTACTGGAAAACGGCCCGGTGGTCTTTCGGCCCGTCAAATGATCATGATGGGTCTCCAGTTCTGCTCCCAGCTTGACTTCCACCACTCTATTGAGGAACAGCACATCTTTCCCGTGCTGGCCAAAAAGATGCCCGAGTTCCGGAAAGAACTTGAGCTCCTGACGCAGCACAAGCAGATTCATGCTGGTTTGGAAAAACTCGAGGCCTATCTCGAAAAGTGTCGATCCGGCGAGGAAGATATGCGCCGTGAAGAGATCACGCGGCTGATGGACAAATTTGGAAAAGTGCTCTGGCAGCATTTGGACCAGGAGGTCCAGACTCTCCGTGCGGATAACATGCGCCAATACTGGTCCGTGGAGGAGATGCGCCGCCTTCCCATGTGATATTTTTTATTTTTCCATTGCAAATTCTATACCCGGAAGCATGTTACACCACATCTTGCGACGCAGTCCAACTACCATTTCTCGTCAAAAACTCCTTTGGTTACAATCTGTACGTATCTGTGACTTTTTCACAGCTCCGAAGAATTCCGGACTGTATCCGGGCGAGCTCATTTGACGTGGCATTTTGCGATGATCCGGGACGTCGTAGTTCACCGGTTCTTAGTGCTCTAGGGTCTCGCCAAACCCCGAGCTAAAAAAAATTATTTAACGACTGAGACACTGTTCACGACGATCGGTCCGGTTTTTGGACGAAACATTGCCTCATGCCATCCTCAAATCAAGGCGATTGTTTCCAACTCAGGTTGTAATGGTAGATAATAGTCTTACAACCGCGGGTTACGTCTCATGACGAGGCGCCGGTCAGAGAAGCCATCGACCTGATGATCGTCGCACGACGTCCGTGAACCCAAGGTGAAGTCGAATAAGATATTGAGAATGCAGACCATCTTGGCCATTCGACAGCCCAGATACACGCATTTGATCGTCAATCTTGCATCCGCAAGATTGACTTGCCGCGCCACGCCCGTCTTGCCGAACCCGGGGAGCTGAATCCAGAACGAACTGGACAACGGAGAGGCCGAATTTAAACCTGGAAATGATCAACGCGATGTACTGTTTTCAGCATTCCTTATTCGGACGCTGTCCAACCACATTCGATGCTGACCATCTGAGGAATGTGGACATTGCCGCATCCTCTTAATTGGTATGAACGCTAAACCCATTTCCTCAGCGATCTGTTCTAGACCACGAGTCTGCCGCAAACACATTTCGCAGTCGATCTGGTTCCATATTTCGCAGTCGATCTGGTTCTAGATGCCTTCTATGACCTGGGTAGATTCAGGTTGACTCCTGATTTTACAAGCATCGTTGTTTATTGTCTCTCATTTGGGAGGTAAACAGGACAAAATATGATAGACTCAACCTCTATCCACTTCTCATGGGGCTCTATCTGGGATACACTGAACAAAGTCTAATGTTCTTCTATATCCCGGCGGTCTTCATTCCCTGGCGGATCTCGTGGCATACAGCGGGATTTGACGCTGATCTTCAGCCGATCCGTCATACCTCCACTGGTAGATACTACTGTCCCTGAAAAATGCATCCGTCACCTAGACGCGCAAGTCACTCATCGCCCTCAGCTGCCCTCTCAACTCCGTCGATGGTCGCGGAAGTGTACCAACACCCGTTCACGAGCCACGCTGATAGACACACCTGGAACGGTCACGATCTACACCATGCAAGTACCAGATAGCGAATCAACCTTGAATTCCCTGCGTGACCGCTCCGCTTCCCTGCTGAACGTTTGCCTCCTCCACTCAGCGGGCCCCGGGCAATGCCTCTGACGAGATTTTCAGGATGGAATCGGAGGTACGCCTCCACGAGATCCACTTCCTCATGCGGCTGTATCATCGCAGCAATCTTTTGGAGTCGATGATATAAGACTATTCTGCAAGCCCTGTGTTTTAAGCTTCTTCCTCGCAACCCCCCGTTCTGAATCTCTCACATCATACCCTCTTCCGGAGTCTTGTCTCGCTTTTCTGCCAACATGAAGTTCACCACCGCATCCCTCGCTGGAGCCATGTTGGCTGGTGGTGCCCTCGCTGCTCCTCGTCCTGGACTTGCCGAGCGTCTTGAGCAGCGCGGCGTCTTCCAACGCCAGTCCCAGCCCCCCAGCAAGATTGACAACTCCGGTGAGGAAAACGGCGTTCTTCTCAAGGAAGGGTCCGGCGATTCCAATGTCCAGTACAGCAACAACTGGGCCGGTATTGTCCGCGACAAGCCCCCTGCTAGCGCTACCTACTCAGCCGTCTCGGCCACTTTCACTGTTCCTAACCCTACGGCCACCGACAACTCGGGCGACATGCAAGCTGCTTCCGCCTGGGTCGGTATCGACGGTGATACCTACACCAAGGCCATTTTGCAGACTGGTATCGACAGCTACATTCAAAATGGAGAGACATCCTTCGACGCCTGGTACGAGTGGTACCCCAGCAGTGCCGAGAACTTCGACTTGGACCTGTCTGCCGGTGATGTTATTGTCGCCATGGTCAAATCCACCTCACCCAGTGAGGGAATTGCCATTATCGAGAACAAGTCCTCCGGCAAGAGTGTGACCACGACCCTCTCGGCACCTTCTTCTGATGCCACTCTGGGTGGCCAGAATGCCGAATGGATCGTCGAGGACTTCAACACCGGCAGCTCCCAGGTCCCTCTTGCCAACTTCGGCATGGTCACTTTCAGTGGTGCCCAGGCTAAGACCGACGATGGTGACTACGGCGTGAACAATGCCCAGATCCTCGATATCCAGCAGAACGGCAAGGTACTTGCCGATGTTATTGTCGAGAGCGATACTGAATTTTCTGTCATTTACCAATAAGGTCACGCCCTTTGGGCTGCAGGGTGTCGGCTACCTGTACATAACACGGTGGTTTTGGTTTATGGTTTTGGCCTGAGGGGTTTTCCTTTTTTTTTTTTTGTTTTCCCTTTTGGAGTTGGTGGGATCGGCGTTCTTGGGACCAAGGATTTGGGACTTTGATTTGTTTAGAAGAAGCCGCAAGGCCATGTACCGGTGAGATTTGCATTATACCTGACTTTCTTAATATCTTAATTGAAGTATGCCATTCCAAATTGCCAACTACTGTCTCCTCAATGCTTCTCGTCTTCTCACAGCTGCACTACAGTATGCTTGAATACATTTGCAGGATCGTACTGTTGCTTGATCCTTTTGAGATCGTCATATCGGCTTCCATAATACAGCTTCAGATCAATATCTGCAGTTCTCGTCGGGATAAGTTGCCGGTAGGAAGTTGCTCGGATCGGTGTTCTTCAAAGCTTCATAGAACTTTTGAGCCCATGCAAGATTTTCTTCAAGCTTGGGACCTTTAAAGACGTGGAATCAACAGCGAGGAATTCGGGCCACGCCGGCGGACAAATAGGCTTGGAGAATCTGTGAATACCAGCGATATCCGAAGTCTCATCGGCCAATTTGAGGCTCACCGACATCGGGACGAGCTCCGAGAGACCCTGTGGGGCTGATCGTCCCTGGCGATTCTGAGTCACCGATAATTTTTAAGGTCAAGATCGCTTTATTCAAACCAACCCAAGTCCACACGGTTCATAATGACAGTCCGTATTGAGCCGGCGCAATTTCCTCGCGATCTGGACGTGATTCATTCCTTGTTTTCGGGTTACGCGGCGTCCCTCGGGATCGATCTCACTTTTCAATCTTTCCAAGACGAACTCGATTCTTTACCCGGCAAATATGCAGAGTCTCAAGGAGGGTTTCTTCTGATCGCACGAGCCGTGGTTGATCATCCTGATCACATTTTTGCATCTCATTCGACAACACCTACTCTAAACCCGATGACCCCGCGGATCTCTGCCGTCGGATGCGTGGCGTTGAGGCGCAGTTCAGATAATTGGTGTGAGATGAAACGTCTCTATGTGGCCGAAAACGCGCGAGGCTTGAAGCTCGGTGACAGACTCGTTGAAGCGATCGTTGCACAAGCCAAAGGCTCTGGTTACAGGGGCATCCGTTTGGACACGCTGCCCGAGATGACTGCAGCACAAAGACTGTATCGTCGATACGGATTTGTGCAGATTGAACCTTACTATGACACACCGATCGATGGCACGATTTTTATGGGCTGCGATTTCACTCTCTCATGACCTTTCATCATCTCTTGAAGCATTTAGACTATCGGCTGACGGCTGACCACGCCGTTTCTACTTTTCGCCTCGGCAAGCTTGGAATTATCCCGAAACCGGAGTCAAAGATCAACATTTCAAGGCCCATTTGACCACCCGGGTGTAATCTCACGGGGCATCTGTACGACACATTGTCCCATTGTAAATAAAAGATGTCACACCAGAGAAAAAGAAATAGCAAGACAGCCAGCCGAGCAAACTTCAACTTCAAGATACTCTTTAGAAGGCTGTACCTCTCGAGATAATTTCATAATTTGGTTAGTTGTGCTACTTTTCTGTAGTTTGGATGACAGAAGCCGATCTGACGCCAGGTGAAGTGTTCATCCTTCGTGTATCGAATACTCAGAATGAATAACATGAAGGTATCATCAAAGAAAATATATCACATGAGTGGAAGAAACTGAAATTTACGGGCGAGGATATCTGGTCCGGAAATTGTTGGAGATTTTACGGAAAAATTTTATAGTATATATTTGTTTGGAATATCAGAAAATGATTCTTTCTATCTAGAGTCAATGCCTATTATTTATAGTCTCATCAATTTCCTATTCGTTGAAAGGCTATAGTAACAACGTTAATATTCGGCGGGCAGCTCTACCAGTAAGATCAAATAAGTAAGCGTCTAGCTAACCGCCCCTAAAGTAAACCCATCACTCTAGTAAGCATAGTGAATGCAAGATCATGCCTGGCTATTTCGAGAGCCCCACTCAATTTACTTATAGGGAATTGTTACACAAATGCCCCCCCCCCTTCTTTAACTACCTATAGCTTTAGGTCCAATGACTCGGAGTTACTTTAAATACCCCACCCTCGCTAGCTTCTATTTACGTGTAGAATTCTTACTTCACTCAAGCTTTAGTTTTGGGCATTTAGAATATTCGATCCATTAATTAGAATATGTTTTTTCCGCTTTAAGTCGAATAGTATTTCTATTTGCTTTACAAGGCTGGACCAGCCTTGTACTTAGCTGTTCATTATTAAACTATTTCGTAAGATCAAATCAATCCCCCGCAAGCGAAATAAGCTATTATCTGACGGCAATCTTTGATAGGAAACATTAAGAGACGACGCAAGTGTAGTGCATCATGAGGCGAGGTGTGATTGGATGATCAAATATATCCGGCCTCCACGGAATGCCTCAGGCGCCATGATGACTGATCAGACCAATCGCATTTGCCTATCGATCGATCGACGGATCTTCATTTCCTTCGCGGTGCGCCATGTGTAGACCATGGAGCCTGCAAATCTGCGGCCAGGACCGTCGGATCGATTCCGTATCAGCCGGAAGCCCGTGTCTAACCCGAATCTGCGTGGGACTGCAAATGCCGATCCCCCGTTGTCTCACGCCACAAGCTCCCTAAATTTAGTACCACCGCCGTTATTACGGCCCCCGTCTTATACAGAGCTTTATGGACCAGCTGCTCCGTCACCTCCGTCACCCTATTCTGAGTCCGTTCCACGGCCCCGAACAATAGGTGCTTCGATATCAACAACGCCGCCCCCACCGCCATCCCCTTCACCGGTCCAGAAAGCATACGGCGAGGCGCGTCACCTTCTCGGTGGTCTCATTAATCATCCGACCGAGTCGAACAAGCACGTTACAATCTTACGGCACTCCCATGGCTTAGTTTTCTACCGTGGTAACACCACGTCGGTGGCCGTCTCAATATTCTCCGATGCACCCTTGCCACTAGACCGTACACTGTGGTTACAGAGCAAAGGATGGTCGGGAAAGACCGGAATGCGCACCAAAGCGCTTCTTCATCTTAATAGCAGCTGGCTTGATGTCACTCCGGGCATGCCGGTTCGAGCCGATCAAGTGAATCCGGACGACGAACGTGCTTGGCAGCGCGATATCAAAAAGTTTCGCAAAAAGGCACCCGCAAGACCTCGAGATACACATCAGCTGCGCGAAACAGCTGTCGTTCGGATTCCTGCTGAAGCTGGTGACGGTTATTTCCAGCTAGTGCTTTGCGAAGGGCTGAAAAAGAGCGTTCTTGGCAATAGCCCGGTTTTCCGAGTCCTCTCGACGTCGGCCAACCCGCATTCTCTCCGGGGTGCCAGCTTGAGTACGTTGCCACTGGAGGTCGGAGCGATGGTGGTCAGCCTCTATGCGCAGACAGCTGCTCGAACAGTAGCTACCCCGGCTGCAGCAGCTGTCACATCCACGGTAAATCCATATCGTCCCTCATGGGTAACGCAGGCCGCGGTACATACAGCATACTCTGCCAGTGGTGTCAAAGACAGAGTTGGTGGGGTTTTGAATTCATCTGCCGATCCCAATCGGAAAACCGTGGCCGGTCAAGGCCCTCCGCCATTTGCCGGTAATGAAGTGTCTCGTATTGACGAAGGACCGCAGCTGCCATTTCCAATGAACTTCAAAGCTCGTGGTGAACTCGCACACTCGCCAATTCCCAGTGATTCAAGCGAAACTCCAAAAATGACTCTCACTAAGGTTCCGGATTGGGTTCCAGAGCAACTCCGTGGCTACTTCTTTGGCTGGGCACGCTTTGATACAGGCTCTACTAAAGATGCGTCCACAGGACCGTGGTGTCCAATTGCCCTCTCTGTTCGAACTTTGGACCCTCTACAAGCATCGAGGGTAGATATGACACAAATTACGAGACGGACTGTGACCCTTCGCCTGTTGGATGAGGTACCCCTTCAGACGACCAAGCTTGATATTCGACTCATGGGATTCCTTCGAGAGGATATCCCGCCGCCGACTGGTGGCAATAGCCAAGAACTTGCGGAAGCACAGGCCGCGGCAGCAGAGGCAGCCATTCTGGCTGATGTTTACGATGTATCTGTGGTGCAGAACACATTGGTCCATCCAGCATGGGCTCCAGAAGTGCCAATTGCCGCTGAAAGTCAACGGCAAAATCCCAGCTGGGCTGATCGAACACGGGAAGGATACGCCGTTGCGAGAGCCCGGGGACTAAAATGGATGGAACAGGTGCCTTTGCATCGGCTGGGGGTTCGATCGGCGACTGATGAGTGGAGGGAGAGACAAGTTGCTGTGAACGGGTTTTATATTGTTCGATGAGGCAATTAGTTCGAGCGTTCGTTTACTGTCCTTGTCACGCAATGGAGACGCACCCTATTTAATGTGTATAATAGTTTAGACTGTATTATAATATCCGAGCTCAACAAAATTGACTCCATGTGAATATTGTCTCTTGACTCCAGGACATATTGTGGCCCTGGGTCGGATTATATGGGGAAACACCCATCCTTCGTATCTATGATGATTGAAAAAAGTGACACATGCATTCTCTGAGCGAATGTTCCATCGTGAGTATATGACCCCAAAAAAGCACCATATCCTGTTTATCATGTCCCATCGCTATGTATTCTGTACCCAAAAACAACAGTGAATCCACTCATGATCCCACAGGAGGCTCCGAGGCAGCCAGATTGCACTGGCGGAACAGGCGTACCTCATCTGGCTTGAAGGCACCCACAACCGAATGTAATACACCTCGGTTGTTAAAAAGAACCAAATCGCCATTCTCCCAATCATGCGGATACACATACTGAGGGCTGATAGCCGGTCTCTGCAACTTGTAGATGATTTCACGCACACGCCTAAGGTCGTCGATCACAGTGCCATCAGCAAGGTGAATGCGGCGAATCGCCGACGGGTGTACCTGCATCGCGAGCTTTCCAGTGACGGGGTTCTTCCACACCATGGGGAGTATCATGATTTTCTCCTTGTCAATGGGAGGCAGTTTTGACTCGGGCAGTTCGAGCCCTTCTGGATGAAGACCGAGGCCAGTGGAGTTTGAACGAGCGGAGCTCATCCAGATATAGCTAAACAAAGCCGGTTAGTGCATTCTCTGGGATTCATAGAGAGTAAATGGTGACTCACGGGTGAGGAGCATATTCAATCTTGCTTGTTCGCACGAACTCCTGGTCCTTTGGGGACAGACCATCGAACATCTGCTGGCCACTCACGAATGCCGTCGTGCCGAGCGGAACATCCAGTGTCTCACCGGTCCCATCATCGTATAGCAATGTCTGGCGGCGGCCCTTTGGTACATTCACGGCAAAAAGGGTTGTCACCTGGGGCGGGTATAAATCATACAGGGCCGCATCGATGTGCCAGCGGTAGAAACGAGTGAAATCGTAATCTTTATCGTCGGGAATGTGATCCTTGTGGAATGTTCGGTGGTGAGGGTGTTTCAGCTGGACATTTTCCAGCCCTTCGTATGAAGGAACAAAGCCATTGCCGATCACTTGAACTTGTGGCTGGTGGGGAATGGTTTTCAGGTCAGGATGGAGGATGCTTCGCTTTGCATCGAGCGCCTTGCCGTGACCATAGTTATCCGATGCAGGATCAAAGCGCTTGGTGAGCTCGTATTGTGCCTTGGGAGAGAGTTTCTGCTGATTCTTGAACACGATGACGTGATGGTGATACAGTGCGTCGCGGACGGTCGCAAACTGCTGGTCTACTTGGAATTAGTTGGCATTCTTCCAAATACCACTATCGTCAACGAACCGGTCAGATTCTCTAAATCGATGCCGTCGATCTGAGCGCCAAAGTTAATTCTGGAGCCTGCCGGAGGCTGCAGCGGTCGGACAGTCGGGGGAGGCACGGCCATGGTCGCTCGGGTTGTGAATAAATTCCGTATCGGCCAAATTAGCTCGGGCCGGCGTCAGTTTTTAAGTACTCCGGTTTGGCTGCTATCTGATGCGGGCGAGTGCGGAGATTCTTGATAAGATTGGCCGAGCCGATGCCGACCGAATGAGATCAGAAGACTGACACTGATCGATGATAACAACGGCCGGTAAGCCGGGAATCATGTGAAATTGGAATATCATATGCGCTTTGGTTGACTATGTTATCAAAATGACACAGAATACAGGTCAAAGCAATCTGGAAGACACTGAATCTCCCATTGCACAGCTTCTCTACTACCAAAACTTCCACCACGGCCCACGCGGCCTTTCCGGCAACTCTGCTTCAATAATCTCCTGTAATCCCGTCTGCATATCGACTTCCTCGGGATTCCACGCCCATGGATCGCTCCAGAACAGAGCTCGGTGGCCAAAGTACAGCACCAAAAAGGCGGGAATTCCGATATACGCGGTGAAGAAATTGCTCACAGACCATTCAGACGGGAAGAAAACGGTGAAACCGTTGATCAGTGCCATCAAAATCGATCCGGCCATTCCAAAGTATGCCCCGTATGGTTGCAGTCGCGATCGATACGGCGGTTCAATGCCTTGGGCTTGAACTGCTTTGCGGAACCGGAAGAACACGACGCAGCAGCAAATCCAGGAGATGAAGCCCGATGTGTTGGTAAAGTTGACAAACCAGTTAAAAACGATTGAACTGGAGTTACCAACCGATAAATACGCCAGGGCTGAGAAGCAGGCCGACGCGGCCACTGCATAGTATGGCACGCCCCATCGGTTACAGGACTTAAAGATGCTGGGTGCATTGCCCGACATGGCCAGTGAATACAAGGAGCGGGACGACATGTATAGGAACGAGTTTCCTGCAGACCAGGCCGAAGTCAACACAGCGGCATTAACAATGTGATTCAGCACCGGAATGCCGGCGTTCTGGATTCCCACCACGAATGGCGACGACTTGACAGTGCCGTCGCCGGTTGTCAGTCGTTTAGCGTTCGATGGGCAGATAACACCAATGGCCAGAACACCGAAGATGTAGAAGAAAACGAGACGGTAAATGTACCGCCGGGCTGCTCGAGGCACATTGCGCCGCGGCGACTCCATCTCACCGCCACTAATGATGATCAACTCCGGTGCGAAAATGAAAGCAATCGCGCTGGATACTGTGCACTTAAGTAGGCCGACGAATCGTCCCGTATTTCCTTTCACGAGATACTGGTTAAAGGAACCTGGATGCTTCCAGTAATGGAAGCCTAGCAACTCTCGATTTGGCCCGCCACCCCAGAAGAGGATGAAGGACACCATCAGGAGCCCGATCAGGGTGATGATCTTGACACTGGAGAACCAAAACTCTGATTCGCCATAGAACCGCACCGGGAGGAAGTTTAAAGCGATGATCACAACCATCATGATCGAGATCCACACAGCAATGTTGATGGTCCCGTTAGGGTCCCAATATCCAATAACCAGCCCGGCTGCTGTGATCTCGTATGGGACCAAAATCCCCAGCGAGTACCAGTATAAGTATCCCATCGCAAATCCCAAGCTTCGCGACACATATCGGAATCCGTGGTAGCTCATGGTACCGCCGTGAACGGGGAGGTAAGCGCCGATCTCTGCGATTGCGGTGACCAGACCATACACCATTGCCGAGATGAAAATATATCCCAGCAGGAGTGAGGCAGAGCCACCTATGGCGAGCGACTGACCCGATGAGACAAATAGTCCTGGTTGACACGACTGTTAGCGATGACCTCCGGGGAGAAAGCCCGAGTAAACAACTCACCTGTCCCAATCGTGCCACCGAGGGCCATCAGCTGAACATGGCGACTCTTCAGACCGCGTTGAGTGGTGGCATAACGATCATCTAGAAGATCTGCCTCAACAAGCGTGCGCACCGTTTGGCCTTTCTCGGTCAGAGGTGGCTGGTCCGCCATGGAAGACGTGTGTTCAGTCGTCGCCATTTTGCGCAAGGCACGAGTATGAACAAAGAATGGATACAATCCGAATGGAATATGTGTCGAACACGGAAATTCCTAAATCTCTCAAGGTGCTGACAAGTGTTCCCGTCGGCGAGCCCTGTGAAAAAAGGGCCCAGGGCCTTTGGCAACAGCTTCAGCACCGGTCCGGCCACCGGTCCGGCAGCCTATAAAGTGCCTAGCCATTTACCTCTTCTCATGTGGCTGTAGAGGCAACGCCCCAAAAGGGTTTGTCTTATCAGCATTCGACAAATTTGCAGGGGTTCAAGTGAGCAAGCGGGAGGAAAGGCGAGGTGGCATCGAATCAGACGCGGGGGTCAGCCCAGACAGGAAATGCTCGCTAATAGGCGGTCGGGGCTAGACTCCAACTGGTATAGCGACATGTTGCTAGGTTTTCATGTGCAAGTGAATCGAAAATAAATTGTCAATTGGAATAGGACCTCAGCGTATGATTGAAGAATGCCAGGAACAATATCAATAAAGAAGACTCCCACACTGCAGAAAATGGCCCCGACGCCGATCCTAACTGTGCCAAAACAAAAAGGTAATGACGGGACGAACAAAAAAGAGAACGATTGATGAAGGCTGACTCGCTTCATCGTCATTCAAGTGCACTGGGCGTCATGCCACACAAGTAGTCGCAATAGACGTCGTCGCAAGAGTAGTAGCCGGAACGGGCGTAGTTGCAATAGGCTTATTGTATCGTGCACAGCAATCACAGTCGTTGTCAAAGTGCATGGTCTTGGCGCTTCCAGTATCAATCTGAATCGCACTCCATCTCTCGCAGCAGCGACATTGGCGAAGGCAACATCCCCAACGAAGCTGAGAAGCGATCTTTTCGAGCTTCCAACGGGCATGCGGCCTGCACTCTCGTTTTAAGAGGAATTCACTGGCCAGCTTGCCGGGTGGCTTGGTTCTCTCCAGGTTCTGGAGCCGCTGAATGTGTTCGCAGTAGTCCCTGGACACTTGTACAATGTCCCGAGAGTATTGCTGCAGCTTTGACGAGTCGGAAGGTGTCATTCGACCTTGTTCTTCCGAGATTCTCTCGAGGTGGCCAATATGGGCGTTAAGATGGCTTGTCAATGCCAAAATTTTACCGCGCTTCCTCAATTCCATTTTGTATTGGTGGATCCAATTCTCTTGTGTCTCAGCATTTTATTTGACCTCGAACTCCCGTAAGTACAGTTCGAAACTGTTGAATTCGATATGCCCCGGTACATTAGGTTTCCGGTGGCCTACGGCAGACGCGATGCGTAGAATGAATGTTTTGAAAGCCATTGTAAAAATGCTTCTTTGACAGATGATAGAAGAAGTATTGAGGTTGATGGAAGAGCCTAGTGAAGCAGTTGTGAGAGTATTTAGTCGTGAAGAGAGTCTCAGAGGTAGAAAAACCATGGGTGCCAGGGAAAGGAAACAGTAAGAAAAGCCCCGAGATCCAGCATTACCGTGTTCGATTTGAAATCGGAGGTCAAAATTGGTTTGGTTTAAGCACTAAAAGGCTAAGCGTTATTTTTGATCTGTTTGCCACGACATAACTAAGCCCGTCAGGGACTACACTAAGACCGCCGCCGAGTTCGGGTACGGAATGAAAGAGGAGTTCTCTCAAGCTCCCACCTTGATATCCTCATTGGCCAGCTCTATCCCATGGTGCGGACTCCAGGGAGTATCAAGGCCTCTTCTATTTTATCTAGAGTACACAGCACATGAAGTTTCTCGGACGAGTCTCTAAGTTTGCTCCAGATCATTCCAAGGGTGCTACTCGTCGTTCACTATACAAGAACCACTTGAAGATAATATGTTCGTCTCCAAGTTACACGCGTAATTTCAACCTAGTGATATTGACAGGTTCCCAACGTCTATAAAAGTGGAGACTAATCTGCTGTATGTTTACAGAGCCACTCACGCATCCATGTCGCGAGGCAACACTAGTTACACATTTCTAGACAAAGGTATCTGCACAATCAAATGTATTGCTATTGCCTACTTTGTCTTATATTTTCTCAATGTTATCCTGGTCTGTTATCCTGGTCTGAGAAGTCTAGACTACGAGGGAATATATCCACCCCCGCTTCCCCCGACACGGATCGAATTCCCATGGGGTATGGGGTCGGTCGATCATTGATGGCCTGATGCGCCCCACTTGGAAGGTCGCTGTTGTTGCCGATTCCAGCCTACATGGGCATGATCCTCGATACGAGTTGCTTTGAAGTACAAACATCTGGTGCTTTTCGATGACCGTCCTGGATACTGCAATTTTTCATGTCGATGGGTCCTCGTTAAGCCAAGGAGATTGTACATCCACCCAAGTTAGCCATCAACTAACGCACCAACCATGGAAGCCGTTGTCTACACCGGACTCAGGAACGGTTGAAGAAATCTATTGTGAAAATACTCATGCCTCCGGCTTTATATTGATATACTACGTGTATCTTCATGCGATCTACGAGCAGTTATAATTTGAAGCAAATTGAATCAGAAATCAGATTGTGGAGTTATGCGTCAATTGAGGGGTAAAAAATGTGAATCTTTTAACATGTAGAGGTGTAGGAAGGGTAAGGCTGATGGCTTAGATGTCCACATGTCGCTAGTGAACGCGACGATCACGCCGCCCCTCCTGCGTCTGATGGAGTCGGGACTGTTGGACATCGGCTAGTTCATCACCCATCGTATGTCCCACCTAGATCCCATTTGGCCATATTCGAAGCGATGCACTAATCCGTAGCAGACTTCCCCGTACCGAGGCAGCCACAGCCTAGTGGAGTATTTGCGGGATGGCCGCTCGGAGTGTCGGAGACCGATTATGGGCCGGGCTCGCCAAGATGCTTTCGCTTCTAGAAACGAGGTTTTCTTCCACTTCGCTTCCCTTTCCGGACTCGCGGAGGCTCCGGGAGCCGAATTCTGGTACAGGCAAATGGAGGCGGCGCCCCTGAAATCATAGTTCCTCCGTCTGCAGTAAGATCGCGCTACTGGGCGCAGTGTGAAAAAGTATGAAATAAAGAACAAGGGTCTACCGCATATGCGAGTGATACGACGGCATGGGGGGCATCAGATAACACGTTGTTGCGAGATGGCCCAACACTTGTGGCTGTTGAGCGGATCTGCTCCGGGCGATGGAGATGACAACCACTCCGCTGCCAATCAAGGGTCCCAGCAGCGCGGCGCCAAGGAGGCTCCAGTTGCCACCTCCCAAAACCGGTCTGATTGGCAATTGTCCAATTGCCATCCGACAGTAACCCCGGGCTAGCCCAAGCTAGGTTTGAAGCGAAATCCTACCATATCTTCCCGCCCTCGGGCGCCGCGTCCTACTCCACTCGGCTTTTTTTACTCTTTTTTTCTGTATCTTTTTTACCTCTTTACCTCTTTGCTTCTTTACTCAATCTTTCCCTTGCTTGTTGTCTCATTCTCTACATTCTTTTTAATTCCCACGTGCCGGTGTAATATCCCTGCCTGCATGCACACCTTTCAGCCAGGGCCTTGATCTATACTCGTTATGGCTATCGAGGGGGAAATACGCCGCCCATCGCGCGTGTCTATCGGGCGCTCAGAAACGGGTCCCGAGACGGACAAGGCAGACCGCACGCTGGAGGACCTGGGATATACCCCGGAACTGGCGCGTAACCGCTCCGTCTGGCAGGTCACCTTCATGTGCTTCATTCTCTCGTCCGTCCCCTACGGCTTGTCGACTACCTTGTATTATCCTCTCGCCGCGGGTGGCCCCGCCAATATCATCTGGGGCTGGGTCCTCATCTCGTTCCTGATCCTGTGCGTCGCCGTCTCGCTCGCGGAAATCACCTCGGTTTATCCCACGGCCGGGGGCGTCTACTACCAAACATTCGTTCTGTCTCCGCTATGGTGCCGTCGTGTCGCGTCGTGGATTTGCGGTTGGTCATATGTCGCGGGAAATATCACCATCACCCTCGCCGTCAACTTTGGAACCACTCTACTCTTCGTCGCTTGCCTTAACGTTTTCGAGAAGGCTCCCGGAGTTGGTATCACCGATGATTTCCAGGCTTATCAGATCTTCTTGCTTTTCTTGGCTATCACTCTTCTCACGCACGCTATCTCGGCCTTTGGAAACAAATGGCTACCCTGGCTGGAGGTACGTGGACGCACGTGCTCTATTTCCCGATCTGGTACTAACGATGATCGCGCAGACTTTTGCCATTTTCTGGACTATCGCCGGTTTGATCGCCATCGTCGTGTGTTTGTTGGCTGTTGCGAAGGAAGGCCGCCGCTCGGGTGCCTGGGTCTTCGGTCACTTCGAGACGCAAGCCGGGTGGCCGGCCGGCTGGTCTTTCTTTATTGGATTGTTGCAAGCCGCCTACGCCACTTCGGCCACTGGCATGATCGTCTCGTGAGTGATACAATTGCTAGATGGGAAGTCCAACTTACTGACCGAAAACAGTCTCTGTGAAGAAGTTCGTGAACCCGCCATCATGGTCCCCAAGGCCATGGTGGGTACTATTGTGATCAACACCATCGCCGGTCTCCTCTTCTTGATCCCCGTCTGCTTCGTCCTTCCCGATCTGACGATGCTGGTCAACTTGGCCTCCGGTCAGCCCACGCCCGTCATCTTCAGGCACGCTCTCGGTAGCTCGGTCGGTGCCTTCTGCCTGATGATCCCTTTGCTGGTTCTCGGCATCATCTGCGGAGTTGGCTGCGTGACGGCCACATCGCGGTGCACCTGGGCCTTTGCTCGTGATGGTGGTATTCCCGGCTCTGGTTGGTGGCGCATCGTCGACAAGAAGCTCGAAATTCCCCTGAACGCGATGATCCTGGGCATGCTGGTCGAGATCGCATTGGGTGCCATCTATTTTGGTTCGACCGCTGCCTACAATGCTTTCTCCGGTGTGGGGGTCATCTTCCTGACCATGAGTTACGCCTGTCCGATTGCCGTCTCCTTGTTCTTCCGCCGTCGTGAGGATATCAAGAACGGTCGTTTCAACTTTGGAATCTTTGGCGCCATCGCCAACGTGATTGCTCTCGGTACGTCTACTATCATCCGTCTGTCCTCCTTTTGCTAACATAGTCAACAGGCTGGAGTGTCCTCGCTATTCCTTTATTCTGCATGCCGACCCTGAAAGCTGTCACTCTGGAAAGTATGAACTACGCCTCGGTGGTGTTTGTTGGATTTGTGTTCATCGCCGCCGTTTGGTACATAATTTGGGGCTACCAAAATTACCGCGGTCCGCCTACCGATGCAGTTGAACGCGACAGCGACTCGCCCTCAGTGCCCAAAGCAACCTCCAAGCTCTCCAGCAAAATCATCGCTGAAATCGACAGCAAATCCCGCCCAGAACTCGACAGCAAATAATCAATCACCCAACCACCCGTGGTCTCGTCATTGCGCCGCGCCCCCCAGATGCGAAATTTCTGTAGTTCAGCCCTCTGCGAAATCTGTCTTCCTGCCCGCCGCAAAAATTCACCCTCCTCCCGTCGTCGAACCGATGCTTGCCCTCGCGGAATGAATACCCCCCCTCGCGTGTTTTCTATAGTAAATGTTCAGTTGGGGCGAGGTGCCCCTTGATGTACATACGCATAGTTATGTCCTTTCAAGTGCAGTATATGTCACTCGTTGCTTCTGGACCTCGAATACATTTTCTGCCCGTCAGTCTGAACTGTCTGTCACCATAATTTCTCGGTATTCTTTATCCGCTCTTCCGCGATTCTGCCAGAGAAATTTAACCCGCACAGCAATTCCATGGTAGTAGAGAAGACGTTTGCGACGCCCGGCTCTGCAGATCAAGATCCGCCCGCGCGGATTGATACACGGCGATGCAGCCTCCTGTTGAGCAAATCTGAATCTTGATGCTAAGACTCGTACTACTTGCTTGCCAAGGTGCAAGCTGGCAATCCCCAGAGAGACTGATTATCGCAGTCGATGCTGTTTCTTTCGCGGAATTTGCAGATTAGTCCCTGCTCGCGACTGGCTTCGAATAATCACCGGCTCAGCGAGTCGACGCAAATGCGACAAAGTGAACCGGCTCATCAATCCCATCTTCCTAGAGGCTGTGTCTTTTCTTCTCGGCCACAGGAGGCCCGTTGGAGGCGATCGCAGTCTACAGCATTGCTCAGTGTTGGCCTTCCTGCCAACCTTGGAACTACAAGTTGAAATCTGCCGGAGATTAGGGAATAGTACACAGTGCCGAGGTGGAGAATTAGTGGTGATCGTCCCTAAGCCGGCCGGCGTGGTTGCACCAAACCGCCCAATGTTGAGGTTTCTTTTGACACTTAGGACGCAGTGCTCCAGGGCTCTTTTTCAAGGTGTTTATCTAGCGGACTTTCGAGGTTCTGTTGAATGGAAACTGCCCAGGTGTGTAATTGATATCAAGATTGTCCTCGATTTCTACCTTCCGTTACTTGTCAAGTCATTATATGCATTCAACCTGTCCGGCTGTCCATCCAGGGTACACAATCATTGAGCGCCACGATTTAAGTACATTCTCTAGCCAATCCCGGCAATATGATCAATCACCCACCTGATACACACTGGCTGTACCAGTCGTTCCGGTACTGACACCCCCACACATCCTCACAAGCCGTAGGTCCTGAATAATCCTTACTCCCACATTGGCCGTAGAGTCCTACTTGAGTAGTCCTAGGCCAGCTAGAAACAAAAGTGCAAATGGCTTTATGATGTCCGTGTCGACCATGCAAGGGACGACTTAAGGTACCTCGAGTGAACCGACAGCTGCTCATGGATGAGTTGCTCGGGAGCGATCCTCGTGACCTCGAGCTTCGTCGCGCAGATCGATCTCGGCTAAAAGATCGTCTGGAACCGGCCGAAGCCCTCCGTTACATTTTCCGGCCTGGATCCTGTTAGCGAAGGAACCCGATGAGAAGCCGATCTTTGGCCAGACCGATGGTTCCATCCACGGGAGGCCCGGCCGAATCTGCCAATAAACGGTCCGCCACCAGCCGAGGACATCGCTACAACACAAAAGAGCCGAACAACTCGGGAGCCCGAAACGACGTAATCGGGTACACGAGTGGAATCGACGCAAAAACTGAAAACTCATTGGATAAGAAGTACTCTGCAATGTGTCAGCATTCCTGGGGAGCCGCCTCGGGTTTGTGCGATCGTTATTCGTCCACAAAGCCCGCAGAGATTTTGGCGTTCTCCTTTTCTAAGATTCTGCTCAGAGCCTTTTTCATTAGGTCTTCTAGTTCAATTACATTTACTGTCTTCTACCAAACATGTCACGCGGAGTGGGTTGATTGTATGGGTCATGAAGAAATTCATTATTACCCTGCGCAGATTCTTCAATGACGTATCAGGAACCAAGAAGCGGGTGTGGCGGCGCCACCGACGGGGCGTGAAATACCAGGTCGACTGTGCGGATTAAAAGGATTTAGGTTTTAAAGCCTGACAAGGGAAATTACAGTCGGGATGTGACCGAGAGCGAAACGGGGCACACGGGAAACGATGGGGACACCTGTGCAATGATGTAAGGAGCGGAGGAGTCCCTGGAAACACGTGTGGAAGTCCCTCCACGGACTCCACATTTCCCCTCGGGATTTTTGCGGCCTTCCTTGTCTGGAGATGGCTACTTCTCGGGGCATCTTCACCGGGATAAGTATCAGGTATGACTCGTGGGAGAACAATGTGGAGGGCCTGGGGTCCGAAAACCCGGCTTCGTTTTTGAAACATACGGCCCACCGACTTCTCCAGATATCCCGAAACATGTAGCCGAACGTAAGTTGCTGCGTACGTCAACATGTCACTTCCTATGCAGTTATGCAGGCGGGTATATCGAAGAACCCTTGAAAGGGAACTCTGGTAACGAGATCAACGACCAAAGTGGGATCCCGAGCCAAGAACGTCTCTCGGCACGGCTTGGCTGTGCAGCCGCCGCCGAGTTTTGCCACCAGTCAACCCGAAATCCCAGCATTTACGTGCCGGGAACTCGGCCATCCGTCTGACTGGCGAACCGTAGCCGATCATTCACTGGAACTAGCCCTGGCTGGCTTATCCCCCTGCCCTCGGTGGATTCACTCGGGAGCCGTGCAAGTCGGCTTCGGCCGGTCTGGTTTGCTGGTTTGACTCGGTCGCACGGTTTTCGGCATTGGGCATTGTCATGTATGTACATACTCGCGTGTCGTCTCTCCACATCGCCTCTCCACTCGCCCCAGGCAAATGGTTGGAGCCTTGTTTCCCCTGTTCCTGGGGGATTACAAAAAGGCTCTGTTGTCTCCGGATTCTGGCATTTCTTTTCCTTTTTTTCCCCACGGGCATTTCCCTTTCCCACCTGACATTCTTTACTTGACAACAAGAGGTTACCTTTTACCAAAACCTTGATTTTATAACATACCAAGGTCTTGTGACAAGAGAAAGAGAAGTTTCACTTAAAACCCATCCCTCAATATGGGCCTCGAATCAACCTCCCATCATGGGGAGTCTGTCTCAGCTCCGGCTCAGCAGCCCAGTACCGATACTTCCTTCCAGAACAGCCCCATCCAGAAACCCATGATGCCGGCTGGCGTCGACACTCCCATTCCCCGGATCACCCTGCGGTCCCTCACCATGGCCCTCTTTGTCTCGATGGGTGGTCTGCTCTTCGGTTATGATACCGGTCAGATTTCAGGTTTCCAAGAGATGAGCAATTACTTGGAGCGATACGGTCAGCTCAACGCCAAGGGGGAGTGGGCCTTCAGTGACACCCGCGCCGGTCTTATTGTCGGTCTTCTCTCCATCGGTACTTTGATTGGCGCGCTGGTGGGCGCCCCCGTGGCAGACTATCTGGGCCGCAAGTGGTCGATCAGTGTCTGGTGTGTCATTCTCATAGTTGGCCTCGTCGTCCAGATTTCCTCTCCCGCCGGACACTGGTGGCAGATGGTTGTCGGCCGTTGGGTCACTGGTCTGGGTGTCGGTGGTTGCTCTCTGCTGGTCCCTATGTACCAGGGTGAGAGTGCTCCCCGTCACATCCGTGGTGCCATGATCAGCTGCTACCAACTGTTCGTCACCCTTGGTATCTTCCTGGCCTACTGCATTAACTTGGGCACCCACAACCTCGAGGGCACTGCCCAGTGGCGGATCACCCTCGGCCTGACCTTCCTTTTTGCCATCGTTCTTGGTGGCGGCATGGTCTTCTTCCCCGAGAGCCCTCGCTTTGAGTTTCGACACGGAAAGGTCGACAGCGCCCGCCGTACCCTGGCCAAGCTGTATGGTATCCCCGAGAACCACGTCCGCATCATTGAGGAAATGAACGAGATCCGTGAACAGTTCGAGGCCGAGTCGGAGGGCCAGAAGTGGCACGAGTTCATCACCGCCCCTCGCATGTTCTACCGCATCGTGTTGGGTATGGTTCTGCAGAGTCTGCAGCAGCTCACTGGCGCCAATTACTTCTTTTACTATGTAAGCGTCGAATCCCATGCTCTCTAATTATCGAGAACACCATTGCTAATACCTCTCAGGGTACCACCATCTTCCAGGGCGCTGGCATTTCGGACAGCTTCATTACTCAGGTCATTCTCGGTGCTGTCAACTTCAGCACCACTTTCGGTGGTCTGTACGTTGTTGAGAACTTCGGTCGCCGCAAGTCTCTTATCTTCGGTGCAATCTGGATGTTCGTCATGTTCATGATATTCGCCTCTTTGGGTCACTTCATGTTGGACATCGAGAACCCTCAGAACACACCCGGTGCCGGTAAGGGCATGATTGTCGTTGCCTGCTTCTTCATTGCCGCCTATGCCATGACCTGGGGTCCTATGATCTGGGCCATTGCCGCCGAGCTGTTCCCCTCTAAGTATCGTGCCAAGGGTATGGCTCTGGCCACTGCCTCCAACTGGGCCTGGAACTTCCTCATCAGTTTCTTCACCACCTTCATCACCAGTGATATCGACTTCGCCTATGGCTACGTCTTCGCTGGCTGCCTCTTCGTCGGTGCTCTCGTCGTCTACTTCTTCGTTATCGAGGGTAAGGGTCGTACTCTAGAGGAGCTTGACTACATGTATGTCAACAAGGTTGCTCCCTGGAAGAGCAGCTCCTACAAGATCCCTAACCGCCAGGAGTGGTTGGCCGATGAGAGCCCCTACGGGCGGAAGGAGCAGGAGATGTACCATGCCGAGAACGCCTAAGCGTCAATGGAAGACGCCTTTCGGCATTTATTACTTCTTTCTTCATGAACAGTGTTCACTTTTTTATTTTATTTCTTATTATTTTTGTTTTTGAGCCACGTTGGTCATGATGCATGAAAACCGATTTTGGACCTGGAGTCCCACACTACATTGTCTGGCGTTCAAACCCCTGGATGTACACTTAGCATATATTGCACGTATTTGCATTGAATAGAACTTTAGACCATCACTTCTTCGCTGCAACTATTACAATATTTTCATTAACTGCGGTCGGACCTGTGCGCCTACCTGTCTGAGCCAGTAGTGTAGTCGCTTTAAAGGCAAGACAGTATGCGGCAGCCTTTTTTTTCTGACGCACGAATGAATCAAGTTTACGTGTTCATTGGCAAATGTCTAGTTATTCGAGGCAGGTTCCGCTGGGTATCTCTGAGCGATGATCAGCGGGATGAACAAGAAAGCACCCATGCAGGTTCCGGGTGTCAATCAAAATCTGGTATGCACTTTCATCAATGTCACTCAAAGATTATAGGAAAAGCCTTGCGAAGAATGCGAAGATGCCCATAGCTAATTGGGCAAGGAGTGTCAAATTTCGGAGTCACTCTTGGTGCCGTCTATTTTGATACGTATCTTCAGAGATTCGATAGTAAAGCGATAGAACCTCTCGTATCTGCGCAGTTCTTCGTCTGGCGCAGCCCCGCTGTCCTCAGAGGTCATTCAAGTGTTTCAGCAAAGCTTTACAGCTCGGGTTCAAGCATTGTTATGGAATGACCGAGTGTTGCAGTTGCATAACAGCGCACCATTTAGAGAAGTTCACCTACGAGTACCCATACTGCGTCACCATTATTTTGCAGATACAGGAGTCAAAGAGTGAATCCCGAACGGGAAAGGGGGTTTCGTTATAATGACCATGGTGGGATCACGGCTCGGGGCTCACGGGTGATTATTGGATATCTACATAATGAGAAGGTAACGTCTTAAACATTCAACACTGAAGGCTGGCTATACAATGGTGACATGGGATATAGAGGGGTTTATCACTATCACCGATGGGATCAAGGAAATGATAAAGGTCAAAGGGACTGCGGTCGCACCAGCTGAGCTCGAGGATCTGCTACTTAGATGCCCGACGGTGGAAGATATAACCGTAGACACCATCCCAAATGACTACACTGGTCAGCATACCAAAGCCCATGTTGTGTTGAAGCCCGGTATCCTACTGACAACTTTCTCATTAGTCCATCAAATCACGGGGTTTGTGCGGGGGTGCCGCATATCTAGGTCACGGAGCTCGACTTGCTTCAAGAGACTCCAAAGAGTGCTAGTGGGAAGATGCTCCGACGCGTGTTGCGTGAATTGGGGTTAGAGAATAATAGGAAGCGGAGTTATATGGTGGATCGCGAAGAAGTCCAGTCTAACCTTTAGTTCGATATAGTAGTACCAATCGATGTTATCGTAGAAAAGACTTTGCGGTTTGAAATGGAAGTTTGGAGGAGTCTTAGTCTTCATCACAATTTGCAGGTATACTCAGCGCTGAGTTGTTCTTTGACACAGTGCTTGCTACTCGGGAAAAGTGTGCACGTAAGTAGCAGATACCGCCCGCGGAGCCCGCCCATAGCACCTTGGGGCAAGGGTTAGTTCGCAGCAGTTAGAGAACCCACAACCCCAAATAATAGTCGAAGTGCTGGTACGAGAGTTACCAGGATCAACGAAAACGAATCCCAAATCTTGTCGACACTAGAGCATCAAATAGTCCGCAATAATCCTATCCCCCGCCGTTTCTGATGCATAAGACAGTCTCAAATCAACCTTGGAAAGGTCCAAGTGGAAGGCAGTGGACCTATCAGGAGGTTATTCGGGGGTCCAAGGGGTCGGCAAATTTCACCCGCAAAACCCAGCGCGGTCCAAGACCTGATTCTGGACCTGTGCTCCCGTCATCCCGTTTGGTCTAGTTCAGTCTAGAATCGTGCTCCAGCCCCGAACCCTTGCCAAGCTGGACTTTTGCCCCCGGGCACATGGTGTGAAAACAAGGACGGTTCCATTTTTGTGCCCGTTTAATCACGGGTGTTGCCGCATGCTTCCTGGTGATGAGAAAATCCTCTCTCATGCCGACCTCCTTTTCGCCCCTGCTTTAAACGACTTCGACGAGACAGCTGGGTTCGACTTCACCATTTTCCCTCTCCATGAGTTTTGACGCCATCATCGCGGTCGGATGCGCATTCCTATCGCCGTGCAGCTTGGGCTGCTAGTCCTGTTGACTACCGTTGTCGGGATTGTCGTCCTTGCTATTGCAACGGTGAGAATCCCGGTCTTGAAACAAGAGGAAAGGCAGGATTGGCATACTAACCAAAGAACCAGTGGACCACGACCTACGAATTCGTCGTGAATGTCGGGTAAGCGTCACTTTTCTGACGGAGTAGGACTGCGCATGCTGACAATCACGTAGAACCCAGAGCCTCGAGCTTGTCGCGACCATCAAAGCCAGCCAGATCGCCTCTAGTTTAGACCTCCTCGAAGTGACCAGCAAGACCATATCCACGCGAATCTTAGTCCAGGCAGCCCTTCTCCAGTATTATGCTGGAAACACCTCCACGAGCAATTGGGTGACGTCCATAACCGACGTACAGTCGGCACTGGGAACCCGAGGGTACCTTAGTCTTTACCAGGCAGTTCTCTACTCAAGGAGTGGGCAGGTGGATAATGAGAGGCTACTCAGTGTGACCAGTGAAACGGTGCCAGATATTACACTTCCTTATACCTATGCCAATGGAAGTCAGGTAAAATTGGGATCGGATAGCTTGGGGTACCCCCCGGAGCTGTATCCCAATCTCACATACACGAACTCACCCGGCGGCAACAGCTCAACCACCGTGCATGCCTTTCCTGACTATCCGCTGGGACTGAAATCCGCCTTGCTTCTCGGTCCCTTGAGAATCAACGATTCATTCTCGCTCATTTCCTTGACGCTGCCCATTGTCAACAACATGTCGGAGACGGATCTACTTGGGTTCATGACGTGAGTGGGAGTCCTTCTGAGGGCAGCACATTAAGGTTCTCTTGAAAATTATACTAATGACCTCATAGCATTGTCGCCAGTGCAGCAGCTTTTCAAAGCGTTGTTAGCTCTAGGGATGGTCTGGGGAACACGGGACAGGTTCTCCTGATCGGGCCTTCTCGACCTGAGAACACATTCGCAGCAAAGTCCCAGCCTGCGACAGCTACATATCCACCTGATGCCGCAGCTCTTGCCGATGCACGGGTTCATTATGTGTTTGAGCCCACACCCCTGCCAGGACAAACCAGTCGGCATCGTGGCGTCTCGACTGACACTTCGTGGGAGCTTTCGCAGTATCCAATGGCGCTGAAGCTGATGCTCGAACCCTATGAAACCGAGAACCATTCCATTAGTAAGCTTTCTACCTGGAATGAAAAGGGATATAGTGTTGCCGTGGGCGCGATTCGCCTTCAGAGCTCTCTGGTTGAATGGATTCTTATCGTGGAAGAGACTCATGCGGAGGCGTTCAGTCCAGTAGCTCGCCTCCGGAAAATTATTCTTGCCTGTGTGTTTGGAACAGCAGGACTGATAATTTTCATGGTGCCTATATTGACGCATTGGGCTGTTGCTCCGATTCGGAGACTACGAGCGGCGGCCCAGAAGTCCGTGACAACAGGGCTCTCTTTTCAGTTTCCCCAGTCTGAGAGACGGGATTCTCATACTACCGACGATGTCGGAGGCACCTTGGAGACGATGGAGGAGCAAGTCAATGAAAAGGGCCGACCTGCCATGTGGGCGAAGCGTTTCCGGGCCCCACTTGAAAGACTCAACAGCTCAGCCAACATGCGGAACCGAAGTCCTCGTCGGTTCCAGATCCCGGGAAGGGTTAAGGAGCAAAATCACTGCGTGACGGATGAACTGACAGAGCTTACAAAAACCTTCAATGAAATGTCGGACGAGCTGACGATCCAATATACACGATTGGAGGAACGAGTCGCGGAGCGAACGCGGGAGCTTGAGAAAGCAAAATTGGCCGCTGAAACTGCCAATGAAAGCAAGACCTTGTTCATTGCTAACATCTCACATGAGCTCAAGACGCCATTGAATGGCATTCTCGGCATGTGTGCGGTATGCATGGGCGAGGACGACCTTTCCCGCATCAAGAAATCGCTCCAAGTCGTCTACCAATCAGGCGATCTCCTTCTTCATCTTCTCAATGACCTGTTGACGTTCAGCAAGAACCAAATCGAACAAGCCATTCAGCTCGAGGAAAAAGAGTTCAAAATTTCGGATATCCGATCCCAGCTGGCGATCATCTTTCAAAACCAGGTCCATGAGAAAAACATCGAGTTCAGCGTTACCTGTGTATCCGCGGAAAGTTCTCAAACTGTCAAATCCACCTCGTGTTTGGAGGAAGGCGTTGAACGAATAGTTTCGGCTTCTTGCCAGGAGGCCGTAAATCTCATGAACATGGTGCTCTGGGGAGACCAGCACCGGATTCTTCAAGTCCTCATCAATTTGGTCAGCAACAGCCTCAAGTTTACCCCGGAGAATGGAAGGGTTCAGGTTCGTATTCGTTGCGTGGAGGATGATTCTGGCTCCGGAGGCCCTGTGACTGGAAGACGGTCCTCGCGATTCCAGGCACCTAACCGGCCCAACACGCAGAGTTCTATTGCAACCCATGAAGAGCCCAGGCAGAGCTTCTCAGATGGAAGGCAGCCTGCGACGGGAGCTATGCCGTCACTGCTATTTTACTTCGAGGTGGAGGACAACGGGCCCGGTGTCCCTGCTCACTTGCATCGGCGTATCTTCGATCCCTTTGTACAGGGAGACCTGGGATTGAATCGCAAATATGGAGGAACAGGTCTGGGTCTGAGTATTTGCGCTCAGTTGTCTCGAATTATGGGTGGCGCCATTGTCCTGGACAGCGAAGAGGGCAGAGGTTCCATTTTTACGTTGCGGATTCCGTTAAGGTTCGTTAAGGAGGTGGCCCCGAGTACCCATATTTCTAGCTCGCCTGGATCGAGAACCCCGAGTGTTTTATCCTTGGAGGATCTTTCTCATGCTGCAAAGACACCGTCGAATCATGGGTCGTTGAGGAATGAACCGGTTGCACCTGGTTTTGAAAAGTCGGATATTCAACCGCGACTAGTTGGCCTGAGTCAGCCATTTTTCACGCCGACGATTCCTTCATCACCTTCATCATCTCCGTCAAAAAACGCCACTCCAAGCAATGGTCAGCCAGCGGATGACGTCCCAAAGAAGATACGCGTCTTGGTGGCTGAGGACAACACGGTCAACCAGGAAGTGGTCCGACGGTAGGATATACTGACTCGCCTTTTTTGCTCTTTTGAATACTAACTTGTCCCAGAATGCTTGCTCTTGAAGAAGTCTACGATGTGACAATGGTCAAGGACGGTCAAGAAGCATACGACACGGTCAAGTCCAACATGGAGAAGGGTCGAGTCTTTGATCTCATCTTTATGGATATCCAGGTATTTCAAATCATGTCATTTGATCTTGAAAGGAGTTGCTAACTCGTGTAGATGCCAAATCTTGACGGCCTTCAAAGCACACGACTTATTCGGGAGATGGGGTACTCTGCACCGATAGTCGCGCTAAGTGCCTTTGCAGAAGAGAGCAATATCAAGGACTGCATGGACTCCGGAATGGACATGTTTATCAGGTTTGTGTTCATAGAATACACAACATTTCTCTTCTCGATACTGAAAACTTCCTTTAGCAAACCAATTCGGCGCCCTGCTTTGAAGCAAGTGCTCAACAAATTTGCGACTATCCCCGAAGAAGGCGAGACTGGGTCGTGCGAATAGTGTGTCTTGGATTGCGTACATATCACCATATTTTTTTCAATCTGAGCCCCAATCGTCACTATTCCTAAATTTTGTCTTCTTTAATTATTCAAAAAGGTGTGACGAATGGCATCGATGCATGGCCTTACGAGGGCGGTGACCGATTGTGCTGAGGAGACGGAACTAACCCGAATGGGAACTATCCCCGACTTTATATAAGTAATCGAGATCGAGGACCACACAATCAGTGTGCTGACAGAGCTCAAATTACTGATCCAGAAGAAAGCTTTGGCCGAACCTGCGGAGACATTGAGGTACACCAGCAGACTGAGAGCAGCAGTGACAGCCACGCATGCATATGGAACACCGAACTTTTCATAACGAAGGATCTGAGGCGCCTTGCCATCCAAAGCCGTGGAGTAGAGAATACGCGTAGACGCGTAGAAAAAATGAGTTGCCAGCGGACAAGGCCGATGTAAGAATCACGGAAATCATGGACGTATTCGTCGCTGCCTTTAGTCGTTCCGCGACTCACTATTTCTAGGATCATTCGGGGCATCGCCCACCACAATCCGCATCAAAGCAAACCAGCTCCGTAATGAGTACAAAAATTCCACGTGTCCTTTTATAAAATACCGCTTCACTCAGCTGCTGGACGAGTCACGTTTTGCCATAAGCGAGTTCCTCGGTGTTCCCCAGTCTACTGTTATTTTCGACCCCAACGCCACCACCGGAGTTAATACAGTCCTGCGCAATCTTGTATGGAACAGCGACGGGAAAGATGAAATCCTTCAGCTCGACATGATTTATGATGCATGTGGGAAGACCACGAGCTACGTTTGTGAAGTGACCCAAGGAAGGGCCCGCACTAGAGAGATTGGATTTACCTATCCAGTGGAGAATGATGAGATTCTTTCCGCATTCCAAAAGGGGATTCAGGCTTCTAAGAGCGAGGGGTTTCGCCCGCGAATCGCCATCTTCGATACGATATCTTCGAACCCAGGTCTGAGACTCCCTTTTGAACAACTCACGGCTATCTGTCGTTCAGAAGGCGTATTAAGCTTAATTGATGGTGCTCATGGCATTGGACAGATTGAGCTCAACCTGTCAAATTTGGATCCGGACTTTTTTGGCAGTAACTGCCATAAATGGCTGTTTACTGCTCGTGGATGTGCTGTATTCTACGTCCCCGAGCGCAACCAAGACATGATGCGAAGCACTTTGCCCACAAGCCATGGATTTAAAGCTCAACCGATCGGGGAAATTCCGTACAAAAAATCTGGCAACAATAGGAAATCTGATTTTGTCTTGAATTTTGAATTCGTTGGTACCACTGACAACATCTCTTTCTTGACCGTTCCGCACGCCGTAAAGTGGCGCGGGAGGTTTGCGGTGGGGAAGAAAAAGATCCACGAATATTGCATTCAACTTTCCCGCAACGGTGGGAACAGAGTTGCAGACATTTTAGGGACTTGGGGCCTGGACAACATTGCCAATACCTGTCGGATTACTACATGATGAATATTCTTTTGCCCATTCAAAAGCCGACTGTTGGAGATGGGAGCCTAGTAAAGGATGAGCAAGGGGCTGAAACCACCGTCACAGAGTTCATACAACAGACGATGATCAAAAAATGCCAGACATCCATGCCAATCTTCCCATTTCAAGGAATATGGTGGGTTCGACTGAGCGGACAGGTTTATCTTGATTATAGTGACTTCGAATGGGCGGGGTGGACACTAAAGACTCTGTGTGATAGTATAGAAAACCAGAATTAGATAGACGAAGGTTCAATTCACGAATTTATGATCTCAATATGTACGCTATCGAATAAATTTATAATATCGTTTCTCAAGACATCGAGATATATTTTTGCATCGCAAGCTCTGCCTTCCAGGGCTTGCTATCCACCTCAAATTTGCGTTTGCAGATGCCGAGGTAACGAAATTGCTCAAAAGTTGATATGCCCATCTTCATGATCTTGATGTACGAGATAGCAAGAAAGTGGGGCGCTGCCCTAATAAGCGATGTGCCTAGGAGCCTGGCCGACGCGAATTTACTGGAAGGCGGAGTAAATTTTTCCACGCTATCACCAACTCGGCCAGGCCTGTCTGCGTAATATCGCCACCCCTCCTTTTTTTTTTTTTTTTTTTTTTTTTTTTTTAATTTTCTCTCCCTTTCGCTTTATCACGTGTATCTTGATCACATTCCTGCATCTGCCTCATTATTGAAAACCCAGACTCATCGGAATATCTCCACAATGGGTAACGTAAGTGCAACCCTGACAATGGCGATGCGATGCCTCTTCGTTTACGTCCCGACCCCGGGGCTCCAAGCTGACACGCAGGTTAACTGATGATACTCCACAGGGAGCGAAAGCCTCGATGAAGCGCGAGCGCAACCAAAAGGATGGAAAAACTGCCAAATCTCAGACCAAATCCGTACGTGAACCCAAAATCCGACCACAACGTTCCAAGCGGCCGGACGCTCCAAGTGTTCCCCCGATCGCATGTCGCTAATTCCAGGGTCTCACATGTAGAATGAGAAGGCTATGAATATCCAATGCCAGGTCTGCAGGCAGACGTTCCTTCAGACCACCAAAGCACCGGCGTGCGTAATATCTTCTAACTGGCAACTCGGCTCAGCTCCAATTCACTAACATCTTTTTGACGCGATAGTCTCCTCGAGCATGCCTCCAACAAGCACAACAAGGGCCTTGCTGACTGCTTCCCAACTGTTAGCCAGTGATTATTACGATTGATAGGGTCGATAAAGGGTGCGGAGTTAAAGAAAGCGCATGGTTTAAGGAGTTTCTGGACTGCGAGCATACTTGAGGACTGGATTTGAGGAAAAGAACCCTTAAAGAGCCAACTGGAAAATTTAGTACGTCGGTACATTTAGACGCTATGATCATATTCCTGGCTTTCTGGTTCATCGCCCATTTCAGGTCACATTGGGGCCTTTTTTCTTAGCCGTGGCAATCTACGACAATAGTGTGCTGGCTTTTCGCTTTAAATGAGTAATTTAGCTCTTTCCTACGTTCTTATCTGATATTCTCTTGTTTACGCTTGAATTTGCTATACGGAGGGCGTAACCACAGCAATTTAGATTGAACTGAGTAATATACGTCCATCTATGCAAAAACTCTGTTGATCCTTTCATTAAGAAACTTCTTGTCACGATTATATGGCTTTCATTCACTAAAGAGCGACGATATTTGGATCTTCCTTTCATTCAGTACTCGATCTCACTGGCGTTGGCTCAAGTCCAGCCGTAACTTCCACAGAATCAAACTGCATAGTCTCATAACTTACTACCCCGTCTAGCGATCTCCCCACCCACCACTGTATCCCCACCCAGGACGGCCCCATCACTCATTTTGATTATTAAATTAGTTGGGAGTTGTTAGACTACCCACATTTTGTGATTCACTTATTTACCTACTCCTATGCCTCTAGCCTACTAGGATGCAGTGTATCCCACGTACCCTATGGGATAGACTTAGTTTTGCTATAGGAAGTTCTATTCCTCCCCCTCTAAATCTTTTACCACACCATCATAAAAACCCAACTACCCAACACTAGTGTACGCCTCATACGAATAAGCTGTTGCATAGCTTCTCTTACTGCTGAGGCAAGACGAGAGTAGGCTATCTTCAATCTTAGCTAATCTCACCATTTCGAAATAATCCTCTCGCTCACGCTACTGTTAATGGAAAATCCCCTTTGGACTGAAGGGAAAGCGAATCATGAAGAGGAGGACTCACTTGCTAGTCACCTCATCCAGAATATGAATCCGAGACTTGTGCAGCAGCGAGCGAGCCAGACAGAAGAGCTGTTTCTGACCGGAAGATAGGGCCAAGGGGCTCCATTCGGCATCAAACCACCGTGGGCCTGGATGTATTCCTCCAATCCGACCAACCGGCAGACCGAGAGAAGTTCAGGATCGGTCTGGGATTCAGTGAGGTCGATATTGGACCGAACAGATCCCTTGAGGAGCAGAGGATCTTGGGTGATAATGCTAATCCTGGACTGGATTTCTTCTGGGGGCACGATCGCGAGGTCGATGCCGTCGATCAGAATGCGTCCGCTGTGGATGTCCATACCTCTACAGAGGGAGAAGATCAACGATCTTTTCCCACTGGAGGTCAAGATCGTCAGCATGAGGGCAAGGAGCAGATCAAATGTGTCAGATTCCAAACCTTCCCGTCCGTCCACAGATTCCAATCTTCTTGCCTGGCTTAATGTTAGCGCAGCATGGTAAATGGCGGATATAAGTGCGACCCGGATCATCGTCACCAATCGATACATAATATGGTAATAGACGGTGGTACAAAGCTGCTCTAAGTCAGTAAAAGAAAGTACAAAGGGGCAGCGCCTCCGCAGGCTTACCGCAGTTCCTCCATATACCAATACGACGGCCCCAATCAACCCTAAACCAGTCGCCTCTGCCCTGGGTTACCTCAGACGCGCTGACATAGTCCACTAGCTGCTCAATGATGATCGGCTGAAAAACTGTCAAGGCCAGGAGTCCAATTTGAGGCAAGACCCCGCCTAGTAATCGCCACTTGAAGGCTTTTACCAGACACAGCGCGAGCTGATGGGGTTTGTGAGAGGCAACTATCCCATCGTATCAGTAAATCGTACATCTAAGGTTCCGTTTCGGGACTTGACGCTTACCAAGGTTCCATTCCTGCTGGAAAGCCTCATGGACATTGCACGCCCGAAGCCCGTTATCCAGTATAGCCAGATCGCGGACCGCGAACTCGTTCCGTGATCTATGGATAATAAATGGTAACAGCCAACCGAAAACAGACCTTTTCAGAATCCCTGCTAGTTCCTCTGTGTTAATATGGTTATATTTCTCTAAGATGATGTCCCGCTTTCCGCTTTCCTCGTGCTTCCAGGCAAAACCAGGCCACCTTCAAAGCGAGACAGACGGTGAAGAGCGGGGCAATAGGCATTAGTAGGTGCAGCAACCAGATAGTGCGATCGCGTGCAATATCTAGCATAATCACCAGCGGCAAATACAGACTGAGGAGAGTCGAGGGGCGCACATTCTTGAGATGCTCGGCATGGGATGTAAAGGCTAGTATGATTGTCGCGACAAATTCGATTGCCGCGGCAGGAATCGTGGCGCGGGAAGGAAGGATGTGGGGTTGAAGCTGCTAAGATGGCTAATTCTGGCCTACAAGTCTCCGGTGGGATGAGTCTCCGGTGGGATGAGTCTCCGGAGCTCAGAACCAGCAACGCCTCCATGCTACTCAGTAAGTGCCACAGGGTCAAGTTCAACCCCGACATTCCGGCAAAATGTCATGAGTTCCTAGCTTGAGGGCGTAGTAATTACTCCGTCTCCACCTCCACATCCTCCACCGTCAGGGATTCAGCGGTTAGCCCTTTCAGCGATCCGGGGAGGTGTTTAACTCGGGAGCTCCCGGAGAGAAGTGGAGAAGCTATTTGCGACGGAGCTTTCCCACCGGAGACCAATAGCTTCAACTGAATGAAATTTAGGAGCCATATATGAACGTGGCTTGACCCAGGAAAGAAGAAATTGACATCCCGTCGCCGCCTCTGTAGAAGAAAACATAACACCGCCGGACGGTTTCAAGACAGTGCGCAGTTTCGCAAGATGAAGAAGGCCGCGATTGGAAACGCCATGTTGCTGGCGTGCCTAGCAGGGTTCAACCAGGGCGCCGCCGCAGGTTCCTCGAGTGCTTCGGTGTCCGGAACCGCAACTGTCACCCTCTCTAAACCCAGCGGCCGCCCAGAGCACATTGCGTCTGGCATGATCTACGGCATCCCAGCCAAGCCAAACCAGATCCCCGCCGAATTCTACACCGGCATGGGCTTCAGATGGAACCTTGCCGGTGCTGCTCAAACCTCCAAGACAGGGTGGATGGGCGGAGTGGCCGACTTCAATACCCGCTTTCAAGATACATTCGGAGAATACTCGACCACCCGCAAACACGGCGGCGAGTTTCAACTCCGCATTTCAGACCTCTGGGGTGCAGATGGCAGCGAGACGGCCAGTGACCCCTTCCCGGGAGATAACGGGAACTGGACATCGTGAGGACGCCTGAAGCCGATTCCTTTGCTCTTCCTGCGTTGGCCCAAGCTCGCTCACCAGTCCCCTTAGGTATGACTTATTCCTCGGCGCAATCGTCGACAGCATCTACAGGAACCACATGCACCCCGGCCTCTCTGTCGAGATATGGAATGAGCCCGACGGCGGCTATTTTTGGAGGCGTTCGCAATCCCAGTACTTAGAAATGTGGGGACGTGGACTGCTGAGACTGCGGTATGTCGAACCAGTTCCATAGGCGACTTGTGTCTTCAACGCTCTGTAGTACCTATAGCCACGGATATATCTTTCACGAAGGAATTGCTGACAGCCAGAAGACAACGGCTCGGGCCTCACACCCCCCCTCATCGGCCCTTCCTTTGCAGTTCCCCCCGGAGAGCCCAACAGCTGGTGGGACACCTATCTGTCCTTCATCCAGCATAACAACACTATCCCGGACGTCTTCACCTGGCATTCGGAGTTCTACGGGCCCCAATACCTCTACGATGACCCCCAGGAGGCCGCAGGCGCGCTCAAGTCAATGCTCCAGCAGCACAACATCCCGCCCACGCCCTTCTGCATCAACGAGTACGGCGTGATTGACGAACAGCAGCCCGCTGGAGTCGCGTGGTATATCTCCCGTCTTGAGCGTCTCAACATTCCCGGCCTCCGCGGCAACTGGGCCGACGGCTTCCAGCTGCACGACTTCCTTGCCAACCTCCTCGGAAAGCCGGGCGCCAACACCGCCCAGTACAACTACACACAGGGCGGCTACTGGCCCAACGGCGAGTGGCGCGTGTACCAGTACTACGCTCAGCGCATGACGGGCTACCGCGTTGCTACCGAGGGCTCGCCGGACCGGCGGTTCGACGTCTTCGCCACATCGGACGGGTCGCCGTCGGGCGTCAAAATCCTGTGCGGCCCGCGGCTGGCAAACGGCACCTGGGCAATCACTGTCGATGCCCTGAGCTACCTGGGCTACGAGCAGCGTGGGAGCATCCCAATCCGCACGTTGCGCTTCGACTGGAACGGCACCTATGGCGACGTGGGCCTGCCGATCGACATGGGCGTGACGGAACATCAGTACGAGGGCGACTCGCTGACCTTCACTGTGACCCCGGTGACTAGCCAGACCGCTTACGCTTTCGAGTTTGCTAAGAAGGACGGCCGCGGTTGGTGATGGTCGACCAGTAGTATATACACCGTGTAGTTGACAACAGTCTGAAAATAAAGCTTATTTTTCAGGTCTTGCTAGCCAACTAAAGTTAGTCTACGTTAAACTCCGCTGGTGTTCACCCACTTTACTAACAAAGGCTTCCCGGCGCTAAACTATAAATTGACTAGCCCTCGCTGGAATTCAAAGAAAATCCCACTGGTATTTAAAACTCTTCCTCTACCCTATTAAACGGTCGTATAGCGCTAAAGAATTGAGAAGTTCTAAATTAGCAATTAATCTATTGATAATATCAATATAAACCATATCAGACTAGTAGAGAAGTAGTTATTATATTATTAAGTTTTATCCTTTTTTTGATAGAGTGCGCTTTTAGTTTTTTTACACCGCCGTATCGCTCCTAGGCTTAGGGATTATCTAAGGATTCACCTAACCCATCCTATAGGGGTAAATAAGATATATTGTTGGGATTGGTAGTAGTAGTAGTAGTAGTAGTAGTAGTAGTAGTAGACTTCAATTAACCTAATAAAGCTCGCGATAAATATATGCTGCTATTACATTGGGGACTACCCTGTCTACCAGGATTCCGAGTAAGATTTGTATTAATGGGTACTTAAAACCTATTTCTAACTGGGTTATACAGCGCGTGCAAGCGTAATAGTAACTATACGAGTCTACGAGAGAGAACCTAGGGGCGGTATCATAGAGCAATGCATTTGATGATATTGTGGAGGACGGTGAAGAAGGGAATGGGGTCCAAGACTGAGAGAGAATTAATACAATTAAACAGGGATACCACGCCTTCCATCTTACGCTACCTCCTGCCCACTGATAATAATCGGGAGAACCCCATCTGCACTCTTGAGATCCACCTTATTTGTGATGATAACAGTCCCGTTGGTGACATTCGCGGCATCAATGGTATCATGAGTTCCATTGACACCGTTTACACCGTTGACCTCATGAGCGCTGTCAATACCGTTGGTCTTCAATTCCTCCAAATCTTCAGATTTTTCGTCGGCATCAGGGGCTGGCACATTGTCACTGCCGCTATTATGCTTCCCCTCGGGATCAAGCCGAGTCAGCAACTCTTGGGGAAGCTTCTGCACCACAACCTCCAACAAATCCGTGATGGAGGCGCCACCCAGAATCTTCATCACCGGCACGTCGACTGCGAGCTCCTTCAAGAACCACGATCTCACCTCCACAGCGACCAGACTGTCGACACCCATATCCACCAGAGGCGTGGTGTCATAGAGGCTGTCCGAATCCGAAAGGAATTTCAACGCTTGCAGCTTTGATTTGAAAGCAACTAAGCGAAATTGTCAGTGACCATGTTCAATCGGTCTGGGGAGAAGTCTTGAAACATAATTTTACGTACTTGAAAGCACCTTCGCCGCGTCTTGCATGTTCTTGGCCCCTTCCAACAGTTGTCGGACTGGGACCACGTTGCCCCTCTTTCCACCCCGGGCGCCGCCCTGTCCCACCTCCCGAATCAACAGCGACAACCTGGTATTCGTCTTCCAGTATGCGTCCTTGGACTGCTCGACAGTGATGGGCGCCAGACCAGTAATGATCTCCGGGTTGAGGCCCAATTCAGGTCGTCCGGACAAGATGGCCTCGGCAAACAACTGCTGCAGATCATTCTCGCTCATCGCGATAGTGCCAGATCGCGTGGTTAGTCGCTCCTGATGCTCCTTGGTCAGACGGCCGTGGCTCTCACGCTCGATGAAGCCCAGTCCCACCAATCGAGTGATGTCAATTGATGATCCGGCCAGACCTTGCTGACGGCGCCGGTCGATAAGTGCCTTAATGAAACAGTTTCCGGCAGTGTACGCCGATTGACCAGGGTTACCGACTGTTGCCGCGATCGAACTAAATCCGATAAACCAGTCGAGTGGTTGGCTGGGATCGGAGAAGAGCCGGTCGAGGTTAATTGTGCCTTGGATCTTGGGACGCAGGACGGCTTGGAAATCTTCGAAGCTCATCTTCATGAAGGAACTGTCTCGCAGAACCATGGCACCATTCGCAACACCCCCAATGGGCGGCATGGACTCCTTGATGGTTTCAAAGATCTGCTTTATGGATTCGAAGCTGGTGATGTCACTAAGAAAGGAATCTGGTTAGCAATTTTCTTCCAAGTGGTGAGAGAGGTTAACTCAATAATTTATTTACTTACCCTGCGAAATACTTCACTGTCGCACCTCTTGAATTTTGCCATTGGACCCAGTCTGCGTCGGGATTGGGTGTACGGCTGCTGAGCACAATATTGCGAGCATTGTGGGCAATCATGAAGTCGGCCAGGGATCGTCCAGTGTCTCCGGCGAGACCAGCTAGCCAGTAGGTGCGATCGGGGCGGAATAGATCATCACGTTGGAAAATGGGTTCAACAGAGACCGATACGTATTGATCCTCTTGCCAGTAAATCAGTGAGCTGGGATTTGGAGAAGCAAAGTTTGCAACCACCCGTCTCAATGGTAAGATGTCAAGCGGTGCGCCCTCTGGAGTTGCTTGTGCGGAGAGCAGTGAGGAGGCGAATGAAGTAGCGCGACGGAGCAGATTTGTGATGGCTTCGGGGGCATCGTGCGGAAGAACGGACGCTTCCGATGCAGTCAGGCTGGACATCTTGACCTTATCACAGATCGATGACACGGAGGTAGCAATCTTGGAGCCGAGACTTTGAGATTGAGGCCCGGCTCCGGAGGCGTCGACGTACAAGGTAACGTCGGATGGTAAGAGGGCAGCGATGGCTCTCTTGGTACTATTTGGGTGAACATATACCCAGTTTCGGCCAGACATTTCGGGACTAGACGTCAGGAAAAGAGCCTTCTTGCCAACTCTGCTCAACTGCTGAGATAGCAGAGATGCTGCAACTGGATCTGGCTCATACGCCATCACAGTACCTGTGGGTGGCAGCATTTGCAATACCCATTGGACTGTGAGGTCGGCAATAACAAACGACATGAATTGTCCGTCAACCTCGACCTCGTCAAGGGATGCGGTCCAAGACTTAGGGACCTTCACGATAGACTCGTTGCGGTTAGAGAAACAGAGTGTTTTCTCTCCTGTCTTGACATCTTCTCCAAGACTAACAAATACATATCCCACTGGCGTCTTGATCGACGACAAGAAAGAGCAAGATATCTTGACGGTAACAAAGCCATATGAGGATTTCTCAATGGTGTGCTGTTCCCGTAGCATGTACGAGTCGTCGACGAACTCCAGCGCCAAAGGTGTCGTCTGAGTGTCCACCTTGTGAGTCATAGGTCTTTTGGATGAATTGTATCGATTGTTCTGGCCATCATGCGGACGGACTCTTGGGGCATGGAGCTGGCCGTCCTTAAGGACCAGTTCTGGCTCGAACTCCCAATGTATCTTATCCGACTCGCCACGTCTGGCAATTTCCGATTGGAGCCTGAGCTGGCACATCGACTTCGCGATGACTGAACAGTCATTAACATTGACGGAATCAATATCCAGAGTCTGCAACAGGGTTCCAGGAACTTCGTAGAACAGCGTCCGGAAGAGACCGAGGGTAGTTCCGGCATGGGGGTTGTTCGATCGACGGCCCTGGAGCAACCAGAGTACACTGGCCGCAGAACCTATGACTGTCTTCAGGTTAGAGAAAACAGACTCTTCCAGGTCCTGGAACAAATTCGCGTCGCACTCAGCAAGGCACAGGACGTGGTAACTCTCAGGGAGTGCTGGTAGATTGTCGAATTTCTCCAGCTTGATGACATCTGCAAACTGGGACCTCAGCGTGAGGCAGAGCTGGTCCCTGAATGGTGTGACAGACGGACTGCTGCCCCCAATGACCAACAGGATTCTGTCAGCACTCGGAGCTGAGCTGAGAGGCATGCTCAACTGGCTGATAACATCATTTTGTGCTCGAGAAACTATAATGGATCCGGGCACGCCCACTGGGTCACGCATGGGCGAATTGGTTTCGATGCCATTGAAGCCCGTCTCTCGAAGGATACTATCCCACTCCTCAAGAGTAATACTGGGACCCCATTGACGACCATCATTCTCGCCGATCCACCAGCCGGGGAGTCCGCCCATGACGAGACCATGGCGCATCACGTCATTGCGGATGATCTCAACCATCACAAGGTAACCACCTGGTCGCAAGAGCTTTCGCGTATTCTCAAGAGCAGTCCGCAATGACTCAGTCGCGTGTAAAACATTAGAGGCAATGACAACATCATAACTCTGGAGGGTATAGTCCTGTCCAGTGGGGTCCTTTGCGATATCCAAAGTCTTGAAAATCATCTTGTTGACCTGCGATGGGAAGTGTTCCGCAGCATGACCGAAGAAGGCACTCGAAATATCGGTATAAGTATACGACGCAAAGGAGTGTCCAATCTTCTCTAAGATCGCCTTGGTCGCACCACCGGTTCCGGCGCCCACCTCAAGGAAGTTCATGCGAGGAGATTTCACGCAAAGCTGCTCCATAACCCCGGCAATCAGGAAGTTGAGCAGCTGGAATCCGATGGCATCCACATAGTACTGCTCAAGGTAGTTATCCTTTGTCATGTACTGCAGGATGCTGGTATCTCCATTGAGCACCGAAGAGAGGAGCATATTTTCTCCGACAGCTTTAGTCAGGTTGAAATCGGCATCTGTCGTGGGATAGCTATAAAAGTGTTAATAGAGGTTCCAAATCAAGTCTTCAACAAGGCACAAGCTACTTACCTGTCGATCATCTTGAAAATATCCTCTCTGGTGTCGTTCACCCAAGAGCGCGGGGCAAACGGATGCTTCCCGTCATTGACAATGTGAAAGAGCCGCTCGGCGTTCTTCAGCAGAGCCTGTCGATACCACGGAAGGGTCTCGCGTTGTTCCGGACTGACCGAGAGATGGAAGGTCTTGAGGTAGTAGAATGCCGCCCGCTCAGCGTCAAGGGCCTTCATGCTCTCCTGATGAGTCGGCTCTCTATCGCCAAAGATTATATAGGCGTCTGGCTTATCAAGACACAGGAACGACTCCTGGAAAAGGTATCGATCGTTGTCCACGGTCGCTCCTGCGAATGGGGAAAAGGTGAGCCCCTCAACCTCGATAATCTTCTCCTTGAAATGCTCCGAGAAGACCTCCACATCTCCAGTGACGTAAGTGTCGCGAGGATCAGTGATAGTGCAGTCGATCTCAACATTGCCTGTCATGTTGGTGCCGCAGAGTTCAGGGATAATCGAAATGCGACGACAGAAAGTCGGCGCCACGATGGTCCAGAGACGGCCATCTCCGGGGGCACTGTGGGCAGCATTCAGGCCCTGCAAGGCACTGTCCAGCATACCAGGGTGGAAGAGCAGAGAAGTTTCTGAATCATCAAAACCCTCGCATCGAATTTTTCCCGTCGCAAACCCTGATTTACGACTGACACTCATGAGGGCACGGAAAGGACCCTCGTATCCGAATCCGAAGTCTTCTCGGAGGATCTTGTAAAAGCTGTCCACGTCCACCGCGGTCAGCTTTCCAATGGGAGACTGTCTAGGCGAGAAATGGAATGCCGAGTACTCTCCCAGAAGCACACGAACACGACCGCAGCAGTTGAGTGACAGGTTAGCGGTGTCTTTGCTGATTGTGGAGTAGGCCGCGAAGTCAGCGGTAATTTCCTTCGACTCGGCGTCGAGGGTAGACACCTTGGTCATGGAAACGAGCAGCTCAGTTCCCGTGGAGTCGTGGATGGCGATAGCTTTGCGAATTTCAAGATCGAGGAGATCGATGGACATCACTGTCCTTCCTTGGGCAAGCTGCAGCGCTGCTTCCATGGCAAGACAAATGTAAGCCGTGGCGGGAAATACAACCTGACCTTGTAGTGAGTGCCCTGAGAGCCATTTGAGTTCGTTCATTTTCAGGATGTTTCGCCATCTCCATTCATTCGTCACTCCGTCCGCAGTTTGGATGCCCAACAAGTCATGGAAGGGCACCGGGTGGCTGTGGAAGGTCTTGATGAGTCTCGATTCAGCAAAGTAGCCCTTGTCATGGGCCCAAGGGTACGTTGGGAGACCATGGATCATCTTAGATGGAGTGTCCGGGTAACATGCTTGCTGGAAAGTTCCGAGTTTCACAGCAGTAGGTCCAAAGTGACTCCATAGGAATCCAAGTGTGTCGGAGAATGCCGCCATGCTGTCCTTTCCACGCTCCAAGGTACTAGTATATGGAATTTCCCGATCCACGGCGGCAAGAATAGAATCTTTGGCCGGGCCTTGCAAAGCAGGATGCGGCCCGACCTCTAAGGCACAGTTAATTGATTTGCCCAAAGATGTCATGCATGTTTGAACGGCTGGGCAGAACAGTACGGGCTGGACCATGTTATCGACCCAATATTGGCCGTTCAGACTCCCCGGGCTAGTGACGATCTCGCCCTTTCGGACGCTGCTGAACCACTGCGGTGCGTCGAGCCCGGGCTGTCGGACTTCGATCTTGCTGTTTGTCAACGCTATGAGGTAAGATGCAGAGCATTTAAGCATGTGAGCCGAGTGGTATGCAGTATCGACCTTCAAAACTCTGGCAAACTTTCCCTCGTCTTCTAAAATTTCCTGTGCTTGGGTGATAGCCGTGATATCACCCGACAGAGTCACGCTGGCTGTAGAGTTGTGGGCAGCGACACAGATCTTTCCGGCGAAGTCGTCAAGCTGGCAAAGCTCACTGGCATCCTCGATGGATGTTCCAACAGCCAGCATTGCTCCTTTCTCTCCAGAAGGACCGGCAGCCATCTTGGCGTAGAATCCCCTGTAGTATGCGATGCGGATGGCGTCGTGCGCAGTGATGAAGCCTGCAGCATAGGCTGCAGCAATCTCACCCGAGGAATGACCAACAACTGCTTGGAACTTAATCCCGGCAGCGTAAAGAAGGTCAACCAGAATGACCTGTACAGCCGTGCAGAGAGGCTGGGAAAGGGAGGCTTCGTTAACGGGCGCATTGCTATCAGTGAGCACTTCGGCTAGAGTCCAGGATGGGCGGTTGTAAGAGGGCAAGCTTGCCAGAGATGCATCTAGCTCTTCCACTGTTTTCCGGGCCAGCGGGATCGACGAGATAAGCTGCGATCCCATACCTTGCCACTGAGCACCCTGGCCAGTGAAAACACCCAGCAATGAAGCGGTTCCAGGCAAAGCTGAAATAGAAGGTGAAGCGGATTCTTTCTCTGAGGCTGCTTCAATAGTAGACTGAATCTTCTCTCGAAGCTCGGCGATCGATGCAGCAGACAGTGCGAGTCTTCGCTGAAGAGCAGACCGCTTGGTGCTCAAATTGTATGCCAGTTCAGATATATCAATAGCTGCCTTCTTGTCCATAAATTCAAGGGTGGACTGCAAGAGTGCAACAAGCGAGTTATCAGACGCCGCAGAAAATACAGCTGGAATGCAACATGTTCTCGATGTGGCTGCCTCTATTTCAAGAGCTGGGCCACTGGGCGTTGGTGCATATGTTTCAAGGATACAGTGAGAGTTGGTACCGCCAAAGCCAAAGCTGTTGACACTGTATTGAGAAAAAGAATTAGTATGGAGATATAAATCATCAAAGTTCGAGTTCGCTCTTCAACTAACCTAACCCTCCGTGGTTTACCATCTGGTAATTCAGGCCAAGGTTGATTGGCCGTAGGAACACGAAGATTCTTGGTAAAGAGCTCAAGCTCGGGGTTCAAGCGATTGAATAGTAGATTTGGGGGCACAGTTGCATTTTGAAGAGCCAAACAAGCTTTTATAAGACCTGCCAGTCCCGCAGTACCCTCAGTGTGACCGACAACAGTCTTGATAGAACCGACGAAGAGTTCGCCTTCAGAATCAGACTCGGGGAAGAATGCATTCATGATGGCCTCAGCCTCTTGGGGATCGCTAAAAGAAGGTATATTGGTTTTTATTCAAGTATGCGCAGAAGGTTTCAACTCACCCGGCCTTGGTTCCTGTGCCGTGAGCTTCAAAGTACTGGCACCGGTCCTCCTCCTTCATCGGATCCAGCCCAGCCCGGGCGTATGTGTCTCGAATTAGGGATGCCTGGGCTGTAGCACTGGGCATGGTCAACCCCTTTGTTCGGCCGTCGTGGTTGACGCCAACTTCTCGGATCACGCATTCGATGTGATCCCCATCTTCAATAGCAGCGCTAAGAGTCTTCAAGACGACGCAAGCAACACCCTCACCTCTGGCGTAGCCGTCCGCGTCGACATCCCACATGTGGCATCTAGAGGTTGGTGACAACATGCTGAGCTTGCTCAGTGTGATGAATGTGAAGGCCGACAAACACAGGTTTGTTCCACAAGCAATAGCAACGCGGCTGGTGCCGTTTCGAAGGGTCTGCACGGCTTCGTTCACAGCGACCATGCTAGATGAGCAGGCGGTATCGATCGTCATGGACGGGCCATGCCAGTTAAAGAAGTAGGATAACCGGCTCGAGGCGTTGCTGGCAGCAGTGCCAGATGCAGCGTAGGTGGGAACCGAATTCACGTCCTGGCCGTTTAGCGCAAAGTAGTCCTGGGACATGAGACCGACAAAGACGCCGGTGTCAGACCCGGAGAGGTTGCTGAGAGTGTGGCCAGAAGTTTCGAGGGCCTCGTATGCCACTTCGAGGAGAATTCGCTGCTGGGGATCGATGGCTTCTGCCTCGCCGGGAGGGACAGAGAAGAACTTGGCATCGAACTCACGAACATCCTCTGACAGTAGGTAGGCCTGGCGGATATTTGTGGTTCCGTGATGACTACCGACTTTGTGATAGAAGCGATCTACGTTGAATCGCGAAGAAGGAATGTTTTGGGCGACGTCGGTTGGGTTGTTCAGGAGATCCCACAGCTTAGAGGGCGAGCTTGCGCCTCCTGGGAAGCGGCATCCCATGCCCACAATGGCAATGGGTTCATTTCTGGAGGGAGACATAGTGGAGAGGAGCGTTTTCGGGGGTAAGGAGAAGAGACTTGGAAGTTGATTCAAGTATGAGGAGAAGATGCTTCAAGTCTACAGAGTTGATCAAGAAAATTGGATTTGTCTCCTGCGTCCTGATTTCAAACCAGTCACCAACGATTATCGAACTATATATGCAATAAATACATGATTCCTACGACCTTATCGCGTGACTATGCAAAGATTAGAAAATGCCAATCTCTATGCGACGCGAGAGCCGATGGGGCCAAAACGTGGGCAAAACGTGGCTAAACGCCGGTAGGCCGGACCGTGGGGATGAACGCCGGTTGGGTCTAACTATGAGAACCGGCAACTTAATCTGACAGCTCAAAAATTCCGGATCCCATCTAGCCTATTATATTCTGGACTAGCTGATACGCTCGTCCGGAGTGGAAACATTTACTTTGAATCCTTGTCACACCAAAACGCCATACCTATTAGATTGCTTCACTTTCAACATTACGAACTTTCATCAACAATTTCGTCCTTTTCATTTTTTCCACACAATGCCTGGACTACCCTCCACTCAGACTGCCATTGTAGCCCTTGACGATGGCACTCTCGGTCTACGCGATAATGTCCAGATTCCCGCCTTGGAGGAAGACATGATCCTGGTGAAGAATGCGTTTGTTGCGCTGAACCCGATTGACACCAAAATGGTCGGCAAGCTGGCATACCCTGGCGCAATCGGCGGCATGGACTTTGCGGGCGAAGTTATATGCATTGGGTCCAAAGTTCGAACTGCCGTACCCATCAAGCCTGGCGACCGAATTTGCGGAGCAGTGCCAGGAATGCATTCTCTCACTCCTACGGTTGGCGCGTTTGCGCAGATTGTCGGCGCAACAGATCTTACCACGATCAAGGTCCCAGACCACATGTCACTTGAACAAGCGGCAACGCTGGGAAGTGGAATTGGTACCATTGGTCTCGCACTTTTCAAATCGCTGGATGTTCCTGGATCTCCCAAGTCGCCGGCCAGCAAGCCAGTAGAGGTGCTAGTATACGGTGGCAGCACTGCCACCGGTACTCTCGCCATTCAGTTGCTCAAACTGTAAGTTTAGTATCACCTGTGCTTCATGAAGTTTGGGACGCTCACCCATCTTTCTAGGTCAGGACTGAGCCCTATAGCGACTTGTTCACTAAGCAACTTTGAACTCGTGAAATCATACGGGGCCACTGCAGTATTCGACTACCACGAGGAGACATGTGCGGATGATATTCGCAAACACACGCGTAATTCCCTCAAGTTTGTTCTTGACTGCATTTCGGAGCCAGAAACAATGCAATTGTGCTACAAATGTATCGGCAGGTCTGGAGGCAAATACACCGCACTGGAACCCTTCCCTGAGTTCCTCCATACCCGACCGAAGACGGTTGTTCCAGCCTGGGTTTTGGGTCCAACACTCCTTGGCAAAAGGCTGGGCTGGCCAGAGCCATTTGGTGGAGAAGGAAACGAAGAGTATAGGAAGTTTGGTTTCGAGTGGTTTGCACTGGCGCAAGAGCTACTGGATGATGGTAAGCTGAAGACACATCCCCACAAAGTAGTAGGTGAGAGTCTTAGCGAAACATTAGTTGGTCTTAAGCTTCTTAAGGACAAGAAGGTATCTGGCCAGAAGCTCGTCTGCCGCGTCTAATGATATCGATCTGATTTTCGGGGTCTATCAGTGGTTCAGGAGATCATTAGCTTGTATCTATTTCCTAGGTTCCACATAAATCACAACCCTTAGTTGAAACACATCAACCTGAGAACAAGGATTGAATAAATGCATGTGAGGGATTGATCTCAGGATACATGTGTTGCTGCTATGTATATTTGAGAGTGGCTACATGTATCAGCTAACATTGAGCGTATTGTCCTATTTTCACATTAAGCTGAGATTCGCCATGAATTGTATATATTGAGTAGGTGAATGGAAAACTTTACTATTTAATTCCATTAATAGTAGGGATTAAATCTTTATTAAAAAAGTGTAGGATTAGTTTCCGGGCGAACATTTGAGGCACTGGCGCTTCTTGTCTCGGGTTAACCAATAGCCCTGTTTATGAACCGATACGATCTCAGAGCAGTGGGATTTGGAATGTAGGTGTTCATTGGTAAATCATTAGATCAGAGCCTCTAATAGTAATCCTGCAGTTTAATCCTCGCATAAATAGTGAGCAGTTTCCCTGATTACCCTAGGTAGAAGTCGCCGGTCCATAGTCTTGGCACTGTACGCCTAACACCGGCGCACGCTAACATGCTGACAGCGCACCAAGATATTAGGCAACTAACATGCCCCTTCAGGAAATTAGAAAGGCTTATATCTAGTCTCCGTTTCGAAGGATGTGTTTATGAGTATATTAGGATAAACATTATTTACCATACGCATTGAAACATTATTTACTCAACAAATTATCACGAGGTTTCTCTCATTCTATAGAACTTTCAGGATGAGATCGTTTCTCGAGATATGGCTGTGTACGCTTACACTAACTGTAGGGGGAATTGTCCACCAGACTTTCGTCTTTGGACATTATACAGCATTGCTCTTCAAAGTGCTAGGCGCTGAATTGTGTGCCTTTGTTGGCTTTGCTGTTTATTGGATGATCCTCTATCCCCGTTATTTCACACCTTTCCGGGATATCCCAACCCCTTCGGTACGCATAGTCTTGTTTGTATTACATCGGAGACACGCTAATAATATAGTAGCATCGAACAATTTTGACAGGAAATTACCCCGTTCTATTCCCCGATAATGCATGGGTGCCGCTGCGGAAGATTGTCGAGAGCACCCCCAACGAAGGTCTTCTCCGAATATACTCAGCTTTGAGTGGGGAGGTCATTCTAGCGACAAGTCCACCGGCAATCAGAGACATGCTCACAGTCAATGCCTTCGACTACGCTCACCAAGATCTGGTCAAGATTGCCATCAAAAGATTCACGGGTAGCAACCTTGGCTTCCTTAGTAATGATGACTTCAAAGTATGTGAATACCAGAATCAGGTCCCGTGGCTAGAAGTCGCAGCTGACAAGAGAACTCACAGCTACACCGCAAGAATATGATGCCGGCTTTCACCGTGCCCCATGTTCGTAATCTTACTGATATCTTCTGGCGAAAAGCCCAAGAAATGGTCCAATGCATGGGGGATGAGTTGCGCGCGAACCCTGACGCCCCGATCAACTTCCGCGAATACGTTTCCCGCGCTACACTAGATAACATTGGGCTCGCCGGCATGGGACACGACTTCCAGACGCTGCAGCAGCCCGATAATGACCTCCGAAGCCATTACAGAAAATTGATTCTGGACCCTACCCGGGTGTTTAGTTGGGTCGGGTTGTTCAGCCGATACTTCGATATGCGCCTTTTGATGAAGGTGCCTCTGAAGAAGCTCATTGAGATCTCCAACTCGGCAGACTACCTCCGTGGAATCACGGGCGGGGTCATCCGACAGAGAAAGGAAAAGCTTGTTGCAGACGAAGACCTGAGCAAAAAGGATATCGTTACTGTCGCCCTGGCAAGCGGTGTATTTGAGGAACACCATCTGATTGACCATGTCATGACCTTCCTCACAGCCGGCCACGAGTCCACCGCCACGGCCTTCGAATGGACCATGTATGAGCTTGGAAGACGGCCAGAGATGCAGCAACGTTTGAGAGGGGAGGTGCACAACGCCCTAGGAACCGACTTGCAGACGACCGAGTATGGCCCCCGCGGTCAGAATCTTCCCTACTTGAATGCCTTCTGCAACGAAGTCCTGCGGTGCTATCCATTCTCTCCCATTATTATCAAGGTCGCCAAACAGGATACTACGATGATCGGCCACCGAATTCCGAAAGGTACCGTTGTGATATACTCAGCCGAGGTGACGAACCACGACAAGACGCTCTGGGGACCGGATGCCGATGTGTTCAACCCTGACCGATGGATTGGCGATGGAAAAGCCAACTCGGGAGGTGCATCTAGTAATTATGCTATGTTGACATTTGGGGCTGGGCCACGAAACTGCATTGGAGCCAATTTCGCGAGGGCTACTCTGGAATGTCTCGTCACTGCTGTGATGTCTACGTTCGAGATCGGACTTGCCAACCCCGACACGGCTGACAGGCTAAAGTTCGGTCAAACGAACAAGTCTGCAGAGGGAGTTTTCGGTCGACTCAAGTTTGTCCGGCCCGCGAAAGCTTGAGTGATATTATACATGCCGGTAGGCTCGAAGTTTGTGTTTAGTATACAACATTCGAGTTTGCCTATGACAATCAGCCTAGTATTCATTTTCTGAATCAGATCAGAGATCCTAAGACTACGTGTGCGAGGGATTACTGCTGTAGCGTATTGGTTATAGGAATTGATTGAGCCCGATCGTTTCACCTGTCCGGAGTACGCAAATGCCGTTCAAAGTCTAAAAGTCGCCGGTTGAGCAACACAGCTCTGACATGAGAGCTTTGAAATGCGAAGTAAGCTTGTAATCTCCGTTATCTGTTATAGCGGTCCCTAAGTTCGCAGTCAACAAGAAATGCAATTCGACGCTTCACATCTCCAACTGTTCTAAACTTTATGAGATTGCATGGGAGTTTGCAATGAATCTCTGGAAACTCTCCGTTGGTATTCTGGCAGCGGTCAAGTCGGTCTGGACCCGCGGAAGCCCGTTTGCTGCACTTACAGCGCTGTGGCCGACGAATGAAGACGGAAAATACATTATTCAAGCAGAAGGCATTCGCCTGGCTTTTACCAACCATGGCGCTGCCCTTACAAACCTCTGGCTGAACAACACCCATGGGGAAGAGATTGACATTGTCTTGGGCATGGATGACGCTCGGGATTACCCTCAGCAGTCGTCGAATCCGTACTTGAACGGAGTCATAGGTATGGGATCTCTCTTTATCGCAGACCAAAATTCGAGAATGAACCTGCATCTCTCAGCAGCTCTTCCCCCCATTAATCCAACCCGCGTCTGCAATCCTTCGTTACCCCACTCCGCCCAGAGCCTTGCTAATATCCCAAGTGCAGGACGATACGCTGGATTCTTGAGCGGCGCGAGCTACGAGGTGGATGGAATCCTCTACAACGTCACCCCGAACGCACACAACGGAACCTCGTTATACAATGGTGGCGAGAAGGGATGGGGTCGCCAAACCTGGGATATCGCAGTGCACATCAACAACAGCATCACATTCGTCCTGTTTGATAACCGGTGGAATGGCTTCCCGGGTATCTTCGCCTCCTGTGTAACACATACAGTTACGCCGTATGAATGGCGGATCGCTTTCGGGGTGACTCCATTGCTGAAGGCCGGACCGATCAACCTAAGCCAACAAGTGTTCTTTAACCTTGATGGGTTCAGGCCAAACTCCAGCGAAACAGTGCTTAATCACAAACTTCATCTCCCGGTGGCCGGTATGCGGTTTGATGTTGATGATCGTGGTATTCCGACTGGAGATATTCGAAGTAGCAGGGAGCGGAAAGATTTCGACTTCTGGTCGACGTCGAAATCCATTGGGGAAGAGATTCAGAAGCAGAGATCATCATTTGATGTGACTTATGCGCTGTCTCATAAACCATTTGGTGACAAGGAGGATGACCCTGTCGCGATACTCTCCTCGCATCTGTCAGGTATCACCATGGAGCTTTACACTGACCAAGACGCTCTCCATGTTCATACGTGGGATGGTAAAATTAGTAATAAAAATCCTTCCCTGGGGGTTAGAGTGAAAGCTGACAGTTTGTGTAGGTGGGTTGAAGTTGAAGAAAGATCAAGGCGAAGGCAAGGTATCTCAGCACGGTGCGATATCGTTGGAAATGCAAGACTGGCCGGATGCCGTCCACCACCCAGAATGGAGACACCGAAAGACCATTTGGGGTATGGACGGACTATTCACGAGATTTGCGACATACAAGTTCTTGGTCAATGGGCAATAGAGGATTACGGTCCGCATATAGTCAAGGTGAATCTATGGTTGCAGCTAGATACATATAGAAGCTACGGAAGTACAGTCTTGGTTGCAAATCAGAAATCACAAATCCGTTCTCAAACTCCCGTAATCATTACTTCATTCTCGCTAGACAGATATCATGGCTGGTGCAGCTGGCACAGAGTCACAATCATATTCCACCATAACCTTTCCAGCAATATTATCCACATCCTGCGACTTAGCGGGAATCTCATGGCCCCCTTTGAACTTCACAACACTCGAAAGTTTCTGATTGAAATACTCCTTTGACAGCCTCGTCCCTTTGGACGACCACGGATCGGTACTCCCCTGAACATGAACAGACAAAATATCCAACGTCCGCGACAAAGGCTCAGCAGTCAGCGGCAACGAAGGACAAATCCCACAAATCATAATAGCGAACTTGATATCCACTCCAAGCTCCGGGTCAAGACATAAAGCAGTCGCCACACGCGTACCCTGACTAAAGGCCATGACGCCGACGACGCCCAGACCGTTCTGGCGCTCACGCTCTATCACGTCGGCCAGGTTATGCCGTACGATACGTCTTTCGCGGACTATATCTTCAGGTGTGACGTCGAATAAGCCGATTGTGTTTGCATCTTGGTGCCAGCGCCTGTAGGGCTTGACTTCCGCGAAGTAGGGCAGGACTCCTACGCCGGGCTGGGGGGTTGTGATGGGAGAGTCGATGAAGAGGAAGCGGAAGCGGGTTCCGAGGACTTGGATGATTTTGCGGGATTGGTATTGGAAGATTGCCCCGTTGCTTCCGTGGCCATGGAGGCAGATGATGGCGGGTCGCGTTTCTGGAAGCATCGTGTCGGGTTGTTGGGGTGATTGCGTGTTTGGAGATGGACTGCTTAGCTGGTTCCTGGAAAGAGAGACTTCCTTTCCCAAGAACCGTGTCTTTCATAATGCACCGTTTGTGCTAGAGCCCCTAGTCAGCTTGGGGTATTCACCGGATCTATTCTGCTGGCGCTCTGAAACTTGCCGGTGACCGGCGACTTCTGCTTTCGAAGGACGGGGTAGAAGATGCTCATTGGCGGGCTGCCTGGTTAGGCTCTGCCTTCGAACAACCAAGGTTCCGGGATTCGGGAATCTGGTCATCATGAAGTATTGAATATTGAAGGATAAATCTACAAATATCATTAAAAACAAACATGGTTCCCACCGATTCCGAGCGCCATGGACCGTCGAGTAGCGGTGTGAAAGAACAGCTTTGTATGTGTTTTCCTGAGAAAACAGTTCTCAAAGAAAGGATATAAATATCCCCCTGAGAACGAATAGAAAATATCATTAGAATTTACTTCCAATTTCTACGTCCATCCTCTTTCATCTGATCGGCCCCCTTATTTTGTCAACACCCTGAATATAGACTATTCAAAGTTGTGACAACTTCTTGAGTAAAGACGTCTCCATCTCATGAAGCATGTTCACAGCAGCATGTATCGAGCTCGCTGTAGTGGCTGCTTGCAACTCGCTCGTGGATAATACATGCAGTGACGGTCTCTCCCCGTGTTCAGGCATCAGGAGGCTGATGGCGTCGCGCAGTTGATGAACCATGGTGGAGATCATGTAAGCCCCCACGGAGATGCTCATTGCTGGTTGTGACGCAAGATTGAAGATGCCCAGCCTGACGACCGCCAAGTTCCCAGCTTTCAGATTATCCACCGCGAGATCAAGCAGCTGCAGGGCATATGCATAAGACGTAGCCACCTGCAATACGGAAATGTAGTTTATCCTCAGCGGGTCTAACGCGGCGTGACAGGGATTGCCTTGAGGACGCCCGGGAGTGGATGGCCCACTGCAGTCCGATTGACGACCTGGGAGCAACTCTAGCAGATCTTTGCATGCCATCATCACTTCATCCAAGGCCGGCTGATGGGGTGTGGCTGATTCGCTCGCGCTTGTCAACAAATTGCTCAATTGGCTCTGCAGCCGCAGAAGCTCATCCGTGCCAGTCTTCACCGGAGCTGCTTTTTCCAACATCCCCATTGCAGAATTGGGGTAATGTGAAACCTCCGCTTTGTGTCGGTGTCGGAGGTCCACTTGATGATATGCTTGGGCATGACCAACCGTCGGGTCGCCTTGGGGAAAATTGGTGAAGTCGGAAGCATCTAATTGTAAATACCAGTCCAGATACTCGGCGGTTATGGCTGGCCAGGGCTTAGCTTGCGTCATCTGCCAGTCCCTGAGTACGGGCTCATTGCGTGCGTATTTACCTTCAGGGAGAAGGGAAGGGTCCAGAAGGCCGAGAACGGGTTCATTATTCCCGGGAGTATCACCAATTGCCAACTCAACATGATCAGTATGTTCAACGGGCGTTAAGTTGGTGTTGGTGGTATGTTGTTGTCCCGACTGGACGGCCCGTCGTTTAGCTGTGTGTCTCGCATGACTGTCGCCGGGACCAGTCGAGGCGGTTTTATGAGCGGACCGAGAGAGTCTCGGACGACCCATCCGGGCACTGGTATTGTACACGCAGTCTATATCAAGTCTCTCACACCGGTCGCACCGACTCTCTGATCCACCCGTTCGTGTACAGCGATTTTTGAGTTCGTGGCATCGGTCACACGCGGCTCGAAGCTTCCCTTCCCCGTTGGATTCTACACGTATCATTGCGCCGTGCTGGTTATAACAAGAGATAAAGTGGAACGCTGGTGAGCTGCCAGTGTGTCTGAAAAATGTGGGTGCAGAAAGGCCCTGGCCGGCCACTCTCTTAAGTAATAATATAAAGCCACACTTGCTAGGGTTTCAATTTGATGTGCCATACGACAATCTCCACAGATCCCACGCTAAATTCCACGCGATATGCAGTCAGGTCGTGGCCCCGTGGTAAAAGATAAAACCATTATTAGAAGAACTATCTTCTCGCCTGATGGCGTATGCCATGCCCAGACTGCCCAGACTTACTGCCCTGTAATGGATGCGTTTGCCCGGTCTCGGCGTGCTCAACTGTCTCGGGCACCTGTGAAACAACTAGTTAACGTCCCTGCCGCACGTGCAACCACATGGACATGTCACCTGTCGATGATCCTGGAGGATCCAGCATGCACTAAAGAATCCGTGTTGGTGGGACATTACGAGGGGAACGATAGTTATACGGAGGGGAAGGTAGTACATACAAGTAACAAAACCGACCCCAAGTGACGACGGGGAGAATTACCTAAGACAGAAGTCGGGGTTAAGCCCCCACGAGCAGAAAGTGTGCCAAGCTCTAACTATCGTGTTTGAATGATACTGTCAACACATACTGACCATCCTTGATTTCCATTCGATTTCTCATAAAACCTTGGAAGGATTGGAAATGAGGGTATGAATCGGGAATTTTTCGACGATACCACATGGCTGGACGCTGTCCTTACGACCGCATGCAGACCCATGTCGCGCAAAGCGGGGGAGTGCGCGGTTACAATAGAACGAACCATCAATATGTGGCTAAGGATAAACGTCAGAAAGGTGTTAGATTGGGGAAAAGATAGATCCGTTTATCGGAGCATGGCATTTTTCCGATTAGTTGGCTTGTCCGCGATTGCCCCACCATAAAAGGCGGTGACTATAGGCTGTGAAAGGGTACCAAGTACGCTAGCGAGTAGATCAACATCGCAGATGAATTTGCCAATGTCTTTCACGGAAATGATGATTCCAGGGGCAGCAGATAGGACATTGGTGGTCGCGGTCTCAACTGGCCGCTCTCGGAGGGCCACGTGGCAAGGTGAGGTGCAACGTATTCCCGAGTATTTTGGCCCCCAACAATTCGGCCGATCAATTGTGCTTATGGTCTACAACCCCACTCAGGATGCTGCCTGCTTGTGGCCAGGTTGTGAGCGCCACGGCGTTCATGTCGACCAGGAGTGAACATCAGGGGATCAATCCCACAGCCCGGCAATTTGAAATCCGGCGTAGTTGCCGTCTGACATGGTCAACCTCTCGGCAAGAGTATCCGACTCCAGCGCGTTGAGCATCGCGGGAGTATGATCCCACTGGGAACCACTTGGCAATGTTGCAGGTTACGATAGCCCCCAAATAGTCTCGGGAGATGACGAAGCTCCCAGGCACTAGCCTTGCACATCTCCCAGCTCCAACGCGCCATATTTACTCGCCGGCCGGGACACGGAGACTTTCACGCGTGCCAATAACCACCGTTCAGTCCAGAAATTCGCCGGATGGACAACCAACAAAGTAAATCCGGAAGAGGGTGGCCAGAAGTATCAAAATGCTCCCTGCAGGTCCTATACAATGTCAATGCCCAAGCCATACCTTTGACAGTAAATACGTAACCACACTTCAGAAGACCAGCTCTTTCCATCGACCAAAATGCCTGTCTCAAGTTCGTCCGTCCCATTGCTATGCGTGGATACACGCTAACAAAGACCCCCCAACAGCGTCCCCAGAAGATTGGAGAAAGAAAGCGGCAAGCTACAAGGGAATGACAGGCGGCTTGAACGTGAAGCCGATTACCGTCATGCTCGAGTGCTTGAACTCTCGCTTCCCGCTTGCAACCGCCACAGGTATCTTGGATGATGGCTGCGGCCCGGGCCCAATTATGTCGCGCATCATTGACGAGTTTGGCTCGAGCCTCCCTGAGTCGTGCACGCTGATTTGCTCGGATTTTGCGCCGGCCATGGTGGAACAAGTTGAGGAAGTCAAGAACCGCAAGATCAGCGACGATGCGGACTCGCTGTGGAATCGGGTGGGTACTGAAGTCCTCGATTCCATGGATTTGCATAGCGTCGACGACGATTCACTAAGCCACGTTGCGGCGGGATGGGTAAGTGGGCAAACCCCGTCTCTTTGATTGACCACGATTGTTATTCGTATGCTCATTTTTACAGTCTTTTTTCAACGCCAAAAGTCCCCTGAAGGCTTTGACCGAAGCGAGGCGTGTGTTGCAGCCAGGTGGCGTCCTGGCGGCTTCGTCGTGGGCGGAGACGGATTGGCTCAAGATCTTGAGAGCCATAACCAAGATTGACCCATCCCGCAGCCCCCCCTCTATTCCAGATGACTGGGCTAAGGCACCTAAGCTCAAGGAGCAGCTGAAGACGGCGGGGTATCTCAACGTTGAGGTATATGAGGTACCAGTCGACATACCGTTCCGGTCGTATGAGTCGTTTGTCGAGGTGATGATGACACGTGTCACGCAGATGATGAATGCAAGCCAAGATCTCTCGGAGGAGCAGAAGGCGAAGTTGAAGATTTTGATGACGGATGAGATGCGGAGCCTGTGTCCCACGGAGCCAGGAGTTTTGAAGGCAGTTTCGCTTGTGGCGGTTGGGATAAAATGACCGCAAATTTCGATCATGCATTTTGTATTCTGTAAGCTTGATATCTTATGAATTATTCTGCGTAACTTGAAAAAGTGAACAGTAATTCTTAGATGGGCCGTTGAGGTTTCATTGAAAAATTCGCTCCCAATCCCCAGAAATCCAAGTTACTCCTTGCAAACACCATCTCAAATTTTACCATAGAAGTCTGCTGTTGTTAGCATTTAGTATCAACAGCTGAATAGCTGACATTCAGGGGAAGAACGGTGAGGCAACACTCGGTGGTATTCACAATCCATTGTCGAAGGAAAGAGAGTGGAGAGGTGGGGTGAGCTGATGTCCGAATAACCTCAGGCAGGTAGAACTAGAAGCTCCTGGAGTAGAATCGTACCTATACCCACACTCGAAATTTTATGAATGATACATTTTGCGGTAAAATAACATTTGTTCCCGCAATTATAAGGCTCAAGCATTTGAAATGCATCCGTGGACTTCGAGTTATCATGTCGACCTTTTTAAGTACATATAATCATTTTTACATACAAATTTTGAATGTTCAAATTTTCCAGGCAATCAGAAAACTTGCTTCTAGAATTTATGTACTAGAGAAATATAGCTAAATACCTAGCTTTGTCTAAGTAGCATAGTCTTTCTCCCTTCATCTATCTCAATATCGATCACTTCCAAGCTCTCTTACACGGAAAATGGCTTACTCTTACCCCCGAGACCCGTAGAACAGGCTTTCCAGGTCCCTACTTCTGTTCAACCTCATTCGCTTCCGGTTCAGTACTCTTTACCGCATGGATTCTCGTCCATTTAACCCCAAAAGCAAAACAGAATGCCGCGGCTGTCGTACCAACTGCAACAAACTGTCGATGTCCATCTGTCAGTTAAAATCACTCTAGACCCTCACCCGGGGAAGGGCCACTCACAAATGTGGAAGTAATAGCTTTGTTGTAAGATTCCAAAACCGGACGCAACAGTTTGGGGAAGTTCGCATTGGCGACTTCACGGATATGGGCAGTTCCAGCGGCAGATAACAACGCTATCTGTGTGGCATTCAGACCATGGTCATCCAGGGATTTGCCCAGAATTGAGCGGAACACGATGCCTCCGATAACCTGTGTGACTGTGGCACCCAGATACTGGAAGAATAGGTTGAGAGAGACGGCAGCGGGCATCAGCTCCGGCTTGTCATGGACTGCTAGTTGGACTATGAGAGAAGGCATTTGTTGGGCCATGCCGACCCCGAGACCCTGGATGACTTGGAACCCGATCCAATGGCTGGATGGTGTATTGAAAGCCGTGAACTGGGTGTATAATGCTGCGGCGGTGCACATGAAGAGAGGTCCAACGAAGAGCCAAGGGTTGTAGAAGTTGACTTTCCGCGCTGTCTGGTGTCAGCCTCTGATACCTTCAACGTGAAATCCGAGTGTTAAGCTTACCTAGAATACCAGAAGATAGTGTTCCCACGATCTGAGCGAGCACCGAAGCCAAAACTCGCGTACCACTTTCCAGCGGACTTGCGCCTTCCACGGCTTGGAACCACTCTGGAAGATAGTAGTTTAGGATGCCAAGAGACCCGAAATGACAGAAGGAAAACAAGACACTGAAGGTGATGGTTCGTCTGACAATTAGATTCCCCGGTATCATAGCGCCATCGCCTTTATAGTGCTCCCAGCCAACAAACAGCATGAGCGTCACACCTGACCCCACAAAGAGACCGATGATTGTTGCCGAGCCCCAAGGCTTTTCCGTGCCGCCCCACATCATAGCCAGAAGCAGCATGAAAATAGCGGGAATGAAGATTGCACATCCAATGAGATCCAGGTTCTTGATCCGCTGGAGAGCTGTCCGATCGCGCTGAATAGATGGGGGTTTAAAGAACAAGAGCATAGCGACCAGTGTCACAGCACCCGGAGGAAGGTTGACCCAGAAGCACCACCGCCATGTTGCCTTTTGCGTGAGAGCACCACCTATAACGGGTGCAAGGATTAGACCCATAGCAAAACAACTGCTGCAGATGCCCATAAGGAGCGGTTTCGCTTTGTCTGAAGCAACGGTGAGAACAATAACAAACCCACCACTCGCGACACCAGACGCCCCAATGCCTGCGACTGCACGACCCACAATGAAGCCGTTGCTATTCGGAGCAAAGCCACAGATGAGGCTTCCGAGCATAAATATGGAAAAGAATGTGATATATATCCAGCGCAGGGGAAAGGTTGCGCTCAGCTTTCCTGCCAGCGGAGTCAATGCGCATGTCGTGAGTGAGTAGGCGGCCGGATACCAGGCCAACTGCGACGTATCCTTGAAGTCGGACGTGATGGATGGAATGGCCTATCCATGGTTTGTCAGACGATTCGATTTTCTGGGACAGGAAAGGGGTGGGTAATAGTACTGTTGCGATAACGAAGATATCCAAGGACATCAGGAAAGCACCGAAACATATTCCGAGGAAAATAGCCCAGAGCTTGAAGCCGTGCATCACCGTTGGGTTCCCCTCTGGTTCCTCGGTACTGTTCTCATGTTGGGGTTGGGCAGTACTGCTAGCATCTTCTGACTTGGTAGGTCTAGTCTCATCTGGAGACAAACACATATTCCAGATCTAACTGTGTAAGTCACGTTGAAGCGAGTGTTGTAGAATTCATCCGATAATAGGCAAATCCATGGATTGCAGAACGCGTCGGACCGGCGACATATAAACCTCGAACGAAGAAAATAAAGTCGCCGGTTCCAAATTGTGCATCCCTGACCTCGGGCATTCCCTATCCGCACATAAAATACAGTCACGTGGCACATGTTCAAATTAAGATACTTCAGAGGGATACCATAGGAAATTCGACGGTCGATGACTCCTAATCCTAGTGTTACAGTGCCATCTCCATAGAATGAGGATTCGATAATATTGCCTCTTCATTCCGATCAAATTTCGAAGAGGAGTGGACCAGACTCGGAAGGGCCAGGGACCGAACAAGTGATTTATGCAGGAAAATCAGAGCCGATCAGGTAGAAAATCGATCTTACGGGGCGTGAACAGATGGGCTTTTTTTTGGGGAGCTTCTTGATAGGAATTTAAAAATTGACGTTGATAGTGAGTGTTCATAGTGAGTGACGATAGTAAGGGCTGACCGTCGTTGATGTTGACCGCCGTTGACTTAGTGTTGACGCTTGTAGTGTTCACGGTCGGTGAGTGTTGACAGACATGAAAATTAATGTTGATAGTGACGAGGTTGATGACTGACTGAGCGGTTAAAGTGAGCGAGCGATCTGGCGGCGGAACAGGGAAATTCCTTCCTACCACTTCACCCATATGACCTTAGTGATACGCACTAGTTGTTGACACCTTGCTTGATTCGCTTCTATACCCTAGAAGCCTTGAAATGCGATAAAGAACAGTGAAAGAATAGTTGACTGATTCAACGATGGTATTTCTAAAGGTTTGAGTAACGTAATTCACAAGCGAGCCGGCCACCCCAAAACACCATATTAAATGCTGTTTTTTACAACCTTATATCTCAACAATCGGGGCTCTTATAGATAGCAAACTCTAAGGCCATGTTCTATATAGTAAACATAAACTTGGATGAAGTCTAAGAAATTTTGGTAGCGGAATATATATATTTCTGGTTTATTTAGCTAAATTACAACGTAATTTATGGTATTGTGAGTATACAACATTTTGATCGGCTTAAAATTAATATCCACAATAAAGAATGCTTATCAATACCAGTATACTTATGTTGGAATAAATTAGAGCTTTAGTTATTGAGATATAAGGTTGTAAAAAACAGCATTTAATATGATGTTTTGGGGTGGCCGGCTCGCTTGGGTGGCCGGCTCGCTTGTGAATTACGTTAACTAGTTAATGAATGACTAAGTTTGGTATGAAGCCTTGGCGTGCTGGCGGTAGCCGATGCGAACAACCTAGCCCCCTATTTTACCATAGCTTCTCGTCGACAAAAGCACCATTGTGCGGATCACACTGGACGAATATCAAAACATCCTAGGGGCCAAAGGATAAGCTCACTTACCACCCGAACCCGTGATACCCCCGACCGCGTCTATCTACCTCGTATCATGGGCAAAATTCCCCGACGAAGCGCTGGACCTAAACAGGTCAGGACTTATTTGATCCATACCCTCGTCCACAAACACGACGTTACTTCCGAAATCGCCCAAGCCACTGCCAATCTGTGGAAATTCGGCCGCTCAGATGACTTACGAAAGAGTTCCAAGATGGATTTCGTCCGGGTCTTTGGGAAGGAAATTGGACCGTTCCTCTACGCCAGTGTCGACGAAGATAAATACGCTGAGTGGCGGGCCTCCACCTCAGGAATTATCAACTACTGGGCTATGATCATTGCCTGCGTTGCTGCCGCCTTCTTCCTTTTCCGGGCGTTTTACTCGCCCGCACATATATGGAAGAACGTGGTGCGAGCGTATTTGGTGTGGGGGCCGACGTTTCTGATCTGTGCGGGTCGGGAGTACGATGTGCGAGATGGCTCCCTTCAGTTCGGGATGGCTATAGTGGGGATGATGTCGAATTTTTTTGCGCCGATAATCCTTGGTGGTCTTTGGTTAGCGAAGAAACACCAAGGCGAGTAGAACCACTCCGAACAGTCGTGGTGGTATAATCCGATCCGAGGCATTCGTGTATAAAGGGAGGACCCGTGGCTCACACCCACCTACACCGCCCAGAAGGGTGGGTGGGTGGGTGTAGATGGGCCACAGCGGTTCTTAAATTCAGCTATACTTTTAGCCACATTTCACGAAATACCTACCCTGAAAACTAGGGGGGGGGGGGGAAGGGGGGGGGGGAAGCTGTCCATATTCCACTGTATTAACCACTTGAGTTTCATTTTCATCCGAACCGGATGACATCTTGCATTTATGTATCTATACCGTCTGTCTATAAGCTTGAGATCGAGTCAACCCATCTTGAGTTTAATTCAACTTGTTTATTATAAGAGTCTGTAACGTATTCGGAAAGCGAGTGGCGCATGTAAGCGAGCGGCGCACCCCAAAATACCATAGTAAATGCGATTAATTACAACTTGATATCTAAACAACCATAGCTTCTTATAGGGTCTTTCTATAAAAATATGTCCTTTATATTAAGTCTAAAGGTATTTGAAGGTCTCGGAAATTTTGAAGACATAGTGAGCTAATGATATATATTTGAAGCTCAGAAAGCTAAATTACACTGTATTTTATATTAAGCGTAGTGATATTATAAATAAATTACCCCAGACTCTTAAATTATACTATTTCTGCTCTAAATAAGTGGATTACTAAAAGCCAAGTAGAATAAACTTATGGTTGTTGAAATATTGTGTTCTTAAATATCGCATTTACTATGGTGTTTTGGGGTGCGCCGCTCGCTTACATGCGCCACTCGCTTTCCGATTACGTTAACTATCTAGTATAGGAGCGTGGCTGGTTGACGGTCCCTAAACATAGAATCGCCCGATAGGAAAGGAAATATCGGCTGATTACTATTGGTAATATTCTTTATTCGCTCTTACCTTGTGGATATATTGTGTGTACCTTCGATTCAGCATCCCGTCCCATTCATATTGCCCAAGTGCACGCCACCGGGCGCGATCCACTCGCACGACACCAAGCCGAGACTGGTCGTGTTGGGTCCATTTGTGGCCGTGATATTCTGCAGCTCGATGTTGAAGCACGGGTGCCGCTCCGAGCACTGGATCTGCACGGTATCGTCGTTGGGGGCCTGCCCGTTGAGGAATCCCGTGAAGTTGGCAAAGACGACATTCGAGATCTCCATGTTAGACGTACCCGCGTACGTGCCATTGGCGTTGTCGCCGTTCGCCTGGTTGATCGCGCCGACCCGCTGGGGGCCATGCAGGTTGAAATTCCGGAAGACCATATTACGCACGCTGCCCCAGCCGCCACCGCGCGGCTGGCAGCACGACTCGTAGAAGTCTTGCGCCACGGGCACGCCCACCCAGGTCTTAATATAGGCACCTTGCCCGAAGACGCCGTTATAGGGGTAGATGTTAGCGCCATCAACCTCGTAGTTGGCCACGCTGGCGTCGTCGAGGTACTGGCCCAGCGAGCCGACGGCGATGCCGTTGCCGCCGATGCAGGTGACGTTCTTGGCGAAGACGTTGTAGCTCTGGTCCTTGATGGCTTGGCAGTCGTCGCCGCCTTGGTACGTGAAGTTGGTCACGTAGATGTTGTTGACATTCATCGTGTCGAAGCCGTCGGTGTTCTGGACCCAGTCCTCGCCGTACGGTGCGCCGGGGGCGGTCGCATTGTTGACCAGGTTATTGAAATACATGTTGGTGCCGTTCATGATGTTGGTCGACCAGAACGGCGGGTCGAGGTTCTTGAAATTGTCGACCTGCACGTCGCTGACGTTCCAGAAGACGAACGCCATCGGCCGGCCGAACACGGAAGTGCCTTGCTCGGCCTGGTACCACAGATTGCCATTGCCAAAGATGCCGCCAGTGCCGTGGCCATCAATCTTGAAGTGGTCGCCGCTGAAGACGATGGCGGCCACATGGTTCTGGAACTGGATGAAGTAGTGGCTCTGGTTATTGGCCCAGTATGCTATGTCGGGCTTCACCGTCCACCAGCCGCGCCACTCGACGGAGACGTCGTACAAGGTCGGGTTCAGCTTCTCGCCAATGAAGTAGTTTTGGTCCTCGGGGAATACGACGTGGCCGCCATGATTGCACTCATCGAATGCCTTGAGGATGTTCGGCACGTCCGACACGTTACCCCCATGGGCGTACACTGTGCATTGGCGACGTAACTCCGGCCCGAGAGTGGTGACCTGAACGGAGCCATTCATGTGGCTCAACAAGCTCTTCGATCCGGGACAGTAAGGCGGATGATGACCAGGGCCGTCGCAGAAGGGAGGCAGGTAGGCCGTAGTCACCTGCACAAGAGCAGCAACTGCCAGCGTGAGGAGAGTGAAGGTGCGCATGATGTACCACGTCTTGGCAGGAGAGGAGAAGGAGAGAGCTGGTCAGGTCAAACTTGGCCCTATACGATCCAGGTTGTGTCTCCCGTCCTGAAACTGTTGGGCGTGCTTTTATGATGTGATGCAGCCATGAGCAGCAAAACCAACGATGCCGATGGCACCTTGTCGGCCCATTGGTGGCAGAATTCCACGACGATGGCCGGTGGTCAAATCCCCCGCCGATCTTTGACGTGGCAAGTAGGCAGCGGAAGAGTCACCAGGAACTGGCGCCAAATGGCAACACGCATCACATAGCCACGAGATGAAGGAAATCAGATGTGCCTCTAGATGTCATTGACGGAGAAATGCCTCCCGTGGAATTTGGGGTTGTCCCGGTTCGGGACCGGTTATTTATCCACAACTGCCTTGGTACGCAGCGCCACTAGACTGGAATTCCCCATATCGGCTTTGCAAAGAACGAGGAGTCGCCATCGTTTTGTGCGACCCCAGTGGCTTGGTTCTCGCTTCCCCGCAGATCGGCAAAACTACCGACTCTTTCTAGACGACTCAGCCGGGGTTTGGCAAGGGCACTACCCGTTGATCAACATCCGGGCTACTCCATCAGAAGAAATTCAGAATTCAGCGGTCGGGTTGTAATACACCGAGATGCACCGAGAAGGAAACGAAATGCTGTGAGGTCAGATCTCTGCCTATCGTCATGGTTGATGGTCTTGTCCCCGCGCAAAGACTGCCGCCGACAACGACGCAGGACATGACTACTACATCATGGCTTCCCCCAGCGCTAGGGTCTCGACATGAACCAGAAGAGTTTCTTGGCCACGCCCTCGCCCTTGCCCTTGCAACAGCCATGATTCTCCCCAGATCTCTTCTCAATGCCTCCCTTCTCCTGCTCGCGTCGGCGCGCCAGGCCGTCGGCGCGTCCTGCTGGAAGAACTACACCTGCAGTGCCATCACTGAGCCTGCCTTCCCCGGCGCGTGGGAGCGGTATATGTTCGCGCCCTCGTCACGCACCGTCCAGCCCGAGACGTTCTTCCCAATCACCAACCTGGATGACGTGCGCCAGTGGCCCGGCCAGGCCAGTCTGCCACACAATGGCTCGCTCTACGTCTTCGACTTCGGCAAGGAGGTCGGCGGCATCGTCTCGCTCAAATACAGCGTGAGCCCAGCCGCCCCATACGCCCCTGGGCGCAAAGCCTCCTCACCCCAGCGCAGCGACTACTCTCCGGATGTCGGGCATGGTGCGGTCGGTCTCGCCTTTACGGAGGCCAAGAATTGGATCGGAGAATGGTCCGACTCGTCGAATGGTGACATGATCGGGCCAGACGGCGCCATATACTCCAACTTCACCGGCACCGGTGACGTGGCGTACACAATGCCGGACCACAAGCTTCGCGGCGGCTTCCGGTACCTGACGCTCTTCCTGATGGCAGACAATGCGTCGGTCGAGATCACGGACATCGAGCTCGAGATCGGCTTCATGCCGACCTGGTCAAACCTCCAAGCCTATCAAGGATACTTCTCCTGCGATGATGATCTGCTGAACCGGATCTGGTATGGTGGTGCTTATACGCTGCAGACCGATACGGTGCCGAACACCTATGGGCGGTGGTTCCCCTTCCTGGAAACTGGGTGGGAGAATAACGGCACCCTGGGAAATGGGAGTACCATTTTGGTGGATGGCGCCAAGCGGGATCGCGAGATTTGGCCTGGTGATATGGGCGTTGCGGTGCCATCGACGTTTGTCAGTTTGGGAGAGTTGGAGTAAGTGATCGATTTTTGATGGGCTCGTTCGTCGACTGACCATCTGGTCCGCAGACAAGCCAAGAACAGTCTTCAAAGCATGTATGACTACCAAAATGCCGACGGCGAATTTCCCCAAGCCGGTCCACCGCTCCTCCAACAAGGCAGCACCACCTACCATATGTGGACGATGATCGGCACGTACAACTACATCTTCTACACCAACGACACTGCCTGGGGACAGAGCAACTGGGACGGCTACAAGCGCGCCATGGACTGGGTCACCGGCTACCAAAGCTACACCGGCGGTCTGCTCAACGTCACCGGCACCAAAGGCTGGGGCCAGCTGGTCACCGGTTACAACGAGACCATCGCCCAGATGATTCTGTACCAGACGCTGATCACGGGCGCCGACCTAGCGCGCTGGGTGGGCGACGACCCGGACCTCGCGGCAGCGTGGACGGCGGATGCCGTGAGGCTGCAGGCAGCCACGCTCAAGTACTGCTACGACGCCTCGTTGGGGGCGTTCAGGTCTAACGCCACGAACACCACGCTGCACGACCAGGGCTCGAATTCGATGGCCGTGGCCTTCGGCGTGATCAGGCCCGACAGTGCGGAAGCGCAGAGCATCAGCCAGTGGCTGACGACGAACTGGACTCCCATTGGCGCCAACTGTCCCGAGCTGCCCGGTGAAGTGAGCCCGTACATCTCCAGCTTCGAGCTGCAGGCGCACCTCGTCGCGGGACACGCGCAGCGTGCGCTGGATCTGATGCGCCTGTCGTGGGGGTGGTATATCAACAATCCGAACGGCAGCGAAAGTACCACCATCGAGGGTTACTTGGTCAATGGCACCTTTGGATATCGGTGGAATGACGGCTATGACAATGATTTTAGCTATGTTTCGCACGCGCATGGGTGGAGTTCAGGGCCAACGAACGCCCTGACCACCTATATCGTTGGCTTGAGTATTACAAGTCCCGCCGGGGCGACGTGGATGTTTGCGCCGCAGTTTGGAGACTTACAGACTGCCGAGGGTGGGCTGACGACGTCCTTGGGGAAGTATCAGGCAAAATGGGTGAACAGTGGGAAGACGTACAGCGCGATAATTGAGACGCCGGACGGGACAGAGGGAGTGCTCGTCCTGCCGGTTGTGCAGCAGGGGGAGCATGCCGTCAGTGACGGTTGATGGGAAGAAAACGGCGGCAGAGTGGTTCAGGAGGATAGAAATGGTGGTGGACTTGGTGGAAGTGAAAGGAGTTAAGGGCGGGAGGCATATCATTGAGGTGAGCTAGCTAACAAGCATAGAGACCCTCAAGTTCAACCCGTGCAGATGTAAAGGTGCCAGATAAACTGGCTAAAACCCGTGGACTAACACTAAAAGATAAGGAGAATTTATTTATTCCCTTTCGTTTTAAATATCTACATATATTTAGTAGCTAGTACTAGCTGAACATGGCCCGCGACGAGTCCAGTCAGACTAGACGCAGCAAGACTCTAGTAGTAGGAACTAGGAACTCATCCGATGCGGTTAGCGTCTCTCTTACCGCAGTTCAGAGTGCTGGCAGACCAAATATGAGAGTCGTCAATCACTTGGCTCTATTCTTAGCTTCGATAGTTTCTATTAGACCTCGCTTTGGGTCGGGTTTGGGTCTAACTTTAGGACCCGTACTCGCGGGTTGGGTTCATACCCAATACCCAAAACCTATACCTATAGACCCATAGGTTCTTGGCGGGTAACCGTGGCCTGGACACTCTTGATAATCTCCTTCGTATCGTGGACGCATGGCATCTCGCCCACGCTGAAAGCATCATACTCTTGGAGAATCCTTCCCAGTTCCTGCAGGTACTCGTGGAGTCGAGGCCCAGCGGCATAGAACTCAGATCCCGGGAAGAAGGCGCTGAATGAGTCTGGGAACTCCGTGCCCTTGCTGAGGAAGTTTATGACGTCGAAACGAAAACCATCGATGCCACGGTCGAGCCAGAACCGCATCGTCTCATGCACCTCGTGGCGAACCGCAGGGTTCTCCCAATTCAGGTCTGGCTGCTCCTTGCCATAGAGGTGGAGATAGTACTCTCCCGTGCATTCATCCCATTCCCACGTACTCCCTGAGCATTACCATCAATTTAAATGATTATTTTTTCTTCGTGGCCCGTAGTTGTTTAGGACAAAACTTGACGTACCTTGAAAATGGCTCTGCCAATTTTTAGGTGGTTGTCGGTTGCCCTGAGCATCAAGCCGCGCAGGCTTCCAGATGTACCAATCGCGATATTTGTTCTTGCGAGAACTCCGCGACTGTTTGAACCATTCATGCTGGTCGCTGGTATGATTCATGACGAGATCCATGACGAGCTCCATACCTCGTTCGTGGAGCCTGTCCCTCAACACATATACGTCCTCAATAGAACCATACCGTGGATCAATCACGCGGTAGTTACTAATGTCGTACCCCTGGGATTGAAATCTTTGCATCAGTTGAGGGCCACATGATAGAGGATGAGTGTCTTGATCCACGATCGTATTGCCGCCTAATGAAAGCATATGAAACTAACCATATCAACTTGAGGGCTCTCGAAGATGGGTGACAACCAGACGACATCGACTCCCAGCTTCTTGAGGTGGTCGACCTTAGAAATGACACCCCTCAGATCACCCGTCCCCGACCCCATTGAGTCCTTGAAGGAGGCAGGCCATATCTGGTAGACGGAAGCCTCCTTCCAGCTAGCCCGTCGTGGCTCGGTCAGGAGGTCTTGGACTTGATGCGGTGACATTTTTTCTTCGAACGTGGGATGGATTAAGGAAACTGCAAAATTCCTCATCAAGTCTTATCTTTTGTGGCATGCAAACACGAACTAAGTTGATAGTCTTAAACGGGCGGCGTGGTCGTTAGGGGGCAAGGGGGCAACCTGAAATCTCCACGAAGTAGCTAGCCCCAAAATGACACATGTTATCACAAGTTGACCGATGTTTTCTCCGATTCGTCTTCCCCAAATGCATGAGTTCAGGCAGGCATCAATTTAGTGGGCTACAGCGCGTGCAAGATCGTTCTGTCGATGTGGAGCACTACAGTACAGTATGTCCGAAAATTTCTCCGGTCAGAGCCTCACCCCAGAATTTGTACAATGTGGGGTACATTGCTAGCATCGGCTAGCGTCGGCCCTTCAATAGCGGGGCCCGCACTCATTGCCGTTCATGTGAGTTTCTGGGGTATACGCCGGGTTGCAATCGCCGATGGGTTGCAATCGCCGATCAAATGATGCCCGGAGGTGCGAGCTCCCGTCCTACGCGAGAAAGGATTACAGTATGGAGACGAGAGGGGCTCAGGAGTGTGGCCGGCGGCTAAACACCCTCTTTGACACTTCAACGGAATGCGACAGTTGAGAACTGGACATATTGCAATTACCCACGAATGCTCATGATCATGCCGCTGAAGTACGCCATATCCGGCCGACTGCTGGCACGTTTAGAAAGCAGCTGCTGGATGAGCTGTGCCCAGCATGCGAGACATCCTCGTCAACCAACCCTTCCAACGCACCTGGGAGGGATCAGGCTCTATTCGCATCATGCAAGCAATAATCCTAAGACCAGTAGGTCGTGGGCCTCTCTCGCGAGCAGAGGTGCCATAGCTGTTGGGTTCGCTGCCGGGTCCCTCCAATTATTGAGCGACGACTCCTACGAAAACGGTGACGGCAAGGTCGAGGCCAAAATCAGAACTTTCCGCCTGGCTGAGGTCAAGCAGCACGACGGATCATCCAAGAACCCCTGGGTTATCAATGGAATTTCGGTGTATGACATTACAGACTGGGTCGAGGCTCATCCCGGGGGTGAAGTGATTTTAACCGCCGCGGGAGGCAGTCTAGAACCGTACTGGGACATCTTTACGATACATAAACGGCCGGACGTCTACGAAATCCTGGAGCAATATAAAATTGGCGAGATAGACGATGCTGAATTGAAGGATGGCCGAGTACCCCAGGACGCCATCGTTGACCCATTCCAAAATGACCCGGAACGGGATGCGCGACTCGTGACGCTGACGCCTTGTCCAAGAAATGCAGAGACGCCAGAGGGAGGGCTCAGAGAGTTCATTACCCCGAACGAGCTGTTCTATGTCCGAAATCATTTCTGGGTTCCCGCCGTGGATGGAGAAGAACATAAGGTCATCATCGAGCTGACGGATGGGAGCGAAAGGACATATACTGTGAAGGAACTTAAGCAGAGATTTCAGAGACATAAGCTCATGACTACACTGCAGTGTGCCGGGAATCGCCGCAAGTCGATGACGGACGGCGTGGGGCCGACAAACGGACTCCAGTGGAAAGCCGGTGCCATCTCTACTGCCGAGTGGGAGGGGGTCAAGCTTGTCGACGTCCTCGCCGATGCTGGTCTGGATATTGAGAAGCTCCCACCCGACGCTCAGCATGTCCATTTCTCGGCCATGGAGACGTACGGAGCGTCCATCCCTATCCGCAAGGCCATCGACCCTTGGGGGGATGTCCTGTTAGCCTTTGACATGAACGGCGCCGAGCTGCCGCGGGATCATGGCTACCCTGTGCGAGTCATCGTTCCGGGCACGGTAGCAGCACGCAGTGTCAAGTGGCTATCCCAGATTACGATATCTGAGGATGAGTCTCCCACCCAGTGGCAGCGGCGCGACTACAAGAGCTTCTGCCCCAGCGACGTCAAGAATCCGGACTGGCAAAGGGCTCGATCAATACAGGAGATGCCCGTCACGTCAGCAATTACACACGTTGAACCAACCAGGGGCGGCAGGGGCGAGGTGGAATCCTTCTGCGCAGAAGGCTATGCGTACTCGGGTGGGGGGCGTGAGATTATCCGTGTGGATGTCAGTGTCGACGGAGGCAGGACATGGCACGAGGCTGAGCTGTTGGATGATGAGGCTAAAGTGAGTGGAAGTAGGGCATGGTGCTGGAAGCGTTGGAGGTATAAGGGGCAGGTGCCAGATGATGGCAAGACTGTTTCTGAGGCTGTGCTGGTGGTCAAGGCCACGGATGAGGCCTACAATGCCCAGCCACAGACTTACGAGAGCATCTTCAATACGAGGGGCAATCTTGCGACGGCATGGGATCGTGCAAAGGTATCGTGAGCTAGATGATGTTGGTAGGAGCGATGGAAGGATGAGTCGTATATAGGAGCCACTAGACATTGACATGGGCCGTCCATGGACAAAAAGTCCGGTCCACGGCCCGTCCATGGGCGGCCCACGTATGGACAGCGAAGTCAGGCCCCTTTATGGGCCGCCTATAGGCGGTGCATATAGGTCATCGCACATATGGTGTAAGGTCATCGCATACATCACGTGATTTAATTTTTACTTTGCCCCACTTTTCTGGAAGAACGTAAATCCTTCGTAATTTTAGAATTACCATTACGGAATGCCTATATCGATCTTCACGATATAGACAAACCCTTCATCATAAGTCTCTAGATACTCTGGGAGTAAAGGTACGTATTCAACTATAGCAGCTAATATAGCTTAGGCTGGATGATAGATTAATGGAGTCGGAATATAAATTACCTATAAATAAACTACTGTAGTTAATAATTATTTCGCAACTAGTTTGGAATTAAATGTGGTGAATATATATTTACCTCGTCTAGGTTAGGAATTGCGGTTTCAAATTCTTGCTTGCTGTCAAATGGGTCGACATAATCGCCTATATCCTCTATATCGGGCGTAGAATTAAACTGTAGAAGCTCAGAGAGTGTACGATCCTTATAAGCCCTCTAGGTATAATCTGTAGCGCGTTCTATGGTAGATAGGTTGATAATTAAGAGAGACTAAAAGAAAGAAGTGGGGTGTGTGGATAGATTACTAGGTTACAAGGGTTTACCCTAGAAATTTACAGGGTTGCGATAAGCACGGGCCATAATTATTGTAAATATCACGTGATGTGTGCGATGACCTCTCGGTCGGTGTGCGATGACCTGGTTCCTCCTATAGGCGCCTATGGGCCGGCCCATCGACACCTAATCCTGCCTGATTTAAGATTTTTCGCCTTATTTGGCCTGATTTGGCCTGAAATTTTTGCATAACCCTAAGCTTATTTACTGTTTCTTACCTCCGTTCTGGTCTGAACGTATACCATTACCCCTTTTTTTATCCTTCCCTTATATAGCCTGCGCCATAACCCGCAAAACCCAAAACCCAACCCAACCTAACCCGCACGCGGGTTAGGTTTTGGGTAGACATTGACATGGGACTCCCATGGGACTAACTCCCTACCCGCGTCCCGCCCATGGGAATACCCACGTGGGTAGGCCATGAGTATACCCGCCCATGGGACTAGATTAGGGCCTGAATATGGCCCTAAACATAGAATCGCCCGGTAGGGGGGGGTACCCATAGTTAAAAAGTCTTGGCAAGGGGGGGGGTACCGAGTCAACACGGTACCCCCCCCCTAAGTAGGTCAGTCAAATCTTAGTATTTTTCGATCGGGTCTTTTAAATCTTTTAATATTAAAGCCTTTCCAATCTTTTGGCTTATTTACATTTTTAGATTTCGACCTAGAATAGTGAGGGCTAAGGGGGTCTGGTTTTCGTGAATTATTTTTGATGGGGGATGCCAAGACCTTTTCGCGCGGGTAGCCTATCCCTATTTAAGCTAGACATCCCTTATGTAAGTACTAGGCTTAGCTATTAGGCTAACTTCTAGACCCTAGAAAGTCCTTAAGGCTAGTATCAGGGCTAATAGTAATCCTTTAATATCTCGCGAACGAGGTAAGCTATTAGAATAAGGGAAGAAGTTCTAGATACTATAGCCCTCTCGCTACTAGGCTAGAGGATTTATATTACGTAAGCAAGCCTTATACTAGGATAATTAGTAGGGAAAGGGAGTTTGAAACTTTTTACTAGATGACTAATCCTAGGTAGGCTCGTTTAATAGAGGGAGTCTCGGCGGTTAGATTAATATTAGTAGTATCTTAATTAGGCTAGTATCCACGAAGTTATTAAGCGATGAAATCTATTAAGCTTAGTGGTTATAAATATATATCCTAATAATATATTATACTAATATATAAGAGGAATTAATAGAGTGATATATTCTTAATACTAGTAGGATATATATATTAATTCTACTATAGGTATAGCGTAAAGGGGTCTATAAGAGAGATATAGGTAGATAGAATAATAGAGAGGATAGTATAGAGGATAGAATATAGGGCGGAAGGGGTTAGTTAGTAGGCTAGGTAGAGGCCTAGGGGTAGGCTAGATAGTAGGCTAGATAGAAAGGCTAGGTGAAAGGCCTATTAGAAGGCCAGTTGGAAGGTATAATAGTTAAAGGCCCGCAAGTCTGCTAGGTGGAGGCCCGTGGGTATAATAGGTGGAGGCCCGCGGGTCTTACTAGTTGGTAGGCTAGATGAAGACCCGCGGGTCTGCTAGATAGAGGCCCGCTAGTCTAATAGACAGAGGCGCGTGGGTCTGCTAGATGGAGGCCTGTCGGTCTGATAGTTGAAGGCCCGCGGGTCTTACCAGTTGGTAGGCTAGATAGAGGCCCGCTGGTCTGCTGGGTGAAGGCCCGTCGGTCTGATAGTTGAAGGCCCGCGCGTCTGCTGGATAGAGGCCCGCTAGTCTGCTGGGTGGAGGCCTATCGGTCTGATAGTTGAAGGCCCGCGCGTCTGCTGGATGGAGGCCCGCTGGTCTGCTGGGTGGAGGCCCGTCGGTCTGATAGTTGAAGGCCCGCAGGTCTTACCAGTTGGTAGGCTAGGTGGAAGGCCTATGGGTCTGATAGATAGATCCTAGGTGAAGGCCCGCGGGTCTGCTGGATGGAGGTCCGTTAGTCTACTGGGTGGATGCTAGGTGGAAGGCCCGCGGGTCTAATGGCTGGAGGCCCGCGGGTCTGCCAGTTGGTTGGCTAGATAAAGGCCCGCGAGTCTGATGGATGGATGCTAGGTGGAAGGCCCGCGGGTCTGCCAGTTGGTTGGCTAGATAAAGGCCCGCGAGTCTGATGGATGGATGCTAGGTGGAGGCCCGTCGGTCTGATAGTTGTAGGCCCGCGGGTCGTACCAGTTGGTAGGCTAGATAGAGGGCAGCGGGCCTACTAGATAGATGCTAGGTGGAAGGCCCTCGGGTCTGCTGGATGGAGGCCTGTCGGTCTGATAGTTGAAGGCCCGTGGGTCTGCTACGTGGATGCTAGGTGGAAGGCCGGCGGGTCTTACCAGTTGGTAGGCTAGGCGGATGGCCCGCGGGTCTGCTAGGTGGAGGCCCGTCGGTCTGCTAGGTGGAGGCCCGTCGGTCTGATAGTTGAAGACCCGCGTGTCTCCTAGGTGGATGCTAGATGGAGGCCCTCGGGTCTGATGGCTGGAGGCCCGTCGGTCTGATAGTTGAAGGCCCGCGGGGCTGCCAGTTGAAGGCCCGCGGCTCTTACCAGTTGGTAGGCTAGGCGGATGGCCCGCGGGTCTGCTAGGTGGATGCTAGATGGAGGCCCGCGGGTCTGCCAGTTGGTAGGCTAGATAGAGGGCCGCGAGTCTAATGGATGGAGGCCCGCCGGTCTGCCAGTTGGTAGGGTATGTTGACGGTCCTAGTTGGTAGGCTAGATGGTAGGCGACTATAGGTTTACTACTTCTATATAAGCTGAATGGCTAGTATCCTTTATCCTGCCTAACCTAGGCTAATATGATCGATTACTAATGAAAGCCCTACTATCTAATCCTACCTACTAATTCCATCCATGCTTACTATAATACTGGCGGGCAAAGTAATAGAAGACTACTACTACCCTAATAACCTCTGTGTCCCAGCTCCACCCTGCCTCATAGAACGTATTAGGCTCCCATTCACTAGGCACCCACTCCTTATTAAAGTAGGGACTATTCCCTAAGCCCCTACCCTTGAAGGCCATATTACAAACCGTCCAAAAGCTAACTAGTAGCTTATCTGAGAAGCACCCTTTACCCTCATTCGTCACCAAAGGGCCCTTACAGACCCTAGTAGGTAGGAAGCACCTATAACAGCAGGTTTCCTCCTTAGGGTTTACCCGTGTCACTAACTCCTTAGCCGACCTAATAAAGATTGGCGACTGGAAGGTCTCACAGGTAGTAAGCCCATGGCCTAAGGGCCTAGGCGGCCTAGGTTCTTCTAATGCTATATATTATATTAGTAAGATAGAATAGACTAGGGCCTAGGGCTATGGCTATAGCTATAGCTAGGGCTAGGGCTAGGGCTAGGGCTAGGATAGTAGGGTAATAAGCTTACCTGACCAATTAATACAGCAGATAGGGCACTGCTCATTTGTCCAGAATCTCACAGCCCTTGCGATGAATTCTATACCTTCTAGGTCTTTCTGGGTCTGGTTTCGGACCCTAGAGGTAATTATAGAATGGCTGGATAAGCGGTGAGCACAGAGGTCGCATTGGGCCCAGATAGGGTCACATCTCTCTATAGCTTCTGCATCGAAGACCCTAGAGATTACCCTACGACGGCAGATCTGGTCAAGTAGGTATTGTTGGAAATAGACCTTCTCTGCAGCCTGAGGCACTGAATGACTAGGCACCTGCTTTAGCTGCCAGGATTGCACTAGGCAGTAGGACCACGCTAGCGAATCAGGTGACCTACCAGCCCTACCAGATTCCTGCATAAAATTGGTCATCTCATAAACACCAGGCATAAAGTGGATAACGAGATTAACATCAGGGAAATCGTAGCCAGCACCAATCCCACTAGTGGCTAGTAGGATAGGGGTCTCTACCCTAAAGCGCCCTAGCTGAAGCAGCTTTTCATCATCAGATAGGCCAGAGTGAAATCTCGCTGCCTGAGGCTGCAAGGCATTAAATAGGCTATCAACCAAGGCCTTTGTTCGGCAGAAGATAATCACCTTTGGGTTAGCCCTAGCACTAGCCTTAGTACTAACACTAGAACCAAAGGGGCCATGCTTAAGGGCGAATCCTTTGATAAACTGGCTAATATAGCTAGGATAGCCACTCTCTCCGAGCGTAGGAGGTAGGGCCTCAACCCTATAGGCTATGTGCTTTAGCGTTAGGCTAGCCCGTAGGCTATAGGGCTGGGTGCCTAGGTGAAGCATCTCACTAAGCTCGCTCTGTAGATGCCTAGGTAGGGTAGCCGAAGCAAATACCATTGGGACCCCTAGGGCTAGGGCATGCCATGCGCGATTCATAATAGGCCGATAGGTCTTTGAGAGAGGAATTAGATGGCATTCGTCCCAAATGACTCTTGCTAGTCTCTTCTGACTAATCAGGGTATTCGCCATCTCTAGGAATTCAGGATAGACCACGTGCTCAATTTGCACTAGGATTAGCCTAGACTCCGAGGGAAGAGATTCTTGCGAAGGGTCCCATGTAGTAGGCCTTAGCCCTAGGGCCTTAGCCTTACCTAGTAGGTCAAGCTTTAATGAAATGAGAGGAATCACCATAATAGTCACGTGGCTATTAAAGAGGCTAGCCCCTAGTAGGAATAGCGTAGTCTTCCCAGCAGCAGTAGGTAGGATAAGAAAGAGATAGGGTATATGCTTCATCATTAGGTAGAAGGCCTCTCGCTGATCAGGGCTACGAAAGGTAGCCTGATTATCATTGAGGAATTCCCTAAGTAGCTGGGTTAGGAGACCTATCCCAATCTGGCCACTCGCTATTAAGGGTGAATAGGCTAACTGGCGAATCTCTTGGCTAGCATCAAGACTAGGTGGTTGGTCTATCTGCCCTCTAGCTGCCTGGGGTACCCCATATAGGCCCATAAACTCATTAAATTGGCCTATCGAGACCCTATAGGTAGGGGTAGGGACCCCAGGCCTAGTAGGATATCGACATTGAACAACTGGCCAATTTAGTGGTAGCCCAAGGGCTAAGGGTGCCTTAGGCTGCTGAGGTAGGCTAGGCTCTGCTTCTGCCTTAGGCACTAAGAAGGCCCTATTATAGAAGAGAGACCCTAGCACGAGCTGGTCAGGTGATACACCGAGATAGGTATGCCACCGCTGGCTAAAGCTAATAAGGGCAGTTTGGATATCAGCCCTAATACCCTGGAAGCTAGCCACGCTTCTGCCATAGATAGCTAGGCCAGTTGCCCTTGAGTGGTTCATTTGGTCTGCACCTAGGCCCTCATCGTCTATCTCATCAGTGGTAGGGTCTTCTAGGGTATTAGATAGGCCTAGGCCATACCTAATAAACCCTTGCATTAGGTGACGCCAGATTGGGATATTAAACCGCTGAGTGAGTAGATCACTAGTTAGGGCTTTCAAGGTATAAGAGAGAACTTTAGATGAAAAGGGCTGAGATGTATGGTAGTCCCAGAAAAGTAGAAAGTAGGCCTCAGGCAGCTGCTGGTTCAGCGAGATTAGAAAGGCTTCCTCAAAGGGTCTTATATAAGCCAGATAGGCTAGTAAGAGGTACGAGAGTGATTGTGGAAGGGCCCTCACTGCGTCCTTCTCTTGGCCACTACGGCTAAAGGTCTTTGAATAGGCCAGCCGAATTAGGAAGATATGATTCACAGGGTCTAGGAAGAGATTCCTAGGGTTAATAGGGGTATTATGCCAGATCACCTGGTTAATCTCAGTACCCCTAGCAGGCGCCCCACTAGTCATATGACATAGGGTCAGAAGCCCTTTTAACCACCTACTACTAGTCTCTAGGTAGGTTTGGGCCCTAGACCTAGAGATTTCGATAGTAGGACCCTCTTCTCCTAGGATCTGTGCCACCCAACTAGAGGTAGCTAGGGCCTTTCGTAGAAGGAAGTCACGGGAATCCTGGGTAAGATAGGCAGAGAGGAAGGACCACTGATTGGTTATATTGCCAATATCTTCAAAGCTAGCAGCCTTAGAGAGGTTGAGTGTAGGTAGGATCTATATATATATATATAGGTTAGTAAGCTTAGTAGGCAGAGAGGTAGGCAGAGAGGTAGGCAGATAGGTAGGCAGAGAGGTAGGCAGATAGGTAGAACTAACCTCTTGGAAGTTACTAAATTCAAAGAAGAGCTCATTTGATAGGTCTAGGGCTAGCCGCCCTATACCCTTAGTAACTAGGACAATAAGATCCTGCTGGGAGAGAGTCACATGACCATAGCGTAGGGTATGAGGCCCTATTATATGGATCTTTCCAAGCGAGGTTGAAGATTTCATCACAGTAAAGGCTAGGCCCCTAAGGACGAGCACATGACCTAGTGGGGATTCTGATTGGGCTGTAAAGTATTGATGCATCCACTTTCGGATAAAACTAGCCATAGATTCATCCTGGCTAGGCTGAGCGAATTTGGTAGTGTGTAACCAGTAGAGAAACACGAATTGGTGACCCTTGATGATAGCTGAGTAGGTATGACTAATCCGGTCTAAGGGTTTAAAGCAGTCACGTGAGTAGTTGCGGCTATAGCAGGCAAGGAAGGCATATAGCGGAATTTCCCTTTGGTGGGTGATATGGCACTCAGTAAGTAAGAGGATAAGCTTCATAACTAGGCCTACCCCCTCGCTGACTAAGGCATTCTCAAAGGTAGCCTGAGGGAGCTGGGTAAGGTCATCTTCTGAGGCACTCTCTAGTGCTGAATCAGATTCATCGATAGGCGACCTAGGCCTTTCCTCTAGTATCGTAGGGTCAGGAGAGGGTAGGCTAGATAGGAAGGTCTCTAGGGCTTCTAGGGCTCCTAGCTGGCTAGGGTCTAGGGTATAGAGCCCTAGATAGCTAGTAGGACCCTCTCCCTCACTATGTAGTAAGGAATAGGACCGAAGTAGGAAGTTAATGAATGCCTGAAAGATCAGGCAATATCCCTGAGTAGTTACCTTACTCTGTAGAGGGCGAAGGGGGCGAAGAGATGCTTGGTATAATGGGTCCTGGCTAAATGAATTCAATGCACTAAGGGATTGGGTCGTAGTGCTTCGAATAAAGGGTTTTAGGGTTTAGGGTTTAGGGTTAGGGTTTAGGGTTTAGGGTTTTAGGGTTTAGCGACGAGAAGAAGCGACTGCTGTTCTGAAGCGTAACCTTGCGCAATCGCCTCAAGACAGCGAGACAGGGAATTGGAAGTCACTCCAGGGTTTCTATGAGAACTTGCAGTGGCTCGCCAAACTGGATAAGCTCAGTCAAGAAGTGAACTGTTTTGAGGCGTTGGAAGGTCTTGAGGAGAACCTTAAGCGCATCTGGGTGGAAGAAGGGAAGAATAGCAAGTATGGCGGAGATTACGAACATCTCTGTTCTGGGGTCATCGGTCGTCCAAGCATGCACAAAGGATCCCGAATCGGGCTTGGCCTGGAGTTTTGGGTCGACCAGGCCAAGGTCTTGGATGTCAAGGCAAAAAGATCGCCTGATGCAATGGTGATTGACGGAGAGGCCATTGATCTGGAAGACCAAGAACGCATATGGACTGTCATGATTGAGTGCGAAGAGGGATATCCGTCCCTTCGCATCTCCAAAGAGTGGATAGGGACCGAGGTCTTCACATCTGGCGATAAGTCCGAGTCCTCACCACCTGCTGAAACTGTGCGGTCTGTTGAATGGCTTGACCCTCCTCAGACTATGCGACTTTCGCATGGAAACCACCCTGATCCGATGGCTCTTGACTCCAGTATGCTGGAATCATCCCCGCCAAATCGCCGCTTCGTTGCCAAGCTAGAGCCACCCCTAGACATTCCTATTCTCGCTGCGTCCGACATCTATCGTCATCTTGGAATGCAATTACCGCATGAGTTTAAGATGTTTACATATGACTGGTTGCTGGTTTCAGACTCGACAGCAAGCGATGCGTCGCCTCAACCGAGTCGTAGAAAGCGCAGGATGTCTGTGTATTCCGTTGATTCAACCGGCACAACTCAGGTTAAACAACATAACTACACCTTCCAGGCATTCGAGTCCGTTGCAGGCCGCAAGATTCGTGAGCTTCCATTTTCCCATCCTCGACAAATTGCCGACATCCTTCCTGTATGTGAAACCCCGCGCCTTGACTCGTTGTAAAAGAAAAAAAAAAGCTCTAATAGAACTTAGGTATTACGTCAATACGCTTTGCTTGCAAGTTTGATTCGCAAAGTCTTCAAGACTCCTACTCAGGAAACACCCGACAAGACAGTATCTGCGAAGACGCCCTCGACGAAATCGACACCAACAAAGTTATCTTCTGCCCTATCCTCTGGTCCAGACCCAAGTCTCTTTAACGGTTCAGAAAGCACCATTACTCTCAGCAATGATGATCCGAACGAAGAGAAGCTCAATATGCTGCTCAGTGATGGGTTCCCAACTGCTGAAAATAGCGGCATTTTCTCGTGGTCCAACGACCAAGATGACCGACTTTTCATGAACGATGTCAAGGTAGACGTGACACTACGCTCACAACTTGGACAGTCTCCAGCCCTCATGTTGCTTATCACTAATCCCGGCAAAAATATCGGCAGCGTCGACAAATTTGTGCGCGAGTCAGTACAAGTCTCACTCTGTTTCGAGGTTGGCCTCAATGGTTGCATTTCCGTGGTCGACAGCTCGGGTCTCAATGCAACCAATGGCGATCCCGGGGACACCGAGATGCAAGGGACGGATGATAAGCCAAGCCTGCAGAATATCCACAAAAAGATCGCCAGGGTCTTGGAGACCTCGCAGGACCTGGGTATCCTGGTGGAATGGGTCCTGCGGGAACGGCTCGGCAGCGGTTAAAACCGAGTGCCGGAGATTCCGGTAACCAGTGTCTAGACCCAGACGACGTTAGGTTCAGTTTACCGTCCGCTGCGCTAGGCTGGCTTGGAATTTAATGACCTACCCGTATGAGTATTGCAAAAGGACAATTGCTCCCGGCCTCAAGGGGGGTTGAGCTGCCATCCGCTCTGATGGAAGTTTGCGCCAGCGATACGTCCAAGGTGAAAAGCATGGCATATGGAGGCTCAAGTGCTTATCTTCCCGGTGACACAGTTCATAGATCTACTTTGCATATCATGCACTGGCGGGGCTTGTGCATGCGCCATGAGTGTCGCACAGTCCGACGGAGGACTGCCATCGACTTACATCTCCATACATGAAGTTTTCTGTATGGATTAACCTACATTATGATACCTACTAGCTAGTCCAATCTCCATTGGCTATGTATACTGAATGCAAGTTAGTACTTGGTCCAGCAAGGATAAGACTTTTAAAGTAGTTTGGTCTGAAGTGCCTCCTTGACGACTTAGATTCCTAGACTGATTTGAATTTCTCTAGACCACATTGAACAATCGTAATGGCCTTCAAGACCAGATCGCACCATATGATAATAACAGGGAGCCCTGATCATCTTGGAAGCGGCGTTACCATCATTATGTCGTCGCACGCCGATCCGATAGACCCTTTGACAGACCCTTTGAGTTTTGCGGGGCGTACCTGTCTGCGCGGTTGCGTCGCGGTTGCAGATCCAGTGACTTTCCAAGACTTACTGGGCATCATCATCATCATCATCATCGACCATCATGAAAACTTTTGTATGAGGTATATTCTACAATTATAGCGACCCGCCAGACGCGAAAAAAAAAAGGAAAAAGAAAAACTTAACCCCTCTTCGTACAGAGCTATGGAACTAATACCTCGTAACGGAGGTGAAACTAACTACGAGGCACTACTGTCAGCCACTCGCCGAGACTACCCCACCAGTTGAGGCTTTTGTTCTAGCTCGTCGTATGACATAGTTCGTTATCAGTGGATACAGTAGCAAGCCCTCACTAACTAGTAGTTTTATTCAAATTCCAGTGAGGCATTTACTGAAGGCGTCGAAATACCACGTATAGTGCAGACCTTGTCGTCTTGTATCATTACGACTCATGCTTTATATCATTAATATTGCCCAATAAATACCTTTTTTGCCCCTATCATTTCAAAAGTAATTCGTACGTTGGTGTTAGAAGATGTATCGAAATAGCTCGGCTCTTGTTTGCTTTTGACCTTCACCCGTGTACTCGGACCTTCGTTAAGAATTTACAACGCACAAAGCAGCCCGAATTAATTTTTATTGAAATTTTCATTTATTTCTGTTGAGTTTAGACTGGTGATCAAGTATGGCTCAAGTCCTCCGTTGACCTCCCAAACTGGGAGATATTACGTCTTAAGTATTGGAGCGATGACTATCACTAGTCAGCAGCGTGTGTCAAGCGGCCATTGAGCCAATCAACGCATCCCGATAAGCAATTCGGTTGTCGATCTATGATGGAACCCTTTCTAATTCCTGTTCTGCAGGTGGAGATATCATTTTGGGCGCCTGCATGGATAACAAGTGCGTCTGTAATTAAATATCGACACTGTAGTGTGGTTGGTTGGAAGATCTTTCACGTTGCACGTAATCGTAGGGCGAAAAGAGTCTCGACTCTCGGCGTTCAGGCCGGATGACTAACGCCGAAGTTGTTTCAGGGGGTTACTATTCTTATCCTGAACGCGTACAGATGTACCTGATATTCCGTATTGGGAAATAGAAAACAGAAACAGAGAGGCTGTGCAGGTGCAACATGGAGACTTTGAAGTACGGAGTGACCGTGAAGCACGGCCACATATATAGCCAAGAGAAGTATTCTTAGAATTGCCAGGGCTGACCAGAAAGTCGGGGAAATAAGGGTTCTGGCACTAATCCCTTCCTGAACTTCCCGACCTTAACTCGTCGACGAAAATACGGGGGAGGGAGATCTTGTCGCCACTTTTCTTGCTGCATAAACCTATCCCAAGCAAATCCTGCGATATCAACCCCCTAGTACCTTTTTTCTATCATTCTTGGGTATTTTTTGCACTTTCCCTAACCTCGCCGATCAGTCACAAGATTTCTCGCTTGATCTTCACAGTCTTTGCTAAGCACACAATTACCTAAAGCGGATATCTTTACATAAATTAGCCGAGCCTTGATAAAAAATAAAGATAAAAAAAAAAATATCAAAATTAAATAATCGAAATCATAATTATTATAAAAATTTCTTCTACGCGACGCGTGACTCAGTTTGCATTGGAAAAAACCCAGAAAGCACGACACCCATGGCCGGTGTCGGGGCGGTTCGAGAATCTTGGCCCCGTCTGATTGGCGAGTCGACGGCGGTTTCGAGAACGTTTTGCCACGCTCCACTTTAGCCAGGACTGTGACTTGATCGATCCCAGTCCCGGCGTGGCTGGGTTCTCCAGTTCGATGGGGTTTGCGGATCTTGTATTTTCCCAGAGTTGATACCATGTATGTACCGAAATACCGGTCAACCGGGGTGTAATTTTGCCTTGAGGTTCAGGAGATAGGTATCGCTTGCCATATCCGATGATGGATCAATTTCTACGTCTAGTTGACCTAGAATGGGAGCGGGTTAGCCGCTGCAGGTACGGCGTATCCAGGTGGGCTATTCTATAAAGAGATTGCTTATCGTGCCTAGTCTAGACACGCGGCGATACGGGGTGATAACGAATAGCGCAATTGCGATTAGCACTAAGTGGTTAACGGAGAGCGGAGAACGGAGAATGGCATACTTCTGAGTCGCTATAGTTTAGCTCTGAATTCGTATATGCTCACCGCAATTAATTCAATATGATAATCAAACGCGGAAAAAGCAAACTAAAAAACTCGATTCGAATCTTTGCTTTTTCCGTCAATCTAGAACTGTCTGCACGGATCAATATGCACCTTAGCTATCAACCCCTAGCAGCTGATATGCACCCTATTCAGAAAGGATCAGATTATTGCTAACCATCATTAGCAACAATATATCATTCTAGCTATCTTTTGAACTTTGCGATACGCAAGGATCTCTTATTTGCCGGTCAGATGAGCGCTTGAGACGGTGATCGAGCCGGGGAAAACGCTCCCCCGGACTCTTGCCCGCTCGGGATAAAGACATCCAGACGTGGGGATGTGCGGCGCGGGCAGGGACCACAGACCGCGGGGCGGACCAGATCTGGCAAACAGATGCGCATGTGCACATGGCATCTGTTCCTGTTCCCTCCAATTGATAGCGATTGATTTAAAAGGTTCCGAGCAGGCGTTCCTGTTGTTATCGGTCCAACGGGAGAGGAGGGATAGGATGCTGATTACTGGGGCTAATTACAAGGCCTGACCGCTGATTGGGCATAAATCGAGGTTATCACAAGTGTATCAAAGGACAATAACCCAAAAGAAGCAAGACGACAGGTTGACAAGGGGTGCATGGCGGTCTATGTATCATGATACCAGACCATTTTTCAGTCTATAGTGCAAGGACAAGGATAGGAAGAAACCTCGGGAGAAGGGCCAAAGATTCCAGAAATGACGGGGAAACCGTCATTGTTGAAACCCTAGTTTTCTCTGGAGAACCAGTCCGCGGCTTGTGGCAGATGCAATTGCGGAAGATCGTTTTCTTGTGATTCTCGTCGCCTGTAAAAAAACTCGGCGACGACCGGCACCGCAGCCTGTATGATGCGACGATGATGACACAGAAGAGGGGTGGCGTTGATTTTACTCGGTAAATAGACGGTGGGCTTCCCGTTTTGCGCTTGTCTCGCTTGCAAGTCCAAAAGTGCATATCAGAATATCAAATGATAGCCAAAAAAAGCAAAGATGCTCAAAAAAAACAAAAAGCCTGGTCATGCGTGATTTTTTAGGAATTGGTTTCCCCAACGACCCCGGTTTCGGGTTTGAGAAAGGAATGTCTACAGTATGAGGCACTTTGGATCGGTAACGAAAAAGCAAATACCATACGTGGAGGACCAGGGATACGGTCCAGCCCCATACCGCTAAGCCCAGTTGGGGCTGATCCACGCCTTCCTGTAATTTATCCCGTTCTTTCCTCATTCTCTCCCCCACTTACAAAAAAAAAGAACTCAAGGCGTGACTAAATTTAAATCTTTTATCTTTCCTCCTTTTCCCCCCCCCCACCATCTACAAAACTCCCCTCTTTCCTTGGATTTTACCATCCATCAGTTTTGTGTTCTATCTCTTCTTCTATCCTTCGGGATTCCTTTTAAGAAAAACCTCAAAACCCTCTCTGCTTGCTTGCAAGCCAAAACACTTGTTTTAATCTCCACACATACCCATAATCATTCATTATGGTACGTCACTCGCAATGACTCATGTCGGAAACTTGCTAACCAACGCCAGGCTGATTCAACTGTCGTCTCCAACACGGAGAATGTGCGTTTGATTCTTGTTGCTTTGAATTTCCACAATGGCGATTAAGCCAGAGAGAGGAAATGTTCAATACTGACTTCCCATGGGGTGTTTAGCTCATGAAGTACATGTCTCTTGACCAGCGTGGTTCCGTCCAAGCTGAGTACATCTGGATTGATGCCAATGGCGGTACTCGTTCCAAGACCAAGGTAAGCTATAATTTGTCTGTTGAGTCTTTTTTTTTTTCGCGGGGTCGGATTGGTTGCTCTGGCATCGTTATCGCTCGATCGGCTTTGATAAGCCCTGTGCACGTACCCGATCGCGCCGCACGCGATGCCTGCAACTATCCGCATCACGTGAAATAGAGGGGCCTCCCATTCTTCCGAGCGTGTCACTAATGGTGCTTCTTCCTTAGACCCTGTCCAAGGCCGTGACCAGCGTTGACGAGCTTCCCGAATGGAACTTCGACGGTTCCTCCACCGGCCAGGCCCCCCGGCGGTAACTCCGATGTCTACCTGCGCCCCGTTGCCATCTTCCCCGACCCCTTCCGCCAGGGTGACAACATCCTTGTCCTCTGCGAGACCTGGGACTCCGATGGATCCCCCAACAAGTTCAACTACCGTCACGAGGCCGCTCGCCTGTTCGAGACCCACGCCAAGGAGGAGTTCTGGTTCGGTCTGGAGCAGGAGTACACTCTTCTCGGTACCGATGGCTGGCCCTACGGCTGGCCCTCCGGTGGTTTCCCCGGTGCCCAGGGTCCTTACTACTGTGGTGTCGGTACCGGCAAGGTTTACTGCCGTGACATCGTCGAGGCTCACTACCGTGCCTGCTTGTACGCCAAGGTCGCCATCTCCGGTATCAACGCTGAGGTCATGCCCTCTCAGTGGGAGTACCAGGTTGGCCCCGTTCCCGGCATTGACAGTAAGATTTTTCCCCCTTTCCATTATTGCTTTAGAGAGGCTGACCATCTTTACAGTGGGTGACCACCTCTGGATGTCTCGTTTCATCCTCCACCGTGTCGCTGAGGAGTTCGGTGTCCGCATCTCCTTCGAGCCCAAGCCCATCAAGGGTGAGTGGAACGGTGCCGGTCTGCACACCAACGTCTCTACCAACGCTACTCGTGCCGAGGGTGGTATGAAGGCCATTGAGGCCATGATGAAGAAGCTTGAGGCCCGTCACGTTGAGCACATCGCCGTCTACGGTGAGGGCAACGAGGAGCGTCTCACTGGTCGCCACGAGACCGGCAGCATCGAGAAGTTCTCATATGGTGTCGCCGACCGTGGTGGTTCCATTCGTATCCCCCGCCAGTGCGCCAAGGACGGCAAGGGTTACTTCGAGGACCGTCGCCCTGCTTCGAACGCTGATCCGTACCAGATTACCGGTATTATTGCCGAGACTCTGTGCGGTGGCCTTTAAGGATTGAAATCATTTTAGCGTTCCGATACCCTCCGGCATCACCTGGGAGTTCGGACCATGAGAGCGGCCTGACTGCATGAGGGGAGCCATAGAATTCTTGCCTGTGTCTTTCTTTTTTCTCAACTATTTATCCGCGTTCCTGAACCCGAACAATTCTGCTCTCGGCGCCAGAGTTCGCCTCCTGTGTTCACATACCTCCCTTGTTGCACTCGCCGAGTCTCTTGTTTTTTTTGTCTTGAAATCGCCCTTTCCTGGGTTTATGTGTGACGTACAATAGCATAGAACCATTACATGGATGGAAAATCAACCATCGTTTTGAGAATCACTCAGGCTCTTCCGATCCACTCTTATCTCTTTCCACATATCTATACGTAGCTCTTCGCCAGGTGTCGATCAGGCTTCATGCATGCATGATCTACCGATCGCATCTTTCGTGAAGCTCCAAGATCCACATTCTTAATTCAACGTATGTTTCCATCTAATATCCGGCTAAATCCTAGCTCCGTTGTTTCTGGTGGCTTGAACGACCCCACACATGCATTATGGGGTTACGTTCCCGCCTCCGCAATCTGGTATACAAGGGTCCCAAGTCGAGCTATGTTTTCTGTTATATTGATAAGGAAATGTCCATTCTTGCAATCTATGCATTGCCAAATCCCTCCCACACACTCACTCAAGGTCTACTGTCGTTCACCGAGGCATCAATGTCATATGTGTGACTTTGGCTTGATTGAGTCATGAAGCTCTTGACCACGATCAAGTATGACTCGTGGTAAAGACTCATGGTCTACCTTGTCCAAATTTAGCATAAGCTTCAGGTGAAATTCTTGATCATCTGTTTTGTGACTACATTGGCACAAGGAATTCTATTTTCAGGATCTTGTGTTCACTGACGCAGCCGAGCACGGAAATCATCGTATATGATGCATTTCTTATCATCCAAGAATTAGCAATATAATTTGAAGGAGATTGCTTGTTACACCTGAATAGGTAATGTGCCCGCCTCATCTCCAATGAAAAAAAAAACAATGTTCCAGCCTCAGCAAGGTTTTTAGAATCTAATACACAAACTCGACCTTGCACTCGGAGCAGTAGCCCTCAGAAATGCCATAGGAATCACCACCTTTGGAAGACTCTTCGCCGTTGAAATATCCTACGCTTTGGTGGTATAATGATTTTCTGGCTTTATGTTTTAGAAGTGCCACGGTGCTCAATCCGACTCAATCCATATCATTTGCTACCAGGAGCTGCGAGATGCACTGCAGCCTCACGGCCCCACATCATGAGCTTCATTTCCTCAGGCCCATCTTACTTGAGTCATTGAACACGGGTTAAATGGAAATAGTGCCACTGTACCATGGCTCGTTGACCAGTTGACTGGGCATGTATAAACTGATATGGAGATAGGCGGTGCATTCTGAGAGATCAGAAAGAGGACTTATCACGAACAAATGTCTTTATAGGACCTCACCTTCACCTCCGCTTATGACATAGACTGCAAGCTTTTCTGGATAGTTGCACCCCTTGCCTCAAGGATGAAATCCCAAAATTGCTTATGGTGTCATAGGCAGCCCCAGTGCACTATCTATACGGATAACTGATGAGGCGAAGAGAGTATCCAATCAAACCTATCTCGTCGAGAACTTTAAGGTGCTCTTCAATCACAGAAGTAAAGAAAGGCATCTCCTATGAAATAAAGTTTTTAGATTCGAGGCACATGTCAAATTTTAGAAGTGAAGAAAGAAGCAAGAAATAATGATCTACATTACTTTACCCTGAATACTGCTACACGGGTCATGTTTACCTATCTCCGGAACCTAAGTGCGCCCTAGATCTTCGTGAAACGAAAGCCACTTGGCCAAGACAAAAAAGCAGACATAGTTATTTGACTCACGTGCTATCCCAAATTAAGTACATGCAGGGCCCAAGCCGCTCAGGTCCCATGTGTGCCATTTCCAGAGTCCTAGATAAAGTTTTGCTCGTATTCAGGCAATCCCGTGTTTAAGCCCCAACCCAACGCCCGTGTCCACCCAGATCCAAAATTATAGCCCTAAGTCCCATGGTTACGGTCCATATATCAACAACACTTTAATATTAAATGTATGAAAGCCGTTGGCCATATGTTGTACAGAAATCATACACGTTTACTGACTATATGAAAAATCATAAACGCTTTGGACAGTGTGAAAGCGTCTCGACATGCCAAGCATATTGCCTCGTATTTGACAACACTAACCCACCGCAAAAGCTGGGCAGATATGAGCAAGCGACGATGTATGAGATTTTCTAATTAGCCGAGAACAATATTTGATCCCCCTCTTTTAGTATAGAGCTAGCTGAGGAGTAAACCTATATAAACTATGACTTTGCGCCATTTCCGCGCATATCCTAGATTAGATCTCTCTCGTCCCAATACAAGCAGAGTATATACTCCACCTCAAGCGCACCAAAAACACAATGCTTCCCCTTTTCAAGGAAGCAGGTCTCACCCTGCTCTTCCTGTCATCCACATTCGCGGACACGCCCCAAAACCAGCCTCGCCTCCGTTCAAACGGCACCCTCAGCCTTGCCCAGTCCGGTAGCACCCTCAACGCCCGTGGCGACATTGATCTGGTAGAACGCTACTACTACTATGACTGTCCAACCGGCTATGCAGAGTGCAGCACTGATACATCCAAATGCTGCCCCACCGGCAACGGATGCTGCACAAGCGGCTACTGCGCCGATCCAGGCGATACATGCTGTACCATCGGAACGTGTCCCAGTGGCTGGAACTGCTGTGGGAACTACGGGTACTGCTCCCCCGTTGGGGGTGAGTGCTGTGAAGGAGGTTACTACTGTGATGTTGGGTACCAGTGCAAGATCTGGGATGGGGAAGAAGTATGTTGTCCTGATACAGGATGTATAGGCTCAGATGGGACGGGTAGCCTGGGCAATACGGTTGATGTTGGATCTGGTACTACGGAGACAGCGACTGAATTTGTGTCTGCTACTTCTTCTGCGTCGGATACTTATACTTATGAGTCTACGACGGCTGCTGGCTATACGTATACGTATGACAGCTATGAGTATGATTATTATTATACTACCTACTACTGGTGAGTGGTTTTTATGTGGAGTTTTGGGCGGGCAATGCTGATGTTCACTAGGTCTTACTGGTTCTATTTCTGGACTTCTTATTCGCCTTATACTGTGCAGACTGTGACCTCGACGGAGACTACTACCACGACTATCTGGTCTGTTTATGCGACTGACAGTGCTGACGCGCATGAATCTTTCTCGTACAGCGTTAGTGTCTACTCATACTATCCTCCTTATACTGCCACTTACTTGGAGAGCTCTACCGATCCAGTTCCCATTTCAACGGGTGCTGCAGGAACTCCGACTGCGACGGCTGGGAATGGGCTTGTTCTAGGCGATGGTGCAGCAAGTACAGTTACTGTTCGAGCGTGGGTCCCCTGGGCATATGCTACTTTTGGGGTCCTGGTGGGAGCTTTGGCTTTTGGACTGTGAGCTACAAGGTACATAGTCAATAAGATGAATGGTTTGGATATCTTTGGTTAAGAAATGCATATTGTTTGATCGAACATCCCAGTTCTGTTCATTTATCTACCAACTTCATACAGTCGTGTATATAATTGATCATAGTGGCCAGGCGAAGACCCAGTCCTCGAGCCCAGTCACGATCTTCTGTGAGAAGGGGGTTTTATGCACATGGGTATAAAACAAAAACAAAGCCAGAAAACCACCCAAATAGAAGATCTGTGTTCAGACATCCATACAGAAGGGAGCACGTACTTTCAGACTCCATCTGAATAGAGCGATATCACCAGATAATAGCGGTTCCCTGCCAGCAGAATTAAAAACACGCATCCAGAAAAAGAAAAGACAGTTCGTAAAGCCATTCAGTAAAGGATCAAGTTATTAGTACTTGTTTCTCATGCAGCAAGCTTAGCTGCTAGTGGAGATGCTGTCCTGATTGTTCTCGATATGAGCACCCTTACCACTCTCCAGCTGACCACTTGAAGCAAAGGTCTTTCCATGCTTCTCGGAGACATGACTGGCGCGGCGGAGGTGCTCTTCGGTGTCTTGGTAGTTGATGAGCAGCTCGCCGTTCTTGCCGTAGCGGTGGGGCTGGTTGCGAGCGACAGAGACGACGTTGAAGACACTGGTAGAATTCTGGAAGATAGTGTCCATCTCCTCCAAGGATCGGTAGGCGGTCTCTGGGTAGAAGAAGTAGACGACGGGAAAGATGAAAGCGTTGATGACCGCAAAGATGATGTAGGTTTGGTATCCGATGTTCTCGAAAGCGACGGGGGTAATCATGACAACCAAGAAGTTAAAGATCCTGGTCCTTCGTTAGCTCGGGTCCTAGAATGAGTGAAGTGTCCAAACTTACCAGTTTGCGGATGTAGAGAGGGCATTTGCAGGAGCACGGATACGCAGGGGGGACAATCTCGGCCGGGTAGAGCCAGGTCATACCCAACCAACCCCAAGCGAAGAAGGTGTTGAAGACAAACAAGAACACCGCGGCGGCAATACCGGGCTTAGTCTCTCCCTCAAAGCTAGTGCAAATAGCTAGTACAGCCATAGAGAGGGACATGCCAGCAGCGCCGACCAACATCAGGCTGCGACGACCAACCTTCTCGATAATGAAAATAGGGATGAGAGAGGCGAGGAAGTACTCGGTACCATTGCAGGCAGCCATAATTCGTGATGTGAGACCATCCATGCCAATCGAGTTCTCGTAGATAGTGGCAGCATAGTAGGTGATCAAGTTAATGCCAGAAATTTGCTGGAACATCTGGTTGATGTACGCAAGAACGACGCGGTGCAAATGACGGTTCTCATCCATGGTGCACAGATCCCGGAAGCTAACGGTATCGGCGTCCAGAACGGCATCTTTGATTGCAGCGAACTCGGAGTGGATGTATTCGTCGCCCTCTGGAAGATCCAAGATTGCCGATAACACTTCCATTGCCTCCTCCCTCACGACCTTTCATAATCAGCCAACGGGGTGACTCCGGCAGTGGAAGCACACAGGCGAGAATGACGAGCGTGAAGAAGTTCTGGAAGGCAATTGGGAATCGCCATGCCACTGAGCTGGGATCCAGGAAGGAGAATCCAAGGTCAATCCAGTAACTGATAGTGATACCACCCGCAATTAAGGAGCCTTCCAGCATAACCAGGGGGCCACGGTGGTGGGACTTGGAACACTCAGCTTGCCAAGTAGCTATATGTAATGTTAGCGGCCATGCAATTTGCACTGAGTCTCAGTATATGATATACTTACGGACGGTCGAAGTGTTCATGCCATTTCCAATACCAGTGAGCACGCGGCCAGCAATCAGATGTGGAAGGCTGTATGCACATGACTGCAGAGTTGCACCAATCACCATGATAATTGAGCCAGTGAAGATGGTCTTGCGACGACCCAGATAGTTACCAATCCAAATACAGAAGACGGCACCGAAAAAACAACCTAAGTTGTAGGAGGCAATTGTGATACCCTGTGTAGAGGAACGATTGCTTTTTGAGACTGGCTGAGGCCCATCTCACCCGCCTTTGTGGTATCGACCTCAGGGAAAGTGGTGACAAATGAATTCAAAGTCAAGAGACCTCCCATAACACCCCTGTTCCGTTAGTAAGAAAACATGATGCCTGAAAACCTGAAGTAACAACATACTGGTCATATCCAAAAAGCCTGAGAGAAGCACGTTAGTCAAAGAATACAATGTCGAAGACTCATGATATAAACATACAAGAAATCCAGACCAGCAATAATACTGATCATGATATTTAGGGATGTACCCCGGAGTCCAAAGTATCGCTTCATGATGGCGGAAGTGAGTCGAAAGTCGTATACAATGTGCCAGCCAAGCCTTGTATAGGGAGAATTGAATAATAAAAATCCAACACAATGTCCAAACCAGTGGACAAAAGATTATGAGCAGAGACGATGTTAAAGAAAAAAAAGAAAAGTTCAAGTAAGGTCCGGGGAAGCAGCTTGAGCTTATGAACCCACGTCAAAACGGCCATAGCGTGCACGAGACAAGGATCCACAACGATCGGGAACCTGTATTTGATTGAAAATGACGGGAACCACGAGAGATCGGAAGCAAGGTAGCATCCACGATGGCTACATATTCGCCGGATTGGGTGAGAAACACACTCCACTCCCCATACAGACATTGAACCGGGGAGAACCCCACTCTGAAGTGAACATCAAATCACCGGCTACACCTAGAACTTTTCATGTCTTCCACGATTCAGGTTCCACCGGGTCAGGCGGACATGACTTCGGGAACCAAAGGGCAACGACTTCGGTAACCATCCGGTATCATTTACTTGTACGGCCCAGTCATGGTACGGCTGCTGGTTGCAGAGAACATCGAATGAATGACCAGTGGGACTACACTCATGATGTCGGTGATTTTTTCCGTGACTCGCGTGGTTCCCTTTACTTGTTAAGGAAAGTGGAACAGTCCCTCTTTTATGGGGTCGCATATGGTCCCCCAGATTCCACCATTCCCCACGATAGAATGCATGGGGAGAGGGGATTCATCAGAGAAAGGGTAAATGTGACAATGCACCTACACGAACAAGAAATGTGCTTGCATCATTTTGATGACTTTTGTCGGCTCCTCGCGTCCTTCGGGCTCCCGGAGCGCGCCAAGTACGGCGTTGAACAGGGATCAGCACGCCCGACGGGATTTCTCGACATCACCGAGTCGGCTTTGGCCTCTAATTGCCCGTGCGAGCGTCCCGAAACTCTGCCGTCTCTGTATATACGGCACAATTTCGGGCCTTTGCTCGTCTACTTGCTAATAGAAAACCACAGCATTGGGACCCACATGTGCGGAGAAGGGTCCAAAAATGCAAATTTAGGCAGGACCTACCTCTCTTGGCGCGTCTATTCTGTCGGAAGGGTCTCGTCTCAATGCCTCGAACAGGGGACTCCCGCATTGGAAAACCTGGAAATTGATTGATCGCCATTACGGAAATAATCCAATGACGTCATCACCAGGAACGTGAGCATGGGGTCCAACGGTGTTCTGATATCATATTTTCTGAATATGGAGTATACAATTTCATTAGAATAACGATAGATTTGACATGTAACGCTAGCTGTAATCTACTGTACTCTATGGGGGAAAGAAAAGGAAATCATTATCGTCACTTTCCCCCGGCAGGGATACCCCAGCATTCGACCCCAGTCTTCTGGCCTGAATCTGGGGGTTCTCGGTGACCTTGGGTGGGCCACCCCAACAACACCTGACCGAATATTATCTGGACATACAAAGACTAGTAACGATGAATCTAGTCAATGGGATGAATAATGAGATCTGATGTAGCATTGGATCTATCGAAATCGACACGAATTTGTTCTTCCAGAATGTCGTACCACGCCAATGGTTGCCCGATTGGGGAACCCGTTTCGGTGGATCCCGGTCCAAATGTGTCGGTGTGGTGTGATCAGAAATCCACGATAGCTACAGTACTTGGGCCGCGAGATTCTCCATATGTCTATGCATGTGGCATGTAGGTTATATCCCCCTGGCGTCAAAGGACCGCCTGAACTCAACGTGGCGGGATCGTGGCACAAGGTTCGAGGGAAAGCTTAATTGGAAGTACAATACTTCAAGATAATTAATTGTTAAGTATGAAGGCACTGGGATCTTTGGTCCTTAAAGTGCAAACTCTATCTGGTCTAGAACCTATAGCCTATAATTCCAGCAAAAAAAGTCTACCCCGCGGTATGCAAAATCAAGGCCGGATTTGGTCATCGTCGATAATCGATAATTACCGTCAAAACAGCGTATCACCATGATAACCCGTGCTATGAACACAATACATCTACCTTCAAACTTTATCCTGTAGCTAGTCACGACTATCCATCGAGCATCCCCTTTGTCTCCAGAAAAACCTCCCAATCCGAAACAAGAGCAAGCATCGCTCTCACGCAGGATGAGGTCATTTGGCTTGCCCCGACAAGTCATTGGTAGGACAGCCGTAAAACTTTGATATCCCGCGTGGTGATCGGCAATGCCGACAAGGATCAGCCCTGTACGCCGATAAGATGCCGGGTCGGAAACTTGGACTTCGGCGTTTTGCTGTTCCGACCTTTCGTCTACTCCCGGGCTGGTTGTGGCTCAGAGTGATGCCGTCATCATAGACTTTGGTGGGAACGCTCAAATGCAACCTCATCTCAAATTCATGGAGTCGATCGTGTGTCTAGAGCTGTCTGAGCAGAGGTGTAGTGCTGGGGAAGGGTTTCCATGTTTCGAGCTTGGTGATGGCCAGTCAGGAAGTCTGTGGAAGAGGATATGAAGCTTGGAATCCATCTTCAAATCTGATGAACAACACGTGCACCTACTTGGTCCGCGATTGGATAACAATATTGTTAGATTATTCAGGTAATGATATCTGATCCAGCCATATCTCCCTTCATAGCATAACATGTTATCTGCCGCAACCTTTAAACTTCCTTTCTTAACGATATAATAAAAACCTTGCAGATCACTTCGGTAACAATAAACGCCCAATGAGGGCGATTCTCACACAGTCAACATGAAACCCGGGAAGGGGACCTTGTCAATCAGGATAGCTAAACGGTACAAAAGAATCGGGTCCTCGATCACCCATGACACAGTCCACTGTCGTCACTCGTGAAGGTCTGAAGACAAGCAAAGAGCAAAAAAAACACAGCTCAGTGTTTGGTTGAGAGGGCCAACGTGAATATTCACTTCGGGGTTCTGAATCGGTTCAAAGCGTCTCCATAATCGAAATGGTTCGCCTTGCGGCGTGTCATTGACAGATCACCACGCCTGGTTCTTAAGATCGTCATCATCAGTCACTGGCACAGTGGTACCAGCGGCAGAAGCTGGTCGCGAGCCAGCAGTCGATCTCTGTCCCTCCGGGTTGTGATCATGGGCCGTCTCGTTGTAGCCAGCGTCGACTGAGTCCTCAGGCTGGGGGCAACGATGCACAGTGTGGCCAACTGGTATGTATTATTAGCAAATGTTTTCGGGGCACTGAAATATTGATCTGGTCGACTTACATTCGCCACAACGGTTGCACTGGACCTTTGGACCAGTCCTTGGGCTGAGGACATTCACGGCTGGAGTGACCTACTATTTCCAGTTGTTAGCGCCGGAACACTCGTTGCCGTAAGTTATCAATGCGTTTCGAGGATGTTTATTGACACATAACCGCCAAAGAGAATGATATAAAACCGACAGGGAGGTAACTTACGCTGGTCACAGTTACGGCACATGATAGTGGCCGGGTCGCGAGGCTTGTCACACTCACGAGCGATGTGATCCTCGGATCTATTTTCGTTAGCCGAAGAATGACATTCACAGAAAGACACATTACATACCCGCAATTGCGGCAAGTGCGCGGGCCCCGGTCTTCACCACCCTTGGGGCAGTCCTGGGCAAAGTGACCGACTAAAAGGTCAGTATGATGCTTGAATGTTAGGCTGGAAGCAATTTGTCATACGTTCATGGCACCGGCGGCATTCAGTGTCAGGGGGGCAACCCGAGGCTCGGGGCACTCCTTAGCCTGGTGTTCATCGGAGCTGCAAGTGAGTCAGTATTTCATATTGCACTTTCAATTGGAAACAAATCTTACCCGCAATTGCGGCATCCATGCTTGCTGCGACGTGGCTCTGGGCAGTCACGCACACGGTGGCCGACTGCCTCGCAATTAGAGCATTTGATTTCAGTGCGCTCAGCCTCAGTGCGCTCCTGCTTGCAATTCTTTGCAATGTGGCCGATTTCTATCGCTCTGTTAGCAATTACTTAGCTCAAAAGTGGGTAAGGGGAATTGCAAATACCATCACAGTTGCGGCACTTGACGACATAGCGATTGCAAGAGACCCCTGAATTTGCCAATCGCTCAATGTTGTCCTCAGGGCTATCAGGCCATCTGTCATTGAGAATATTTCGCGGGGAGTTAGGGCCGCGGTAGAATGCCACAGTGTATTTCTTGTCCAGGTTGCCTTGGAGGTCAATCAGAGTGTGCATATCTCCAACTTCCTTATCCTTTATTTGAGATCGGCTGTTAGCGGTTCCATTGCCAAAGCCACTGTGAATGTAACGGTAATAAACTTACCACTGCAATCGTGTAGAGGAGAAAGTTATCCTCGCGCATTTTCTTTTCAATTTCAACGTAGGTAGCCTCGGGGAGCTGCCTTGGAATACACCTGAAGGGCCTTGGGTGACTTATCAGCAATCGCCTTTGGTATCATTTCAATGAGGGACTTACCGAACGGAATGCCTCAGTATCCGTTCCTGCGGCCTTCATCATGTCCCACGCCTCCTCTGGCAATCTATCTGCAACTTTGTTCAAATCGAACTTGCGCGGCGCTGTGCAGACAAATGCTTGGTGGCCTACGAACGGCATTAGCTCAGTCACCTAGAGACGCCACGATATATTTGCTAACCTTCAGCTCCACAGTTGCGGCAAACATCAGGAGGTCTCTCTGGGGCACTCCGAAGCCGGATGACCTTCCTTCTCGCAAAGGCGGCAGGTGCCTTTAAACACTCGCGGGTTGGTGCACTCGGTCTTAGAATGGCTATTATTTGTTAGAATGGGGCACTAAGCCATCAGAAAACAACATACCCTTCCTCGCCACAGTTGAAGCAAGCCCCGCTGAACTTGCGGGGCTGGGTGCAGTCCGCCTTGGAGTGGCTATCATAGACATGAGTCAGCGGTTTATATTCAAATCTTGTGCAGTGTAGGGATGGTCACCCTTCTTCACCACAGTTGAAGCAAGCGCCGAAAGACTTTGGAGGCTCGGTGCATTCGGCCTTGGAGTGGCTGTCATAGTTACACTCGTAAGTATCGGCACAATGACAACAATCTGGAGAATATTACTCACCCCTCCTGGCCACAGTTGAAGCAACCGCGTGACTGTTGCGGGTATGACGAGTACTCGGGGACCTCATTTGGACAGTTGCGGGCGAAGTGGTCTGAACCACCACAGCTTTTGCGAGTCAGTTAGCCATCTTCTCTTCCTCGAGCCCACAACAACTCACATGCGGCAAGCATTCTCATCGTAACCGCCGCCAGAGCCCTGATTTCCCTTCGGGCTGCTAGCATGATCATAGCCTACTGTTGACAGTTAGTTGCCCCACTATCAAGTACCCCATGGTAAGACCATTTCTCGACTTACCTTCGGGCTTTCGGCCCCAGCGGGTCCCATCTTCTTTCTTGTCGGGATCCCAGGAGGCGCCCTCGGCGGCATCATCATTCCAAGTGTCAGACATCTCGAAGAAACACTGTATGAAATGCATTAGTTCGCGAAATTAGCTAAGAGCCCGCCAAATAAAGTTCCTGTTTGTCTGTCTTCTATCTTCGAAAAGCAAAACAGAAAGGGAAAAAAATGTGTCAACAGGAAGGTAGACAAGGCGCGTAATGAGAAAAAGAGCAAGATGAAACTCAACAAATTTGTCTCAAGTTGCTCAAAGAAATATCATGGAGAAAGTGAAAGGTATTCTGGTGAAGTGCCATACAACATGATGAGGCGGAGGGAAACAAGATATCTTCATATTGCAGGGGCTCACAATCAAGCACATGGAAAAAAAAAACCAGGGTTCCTTCAGAAAGATATGGAAAAAGTACTCACAGGATGTTTGTTCACTGAGATGTGAGGTGGGGGAACAGCGTTGAACAGCAAAGTGACGTGGTAAAATTAAGATGAGGAATAGGATCCAAGGAACGAAATGTCGTATGAATGGATCCTATCCTGGTTGCGGGGATTGCGAATTGGAACCAAGAAGGAGAAGGAGAATGGGAGTGTGGAGAGAGGGAGAGAGATGCAGAAAGAGAGAGAGAAGAAAAGGAAGATGGATTTCACGATGAGGAAATAAACAAAAACGAAGGTTTGACAAACAAACGCATCGCGTCTACCCCAGTTGACACTCCATTTTCCAAGTGCTCTTGACGACAGCACATCTAAGCATCCGTTTTTATTGATGGCTTTGGTATAACACATCCAAATTGATTGCTGTATGAAAACACTTTAAGCATACATGGAGTAGAAGTCTTGATAAAAGGGTCATCACTATTTTCTAGCAGATGAATATTGTGCAAATCTGATGATTGCATCAAATCACCGGAAGAACCTGCCCAGCAGGCCACTAGCCAAATTGTTCACAATGCCACCTCCAAGAGCGCTGTTCGCGAAAGTCGAAGCCTGGCTGAACTTATCACATCGAGAGAAGGCCACGGTGTTTGTAATAGTCAGAATGAGGGCAATGGCTGCGTCCGTCAAGTTAGTTCAATACATTTCCAACAAAGGATCATTATATGCCAGGATCATCTTACCAACTAGACTGAGCCAGATCACGCTAACTAGTCTCACAATCGCCAGAATAGCCAAACCCACCCACAGAGCCGGTGTCACATACAAACTCAACCAGAAGAACCGTTTGTCCGTAGCTGTGATTGTGCGAACATTGGGGTCGGAGGACTCGAAGACCCAGTGCGAGTCACCGGAGGTTGTGTTAACCTCGTTCCACCACCGTAGTCCAACTAGTCGCCGCCCAGCAATGTTTTTCAGGTAGTAGAAGTCGGCCGAGAGAAGGAGGAGTGTCAGGATGAAGACGAGTACGCTGTAATCAACTAGTTAGCTCGGGGATCGCTGCTAGCTAGCGGAAATAGCTCCAGGGCTCATTAGACACTAATGACGTACAAGTTTTCGATGAACAGAAGGCCAAAGAGATACATCATCAGGGCACCTGCCCAGATAGTCAGTTAAGCATTCTATCAGTGGTCAACAAAGTGAGCACTAACCAATGCGGATACCCAAGAAGACAAGTAGTGTGATCGGGTGGGAGCTTAGACGCCAGTTCAGCTCTCCTTGAGCTCCTTGATCCATGATGAGCGACCGAGAACCGTAGGTTCTGATGCCTCGAAAATATGGTGGTTTCACGAATCGCTGCTGTCGCAGTGGCAGTTGCAGTTCGGATCCCTGATGTGTTCACAACATAACAGGCGGCAGGCGGTAGGAGATGACAGAATAACACCGCCTTCAACGCTTATTGGTCAATGTCCACACTACAGTACGACATGCATGTATGCACGCGATGAAAGAGCGAGCACTTGTGAAGAGATAAGTGTGATGATTGAGGGATAAATCATGATGGAAGTTGCCAGTTTGTTGCCTTCTTTGTGTTGTACGCGACAAAGTCCATGGACTTTAGGTTTGTTACCCGGCTGGGATATTAAGACTAGGGATACTTCCATACTAGTAGCTCAAGGCGACCGATCTATTTATTGGCACATGAGGGTGTGCCTGAGCATGGTTCTGGGTGCTTCGGTCCTTCTGATAAAGCAACATATGTGGCGTCGATTAATATCCGAAGGCAGACTTTCAGGGTTCGTGGGCGTTAAAAGCCTTTAAGCACCTATAGTAAAAATTCTGACTTTCTTTCGCTTACAATTGCGATCAAGATCAGATACCAATATTAGACTATGGTGCTTTGGCTTGCAATGAGAGATGTAGGCACACTGACACTTCCTACCTTGCTGCATCTGAGAAGCCCATGCACGGGCTACATATCTTGTTTTGTGGGGAAAATTGAGATCCCTTTTTCTTCTTGATGCGGACCCCAATATTGAAAATAATATTGGGGTGTGTCTCGAGAACGGTAAACAATTTGACAAGAACAAGTGTCATTGAGATGGATTGGATGTAATCTGGTTAGTCAGAAAAGTCAGCGGTCGCCATTTACCTTACCAGCAATGATACATGATGCTCAAGTGTTGATCAGTCATCTTCATTCAATACTCATACTATTATGTACAAAATTAAATGAACTGTGTATCCTCCCGGGCCAAGTGGCTATCATGTTCACCCCAACAATAACATGGTCGTTGCACCATATTTATGCACATGCAACATATAACTCTCCCTTGACTTTGATGAGACATGGGTATATTTGCACTTGAACAACATCATTGAATTTCCAATCCCTCTTTTGCTATTCAATTGCAAACATATTGCATCGTCCCGAGGTTTTCAGAACAGGTCAGACCTGAGCAACAAGGCGCAGCACCAGCACCGGTGCAAGCCGCGCCAACTATAAGAAATGGGTTAGCATGTACCCAAGGCATTGAAAATTTTAGACCATATACTTACGACCACTGCATTCAGCGCTAGCCAGAGCAGCCATGGTAGCAGCAACGACAATACTGAGGAGTTTCATTATGAGATCCAGTTTATGGTGGAGGGAAAGTAATGACTCGAGACGTGAAATTGAATTAAGGTTATCAAAAGCTTTTTTTTTTTTTTTTTTTTGAAAGAAGTGTACATCCCTATTTATATTCTCCTTTGGATTCTGGCCGGTTTCGGAAGCTCTAGTGAATCCTGTGAATCCTGTTAGCTATTTGGCTCAGTAATGTAGCTTCGCGGGAGCGCGGATCTCCACATGCAACCCTACTTATCGAATCAGATAAGATCGAATTTGATCTACGTACTACAGTACCAGGCCAGGAACATAACCCCACTAGAAGGTTTTTTTCTCTCTGGAGCAATTTTCGCCCTGGATTTGTGTGACTGGTCATTAAAATAGCTGCTCTCGTCACCTACGTCTCTAATTGGCTCGGGTCGCGCTCACACAAAGGATCGATACAACCATCATTGAATGTTGAATCATTTTAGCTCTAGAAGGGCTCCAAATAAAATTCTATCGGGGTTACATCAAGCTCGGTCAATAAATAAGTTGTCATTCCATCAAAAGGCTAGATGCAGAAATTTCATGGCAACGTCTCTTCACAGGAAACAGAGAGCATTGTCAATGAAAAATCTAGTAATTGGTTCAGAACCCATTCAGAAAACAAATCCTGCGATGCATGCCAATCTCATCCTCTCCTTCGCTTCTCATAACAGCTATGGTGATTGGCGAACCACCCTGTGGGCCACTGCTTAGACATATGTGACGGTGACACTGTCCGAGGTAGAAGAGGTAGAAGTAAGAACCTCTCCATCCTGCTCAATGTCCATAATAGTGGCACCAGATGGTCCAACAGTGCTACCGTTATCAGTCGCCTCGGCATTGCTGAAAGTGACAGAGCCAAAGTCGGCAAAGGAAACAAGGGAGTCGCCCTCTTCAAAGTCCTCGACGATCCACTCAGCGTTAAGCTCACCAAGGTCGCCCTCAACATCCCTCGAGAAGGTGTGGGACACAGTCTGGCCAGTAGAAATATTCTCAATTGTCGCAGTGCCCGAAGCCAAAGAACTCGCTTCCACGGTCACCTTGATCTCATCTCCAGCGGAGATGTCAATGTCGCTGAAATCGTAGGCATAGTCGGGGTACCACTCGTACCAAGCATCGTAGCTCACCTGGCCATCCTCAACGATAAAATCGACACCGGTCTGCAGGATTGCCTCGCTCCAAGTGTCGCCATCGATGCCAACCCAGGCAGAGGCGGCGGAGTAGGAGGAAGAGGAATCCGCGAATCCTCCGCCGAATCCCCCGCCGAAACCTCCACCAGATCCTCCGCCATTGCCACTAGCTGACTTCGGGGTTGGGACAGTGAAGGTGCCCGTAACGGCAGTGTAGCCCGACCCAATGAGGACGGCACCGGCCCAGTTGGAGCTGTACTCCTCCTCGAGGTGTTCGTGAAGTTGATAACTTCAGTGAGTACCAGGCTTGTAGGGAGGATTGCTGTGGCGCTGGACCGACTGGGTCTCTGCACGAGCAATGCGGCGAGCTTCGTTGCGTGCTTGACGTTTGGAAGTCAGAGGTGCAGCAAAAGCGGCAGTAGCAAGAAGCATACTGCTAACAGCGGCAGTGGAAAACTTCATGATGACGATTCGAATTGGGAACTTGGGAGGAAGGCTTGCTTTGGAATTGATTGAACTTGCTCGAGTGCTGATCGATTCGAACTTCAGGCCAAGAAGGCAAGCTTATATAGCCCAGCTTCGGCTCTTTTGATCCGAGTACTTTGGCTCAAAGTCCGAAGCATTTCATTCTCTGGCCTGTTTAACATCTTGCGATCAAGTGTCGATGCAACATCAATATCGAGATAAAAATTCCATAGGCTGTTCATAGTCGAAGACGCACGCTATAATGGCAGATTTGTAGCGCCGTCGGAGACCGATGTAGGCGTGAAGCTTGGTCGCGCAATACTGTGTTTTGCAGGCGCCTAATGAAGGAAAAGGCTTAGCTTCCGCCAGGTGACATTTTAAGATCGCGATGTTAAAGCAACCTGTCGTTCAGTAACTAATAGTAATTGCTCCCTAATATGGCCATTGTGGAACTGCCCGACCAGTCATAGGCCGTCCAAACAAGACTGTCGGCTTGAAGAGTGTTCCGGGGCCGAATTCGTTAGCTAGAGACATTTCGCGGAGTGTCCCCACCTCATGCTACAGTAGTCTTATCGGTGTCCACAGCGTCAAACCGGCTGGGTAGCACCTAATATAGTGATATAGGGCTTTCTGCAGCTCATCATGTGAAATAATAATGTTTCCATTATCATAGAAAGTGCAAATTACTCCAGTGTCCTAAAAAATAATATACAGCTGTGAAGCAAACGAGTGTGGTGTTTACTTTGGACCTCCTCATTGGTTAATCGGGGCCCTGAATCAGCCACAAAGCCCCTTGAGCGTCCTCCGCTCCTCCGGTCGGTGCTAGCGGAGTTCAATCAGACCTGCAGAAGTTCGTCAGATAAGACTCCGGACTATCCGTGAGTTTGGTCCAGAACTTCTAGGCGGTTGAAGCCTTTTCCGATCGCAAGATGTGTGCATAAATGGCTCTTGACAAAACTGATCTATAATGAAAAAGTAATTCAACAGATGGTAATGTCAGGGTTTGTTCTAAACACACCCCAGGAGATCCAGATTTGTCGCCGATATGATCTTGTGACTTGAGTGAAGGTGGGTTCCTCACAACAATCGAGAACGGCGTTCGTTTCGCTGAGCCAGCAAGCCTAAAACCAGCTTCTGAGCTGCACTAAGCCATGTCATTATCGAGGAATTTCAGTCTCACGGGTGTTTTTCTAGCCCTGTCGTATACTGCTCGACTGACAGCCTTGGTCCCTTAAGACGGGAACGTGACAGTACATGCGAGGATACACGCGAGAATACAGGCGCAAACGGCGAAGGGATACAAGGTGTTAATCACCTGTAAGCCATAAGCACGGTTTAGGTCAAATTTGAGTAGCGTCAAGAAGGTCTCCGCGCCCGAAAATGCGAAATACTTAAGTCTTCGGCTCCAGGCGTAGCTCAGTGTGGGTCCATGGCATATAGGCTATTCCGAGCGCCACCCGAGCTTCGGCTTGCAGAAGGAACATCCCGGACGCGACACCTATATCAACGCCGAGACCTTGGTGAAGACAACAGCAGTTTAAACTCAAAGACTGTTTCAATCATGTCATCTCCCGCAATGGCTGCCCGCAATACTCTGCGTCGCTCCCTACTTTACGGTAAGAACGCCGCGCAGCGCGTCTTCCCGCATTTCAATGCCGAAGCTTTACGATCACCACAGAGCTAACCAGTGACCTCACCTACTAGTCCCGGGCTCGTCGCAGCGCTTTCTTGACAAGTCTCGCTCTTTGGCAGCAGACTGTCTCACCTATGACCTTGAAGACAGCGTCACTCCGCACATGAAAGCGGAGGCCCGCTCCCTCGTGCGGAGAGCGATCGATCAGCCCACACCGAGTAACATCCGGAAACGGGCTGTGCGAATCAACTCGGTCGACAGTGGTTTGGCACTGGGCGACTTGACCGAAGTGGTGAGTTGACTCAAAAGCACCAATTTCAGATACCAAAATACTAATACCACCCTAGCTGCAATCCCCGAACTTGACTACAATTGTTATTCCCAAGGTCAACTCCGCTTCGGACCTCACCTTCGTCACAGACGTGATAAATCACACTCTTGCACAACAGAAGAATCAATCTCCTGAGGCTCGTCCCCCAATTTCTCTCTCGCCCTTGTCGAATCCGCTAAATCCACTCACAAACTTAACCCAAATTTGCTCCTCCACCCCACTCCTCCAAGGTCTCATTTTCGCTGCCGAAGACTTTGCCCTAGACCTCAGTATTACGCGTACCCCATCGTTGACCGAATTCCTCTTCGCGCGCTCTGCAATCGCAACAGCCGCCCGCGCCGCAGAGCTCCCTTCGACAATCGATCTGGTCTGCACAGCCTACAAATCCGATAAAGCGGACGGCTCCCCACCCGCGACGCTGGAAGAGGAGTGTCGCGATGGAAGGCGACTTGGATTCAATGGAAAGCAGTGTATTCATCCGACTCAGGTGAAGACGGCGAATGCTATTTTTGGACCGGATGAGGAGGAGACACGGTGGGCTGTTCGGGTTGTTATTGCAGATGAGAAGGCTGCTGCTGCTGGTCGGGGTGCTTGGACGTTGGATGGCAAGATGATCGATGTGCCGGTGGCCGAGAAGGCAAGGCTATTGTTAGGAAGGCAGCTGCCTGTGGGATTGATGTTGAGGAGTTGCAGAAAGAGTGGCAGCATCAGGAGCCTGAATAGGGCATTCTTTTTATGAATATGAATAATTCGAGAATATACGTACCTAGTACATAGCTCACAGTTGGGCTAACTCGCCAGACCAGGTATTCATGTTCTTCTCCAGGGCTTTTAGCAGGTCTTAATAGACCACAGTCATACTTACTTACCTTCATATGAAAGCCAACATATTAGGGACATTACGCGGGGTATTAAGGGTCCACATACTTATACGGATTTTTCTTTGACAGATGGGGTTCCCTCTATATGCCACCGCTTTTATAAGGGCGCTCAGACTCAGGCTCATTGAGCGGTTCATCATCTCGCATGATACGTTAGTGACGTTCAGTGAGTGAGCCTTCAGTGGTCTTTATTTGCTGCTCATTGACATATCGCGGTGCTTACAATGTGGGAAAACTTCATACCTAACTGGAAATCGCACACAAATAAAGTTAAGGCTTAAAAGCTACGCTCATCATGTATTTAGACCAGTCCATGTCTTATGGGAGATAGATAGGTCTGAATATATATGTTTAGACCATGCATGGAGGGCCGGCTGTGCCCAGTCATGCTATCGAAATGTCACTTCAGTTAGAGGCTCAACTCGTTTTTCGTAAAGTAAATTTTGGAGGCCAGGGACTATTTAAATTCAATGCAGGTGGCAATCAAAGAAAGGGGAACTTCCAGTAAAGGGACTTCTAGCTACCCATTCATGGCATTATCCCTCGTAGAGGTTTCCATTATCACCTTCAAAGGAAAGACCCCGGGGCCCTCGTCGCTTCTTTTTTTTTCTCGCAAAAGAATCAATTAGACAAATTATTAATCCACGCTGCTTCGGCTATATTAATCAAATGCTAATAAATCAATGATTGTCCTTGCCTCCTTTCTGAGGTAATAAGCAGACTGGTTTTCGGTCCGCACTTGGTAGCCTACACAGAAGGTGGCTGGGAAGTCGGATCCAGGCGCGACAGTATGCCAAGCGGTTTGTCGTTGTTCTAAATTCTCAATTAAGACCCAAAACTACGGCACTGGACCCCTCAGACGCCCAAATAGTTCGGTTTTCAATTCTCAATATCCTAGCTTTAAGCTGAGAGATAGCGGTGCATATAATTGATTCCGAATTTCATGTATGTACTTAGATTCGCAGATTATAGCTTGTGGGGTCGAAGGATATTTTGTTGCGTCATACACGCCATCACTAGGTTACCATTCCGATCCCATAGTCGCGCCTCGCTATAGGTCCTTCCTTCTCCCCCACTGATGGTCTTCATTTCTTTCAAATGCCATTCTATTTAGATCAACTTTGTTTGAGAACAGGCGCAGGGCAACATCCAGGCTAGCACAGGCTGACACATCCTCAAGAAACAAATGACTGTGGGTAAGAGAGTAAAAATGAAAGCGCTTCGTCCATGTGAAAAGCAAGGGCACTGAGCTGCTGCGATTCGGTTTGGGGCTGTGGGATTTGCTCCGCATCCATTCCGCCGATGTCTTGGATGTGAGACTCAGATGGTCTTCGAGTTGTTCTGAGGTGCTTTCCCAATTCCGTGGATTGTCTGCTTGGTCACGCCTTCAGGTACCAGCTTTTGCCCAAAAAAGCGGGACATGAGACCAAAGAGAGTATCATTTCTCTGGAACATCTCCGAGGATATATCACCGGTCCGCAGTAATGCTTCGCAATTGGTCTCTCTGGTAGGGCTTGATTCGACATCTGAGTACTTCGCTGCCGGAGGCGAAGAGAATAAGTCATCATAGACCCTCGCTCTTGTACTTGGAAGTCTGCACTTATGGTAAGGCATGATCGTTGGATGCCATTATCGTGCTCTTGAGTGATGTCCACCTGTCGGGTTGCAAATGTCCTCGTGTCTCGAATACTTCGAACCGTGCAATGAAGTTTTTGGATGGTCAATGCGGGGGCCAAGGTAATTGCCCAGGACTGAGTAGAGATGGTAGCCGGAGGAAACGGTTTGATAGGGCTGCGTTGACTGCGATAGCAATGGTGCAGCCACCGTAGGCGATATTGAGATCATTTCCCATTTTACCTGGGTTGAAAAGCTGACACGAAGGTGGTATCAGAGATTTTTTCGGAGCGCAATTTGCTCGACAATGGTTGATGCTAACGACATGGTGTTGGACTAGCAATCAAAATGCTTCAAAAGCTTTGTGGGAGCTGGAAAAGGAGTAATTCAAAGGGGAGGCAAATGGTATATGTGGGAACGATTACGGATTAACGGATCGGCTAGTTCCCGTTGGCTCAGTCGACTATTCGGATAGATTTGAGCCTTTGCGCATACCTGATTCAATAACGGATTCTCCGTGCAAATCCACGGATACTTCTCCGTAGCTGTATTTTGAATTGACAACCAATTAGAAAAAAAAAAGCATTCATCGGATCGGATGCTTTATCTCGGAGAGTTCTCATGCCTGTAGACTGTTGCGTCGAAGTGGGTCCCGGAGAGCTCATTCATAATACACCCCATGCTGAACCAAGTCTGAAGACAACAGTATTCAAATTGACAAACGCTAGAACAGAACAAGCGTGAATATTGGAGAAGGTTGTGAGTCAACAATGACATTCGATATCGAAAAGCTACCAAAAGTCGAGTGCGTCAAAATTTGATAAATCGGCGCGTTTTTGATAATCCACTTCAGCTGACTAACGGGGATGCTGCGACGATTGAAGTTAATCAAAACTCTCTGGGACTAGACTTGCTTGGTTCGGATTTACCAGTAACGCATCTGATGGCAACATCGTCTCCCCAGCTTGAAAAATAATGCTTGTCACAAGTTATGCCTTTCCATGTGATCAGCCTTGTTTACCTAGCTGGATCTTCCAGCATGTATATGTAGGCCCTGTCTCTGCAGGTTTCCGGAATTCACCATATCTCAGAAGATACCTAGCAGATAATGGGAAAAGGATACCCCAAAAATGCTTCTCACGGCACCATTTACAGCCACTGCGCTGTTGGCTCTGTCTGGGTAGCAGTCCACAGGATATGCAAAAGACTGAATTAAGATAATGTACATCCCATAGCCAATCAACAATCTTGAGCAAACTTCACTGGGCCACGGGATACTGGACATTGATGTCCACCCGTACGGAGCAGTCCAACAGGGACAAGGCGGCCTTCAAAGATCATTACTGTAAGGCGAAGTTCAGGCTCAAGCTTGCCATACCCAACAACTTTACGTTTAACATACTGCTCGCTATATAGGACAACCAATCCGGTTCCCAAGAATACCCCAACAAGAATGTCCAGACCGGCTGTGAGGGAAGAATCAGGTCTACCTGATATTTGAATTAGATCTTCAAGTGAGATTCTTTTGCCTAGGTAGTACAAGCTTGACCGCATCAGAAATTGTTTTTCGACAGCAGTTCAGATGACGTCCCGGCACCATCAGTTTGCGGTGGGTACGATGGGGGACTGGAAAAATATAATGGCGGAAGCTTCTCAGTATAGAACAACTTCTAGTCTTCTCCCAAAGACAGTCGCCATAAGGCACCCAGGGCCACAGGTCTTGCCCTGTGTCTATTACCACTCGCCGGTTGCTGCCTATCACTTGCCGCCCTATCCGATCGGTGCTACTCTATACGATAGTGGAGACAGGCTGATGGACTTGGCCGTATACATAATGTTCTAATAGGCGTGTTGGAATCTCGACATATTGGTTGGAAGATAGAATCTTAGTTTTTTCTAATTTACTGTACATTGTGTCTACGAGTGGGTCAAGGGGCCTGGAAAACGAATACGCTCAAATTCCCTATTGTAGTTTAGTCCCCAACAGGGCGCTCTTCTTAGTTATTCATGACCTTGGATGCAAAACATAAGCCACGTCATGCAGCCTAGTAGAGTAATAAACGGTGCAAATCTAGTCGAAATTGCGTGCCCACTTAGTCGGACCAGCTTTTTGAGAGTGCAAGTAGACCGAAGATTTGCCATGCTGTGGTCCACACTACCTCCAATGAAATCATGGTTTTCCGCGTAAACCAAGGAAGCATTTCATGAACAAAGCTATAAAGCCGCAGAATCCGTAGGCTCAATTTGAATTCAAATCATTTGGCCTCTCTTAGCCCCATTCCTGCTATCACAGAAGCCGCATTATGGTGCTCCTTCTACCAATTTTACTATGCTCCACTTTGCTTTCGACCACGGCCTTTGCTAACTCAAATGCAAAGCCACACCCAACGATTCGACATGGCCATCTATCCAGGATTGGGAAACTTTGAACCAAACTATTCGAGGTGCCTTGATCAAAACTGCCCCGGCTCCCTCATCCTGCTATGAAGGCAATCCATTTAATTCTTCCACGAATTGTTCCGATGTGACCAAATATTGGCCATATGCCACCTACCATTCAGCTTGGCCGGAAAGTGTGGACTACTCCATTTTCACAAACAACTCTTGTTTGCCCCCCTGGCGCCGAGGGATACACGAAAGACCGGGGATGTAGCATTGGAGCTTTACCGCAATACATTGTGAACGCCACAACTGATCAACAAGTTGCTACCGCCCTGCGATGGGCAACGGAGAGAAACATCAGAATTGTTGTTAAAGGAACCGGACATGATCTGAGTGGCAGGTACTACACCCCATATAATTTTACACTAGCTTTGGTTTTTACTAATTCTGGAACAAGATCTACTGGCGCATATTCACTTTCGATCTGGACTCACAACTTCAAGCACGTCGAGCATCAACCCAAATGGCTACTGCCCGACGGAAGTGGAACTGCCGACGTAGTAATTTGCGGGAGCGGCAACACATGGGGATCTGTTTACAACGCCGTTCATGCCATGAATCGGTCTGTTGTGGGCGGCGAAGACGCAACCGTTGGTCTCGGAGGACTTATTCAAAACGGAGGTCACGGTCTTCTATCTAGTCACTATGGACTTGCATCAGACCAGGTATACCAAGTCACCGTCATCACAGCAGACGGCCGACGACTTGTGGCCAATCATAAACACAATGTGGATATTTTCTGGGCTGTTCGTGGTGCTGGTGGTGGCCAATTCGGTGTCATCACTGAATTTGTTCTGAAGACTCACCCCGTGCCCACAAATGTGATTACTGGTGGATTTTATTTCTATCAGGAGTCTTCATCGAAGAGCGAAAATATTTCCTGGGGGGCACTTGCTAAAATCGCAAGTTTGATCCCCTGACCTCATGGATGATGGCATGACGGGGACGGTGATTGCTATGAGCGGAAGCTCAATGACAACGCTGACGGGACTGAATCACAGTTCACCAGGAGTCGCCGCTTCAGTTGGCTTGGTAGGATTTAATACAACGACCGAGGCGATGGATCGAAAAGTCCAGAAGATGATATCCAGTTTCGCAAATGTCAGCTCTGAAAATGTGCTGAAAGTTGTCAATCAGACATCTGAAGCATACGGCTATTGGGCATACACTAAGCCAAACTTCCTTTCCAGTGCTTCCTGTGGTTCCTCAAGTCTAATGAGCAGCCGTCTGCTAGGACGTCGCGAGCTTTCAGACATTTCGATGACAGATCTGGCTATCTATCTCCGACAAGCCTCGACTTCGCAGTCTGGAACAGGATCTATGCTTCTCTTCGGCTTGCAGGGTGGTCCTGGGCCAGCAAATACACCCCAGAAGATGCGTGGAAGCGTTCTACCCGCATGGCGCAGTGCGTACTTACATGCCATGTCTTACGGGGCATCATTGAATGCAACTGCCGACTCACGTGGAGCAGCTAGCATCTGGAGCTCGCTGGTACGAGGCGAATTTGGAACCCGTTTGGAGGAATTGGGCACCAAGAACAGGCTCTTACATGAATGAGGGTAATGCATTCAGCAGTACGTGGAAACAGGACTTTTATGGAGAGAACTATGACCAGCTTTTGGAAACTCAAAAGAAAGTACGATCCTTCTGGGGGTTTCTTTGTTTGGAGTGGCGTTGGAAGTGATATGTGGGAGTACGACATTCATAGTGGTCTGCTTTGCCAGGTTGGTGGAGATTAGAACTTCTATTAGATGAAGAGTGTTCCTGCCTGGTGTAGCTGCACCACAATTCATTGTATGTAACTTTTGCTGTAAGTATAGTACTTCGATAATCTACTCAACATTCCATATATCAGTGAAACAAGCAAAAAAACATACAGTATGTATGAGCATTCCGTCCACCACTGAAGCCTTCAATGTGACCCCACTTGACTCCACTCATATTCAGCGCCTAGAATAACCCTCAATCCACTTCCTTGCTCATTAGTCATTCCCCTTTACCCCTGAAACTCACCTCATGGCCTGTATCTACCTTACCCGATCGATAAGTACAAATAGTCAAGTGGTTAATAACGCGAGAGTGACTATTGTTTTCACCAGAACAGGCGTCAATTGAGGAAATTGAGGAGCAGAGTTTATATGATAGACAGAGATGGGCTAAGTCATGCCATATCAGGCAGAACAATGCATGTCCATGATCATACCCGACTTGTGGTATCATAACTAGATAATCATGTCACCGGTTGTATACCGTGATTTCATTTCTCTCCTTGACGATTACCTACCAACAAAACTCCAGTGTGAGATTAATTTGATGAGTGGGAATCGAGCTGGTATGATATACGCTGCTCGTGCGTGCGATAATAAGCTAAAAATGGGCACCTACCTATTATTAACGTACCCAAAATTATAACCATACGTTACCAAGCGCCAATAAAAAGGCGGCCCTTACAACAGGCTTTAATAAGCCCAGGGGCAGTGCATCGATCCAACCTTGGAATTAATCCCACCGTTTTTTTACCCTAGGCAGCTCTATATTAAGGCTGATTTTGCTTATCGGCTCACCCCGAAAAGGAAATAGCTTTTACGAGTACGATGATGTGCGCTCTACAGTCCACCTTTGAAAGGAAAAAAGTCTATACAAGTACGGCCACCCGAGTCCCACATATGCTCCACAGTCTGTCCCTAAAACAAACCTAAAAGCGAATTATCTTCACAAGCATAACGATCGAACCACAAGTGGTTCCACCAGCTTCGTTAAATTTGCGCCCCGTTTCCTAAATCTATAATTTTTTATTCACTGAACATCACAAAAGCTATCAGTATACTGATTTCTCGAAATGGTGAAAAATTCGCACGACGAAGAAACCCCTATGCCACCCCAATACGAGCCCCCAGTGGCACAGTCTGTGCCTGCAGACAGGCCCTCTGGAGATAAGCCCCGCGATCGAGTGTAAGCACATAACACAAATTTGAAGACTCAATCAAAATGGCATGCCACAATATTCGTTACTAACAGGTTGATGCTAGGAATTGCTGCACCATCCTTCTTGCGTTCTTTCTTCCTCCCCTTGCGATCTTGCTCAACAATGGCTGTGGTGCAAGCGTCTTAATCAACATATGCCTGCTTTCTCTAGGCTGGTTTCCTGGCGTGATACATGCATAGTGAGTGGAGGTTTGTCTTATGAATTTCCGTAATAATGGTGAACTGATAACTCTCAGTTACGTTCTACTCCGCGAGTGAAGACAGCAGCCTGCATCTTACACGAGAGCCGCGAAATTCTTTGGAGGATATCTCTCAGGTGCATCTCCATTGAGATAGAAGCTTGCATCCATGTACATCTCACATATTTCTTTTGTCTGTAATTCAATATCGAGTCTTCCTTCATGTATATCATCAACATTCAAAACAACATGCTCTTAATGGCCTTATTCGAGAACAAAAGACGTGACATAATTGAAGCAACAGGTACAGTACATTCCTTTCATGGCCTTGTGACTGGTGGCACTTGCAGCTATATGTATTCAACTTGACCACCAACCTTGGATTATGTCGAAAATTGGAAATGAAAATTTCACTACCTGTTCAGCGTATCGGACGGTTTCCATCCACCTGTTCCATTTGCCATTGTATCCATTGACGTTGCTGCACGTTCAAAAAACGATAAATGCCACTCATTATGTCTTCAGGCCATCCTTGTACAAATCAGTAAGATTCAAACGCCTTTAATAAGTGTTGATGTCCCGTTTGGTCTAGTGCCTTTCATCCCACCGCTTAGGCTTCATCTTCGTAGATCCTCTTCCTCTCCTTGTCGCTACCCAATATTACTCTACGTACCATATTGTATTGCTTCCATTCCCTCGCATGATAATATAGACAGTCTTCTATATCATTAAACGGAGGTCATTCCCGTTCAGACCCGCCAAGACCTTCCAGGGACCGAATTTGGGCTAAGCTGTCGATTTTAACATAACATAAAACATGACAATACTATAAATCAGAGAGTTAGAGAATCAGACTAACAATAGATTCACCTCAACAGAGAATCAATGCTACACTAAGTAAGGAGCGGGACACAGAACCTCGGGTTAGCAATATTGGGACACACCGTCCAATGCATGCATGCTTCACGGTTACACGGCATCATCTAGGTAGTCGGTGTGATGAATCAATTCA